>NW_024870792.1:15516295-16950090 GCF_019054845.1 Dipodomys spectabilis | reverse complement strand
ATCAATTTTGTTATGGGGGAAAGGCTGTTTTTCTTACTAGGTATCTCGGGTAGTAATGTTACCAAACCAAGGACTGTTTTATCCACCATGCAGTAGGCAAATCATTGAAAAGATATTTTTTGTCTTTTACAAAAGATAAATAGTGGTTTCAACTGATTTAAGCTACCTCCAAGTTCCTAAAATACACCTTAGACAATGATTGTTGTCATGACTCATGCACCAAGGGTGTTATCTATAACGGAGCTAATGAGAGAATGCTACTTAGCTATATAACTCCTAAACTAGGTAATAACAGCAGGAGAAACTACCTTACTCAGGATTTCCCTTGGTTTTAGTAAGAGACTGTGAGACAGCAGACCCCTGTACAATCTTAACCAAAGATTTGAAAAGGCACTCTGCATGCACTCTATGTACTTGCTTATCTGGCTACTGTTAAAAAAAAAAAAAGTAAACCTCACCTCAAAAAATCTAATTTATATTATCTGCTGTGACAATACAACAGGCCCAGAAATATATTTATGTAAGGTGAAAAAGATGACATCACTAGGGATTACACTCGTATGAGTTTGGCTGTGCATTCATTGTTTCTTTCTTTTCTTTCCTTTTTTTTTTTTTTTTGTGGGTAATGAGGCTTGAATCCTGGGCTTGGACACTGTCCCTGAGCTCTTCAGCTCAAGGCTAGTGCTCTACCACTTTGAGCCACAGAGCCACTTCCGGTTTTCTGGTGGTTAATTGAAGACAGGAGTCTCATGGTCATTGTTTCTTTTGAAGACCAGAATCAAAGAAAAATAGATCAGTAAATAGTCATTCTAGCATTGGGAGCTGTTCTTCCTGGACCTAAGCTGAAGTGAGCAGCAGGAATGAATATGGCCATCTGTAAACGGCAGGCCACATTGATTATTCCAAGGACACAGTTAACAAGATGTGGAGAAACTGGTAATAAAATGGTATTTTCCTGCAGAAAGCGTCCTGGTGTTTGCAGTATAGTCAGTCAGTTCAAAGCAAAATGAAGACCCTTTTTTTGTTTGTTTGTTTCAGTTTCCCTTTAAGTTCATTCTTTTTGTTTTGGTTTGGGTTTTTTGTAAGACAGTTGTCTCTGGTTACAATCCTGTCTCAGCCTAACCAGGTCTGGGATTATAGGCATGTATTAGGCTTCTAAATTCATTCTGCACTGGGCTTTTAAGTTCCTTCTTGGTCTTTATCTCTTATATAGACACTTTTAGTGGTTAAAAATGTTTCTTGGGCTGGAAATATGGTTTAGTGAAAGAGTGCTTGCCTAGTATGCATGAAGCACTGGATTCTATTCCTCAGTAACACATGAACAGAAAAGGCGGTAGTGGCTCTGTGGCTCAAGTGGTAGAGTGCTAGCCTTGAGCAAAAGAAGCTCAGAGACAGTGACCAGGCCCTGAGTTCAAGCCCTAGGAATGGCAAAAAAAAAAAAAGTTTCTTAAAAAATGATATTGATCAAGATGCATTGTACTCATAAACTTACACTGAATTGCAGCCCCTTTGTACAACTAAAGATAATGAAAACATATTTTTTAAATATTGTAAAAGAAGGAGGTAAGGGGTGACATTATCCAATAAAAAATGTACTCTTTACCTGACTTATATAACTATATCCCCTCTGCACATATAATAACAATAAAAAATTGTGAATGTTTCTAAGCATCTTAGGTGAACACTCTACCTATACTAGGGAAGGAATGGTGTCTGATTGACAGGAGGAAGGTCATTTTTGGTAGCAAATGAACAGAGGATCTGGGGTAGGCAGTGACCCAGAATTGTACTATCCTTTCACTCTCTTCTTTGACCTCTGCTTTTCTTTCTTCCTTTCTTTATATAAACAGCAGCCAAGTCCCTTGCAGTGGTTCAAGCCTGCCTGAGCAGGTCTGTCAAACTGGTGGGGCAAGCTTTGTTTGAGGGGCTCCTGGCAATGGACTCAAACAGGACTTGCTACTGAAATTCAGACATATCCAGACAAGCTGAGCAAATTAGTCAGGGGTGGAATTGGTTAAGACACGGAAAAGCCTCAAAAAAAATCTCAGAGAGGGAGGGACAGTCTTAATCCTATTAGATGGGGATTGATTTCTTTTTTCTTGCAATTATTCTACTTTTCTAGTCCTAAGAAATTGGGACATAGAATCCATGTACTTAATGGAATCATCATTGTTAGAGTTTAAATAAGATTTGGGTATCAGGTAAAAAACAACAAACAAAACAAACAAACAAACAAAAAAGAAGCCTGCAGCATGTATTTGAACACATTAGACAAAGATGCCTCGCAGGGAAGCTGACCAAGGGAGAGACTGGCAGGTATATTCAGTTCAAAACCAACAGTCCATGCTGGGAACTAGCAGCTCATGCCTATAATCCTAGATGCTGAGGTTACTCAAATCTACAAGTTGTCTATCAAAGCTAGCAGGGCAGGAAAAGTCCGTGAGACATTTATCTCCGGTTAACCAGTTAACAGCCAGAAGTGGACCATTTAGTTCAAGTGGTAGAGCACCAGCCTTGAGCAAAAGAAGCTAAATAAGGGATAGTACAGAATTCAAGCCACAGTGCTGGCACCAAAAATAAAAACAAAGCAGACATCCACTTCTGGAGGCTGCCTCAATATTGTACTCCTTCTACCTCAGCTTCCCAAATGCAGGAATTACTGACACATACTATTGTGTCTTCACCAAGTACAAACTCGGTGATCATACATAATTATTTGAGTATGTATGATGAAAAAACCCACAAATTTAAATATGTGTGAGCTAGGAGCTTGTGGCTCCAGCCTGTAATCCTAGCTACTCAGGAGGCAAAGATCTGAGGATCACAGCTCTAAGCCAGTCCAGGCAAGAAAGTTTGTGATACTCTTATCTCCAATAAACCACAAAAAGAGCCAAAGTGAAGCTCAAGGGGTAGAGCACTATCCTTGAGCACAAAAGCTCAGGGACAAAGAGTTCAAGCCCCAGAGCCAGCTAAATAAATAAATAAATGTATAAATGTGTGTATTTAAACTTGAGTATTCCCAATCACTATCAATTCTTGATTCACTCATATACCAAAACTTTACATTGAATGTTACTACATTAAATATATAAATATAAATATTTATATATAAATATATAAATATATATATATAAACATATAAATATATATATTTTCTTTTGGCGGGGGGGGGGGGGGGGGGGGGGGGGGGTCCGGTCGTGGGGCCTGAACTCTGGGCCTGGACGCTGTCCTTCAGCTCTTCAGCTCAAGGCTAGCGCCGTACCACTTGAGCCACAGTGCCACTTCCAGCTTTTTTCTTTTTTGCTTATGTGGTGCTGAGGAATCGAACCCAGGGCCTTAGTCATGCAAGGCAAGCGCTCTACCACTGAGCCACCTTCTTAGCCCCCGAACATATTTTAAAATAAAGAAACTTAAGACACTACAAGTAAAATAAATTAGTTGCTGTCGCTAAGCAAATAAGTGGCAAAGATTCATATCTAGATCCCTGTGATATATAATTCTTGTTCCCTTCATGGCTCTACATGAAAGTACAGAAGTCTTGGAGCCAAACAGAAGTCAGCTCTTTAAACCATTATTACAATATTTTTATAGTTTAAATATATAAATTTTCACAGAAATGTCTACATTTATTGGGCAGAGAGTGAATTTGGGAGCAGGGGGATATTGTAGTCAAAGCCTGTTCATTCTGAAGAAGAGGCTTTAGTTTAATGACAAAAATGTTTGCCTTACCAGTGGATTACACCTATAATCCTAGCTGTGCAGAAGGCTGAGATCTGAGTATCACAGTTCAAAGTCAGCCCAGGCAAGAAATTCTGTTAGACTCTTATTTCCTACTAGCAGAAAAAAGCCAAAAGTGAAGCTGTAATTCAAGCAGTAGAGCCTTGAGCAGGAAAAAGCTAAGAGATAATGTCCAGGCCCCCGGTCAAGCTCCAGGACCAACACACAAATAAATTCCTTTAAAAACTTCCTTTTTAATTTGTTTGCTTGCTTGCTTTTTCTGTGAAGGATTGAATGTAGGCCTGGACATGCTTTACAACTGAACTATGCTCCTGGCCTCAAAATAGTTCCTTTTTTGAGGAAGTTTAAAGGTAAAAGCCTTCTTGGGCAGCCTTTGAGCATGACAGAGAACTTCAGCTAGTAAAACCACTGGTCCTGGATTTCCCTGCCCATGATTATAGTCTGATCTAATTGACCTGGATTGCAGCCTGGACATGAGGACATTTAAAATATCTACTTCTACAGGATAGTCAAGGCTGAAAATCATTCATGTTAGAAACGTAAGTTGTGATTGGCTCTCGGCTATTTAAAACACAATTGCTGATAATGATATATCCATCTACATAATTTATATGTCAATTAAGGAAAATGTTTTAAATAAAAATTGCTGAGATGCTTGTGGCTGCACAAACCAGCCTTCATAATCCCTGGCCACCCTTGGTTAAGCTACTGGACCACACTCCGCTAACCTCACTAGAGGGCACTCTGTCAGCCATCTCTTCCATACCAGCTGAAGCAACAGCTCACATTTGGAGCAACAGCTCACATTTGGAGAACTGCACCTTTCTCTTGCCTTGCAGAGACAAGTTTGAACCACTTGGGTAGAGGGTCCTTCTAGCAGGGTACCAAACATGCTCCAAATGTTCCTGCACTCTAGTATGGAAAGAAGTTATGATCTACTTGGATGACAGAGAAAATAACTTTCTTTTTTTTTTTTTTTGGGGGGGGGGTCCGGTCAAGGGGCCTGAACTCTGGGCCTGGGTGCTGTCCTTCAGCTCTTCAGCTCAAGGCTAGCACTCTACCACTTGAGCCACAGCTCCACTTCCAGCTTTTTTTTTTTTTTTTTTTTTGCTTATGTGATGCTGAGGAATCAAACCCAGGGCCTCATGCATGCAAGACAAGCGCTCTGCCACTAAGCCACCTTCCCAGCCCAAAAATAACTTTCTTATGACTTGAATTCCAAGGTTTGTTTCCTTCAACCATACCCTTCAACCATACCCTTACCTTTATACTTTTGGTTCCTAATCTAAAATGTTCAGCATGTTAGTCAGTGAAGACTAACACCTTTTGTAGTCACACAACTTGAGAAAATTTGGTATAAGTAATGTCCTCATATTTACTCATCAAAAGCACTGGCCTGGCTAGGAATGTGGCTTAGTGGTAGAGTGTTTGCCTAGCATGCATGAAGCCCTGGGTTCCATTCCTCATTACCACATAAACAGAGAAAGCCAGAAGTGGTGCTGTAACTCAAGTGGTAGAGGTAGAGTGCTACCCTTGAGCAAAAGAAGCTCAAGGACAGTGCCCAGGCCCTGAGTTCAAGCTCCAGTGCTGGCCAAAAAAACAAAAACAGCAACAAAAAAAAAAACACTGTCCCCATGACATTTTTCTATATGCCAGTTTTATAACTGTTGCATTTATTAATATGTGGAAAAGGAATTTGGTATCTAGGATACATGAACAAAAAGAAGGGACTTGAGGCATATATATATATGTATATATATATATATTAAAAGCAAAGAAGTCAATAGATCATATAATATAATAAATATTTATAGCATTCATCAATTTCAAAGGCTTGCAGTTATTTGACCTGTGCTGCTTGATTAATGATTCATGGTCATTGTAATTATCTCAGGGTAATAAAAGATTTTTTTAAAGGACATTAGTATATTACCATGATCTACTTCTTAGAAAAGAATTTCCAGTTATAGCTCAAAATAGAGCATCAAAGAATATTATACCTCCAATACAATTGTACTGTACAATTTAGGAAACATAAATAGTGAGATCCCAAAGTCCACAAAACACAGTCCAAGTCTATGCTATTCACTAGACTATGTCTAACATTTTAAAACACTAGTAACTAGCTGGGTGCTGGTGGCTCATGCCTGTAATCCTAGCTATTTAGGAGGCTGCAATCTGAGGATTTGAAGCCTGTCTGTGCAGGAAAGTCTATGAGACTCTTATCTCCACCTAATCACCCAGAAAGGGAACTGTAGCTCAAAATGATAGACCACTAGCCTGGAGCAAAAAAGCTCACAGACAGTGCTCAGGCCCTGAATTCAAGCCCCAGGACTGACAATGAATGAATGAATGAATAAACTACTAAGACTTGGGAAATAATAGTAAATGTATGCTTAGTAATAAAAGGCAAGAAGGAGAGAGATAATATCATAGAAAGTAAAGGAAAGAGCATTACACAAATTCTACTATCAAGCCTTTTTAGGGTGTGGCAAAAGTTATTACACTTTTTTTTTTTTTTTTTTTTTTGGTTGGTCGTGGGGCTTGAACTCTGGGCCTGGGCGTTGTCCCTCAGCTCTTCAGCTCAAGCTCTACCACTTGAGCTACAGCGCCACTTCTGGTTTTCTTGTGGTTTATTGGAGATAGGAGTCTCACAGTCTCTCCTGCCCCGGCTGGCTTTGAACTGCGATACTCAGATCTCAGCCTCCTGAGTAGCTAGGATTACAGGTGTGAGCCACCAGCGCCCGGCCAGTTATTACACTTTTTATGAGTAAGATGCTTGATAGAAACCAATGTACCAAAGTGGCGCTGTAGCTCAAGTGGTAGAGCGCTCGCCTTGAGTTGAAGAGCTGAGGGACAACGCCCAGGCCCAGAGTTCAAGCCCCACGACCGACCAAAAAAAAAAAAAAAAAAAACTACATAGAGAAACCAATGTACCTTCCACCCTTTATTCCAGTGGTGGGGACTGAGCTCAAGGCTTTGAGCAATATAAGCAAGAGCTATTCCTCTCACTCCAAACTCAAATCTTTTCAAATAATGATTATTAAGATAGAGATGTAGGCTGGGAAGATGGCTCAGTGGTAGAGTGCTTGCCTTGCATACATGAAGCCCTGGGTTCAATTCCCCAGCACCAGAAAAAGCAAGAAGTGCTTTTTCCCTTAGAGCAAGAGAGAGGCATGGCCGTAAAGGTCACCTGCCAGAATAGGTATCCCCATGGAAAAGCATTGAGAAAGCCCATGGTATTCTGTAGGAACCAGTCATGGGACAAGCCATTTATGCTCAGGTATTTCAATGATCCACTAAAGCTATTTTTATGGCTTTATTACAGAATGAAAAACAAACTGTTGGGGCTGGGAAGGTGGCTCAGTGGTAGTGTGCTAGCCTTGCATGCATGAGGCCCTGGGTTCGATTCCTCAGTACCACATAAGCAAAAAGAAAAAAGCCAGAAGTAGTGCTGTGGCTCAAGTGGTAGAGCGCTAGCCTTGAGCTGAAGAGCTGAGGGACAGCGCCCAGGCCCAGAGTTCAGGCCCCACGACCGGACTCAAAAAACAAACAAAAAAAAAAAAAAACTGTTACAGAAACCCCTTGAAAACAGTTTGGACTTGGTCTTTCCCTCTATTCCTTAAGCCTGATTTGTCAGGCAGGATATTTATAATGTGGGTGAGGCTATTGCTAGCTGGAAGAGATTGAATGCAGTCAGGATGGAAGGTGAATCATGTCAGGAGAACAGACAAAAAAAGGGAACAAATATAACTAACAAAAATATGGGTGGAGGAAGCCAAGATAACGAGAAAGTAGATATGGCATGAGTTGCTTCACTCAGGCACCTCCAAAGAAAAGCTAGATAAACTGATGCAGTCTTGCTAGTATTGGGGAAGAAACTTAAGCCCAAACAACAGTTGGAACCTTTTCTCTCTGTTCCCTCTATAAAGGAAAGAAGAATTCCCACACTAACATTTTGCTTACAGATGGATTCCCTCACTCCCAAAAGGAGGGATAAAAAGAGGTCGCACATGGATCTCACTACATACTGGTCCTCCAAGAATAAGATGATCATTGCTCTAGTAGATCTGGGTTCTGAATGTTCACTGATCCACGGCAACCCAGAATGCTTTCTAGGACCCTGGGTAGTTATTGAAGGTGGGCATATAACTATCAAAGTAAAAACAAGAATTGGAAAGTGCCCTCCCCCTTATTTAGTCCTAATCTGTCTGGTCCTTAAATTATAGTGGTGTGTCTTCCATTAGGAAAGCCATTACAAGCCTCTCTAGGGGAATTCAACCCAAAGCATATGTAGTAAATGTGATATTGACAGAGAAGCAGTATTGGACCCTGTCAGCCTTCCTACCTCTAGACAGGTATAAACACTAGGCAAGCTGCTGGGAAGACATGCTGAGATTGGAGAGACAATAAAAGAATTAGACTACTTCAGTAGTCTAATTTCTTGTCTGTGAAAAACACTGACTAGAACTTGAAGAATGGGTACAGACTCCACAGCACCAGTTTGTCTTCCCTCAAGAAAGCATGCAGTGGACATTCGCCACTGATATTGTCCGGCTTCATTAAAGCAATGATAACCCTAATTGCTGAGGATTACATATTCTTACAGGACACGGTAAAATGACTTCACACTAACCTATGCACAAGGGGGTGGGTTGTTATTATCACTGGTCTAATTGCCCTCTATCCCTTTTTCAAATAAAAGTTTTTACTCCAGCTACGGCCACTGCTTACAAACAGCCTCACAGCATGCTACCTAAACAATGCTAAAGCTTTTCAGGCATAGTCATATGCAGAAGGGCTAACACATGAGACTGTAAGAACTGGCTAGGAGGAAGAAATTTATGGATTTGACTTAACATGACTGAAGCCATCTTGAGTCATAATCACTGTGATTGCCCCTGAGTAGCCATGCTTGGTTTTCCAGTATAATTCCCCATTAAACTATTAATAAACAGTCCATTGCAGTGGTATGATATAAAGCTTTGACTGGATCCAGTGCCGAACTTTTTGATAATAGCTTGAAATAAAGCATGTACATTCTTGTGTCACTTCGTTTTCTTTTAACACTTTGTGCTTATAACCACTTTGCATATTTTCGTCTTTTCTAAGGGCAATATTGGGGATAAAACCTAGGATCTTGTGTATTCTAGAGACAAGTATTCTGCCACTAATCTACACCTCAGCACATGTCCTGATCACTTCATAAATTCCTGTCTTTGGACTCAAATCATGGGGATCTATTTGTTTTTTTAATTTTGTTTTGCTTTGTTTTTACTGCTAGGGATCAAATCCAGGACTTCGCACTTGCCTGGCAAGTGTTCTAACACTGACATAAATCCCTAGCAGATCTACTTGATCTTGCTGCCACCCAGGACCACCTTTTTCACAGTAAGACCCCAATCAGCTGAGCTGTATAATCCTAGGTCTGCCTATTCCCTCCAGTCTCCCAACCTTTAGGGATGTTCTAGAACAGGTACCTTTGAAGCCACAGAAAGGCTTGAAAATATAATACTATGCTTGTTAAAGTGAAGTAAGGAGGCTGAGCCTGAATACTTTCTTACAACCATCCTGGTGGCTAGGCAGGAGATGGGGGCTGTCCACCCAGCTCCAAGGCCCAAAGGTGAGACAATCCATCTTTTGAAGTGCCAATGCCTGGCTCAATGGGGTGAACTAAGAGGCCTCTGCTTTAGAGAAATGCAGATGTCACAGCCTTAGGAAAGATTTGCATATAGACACTGCTCTGATTCTGCATTGATTAATTCCCTAAATGTCTTGAATCAACAGCCTCTGAGTAGCCTCTAAACATATACTATAAGGAAGGTTAAGGCCCATCTTCCCTAGATGGAAAACTTCTGCAGGTACTTGGGTATGTCCATTTAAGGTCTGACATCTTGTCTACATGGTGGGAGAGGGTGATCCCCCCAGGTGATCAGCATATAGGCATAACTGGATCCCTGGAGACAGGGGTGGGCACTTGGCTGATAGATTACTGAACCTGTTAGTCCAGTGCCTGAGACTGGGAGTGCCCCCTGGCCTGGCCCTATTTAGGCATGGAAGAGTATTGGCACTTGGATGCCAAACCACCTGTGTCTTCCTGATTGTGTCCTGTGTCCTGTCTCCGGGCTTGTCTCCCATCATCATGACATCCCAATGTAGAACTGAATTGGTTTGTTGGTATTATTTTTGTTCTTTCTTTCCTCTCTGGCCTGTTTCCTAGCTGTGTTAAGTGTGCTTGTGGGCTGCAGGCTTTCGTAACAACTGGTTCGTTGTGGCCTGTTGTGTAATCAAGACTCCAAAATTCCATCTTTTAAAGTGTGGCTTCTCTGATAATGTACCTTACAATCAAAGTATGCAAAATCAAGTATTGATAATACAAAAAGCCATCCTGCCTAAAATCCCAGTATATGTAACTTTGTTAGACTAGGGCAATAATACAGGCTCCTAATAAGCCAAGAATATGCTTTCTAGGATATTAATACATTTAATACTTCACGAAAATAGCAATACTTCCTCCTTATGAAATACAATAAGAATAAAACAAGAAAAAGAAATGTTAGAAAGTGGCACTGTGGCTCAAGCGGTAGAGCGCTTGCCTTGAGCTGAAGAGCGTAGGGATAGCGCCCAAGCCCAGAGTTCAAGCCCCACAACCAACAACAACAACAACAAAAGAAATGTTACTGAAGAAGTGAGTGGTTTTCAAGGCAAAGAAAGATGAGGTCTCCTAGTAACGTATCTCAGAATCTGAGGTCTGCAGGGAGAAAGCCTTGGGAAGAGACTTGCTTCAAACTATGTATGACCCACCATTTTGGATATACTGTCCATGGTCGGGTGGGGTGGGGGTGGGGGAGGAATGGTAAACACAGAGAAAAGTTGCAGAAAATATAATGTTACAAAATTATCTATTTGTCAGATATTAGGCCTCTGTAGCTTACCACAACTGATGACCCTGGAAGAGATTAAACATTGTATATTGCTTTAGGATACTAACTAGTCTTGCATCTATTCATAAGTTCATCTTAGCATTCCTGGTTCTGTGTGTATTTATCAATACAATACTGATGCTTACTGATAAAATATATTCTTCAAATCTTTTTTGAATTGGTCTTGTTACAGATTCACATCCTGAGTTAGGGAAATTTTTGACACATGTGAATTTTATAAAGCATTTTCATATTTACATGGAAATGTCCTTTTTCTTTTTAAAAATTATAACCCCACAGATGTTTCTAAAAACATTTTTATTCATCTGTAAAGTTCAAAAATAAATTTTGGTTTTTCACTTTCAAAATGATACCCATTTTGTAATTAATCTAATTTCCTAATTTTTTTTTTCAGTTATGGGGCTTAAACTCTGGGCCTAGGCACTGTCCCTCAGCTCTTCAGCTGAAGGTGAGTGCTCTACCACTTGAGACATAGTGACCCTTACAGTTTTTTTGGTGGTTTATTGGAGATAAGAGTCTCACACACTTTTCCTGCCCAAGCTGCCTTGAACTTGGATCCTCAGATCTCAGACTCCTGAGTGGCTAGGATTACGGCGTGAGCCACCGGCACCTGGCAATAATTTCCTAAATTTAAATAAGAAAAAGTGCCAATCAGAAACTTAACAGAGGGGTTTGAAAAGAAGAAATTACAAATTGCTTTAAGATCAGATCTTTGATTAAAAATGACAAGGGAATATAAAGAGAATTAAAAAAGGACCATTGCTTGCGGTCTATGGTTTTAATACCTAACCTGGGTAAAGATCAACAAGGCAATTAGTTAAATAGATGATTGGTGAGTATTTAAGGGGGAAAAATGATTGTTCATTGGCCCAGAATCATGATTGCAGTGAGAATTACTGTGGAGCCAAATCAATACACCCACTCAGAATAGAAACCAAGTAAGTGTGCAAGTGTGCATGCGTATGTGTGTATTGGTCTGAAGCTTGAAATGAGGGTCTGGGCATTGTCACTGAGTTTTTTGCCCAAGACCAGAAATATACTTCTGGAGCTACAGCTCCATTTCTGGCTTTTTGGTAGTTAATTAAAGATAAAATACTCACAGACTTTCCTGCCCCAACTGGCTTCAAACCCTGATTCTCAGATCTCAGCCTACTGAATAGCTTGGATTACAGACCTGAGTCACTGGTGCCTGGTTCCAATACACTTTTGTTTGATCCATACTTGTATGTAGGTACTTGTGATCCACAAAGATGCTTTTTTATTCTTCAGATCATTTACATTTCTTCCTAAATAGTTTATTTTTAGTAATCTCACAATTCTGGATCCTTAAAAGAAATTATTTGTCATCCAGAGCAAGTGGCTCAAGTCTATAACCTCTACCACATGAGTGATGTCCTTAGGCCTTCTTTGTTCTAATTATTTTTCAGATAGGGTCCATTGTTCTTTTGGCCAAGGCCAGCCTCAGGCCTCACTCTTCCTACTTATGATCTCCCAAGTAGCAGAAAGGACAGACAGCAACCACTGTGTGTCCAGCCTAAATTCTTTAGTTTTCCTTCCAGACTAACAACAACAACAAAAAAATATATATATATGACATATATAACATGTATATATAAATATATGTTAAATAAGGACGTGAAATATATTTTCCAATTGTTTAATTCACTCATCTCCAAGATATTCTGTAAATTGTCATATGTTTTCTTTCTGACGCAAATAATTTTATGACATAATTCAACTTAATAAATATCTATTAATTCTTAGTGAGCAAGAAGTCACCTTCCCATCAGAAATGGTTGTTTTTATTAATACAATTTGGAGCAGAGCTAGTTGCTGGTGGCTCATGCCTATAATCTTAGCTACCCAGGAGGCTGAGAGCTGAAGGTCCTGGTTTAAATTCAGCCCTAGCAGGAAAGTTCATGAGACTCTTATCTCCAATTAATCCCCAGAAAACCAGAAGTAGGACTGTGGCTCAAAGTGATAGAGTACTAGCCTTGAGCAAAAGAACTCAGGGACAGCACCCAGGCCCTGAGTTACCACAATTGGAAAAAAAGAATGGAAAGAAAAATTTAGAGCAGGGCCTGGTAGTACATACCTCTAATACTAGCAGTTCGGAAGTAGTAGAAGGAGGATTCAAGCTTAATGCTAGGGTGGGCTACAAAATAAGACCTTGTCACCAAAATTAAAATAAACAAACAAAGGAGATGGTAGGGGAAAAATAAAAGAGGGTGTAACAATGCTTGATAGGAAATGAATTCATTACCTTGCTCATGTAACTGTAACCCCTCTGTACAGTATCTTTACAGTAAAAATATATATTAAGAAAAAAAAAAACAAAGAAATGAAAATTTAAGCCAGGCACCGGTGGCTCACGCCTGTAATCCTAGCTACTCAGGAGGTTGAGATATGAGAATCGCGGTTCAAAGCCAGCCTGGGCAGGAAAGACCGTGAGACTCCTATCTCCAATAAACCACTAGAAAACCAGAAGTGGCGCTGTAGCTCAAGTGGTAGAGCGCTTGCCTTGAGCTGAAGAGCTAAGGGACAGCGCCCAGGCCCAGAGTTCAAGCCCCATAACCAACAAAAAAAAAAAAAATGAAAATTTAGAGGGCCCTTTGAGAAATTAAAGAGCCAGATTTGAAGTATTTATACAAACTTGGTTTATTACTATTCTTAATGCTTTAAGAAAAATTGTCAAATTATGAATCTTTTTATATCATAGTTTTTCTATCATAAATTCTATAAGTGAGATGTAGGGGATCTATAATAAGCATCTTGATGATGACAAGAAGAATTCAGGGGCATACTCCACACTTGGGATATAGAGGAAGAAGGATATCAAGAGTTCAAAGTCAACTTGGGCTACATCGTGAAACTGACTCAAAACACAACAAAAGAAGAAGGAGAAGAAAGGAAGAGTAACAAGAAAGAATGGGAAGTAATGCACAGGTATACTACATGGAAAAGCTTCCAGGAAGCCAACAGTCAATTCTGTATTGCATCATCCAGAGATTTTGGCAATCATTTGTGAAACTAGAGAGCATGCGCCTTGGTGTAGTGTTCTATCCAAGTCCCAAGGTGAAAAGCCAGGAATTCCAAACACATGACTAGTACAACACTTGCCAAGTAGAGCTAACCTCTTGGGTATGCAACTGTAGTCAGAAAATATGCTGATGGTTAAGTCAGAACAGCCTGCCCTGGAGCAGGGAGATTGGAGGAAGTGTTCATCTTAAGCTATCTCTACTGTGAGCTTGCCTATCAAAAGGTTCAGAGGACAGGAAGAACTTCTCTGAATTCTTTCTCAGAATACTCAAAGGCAGCTTGACGTGTTAGGTACCACAAACAAATAGGGCTCTCTTCCCCAACTTCACTTTGTCTGCACATATCAAGTTTTCAGATCACTTAAATGTAATTTTACTTTAAGATAAACAAGGATCCCTTCTAGCTAGGAAGCAGCAGGAGCCAGCCTCTCTATGTTCTGTGAAAGACATGTTATATAAAAAAGCTATGACAAATAAAAATTTATTCTATGGCAATTGGATACATTTATCAGAAGATCCCCAAGGAGCATCCCCAAGGAAGTAAGCTATTGACAAATTGTTACAAAAACTGCAGGAGAGGAAAACTCACTTTGGTTTTGCTTTTCAATGACAACTTTCCATTGTAGGACCAGCCCCTTAGGGAATGGAATAATTCTACTCTAAATCCACTCAGGGTAATAAGGCATTATTTCAGGACATGGAGTATGAATAGGAAGGGAGGCCATCTTCTCTTTCAATCTCCTGTTTATATTCACACTGGAGGACCTCTCAAGTATTTTTGTAGATACTCTAATCCATCCATTTATGGGGGGTACACATAGAGGAGTAAAGTACTGTAGGGAGGACAGAACAAAAAGGATACATCAGGCTCTGATGTGTGCTCTAGAGTACTGGATCAAGAAATGCAGGGCTTCTAGAAAGCTAGAGCACCATCTGGAAGAAAATTATGAAATTGCCTATTTTGCCTTGTGGCTACTCTTTTCCAAGAATTTCTAGCGGTGTCCTTGTACTGCTTATTGTCTGCACATGACACATTGGCATTTGAGGTAAATGGCTATATACATTGCTTATTAGGGGTGAAAGGCTATTTGTTGCATAGCATTTTTGTCTTGTCATCCTACTATGTAATCTAGCCGAGGAATTTATCACTAATATTCAATAGTTTACAGAGCATTTCTTTTTTCTTTTCTTTTTTTTTTTTGTTTTTGCTTTTTTTTTGTGCTTGTAATGGGACTTGAACTCAGGGCCAAGGCACTATTCTTGAGCTTCTTTTGCTCAAGGCTAGCACTCTATCACTTGAGCCATAGCTCCATTTCCAGCTTTTTTTGGTAGAGATAAGAGTCCCACCAACTTTCCTGCCCAGGCTGACTTCAAACTGTGATCCTCAGACCTCAAAGGCCAAATAGCTAGGATTATAGGCATGAGCCACGGGAGCCCTCTCTCAGAGAATATTTTAAACACTGAAAAACCAAAGCTTATGGGGAAAAGATGTTAGGAGTTATGTGATGAAAGATTACTAGGTAAAAATTATAGCTTCATTTTAAATTGCTTATTGAAAAATACCTGCTTTGTTTTCTTGTACAGAAGCAGGTAGAGAGGATGTGAGGATTTAGCCAATCTTCCAACCCAGTTTCTCAGGAAGAGCCCTTGGAAATAATTCATTCCTCTGACATAAGTTTTATATGTTATTTTGATCACCATTTGTGCCATTTTGTCTTCAATCTGAGAGATCTATTATCTCCTTTTAAGAAAGTAGCTCATGGTTTAATTTATACTCCTCAGCTCACACATCTAGTTACTTGAGCAAAATACAGTTAACCTCTAAATTTCATATTAATTTGGAAAAGAGAAAGAAGTCTTTGCTGAAAGCCAGTTCTGAGCTATAAGAAAAAATTACCTGGGACTGAAAGAAATGAGTGGGGAAATATGTGGAGCAATAATAATTGAAAGCCTTGTTCAAAGACATCCAAGAAAAAGCAGCTCCAGTATAGATGTCCAACATTACCCTGCATCTCAAACAATAGAGTCCCATATGGAGAATTTCACTGACAACAGAAGAATTTAGTACTATGCCTATTCACTCATTCATTCATTCATTTATCCTTCCGGACAAGGTTTTGCTATGTCGCCCAGGCTAACTGGGAACTCATGCTCCCCATCTCTGGAATTACAGGTATGCACTGCCATGCTCAGTATCCTAATTTTCTTTTGTGGTATTTTAGTCAAAGTGACCTTTATTTGAGAAAACTGAAGTTTCTACTGAACAGCCATTGTCTTCCTCCTACACAGAGGCCAGAGATGACTTAGCCACTGCTAGTACAACTGTTCATTGAGGCACAGTCAAGAAGAAGGGCCAAGCAAGTTGCTTATAGGGTAAGATATTTATATTACACTCTGTTCCTGGCCCGACCTCACATGCTCCTCTAGTCTTTCATTAGATAGACAATGATTATAAGCAAATTGATTAATTTCTCTGATTCACAGTGACCTGATGTCTTGGATAGAGATGATTAACCCACCTACCATCAGTAAAAGGATTAATTAAAACAGTACACATAACATTTGTTTGTTTTTTGTTGTTGTTTTTTGGCTTTTGGTGGGGTTTTTTTGGTCAGTCTGAGGTCTGAACTCTGGGCCTGGGTGCTGTCCCTGAGCTCTTCAGCTCAAGGCTACCATTTGAGCCACAATGCCACTTCCTATTTTTTCTGCTAATGTGGTGCTGAGGAATCAAACCAAGGGCCTCATGCATGCAAGGCAAGCGCTCTACCACTGAGCCACCTTCCCAGCCCCACACATAACGTTTTGACAACTAGTATGTTCTTAATCTAAGTTTCCACATAACCTCCTATCTTTTAAATATAGGTGGAAATGGGAAGTTTCATTGTACCTACTTTATTAGCTTTGCTGCCTAGACACTCAGGCTCACAACACAGGAAACAATCAGAATTTGAGAGCTGCACTGCTCTTCCAGAAGAGTTCTTAAATCCAGCAAAAAAAAAGTTCCCAAAGGAATGAGCAAAAGAGTTTGTTAAGCTAAGCATGGTGACAAGCATGGTGACTTATGCCTGTTATACCAGTATATGGGAAGCTAAAACACTAGGATTAAGAGTTTGAGGCCAACCTGGACTCTGTCTCACAAAACAAACAGAACACAGGATTTAAAAAAAAACATCAGGCCTGGGGACATGAGAACCATGCTAGGCAGATTCAGGCCTAGTAAATTTGAGAACCAGTTCATATCTCAATCTCTCTCTCTCTCTCTCTCTCCTCTCTCTTTCTCTCTCTCTCACACACACACACACACATACACACACACACACACACACACACACACACACACACACACACGGTAGGTATGTAAATGGATAGATTATTTTTTAATGTTTTGCTATTTAGTACTTTTAATTTTTGCATATTTTTTAGAAATAATCCTTGCTACTACACACATTAAGGGATACATAATGACACCCAGGTCTCAGTGTAACACATACTTCAAAGTTGCATTTGATGAAAAGCATTGACTCCTCACTTGGCCCCGGAAATTGACTGACTAAAAGCAAAACACCCTAACTTCCATTTTGTTCTCTTTCTCCCCTTCTCTCCCCCTCTCTATCTCATTGAACAGTTCTGTTCAATTATTCTTTCATGAGGAAAACTTTCCCCAAGAAAGGAACAGCAAAGTCTCCCAGAGCAGACTAGCTGCCAGGCAGCAATGAATCTCTTATTGTAACAAGACCTTGCCTGATCCATCCTGAGGTGCTCAGCAACCAGACCACCTGAGATTACAAACTCTGACCACTGGTGCCTACCTGGGGCCAACACTGTTCAATAATTACACATACCTTCTCTTCCTACCTCCTAATTCTCCCTCTACTTAAGCCTAAAACACATGTCTGATCAGCAAAGATTGGCTAAAATGCTCCCTGGAGTTGGGATTGTGACTTTAAATTATGGTTTCATTAGCTCATACTATCATATATATATATAATATACATCATATATACACACATACATACATATACATATGCACACATATATACACATATATATACCTATGAGTATATGTATATATATATATATACATGTATGTGTGTGTATATATATATATATGTATATATATATATACATATATATATATACATATATATATATGTATATATATAATCTTTACTAGAATGTGATGCTCTTGGGACCTAAAAATAAAATAGCCTGGTTTCTGTCAAAGCCATCACTAAAATACAAACAAAACTGAAATGTTGTCACAGAACTTTAAATGCTATTAGAACATATATTCCTAGAAAATAAGATGGTACCTATTCGAGAGCACTGTAAATATTTAATAAATATTTAATCAATCTTTTGTTATAAAAGAGCATAAAGCACAAAACAAAAAATTTAATATAAAAATTAAAATATTGCTGGGCACTGGTGGCTCACACCTGTAATCCTAGCTACTCAGGAGGCTAAGATCTGAGGATGGCAGTTCAAAGTCAGCCTGGGCAGAAAACTCCGTGAGAATCTTATCTCCAATTAACTGTCACTAAACCGGAAGTGGTGCTGTGGCTCAAGCAGTAGTGCGCTTGCCTTGAGCTGAAGAGCACAGGGACAGTGCCCAAGCCCAGAGTTCAAGCCCCATGACTGACCAAAAAAAAAAAAAAAAAATTAAAATATCAATATCAATAACATGTTTAATGTCTATGTATATTTGCTACTCTATTAATGATAGTTGTAGAAGAATCATCTAAAAGTTGGTTTGTTTGCTAATATGAAAACCATAAATGTAGCCATGTTCTTATTTTGTAATCATGGACATTATGATTCAGGGAATACAAATTAAAATGAAAATCTACCTTGCTAACATTCAGGTAATTTTTATTGTTGTTTTTTGTTTGTTTGTTTAGGATTTTTTTGTTGGTCGTGGGGCCTGAGCTCTGGGCCTAGGTGCTGTCCCTCAGTTCTTCAGCTCAAGGCTAGCACTCTACCACTTGAGCCACAGCACCACTTCCTATTTTTTCTGCTAATGTGGTGCTCATGCATGCAAAACAAGCACTTTACCACTGAGCCACCTTCCCAGGCCCACATTCAGGTAATTTTTATGGTACAAACAAATGCAAATCATTAACAAAGAGGAGGCCTCAGTGTATTTCCTTATGAAACAGTGCTTTATTTTATGTAGTCCAAGGCTTTTCTTATTACTTTTGCCACCTTAGTACCATGTGGTAATAAGAACTGGAAGAATAAGCCAGGCTTCTGGGTCTTATGCCTATTATTCTAGCCACTTAGGAGGCTGAGATCTGAGGATCAAAGTTTGAAGATAGCCTAGCGGACATATCCCAGAGATTCTTATCTCCAATTATCTAGTACAAAGCTGGAAGTAGAGCTATGTTTCAAGTGGTAGAGCACCAGTCTGGAGCAAAAAAGTGAAGGGCAATGTGAGGCCCTAAGTGACAAGAAGCCTAGCCTGGCTGACATCTGGCCTAGAAACCTGAAATAAGCCATGACTCCTTCTCCTTCAGGGAACATTCTCCTGATAAGCAAAACCAGCCACTGTTGTAACCAATTTAGCTATTAAGGAGCCTGAACAAGCTTGGCCATTCACTAGCTTCTGTAATCACACTTGCTTCCTGAGCTATTTCCTACATTCCCCTCCCTACCTAAACTTGCTTACAAATACTCTGTCCAAACCTCTAGTTGGCACTCAGACTTTAAAATGGGACTCCTAGGACTGGGAAAGTAGCTCAGTGGTAGAGCGCTTGCCTTGCATGCCTGAGGCCCTGGGTTCGATTCCTCAGCACCACATAAGCAAAAAGAAAAAAAAAAAAAAGGAAGTAGCACTGTGGCTCAAGTGATAGAGTGCTAACCTTGAGCTGAAGAGCTGAGGGACAGCACCCAGGCCCAGAGTTCAGGCCCCACCACTGGACCCATAAATAAATAAATAAGTAAATAAAACGGGACTCCTCTGGCCCTTCTGGTGTAAAGTAAACCTGATTTACTACAACTGCTCCTAGTATTCCACTTGGTCTCTTGATGGTCCAGTCATCTTTCCTTAACAGTACCAGCATAAAAAAAAATGTGAAGAATGATATATGGTATATAATTTATGAGGGAAGAAGGCAATATATTTTCTATAATTTCTTCCAGATCTAATATTCCAAATTCTTTATTAGTAAAACTTCATAAATAATATTGTTAGAAGAGGAAAACATCATCATAATGATAGTAACTGATTGAAACTCCAAACATTAGAATCTTTCTGGTAACTCAAGCAATTTTTTTTTTGTTTGGAATTACATCGACATTCATTATTATGAAAAGAATTATAGTAATTCAAAGATATATATCAATTTAAATTTATTAAATATCAAGAGAGAGAGGCTGGGTGCTGGTGGCACACACCCTGTAATCCTAGCTACTCATGAGGCTGAGATTTGAGGATTCGGATTGAAGCCAGCCCAAGCGGGAAAGTCCATAAAAACTGGAAGTAATGCTATGGCTCAAAAAGAGTGCTAGCCTTGAGCAACAAAACTAATAGCCCATGACCAACAACAACAAAAAGAAAGATAGAGAGAAAAACTTGCAGGGCTTGGTGGTATACCCTTGTATTCTAAGCTAGGAGGCAGAAGCAGGAAGATTAAGAGTTTGAGGCCAGCCCAAGAAAAGTTAGAAAAACTGTCTGGAAAGCAAGAGTTGGGCATTTGGCTCAAGTGGTAGAACACATGAGGCCCTTGGTTCAATATCCAGTACTGAGATCTAAAAAGAAACAAACAAAAAAAAAACCCCACAAACAAACCAACAGAAACTTTTCAGTAATCTTACTGGATTTTATTTGTCCTTCATATAATGTGCATTATTTGCTAATAGAATTTTTGAAACCTACATGTATTTACAAACCCAGTGACAGGAAACAGAATCCAACTCCAGCTCCAGTGAGCTGCAGAACCTTACATCACTATTTCCCTTATCAGTGCTCCTATTGTGCTTCTGTAAAACCAGGAATGAACTACATGACCTGTAAAGACTTTTCCAGCTCTAAAATACTGTGATCACCCTTAATGAGGGTTACTCCTTTTGAAAATTCTAAATATTTTCAAAAATGTCAAAGTATCAAAAGCCTCTCTAGTGTAAGAAACAACTTACTTTTGCTGGGTCCTGTGAAATAACTAAAAGTCTCTCAACTTTGTATCTGTGGCCTTTGATCTGAGCTCTAGTCACTTTATAGCCACCTTGGGCTCCAGGAAAGAGAAGATTGGATAAGTACCTGATAAGTTTATTGTTTGGAAGGCAAATTACCCCTCAAATAATCATCTTATCATCTTAAAGGAAACAGCCAAAAACTCAGGAGATTACTACCAGGCAACTCTGTCTCAAGAATAAAGTTCACCAGAACTCCTCCAGAGACAGACTGAGCTAATAGTCAAGGAAACAATACCTGTGAATTGAGACTCTTCTAATTATACATATTTTTCTCATCCTCTGCCTTAGTTCTCCCTATTTAGCCTGAGGCCAACATCTGTAACTCAGAAGATGGATGAAAATGTTCTCTCTGCCATGTAAACTCCTTTTTCTGTCTTTCACCATGTCTCCTTGGCCATTTAAGGCTGTGGCCAGATCTGACATTTTGGGCCTTGGGCCTACAAACTCGGTTTCAAATATATTTGATTTTGTGAGGTGTTTATTTTTACATATTCCCCATACTATATTTAACTAATTGGCATAGATTTCAGTTCCTTATTTACAAAGAAATAAAGATGAAATGGCTTGGGCTATAGACCTACACAGATTTGTGAAAGGGAGTAAGGAGAAAGCAATACTTGAAATGAATCATAGTAATACCTAGAGTCTGAGCATGTACTAAGTTGCTAGATTATAAATGCCTAGCCAGGGATACTGGGAGTGGCTAGCCTGGTCTTTTTTTGTTGGTGGTGGTGATAGTGCTAGTACTAGGACTTGAACTCAGGGCCTAGGTGCTGTCCCTTACCTATTTCTGCTCAAGGTTTGTGTTATATCACTTGAGCCACAGCTCCACTTTTGGATTTTTTGGTAGTTAATTAGAGGTGAATTTCAGAGAGGGCTGGGAAGGTGGCTCAGTGGTAGAGCGCTTGCCTTACATGCCTGAGGCCCTGGGTTCGATTCCTCAGCACCACATAAGCAAAAAGAAAAAAGCCGGAAGTGGCGCTGTGGCTCAAATGGTAGAGTGCTAGCCTTGAGCTGAAGAACTGAGGGATAGCGGCCAGGCCCAGAGTTCAGGCCCCACCACTGGACCAAAAAAAAAAAAGAATTTCAGATAATTTCCTTCCCAGACTGGCTTCTTATTCTAATCCTCAGATCTTAGCCTTCTGAGTAGGTAGAATTACAAGCATTAGGCACTGACACTCAGCCTAGCCAAGTCTTAACTAACCCTAAATGCTCCCTGAGCTGCAAGACTAGAAACCTACAAAGATGGGCCTGAATCCAGGAAACACAAACACCCACCAGGGAAAGGTACACTTATCCACCCCACAGCTACATCAAGGTGGTAAACTTGGGTTAAGAAATGAAAGTATAGGGCTGGGAATGTGGCTTAGTGGTAGAGTGCTTGCCTTGCATTCATGAGGCCCTGGGTTCGATTCCTCAGCACCACATAAGCAGAAAAAGCTGGAAGTGGCACTGTGGTTTAAGTAGTAGAGTGCTAGCCTAGAGCTGAAGAGCTAAGGGACAGCACCCAGGCCCAGAGTTCAGGCCCTACAACTGACAAAAAAAAAGTGAAATGAAAGTATAATTGGGGATGTTCAGTAATAACTATCTCCACTTGAACTATAAGAATGATAAATAGGAGGTTTCATAAAAAAAAATCAGAATGCAGGAGTCTTTAACTCCCATTTCCTTCATGGGGAGCAGGAAGTATTTTTTTTCTATTTCTCCCTATTTTAGACTTAAGCTAAAATGAATCCTTACTCAAACTTATAAAAAGAAAGAAAGGGAAGGAAACGAGGAAAGGAGGGGGAGATAGAGACAGATTGAAACAGATAAAGGAAGGAAGCAAGAAAGGAAGAAAGAGGAAGGGTGAGAGACAGAAAAGAAAGAAAGAAAGAGAGAGAGAGAGAGAGAGAGAGAGAGAGAAAGAAAGAAAGAAAGAAGAGAGAAGGAGGGGAGGTAGGGAGGGGAGAGAGAAGGAAGGAAGGAAGAAGGGAGGGAAGGAGAGGAGAGAGAGAGAAGGGAGGGAGGGAGGGAAATAGGGAGAGAGGGAGAGAATCAGAGTGCAATTAGCAGAAGGGAACTATGCTAGATAAGTCAAATCTCAGAATCTACCCCAGAAGGTGTAACTAAGGAAATTCAGAGAAGTTGTGGTAAAAGCTAATATAAATATTTATGCCTTTTTAGAGTTCCATATAAGGCCTATTTGAAAGAAAGTTAGTTTTCAAGATTCCTAATAGGAAAGCATCTCCTACTCCAGTTAATTACTCATCCCTGGTGTGTGTATGTAGTGTTGGTAGGGAGAGTACTGTAACTCATTATCTGAACATATTAATCTGATTTGATTACTACTTCAGCCTCTGGAGAGGAGGCTGGACAATTCCTGGAAGATTCTTAGGAGTACACAAGCACTGTACCAGGAAAACAGAGAAAATAGCCACACCTCAAAGAACAATAGATCATTTCACAAAACCCTTCAGAAAGTTCCATACTTCAGTGTTACAAAACTGTAGGTTAAACAGAGGGAAAAAAGAAATGAAAAAGAGAAGGATCCAGAAAGAAGCAGTTATCACTGAAGGGGAAAATCATGTCTATAATAAAGATAAGGCAGAAGAACATCATGAAGAAAAGTATCATTTTGTGTGTGTGCATCTGACACTGGGACTTAATTTGAGTATCTCATGCTGTCACTCATTGGCTGGCACTCTAACGCCTGAGCCATGCCTCTAATCTCCAAGAAAATAAATGTCACCTCTGGGTTATGAAGGGTTAACAGTAAGAATAGGAAAATAGAGCTGGGAAAATGGCCTAGTGATAGAGTGCTTGCCTAGCATGCATGAAGCCCTGGGTTCCATTCCATAGCATCACATAAATAGAAAAAGCTGAGAGTGGTGCTGTGGTTCAAGTGGTATAACACTAGCCTTGAGCAGAAAAAAAGCTCAGAGACAGTGCCCAGGCCCTGAGTTCAAGCCCCAGGACTGGCAAAAAATAAAAATAAAAAGGCAGGCAGGCAGGCAGGAAGGAAGGAAGGAGAGAGGGAGAGAGGGAGGGAGAAGGGGGGAGGGAGAGAAAGAAAAAGAAAGAAAGAAAGAAAGAAAAAAGAAAGAACGAAGGAAAGAAAGAAAGAAAGAAAGAAAGAAAGAAAGGAAGGAAGGAAGGAAGGAAGGAAGGAAGGAAGGAAGGAAGGAAGGAAGGGAGAAAGGAAGGAAGGGAGAAAGGAAGGAAGAAGGAAGGAAAATATATTTTATAGTTTGGTAAACATTTGTAATCTTGCAGAAAGAATTTCTGTAGCCCAGGCCAGAAGTAGATTACTTAAGAAATGGGTGGCAAATCCTTCCCCAAAGAGCAAATGATAAATTATCCCAAAGAGGAGAAAGACAGACAGACAGAGACAGAGAGACAAAGAGAGACACAGAAACAGAGATAAAGAGAGAGACAAAGACAGAACAGAGACACAGAGAGAAAGACAGAGAGGGAAGGCTAGAGGAAGGGGGGGGAGAGACAGAGAGAAAATGAGACCCCTACAGTCTACTCTAAACTAGGAACCTGTGGCCGGCTTCACAAGTATATGACTTTCACACTCCCACATGACATTGCTCATAATTTGGCTTAATATTCTGATGTCACTGTTTTAAAACACTGTTTTAAAACTTAATTTTAAAATTAATTAAGGGGTCTAGGTTTTTATTTTGTACTAATCCCCACCCAAAATGTGCAGTAAGTCATCTAGGGCTTTGAAGACAATCTGATATATTTCATTCATTGTTCATTTGTTATTGAACAATAAATAGTCTACTATACAACCAGACACTGTCTCTGGAAATAAGGCAGTGTTTTTGTGTGTGTGTTTTTGTTTGTTTGTGGGGGGTTTTGTTTGTTTGTTTTTTGTCAGTCGTGGGGCTTGAACTCTGGATCTGGACGCTGTCCTTGAGCTCTCCAGCTCAAGGCTAGCACTCTACCACTTGAGCCACTTTCAGTTTTCTAGTGGCTAACTGGAGATAAGAGTCTCACAGACTTTTCTGCCCAGGTTGGCTCTGAACCTCAATGCTCAGATCTCAGACTCCTGAGTAGATAGGATTATAGGCGTGAGCCACTGGTGCCAGGCTGTTTGTGTAATGTGTGTGTGTGTGTGTGTGTGTGTGTGTATTTTGTTTTGTTTTTTGGTCAGTTGTGAGGCTTGAACAGTGGGCCTGGGTGCTGTCCCTGAGGTCTTCAGCTCAAGGCTAGCACTCTATCACTTGAGCCAGTGCCACTTATCGTTTTCTGGTGGTTAAGTGGAGGTAAGTCTCACTAACTTTCCTGCCTGGGCTGGCTTAAAACTGCGATCCTCAGATCTTAGCCTCCTGAGTGGCTAGGAGTACAGGAGTGAGCCAACAGTGCCCAACCATGACAGATCCTTTTTTTTTTTTTTTGTCAGTTATGGGGCCTCAACTCTTGGCTCTTGGCCTGGGTGCTGTCATTCAGCTCTTCAGCTCAAGGCGAGCATTCTACCACTTGAGTCCAGCACCACTTTGGGCTTTTTCTGCTTATGTGCTACTGAGGAATTGAACCCAGGCCTCATGCATGCAAGGCAAAGCACTCTACCACTGAGTCACCTTCCCAGCCCCATGACAGATATTTTAATAGGAAGTTTTTTGTTATGTTTTCCTTTTTTTCTTTTTTTGAGACATCTGAACAATTTAATAAGGCACAGACATGGCCTTTAACCTACTATGGGTGTTAGTCACCACAACCAGGATGATAGAAAAGTCTTTTAAGGAAAATTTGTTACTCTTAACAATATTAAAATTACATGACATTCTATTTCATGCCAACCTTGGTCAATTTACTCATGTTTCTGAAGTCCTAGTTTTCTTACCTTTAAAAAGAAGACAGGTGCCAGTGTCTCATTCCTGTCATCCTAGTTACTCAGGAGGCTGAAGTTGAGATCTGGAGGATTGAGGTTTGAAGCCAACCAGGCAGAAAAATCCATGAAACTCTAACTCTAATTAGCCAGCAAAAAGTAGGGCCAGAGATGTGTCTCAAGTGGTAGAGTAACAGCTGTGAGCAAGCACAAGGCCCTGAGTTCAAACCCCAGTAGAGGAAAAACAAAAACAAGAACAAAAAAACCACCAGAAAGAATAATAACAGGACTTAACCTTTAAAATTATTAGGGGAGGGCTGGGAATATGGCTTAGTGGTAGAATGCTTTCCTAGCAGGCATGAAGTCCTGGGTTCAATTTCTCAGTAACACATAAACAGAAAAAGCTGGAAGTGGCTCTATGGCTCAAGTGGTAGAGTGCTAGCCTTGAGCATACAGAGGCTCAGGGACAGAGCCCAGGCCCTGAGTTCAAGCCTCAAGACAGGCAAAAAAAAAAAAAAAAGGATTATTAGGACAATTAAATGGGATCAGGAATAAAAGTAATTAGTACACTTCAATAATGTGAGTGTCAGGATCTCCTGGTACATAGCAAGAGTTTGATAAATAATTTTGTTTTTATTAAAAGTGGGAGTGAAAAAGAAATTTTAGATAAAATGAATAGATGTTTGTAAAAATGAAACACATTTGTTTATTCTACATATCGGTAAAGCACTGATTAGACCAAGAAAAGGTAAAAGAATATATGTAAAATTGTTGGTTATAGTCAAATCTAAAAATAGGATTTGGGAAAGGAGATATTTATTTTGCTTTGCATTTTACTTTACATTTTTCTTACTGAAAAAACTGTATTTTAGCTAGGCACTGGTGGCTCGTGTGGTAATCCTAGCTATTCAGGAGGCTGAGATCTAAGGATTAACGTTCAAAGCCATCCTGGGCAGGAAAGTCTATGAGACTCTTACGATTCAATTAACCAACCTAAAAACTGGAAATAGAGTTGTAGCTCAAAGTGGTAGAGTGCTAGCTTTGAGCAAAAAAAGCTCAGGGACAGCACTCAGGCATTCAGTTCAATTCCCATGATCAAAAAAACAAACAAAATAGATAACGAAAGTACTACCGTATTTTAAGTACAGGGATAGATAATGAAACTTAAAATGTATTATAATTCTCCCCTTCTAAGTATTACCTTTTTTCCTGTCCAAATATTTTTTTGTTCAATTTCCATTTGTGTTTGACTCTGCCATAATTTGCTATTAGTCTTGGAAAAATCAACTCCTTACTTTGTTTTGTAGTTGCATTACTCATAGATAAGACACATAATCTAGTTAGGGTATTCTGGTAGCTCTGAATGATATTAAGAAATTGACCCTGCAATGGAGGAGTTGAGAGAGGCTAGAGGCAACCTTGGCCAGTACTTGTTATAGTGAGCAGCCTTTTTAGGGTTCCTTAGAACATCCTGGGCAGCATGGTTTAGGACATATGCCAAGGAGGCAGTGAGTATTGTAGCACTTGCAGTTTTGCTGCCTGTGGATCACTTGGACAATAATATGTAAGGTACTCCATTGTCTATCATGGACCAGAGGCATTGGAGCCAATGCATAAATCTGTGTGTGCAAGGTAATATAGCACACAGCCCTGTGGGGCAGTGATAATGTTAGGTTTTTAAAAAGAGGTCATAAGAACTGCACCAGCACGCACGTGGTATTCAGGTAAGGGGTAGGTTTATTCAGTAGACCTGCTGGGACCAGGCAAGGTTGGCACTCCACGTGGCTGGGAAAGGCCTGGGAATGAGAGAGAGAGCTGGGAAAGAGAGGAAAGAGCTAGAAAAGAGCAGAGAGAGGGGTAAGAACAGTAGCACTCACGTGGTATTCAGGTAAGGGGTAGGTTTATTCAGTAGACCTGCTGGGACCAGGCAAAGTTGGCACTCCACGTGGCTGGGAAAGAGAGAGGAAAGAGCTAGAGCAGAGAGAGAGCAGAGAGAGCTAGAAAAGAAGAGCAAGACAGCGTCTGGGCCTGGGCTAGGCCTTATGTAGGGTATGGGCAGGGAAAGGTGTGGCCACATCAAATTCAGATGTGACCTCAGCGGATGCAGATGTGACCTCTTCCAGGTGTCCCAGTTGCATAGGTAACGCAGGTACTGGGTGGAGACTTTGATGCGAGGAGGGTGGAGTCTGCTTGCCATCCAGGGGCGGACCTTACAGATAAGAGATGAGCCTAGCAGACTAAAGCTTCTGGTGGGATTAGCTCTACCCAGAGTTTTTTTTTTTTCCTTCCTTCCTTTCTTCCTTCTCTCCCTCTTTCCTTCCTTCCTTCCTTCCTTCATGTTGTTCCTAACTCAGGACTTAGGAACTGTCCCTTAGCTTTGTCACTCAAGGCTAGTGTTTTAAAACTTGAACATTAGCTCTACTTCCAACTTTTTGATGGGGGGCTGGGAAGTTGGCTCAGTGGCAGAGTGCTTGCCTTGCATGCCTGAGGCCCTGGGTTCGATTCCTCAGCACCACATAAGCAAAAAGAAAAAAGCTGAAGTGGCACTGTGACTCAAGTGGTAGAGCACTAGCTTTGAGCTGAAGAGCTGAGGGACAGCGCTCAGGCCCAGAGTTCAGGCCCCACGATGGGACTCAAAAAACAAAACAAAACAAAAAAAACCCTACTTTTTGATGGGCTTTTCTGTCAGGCTAACTTTGAACTGAAATCCTCAGATCTCAGCCTCCTGAGTAGCTAGACATGAGCCACGGTTGCCTGGCTACCTGTCTTTATTATTTTTCTTCACATACAGTGGACGTTTCTATCTCTTTGCAGAACCAGTCTTTTTTTTTCTTCTTCTTCTTTTTGGTGGTGCTGGGGATCCAAAGCAGGGCTTTGTGTAAGGTAGACAAGCACACTGCTACGAGCTTTATTCCTAATTGCCCTTTTGGTGGCATCTGGGCTAACTGTTGTCAATGCATTCATGTTTGAGAGGTAATTTTTCTGTTTTTTTGTTTTGTTTTGTTTTTGGCCCTGGGTCTTCAACTCAGGGCATAGGGGTACTGTCCATGAGCTACTTTAACATTCTACCACTTCAATCAGAACTCCACTTCCTTCATTTGTGTTTGAAAGCTTGAGTTTCAATACAGAAATTTGGATTAAAAAAAAGTACTATGGAGTTTGAAGTCCATTTGCATTATCACATAAAATGACATTTGTCAATAAAAGTTTTGTTAGACTCTTTAAATATAACTGTAAATTGTGAATGGTTATAAAAAATGTTTTCATGTATTTTACTACTTATAGATCAGAATTTATCAATGAAATTGTTCAGAATATGAAGAATTCATCCATAAAAAGTTTGGATCAAAAGTGCAAAAAAATCAGGAACTAAGTGACTCACATCTATAATCTTAACTACGCAGGAAGCTGAGATATGAGGGCACCAACCCAGGCAGAAAAACTCTGGAGACTTGTTTTTAATTGACGAACAAAAAGCTGGAGGTGGAAGGGTGGCTCAAGTGATAGGATGCCAGCTGTGAATAGAAAGAGCATCAAGGGAGAGGGAGGCCCTGAGTTCAGGCTTTTGTACCATGGCTTGAGGGAAAAAAACAAAAACAACCCTGCAAAGTTTTAAAAAACAAAAGATACTCGTAGCTGGGGACAGAAGAGAAAAACTGGGAAAGAGTGAGGGAAGGGGTGACATTGTTCAAAAAGAAATGTTCTCATTACCTGACTTATGTAATTGTAACCGCTCTGTGCAGCACCTTTATATAATAACAACTTAAAAAATAAAAATAAATAAAAGGCAAGAAACTAGGTTCAATTCTAAGTGTTACAGGGTCAAGAACTGCAGGACTCTTCTGAGTTACCAAAGGGCCTCAGCTCTGGAGGAAATGCTTAAACAAAACCATGGTCTAAAAAACACATATACTCAGCATGAATAACAAATCTGGATGAATTCAAAGGTTGAAATAAACCCACATTTAATTAAAGGGCAAAAAAATCAGAATAAATGGACTGACATACTGTTCTTACCAGGTTTCATTCAAATGAAATACAATTCAAAGAGAAACAGAAGTTATTGATTAGAAAACACCTAGATAAGGCTGACCTATAGTGAAGTCAGGTGATCATTCTTAATGATACAGATCACCCTTTCAGTGTCTCAGTGTAAAGACTTTCTTACTAACGTCCTTAACACTGGGGTTTTTCTGTGTTCCCAGAACTGATCAGGTTATCAGATTCCCAAAATGCTGGTATTAACTAGATAATAAAAGTATTATCTTTCTAATCTCAAGCCTGATAGACTGTGTACATAAAAATTTGCTTGTCATGCTGGAATCAGAGCAGCAAGAAAATAGCATTTGGAAGGTATTTCATCCAAATTAAAAAACTAGGTGACCAGTGCTCACAATAGAGTATAGCTTTGTCCATGTTTCCCAAATAATGTCTGGCTTTCCTGGACATCTACACATTCTTACCCTTTTCTGGTCCATTTTCCAAAGTCCAAGCCGTCCACTTCGCACTTGGTAGCACAAATTTTCTTTTCAAAGAATTTACAATGGAACTAATTATATTTCTAATCCTTTTGAGAGAAGTCAAAGATACCTTTTTCTTTTTTTTTTTTTAAGAAGTTGGTTATTTGGATTGCTAAAGTGAAATACAAGACATTCCCTAGCAGGGAAAGGTTTGTCAGTTGTAGCATTTAAAAAGAAATTCAGTTTCTTTAACTATGGACCTACCATTTATTAACAGGCCTGTCGTGAGCCCTGGGAGACCACTTAAGCTTTTTTTTCCACTTTCACTGGGGGAAAACGAAGTTCATGCAAAGTACGGTAAAAAGACGTAAACGTTCCCTGGATAGGGAAAGTATTAGCTCTCTAGAGTTCTCATTCACAGTCACCTTCACAAACGTTGGCATTTGGCAGTAGGTGGGCCATTGACGGAGCGCTTCTATACCTATTTCCTCTCACTCGTTTCTCTAGATGCTGTGTCCTAGGGCAGACGTGACCGCTTGTTTGTTCTCCACAGCTAGAAAAGCATTAGCGAGCATCTGCGACCTAACCTGGGATCAGTGTGCCTAGCGCCCTGACCTCCGTCAGCCCGGCCTCAGGTCGTCAAGGGGAAAACCAGTGTGTCAGCCTCAGGCGAGGCCCGGGCCAGGCCCAGGACACAGGCAATGTCACCGTCGTGCGGATTTCAGGACAGGCCCTCCCCGGTGGGCGTCGCAGTCACTGGAATCCGGCAACTGAAAACGTTAGAAGTTATCCATTGGACACGGAGGGCTTTCTAGCAATTTACGGTACAGGAAAATGTGTTTTTTAACTTCAGAAACGGGACCGGGAAGGATTCGGAAACAGGGACGAAGAGGCCCGCGCGGGGGAGGGGCAGGCCGCGCGAGAAGAAAGGGAAAGGCCTTTCTTTCAGGTGACGCGCGGTCAGGAGACGTTCTCCCGACGTGGGCGCTCACCATTGGCCGAGACCTTTTTGACGTGCCGACAGCCGCCCAGGCGCGAACAGCGACCAGGGCGGCACTTCATTGGATGTTAGTGAGGCGCGCGCGCTCCCGCGACCCGCCAAACCTCCGCCCGCCAACCCGCTGGTCTAGTCCCCCTTCGCTCCTGCCTGGCCACGCCCCTTCCCGAGATCGCCCCTCCCCCGGCAGGCCGGCGGCGCGCGGAAAGAGCGTCACGTGACGACTAGCCCCGCCTCTTCCTCTCGGTCCCATATTGAACTCGAGTTGGAAGAGGCGAGTCCGGTCTCAAAATGGAGGTAAAACCGCCGCCCGGTCGCCCCCAGCCCGACTCCGGCCGTCGCCGCCGTCGCCGGGGGGAGGAGGTATTAGGGGGAGAGCGGGGGGTTGATGGGTAGCAACCGGCTTGGGGGGGCCTGGCGGGGAGCGGGGAGGCCGGGTGGACCGAGTCGGCCGTCCCGCGCTCTGCGTTGAGACGGGCGGCGGGTGGGGGAGGGGAGCAGGCCTGTGAGGCCTCCTCGGGGCTCCTGGCCCGCCTCGCCTGCACCTTCGGCCTCACTGGTGGCCCACGGAGACGCAGCGTGGTCGGGGGACCCCTTAGGAGGCCAGACGGCCCGCCGGCTGCGCGGCCTCGGATGCGTGGCCGAGAGCGGCATGGCGGGCCTTCCCGGGAGCGGTTGGGAGGAGGTGGTGGGGGAGGGGAGGGGACGAGCAGGCACATCCGGGCGACCGAGCAGGCGGGCGGCGGCCACATCGACTCCGATCCGCCGCCGCGTTACGAAATGGCGCATTGGTCCGCAATGGCCGCCGCCTCGCTGCGTCGCCGGGAAAGAGCGCGGGATTGGAGAGAGATGGCGGGAGGCGGCCCGGCGTTGCCGAAAATGGCCGAGAAGCTCCGGGGCGCGGTGCTTTTACTGAAGTTCTCGGGGCGCGATTCTAGGCCTTTACGGAGCACGGCGGCGACCAGAACTGGTGAAATTGTTTAGCCTGTTAACAGCTCCCGGTTGGGGTTTTTTTTTTTCGGAGAGCCTGCCGATTTAAACTGCTTCCTACAGTATTTAGAATGGTACTACTCAGATCACCATGTGGGTGAAGTGCTTTTTATTGTTGTAGAATTTGAAATTTACATGTGTAGTAGTGAAATAGGAACTTAGCTATTTGAAAAAAAAAGCCTGAATATCCCGTTGCTTGTTTTGGATCTGGTGGTATTTTATGAGTTCTAGTTCCTTAAGTGTTTGAGATTTGTGTACGTGTTCTATTTCTTCAGTCAGTTTTCCTGTTCTTACGAAATACTTTAGCCAACAGGGAAAGTGGATTAACAGGCTGTTAACCGTTTAACCTAGCATACGAAGATCTCCTAACTTCTGTTTCTAGAGGACATTAGAATATAAATGTGAACCCTTTAATTAAAGGACTTCAGATGATCGAAATTCGTGCAAGATTGTGGCCATTTTGTAGCATTGGGAAACAATTTCAGGTTGCATCTTAACTTTTTAATGAGCATTTCTGTTTTGTGCTTAACTCTGGTCAGGCAGTTTATACTGTACACGTCGTAAGTTGTATTTGGATCACTTTGACCATATGATGTAAATGCATATATTGTATCATGTAACATTGATAGCAGAAAGCTACATGGTTTGCTTATCTTTCAAAAAAAATTTTTTTTTTTTTTGTGGAGAGATGTTGGTTTAGCCTAGGAATATCTATTGTAATGTTGATTTTTCTCTAGATTTGCCAGGTGTATTTTGCAGGCTGTCATTTCAAGTTAGATGTTGGAAGTGTAGATTAGAAATACTTCAAATGGAGTGGTTGAACATTCTGGATACCATGCTTCTTAGAAAATGACTTATTAATTAAAATGACTTATTAATTAAAATAATCTCTTCCTGGACACTTAGTTGCAGCGTTGAAGAAAGGATTTTTTTTATTCTGGAATTATTTTGACTTAAAGTAATTCTTGGCGCCATTTTAGGTAAATTAATTGGTCAAACTGTTAATGCTACAGGAGCTTACAAAGAATGCAAATTTTAAAAAATTACAAGAAATAATAAAACATAATGATTCTTTTTCCTAGGGCCATGATCCAAAGGAACCAGAGCAGCTGCGGAAGCTGTTTATTGGTGGTCTGAGCTTCGAAACTACAGATGATAGTTTAAGAGAACATTTTGAGAAATGGGGCACACTCACAGATTGTGTGGTAAGTTAAAGGAAGAAAAAGATTCTTAGGAAGGGTAGAGGACCTGTGGAGGTATACTAAATTTTTTAAAATTTTTATTTTGTAGGTAATGAGAGATCCTCAGACAAAACGTTCCAGGGGCTTCGGTTTTGTGACTTATTCTTGTGTTGAAGAGGTGGATGCAGCCATGTGTGCTAGACCCCACAAGGTTGATGGACGTGTTGTGGAACCAAAGAGAGCGGTTTCTAGAGAGGTATTTCAATACCTTGTTGTATTATATGTGGAACAGTGAAAGTTTGGCTTTTTGACTTAATTTCTTTATCTGTAGGATTCTGTGAAGCCAGGAGCCCATCTAACAGTGAAGAAAATTTTTGTTGGTGGTATTAAAGAAGATACAGAAGAATATAATTTGAGAGACTACTTTGAAAAATATGGCAAGATTGAAACCATAGAAGTTATGGAAGACCGGCAGAGTGGAAAAAAGAGAGGATTTGCTTTTGTAACTTTTGATGATCATGATACAGTTGATAAAATTGTTGGTAAGTAAAAATACTGGAATTTGAATTTTTAGTTTCAACTAAATTTGCTAAGTTGCTTAGCAAATTTTGTTGTATTTACTAACCTAAAAAGTGGGTAGGTCACTTTCTGTAAATTGTACCTGTGTGACCAGCATCTAGTTCAAGAAATCAACATTTTAACTTCCCAGAACATTCCCTTACCCTCACTCAAGACTCAGCTGTCTTACTGACAGTGTGTTAATGAGGTGCATAATGACAGAGGTTATCATTTTTATGTTCTTTTCCAAACATAAAATAACTTTCTTTTGTTTGATTAAAAAAATTTTAGTTCAGAAATACCACACTATTAATGGGCATAATTGTGAAGTGAAAAAGGCCCTCTCTAAACAAGAGATGCAGTCTGCTGGATCACAAAGAGGTAAGTAGATCTGTTACACGTATATAATAAATGAGTGATGTTAGTGAAATTCTTAAAAACCTTAACTTGGCCTGTGTTAAAGGTCGTGGAGGTGGATCTGGCAACTTTATGGGTCGTGGAGGAAACTTTGGAGGTGGTGGAGGTAATTTTGGACGTGGTGGAAACTTTGGTGGAAGAGGTAGGATATATACTTCAGTTGTAAGTACAAATGTATCTTGAACAGTAACTTGCATATATAATTTTAATTATATCTTCGCTTTCCTTAGGAGGCTATGGTGGTGGAGGTGGTGGCAGCAGAGGTAGCTATGGAGGAGGTGATGGTGGATACAATGGATTTGGAGGTGATGGTAAGCTTACGCTTATTTTGTCTAAATTGGATTAGATGGATTAAATATACTTTTAAACTTCAGAAGAGTGAACTTTCCCCTTGGAGATTGACCGTTAGTCCTTTTTGGCCAAAAAGATATATTTTACTGTGGGCTAAGGATATGACTCATGATAGAGCATAGCCTGCAAGCTTGAGGGCCCTACTCCTTTTTTCACCCCCACCCCCAAGATTCATCTGTGTTAGCAGTTGAGTTATTGTGGCTTTTTTGGAGGGTGCAGGTACTCAGGCCTACTTCACTCAGTTTATTTGCTCACTACTTGAACCACACCTCCATCTTAGCATTTTGCTGGATAATTGGAAATGGAGTTTTGTGTGAACTGGCTTCAGACTTTGCCCCCCTGATGAAAGCACCAGGGCCAAGCTGGCCTTGTTTTTCTTTGTGAAATTTAAATATTTAACAGATGAATTTTGTTTTCAAGATTCAGTTAAGATTCTTACTGTTAATGGCTAAGCATTAGGGGTTTTTGTTTTTTGTTTTTGTCGGTTCTTTTTGGGGAGGGGGAGGGGCGGTCCTGGGGCCTGAACTCAGGGCTTAGGCAATGTCCTGGGCTTCTTTTGCTCGTGCCACTTGAGCCATAGCACCACTTTTGGCTTTTTCTGTGTATGTGGTACTGAGGAATCAAACCTAGGGCTTCATGCATGCTAGGCAAGCACTCTACTACTGAGCCACGTTCCCAGCCCTATTATCAGGTTTTCTTTTTGCTTATGTGGTGCTGAGGAATCAAACCCAGGGCCTTAGGCATGCAAGGCAAGTGGTCTACCACTGAGCCACCTTCCCAGCCCTTTCCCTTATAATGTTTTATGTGGCTTGTTTTCATTCAGGTGGCAACTATGGCGGCGGTCCTGGTTATAGTAGTAGAGGAGGCTATGGTGGTGGTGGACCAGGTTATGGAAACCAAGGTGGAGGATATGGTGGTGGTGGAGGAGGATATGATGGTTACAATGAAGGAGGAAATTTTGGTGGTGGTAAGTTTGCTTTTATTCATTTGATAAATATTCGATACTCTTTTTCATTACAACTGTTTAAAAGATGTTTTTAACACTTTAATAAAATACAATGGTAGAAAAATACAGACTGAAGCTAATTTTCCTTGGCCATAGAGTAAAGGAGTAAAAGTATCCTTACCTCTTAGAAGTTGTAAAGTGGGCCCTTCTAAACTAGGAAATAGAACATGCAAATTGAGTACTTGAATTTTGAAGTGAATAAGGGTACCATCTGTGGTCTTAGCTAAAATGTTTTTGGGTTTCTTTTTTTTTTGGTCCAGTCGTGGGGCCTGAACTCTGGGCCTGGGCACTGTCCCTCAGATCTTCAGCTCAAGGCTAGTGCTCTACCACTTGAGCCACAGAGCCACTTCGGCTTTTTATTTTTTGCTTATGTGGTGCTGAGGAATCGAACCCAGGGCCTCAGGCATGCAAGGCAAGCGCTCTACCACTGAGCCACCTTCTCGGCCCTGGGTTTCTTCTTTAACCCATTCTTGGGTCTGTTATGAAACCTCTGTGGTAAAGGGAGGTTGGTAGATTTCTATGATCTTGGTCATTACATTGCATGTAATTGTTGTAGAGTGTGCTACCATGGTCGTCAGAGGTAGAATTCCATAATTTTAAGGGGATAAAACTTGGGTCTGGGTAAACTACAAATAAAATCTTTGTAATTTTAGGTAACTACGGTGGTGGTGGCAACTATAATGATTTTGGAAATTACAGTGGACAACAGCAATCAAATTATGGACCCATGAAGGGGGGCAGTTTTGGTGGAAGAAGCTCTGGCAGTCCATATGGTGGTAAATAATTTTTAGTTAAAACTTTTAGAGCCACTTAAGCTTAAAAGTTTGTGTATTTGAAAATTCTGCCTTTGTATTCCCAGGTGGTTATGGATCTGGTGGTGGAAGTGGTGGATATGGTAGCAGAAGGTTTTAAAAACACCAGAAAAAGGGTAGGTATCTTTAAATTTTTATTATGATGATAAATAATATGTGGAACTGTTCACTGACTGTAATAATTTTTTTATCCTGTATTATTCAACAGGCTACAGTTCTTAGCAGGAGAGAGAGCGAGGAGTTGTCAGGAAAGCTGCAGGTTACTTTGAGACAGTCGTCCCAAATGCATTAGAGGAACTGTAAAAATCTGCCACAGAAGGAACGATGATCCATAGTCAGAAAAGTTACTGCAGCTTAAACAGGAAACCCTTCTTGTTCAGGACTGTCATAGCCACAGTTTGCAAAAAGTGCAGCTATTGATTAATGCAATGTAGTGTCAATTAGATGTACATTCCTGAGGTCTTTTATCTGTTGTAGCTTTGTCTTTTTCTTTTTCTTTTCATTACATCAGGTATATTGCCCTGTAAATTGTGGTAGTGGTACCAGGAATAAAAAATTAAGGAATTTTTAACTTTTCAATATTTGTGTAGTTCAGTTTTTCTACATTTTAGTACAGAAACTTTAACAAAATGCAGTTTTGAAGGTGTTTCCTTGTGAGTTAACAAGTAAAGATCATTGTTAATTACTATTTTGTATGAATTTTGCTAAAGTTAACTGTAAAGAAACACCTACTGACTTGCAGTTTAAGGGGAATCTATTCTCCTCATTTCCAAACCATGATACGAATGGGCGCTGACATGTGGAGAGAATAGATACTTGTATGTATGCATTGTGTGTTTTAGATACATAGGATTGGGTATTTAAATTAGCATATTTGTGAATTTAATAGCATTAAGATTACCTTCAAATGAAAAAAAAACCCTCAAAATCCCTATTTGGTTTTTGTGCATTTTCTTTCAATGTAATCATGGTTTTAGTGTGTTTTAAGATTTGCTGAATCGTAGCTGTGTTTAGAACATCTCCATTCTACATTTACCTTGATCACATTGAGAATGACTGCTACCATAGTTTTGGAGTGTAAAGCATGTCTGCTGCCCTCTATTTAAATTTGTAAAGGGTAGTGGATGTTTTCCTCATCCCTTTAGAAACCATTCTTAATTTTTGATTCAGGACCACTAAGTGTGCAATGTCTGAGCATATTAGTGGATACCTGATTTTATTCTGTTTTTCCTTTGAGGCCCCTGAGGCCTATAAGTTTTATTACTTTCCTTGGTTTAATTTCTCCATGCAAGTTTTCAGAGCAAGAGAATAAAAAGACACTTCATTGTCAAATCCTTAACTGGCTGGCATGCTTTCCTGTTTGTACCCTACACATTTTTCTGAGTGAATCCAAGGATAAGATATAATTGTCCAAAATAACAAATGCAGCAGATATGTAGCACAGTTGCTTAGTACAAGCTTCTCACTTCCCAAAGACCTGGATTGAAATTTGGGTAGTTTTTGAGTTCTTAGTTAAATTCCTACAGAACACACTGTTACTCCTGTGTATATTTCAATCTAAATCATGTTGGTATGAGTTAGTGATCTTGTTTGGAAGACTGGTTGAGAAGAGATTTCAATAATAAGGTCATACATTATATAAACCAATGTCTACTGTTTGCGCCAGCTAGTGCTTTCAATTTCACTCATACCCTTAGTATGTGCCCTGCTGTTACTCTTTATTTGACAGTGAACGTTGAATTCAAGATTTTTACGTGGTTTTTAAAGTACTAAGCAAAACAAGCAATAAAAAGGGGAATGGGGCGTGCTAGTGTTTGAATATGCTCTCTTGTTGCTCTAATTCTGTGCATTATTAATATTTGGATGCATGCAATGCCAGCATGGAAATCGGTCTTCACAGATACTGAAGTTTTCCAGAAAACACTCAAACCAATAAATGTATCAAGACAACATTCCATTGTTAATGGGCATATGTGAATAAGCAGTGTAGAAAATAGGCTTATATTAGAAAATGGTTAAGTCTTATTAACATCAAGTGTGGTATATAAATGGACACTGTCAATGTTCATAACTTGGGTACTTGGTCAAAATAATGCTTGGGAAACATTAAAATTGAGCTAAATTGTCTCAAGTTTTTTTTATTCGTTATAATAAAGGTTGAAGGAATGGGGAAGATTTAACATTTCCTGTTTTTATGTTTGTGAAATTGTTTGACACAACCTTGACAGTATCCTTTAATGGCATCTAAGGTTAATTGTACTGTTAACCAACTTTTATGTTCTGGAACTAGTTTAATAGTTAAAATATTTCTCAGTAAGTGGATGTTTACAACCTATAAGCAGGTGTGTTCTGTATGTGACCTGTTTATAAGTTGTATTAGGTTAGCTTTGATGAACAGTGTGGAAAAGTAAGCCATGAGGAGGGTGATTAACCAGCTTTAAAGGACCTAAGTTATGCTTTCTAAAGCACAGTGTGGATCAAAGGAAACTCACTAAGACAGGACTTCAGCAGCCTTTTGATTATGGACAAGTCAGCATAAATAAAGAATGAGAAGGCAGCAGCAAGAGCTTCAACTACAGAGGAGTGAAAGCATAAGATACTATGATGATAGTGAGCAGCTTTCCAAAAGCTAGTTAAATCTGCTTATTACAACTGAAATATCGAAGAAAGTCTAGCAGGAAGGAGTTCTTCGCCTTTTGGAACATCAATGAGATAGTTGCCACAGACACTAGGTCTAGCATTTAGACCTGCAAGGAAGGGCAATAAGGATTAGGTAAGGCTTGAATTTGAATTTTTTCACTAATTAAAGAGTGATTTTTTGTAAAGCAAGGTAAGAGTAATCTTTTTGATTTGCAGGTTGAATGTGAACCCTACTTGCCTAAATGAGGAATGTCTTTCCTACCATCTTAAATACGAAGGTTTCTGGCTGGGTAAGGTTTGTAGCTCACAGTAAAACCTATGACATTTATTTTCCCACAAATCTATTACATATTTAGAATTTCATCCCCCACTAGTAGGGACATTGGCGAGATTCTCAAGCTGAATTTTTGGTACCACATTCAAACTTTAAAGCCTTCACTTTTTTAATTCCCCTGCAATAACCATTAGTGTTCATAAGTTAGACATGGCATCTTTTTTTCATCTATATAGATAGAGTTCATTTTAAGTGTCTAGGGTAATACAATTTCCAGTAAAAGAAAGTATGAAAACGTTATTGTTGTAATAAGCATAACTTCTGACATGATTAAGCTGCCAATCCTCATGCTTAGGAAAAACACAATGAATTTAACAGTTGATGAAACAAGATCTCTGTTCAAGTGTCCTCAAGTTACCTTGCACGCAAACTCAATTATTTGTACCAGCAGGTTAAATTTTGTTTGGTTTATCTAAACAGTAAGGTTCTGATACTATTTCTAAAAGACACCTTTCCCCCCCCACATTTTGGTTGCTACTTAAATCAGTTGCTGATTGTCATAAGGGCTACTTTTTCTGCCCTAAAAGGGCTTGTTAAAAAATTGAGGTTTAATAACACTTTTCAGGGGACAGTCACTCCAAATGTACTAGTTTCTAAGTTGTAAGTCAGTGTCTTAACATGAACAGCAATAGCTCACCAGGGTGTATTTGCAGAGAAAGGTTGGGTCTAGATCAGAACTGGAATTTCTCAATCAGAATTAAGGTAATAACCTTTCTACATGGTTTAGTTAAAAAAGGGAAACTTTCTTTTAAAGGTATTTTCATTTCATCTGAAATAAAGTGATTTTATTTAAACACAGTTCCATTGTCATTTCTGAAAAATCAGTTATAGTGCCAATAAAGGATGTTATAGGAAATGGTCAGGGGAAATTTCAATCTTTAAACCTATAGGTTATTGTTTCCAATACTGCATTTTTAAGGTAAACTTTACATATTTTTCATGTCCTAAAAATAACTGGTAAAAGTCTCACTGTTAGAGGACTAAATAGAAATAGGCTTGAATTCAAGGTTTTCAGTTGTCTCAGTATGAAGTACTTCTCAACTTTCAGGTTGGTGTCACAAAGGTAGTGCATAAGCATGCTAATGTTGCAGAAGTTGTGTATGGTTTGTTAGCCTGTCCACAATTTTAGAGCTTGTTTTCTGATTTTTAAGACATAAGAGGTGGTCTGTAATGGATTTAAATGTTTCATTTGTAGTATAATGAAATGTTTACAGAAAGATGACTTTTTCATTAAACTATTTTTTAGAAATTTGTGTCTTGTTTTGTTACTTTAGTGTTCATAATACAGGTAAAACTTCGATAGCAAAAGCTTGCTTTTTTCAAAGGAAGTCTGTTGAATGGAAAGGTTAGAATAAAGGTACTTTTGAAGATTTACTGCTGTTTTTAAAAGGACAGTTATATCTTGGACAGGAGTAATTGGGCAATTGGGTGCATGAGAAGAAACACTGGGAAACAATTGTGTGTTGGGGGGTAAAGTGGTTTCTTACACCTGAATAGACAGATGGAACATAATTTTATGAGTAGGGGAAAGGTTATATGAAAACATTTTAACCTACAGCAAATTTAACCCAAGTGAAAGGTACAAGCATATGCTTATAGTCACTAGATTTGGTTATATTGGTTATAGTTTGGGTTGATAATTGGTTTTAAAACTGCAGCATTGCATATTGGTATTTCTAGCTTTAATAGCTGTTAGTATCATTTGAATATGCTTTGAGTTGAAGTATTCTAGAGTCAGATAAGGATTTTGTGGTTTGCTGTTAACAGGATCCTAAGGTTCTCATATCAAACTGGTTTTATATAAGTATTTGTGTTATGTACAGTTAAGTGATCTTAAGTAGATGTATATCTTAATACATGAGTCCTGAAGTCAGAACAAGAATACTTCCAGGAAGCATACTTTTTTTTTCAGAATGAAAACAACTGGGAAACATTTGAGTGTTGCAGCTATTAAATTGGAAAATGCAGTGTTTCTTTGCAAATATGGGACTTTGTTATATATTATATTGGTTTAACTTTGGATTGAATGAATTACGTCAAGTTTTGGGCCACTTAACAAAATAGGCCAATTTTGCTTATCCTGATTTCAGATTACCATGTAATGGCAAGGGGTGCAGTTCGTTGAGCTGCATGCATGTTCATGTAACTAATTGGCAAAGCTCTGAAAACTAGCTAGAAAATAATTCCAGTGTTGGTGTAGTAATGGGTCAAGTTAGGCAAAGGGGTGGGTTAATGGCTTTGGATTATTTTAAAGGTAGAGCTGGTTAAATTGGGCTAAATTACATCCATGTATAGTCATGAATGTAATTAAATGGTTTTTAACAGGAAAGGGTTCTGTTAGATATTAACAGGCTTTTCTTAACAAACATGTAGATTTACATTCTTTTACACCAGGGCTAGAGGTATGGCTGAAAGCCCCCAGTTTAAACCCTCGTACCACCAAGGCATTTGTCACTTTCATTGGGTTGTCGATTTGTAGTCAAATCTTGCTGTCTTGATTTCAATAGGTATTAAAGAATGTAATTAAGATTTTGTTACTCTCTCATTCTTAAATTTTGTCAATCCGCTTTAAACAACTTAGCTTTGTTTTGACCATTGTCAAGTTATTTGGAAGTTTTGTGTTCATTTCTTTCTGGCTGTTTGATAATACCAACAGACCTTCTCAAATGGTGACCTTATGTGCATACATGTGGAGTTTAGATATTTCAGTGACTAATAAAGTATTTTGTGACTTAGTAATGTGTGCTTTATACATTAAATGAGGTCTTAGTGAATCTAACATCTACATTTTGAGTTTACATGGTTGTCAACAACGATCAGATTTGTGCTGATTGCAATAAGTCAGCACTGAATCCCATTGTGGTTTGTTTCCAAGATTGTTGAAGGAAATACTATGAAAATAACCCATCAAAATTCTAAAACTTAAGTTCTATCCACATTAAGAACTTAAATTTCTGGAGCTTGGCTTAGTGGTATAGTGCTGCCTAGCATGCATGAACCCCTGGGTTCCATTTCTGCACCACATAAAAAGAAGTGCTGTGGCTCAAAATGGTGGAGTGCTAGTCTTGGGCAAAAAAGCCTCAGGGACAGTGCCCAGACCCTGAGTCCAAGCCCCACCCAGAACTGGCACCAAAAATTCATGTGCGGGCTGGGAAGGTGACTCAATGGTAGATTGCTTGCCTTGCATGCCTGAAGCCCTGGGTTCGATTCCTCAGCACCACATAAGCAAAAAGAAAAAAAGCTGGAAGTGGCACTGTGGCTCAAATGATATAGTGCTATCCTTGAGCTGAAGAGCTGAGGGACAGCGCCCAGGCCCAGAGTTAAGGCCCCACGACCAGACCCAAAAAAAAAAAAAAAAATTATGTGCAAAGTGAAGATAATGCTAACACCAAATGATTTGGCATTTTAATAGGTTGACTAGGTAGTTGAGCTAGTACCTAAAGTTTTGAGATTATTTTTTAATGCAGCACTGGAGTTTTACAGTGATTTTCCCTCTCAGTATAGTAAGACTGGTAGCTTGTAAGTAGGAAGAATCTTGAATATTAAGTGTGGACACATCTGAACAGCCCTTCAAAAGAGTTACAGAAATTTCAGCAAACATGTAGGTTTTATATTAATATGAAATGAAAGTTCACCTCATGGCACAATAGATGTGAACTACAGAATTGAACTTAGAACTAAAGTATGGTTTAATAGTTTGAGGTCAGGTATAAAAGTAGAAATGGGCCAGGTACAGGTGACTCATGCCTGTAATTGTAGCTACTCAGGAAGCTGAGTGCTGAGGATCATAGTTTAAGCCAGCCTGGGCAGAAAAGTCCCTGTGAGACTTTAATAAACCACTTAAAAACGAGTGGTGCTGTGGCTTGAGTGGTAGCATGCTATCTTTGAGCACAAAGAGTTTTGGGGATAGTGCGCATACCCTTAGTTAAAGCCCCACAACCAAAAGAAAAAAATGACAAACGTAGGATTTGTTCTACTTGGAAAGCTAAGCAAATCTTATGTTAGTGTTTGATATATGGCCTTAAAATTCTATCTAAGCCAGCTAAATTACATAGTGGAGCAATTTTTTTCTTTCTTGTCAGTAGTGGGGCTTGGACTTTGGGCCTGGGCACTGTCCCTCAGCTCAAGGCAAGTGCTCTACCACTTGAGCCACAGCGCCACTTTGGTTTTCTGAGTGGTTTGTTAGAGATCAGAGTCTCATGGAATTTCCTGTCTGGGCTGGCTTTGAACTGTGATCCTCAGATCTCAGCCTCCTGAGTAGCTAGGATTACAGGTGAGAGCCTTCTTTATGAAATACAGATGGAGATCTGCTTCCATTTGCTCGAGAACTGCTGTTCTCCCATCACCAATTCCAGGTGCTCCCAATAAGGCTGCCCCCAAAGATATGCCTCCAACTCATTTGCAATTTTGTAAGACCATTGTTCTGAGATTGGAAAAGTTCCTCTCCTTTGCCATCATCACTAAAGGAAATTCTTGATGGCACAAGAAAAATAGGACACAGCATTTTCCCATGTCCCAGATCCATTGGTCCTTCAACTCATTTAAAACCTAAGCCTTTTAGTCATGAGTCCAATTCTGCTACTGAGCTCATTTTGTTTTTGTCATATAGCCCCAAATACCCTATTGCAAGGCCAAATAAGATAGGTAAAAATACATTTATAAAAGTTCTCAACAGGTAGAACTTCTGCTTTACAAATGAGGAAACAAGCTTTGAGTGTTGAGTTGCTAGAAATCTTTCTAGGAATTGATGGGCAGTAAGCCCAGTTAGTCTATTTCCAGGGCTGGTAGACTTGTACACCGTTTGGTCCTAATGGATTGATAAGACCAAGGGAATGATTAGCTATGAGTGCCTATTCTAAACATTTTTTGACAGCAGACAGAGCACAAATGACAACTGTCTAGGTGGAGTAATTGGTGCTGTGAATGGTGTGTGTTAGTCCTGGTTTTGTGGGCTGTTTTTGCTGTTGTTTTGGTGCCACCAGGGCTTGCTCTCTGCTTCCCACTCAGGTTTTCTTGGTCACAGCTAATGCTATCACTTGAGCCACAACTCCAGACCAGCATTTTGCTTGTCAACTGGAGGTGGAATCTTAGGGACTTTTATGTCCAGTCCAGCTTTGAACTTCAATATCACAGGTATTGGCTTGAACAGTTAGGATCACAACAGATGCAGCACCTGAAGCCATCTGAAGACGTTCAGTTTAGCTATGTCAGATCCACATCTACAATTACAGCATTTCTGGAGGTAGAAGCTGGCTTGAGCTATGTGGCAAAACCCTTTCTCAAGAAAAAATGGGACTTGAGGATGTAGGTCTGTGAGATTGCTTGCCTAGCATGCACAAAGGCCCTGGGTTTGATGGCATGTTTGGTGGCACCCATTTTCAAAATATTTTGAGGGGGTCTTATTTTTGTATCCTCTATAATAGGTGTCCAAATACATTTAAATGTGAACTTTTTTTCCAACCTACTCTATTGAGTTCCCTATTCCTGGGCAACTCAATTCAATCTCTTAAAAGGTATTCTGAAATGCAAATCCAATACCTTCTACCCTTTGCTATTATGGTCCTGAATCAAAACCAAGCCACTGTGATAATTTATTAACTAACTTCCCAAATGGTCTCTCTGTCCCACTCTAAACCTCATCAACCAGAAGGGCCATTTCCTGCTTAACATGGTGATAGCTCCTCACTTGACTCTAGGCTAATGCCCTTCTAAAGGCTTACAAGGCTTTGTGTTGTGCCTGCCCTCCATACTTCCCCTGGCTTCACACTTCTTCTGGTCCATTAATGATGTCCATTTTTTCAATTTGGCCTTGGCCTTTGAACTTGCTCTGTTTGCAATTTCAGTATGGCTTCCTATTTACAACCCAGTTAACCTTTTATCTGTCTTCCCACTCTTTTCTAATAATGCTTAACTCCCCTTCATTAAGATTTAAGTTCTGGGAGCTCAGAGATACTAGTTTTGTTGTTGGTACTACAAATAATGGAGGCATTTATTTGTTGATCTAAAAAAAAAAAAAATCAAGGTTTTCATGTCAACAGGTACCAACACATTTACTTGGTTGAAATGTACTTGGCTATCAATACACTTTCTTTGTAACCTTAGTACCATGCTTGCACCATAACAGTACCATACTGTTCTTTTTGTGGATGTGTGTTCTGGTTCTGGGACTTGAACTCAGTGCCTGGGTGCTGTCCCTGAGCTTGCTTTGCTCAGGAGCAGATCTCAACTACTTGAACCACAGCTCTACTTCAGCTCTTTTGGTAGTTAAAAGGAGGTGAAGAGTCTCATGGGCTTTCCTGTCCCAGTGGGCTTTGAACCTCAGATCTTAGCTTTATGAGTAGCTAGTATTATAAGTGACAGCTACCAGCACCTGGCTCAAAACCATTCAAAAATAAAATTTCCATTGTGTTAAGTAGGTGATTATCCTATAGAAAATACTGTTGTGAATAAAAAAATGAATCCAAACAAGTAACAATCATAATACTCCTTTATTAGTGCCAGCGCTTTAAGTTGTTTTTTTGCCTGCATTAAACAATTTAATATAAAAATGCCATTTTTCATATTTATTTTAAAAAACTATGGTTAGTTTTGCAATGATTTGCTTTTAGCTGGAGGTCCTGTCCTATCATATAAATCTATGAATGTAACAAATGAGATTAAGAACAGTATAAATAAGTCCTGTAGTATTTACACTTACACAAAAACTAGCTCAAACTGTGTCTTAAGAAATTAACTTCACTGTTAAAATGAAACTACTGATTCAACATACTGATACTTTAATGTTTTTTAAAGTTTCATATTTTCTACACTAGTTTCGGCTATTTTGCATAGAATTACTTTGTAAAGTATGTTTCTGTATTTCACATCACAGGAGGTTTTAGTGTAAACAATACAAAAAACCCCACAAAATTCATGAGCTCAGAAAAGGTCAAATCCAAACCTAATTTTTCTTAACATCTGGCTTCTTACTTTTGGGAACAAGGAATACATTGCCATCTCGTGTTTGCTGCAGGGAATATTCACTTGGAGAGTAAGGTTTTCCATCTTCATCACGTAACATGCTGAAGACCTCAAGATACAAGGTGCTGAGTTGTTTTTTCAGTAGGTGGAGGCTTTTGTCATTTTCTCCTTTTTCTTTGAGTAATTTTTCTTTTTCATCTTTTAAATGACCTAAGTCTTGCTCCAGTTCTACTATATTTTCCAGTTTTCTTTTTCTGCAATTCTGAGCAGCCACTTTATTCTTACCCCTCCTACGTATATCTCGAATTAAGGCAAGTTGAGCTTCATTGAATTGTTCTTTGGACATCATTTCATTAAAGTCATCAACAGGCAGATTAATGATTTTTTCTACAGGGAATGGGATATGAAGAGCCTTTGCTCTAAGCTCATCTCTTGTGAGATGAGCCTCTAAACGGCTTGAATGTTTGTCTTTTGTGAATGGGGCTTTTCGATGACCAGGACTTACAGGCAATTCTTTCTTTGGTGTGTTTTCACACTGGACATCATGCATAGGAGCACTGTGCCCTCGAGTTGGTGACGAAGGTTCCACTGTATTCTCAGAATGCACTACTGGCTGTGTTTTAGTACTATTTTGTTTGACACTTCCAGGAGCACTATCTGGCTCTTCCATTTCAGAATCACTGAAGCCTGGTGGTGGGTCTCCATAGATGGAAGATTCTACTGAGTGTTCCGGGGATGCTATGCTGAAACTTGTGTTAAGTGAAATGCCCGAGTCAGAATCATTGAATTCTGTTGTGCTTTCAGAATGCTTTTGGTTGAAAGCTTTACAGAATGATAGATCAGTCTCATCAATGAACCCACTGAGGAATTCAGAGAATGATTGGCTTGTAGTAACAGAAGAGGGCAAGCTGTTGTGGACAGTGGGTTCTCCTATAAAAACAGAATAGCAGTCATCACCCAAATCTGTGTTTAATGTGGCATTTGGGTTTATCGAGTTCACTGTCAGCTGGCTGGGATCTTCTGTAGAGAGGATGCTGCTGAATGAATCCTCAAAATCATTAATAAAATGTGGACTGCAGTTTCCTACTTCCTTTTCCAGTGACGGGATTGAAGAGTACAAATGGTAATTGTTGTCAATTTCTGTTGGTTTGCCTTCTGGGCTTGGAACCTCACTAGTAGTCACAACCAGCTTTTCATTTTCAATATTAAGACACTGTAGGAAAGAAATTTATATTTATGATTCAAGATTAAATGTTCTTTAATAGCTAATCCAATCTGGTAAATTCCCTACTCTCTTCAAGATGTTCTAAAATTCAGAGATAATTTCCATTTTGAGTTGATGAATACACCTAATCTTTAGGTACCATTTTCAGTGTTCCTAGGGCACACTTCAGGTTTAGAACTGTTCTTAAATATTCAGCCCATTTAACAAAAGTGCTGTTAAAATTGAGTATTTGTTTGGGGAGAGGACAAAACGGCGGGTCACACAAATGGAAGAAGAGTGAGCACGTGTAGTTATATTCATTGTGCATTATTATATAAATTGAGGGTAGGGGTGGGAGGTGGGGTAATGGGGAAGAATGATGCGGGGGCGGGGGGGGGGTGACCAAGAAGCATTGTACTTGACTTACGTAATTGTAACCTTTGTATGACTTGATTTTTTTGAAAAAGTGAGCCTGGACAGCTCTCATGACTAATTTAAAAGCACCTTCAAATACTTCTTGTTAAGTAGGTAGCATATAACTAATAAACAGATCTCCCAACTTAAAGTATTAAATATATAATATACGAAATATGCTTCTTCAGTACTGCATTAATTCTTGGTTACCTGCAGTTCTGGAATGGAAAGTAGCTCTTCCCAAACTTGCTCAAAGTCCTGCTGTATGGTGTTTAAATCAGTCATGGCTACTTCAAACGGTGTTTCAAGTGACTGAGCCTGATTAGAAGCTGCAAAGCCTGGGCTCTCCATGTGACTGGGAATATCCAAAACGAGTGACTGATGAAACGTAGCTGAAGAAACCTAAAATTGACAGGACATTTACTATATGAGTAAGCTCCAAAACACTATCCTAACACTTTAAGACAGAACCAGCTAGTTATATACTTTACTGACTTACAATTCTTATACAGTATTTTCCCACTACCCAAATGACTTCAAATTTATAATTTAATGGCTTATTTTTATCCGAGGCATAAAAAAACCTTCAAAATGGGTAAGAACAAGTTTTAGAACCCAGTTTGTATCTGTAGTATCTAGTATAATTCATCAAACAACAGACTGAATCTGGGTGCTGGTGGCTCACACCTGTAATCCTGAGATCTGAGGTCAGATTCAAAGCCAGCCTGGGCAAGAAAGTCTGTGAGACTCTTATCTCCAAGTAACCACCAAAAAAGGAGGCAGAGCTGTGGCTTGAAATGATATTTATCCTTGAGCACAAAAGCTTAGGGATAGTACCTAGACGCAGTTCAAGCTGCAGGACCAACACACACACACACACGCACACGCACACGCACGCACATGCACTAACTCAAGTCTTCACTTGTTACTTAGCTTTAATGGTTCTTAGCAAAAAAATCTTTATACCTATAATAAATGAGTTATTTCCATGGTTATGCCTATTCATGTTTGTGGTTATGCAGTAACAAAGGTTTGTGGTTTTGTATTGTTTAAGGGTGTTTTTAGAGGCAGATATACTACTGCTTCCTTGACAAAATATTTCCTTGGTAGAAGTTTTCCTCCTATTGGAGTCACATTAAAGGGATTAAACTAGGATATGTTCAATGTAGTTACAGAATTTTACTATTAATCACATTTTATACCTCATCATCATCTACAAATGGGAATGTCTCTGCCATAAGCTGCATGCAGTCATCGAAGTACAAAGCATCTGGTTTGGGAATGTGGGCAACCTAGATTAAAAGGGAAAGACAAAAAGGAACAAAAAAGTTAAAATTTTAATTGTCATGCTAAAGATTTGTGATTTGTGTAAGGTTCATGATTAAGTTCCATAAATGTTTACAATCTAGTAATTATTTCAGCAATCAGTTTGGTGCACAAACTTAAACCAGACTACATAAATCTTAGCTTCTCCTTTTTAAAACCTAATTAATACATTGCTGGTAGTCAAACCTAGGGCCTCATGCACATTAGGCAAGCGCTTTACCACAATTCTTTTGAATGAAACAATCTGGGAAATTAATTTGAGCTTTTTTTTTGGTCAGTTGTGGGGCTTGGTGACTCTGGGCCTGAGTGTTGTAGCTTGAACTCAGTCTAGGCACTGTCCCTAAGCTTTTGTGCTTAAGGATAAGTACTCTATCATCATCACTCTCTTAGAACAGAGAGTATGCTTAAACATAGGAGTGAAACTATATCCAAGGTTGCAGAATAATGAAACGGGGCAGTTGGGCTTTGGGCCAGGGCTCTGACAAAACCATCATGCTGTTCAGTCTTCCATTTTTTGTTGTTGTTGTTGGTGGTGGTGGGGCTTGGGAGCTGTCCCTGCACTCTTCAGCTCAAGGTGAGCGCTCTACCACTTGAGCTACAGCGCCACTTCCAGTTTTCTGGTGGTTAATGGGAGATGAGTTTCCTGGACTTTCTGCCCCGGTTGGCTTTGAGCCACGACCCTCAGATCTCAGCTTCCTGAGTTTAATTTGAGCTTTATTTGCTCAGTTACATTAAGACAATTCCTGCCATAATATCACATATTACCACAAGCCTACATACTAGTTTCATTACTGTCTGCATTTTTGTTGCCAATAATGTAATTTACAAGGTTCTTTCATGTGATTTGTGGCTCTCTAATCTATAAAGTAATTAAGTAGCTCAGGTATTGAACTAATCAGGAGGCTGAGAATGGGAACTTAATAAATTGACAGGGTCACAAAGACATAGTAAAAGGCAGAGTTGAAACTCAAATCCAGATATTCTATTCTGTTTACATTTCCTTAAACCCTGCTATATACTTCCCAAGAATTGAGTATGTCATACCTGGGAGTAGTTGGCAGATCCACTGGTTTCTGACTGGATGTGCTGGGTAGACTGAACTGGGAGGAATTCACCTGTTTCTTCATCTAGTTGTAACTGAGCAAAAAAGGCTTTCTCTTGTTCCTTTTGGAGTTGTTCTTGTCTTTCCTTTTCAAGTTTTTTCTGTTTTTCCAGCTCATACTCCTTCTGTCGCTGACTGAAGTCAAACACTTCTCTACTTACCCCAAGATCTATATCTTGCCTCCAAAGTATGTCAATCAAATCCATGTCCTATGTTTAAAACAAAAACAGGAGAGATCATGGTTAAGATGGTCCACATAGGTCAATTCACATAGGTCAATTCACAGTATTCCATTGTTCACAGTGGGCAACTACAAGCAAAATGAGAATGAGAACACAAATTCAGTGTTCTGAAATAGCCAGTTAATTCCTTCAATCTTTTTACCACCACATACCCATCCATTCTAATGTATCTATCACTAATAAAATGATTAGGTTGGTAGAGGTGAGAAAAGTTAGAAAGAAATGTTCCACATGTCCTTGAATTAAATCTCAAGCCAGGCATTGGTGGCTCATATCTGTAATCCTAGCTACTAAGGAGGCTGAGATCTGAGGATTGCAGTTCGAAGTCAGCTCAGGTAGGAAAGATTGTGAAACTCTATCTCAACTACCAAAAGGCTAGAAGTAGAGGTGTGGCTCAAGTGGCAGAGTACTAGCCTTGAGCAAAAAAGCTCACAGATAGTACCGAGGCCCTGAAATTGAGCCTCATAAATGGCAGGTATGCACACACACAAAACAACTCACACTTGAGTCTTAAGAGCATACAAATTGCAGTATGACATATTATGAGAAAGAGGATTTCAAGAACATCACTGAAAACTCATGGAGTTTTCTTTTTTGGGGGGGAGGGGTCTGGTTGTGGGGCCTGAACTCTGAGCCTGGGCACTGTCCCTCAGCTCTTCAGCTCAAGGCTAGCACTCTACCACTTGAGCCACAGCGCCACTTCCGGCTTTTTTTTTCCTGCTTATGTGGTGCTGAGGAATCGAACCCAGGGCCTCATGCATGCAAGGCAAGCAGTCTACCACTGAGCCACCTTTCCAGCCCATCATGGAGTTTTCTTTACCTTCCTCAGCATGTGTAGTTGGTAGAGGGACATCTCCAAGTTAAACTGACAGTTATAAAATAATTTTTATTTTTCCCCTTATACTGGGTTATCTTCATTTCCTGTTACTCTTGTCTCTGTGATTTACCTATTAAATAATTTCCTGATGACTTGAGCTTTACTTCCCAAGACATGAACAAGTTGGTAAAGAGAAAAGCTGCCTGAGTTGAATTTATAAATACCTTTTTTGGGGTAAGGATGGTCTGGGGACCCATCCTAGGGTCCTTGGCATGCTATAAGTAAATTGTATATCACTAGGGGTGACACCTCTAGCCAAAAACTGAACATTTCTCTAAGGAAAGACTGATGGTACAAAAAATTTAAATATACAAATATTCTTACAAATAGGAAATGGTCATTTTGTCTTAGTAAGACACCATATAAGAAAGAATGTATATGGTACACTCTCAACCAAAAACATGCCAAAGCAGCTTTTGATTTGTTGCCAATTTTCTGAAAATTATAAACAAGTAGAAAATTTACATCAGTTTATATGTAATCATTCATATTGAAAATAAAGTGAAACTGAGGTTGGAAAAATCAAGACATGGGAAAATAGGAGTTGTCTGATGGCTGGTGGTTATGGTATGTAAAAATCCTAGTGCTAGCCAGGTGCCAGTTGCTCACACCGCAATCCTAGCTACTCAGAAGGCTGAGATCTGATGATCATGGTTTGAAGCCAGCCTGGCCATGAAGTGACTCATCTCCAAATAACCACCCAAATACTGGAAGTGGAGCTGTGGTTCAAAGTGGTAGAGTGCTAGCCTTGAGCAAAAAGCTCAGGGACAGTGCCCAGGCACTGAGCTCTAGACCTATGACTGACCAAAAAACAAACAAGAAACAGCCAATGCTTCAGTTCTTACTAGGGTTGGCACAGCACAAGACTGACTGCATGGTAGAGATCTAGAGCTCCTGCTCCTCTAGCTTTCCACGGACAAAAGTAACCACTGTTCTTCAGTCTGACTATTTTTACCCAACAAACAAAGCACAAGCTGCTTCTGGAACTAGCACTAGCTGGCCTCTAGCTAGTAGTTTGAATCCTAAGTGGTATGGAACTGAATTCATAGGAGTCACCCTAGTCTTGGACAATAAACTTGTTAAGAGTTTCCTTATATGCAAGGCACTGTTCAAAATACAAACAAACTATTACATAAACGATTACATTTTACAGATAAAGAATACTGAAGTTTAGTCTGAAAGTTACTCACCAAAAGTGGTTAAGTAAAAGTGTAAATCCTGGCAGTCTTACTCAGGAGTGTGATTTTTTTTTGGGGGGTGGTCCGGTTGTGGGGCCTGAACTTTGGGCCTGGGCACTGTCCCTCAGCTCTTCAGCTCAAGGCTAGCGCTCTACCACCTGAGCCACAGTGCCACTTCCGGCTTTTTTCTTTTTGCTTATGTGGTGCTGAGGAATAGAACCCAGGGCCTCAGGCATGCAAGGCAAGCGCTCTACCACTGAGCCACCTTCCCAGCCCAGGAGTGTGATTTTTTTTTTAACTAATTGACCAGTGGCTCCTAAACTGGGCAGATAAAAATCCACTGAAGGGAGTGCTAGCCTTGAGCTGAAGAGCTGAGGGACAGTGCCCAGGCCCAGAGTTCAGGCCCCACGACTGGACCCCCCCCCCCCCCATAAAAAAGAAATACACTGTAATGGTTGTGTGTGTACATATATATGTATGTATATCTGTATATAGATCTAAACACACATACACTTTGCCTTGCAATCTTGATGTCGTCAGTGTACTGAAGGTTGTTTTAAGCACTTGTCAGCTTCCCAGACAAGAGCAACAAAACATGCAACATAGGACAGTCTGTCATTTACAAATAGCTAAATTCGCAGTGAGTCCAACTTAAGCATAACTCCATTTTAAAACTGATTTGTGCCAGGCACTGGTGGCTCACGCCTGTAATCCTAGCTACTCAGGAGGCTGAGAGCTGAGGATCACGGTTCAAAGCCAGCCTGGGTACAAAAGTCCGTGTGACTCTTACCTCCAATAAACCACTAGAAAACCGGAAGTGCCTCTGTGGCTCAAGTGGTGGAGCCCTTGCCTTGAGCTGAAGAGCTGAGGGACAGAGCCCAAGCCCAGAGTTCAAACCCCACAACCGACATATATATATATATGTATATATATGTATATATATATATATATATATATATATAAATATATATTTGTGTTTCCATTTAATAGACATGTTTATCCATGTAAAGAGGGTCCAGAGTATCCAGAAAGCCACTTTAAAATTCCAATTTCATCATTTCGCAATGACTCTAGATACAGCATAGTATCCTATCTAGACTTTTCCCCCTCAAACTGAAGCTATCTGACTGAGAGATATTCAATATATTCACATCTAAATGCTAAATTAAGGAATCTAAGGAAGTCATGATCCTGTGATCTTAATTAAACTCTAGTTTCTCTCTACAAAACAGGTAGAACCTGTTCCTACACCTCTTGTTGGACTCTTCATGGATCAATATAACAAACCCAAATACTTCATCTGTACTTGAGGACTACTTCACACAACCTAGGCAGGAAAGTTTGTGAAACTTATCTCCAAATAACCACCAAAATGTCAGAAGTGGAGCTGTGTCTCAAGTAGCAGAGCACTAGCCTTGAGCACAAAAGCTCAGGGACAGTGCCCAGGCCCTGAGTTCAAGACTCATGACCAGCACAAAACAACCAACCAGAAATGGAGTGGTAGCTCAGTTGGTAGAGTGCTTGCTGCTAGCCTTGAGCAAAAAAAAAGGGAAAGCACCTAGACCCCAAGTTTAAGCCTCAGTACTGACACACAAAAGAAAAGAGCCTATAAATGTAAAATATGCAAATGTTGTTCAGCACGTTGACAATGATGGGTACTTGCTTTAGGTGAGAACAAACTCTAGGCCAGTGGATAATAACCTATGGTCTTTACAAGTGGGGCCTAAAATAACATTGTGATTAGTTAGAAAAAAATCACTTTTCCCAAATAAATAATATCACTGAAGCAATGAAGCTGTTTGGTCTTTCAAAGAACAAATCTGAAAATGACAACTAGACATGCACATGTAAGTTTAAACATTAAAATAATAAAAGGATTGAAGCACCTTCAGAAGCAAAGCAGAGGACATAATTTTTGTGAATGACAGTAGTGGTTCTGCTGTTTGTTACTATTATGACCAGATGTTAAGAGCAGTATACCTCAACATACTATTCTGCATCCCATTCGATCTCCACTCGGTTCTTACCATGACTGTCCTTCAAAGTACACTCCAAACAAATTCAGTGTTCTTTTGTTTTTAATTTTCTATAACATGATGAGAAAAGAACCTCTTGATGGATCTTTATCAACAGACAAGAAACATGAAGCAAGAAACATCATTTAGATCAGCTTTAGACCATCCTGTTTCTCAACACGTGATCTGAAACAATGCTAGATTCAGTTACACAGTGTCTACAGCCTAGGTCTTGTCTCTACCAGGATAGGGGCACCAAGAGTTTCTTTCAAGTAACATCTAATTGTCCTTACATCAGGCATCAGAGCATCTAGTGAGATCATAATGGCCCCTACAGGGGTTCATAGTATTTTGAGATGCTTTACCCTCTGTATTTGCAGGTTTATGTTGAGAGGTCTCTAAAACTGCTTTTTTTTTTTAAAGCTGAATTTTAAGCAACTACTTTGGATTTTTAAAATCAGACAATCTCACCAAATTTGGAATGCAGAAACAATGGGGTTTTATTATGGCTAACAATGTATCACTCAGATTGTCATACAGTTTTCAGATTGGAAATGCCTGCAGAGATTTAATATGTGAAACATTTTCAAGTGTTGCACTGAAAAAGAACAGCAGATGTTTGTTAACCTAAAGGCCTTGCTGGGTGGGCCAACAGGCTCAGTGCTGCGCTGTGCTGACCACACAGACATACATTTCCTGTTAGAAACCCTGTGACTGGGCGCATGACTTACACCACAAACAACCCATCTCTGACCCATCTCTGCTAAGCCTGAACATTATCTAAGAGGAAATAATAGTTGGGGTGTAGCCCATAACAAACAAGAACATGACATCAGACATCAGGGAAGGGAAGTGCCAAAGGAAGAACTAAAACTGCTCTTCTACATAGAAATCCAAGGCTTTGAAGAAGTGCAGCTGTCTGACCCTCAGTGAGTCCCTATCAGACAAAATGTCAGATAAGCAAAGTGTGAAGAGGGAGAGGAAAACAGGTTTGTTTGCACAGCATTTCAACAGGTATTTCCTTATAACTGGTGAAAGTTTCCCAAGGGAAACCCAAGAGCTGGTGTGGTCCTTCTAGTGGCATAATGCTGGCTACCACTTAATGTCTGAATTTTTTTTATCTGTCCTTTAGTGAATTTTAAGTGTGTTCTAGATTATGTTTCAAACTTGGCTTATACAAAATAAGGCACTAATAAGGAACAGAAATGTTGGACAATGTGAAATAACCATTTGGTCTAACAGAAAAATGTTGGGAGCCAGTGGTTTGTACCTCTAATCCCAGCTACTCAGGAGGATAAGATGTGAGGACAGCAGGGCAAAACCAGCCGTAGCAGGAAAGTCCATGAGACTCAGCTCCAATTCACCACCAAAAAGCCAAAAGTGGAACTGTGGCTCAAGTAGTTGAGTACTAACCTGAGCAACAACAATCAGGGATAATGTCCAGGCCCTGAGATTAAGCCTCAGGACTGGCATACAAAAAAAGTATACATTTGCCACCTTGCTTATTTTATGGGAAAAATGAAATTAACTCATACTACTTTGAAACAAAGTATTATAATAAGCAAAGATGAGATCTTGAACACAGAATCCATATTGATTTTGTATGTGTATGTGTGCTCACGTGTGCATGTGCCCTGCTACTTCTGGGGCTTAAATTTAGGGCCTCATGCTCTCCCTTACTTTTTTTTTTTTTTTATTAAATATATTATTATCAAGGCTGGTGATCTACCACTTGAACCACACTTCTACTTCCAGATTTTGTGCTGGTTAGCTGGACATTTAAGAATCTCTTGGATTTGTCTCCCCAAGCTGGCTTAAAACTGCAGTCCTCAGATCTCAGCCACAGGTACCCAGCAATATGTTAAATATTTTTGCAAGCCAATTTTAGTACTTTGAACAACACTGTCTGTACTCTAAATAAAGCTATTCAGTAAACTAAGACTTTGAAATAGTATGTGAAATAAAAAAGTTACCTTTTACACATATACACATATATAAGTAAGGCTTGTACTCCTCAACCCTTTCCTTTTAAGAATTGAATGGTAGCATGTTTCTTTCTGGAAATAAATTTTATGAAATTGCTAAAAATTAGTAAACTGTATTAGTAAACAGAAAATAAAAATTGATCCTTGCTTCTAACTTGACATTATTAAGTTAATTAAGTCAGTTAAGTTACTCCTTAAAATAATACATTCCTGGCTGGGCACCAGTGGCTCATGCCTGTAATCCTAGCTACTCAGGAGGCTGAGATCTGAGGATCTCAGTTCAAAGCCAGCCCAGGCAGGAAAGTCCGTGAAACTCTTATCTCCAATAAACCACCAGAAAACCGGAAGTGGAGTGGTAGCTCAAGTGGTAAAGCACTGGCCGTGAGCTGTAGAGCTGAGGGACAGCGCTCAGGCCCAGAGTTCAAGCCCCACAACCAACCAAAAAAATAAAATAAAATTCCTGTTTTAAAAAATCCTACTTTAAAGCATGTTCCATCTGCAAAACAACACTTACTCTCCTAAAATCTATGATCCATGTATTAGTTACTACAATTTATAATCTAAATTATACCTATATTTGTCCTTCATCCTTTTTTATTGTGCCCAGGTGACTGTATTTACCTAATTAAAATCTAATCTGCTTTAGTGTAGTTTTCCATAGGCAATATCAAATATTTTAAACAAAACCAGACAGAGAAAAGGAATTAATGTTTTTACTGTCAGTATGACCAAATTAAGCTATAGGAAGCTACAGAAGCAACAGAAGGCATCAGTGAACTTTGAAGAATTTATTAAACAGCAAAATAATCTCTTGACACTTTCATATATTTACTAACCTCTGAACAATGCCTAAAACTGTTGATTTTATGGAATCACAGCAAAAAGACTATTTTATTGTTTGATTCAGTTAGTGTATGAGTTATCTCTCTTGCCAGTTACCCTTAATTCCAGATAAAGCAAACTCCTGGTAGCTTCAGAGTTATGAGATGTGAAGTTTAATATACTTTCCAGTCATAATTTAGGAGGATATATTCCCTCCTTGTGGCTTGTTTTTGTACTATCTGAAGGCTAAATGTATATTCCATGGCAGGTAAATACATCAACTTACCATTTCATATAGTAGATATTTTTTTTGGGGGGGGGGTCTAGTCGTGGGGCCTGAACTCTGGCCTGGGCACTGTCCCTCAGCTCTTCAGCTCAAGGCTAGCACTCTACCACTTGTGAGCCACAGTGCCCCTTCCGGCTCCCCCCCCCCCCCCCCCCCCCGCTTATGTGGTGCTGAGGAATCGAACTCAGGGCCTCATGCATGCAAGGCAAGCGCTCTACCACTGAGCCACCTTCCCAGCCCTATAGTAGATATTTTATTACTAGACTATCACTATGAAAACCATGCCAAGGGGCTGGGAAGGTGGCTCAGTGGTAGAGCGCTTGCCTTGCATGTGTGAGGCTCTGGGTTCAATTCCTCAGCACCACATAAGCAAAAAGAAAAAAGCCAGAAGTGGCACTGTGGCTCAAGTGGTAGAGCGCTAGCCTTCTGCTGAAGAGCTGAGGGACAGTTCCCAGGCCCAGAGTTCAGGCCCCACAACTGGACCCCTCCCCCCCCAAAAAAAAGAAATTATAAAAAAGAAAACCATGTCAAGTCATAATCACATGGTAATATATGCTCAGAAATCATGCTGTTTAAAAATTATTTATATATATACCTTGATATCAAATACTTACTTGCAGTCACAATGCTCAATGACACCAGTGTTATTCAAGGCTGAGATCTGAGGCTCATAGTTCGAAGCCACCCCGGGCAGAAAAGCTCCCGTGAGACTGGTAGCTCCAATTAACCACTCAAAAAAACAGAAATGGAGCTGTGGCTTAAAGTATTAGAGTGCTAGCCTTGAGCAACAGAGCTCAGGTTTAGCACCCAGTCCCTGTATTAAAGCCCCATGACAAAAAATTTAAATGACACCAAAAAAATTAATAAAATAAGATAAAATGACACCAAGTAGACGTGTGTTTTAAAAATACATCTTGTTGGGGGCTGGGAAGGTGGCTCAGTGGTTGAGCGCTTGCCTTGCATGCTCAAGGTCCTGGGTTCGATTCCTCAGCACCACATAAGCAAAAAGAAAAAAGCCGGAAGTGGTGCTGTGGCTCAAGTGGTAGAGTGCTAACCTTGAGCTGAAGAGCTGAGGGACAGTGTTCAGGCCCAGAGTTCAGGCCCCATGACCAGACCCCCCCCCCAAACAAAACAAAACAAAACAAAACAAAAATACATCTTGTTGATGACTAGCCTGGGTGCCACTTGCTCATCCCTATAATCTTAGCTACTCAGGAGGATAAAATCTCAGGATTGCAGTTCAAAGGCAGCCCAAGAAGGAAAGTCTATGAGACTCTTATTTCTAATTAACCACACACATACACACACACACACAGCCAGAAGTGAAGCTGTGGCTCAAGTGCTAGCTAGCCTAGAGCAAAAATGCACAAGCCCTGAGTTTAAGCCCCAGTACTGTGTACATACACAAAAAAACTCTGTTGATAACCAACACAATGCAATTCTAATATTTATCTACAATTTTACTTTTGTGTTTCATATTATATTACAAGAAAATCTACAATAGTAATGTCAACTGTTTTCTCAGAATTCTAGAGAAGGCTGATAGATGACAGATCATTCTTTTTATTTTTATTTTTTGGGGGTCCGGTCGTGGGGCCTGAACTCTGGGCCTGGGTGCTGTCCCTCAGCTCTTCAGCTCAAGGCTAGCACTCTACCACTTGAGCCACAGCGCCACTTCCGGCTTCTTTCTTTTTGCTTATGTGGGGCTGAGAAATCGAACCCAGGGCCTCAAGCATGCAAGGCAAGCGCTCTACCACTGAGCTACCTTCCCAGCCCCGACAGATCATTCTTTACAGCCTGTTCCTATACATATATTTTGGGTATATGAACATATTCAAATGGTATATTCATTTGCTAACTCTTGATTATGTTGCTACAGTAATTATGAAGTAGATGATTAAAACTTTTATAGAATGAGGCTGGGAATGTGGTTTAGTGGTAGAGTACTTGCCTGGCATGCATGAAGCCCTGGGTTCAATGCCTCAGTACCACATAAACAGAAAAAGCTGGAAGTGGTACTGTGGCTCAAGTGGTAGAGTGCTAGCCTTCAGCAACAGAAGCTCAAGGACAGTGCCCAGGCTCTGAGTTCAAGCCCCCAGGACTGGCAAAAAAAATTATAGAGCCAGGTGCTAGTAGCTCACGCCTGTAATCCTAGCTATTTAGGAGGCTGAGATCTGAGGATCACGGTTCAAAGCCAGCCCAGGCACAAAAGTCCATGAGACTCTTAACTCCAATAAATGACTAGAAAACCAGAAGTGATGCTGTGGCTCAAATGATAGAGCGCTTGCCTTGAGCTGAAGAGCGCAGGAACAGCGCCCAAGCCCAGAGTTCAAGCCCCACGACCGACAAAGAAAAAAAATTATAGAATGATTAAAAATGCAGTATAGTAAGATGGAGAATGGTGGGAGAAAAAGAAAGCCTTACAGCATTTAAGCTAAGTGTACATGGTTTCTAGCTTCATTTTTTATTAACCATAGCACCATTAAAAAACAAACAAACAACTGATCTAGCAACCTGTTGTTATATACCAACAGATCTATATACATTCTCTCCCCATCCCCTTTCTGGACTGGGGAGTGAACTCAAAGTTTGACACTTGTGAGGGAAGTGCTTTCCCATTTAAGCCCTAAATAGATACTAATTATCACTAATCCAAGTTTTCCTTCTAGAGAAGTCTTACTATTATTTTCTTCAATCTTTAAAGCTAAGAGATTTTATTTGCATAAAATTTCCTAAATACATACCAAGAGGACTGACTCAGTAAGTTAAATCACTAAAGTACCTTTCCCTAGCTACAGAACCATCCATATCCTTTTCTTTTGTCTTTCAAATAAAAAGTGGTCATTTCCTCACAGTCTTGCAGGTTACTATGTACAGACATTTTCATAGGCTGCTTCCTGTTCACAAACAAGTTTCTCAGCAATGACTCAATCTAAGAAATCTGATCCAGCCAGCTTACTGGAACCCTCAGCCATTACGCTTGTCTGTAAACTGCAAAGTATGATGCAAAGATAAAGCAAAACCAGAAAGTGAAGGCAGTCGGCACCTGAACTTTCTCAAGAGACACATATGAAGTTTGGGCAAAAATGGAATCAGAACAGTTAACTGCCAAAATAGTAGGTGATTCCCCACTTTAAAATTTTCAAAGCTCTGACTTTTCCATGAGATACTTCATACGTTGTTCCAGCAGTTATTTTGTGGTTGTTTGTATTGGAGCAGAATGCTACTGCTAGGCTTCAGAGGGGTTATAACTACTTTGCCAAGAGAATCCATTATTTTGACAAGCAACCTTTAGGATATGGTTTTGTAATCTCTTCCCCATTTTGAATGAGCTAAATTGTACTCAGTTCTGAATGTTTTCCTCAACACAGGGAAGACATTCTTGGTTTCCATTACTGTCAGAATGATTCTACGGGAAAATAGGTACATGCACATCCATGTTACCAAAAGAAGCTTCTGGAACACTGGGTCTATTTCCCTAATCAACTTCACCTAACCTACAGGACATTGGGCATGGACTAAGCAGGTGGCTCAGATATCCACTTTGAAGTCTTGTTGCATGCTCCCTGGATCTTCTACAGGCTGCAAAGGCTCTTTACAGGAATTTCTAACACTTCTACACTCATCCAGGATATTCTTTTTTTTTTTTTGGGTCCGGTCGTGGGGCCTGAACTCTGGGCCTGGGCGCTGTCCCTCATCTCTTCAGCTCAAGGCTAGCACTCTACCACTAGAGCCACAGCGCCACTTCCGGCTTTTTTCTTTTTGCTCATGTGGTGCTGAGGAATCGAACCCAGGGCCTCATGCATGCAAGGCAAGCGCTATACCACTGAGCCACCTTCCCAGCCCCTCATCCAGGATATTCTTTACCCTCTTCCTAAGTTCCATTTCAAAAAAGAAACAGTGTAGAGTTCACTCTTTAGGGTCCCCTTCAGACTTAACAATTAGCTAAAAATAGAATCTATAGTAGCTATCCAATTTAGGGGTTCAGTAAGATTGAAATTTGTTGCTATTAGCCATAGGACCTTGGGTGATGTGGTAGGAACATAAATGGTGACCATGACTTGTAGATACATATATAATGATTACATTATATAGTATAGACCATCCAAAACATTCAGCTTTTTTTGTTGTTGGTGGTGGTTGTGGGACTTGAACTCAGGGCCTGGGCACTTCCCTGAGCTTTTTCACTCAAGGCTAATGCTCTAACAATTTCAGTTTCTAGTGCTTAATTTAAGATAAGAATCTCATGGACTTTCCTGCCCAGGCTGACTTCAAACTGGCTTCTTAGATCTCAGCCTCCTGAGTAGCTAGGATTACAGACGTGAGCTACCGGCACCTAGCACATTCAGCTTAAAAAAAAACAAAAAAAAAACAAAAAAAAACTGTCAGGCACCGGTGGCTCATGCCTATAATCCTAGCTACTCAGGAAGCTGAGATCTGAGGATCACGGTTCAAGCCAGCCCAGGCACAAAAGTCTGTGAGACTCTTATCTCCATCTGTGAGACTCTTATCTCCATTAACCACCAAAACCAGAAGTGGTGCTGTTGCTCACTGGTAGAGCGCTCACCTAGAGCTCAAGAGCTGAGGGCAGTGCCCAGGTCCAAAGTTCAAGTCCTGTGACTGACCAAAAAAACCATAAAAAAAAAACAAAACTATATATACCTTTAAAATAGTTTCAAAGGGGTATGTTTGCTTATTTTCCTTTCTTTAGGGCTTTTCAGGGTGTGAAATACTCTCTTAAGGTAATAAACTACTAATGACCAAAACTTCATTTTGTCAAAGTAGTTTAACAACTACTTTGTTAGTTATAGAAGTGATCAAGAGCCACAAGACTATAGTATAGTTTACCCTGCATGTATTATACTAGCCACTCTTTGACAGGAGACAACAATAAATAAGATAGTTATGAGGAAACATGATGAGAAACATGAAGAGCACAGGCAGCACAGAAGTGACATTACACTTACACAGAAAGATAACACAGAGGTGACAGCTGCCATAAAGTACAGTAGTCATGACTAAACATCCTGCCCATAAAAGAAGGAAAGGCCTGGCCCAAGTGAACCTTCAAATGAAAAGGAGCTAGGTATGGTGGCACACACCTGTAATCAATCACAGGACTTGGGAGGCTGAGGACTGTGAATTTGTGACCAGCCTGGGATACATAACAAAGCCTGTCAAAGAAGAAGAGAGAGAAGAGAGAAGAAGAAAAAAAGAAGAAAGATAAAAGAAGGCTATGAAAATGGCAAGAACACACAAAAATAAACACCTCTCTACTCTTTACTCATTCTTGGTTGCCACCCCCACCTGGCATATGGTTCAATTCTCCAGTTCAAGGAAAATTCTCACATGCAAAGAAAGAGACTTCCTTTTTGCATTTGGACTTTTAGGTAATAGTGACTCATCTCAGTTGACATGGGAATGGCTGTTTATGCCACACAGTCACGGAAGGCTACTACTGCAAGGGGCCACCAAAATCACCCAGACAGCACCTCTCATTTTGCATAGAAAGAAACTGGACTAGAGGATGAAGTAATTTGCACAAGGGTAGTAGGTAACATTATCCCCATCTACACTAATTTTACAACTCATACAAGTTACTTGACAGTGAGAAAAAAGATACACATACATCTTTGCTTTACTCACTTTTTTTTTTTCTTTTGATGCTGGTTCTGGGGAACTCAGGGTATGGGTGCTATCCCTGAGCTTTTTTGCTCCAGGCTAGCAATTTACCACTTGAGCCACAGTGCCCTTTATGGCTGTTTGGTAGATAATTGGAGGTAAAAGAGTTTCATAGACTTTCAACTGCCTACGCTGGTTTCCAACTGTGATCCTCGGATCTCAGCCTCTTGAGTACTAAGATCACAGGTATAACTGGCTTACTTTCCTTTTTTTAATTTTTTTTTTAAGCTAGCAATGTTTCTCACCAAAACCTCACTACCATAGCACAAGAGGTCATCTTCATTTCTGGATGAGCACATTAAAAGCTTCTAATCTTGAAATTCTGATTTTGAGCCTGGGAGACATCAGCTCACTTGCTCAACCTCCTTTGCTCCTTAGTATTCACATCCCAACATGCCAAATTCTGGAAGGAAACTAAGACCTGGAAGTCTGCCCCCTGGACACTCAGGTAGGTTTTCTAAAACTTCCTTTGCCTAATACAACAGTGGTAAGAGACTCCCAGTTCTCAACCCCTGTATGCAGATCATCACCACTACTAGGCCTCCAGAGTTACCAGATGAAGAGCATACATGGCCCAAAATTAGTTTAGACTCATGAACCATCAGATCATGTGGGTCAAGGCCATGTACCCACAAATGCACACTGTAAATCCCACTGACTCATCCAAGTGCTCCCCAACGTGGAATCAAGCATTAGCTCTCTGCATCCAAGGGCTGACATCTTTAGCACTTGAAGGTCACAAAATACTTTCAACTTACGTCTTTATGTTATTTAATTTCCATATTACTCTGTGTGAAAATAAGATGAAGATGCTGATATAGGGTAAATATAAAAGGATATACAGCTCATCAGTTGCATTTGCCACTAATGCAATTTCTTCAAATCTGAGAAATACAGCCACATGTATCAAACTGTCACTAGTAAATCCTAACTCTCCTATCTCATCCCTTGTACTCAAACAGGAAATTTTGAGGGGAAAACTGGGAGAGAGTTAAGGAAGGGGTGACATTGTCCAAAAAGAGATGTACTCATTACCTACTTATGAAATGGTAACCCCTCTGTGCATCATCCTTAGCCTAACAATAAAAAAATTTAGTGGAAAAAAATGAAGTTTCACTTCTAAGATATGTTCAATATAGTTGTGGTTGGTTCTTTATTTAAATAAGTTTTGTAAATAACACCATAAAAACAGGTCTGAACTTTTAAATGTTCTGTGACCCCTTTAACTAAATGATTATTACATAAAGTTAAGTTCTCAATCATTTTACTCAAGGACAAAAGCCACAGGTCTGGTAAAAGTCTTCTCATTTTGGGAAAAAATAATGTTAAAGTATCAAAACCAATTGTGTATAGTTTTCCAAAGAAAATTTTTACATAAAATATGGAATTTTTATCTTATTACTCTTCCTCATCATAATACATAGCAAATACCCAACTGATCACACTGTCCATCTACTGCTAGGCATAGTACCTGGTAATTTCTGCCACCCACAATAATTCTCTTTCTCTCTGGCTAGATTTCTGGTTTTTTACTTACTTTGATTGTGTTCACATCTGATTTGTTTTCTACTTTGTTAAGATTAATTCCATGCACCTTGTGTGAGTTTTGGCCATATAAGCCATATGTTAATGGTGCTTGGTATGGTAAGACTTTGAGACTGAAGTCCCCTGCCGCCCACCAGCACCCAAAAAAGACCCCAAAATTCAGCCCTTTAAGTGGTGGCTTCTCTGTTTTTATGACTGAATCTACCATACATTGTGTATGTGCATATGTGTAGGAACGGGGCCTGAGCTCTGTGCTGTCCCTTAGTTTTTTCCATCAAGGTTGTACTCAACCACTTCTTGCATTTTGGTGGTTAACTGGAGATAAAATACTCAAGTCTTTCCTGTCTGGGCTGGCTTCAAACCCCAATCCTCAGATCTCAGCCTCCTTAATAGCTAGGACTACAGGTGTGAGCCACTAGTTCTCAACTTCCCCCCAGGGTTTTTAGAAGGTTTCTTTTCTCTCTCTCTTCACTAATTGCTCTACTTCGTCTCCACTCCCCCCCCCCCCCCCCCCCAGTACTTAGGTTTTAACTCAGGGCCTTAAACTTGATGGCAGCACTCTTAACACATGAACCATACTACAAACCCTTTTTTACTTGTTATTTTTCAAGTAGGAAGTAGGATATCTCAGTCTCACTTGTAGTTCAAGACTACAGATACATACCACATACCACATCCAGGTTGTGTGTGTGTGTGTGTGTGTGTGTGTGTGTTTTCAGGTCCTAAGGCTTGAACTCAGCGCATGGGGTCTGAACCTGAGCCTCTCTGTCCTCAACGCTAGTGCTCTACTTGAATCAAAGAGCCACTTCTGGCTTTTTCTGTTTATGTGGTACTGCAGAATCAAACCTAGGACTTCATGCATGCTAGACAAGCACTCTACCACTAAGCCATATTCCCAGCCCACATCCAGTTTTATTGGTTGAGAAACAGACTTTCATTAACTTTTTGCACGAGATGGCCTCAAACCTTAGTTTTACAGGACCTCCACCTCCCAAGTATCTGGCTGCTTTGCCTTTAAGCCCAAAGACATTCAGGGATAGCTACTAGAAAAGGATATTTTAAAGCCTTTAAATAAAGGAGTGGGGCCCAAGAGAGGAGAAGGAGACATGTTCAGTTCATGTTTGAATTTCTCTTCCACTACTCTATTGCTACTCTTCAAACTCTTGTCCAGACATCTGGAGAGAACATTAAGTTTTAGGTCCTCAACTTTATAGAAGATGGCTTGTCACAAGTGGAGAAGAGGGTTTTGTAAGATGGCTATGAAGGACAAAAGATCCAGAAGACACGCTAGATCACCAGAGGAGTCTGAGCAGGGTGTAGGACCCTTGCTGAGCTGAGCAACATGAAAGGTCTGGCCAGGAGTTGTTTCCTGCCTCAGAGGACTGTCTCTGCAACAATTAGGTCAGACATGTGTAAGGAAAACTGTAGGAGAATGAGATGTTTATAGCAAAGTGAAAAATACAGCATGAATGTTTGAAATTCTGCAACTAGAGTTCAAGGAGGATTTCTTTTGAGTGAACCAAAGTCTCTATAAAATGATAAAATGGCTGCCATTTGTTCAGTATGTTCCATGTGCTAGATTCTATGTCTATTCCTTCATCTTACTGAATTTTACAGACAACGTAACCATGATGACACCCAAGCACATCCTACTGTGATGCTAACTTCTTTAAAGAAAACAGGGAGAATGCTCATTATATCTCAAGGTGGCACAAGATAAAAAGAGTCTGTTAAAGCACTTAGCATTGTGACCAGCACTAGGGAGAACCAGAACACTGCAACTGCGTTAACAATGTTAGACAGACACATCTGTTTGCTTGAGGCTCATAGGCTTGACGGAGTATACTGTTGGGTTTTTCTTTGCTTGGGTGAATACTGATAATCATTATGACTGAAAGCCAAGGAAAAGGCTGTTACAATTGGCTGCAAACTTATCTTAGAGGAAGACAAAAAGAGAATCTTTTTAAGAATTTATTTTGAAAGCTAACTGACAACTTCTGCCTGGATTTCTAGTCTATTAATGGAATGAATGAAGGTCAGATGAGTTTTGTTTTTTTTTTTTTCCTGAGTCAATATCAGAGCGTGCAAGGTTAAGTACAAGTGGTTTCATGGTGAAGCCAACTGGAAAAAATCCATTCCTCTCATTTTCAAAAAGGGTTTTGAAAAATGTTTAGTAAGAGCCAGGTACAGGTGGTTCATGCCTGTAATCCTAGCTACTCAGGAGGCTTAGCTCTGAGGATAGTGTCTGAAGCCAGCCTAAGCAGGAAAGTCTTTGAGACACTTAACTCCAATTAACCACCAAAAAGTGGTAGTCCAAGTAGTACCCTTGAGCAAAAGGGCTCAGGGACAGTGCCCAGCCGCAGAGCTCAAGCCCCAGCACTGGAATAAAAAAATGGCTAGCTAAAACGTCATTTTGTTACAATGACAGACCTTCAACTTAAGTGTTGATGACAAACTGATGAAGCCATCCTAAGAATGCTCACAGCACAGCACACATAGCACAGCAACAGCCCCTCACCTTCTCTCTGCCTCCAACCTGTCCATCTTTCTATTCATCACAAAAAATTCTTGACCACATCCAACTCCAGTGCTTTGCCTTTTCCAAAAGGGTCCAGTTTCCAGGTGCCTTGTATAAACCTGAAATGCTGAACAGGAGTGCCCATGGTTCTCTACACACCACATGGTAAATTACCCTTTCAGGCCTATGCACATAAGAATGCCATAGTCTAGCTTATGCCTGCTGCATTACTGGGGCTTCAATGGAGCCTCCATGCGAGAATCAAATGACACATACTAATCAAGTGCCCTCTCTAAGCATCTCAGGTGGAAATGACATTTTCTCATATGACACTATCATCGCCCTGCCATCCATCACAGACTAGCTTGTATTAAATATTAAGTTTCCAGAAGGTAGTTGACACTCTCACACTGAGCAACTATTAAATAGACAACAGGCACAGTGCTAGACATTAGTTACCAAAAGGAACATAGTCTTTACCTTAGGCAGAGACAACAAAGCCATTAACTATTATATTAATTGTGATATAAAATACACTTTACACTTCAGATGTGAAAAGTCAAGGGATAGATGAATTAGGAGGGACAATTTGAAACACAGATGATCTTGAAGGAGAACACTTGCTGCATTATCTTGGAATATTAAAACAATTTCATGTGCTCCAAGTTTCCCAGGGTGTGTACAAATGTAACAAATATTTGCAGAATGAGTAAGTATGTATTATTTAGGTTCAGAATCTATTATTTTCATTTTCATTGTATACCTAAGGTGTCTGAGGTTAGAGTCCAAATTACTTAAGTAACAAAGGCATTAAGTTTTATATCATTTATGACCCAACTACTTGTCACACAAACAAAAACTTGTCTAACTTATTTCCCAGTAACAATACTTCAATAACTTCAAAATTAATTGAAGTACAGGAGTACTCTACTATAAAGTATAATATCTTAAGAATCATTAGTACAGGACTGGGAAGGTGGCTCAGTGGTAGAGCGCTTGCCTTGCATGCCTGAGGCCCTGGGTTCGATTCCTCAGCACCACATAAGCAAAAAGAAAAAAGCCGGAAGTGGTGCTGTGGCTCAAGTGGTAGAGCGCTAGCCTTGAGCTGAAGAACTGAGGGACAGTTCCCAGGCCCAGAGTTCAGGCCCCACGACTGGACCAAAAAAAAAAAAAACCAGAATCATTAGTACATACTCCTTCACGTATGTCTCTTCAATGTAAAAATAAAACTGATTTAACAGAATAAATGTGACAGTATCTTAAAATGTCCACTGAAAGATCTTTAAGATTTGGAAAATATAGGAATATAACTACTGATATTAAATGTATTTTTCAGAGGATACTATTTCACTTAGGCTGGTGGTCAAAGAAAAGACAAATGGATACAACCACTTTGCCTTCATAACCTACACTTTTTCCTTTATTCTTTCCCATCCTGAGACTTGAACTCAGTACCTGGGTGCTGTTCCTGAGTTTTTGTGCTCAAAGTAAGCACACTTGAGCCACAGCTCCACTACTGGCTTTTTGGTGGTTAATTGGAGGTAAAAGTCTCATGGACTTTCATGCATGGGCTGGCTTCAAATGAGGATCCTCAGGTCTCTGCTAGGATTGCAGGTGTGAATCATGGGTACTTGGTTAAATTGTTTTCTTTTTTTTTTGGGTCCGGTTGTGGGGCCTGAACTCTGGGCCTGGGCACTGTCCCTCAGCTCTTCAGCTCAAGGCTAACACTCTACAACTTGAGTCACAGCGCCACTTCCGGCTTTTTTTTTTTTTTTTGCTTATGTGGTGCTGAGGAATCGAACCCAGGGCCTCATGCATTGCAAGGCAAGCACTCTACCACTGAGCCACCTTCCCAGCCCCCTAAATTGTTTTCTTAACACATTAAAATTAAAAGGATAATGTTTATCTTTTTAGGCCCAACTCCTTGCAGATGTGGACTTGGGTATCAGTCTAACAATTGCCATATCAAATAACATTGCTCTCTGTGTTAAGGAATCTGGACAAGTCACTCTACCTGACTAAATAGAATGAACCTATTCTATGTGGTCTCTAGAGTTTTCTATTTCTATATACTTTCTATGATCTCATTGCTTTTACCACCTTTCCTTGAGAATAAAAGTTATTAACAGGCAGCCATCTGGGGAGATTTGGTACTGATGGAGTACCTATATAAAACAAGGAAGTAAGATTCTGAGCTTTCTTGGCAACAAGCAGAGACATCCAGGGTTAGCACTTTCTCTGGAAATTATATCCTCCAGGATTGCATTGAGGATGACACCACCAAGCTGGGAACGTTTGGAATTGTGTGAGGTAGGAGTGGGGTGCTTCTTGGCAGTCATAATGATGCTAAGAATCAGGAAATGGGGACAGCCCTCTACTCAAAGAGAAGTTGGGTCCATGTGCCAACAGAGCTCCATTTTGAATGAGATCCTAAAGGGAGGAATTTTAAATTCTGTAAAGGAGTTCTTATTTTAATTTTTTTAGCATCAAGCAAAATGCCCATCATCCATAGAAAAGAACAGGGAGGAGGAGGGAAAGAGTAAAACTAACAAAAGAAGGATAGGGATTATAGACATTAAAAATCCTTATTCTGCCACAGTTAGCAGTGTGCCCTGAATAAGTGACTTAAACTATAAAAATGGAGAGGCCACCATATACTTAATGTCAAGATTAAGTTAGAAAAAAAATATAGGGCTATACATTTATGTTCATTCTATATAGTACTAGCAGAGTTTCTATACATATTCATTTCTTCTTCCTTTTCTTTCTCATTAAATTTCTACAGTCAGCCCTCCCTATCTCTGGGTTCCCCATTTATAGACTCAAGCAACCTCAAATTGAAAATACTTAAAAAAAATCTGAATGCTGAATGACACAATTTTTTTTTTATAATTCCTTAAACAATACAGTAAGAACTATTTACATTGAACTAGTTTATTATAAGTAATCTAGAGATGATTTAAAACACAAGGGAACATTTGCACAGATTATGTGCCAGTACTGCACTATTTTAAACAGGGAACTTGAGCATCTATGAATTTTGGGATCTACACGGTATTAAGAATCACAGGCCCTCAGATATTGAGGGGTGGTGTAATTAGATCTCTTACAACCCCAAAGATTGGCTCCCTTTAAAACATAGGAAGTGAGGGCAGGAGTTGGCTCAGTGTTAGAGGGCTTGCCTTGCATGCATGAGGCCCTGGGTTCGATTCCTTGGCACCACATAAGCAGAAAAAGCCGGAAGTGGCACTTATGGCTCAAGTGGTAGAGCACTAGCCTTGAGCTGAAGAGCTGAGGGACAGCGCCCAGGCCCAGAGTTCAGGCCCCATGACCGACAAAAAAATAAAAAAAATAAAATCTAGGAAGTGAGTTGACAACATGAAGTAGTTTCCTCCATCTCCTCTAGCACACAATCACTGACGCTTGATTGCTCAATTGTTATCAAGTGAACTTTGAAAACCTAAAGCACACACAGGCTCTAGGAGCCCCATACTTTTAAGAGTCTTGCCAGGACAGAACAGAGAAGAGAAGAAATTTTTACCTCGAGGAGTTATTTCTATTCATATCCCTCAGGGAGGAAAGACTTTACCTGTCAAAGTCAATAGAAGTGATAGGTGGTTACCTATTTCTTAGGAGACTTCCCTAACTGCTACATACTAGGCGTGGCCCTTGGATCAGTTGGGAAGCCACTGCCCCAACAATTCTCCCAAACATGCACTTCTAGTGAAGCGTGAGGTTCTGTCTCTGGAAGAAAAGAAAGACCCACAAGCCTGATTTCTGCCCTGAGAACTAATGAGAGAACAACTTGTGTCATTGTTTTTTGTTTTGTTTTGTTTTGTTTTTTAAAAATCAGTCCTGGGGCTTGAAGTCAGGGCCACTGTCCTGAGCTTTTTGCTCAAGGCTAGCACTCGACCACTTGAGCCATAGCATCACTTCTGGCTTTTTCAGTTTATGTGGTACTGCAGAATTGAAGCCAGGGCTTCATGCATGCTAGGCTAGCACTCTACTACTAAGCCATATTCCCAGCCCTGGACTTGCTCATTTTCACCACCCCACTCCCAGTGACATAAACTAAAATTGTCCAGTTTCAGTCCCTTGAGATTAGTTTTTCAATATGATAAAAATCATTTCATTATGTTTTACTGAGAATTACCAAGAACAAAAACAGCTTCTTCTCGGTGTGGGAGGGGGGGAGGGGGGGTATGATTGGGTGGGGGGGGAGGGGGGAGGCTGGGAAGGGATGTGAAGGGTAAACAAAGGAGGAGGCTGCAATGCTTGGTAAGAAATGTATGCATTATCCTGCCCATGTAATTGTAACCCCTCTGTACAGTATGTTCTCAAATAAAATAAAATTAAATTAAAAAACAAAAAAACAAAAAAAACAGCTTCTTCAAACGCTGACAGTTTTTCCTATTAAAAGTAAATAAAACAAAACTGTAATTAATTTGGGAGTGGTAGTTTTCATCACCAGGATTTGTTTGTGTGTCCAAATCTGGAACTTGAACTTGGTATCTGACACTTTCACTCAATGCCTGGATCAACTCAGCCACACCTTCAATCTTCATCGCCAGGATTTTAAAAGATCAGTGAAAAAAAAAAATCTTGTAGGAGAGGGGGTTAAAAAAACGTCATTCTTTAATACTCTAGCCATATAAGTAAGGCTTTGTGGATCTGGTATAACAAAAGGAAGCAAGAAAGAATACAGGTCCTGCATAGGCCCTCAAACAATCTGTAGTAGCAGTATAATCCATCCTTATCCTATCATTCTACCTCTGTGCCTGTTCCCCTCACAGAAGGCAACTATGTCCAAAATCATTCCCACTTTAGTTCTCCTCCCCCCCCCCCCCACCCCCCAGTCCTGAGGCTTGAACTCAGAACCTGGGCACTTTCCCTGAGCTTCTTTTTGCTCAAGGCTAGCACTCTACCACTTGAGCCACAGCTCCGCTTCCAGCCTTTTCTGTTTATGTGGTACTGCAGAATTGAACCCTGAGTGGTAGAGTGCATGCTAGGCAAGCACTCTACCACTCAGCCACATTCCCAGACTCCTACTTTAGTACTAATGCCTTCCTTTGATACAACATGTTTATACTGAAGCAGAGCAAAAAAGAGAATATCAGCCTGGAAATATGGGAAAACTCCTTACTCCCTTTTTAGTGGGATGATCACTGACATACACAATCAAATAACTCCAAACTCAGGTCATATATCTCATATATCCCACGTTGAATGTCAAACTACATGCCTGCCAAGGAAGGAAAGGACATGTGATAGAAGAATCCACTCCAGAAAATACAAGTATACATTACATTCTATACAGCCTAAATGTAACACTGAAATTCTCTATTTGAAAGATTTTTAAGGGGCTGGGAAGGTGGCTCAGTGGTAGAGCACTTGCCTTGCATGCCTGAGGCCCTGGGTTCGATTCCTCAGCACCACATAAGCAAAAAGAAAAAAGCTGGAAGTGGCGCTGTGGCTCAAGTGGTAGAGCGCTAGCCTTGAGCTGAAGAGCTGAGGGACAGCGCTCAGGCCCAGAGTTCAAGCCCCACGACTGGACCCAAAAAAAAAAAAGAAAGATTTTTAAACACATATCATGTGCATCACTAGTACAAAATTTTAAAGAGCAAATAAGATTTAAGATACCATTTTCAAAATCTTAAAGTAATAGAACATGAATTTCATCACAACTCCCTGAGAAGTGACTCCATACAGGATATATTCCACCAGAGAGGCACTGAACATGACTTTTGTTAAACCAAACATGATCTGCCCGGTAACTGTGGGGAAATGAGGAGGATGGCTGTGAGTACAGAGGGCTAGTAACTAGGCTGGCCTCAGATCTACAACACACCAAGGCCTTTCAAGTAGGACTACTGTGTTGTATCCCTCCCTTGTTTCCCCAACTTGCAGACCGTTTGGAATATAGACCTCAGTTCCAAGTGTGTGAACCAAAAACCATTCTGAGATGTACAAGTGGTAGTCACTGTAGTCAGGATGCTTGGAGTTTATCAGAAGGATGCTGAACAAAAAATAGAGCTGCTAAACATTACTGTTGAAACTTAGAGGTTCTTTGTAATGGAGAAAGATAATGAAGTCCAGGAACATAGAACACTCTGGAGTGCAGCAGAGTTCTGTCCTGGCCTTAAGAGTCCAACCAACACATTATCCTTGCCTCTAAGCCCTATATTCTCATTGACTTTTCATATTCTATCCTCCAATAATCTAGCCTGCAGGTTACCCATAGGCCACATTATTGAAACATGGAAAAATTCTGACTCACTTGGGGACAACCTTAGCAAGGTTATTACCCAAATCCTCCCAAGGTATTTATAGTGTTCAAAGTTGTGGTTACTGAATTTCAAACATTCACCAGAAACCTTAAAAAATAGTCCATAGATTTAGGCATTGATCACAGTGGTCAAATATAAAAACAATTATTTAAGCAAAACATCTAAATGAGCTTTTTTCTAAATTGACAACACATAGGGATCCATAACAATAGCAGCTAAGCCCATTCCCAAACATTTTGATTGAAGTGTGTGGCATGGACATTAGTATTGTAAATACAAATGGTGAGATTAATATACAACCAAGTTTGAGAACCACTGTTGTAGGAAACAAAAAGAAATATAAAGCATGGAAGTAACAGAAATGTCCATCAACTGATGCTGAGTGGACAAATTAAATATGGTTTATTTACACAGTGGAATAGTCAGTAATGAAAAGTAATGAAGACATAGGATACATGTTGTAATAAGACTAAATTTTGAAAACATCTTACAAAGAAGCTGGTCACAAAAAAGGCAACTATTACGTGGGTCTACATTTATGTGAAATGTCTAGAATAAGCAACTCCATAGTAGAAGAAAACAACTGTGAACTTGAAGAAAATGGGCAGTGGCTGCAGTGGGTTTGTTTTTTGTTTTGTTTTGTTTTGTTTTTTGGGTCCGGTCGTGGGGCCTGAAATCTGGGCCTGAGCGCTGTTGTCCCTCAGCTTTTCATCTCAAGGCTAGCGCTCTACCACTTGAGCCACAGCGCCACTTCCAGCTTTTTTCTTTTTGCTTATGTGGTGCTGAGGAATCAAACCCAGGGCCTCAGGCATGCAAGGCAAGCGCTCTACCACTGAGCCACCTTCCCAGCCCTGCAGTGGGTTTAGAACTTCTTTGGTGGGACTAATAAACAATGGGGTTGTACTACTAATACACTAAACTGCCAAATTAAGTGGGTGAATTGTATGGAATGCGAATTATATCTCACATAAACTGTACACCTAGTTCTCAAGAAGCTTACAGTCTAGCTCTAGAGAGAATCAACCGTACATCTAAGACAAATACTTGAAGGCCGAGACAACTGCCTAAATAATACAAAATATAAAAGCAATACACTCAGGATAGCATATGACATCAAAGCTGAACAACCTGTTGTTTTTCTTTTCCTACTCACTTTTCTTCTCTGACTTGAACATCACTAGTCAGATCTTGTTAGTTGTTATTGATTCTACAAACTCCAAAGTCTCAATCTCTAATTTCATATAAAAGGAGTGACTACTCAGCATTGCCAATGGATTTTAAAACAGATTCTTCAGAATGCAAGTTGTTGACACGCTGTGATATATTAAAGAGTAGTCTTGATGGACATGGTACTTCAAATCCTACTTATGTCCTGGATTTGTCTTCTTTACAACCATTGTCTGGGCCAAGTAAGGTGGCATGCTAACACACACACAGAAAGACTTTTAGGTCTAGAGCTGTAGTTTAGTGGTCAAACCCTTGCCTAGTGTGCACAAAGCCCTGGGTTAAATTATTTAGTGTTCAACATGTATATGCACACATACACAAAGACTTTCAGATATGAGGCTCTGCAACACACAAGTAATTATAGCATATTTGCTGTAATGATGGATTAGAAATGGTTCTTATCCTTCAAGAGTTCTTAAAATTATTAATGTAATCCGTTAAGTTGCTGTGGTAGGAGCTGAGACATAAAAATTTAATTTTAAGATAGGATACTACCACTTAAACTGGAGCTCCACTTCTGGCTTTTTGCTGGTTAGTTGGAGATAAGAATCTCATAGATATTCCTGCCCACAGTTGACTTTGAATCATAATCCCTAGATTCAGCCTCCTGAGTAACTAGGATTTAGGCATGAACTGATACTTGGCAATTTTTAACTTTTCATTTCCAGGAAACATATCAGTAATAACTGCAGAAGTGCTGGCCTATAAGTTTAAAGTCTTTTCAATGTTTGTTGGCACTTATTTAAAAGCAAGTAGCAATAAAATTGCAGTAATATTTGTTGATCAAAGTCCTATAGCACATTTAATTCAGAAAAATCAGACAATAATTTCTAAAACAATTAAAAAATAAACACTGTAAAATGATTTTGAAATGTACTACTCTCAAAGTACTAAGTAAACTTCAACCAGATAGACTTGAGTCCTTATGCTTGCTCCAATTCAGAAGTGCCAAAACAGAATTAGTATTTAATTTGAGCCAACTGGTTTCTGCTAGCTGTTTTCAAGTCAAATCCCCCTCTGTTCTACCTACTTTCCTTCAAAGGAGTTTAACCCTAGCAGTCAATACCACTGTTCAACATATCCTCACTATAAAACTTTTTTTGGTAATGAGCCTAATATTTACTAGGCAGGCATTCTACCACTTGAGCCAAAACTTAATTTGGGTAACTACTTCAACATAAAAATACTTAAACATAAAAAAGGCAGTGGAGGCTGGGTGGTGGTTCATGCCTGCAATCCTAGCTACTCGAGAGGCTGAGATCTGAGGATCACGGTTCAAAGCCAGCTGGGGCAGGAAAGTCCGTCCGTGAAACTCTTATGTCCAATAAACCACCAGAAAACCGGAAGTGGCACTGTAGTTCATGTGGTAGAGCACTAGCCTTGAGCTAAAGAGCTGAGGGACAGCACCCAGGCTCAGAGTTCAAGTCCCACGACCAACAACAACAACAACAAAAAGTCAGTGGAACTGGAGAATGTACCAACTAACAAGGCAAATAAAAGCAAAGGCTCTAGTAGCTAAGAGATTCAATAGAAGAACACAGTCACTGGCAAATGTAAGTTAGAAAACCACCACTGAAATCCTGGAATTTTAAAAATGACTGTTGTATTAAGAAATAGTCCTGCCTACCTAGATAAAATTCACCTATGTCTATTTCTTTTTGAGAAATACAGGAAGCAAGTACATGGTGGTTTTATTCCCACTCACTATAATTAACAGGGTCCACCTTCCTCCTCTCATAGTTATTATTAATAGTTCTGCTAAGTGGAAAAGGTATAGACATGCATTTTTTTCATTCCTGCCTTTCAATTTTTCCTCAGTCTATTCACTTATAAAGGGAGAGCTTTTACACCTGCTTAAACTCTAACTACTCTGGGTCCACTCAACAACTCAACAACTGGGTCAAGAAGCTTGAAGATTCTTGGCCTTCTCTTTTTGTGCCTCCTTCCTAACCTGGAAACCTGAGACAATAGTATTTCCTGTATGGATACTGTGAAATTATGCATGAGAAAATTATATTGCCTGGCATGTAGAGAAATACCCAATAACTTATCTATTATCTTGGTGCCAAATTCTTCTTGTCTGCTGAAAAGTTAACCTGGGTTCAGGAAAAATTAAAGATGAAGTATTTATGCAAAATCCCCTATAAATGCCTTCAGTCAAGTCAGAGGACAAATCTAGGGGGGAAAAAAAGTGGCCTGTAATCCATAAGGGCTTCTTTTCTCATGCAGCTTTGTTAAGTATAATTAATCTCAAATAAAAATAAATATTACCGAGGCTGGGAAGGTGGCTCAGTGGTAGAGCGCTTGCCTTGCATGCATGAGGCCCTGGGTTCAATTCCTCAGCACCACATAGGCAGAAAAAAAAAGCCGGAAGTGGCACTGTGGCTCAAGTGGTAGAGCGGTAGCCTTGAGCTGAAGAGCTGAGGGACAGCGCCTTGGCCAAGAGCTCAGGTCCCACGACCAGACCCAAAACAAACAAACTAACTAACAAACTAAATAAATAAATAAACATTACCAAAAACAATGTATTTGGCTTTCAACTCTTCCTAGTAATCCTAAAGAAAGAAGGGTTGCTTGATAACTTTGTTTTTAAGGACCCAGGTTAACAAGAAAGATGCTTCAAAATGGTCCTATTTTTAAGGCAGAAAGACTGGTAAGAATAGTGCATTTAACCCCCACAATGCCTCAAGAGATTTTCCACATTTAAAACAAGTTGTTCTTTGCTTAATATTCATTCTGAAGATAAGCTTTTCTCTTTGTCTAACTTTTAAAAATAATCTCATTAGTCCAAAATCAGCTTCATCCTTTATCTTCCAAAGTACTTGAATCTCTCCAAGACATCTCTCAGAAAGTAACAGTTCTATCTAATGGAGACACAAAATCTTTGGGTTTCCTTATTGTGTTGCTTAACAACATTCTCTTTTCTTAACAAAATTTAAATTAGCATATATTAATAATTCTATAGATGAGTACAGTGTACTTGACACAAGTTCATCCCCCTCTATTATATTCCCACACTATACCTCTCCTCCTCTTACCATCTTCAGAGTGAAAAGTTATGTATTAGAACCACGCCACTTTGGAGTTTCTCTAACTTTTGGTTAAAACTTTCAGCTCTGTTCAATTCCTTCTGGACTACAAACTTGATTTTTAATAGACATGAAGCTGATTCTACATTTAACTTTTCCTACTCTCCAAATATGTACACTGATGTCATTTTTTTTTTTTTTTTGCCAGTCCTGAGGGTTGAACTCAGGACCTGGGCACTGTCTCTGAGCTTCTTTTGCTCAAGGTTAGCACTCTACCTCTTGAGCCACAGTGCCACTTCTAGCTTTTGTTGTTGTTAATGGTACTGAGGAATCAAACCCAGGGCTTCATGCATGCTAGACAAGCACTCTACCACTAAGCCACATTCCCAGCCTTCCTGTCTGATTTCAAAGGTGGAAATGCCTTATGAATGGAAAAATTCACATGTAAGAGAAATCAGTACATATTTTATGCATTTCTGTATATGATATGCTGTTCTATGAACAGAGAAAAACTTAAAAACTGAAGTTCAGCCAAATAAGCATTCCTATAGATTGCTAATGAATAGCAGACAATCAAAAAGTACTAATTTTCTTCTTTATACTAATGAGAATCAAGAGAATAAAATCTTAATTGTTTCTGGGACCATGTTTAATATAAATAACTTCGAGGAGGAAAAAAGGTATACTTAATGCACTGTCAGTAACTTAAAACCTTACCACGGCTTTAGGCTTCAATGGCTCACATCTGCAATCCTAGCTACTTAGGAGGCTGAGATCTGAGGATCACGGCTCAAAGCCAGTCTGAGGAGGAAAGTCAGTGAGACTCTTATTACCAATTAACCATGAAGCTGGAAGTGACACAGAGGCTCACAGTGGTCAAGCGCTAGCCTTAAGCAAAAAAGCTGAGGGGCAGCGCCTAGGCAGAGTTCAAGCCCCACAATCGACCCAAAAAGAAAAGAAACAACAAGGACAAAACTTTTTACCACATATCTGAGATCTGCCTAAAACCTGACATTTAAGAGCATAAACAAATGTATCGTCCTATGAAGTTGCATTTTTCCTCGAATTGAACTTTATTTTACCTTAAAAATCCAATTAGTACGCCTAAAAATCCAAAAAGTACTCCTTTAAAAGTTCCTGCGAAGTGTGAACCAAGCTTTTCTTTTTCACTTTTACAAGAATGTATAAAACTTACTATCAAGCGTTCTAAACCACAAGTGTCTCACCCTCAGGCTCTTACAAAAGGAGAGGAACAAGGGAAGGAACTGAGGGGGCAAATCCTGAAACAAACCAACAAGAAACTACACAGGACCCTTGGGGGAAATAACAGTAGAAATCACAAAAACCTAGCAATAGCCAAAGAACAATAGACATTCTGCTCTCCTCTTACCCCGGACAGACAGAATAGAACAGAAAATCCTGCCTTACACATTTTGGAACTGCACATCTGTCATGCCAAATCCAAAGACAAGGCCGCGAGGGGTGGGGGTGGGGGGAATAACAATTGCGCAACGGATCCACAGCTCCAACTTGTCCCTCGGCCCCCGCACGAACCGGCTCGCACGCTACCAGGCAGGAAAGGGCCAACTGAGGGCCGCTGTGACAGCCAACCGGCCGCTGTCACCCGCGGCCGAGGCTCTGCACAAGCGTGGGCCACGGAGCTGCGCCGCTCTCCAAACAAACCCGAGTCCTCACATCTGAGTTCCCGGACCTCGTCCGCACTTTCTAACGCGGTGACAAGGGGACAACTTTGGGTCACCCACACCGACCCTTCGCCTGGCCCTTTAGGAGTGATGGAGCCCGGCCGGCCGGCCGCACGTCGAGGCTTCTGAACCCGCCGGGGGTCTCTGTGACTTTCTCCCCTGGCTCCCGTGAGCTGGGTTTTCTAGAACATCGCTTTCCGCGCGGGACCGCACGCACGGGTTACGGGGGAGAGGCGCCCGCAGACGGCGGGGCTGGGTGAGCGCGCCGCCCCGCGGGGAGCCCCGGCCGCGGGGGGCGCAGGTCTCGGCCGGCCGCAGAAGACCTCAGCTCCCCCGAGAGCGGCCCCGTGACTAGGCACATTCCGGCCGGCTCCGGGACTGGGGAGCTATAAGGCCCCGGAAAGGGCCGGGCCGCGCCGGCTCAGACCGCTAGCGTCCGCCCCCTCCTGCCCCATCGCTCGCGGGGACGCGCCGACTCTGGGGGCTGGGGCTGGGCATCCCGGCTTCGGGGTTCAGGCTGGCGACTGGATGCGCTACCGCAGCCCCCCACGCCCGCGGCCTCCGCAGCCCCCACCCAGCCGCCCTCGGGGGTCGCAGGCAAGTGACAGCGGGACCGGCCGGCCGCCCCCCTACACCTCTTCCCGTTTCACCGTCCTCGCCGCGCCCCCCGCCCGGCTCCCGCACACACTCAGCGGCCGCAGGGCCTGGCCAATGCGCTCCCGGCTCGGGCCGTCCGTGCGGGCAGCGCGGCCCACTCGCGCCCCGGCCCCCGCCCTGCCAGCGTCGCGAGCGCCCGGGGGCCACGGCAGCACCTGCTGGGACTGCAGTCCCGGCGGCGGCAGCTCCAGGTCCATCATGCTGAGCCGAGGCCCGTGTGCTGGCGGCTCCCCCGACGGCGACCCCGCGCTGGCGGCTGAGGCGCGGCGCGGACGGCGGCGGCTCCTCCTCCGGGATCCCTGGCACTCAGCGTCCCGCAACTCGGCCAAAGGTGCTGGGCGCCCCCCGCCCCGTGCTCCCTCCCGCCCCGCCCCTGGGGGCGGGGCCTGAGTTGGGCGGCGGGCGCGGCCGAAAACCCCCACCCCGTCACGGCTGACGCACGGGCTGAGGTCCGGGGTTGCGGCCGGGCGGCGGGCGTGGCTCCCCGCGGGCGGGGCGAGGGAGGCGGCGTCCTTCGCCGGCTCTCCGCGCTCGCCGTGTCCTCTCCGCGCCGAAGGACAGCGTTCTCGCCGCCGAGATGAACAGTTCTTTGCCGAAGGTCGCTCGGCCCCTGGCGCTTTGAACAGTTTAAACAGTTAAACAAACGCGCCGGGAGCCCCGGACTTGAGCCCCATGAGCTTTGATTTGGAGTTGCGGAGCCTCGCCCCAAGCTTTATCTCCCTGCCGCGGCCGCGAGTGGCGCCAGCTCCGGCGGAGGGGGGAGCCCAGGGCCCCGGCCGGCGCGAGCTGCGCGCTGGCCTCTGGCCCTCGGGCCCCGGCCGGAGGTGCGGGTCGCGCTGGGAGCCCCTGCGCGCCGCACCCCGGCCGCCCTCGCTCACTCCCACGCGCCCGCCACGGACGCACAGAGGAGGCCGTGGGCCCGCCAGTGCCGCCCGGCGAGGGCCCCGGGAGGACGGACACGCGAGGGGGCTGCACCAAAGCAGGGTGCAATACGAGGTGCTGTCGCCTTTTCCAGTTCCTTCTCGGGACTCGCGCCACTGTGGCTACTGCCGGCAGTTCTAGAGTTTAAACCGAGGGACGCGTGGCCATGTGAGCCCCACCCGGCTCCGGTCCTTCCAGAGAGGGTCTGCTGTGTCCACCTGCAGTCCTCCTGCCTCTGCCGCGGGCTTAGGATCTAAGACTCCACACATACCCGAGGTGACCTTCCCGCAAGAGAAGAACCTAACACGCGTCGGCTGATTGTGTGGGAACTCGCAGCGTCGTTGAAGGATGCTTGCTGAAATGTTGATAGTTGTAAAACCATGGGTTTTGTTGTTTTAAGAATGTGTGTTAGGCCGGGCGCTGGTGGCTCACGCCTGTAATCCTACCTACCCCGAAGGCTGAGATGGGAGGATGGAGGTTCAAAGCCAGCCCGGGTAGGAAAGTCTGTGAGACTATCTTCAATTAACCACCAGAAAACCGGAAGTGGCACCGTGGCTCAAGTGGTAGAGCGCTAGCTTTGAGCTGAAGAGCCGAGGGACAGCACCCAGGCCCAGAGTTCAAGCCCCACGACCGACCAAAAGACAAAGAAAAAAGGATGTGTATTTAGGTGTATTTTATTTTTCCCACATTTTTAATAGCATCAACAGTTATAAAGGGGGTTTCATTTTGACATGTCCATATCTGCATACAATGCACTCATCAAACTCACTCCCCTTAAGGGAGTCTGTTTTAAATCTACGATGAATATTTTATATGACTTACTACATTTAAAACATTTTTAAAACTATTGCCCACCACAAATTTTAGGAAATGAAAACAAATTTTGCAAATTTTTAAGAGTTTAAAGAGGAAAGGAAATGATTTGGAGAGTTACCATTATCAACCTAAACTCACAAACCTGACTTGCAGTTTCTAGTTCCTTGATACTATTTAAAAGCAATGGAAGACAGAGTGGAGGTGGTGGGAGGGAGAGGGAGGAGAGACTTACTTTCACTTAGTTGCATAATTTGACACTCCCAGGATTTACTTGTAAATTTATATGTACATATATTCCTCGAGATAAGTGGAGCCTAAATTAATTACTTGTGATGGAAGCAAGCTTCTTCAACCGTAATTAAATCTTTAAATCCTACAAAATGATCTATACCCTAAAAATAAGTTTGGGAGAACTTATTTTATGAAGAACTTGACACAAAAGAGACAGAAATATTATAATGAAATGTTTTTTCTGCATTAAAGAAGTACTCAAAAGTATGGGTTAACAATTTAGGTCACTTATTAAAACTGCAACATTAGCCAGGCCTTGGTGGCTCATGCCTGTGTAATCCTAGCTATTCAGGAGGCTGAAATCTGAGAATAAAAGTTCAAAGTCTACCTTTGCTGCCCCTCTCCTCCCACCCCCCCCCCCCCCAATCCAAGTCTGTGAGACTATTGTTTTAAAAGCCAGAAGTGGAGACAGGGCCTATTCTTGAGCTTAAGCCCCAGGATGGGCACAAACAACAACAACAACAATAAAACTACAACATCAGAAAGATTCACAATGAACCCTAGGGGGTAAAAGATACCTAAATCACTTTGACACTGCTCTGAAGGTTTTTGTTTTTGTTTTTTGTACCTTTTTTAGTACTTGATATATTTTTTTTCTACTGTGGCTTGATATTATCTTGTTAGAAGACAAAAATTTCTATTGGATGAAATAACCATTATCTTTATAAATCTGCAATTTGCTGGGAGTATATTATTTCATGCACCCAAAGAGTACAAAGGGAAAAGAGCAATATAAGAATCTGAACATGTTAAAGAAAAAATTACTACGGGCTGGGAAGGTGGCTCAGTGGTAGAGCGCTTGCCTTGCATGCCTGAGGCCCTGGGTTCAATTCCTCAGCACCACATAAGCAAAAAGAAAAAAGCTGGAAGTGGCGCTGTGGCTCAAGTGGTAGAATGTTAGCCTTGAGCTGAGGAGCTGAGGGACAGCGCCCAGGCCCAGAGTTCAGGCCCCACTACTGGACCCCCCCCAAAAAAAGAAGAAGAAAAGCTCTTTGAACGGTGGTTCAGCATAAGAAAAGGGAATCTCAGTCTCAGACCACCCATGTCAAGGTTTTCAGTCTGTAGACTCTGAAAAACAGTTGTCCTTCCTGTGAAAGCCCAGACTGATACATTGCCATCTAAACTTGCCACTAGTGCTGTGGAGTCAAGTTGTGCTCCTGTATGTTGAGAAGCATCAGGAAAACAGAGGAGGAAGAAGTAGCTTTTTTTTTTTTCTTTCCCATTTACTGCTAGGCTTTCACACATACAAAAGAATGGGGGGGGGGTTGGTTTGTTTGCTCATGCTAGTATCAAACCTAGGATTTTACATGTGTTAGACAAGTGCTCTACTGCTGAGATACTTACCTCCCCACTTACAGTTTTAATATCTCCTCAATTTGTTGGCTATTTTTTTTTTTTTTACTGTCTTTGAAAAGACAGCCCTCCATGCATGCTTGAGATCAGTCTAAACCGTGATTCCTTGATCCAAAATCTCAAAGAACATCATCAAAAGAAGGCTTCTGAGGGCCTTTGGATGATAATAGTTAACATTAACCCATTGTTCCCCTTTCTATTGCTGTAATGTGCCAACTACTTCAAAATTTGCCATTAGTTCAGAGCTTCTCCTTCTTACTAACACTTCCCCTCACTTATATTCCATATGGGAGTCAGAAGATAGTCTTTTGGAAATATACTGGAAATTCTACTTTGTTAGACTATTCAGAAACAAGTTTCTAAAGAGGGTACCCACCCAATCCAGAGCTGTGTGTGTAGTTCAAGGCTGGCACTGGGACTTGCTTCGATTTACAGAAGTAGCCTTTCAGTGCCACTGTTCCAATCTCAGTCTAAGCCTTTTATAAAAGGCCTGACTGCTTTCAATTTTATAACTTTGGGAGTTAGCCATTATGTTATAAGTCTGACTACCTTGGTAGAAAAGGAAGCCATGCAGGATGAATCTGAGTGGAGAGCATATATGAACATAGGCACTAGACATGTAAATGAAGAAACCATCTTGGAAACCTGCCAGCCTGCCTAGACTGCAGCTACAACTGCAAGCAAGACAACAGAAGCCTGCCCAGAAGTCAAACCAGAGAACTGAGAGATCATAGTAAATTGCTTTCAGCCACTAATTTGGGGATGGTTTGTTTCACAGCAGCAGATATCCAAAATGGCATATATTGACTACCAGATGGGACACATCTCTTGGGTGCTTTTGTTTGCTTAGCATCACGGGGAGCACATAGAAGGACAGTGTTTAGTGATGAAATAGAGTCTCAGACCCTCAGAAGATTTCTCTGAGAATGAGGAAGCTATCTTTCCCATAATGTGTACTTTTTGTACATACAAAGTAAAATGACTTCATCACACCATTCATCTGTTTTATACCATTACATAGACAACAGTAAGAGAGTCTCCTTATTAAGTTACACTAGAGAATACAGATATCTAAGTAGACAGTAATATAAATTAAAATAGAGGTTCTGACCCTGATATGACCTGATTAATAGTGGTTATATAAGGTGCTTGTTGAATATCTATCTGCTGAGGAAATTTGAACTTGAGGAACAACCTGCCCAGTGGCTAAACACCAGCATAGCAGTGTCCAAATAATTGATGTGTTCATTTCAAAACACACCCATAACCTTGGTTGCCTAGTTTGCACACTTCACTATGCAAACTTAAAGTACAAAGAGCTGCATGTCTACACAAAGGGAGTTTTAACTCATGCAGTTTTACCTGTTCCTAATAAAAAGAGTGCTCTGTAAGAATAGCAATGTAGGGAGGAAAGGAAACAAATAAAAAATCACCACCAAAAAAAAAAAAACCTGAGGCTTTAAAATAATTTTTTTAATGATAATCTTTGATATCCACATAAATATATGTATGTATGGGAAAAAAGGCTGAGTGGCTACATCTCAAAATATTGACCAGTATTAATCTAATTAGTTGGAGATTTATGCTTTTATTTTTCTCATTTTTTTCCTATTCGTATTTCCTAATAAACATACATTACTTTTCAATAAGGAGGAAAAAAAGGTGTGTGTTTAGCAGTGAGGTGTAACATTTCCTTTTATTTGAAGCCAGAAGATCTATTTTATTTTGCAATTGGAATTTTAACCACAAGCATTCCGTCTGTACTGACTTGAGTAGAGCTTAAAGAATTTAAGTATGGTTGTGGCAAGAGTCTGAGGAGCTGTGGTAAAGTGGATCATGGACTTAGGCTATGGCTTAGTGCCCTAGTGGGAAGAAAAACCCTAATAATTCTTTTTTCTTTCCGTTTACTGCTTTCCTGGAAAAATCTCATTCAGTAGAATAGGAGTTCCCAGACAAAGATGGAATTTTGAATAGAGATTAAACATTGCGGCTTTAGAGTGATCTACAAAGCTGCCCACCTGTAATATTTCCATGTGGGGAAAAGAAAATACAGGAAAACATTTAGGCCTACAATTCTATGCCTGCAATGCTGAATTGCAGATATTGATAATGAGGCTATTCTGGGAGCCAGTGGCTCATACCTGTAATGCTAGCTATGCAGAGGCTGAGATCTGAGAAGCCAGGTTTGAAACCAGAGAGGCAGACAAATCCCAGTCTCTTATCTCCAACTAATTAGCAACAGCCCTGTGTGATTCAAGCCGTTAGAGAGCCAGCTGTGATTAGAAATAGCCAAAGCAAGAGCTTGAGGCTCCCGAATCTAAGCCCAGTACTAGTACACATATGCACATGCATATGTGCACACACACACATTAATAATAATAATAATGGGAGTAAAGTATAAAATAATTTTAATTTCCATCTTTGTGCTTATCTGTATTCAGATCTTTACAGAAATTATTTTTAAAATTAGGGGAAAAAACAGTTTTCATTTTTGACAAAAAGCCAAACATAATGAATAGAAGAGTACACTATCCTCAAAAACAGCCTTTGCAAGTAAAATATATAGCATTCTTAAAGGCTGGAAAGTAACAAAGGCAAGTGACACTAAGATATTTTCTTTTTCTGTTTCTTCCCATTTTGTCCTTTGATATTAGAATTAAGAGCAATATTAAGCAGGAGTGCCAGTGGCTTATTATAATAATTTTAACTACTTGAAAGACTGAGAACAGAAAGACCAAGGTTCAAATCCAACTCCAGGCATAAAGATTCTCTAGACTTTCTCAACCCATTGCTGGGCACAGTGGCACGTGTCTGTCATGGTAGGCTGTTTGTGATGATCACAGTGCCTGGCCAGACAAGTAGAAAAGTTTGAGAGACTCCATCTCCATGGAGGAAAGTTGGCCATGTCTGTGATTCCAGTGACAACAGAAGGTCTAACACAGGTAGACCATGCGCTCAGGCTCAGGAACCTATCCTAAAAATAACCAACAAAAGATAGAGCTGGAAGTATAGCTCAGAAGTATCCACTTAGCCTAACAAGCTCAAGTTTAAAATTCCAGACGACCTGAGTTCAAACCCTCCATACACTAAAACAAACAACAACAACAAAAAAAACACACACACACAAAAATTTGACTGGTATCAATGTTCACACCTATAATCCTAGCTACTTAGGAGGTTAAACTCTTAAGGACCACAATTCAAAGCCAGCCTGGCAAAAAAGTCCTTAAGATTTATCTCCAATTAACTACCAAAGGCTGGAAGTAGATCTGTAGCTCAAGTGGTAGAACCACCATCTTTGAGTGAAAAAGCTAAGGGACAGCACCTAAGTTCAAGTCCAAGTACAGCACAAAAACAAGAAAACAAACAAGAAAAAACCTTAGCCATCTTCTATCTCAGAGATGACAAATAAGTTTCACTTTGGTTGTCAGCTCTGATCTATACACTGCCTACTATCTTATAAGACTTAGAAATATTCACAAACAGCTCCTCAACTTTCTTTTTTCCTATACTGAGGATCAAACCCAGGGTCTCATACATGTTAGGTAAGTACTGTAATCCTAAGTTGAGTATTTTAAGTCCCAACTTCCCATTTTATTAGATTAATAGCATCTGCTGTGGGCACAGAATTACAAAAGCACTGGCACTTATTAGGTAATTTTCCTCCATGATCCAGTTCAACCTCTGCCTTTACATCCTAAGTAGTCTCCTAATCACAGAGCCAGCTAATGACAGAACCCAAACCAATAAACATTTCCTGACTCTAGGCATTATGTTCTTCCCAGATAACAAATTGAGTTGGACTTTTGAAAGCATATCTTATACTCAACCACACTTAAACAAAGGCTAAGTAAAAATTTTATTTACATACTAGCATGCTATTTTTTTTAATTGTGAAAATACCTTACAGAGGTGTTACAATTACATGGGCAAGATAATGAGTACATTTCTTATCAAGCTTTGTTGCCTCCTCCTTTGTTTCCCCTTCCCATCCCTTCCCATCTCCTTCCCCCCTCCCCCCCCACCAAAGTTGTAAAGTTCATTTTTCAACATAACGAATTGTACATCTCATTGTTGCAATGGGTCCACCTGTATCCCAATTTAAACAGTTTGTTTTTGCCCTTCCCATCCACAAATTATACCAACATCAAATACAGTGAAAGCAGGGGTTATACCGTGGGGGAGGGACATATAAAGCAACAAAGAAATCATCTTATAAATATGTTAGAAACAATCGCATAAAAGAAAAAACATTTGAGTACTTATCGTGGGGTTCATTTCACCTAACATCAACTTACCTGACCTTTTCTGCTTGTCTCAGACATATACTAGTTATTGCAAATAAGGGAAACCATGGGACGTATATTTCTTTGGGCCTGGCTTACTTCACTTATAATTTTTTCTAAGTCTTTCCATTTCCTAACAAATGAGGCGATATCATTCTTTCTGACAGAGGCATAGAATTCCATTGTGTACATATACCACATTTTCTTGATCCATTCATCTACTGAGGGACATCTGGGTTGGTTCTATATCTTAGCTATGGTAAATAATGCTGCAATAAACATAGTTGTGCTGGTAGCTTTAGTATGGTCTTGTTTGTGATCATTTGGGTAAATGCCCAAAAGTGGGATTGCTGGGTCATAGTGCAGCTCTATGTGGAGTCTTTTGAGGAACTTCCATACTACTTTCCAAAGTGGCTGAACAAGTTTACACTCCCACCAACAATGCAGTAAGGTTCCCTTCTGGCCACATCTTCTACAGCATCTGTTATTATTAGAGTCCTTCATTATAGCATTCTAACTGGCGTTAGGTGGAACCTCAATGTTGTTTTGATTTGCATTTCTTTTATGGCTAGAGAGGTTGAACATTTCTTCATGTGTCTATTGGCCATCCTTCTTTCCTCTTCAGAGAAGTTTCTCTGTAAGTCTTTAGCCTACTTATTTATTGGATAGTTGTTTCTTTGAGGATTTGTTGTTGGGGGATTTAATTTTTTGAGTTCCAAGTATATTTTAGAGATGAGACCCTTGTCTGTTGTATGGCTAGTGAAGATCTCCCAATCTGTGGGCTTTCTATTGATCTTGCTAGCTATGTCCTTTGCCAAAGCATGCTATTTTTGAATGGATTAATAATTAATTTATTAATGATAGAAATTGTTATTGCATATATTTTGCAAATACTTCATACACATCAAGGAGATGTGACTGAAACCAATGAGGTAACAAAATAATTTTAAGTGATTTGCTGAAAACTCAAGAAAAATATCTGAAAATGGTTGGTTCCAAAGTGCAGGCCTTCGTAGTCCATGTAGGGCAATTCTCTGTAGTCTCTTTACTTGTGGTCTATTTACTGAGAGTATTCACAGCAAAGCTCCCTGAAGATTACATTTTTCCACATTCTGTTTAATTAATTCCCTGTGGACAGACAAAGTATTTTTTCACTAGAGAGAAAACTTGTAAACAAATATGAAAACAGGGTTTCTACACTGAAAAATTTTGAAATGAAGGGAAAAGAGAGAGTAAATGAATTCTTTGCAGCTGTAGTCTTTCAATAATGGCAGCGTTCTTACTTTTCACTTTTAATGAAAAGGCCCAAAAACAACATATAAAATATTCTAACAATACGATAAGCTATTGTAACTTTTGCAATTATTCCAATTAAATTCATTTTTTCTAATTGAATGCTTTTAATAAGTCTAACTTGCAGATGAAGTTTAGTGTCCGTTCAGAGGTATCCCTTCCTTCTTTCAAGATTCAGATTAGCGCCATCACATTTTTCTCTCTTCTGATTAAAGATGGAACATTTCAATTTGTGGAGTACATAAACATAAAGCAAATGCGCTAATTCTCTTGCGATTTACTTTTGTTAACATTTATTATGTATTTACTTTGTATCAGAACAGTAATTTTCATATTATTTTTTATACCATATTAGGCTTCTGAATAGCAATAATAACCCCAAACAAAAATAACATATATTTATTGATCACTGGGAATCATGAGCATTACATGATTAAGTTCATTTATTTTTTTCAAGAAACAAGACATAGATACACTATTATTCCACTTTAAAATTGAGGTGACAGAGGCTTTCAGGGGTTAGACTGTTTTGTATGTGGTAAAACATTAAGGACCTAAGCAAATCACTGACTTCAAAGTTTTTTGTTTTTTAAATGTCAGTACTGTGGCTTGACTTATGCTCATTTGGCTTTTTCACTCAAGGCTGGCACTCTACCATTTAAACTTTACCGCTTGTTCAGCCCTTTTGTTGGTTAATTGAAGAAAAGAATCTCTCAGCTTTGTCTTCCTAAGCTGGCTTCAAACTATTATAATCAGTTCTCAGCCTCTTAAGTAGCTAAACTATAGGCCTAAAAACCAGTACCTGGCTTTTTTTTAACAACAAAAGAAAACTAGGTAACTTATTATTCACTTAAACATCAGCAGTTGAGTATTTAGTGAGAGACATCATGCTAGGAATTTGAGGGAAAACAGAGTGGAGTTGAATATGGATTCTATCTTCAAGGTCCTGACAGTCCAGTAATAAAGCATCACAATGACCTACAGCTAGGAAGTAGAAAAGAAGCAGGCAGTTGATCTATCCAACCTGATGGCAGAGGAGTCTAGTTTTTTCCACTTTATGCAAGATAAACACAATTTTCTATTTTCTCCCCTTTATCTCTCAGTCTTCCTCCCTTTCTCAAGGGAGTGTTGAAGACTTAACCAAGGGTTGTACATATACTAGGAAATATTTTTTTTAAGAAAAAAAGCTGCTTTATTGAAGTGAAACTGACATACAGTAATTGACATATATATATTTATATTTAAGGTATATAGTTTGGTAAGTACACAAACATAGCTTCATGAAGCCATTACTACAATTAAGATAATGGACACATTTTATTCATCATCCAAGAAACTTGCTGCTCCTTTTTGTGTTGCTGGGGATTAAACCCAGGTTTCACACATGCTAAACAAGTGCTCTACCACTGAACTACATCCTCAGTGAGCTTTCTTTTATCTCAATTTGGTTGCGGGAGGGAGTCCAAGGGTTTGAACCTGGGGTCTTATGCTTGCCAAGCAGGCCCTCTACCACTTAACCCATTCCACCAGTCCCTTTTAGTGTTGGTTATTTTCAAGGTAAGGTAAAGTCTCACTTAATGCCAGCCTGGCATGAACTTCGATCATCCTGTTTATGCTTCCTTTTGTCTCTGGGATAACAGGCAGAGATATCATTGTGCCCAACCACTGGTTGAGATGTAGTCTTAATTTAGTTTTTTGTTTTTTGTTTTTTTTTTTTTTGGTTGGTCATGGAGCTTGAACTCTGGGCCTGGGTGCTGTCCCTCAGTTCTTCAGCTCAAGGCTAGCACTGTACCACTTGAGCCACAGTGCCACTTCTGGTTTTCTGAGAGGTTTATTGGAGACAAGAGTTTCACAGCCTTTCCTGCCCTGGCTGGCTTTGAATTAGGATCCTCAGATCTCAGGCTCTTGAGTAGCTGGGATTACAGGCATGAGACACTGGCGCCCAGCTCAATGTAGTTTGTTTTTTTTTTTTTTGTCGGCCGTGGGGCTTGAACTCTGGGCCTGGGCGCTGTCCCTCAGCTCTTCAGCTCAAGGCGAGCGCTCTACCACTTGAGCTACAGCGCCACTTCCGGTTTTGTGGTGTTTTATTGGAGATAGGAGTCTCATGGTCTTTCCTGCCTGGGCTGGCTTTGAACCGCGATCCTCAGATCTCAGCCTCCTGAGTAGCTAGGATTACAGGTGGGAGCCACCAGCGCCCGGCTCAATGTAGTTTTATAAATACATTAATCTCTTTTATAACCAGACTGGCCTCTAACCAAGCTCTCCTATCTCTATCTTCCGAGTAGCTAGAATTACAGGCTTTAGCCCATGTGCCCTGACATTTTTCTCTAAATTTCTATTCTTCATCTTTCTGCCTTAATTTTCTCCCTCAGAAACCATGATCTATTTTCTGTAATTATGGAGTCGTTTGATGTTATAGAATACTACAAATGGAATCATATAATATAGATTCCTCAATCTGGCTTCTTTTAGTCCACATAATTGAAATTGATCTGTGCTGCTGCATGTAGCAGTTCTTTTTCATGTATTCTGTTGTGTGAATATATTGAAATTGGTTTATTCATTCACATGTTGATAGAAACTTGGGTTGTCTTCATTTTCTTACTATTGAAAAAAGCTTTTGATTACTCATACACAAGTCTTCATATAAACAAACATTCCATTTCTCTTCAGTAAATACCTAGAAGTAAGATGGCTAGGTCACATTGTAGGAGACATTGACTTTATAAGAATATGTCAGGGGGCTGGGAAAGTGGCTCAGTGGTAGAGTGCTTGCCTTGCATGCCTGAGGCCCTGGGTTCGATTCCTCAGCACCACATAAGCAAAAAGAAAAAAGCCAGAAGTGGCACTGTGGCTCAAATGGTAGAGCGCTAGCCTTGAGCTGAAGAGCTGAGGGACAGCGCCCAGGCCCAGAGTTCAGGCCCCATGACTGGACCCAAAAAAAAAAAAGAATATGTCAGAGTTGGGTCCATGGCTAAGTGGTATAGCACCTGCCTAACAATGAGTGAGGCCCTGAGTTCAAATGCTTTTTTTTTTTTTTAAGTTTTTATACCATTTTACATTCCTAGGAACAGAGTTAATTTCCTCTCAACTTTAACAAGGCTAACTAGTATAGTGATTTTAATTAAATACATATTATAATGTTATACATTTTCTAGTTTTGCTTTTTGTTTTTTTCTTTTTGCTTATGTGGTGCTGAGGAATTGAACCCAGGGCCTCAGGCATGCAAGGCAAGCGCTCTACCACTGAGCCACCTTCCCAGCCCACATTTTCTAGTTTTTATAAATGCATACATACACATAATTGTGATTTTTAATTTGCATTTCCAAAATTCTGACTGCCTTTCCAAGGCACAGTGTTTTTAACGTATAATGTGCTGTTTTTATTTATTAACTGAGAGAAGAGATTGTATCCCTACAATGAACTTGAGTATTAGGAACTTTACTGTTAGATAATCAAATAAGAGTTATGGTAGGAAAATAATTAACTATGGATAAGATAATATAAAAATTCCAGGAAATACAAAGATGTACCTTAATGCAAAGTTGAGTTCTTAACAATAGAAACTACAAAAAAAAAAAGGTAAACTTTCTGTAGGTAGGGGCAACTAAGCAGCAGCCAGGTACTGGTCAGCATTCACGAGGCCTTAAATTTAAACCTTAACACCTTAAAGAAAATAAATGTTCTCTGCTACTGTTCATTGATGAACTCACTAATATTTCCTGAGCTGCCGTAAAAACCAATAACTCTTATTTCTATTTCCTCCTGACTATTCTCCCTGTAAAATCCCAATTGTTACTGCAAACAACTGTAATCAAGGTGGCTAAAATTACCTACTCTGACAGGATCACTGCAGTCTTAGCTTTTTGAAAAGCTCTAAACACTGAATAGAAATTTTTGTAACACTATTGATTTAGAAGGTAGAAGTTCTTTTGTTTTGTCTTGATTTTTGTATAGTATAGACTTTTCCATAAAAGCACATTATAAGGCTACTTCTTGCTAAAGTTTACACAATCCAGCCTTGGAGAGAAGTGTTATAGTAACAGCAGCAGTAAACATACTTTTTTTATTCAATTGTCCACTGTAGCTAGTTGAAAGTGATTACCAACACTTGATCTTTACATAATTAATCAAATTTTATTTTTAAAAAAGTTGTGTGTGCTGTGTGAACTGTCCCATGTGAAACTTGAAAAATTTGAGCACAATGTGTAAACTCTACTTCTTGATACCTTATATTTGCCATTACTAATCTTTGCAATAACTTTTTTTTCCTGGGAATAAAGCCTAGTTCAATCTGAATCAGGACTTGGCCAAGGTCACATAACTTTGTGATTCAGTAACTTAGCTAAGGGTCAACAGCAGAGTTCATGCGATATCCTACATGTAGCTCATTCAAAAAACCTTTGCCCATATCACTGGGTCAAAGTAAGTTACAAAACACTGCCCAATGTTTTGTGAATAATTAAACATTGTAGAGACTATACTTTTCCTACCTACCCCTTTGTCATGGTTTAAAGTGGGAATCATAATTTTTTGCCATTGAAATATAACAAAGCCATATATGCTATGTTTTTGTTTATTGTGAAAATACCGTATAGAGGGGTTACAATTACATGGGCAAGATAATGAGTACATTTCTTATCAAGCATTGTTGCCTCCTCCTTTGTTTCCCCTTCCCATCCCTTTGCTATTTTTAAAAATGTTTTTAAGACAGAATCTTCCTGTGTAACCCGGGCTGGCCTGGAATTTGCTGTCCTCCTTCTTCAGTGCTGAGATTACACACTTGTACTACAACATCCAACCATGCTATATACATTTCATGTTGAAATTCAATTTAATTTTGTAATAATTTTTCAATAATTTTTCTTTTTCTGTGTATGGAATATTTTTATTTTTATGGGGGCAATTGGTCCTGAGCATAGTAAGGGAAGTTCTACCTGGTGACCAGAAGAAAATATATTGAGAGCGTTTAGAGAATGTGCCCCACCTTTGATTGCTGCCCAGCAACCATCTACTATTGACCAAATCTATCTATAACTACATGAATTATAAGGGCTCCTAGAAACATGTAACTGATTGCAAATGGTTCGCAAATGGTTCTTGGGTGAATTTGGAGAGTATCTATCCTCCTAAGGAACATAATTCAGATTTATGGTCTGATTCCATGTTCTAAGGTCTTCAGAACCAACTGCCAACCTGTGCCAGAGTCAATCATGGGACTTTACTCCAATTACTTCTTTTACTATAGATCACTTTCATAATCTGAAATATTTGTACCCTGTCCAGAGAAAGCTGTGCATTGATAACTGACTACAGACTGAATGTCTTCAAACAAATGTGGTGACACATTACTGTAATCCCAGCACTTGGAAAGCAGAGGCAGGAAATTGGACATTTAGGCCACAGAGTACAACTGCCTTGCTTCTAAGAGAGCTCAGCTTCTCTGAATTTTTAAGTAGAAGAGAGAGTGTGTTGCCAGGAGAATCCTGCCAATGTTGAGAAAGAAAGGAAGGAAAGAAGGAAGAAAGAAAGATACCTTTCAAAAATCAGGAATGTAGGGGCTGAGAAGGTGGCTCAATGGTAGAGTGCTTGCCTTGCATGCATGAGGCTCTGGGTTTGATTCCTCAGAACCACATAAGCAGAAAAAGCTGGAAGTGGCGCTGTGGCTCAAGTGGTAGAGCACTAGCCTTGAGCTGAAGAGCTGAGGGACAGCACCCAGATCCACAGTTCAGGCCCCACAACTGACCAAAAAATTTAGTAATGTAATATAAAATACTATAGTATCTTTGAAGACATAACAGACTTGAAATGGGTAGAGATTCCCACTGTCATTACTCTCCAGAGAAACCACAGCCAAGGGTTGGCAGAGGGGATCATTGGGCAAAGGAGAAAAGTCTTTCAAACAAAAGATGACGATAGGACAGTTTGAGGAGAAAGAAATATGACAGGAAAGAAATAGTAATTGTACTTATCCATTGATCATTTTAATGCAAGGTATTGTAAGACCAAAACTAAGTTACCCAGCCTCAATTTATGGACCTCATAAATAGATTGTATTTACACTTATAGTAGTCTCAATAAAATTCTGCATAAAGCAATTGAGGTGTTACCAGTCAAATGGCAATCATGTATTCTTACTGTAGTAACACAATTATAATTTCTGTGGCCCATGTTTTGACAAATCCTGCTGGATACTATGGTATAAAGAGTGTAGATACTAGAGTCAGGCATATCCGGATTTAGTTACTTACTAGCTGGGTGGTCCTGGGAAAGTTGTTTAATCTCAAAGTCAGCAGTCTCCCAGGCTGTGAAATAGGGGCTGTTATGAAGCTGACTGGCAAAAGGCATTTAAACTCATAAAGATGAAGCATAGTTAGATCATCTGAAAAGATCATTTGAAAACAGATACTATGTGAAAAAACACTAACTTATTAGACCATTTCCAAACCATAAATGCAAAACATTTAGTCAGTATAGAAATTTATATTTGACATAATGAAAAGAAATACTAGTCTGAACTTGAGATATGTAGAAGTTCTTAAATGAAAAAATAAAGAAGTTAACTAAGGCTTCATTGTCTCAAGAGCTAGAGACTGCTATTCATCTTCTTAGCCCTATCACTTTTTACTTTACTCAATATGGGGACACACTGGATAAATAATAAATGCTAGTTAATTGAATGGCTGGTTATATGAGTCAATGTGCTGATTTCTAAAGTTTATTCTAACATCAACACATAGCTTTTATAAGATGGGGGAAAGTATGTTATATAAACACTGTTCTGTTGTGTTTTAAAATACCAACTGCTGGTTTGGCAAGAGATCTTGGTATTTATATGGAAATGGGGTGGCCATATATTTTATCATGTAGATCTTTTTGTTAACAAATATTTATTATACTAAATTTCTATCCACTGAAGAATTTTCTGAGGCAAAGAAACACAATCTCAAGTAGGACCTCCAGAATTCAGTTTGCTTTATTGTACCAGTGAAATATCAGGTTTCACTTAGGAAATACTTTTAGTAATTTTTAATAGTGGCAGTAGAAAATAAAGGCAGTGGAAAATAATCTTTGCAACTTAGTTTTCACAAACTTTGTATGTTTGTAATTTAGGAGCCTTTGCTGGCTGACTTCCGTGGTATTACTGCCAAGAATTTGCAGATAGCATAAACATTTTCCTTTGTTGAAATCTTAATGTTTTAATTTCAAATCTACACAATCTTAACCCATTAGGCCAAATGGCTTCTACTGTTTGTTTATTTTTAAAGGCAAACTAGAGTTTTCAAACTAGAGTTTGAACTCAGGGCTTCATGCCTGCCAGGCAGATATTTAATACTTGAACAGCACCAACAGCCCTTTTTTCTTCCCCCTCTGGTTATTCTTTGCCAGTCTGGAGATCCAGACTGATCCTATTTGTGATTCCTACCATAGCTTGGAGGACAAGTAAATGACCATTCCCCAGCCTTTTCTGTAGAAAGGGGGTCTTGGGAAAGCTGTTTTGAATTGTTATACTCTCAATATACTCTCAATCTGATTTGTGTGTGTGTATGTATGTGTGTGTGTGTGTGTGTGTGTTTGTGTGCACGTGCACACGCTATTCCTGGGGTTGAACTCAGGATTTCAAGCTCTTGCTTGGCTTTTTCCCTCAAGGCTGGCACTCTACCACTTGAGTCACAGTTTCACTTCTTTGGGTGGTTAATGAGGAGAAGAAGGAGGAGGGAGAATGCAGTCAAGAATTCAATGCATATCCTACAAAATTAAGAAAAATGACAGAAGGGATGTGTGAGACTGTTGAGAGGGTTGGCATTGATTAAGATGCGCTGTATTCATAAACTGCTTTACTTAGTGGCAACTCCTTCATTCAACTACTTAAAGATAATTTTTTCAAAAGTAAAGATTGAAAAAAAAAAAAAGAATCACACAGAGTTTTCTGCCTGGGCTGGCTTTGAACTGGGATCCTCAGATCTCAGCCCCCTGAGTAGTAGAATTACAGATGTGAGCCACTGACCACCAGCTATAATTTGTTTTTAAAATTGCTCCCTAATTAAGATTCATTTTCTACTCCCAAATTTAATATAACTGAGCTCATGTAGACGAGGTATGCTATGTAAGCTCTGGGGTTTACTATAAGCTTACAGAAATGCGTTTATCTCAGCTTTTTACTTTTAAGCTAAGTGAATGTGACATCAGAAAATGTGGTTTTCTTGCTTAAGATTTTTAAGTCTTTTATCTGTTTGTCACTGACTAAATCCCTTCAGATATTACTGACTGTTGGTAGTCATATTATTGAATGGTAAATTTAGGGTTATGGTAAATTTAGGGTTATAGGAATTTTACATCCTACCTCATATGCTTCTGAGTTACATGTTTGATGATTTATATATTGAACAAGCAAGACAGCTGGGAGGCTGATATCTGAAGATCGTAATTCAGTCAGCCCATATAGGAAAGTCCTTGGGACTGTTCAATAATACCAAAAAGCCAGAAGTCCAGCTGTGGCTTTAGAGCACTAGCTATAGTACAAAATCAGAGACAGCACTCAGGCTCTGAGTTCAGGACCTGCACAAAACAAAATAAAGAAAAACCGTGCTCATGTGTCTCATTGGTCCCAACCAGAATCCAGAGAGGAAGAAAGTCTGCAATAGCTTCTAGGAGCTTCGAGTTGGATAGGGAGGTAAAGAGTGGGTCTACAAGTGCACAAGGTGTGTCTAATACAGATGCCAATAACAGAGAACAAAATAGCCTCTCTCTTTTTAGTTAAAAACAAAAAAAATATTATGTGTGGCAAAGCAAATTTCTTGAAACTTTACCTTTGTTTACTAGGAAAAAATAGGGAAGGAGTAGGAAGGGGTCTCAGGCATTCTTTTTTTTTTTTTTTTTTTAATTTTATTTTATTTGAAAACATACTGTACAGAGGGGTTACAATTACATGGGCAGGAAAATGCATACATTTCTTACCAAGCATTGCAGCCTCCTCCTTTGTTTACCCTTCACCTCCCTTCCCAGCCTCCCCCCTCCCCCCCACCCAATCATACCCCCCCTCCCTCCCCCCCACCGACATTGTAAAGCTGGTTTTGACATGACATTTTGTACTTCTCATTGTTGCAACAGGTCCACCTGAATCCTTAAACGACTTGTTTGTCCCCGTCTCCTCCACATGTTATACTGACATCAAATATAGTGAAAGTGGGGGTTACACTGTGGGGGAGGGACATACAAAGCAACAAAGAAATAATATTATAAATGCGTTAGAAACACCTGCATGAATGAAACAAAAACATTAAAATACATATTTGAGGGTTCGTTTTCCTAACATCACATTCTCTGACTTTTTCCGCTTGACTCATACCTATACTAGATATTGCAAATAAGGGAAACCATGGGACCTATGTTTCTTTGGGCCTGGCTTACTTCACTTAATATAATTTTTTCCAAGCCTTTCCATTTCCTAACAAATGGGGCAATGTCATTCTTTCTGATGGAGGCATAGAATTCCATTGTGTATATATACCACATCTTCTTGATCCATTCATCTACTGAGGGGCATCTGGGTTGGTTCCATATCTTAGCTATGGTAAATAATGCTGCAATAAACATAGTTGTGCTGGTAGCTTTAGTGTGGCCTTGTTTGTGGTCATTTGGGTAAATGCCCAAAAGTGGGATTGCTGGGTCATTGGGGAGCTCTATATGGAGTCTTTTGAGGAACCTCCATACTGCTTTCCAAAGTGGTTGAACAAGTTTACATTCCCACCAACAATGAAGTAAGGTTCCTTTCTGTCCACATCCCCTCCAGCATCTGTTGTTGTTAGAGTTCTTGATTTTTGCTGTTCTAACTGGAGTGAGGTGATATCTCAATGTTGTTTTGATTTGCATTTCTTTTATGGCTAGGGATGTTGAACATTTCTTCATGTGTCTATTGGCCATCCTTCTTTCTTCTTCAGAGAAGCTTCTCTTTAGGTCTTTCGCCCACTTACTTATTGGGCAGTTGTTTCTTTGAGGATTTGTTGTTGGGTGGTTTAATTTTTTGAGTTCCAAGTATATTTTAGATATGAGACCCTTGTCCGTTGTATGGCTAGTAAAGATCTTCTCCCAGTCCGTGGGCTTTCTATTGATCTTGCTAGCTATGTCATTTGCCCTGCAGAAGCTCTGCAACCTTATACAATCCCATTTGTCCAACCTTTCTTAGGAAGGGGTCTCAGGCATTCTTGCACAGGAGCCTGCTGACACCAACCTTTGCCAAATCTGATGTTAGTAGGTCCATGAATTGCATTTCCTAATCTTGAACTCACTTTGAAGATCAAGCTTCTCGAATGTAATTTCTCCTATATCTATTAGCTTTTTTTTTTTTTTTTAACTTTGCCAGTCCTTCCTTAGATCTAAAAATAATGTTGTAGAGTGGTGGCTGTCAGACAGCTCAATTGTTAGCACAGGACCCAGACACTGTATCTTCTGGGAAGGATCCAGCAGAACACGCCCGCTTCCCTGACACTTTGGCCAGTCTCCAAGAGTGTCCTGCTTCAGAGGTCCTCTGGCATCAGCATGCTTGGCCATGGGAGCAATAGTTTCATCTGATTGTATCATGTGATTCCTGCCCTGATGAGCTGCTTCTTTTTCTGCCAGATATTTGGAAAGTATTCCAGACTGCATAGCATTCCTGGCCCCCTACCACACAAGCTGCATATTTGGAAAATATCATCAGTCACAAATAGGGTTGCCTGATAAAATGTAGGCTTCCTAGTTCAATTTTATTTTCAAATAAACATGGGTATACTTATACCAAAAATTATTTATTGTTTGGGTAAAATTCAAATTCAACTCATCATCCTGTATTTTCTGTGCTAAATTTGGCAACTCCAGTCACAGAGCTCTTCCCGAAATAATCCTCAGTTGTGCTTTCTGCCACCACCTCCTCCTTTCCTCCCAACTCCAAAATCCTTACCCACAAAATAGGTTCATTAAAATATTAAGATAGTCTAGGAGGGGTATTATTAGATCTATAGGTCACAGTGGAGATTCTCTTTGAGGGCCTCAAATTTAGCACAGAAAATACTGTGCTTTAATCCTTATCATCTGACTTTAATCCTTATCATCAGGAATTTTTTCTATCAGATCTGTAAATTTGTTACATAAGCACTAATGACATTTCAGAGATGGTTGAGAACAGGTGAATTTTTGAAATGTTGGATTTTAGCAGGCATGTATAGGAGTAGAGATGGAGATGGGGGTGTTCAGGGTAGCTTCAAGGAACACATTCAGGAAAAAAAACTACTGAGGGGAAAATAAAACTTAACCTTATATTGCCTGGCTAGGATCCTAGCCGTATTTCTCTCTTGCTTTCTCCTTTCATTTTCTTCAATCTTTAGATGGAGGATACGAGCTGGGTAGGTTCTGAAATACAGAAATCAGTAGACATTGTGAAAATAGGAAACAACTTTCATCTGGGGACAAAATAGCCTTGGAGAAACAAAACCAAGAAAAACTTTTAAATGAGGTGCTTGACATTTGAGAGACAAAAAGCCCAAAGTTGGCCAAGGATGCTTGCCTATTGCAGGATTCAAAACCTCTGAGTGACAAAACTTCTGAAAAAGGAAGTGAGGGTAGCAGGAGGCACCCAGCTGATCTGTTTGCACCCATCCCCACAAGTCAATACTTCTCTATTCTCAGCCTTCCTGCAGTCACACACCCTAGAGACAATGGTGCACTCTCCTTGAATGCTTTCCTTGTGAATACACCAGACCACAGCCTCACTTCTTTGGGTCAGCTTTCCCAAAGGCTGTGGCCCAATATACCAGAGTTTGGTCAATCTTGTGTCAGGATAATGTGGCTGCTCCCATGTGACATCTAAGACCATGCCCAGGAAACAATCATTCAGAGAAGCTGGCCTGGTAAAACTATGTTTGTGGTCCCCAACTACTACTTTTGAGTTATACATACAGCTTGGGGGCCCCACTAAAAGAGCCTGTTTAAATCCCACCTATCTAGAAAGGCAGAAGAGTTTTGGACTCCCAACAAGCTGGATGGGCCACTTGTTGCCACTTATGTCAGACTTTCCTGGTTTGAACACTAACAGTCCTTCTACCCTAGAACTCTCTCTTCTTCCCAGTTCCAGCAAGCTAGGATAGTTGGTTACTCTAAAATTAAGACATTTAGATTTGGTAATTGCATATCAGTTTCCTAATTTGTAAAATGCTAGGATTAGCTAATATAGCTTCTAAAGTTACCACCACATCTGAGAATTGGTAATTCAGCCTCATGTTCCTGTAGCCCAACTCCCAAAGAAATTCTACTTGAGCGAAGGCCTGATCCTTCACCCAGTTGTGTAAGTTATCCATCACTGTGTTAACAGGAGAGTCTATAAGGTTTACAGCCAAATTTTATCGATGGCTCAATGAGGAAGGCGTGTGGCTACAGCCAGAGGGCTCTTACAGTGGTGATTTCTGCTGGACCGGGGCTGAGGCTCTGTGTAATCCTGAGAGGAAGCTAATTTTAATATGGTAGGTTATAGGGCAGCTGGCCCAAAACATCTGGTTTGATGTGCTGCCACAGGGTAGGACGGGGCCATGGGCAGGGCAATGTTGTCAGACTTGAGCCAACTTTCACTTTAGGAATTGAATAAAAGTTAGCAATTAAAACCAGAGACTGCAGAGAAAGGAAGTAGCCTGCTAACAGCACTACTCATTTTTTAATGCATTTGCTGCAAATCTAGGTGTGCCATCTAAAAGACATGCAGCTATCATTCTGGGTAAGGTGAGAGTTCAAAATCTGTAATTAATGCCTACTAAATCTGTGCTACTGGATAAATAGTAGGTTCAATCATACGAATATGCTGTTTGACTTTCTTTTTCTTTCCTAGCAAAAGTAGCAACTCTACATGATTCAGTATCATAGCCTGTTGCTTTTTTTTTTTTTCATTTCCGTATGTGTGAAATATACCAACTTTTTGAGGGCATGTGAGAACTCAATGAAAAAAGACATATGTAAGGTAGTGAGAGCAGCTTCTGATTCAGAGTCCATGCTCAGCCCTGGCAGCTTTATGGTCACTACCTTGCCTACTGATGATTCCATCTGAGAAACATGGAAAGCCCAAGATCTTTCTAGAAGGGTCATGGACAAACCAAGACACTCTAGCTCAACTATGGAACTTTATTCCAATTTTAGGGTGAGAAAAGCACAAGTAATTTGGAGAAGTACAGGCTTGCTCTTCCTAGTATAATCAGTCACCAAGCAAAAGCACAAGTTGGGCTTTTGCTCCAACAGTGAACCACATCTGCAGCCTATTTATTTACTTATTTTTGTGCCAGTACTGGCACTTGAATTCGGGGCCTCATGCTCTCACTTGCTCATAGCTGGTCCTCTACCATTGAGTCATGCCTCCAATCTCTCATCGGCAGCCTTTGTCTCTTTCTAGCAACCATGGTTCATGACGATCTTATTCAGTTTTATTAACACAAACCAGAGTCCACAATGTTTCACTCCATTTCTTCTCTCACCCAACAGGAAGCAATAAAAGAAAGAAGCACAAAAGATTTGTTATATATTGTCATCATAATTAAAATTTATTAACAAGCAAATTTGCTTGGGCTTTTTACAGCTCAAGGATTCTAGGAAATAGTTTTCTTACATTTAATGAGGAAGTACATATTTAGGTGTCTTTATATGTCTCTTTAAGTTCTCGTTTGGTAATAAAGCAATCCATTCATGAAAAACCAGGAAGCCCTATAACCCACAGTTAAATAATGACTGGGCAACTGTTTGACCTCCTATCCCTCCCTCCCCACACTCCCACCCCTCCAACCCCTCAAACCACTGTGAAGATCCCACAGATATGTCAGAAATCTCAAACAGGAAAAAACTTTGAGGGCTGGGAAGGTGGCTCAGTGGTAGAGCACTTGCCTTGCATGTCTGAGGCCCTGGGTTCAATTCCTCAGCACCACATAAGCAAAAAGAAAAAAGCCGGAAGTGGCGCTGTGGCTCAAGTGGTAGAGCGCTAGCCTTGAGCTGAAGAGCTGAGGGACAGTGCCCAGGCCCAGAGTTCAGGCCCCACAACCGGACCCCAAAAAAAAAAAGAAAAAGAAAAAAAACTTTGAATCTAGCTTGGTTTGAACTTGGTCTCAAATAGGACTCATTCAAATGAGAGAAAGTTCAGTTCTGAACATACAAAAGGTGTTTACAACAGAATCCTTGGTTGTCCTTAATAATGGCTTTTATTTTTGAATTAATTCCTTCCTGAGGAAAAAGGCAAGGCTCTTGAACTGCTGAGTATGGCGAGGTACAGTATTTTTTTAAACATATTTTTATTGTGAAAATACTGTACAGAGGGGTTACAATTGCATGGGTAAGATAATGAGCACATTTCTTATCAAGCATTGTAACCTCCTGCTTTGTTTCTTCCCCTTCCCATCCCTTCATATCCTCCCCCCCTTCCCCCCCCACCAAAGTTGTAAAGTTCGTTTTTTTTTTGTTTTGTTTTGTTTTTTTGTCGGCCGTGGGGCTTGAACTCTGGGCCTGGGTGCTATCCCTCAGCTCTTCAGCTCAAGGCAAGCGCTCTACCACTTGAGCTACAGCGCCACTTCCGGTTTTCTGGTGGTTTATTGGAGATAGGAGTCTCACAGTCTCTCCTGCCCGGGCTGGCTTTGAACCGCAATCCTCAGATCTCAGCCTCTTGAGTAGCTAGGATTACAGGCGTGAGCCACCAGCGCCCGGCTAAAGTTCGTTTTTTTTGACATAATGACTTGTACATCTCATTGTTGCAATGGGTCCTCCTGTATCCCTGTTTTAACAATTTGTTTTTTCCCTTCCCCTCCACATATACCAACATCATATATAGTGAAAACAGGGGTTGTGAGGTACAGTATTTTTGCTTGGTTTGGCTCTCTTACATAGATAAAAAGCTTGGTTGGGCACTTGGTATTTTGTGGCCAATAATTACTATAATTGTTATTGTGTATTACTGAAATTTCATTTTTCGGTTAAAAGCCAATTGTAATTTTTTAAAACAAGTATCTTTTGCTTTAATGGGATTTAGAATGATCTTAAAGTCCATTTTACAAATAGCTTATAGTACATATTTAAGCTTTTGAAGTCAGATTGTTTTTGACCTTGTTTTGTCTTTGGCTATCAGTCAAACCAACTTTCCTCAGCTTTTACAAGCAGTGTGCTCTCTCTTCTGATGCTTTTGTAATGCTTCCTCTTCCCTACACCAGTGTGGATGTACTGGACACGGGGAAATGCTCCCATCTCGAATCTATGATGATCATAATTGAAGCAGGGGGAGTGATAAACAAAAGAGCCAAAGAAATATGTCATCTTTTCATGTTTAGAAGACCAGTCACAGGGCTGGGATGTAGCTCAATGGCAAAGCACTTGCCTAGAAAGTGCAATGTCCTATGTTTGATCCCCAGTAACAAAGAAGAAAAGACACCCCTACCCCCCCCCCCCCAAATAAAAGGAAGATCAGTAACCTATGGATAGTCTTTCATTGCTGTAGTTCTTTTCAAAAGATCAGGTCCCCAATCCTTAACTAAAAACCTTGTCACCAGGAATGTAGGATCAAGCCATAGATGGTAGAGCCATAGAGGATCAGGTGGACCAGGATGGTACATTTAAAGACCCATTGGGTGGGAGAGTCCTAACTTGCTAGTCTCCAAATGAAGAACTCTCATTAATGCCTCTTTTCCTCATTGTTAGCTTCAGAACAATGACACAATCACCTCACAAGGAATCGATGAAGTTAAATATGATATACTTGTGACTGAGAAATGCTTTTTCTTTTCATGGTATTCCCCTATCTCTTCTTCCCTGCCTTCATGCCCTGGAAAATAGGCCTCTTATTGCATTGTTTCAATGTAGGGAAATACTGTGATAGAATAAAACAAAATAAATTCCTTCAAAACAAGAACAACTTGGCTCTGCATGGTGGGGAACACCTAAATCCTACATATTCAGGGATTAGAGATAATGATCATGGTTTGAGGCAAAAAGTACTCAAGATCCTATCTTAACAAACAAGCTTGAAATCACTGCCTCTCTGAAGTCATAAATAAGATTTTGATATGAGGCTGGCCTGGGCAAGAAGTACAAGAGATCCTATCTGAAAAATAATTAAAACATAAAAGGGCTAGTGGCATGGCTCAAGTGACACATCACTTATCTATTAAGAGTAAGGCCCTGAATTCAAACCTCAGTAGCACCAAAACAACAATAACAACAATGCAGCTTTTCTGAGTTGTTTTATGTCATAAAACATACAACAAGGATTTGTAGTAAATCTAAAGTGTTTGGAAAAAAAGGGTATGAGGAAATGATATTTCCATAGAAACCTAGAAAGATTTCCTTAAGTTGATGGGAGAAAAGAAGAATGAAAAGGAAGAGGAATAGATAGGATTAGACCTCACTTTTACTATCTCAGTCCACCCCAGAAGGCAAAAAGCCTAGGGAGAAGAATGGCTGTGTATTAGGTCTGTAGAATTTCCCAGGATCTGCAATGTCTCAATGTAGCAGGAAGCTGGTGAATGTGACTGGACCATATAGTATAGGAAGAAGGCATAGAGTTATTAGTAAAGGTAGGCTCAGCTCTTGATATCTTGGTTAGTGACTCCTAAGAGAGAGGACTCCATCAAGGAACAAATAGATATATTAATACCTGCCCACCCATTCTACCTCATCCTATTCCAAACTTAGACACATACTTAAAGGCAGAGAAATAGTGAAATGATAGATGTCATTGACAACATCTTCCAACAAAGAATAGGAGCTTGAAACATAACTGGGTGATTTACAGAGACGCAAAGATATCTTACTTACACACTTAAATTCGTACACAGGGAGCTGTGTGTCTATTCTGAGCCTCTGAGGAAGATAGTATGATGGAATGGAGAGACCACTAAATAAATGCTGTCACTTACAAGGTGACTTTAGATAAGGGATGCAACTACACTGCGCTGAGTCTCAAGATGCTCAACTATAAAATGTTTGACAAAACTTGCCCTGACAAGTTATAGTCCTGTGGTAAGGCATGGAATGCTGCTAGTGTATGTCACAGAAGATATCTGGAGGCAATAAGGTAACTTACAGAGTACCAAGTGGGAAGCAAATTCCAAAGGTAAGTACTAGATAATAATTTCAACCTCTATGAATTTGTAGCAAAGACTGATTAAGCACTTGACAATTGAATGTTGTCTTCCTGGCATTTCTCAGCTTCCTTGTGGTTAGGATGGGGCTATGGGATTGGGTTCTGAATAATGAGAAGTAGTGATGATGCTTTCTGACATAGCCACAAATCCCTCAGTGTGGACATTATATACACACAAATATACAAATACACATACATATCAATTTATATTCCTACCTAACAATATGTATTAGAGTTATTTGCATATATATACCTATACATATGCATATATCTATCTATATTATATATTGTACACATATATCTATATACATGCCTATATATACCTACAGGTATATACCTATTTTATACATATATACATATACCTATATATATATAGATAGCTCTATATCCCTCTATATAAATATATATACAAAATATAGATATAGATACATAGGTACTTAGATATATCTATATATATATGTACGTATAGATATATATATACGCACGTATATATATATATATGTACAATACTACGACCTTTATATTTAAAATTATAATGTTAATTTTATTATATTAATCATATCATATCAATTATACTACATTTACTATTAATTATTATAATTATACATATAATGTATATGTATATATACCTAATATACATATATGTCATATATATACACACTTAGAAATGTGTGTATATATGTGTTTGTGTAGATGCTCTATCACTTGAGCCAGTCCTTTATTGATTTTACTTGTTTTTTATTTTTTTTCAGATAAGGGCTCCTATTATTCCGTAGGTTCCACCTTGGCGCACAGTCTTCCTACCTATGTTCTCCTGTATAGCTAAGATAACAGTCTGTGCTTTCATGCCCAACTTAATGATTAAGATAGGGACTTGCTAATGTTTTGTTTTGATTGATCTCAAAGCATAATCCTCCTGCTCTCTGCCTCTCTAGTAGCTGAAGTGGCAATAGTGGCAACTGTGACAACAGCTGAGGATAAATGTTGAAGATAATAGCATTTTACATCCTGAACCCCTCAGTTATAACATGGAGGAGTCACCTAGGAAAGTTACACTAAGTTACCATACATGAGATAAATTTTCATTACATTGTTAGTAATACTTTAGGACACATATGTTGATTCATCCTATGCTGAATAACACTATACTGTAAGAGTCTAGTAAATGGTGAAAATAGAATTTATTATTATAATAGAATATATGTACTTTTTATGTATGTCCACATGTACATATAAAGTCCCAAAGTTTGAAAAAGTGGATCAATTGACACAAAAGTTTACTTTATGCTGTTCTTGGGAAAAGATGTCATAGGCATCACGATGACATTCAGGTCCATGTCTGGCTTGCTCAGTGGCACCACATTCATTCAGAAAGCTGTGGGAAAATTCTCACCTGGAGCTGGAAAACACACCGGCCTCTGAACTATCTCACCTCAGCTGCTGAGGTTTTGTTCTTGATGCATCAGAATCTGATGCATCAGAGTCTCTTATGTCCCAAAGTCTCAAACTCTCCAGACACTCAGCATACTTGTAAGGAGAACCCAGGGGATGCTGTGGATCCAGATAATGAAGATCTGTACTGCAGGGAGTATAGCTGTTACAAAACATCTCAAAGCAGTAAGTTTTGCCTGTTTGCTTATTGCTATGTGCATTCCCCACATGGGTCCAACATGCATAATTGCTGCTTAATATCTGCTCAGGCCAGCAGAGCAGTTTGGTACAACTGATCACTTAGTCCTGCAGGCTTCCCAACTGCAGGCAGCAGGGCAGTAGTGCTTTCCCTAAACATTGTCTTTGTCCAGGCAAAGAAGCTCAGTTATCTTCAGGGCTTTAGGCTTCAAATTATCTCTACTATTAAGACTAGTCACCACTGGACAGGCTTTATTTCAATGCTTTCAGGTCAGGGAGAAGAATCCCTAAGGATTGCTGAGCACTTCATTCCTCCATTAGTAAATGGAGAAATGGAACTACTCTCCTTTGGACCAGTTAGCTCAGGTTGATCTATGCAGAGAATCCTGCCCAGGGGATATGCAGACTTGGGCCATTGGTCAATAAGTTGAATAAAGATCCATAAACACAGTAGGAAATCTGACAATACAGCTAAACAAAATCTCAAAGCTCCCATCCTACCAAAAGTTGGTAAGGATGTTAAATCATCTTCAGAGAAAGAGAACTGACCTTCAGAAATGGAAGGCATTAGTATAATTTCTATTGGTATTATCATAATTCTAATGAGAATTGGTAACCTGAAGAATCAAGATACTTCAACTGGCTTTTTTGTTGTTGTTGTTTTGTTTTGTTTTTGTGTTTTAATGGTTGTGGGGCCTGAACTCTGGGCCTGGTTGCTGTCCCTCAGCTCAGCTAGCTCAAGGCTAGCCTACTACCACTTGAGCCACATCGCCACTTCTGGCTTTTTCTGCTTATGTGATGCTGAGGAATCGAACCCAGGGCCTTATTCAAGCAAGGCAAGGCTACTTTAACTGTTTTTAATCATTGGTTGTATTTATTTATTTATTTAGTCAGTTGTGGGGCTTGAACTCAGGGCCTGGGTGCTGTCCCTGAATCTCTTTGTGTTCCTGGCTAGCACTCTTACACTTCAGCCACAGTGCTACTTCCAGTTTTTGAGTGGTTAATTGGAGATAAGAATCTCACAGGGAGCTGGGAAGGTGGCTCAGTGGCAGAGTGCTTGCTTTGCATGCATGAGGCCCTGGGTTCCATTCCTCAGCACCACATAAGCAGAAAAAGCTGGAAGTGGTGCTGTAGCTCAAGTGGTAGAGTGCTAGCCTTGAGCTGAAGAGCTGAGGGACAGCGCCCAGGCCCAGAGTTCAGGCCCCACAACTGGCAAAAAAAAAAAAAAAGAATCTCACAGGGAGTTTTCTGCCTGGGCTGGGTTCAAACCTCAATCCTCACGTCTCAGCCTCCTGAGTAGCTATGGTTACAGGCATGAGCCACCAGCACCCAGCTAATCATTGCTTTTTAATAGAAGCTTTTTTTTTTTTTTTTGTCAGTTGTGGGGCCTGAACTCTGGGCCTGGGCACTGTCCTCAGCTCTTCAGCTCCAGGCTAGTGCTCTACCACTTGTGTTACAGTGCCCCTTCTGGCTTTTTCTGCTAACGTGGTCCTGAGGAATTGAACCTAGGACCTCATGCATGCAAGGCAAGCACTCTACCAGTGAGCCACCTTCCCAGTCCCTCTAATAGAAGCATTTTTAAAATCATGAAACTGTTATGTGCTTATTGTAGTACACTTACAAAGTACAGAAAGGTATATAAATGTCTTGATAACGCTTAGCTTTCTGTCTTGTAATACAGTTAGTAATGTACATGTCCATCTTCCTTTATATGTTCTTCATGGAGTGTCAGCAGTGTTGCTCAAGTGGTAGACTGCCTGCCTAGCAAGCACAAGGCTCCAAGTTTAAATCTAAGTAGCTAAAGAAAATATGATCTGTCCCCTAAAAAAAAATATATATATATATATATACACACCAAAAAAAAATGTTCTTGCTGGGCATCGGTGGCTCACAGCTGTAACCCCAGCTACTCAAGAGGCTGAAATCTGAGGATTGTGGTTTGAAACCAGCTTAGACAGGAAAGTCTGTGAGACCTTATTGCCAATTTATCACCAAAAAGCCAGAAATGGAGTAGGTTCAACTAGTAGAGTACTAGCTCAGAGACAAAGCCCAGGCCCTAAGGACCAACACCATACAAACAGACACACACACACACACACACACACACACACACACACACACACTATCTATCTACCTATCTATACATGTATATATATATATGTGTGTGTGTATATATATATATACATATATATATATATGTTCTTGAGGGAAGAAATTGCATTTCTTTGTTTTCATATAACTCATAACAATCATCACAAATATTAAATGAGAATAAAAGTCATTCAATGGGTTTAGGATAGTTGCATTCAGTCCTTTTGTGGGCCAGCGCTTCCAAGGTTGAAAAAACAAAAGGAGAATTATATCATATACCACAGTGTGGGTATATATCTTATATACAGTGTGGATTAAAAAAAACACTAGGCCCCTGCTTTCACTATATTTGATGTCGGTATAATTTGTGGAGGAGATGGGGAAAAACAAGTCATTTAAGGATACAGGTGGACCCGTTGCAACAATGAGAAGTACAAGTTGTCATGTCGAAAACGAACTTTACAACTTTGGTGGCGGGGGGGGGGGGGGGGGGGGCAGCGGGGAGGATTGGGTGGGGGGGCGGGGAGAGGCTGGGAAAGGATGTGAAGGGTAAACAAAGGAGGAGGCTGCAATGCTTGATAGGAAATGTACTCATTATCTTGCCCATGTAACGGTAACCCCTCTGTATAGTATGTTCACAATAAAAAAAAAAAAAAAACACTAGGAAAAAACCTGCAATGAAGACGACCTATAAGCAAGTGCAAGAAATATAAAAATATGGGCTCTGTTCTGGTTACCCTCACTCTTGAACACCGCTGAGGTTTGATACTGAAGGTTAATAGTTGTTCTGGGTCACCCAACATCTAGTCTGTTTGGAACTGTCATAGTTTCAGCATTCAAAATCCCATACCTTGCTTTCAGGTAAACCTGGATAGTTGCTCATCCTGCAGAAAAGTTAGACACACCACATTTGGTTGATATAGTGCCTCTATAGAAGTAAAATATAATACTTTTGCTCATTTTGATGACCCCAAAAAAGTTATGTGGTCACAGAGAATTCCAACAGGTGAGGAAGGGGCATATTTTGAGGATGTATTTGATCATTGTTGCTAATGACTAGTACATATGCTTTTGCCTTCCTTCCTCCATCTAGGTTTATAGTTTCCCTCAGGTAGCAGTCCACTCCAACACACATTCCTAAGACAGTTATTGTCAAGGGACTGTTGATTATCCTCCTCTACTCCAAGAACAACTTATGTAGTAAACTGGGCAGTGGGTTTCAAAGACAAAATCAGATTCTCCCTTAATGAATATATATATATATATATATATATATTCATTTGATTAGTGGATTCATTTATTAGACCAATGTAGAAAAACCCTCTATTAATGATGGACATGTTCTATGTATTATGACATGATCTTCAGTACAAAACTGAGGTAATATTACATTTTTCCTATGCCATTTGTAAATCTCATTTCCCCTATTAAGTTATTCTGTGAGCAATTTGTTATTTTCTCTCTTGAATCTTCTCAAAACTTACTGAAGACCAAATTTATGGGCTTAAAGTATGTAACATTACTGAGATAGTTAATTGTTATTATCAACTTGATTGGACTTGAAAAGTATCTAGGACATAAGTAAAGCATATCTCTGGGAGCATCTGGGAGGGTGTTATGAAGACTGATGTAATAAATGTTTTCATTCACTGATGGATTCAAACTTTGAATAAAGTCAGGCACTGGTGGCTCAAACCTGTAATCCCAGCTATTCAGGAGGCTGAAATTGGAAGATCACAGTTCCAGGTTAGGCAAGAAAGTCCACAAGACTGTTATCTCTAATTAACCACCAGAAGACTGGTAGTAGAGCTGTGGCTCAAAGCGGTAGCACTAGCCTTAAGCAAAAGAGGTCAGGGATAACACCCAGATCTTGAGTTTAAATCCCACAACTGACAAATTTTTTTTGAATAGACTATTAGGAGGAAGGTGGAGTTTGACTGGAGAAAGTAGATCAACATAGGTATGTCTTCAGGAGCTATAGCTTTTGGTGGAGTTTTTTGAACCTAGCTCTTCAGATCTCAGACTCCTGAATAGTTAGGATTACAGGCATGAGCCAGTGGTGACCTAGTAATAGTTAATTTTGATTGTCAACGTGATTGGATTTGAAAAATGTCTAGGATGTCAGTAAAGCACATTGGAACATAAATGTGGGTGTTTTTATGAGAGCATTTCCAGAGATCATTGAACACTGTGGTCTATTGGGAAACAGTGGGACTGTGGAAAGTGGAGCCTGGTTGGAGAAAGGGTTGCTGGGAGCACTTCTTTGGGGGGAATATATCCTGTCCTTTTCCCTTCCCATGATTGTTCTACTGTTTCTGTCTATTAGGATGTAAGCTGTTCTACCATCTCTTCCCCATCATAATGAATTAAAACCTCTAAAACCATGATAAATATTTTCTCTTTTAAGTTGCTTATATCAGGAATTCTATTTCAACAAATGCAAAACTAACTAATTACTAAAATGCTCAAACTAATAGGCCTATACCTGCTATGCCCAAGAGCACTGCCTATAAATGCCAAATCAGGTGCTGGATTTTGGGAAGGGGTAAGACTTAAAATTCAGAAGTTTTGACCTCCCATGAGTCTTCTTAAAAGGTACAAAATAATAGGTATGTAGGATAAAAAAGTCTAGACATCAAACGTAAAGTCTGAGAACTATGGTTAATAAAATTATATTAGGGATTTATGCTAAGTAAGTAGATTTTATCTGTTCTTATCATATGGGAAAAAACTGTGTGAGGACAGATATGATCATTTGCTTCATTGGCATACCATTTTATGATCTGCACATATCCAAGAACTTGTTATAACTCCGAAGTATGCACAATAAAATGTATTTTAAGCTGGGTGTGGTGGTTCATAACTATAATCACAGCATTCAGGAAGTAAATGCAGGAGGATGATAAGTACTAGGTCAGCCTGAACTCCAATAGTGAGAACCTGTCTCCAAAATCCAAGGGCTAGGGCTCCATGGAACAGTGCTTGCCTAGTAGGCATAAAGCCTTTGGTTTGATTCACAAAACTAAACACAGAACTGTACTTAGGAAAAAAATAATATATGAAAAGTGTCTGTTATTTAAAATGTATATGTATGAAATGGATTGATGCCAGTTTGCTTCCCCAATGATTCCCACTGCTACAGTTCTTTTCATCAGAGACAATCACTCAAGGTTCTTGTATACAGCTACAGGGGTGTTAGCTGTACATAACAACTGTACATAACAACTGCTGTACATCCCAACTCTTTTTAGAAAGTTTTCATGATAGCATGCTATATATAGTATTTTTCAATCTTTTGTTTTTGTGGTGACTGAGAAAGAAACCCAGGCTCTAGGCAAGTGGTCTAGCTCTGAGCCACACCCTCAGCCTTAAAAAAAAAAAAGTCAAGAAAAGGAAGGAGAATTAGTCACATTCATCAGTACTTACTAGCATATCCTCACTAGTCTCCTCAATCTCTCTTCAAAGATAAGACCATGTGTGAGAAGGGAAAATCACATCCCCAGAAAAGAAGCCAGAGAGCGGGGACAGTGCAGTAATGACCTTCCACCAAGATCTACCATATCAACACTCCCACACTGAGGACCTCACTTCCAACACATAAATCCTTGGGGAAGAAAACACATACAAATCATAGCAGAGACATCAAATAAGATTTTGACCACTGCCGGGCGCTGGTGGCTCACTCCTGTAATCCTAGCTACTCAGGAGGCTGAGATCTGAGGATTGCGGTTCAAAGCCAGCCCGGGCAGGAGAGACCGGGAGACTCCTATCTCCAATAAACCACCAGAAAACTGGAAGTGGCGCTATAGCTCAAGTGGTAGAGCACTCGCCTTGAGCTGAAGAGCTGAGGGACAGTGCCTAGGCCCAGAGTTCAAGCCCCACGGCCAACAAAAAAAAAAAAAAAAGATTTTGACCACTGTTCTTGCTTTCCTCATTCCTGATTCACAGAGGCAGTCTAGCTAGATCCTACATGGATACAACATACTAATTTTTCTGCACTTGTCCTCAGGCTGTCTGAATGAACTGGTTATGTTGCAATATTATTGCCTCTAATCATAATATGTGCCTCTTGGAGCCTGAGCAATCTGACATCAAATTGAATTAAATTTTGGTTCAATTTGGTAGCAAGAGATTTAGTTCAATATGGAAGGAATATAGTTTAATGTAGGAGGCAACTAGGCTCATGGTTTGAAATTTAAACAAATCTCAGCTGGGCATAGTGATACATGTCTGTGATCCCAGTTACTGGGGAAAAATTCAAGTTTGAGGCCATTCTTAAGAATGTAGCTAGACCCTGTCATCTAAAAAATTAAAAATTAAATAAGGCTAGTGATATAGCTCAGTGGTAGAGTGATTGCCTAGTACGTGTGAGACCCTGGGTGCAATCCCTAGTAACACACATATCTTTGCCTGATGGCTTTACTTCTTTAAGCATTTATTTTGAATTTCTGAAACATCAGAGGAGGCTAACACATTTTCCTGCTTTCTTTTTTTTCAGAAGAGTATAAAAGTAGATCACACTTCCTTTGATCAGTTTCATTTGCCAGAGGTAAGATGTAGAAAAAAACGGTTCGAATCTAGGTCTGCCTGACTCTTCATGTTCTTGCTTGCTCCATCCCAGCTCTTTCTCCTCATTCCACTAAAATTGCTCTTTGAATGCTCATCAATGGCTGTTTAGTTGCCAGTCTAATGCCGGTCTCTCTCATTCTTTGTTCTGGTGGCTCTGCAGTGTTTGAAACTGATGACTTCTTTCTCTTTGAAGTTATCTCTCATATTTGCTGCTCTGAGCTTCTCCTGGGAAGTTTCTCCTCTGAGTTCACTTCCTTCTCTCTGTCCCCAGAGTGATCTTTTCTTGGCTCTGTTCTCTCTTGGTCATCTCATTCATTCTCTACTTTGCCATCTATTGGAATAATCTTGAAGGACATCTGAAAGTCTTTCCAGCTCTGAGATTTTTCTCTCAATAGTCACAACTGTCTCCTGGTTATCACTGCCAATTGTTTCTCTACTTAAATCAAATATGTCAATAAGTGAGTTAAGGTTTCCCCCAACGCACCTGCTACGTCTTGTATCTTCTTACTGACCCAAGCCAGAGATTTCTCACTTTATGTCATCTTCTACCTACCACCTATGTCAGTTCAGCTGATTCGAACCACCCAATGTTTCAAACATTTTCTCTATCTCAGTTCTCAAAACACATCAGATGTTGTTACTCTCACTGCACAAAGGGGTTTGGTTAGAAGTCAGTAACTGGCAGCTATGGCAATCCTATCTATCTTGCTTCCTTCTGATGAGTGTAAGACATGTTGCCACCACATTCTGAAAGGATGCTTGTGATCAAAAACCTTTAGTGGCATCTTCCTGCTTAAGGTATAAAATATACAAGGTCTATTGCCTGACATATGCCTCACACATAACCCTAACCTAGCTTTACAACTAAAATTTTCACCTTCATCTCCTTTAATGTAACTTACAGCAGTTAAACCGAATTATTTCTGTAGCAAAAACTGCCCACTTTCACACCACCTTTCCTAGCACCAATGTTCTCCTTTCCTCTAACTCTGCATTCCCAAATTCCACTTATTCTTCAAAGCTCAGCATCAGGGTCACTTTTCTAAAGCCATGAATGACAGCTCTGTCCTGCCCCACTAACTAAAAGTCACCTCTCAAGTCTCTGAGTTCTCATAGTTCTTTATCTAAACCTCTCTTGGAGACCAAATACATCATTGATCTATTAAAGTTACTTGCATAAGCACAACTGACATCCTTTGCTAAATTCTCCTCTCTGTCTCTCTCTGTCTCTCTGTCTGTCTCTGTCTCTCTGTCTCTGTCTGTCTCTGTCTCAATCTGTTTCTCTGTCTGTCTCTCCATCTGTCTGTCTGTCTCTCTCTCTCTGTGGTTTGCTGGGGAATGAACCCAGGTCCTAATCTATGTTGAGCAAAAATGAGCTTCACCCCACTCTCCTTTGTTAAAATTGTAATGTATTTTCTTGTTTAAGCCTCCAAATGATTTTATGAAATATATCATTATTCCCATTTTCCAAGTCAGGGAACTGAGCATGGGGAGGTCAAGTGACTTACCCAAATGGACTCAGATGAATAGAGCTCTGCCTCCAGAGTACATACTTCTGGCCTCTATGTCAAGAATACTATTCTGCCTTAGTATATTGGAAGTTCTTGGATGTCAAAACTGTGTGCTACATCTTGGCCCCTCTCCAAATCACTAATGTCATTCTTTACACTTCACAAAAAGATCTGGAAAGAGGCCAAAAGGTTTCTTGGCTAAATGTTCTTTACTTTGGAAAAAAAAAAAAAAGAGTAAATGGCATTTGGTGCAAATACTACTGTTGTTCCATTTTTCCTTCGCTTTTCCTTTATCTTTCCCCTTTCCTGCCCTCAGCCTGTGAGGAATTCTTAGGGGTAGCAGAAGCTTCCTGAGCAGCACTCAAGCAGCAGTCCTCTGTAGCTGGCAAATGTTCTACAGTTTGCAATCTTAGCTCATTCCAGAGAATGGCCCTTTAAACAAACACAGGGGAACAGGACCTTGTACTCCATATAGGACTGAGCCGACTTGTAGTTGTGGAAATGTTCTGCTATGCATTGATCATACTTCTGTTATCTTTCAAAAGGAAAGGATATTCTGTTCATTGAGTGGTAAATTGAGTTAAATACAAAGCCAACTTGTATTAAATCCTGCCGACAGACCCTGAAAAATACTTTCTAATTTGTTTTTGACTTTTTGTCTTTCTTCTCCTTTTTAAGACACAATTTTAGGTTGGGTTGGTATAATTATGTTTACAAATACATAAAGTTGTAAAATTGGTTTTAAGATACAGTCAAAAAAATATATATGGCAGGGGGAGGATGGGAAGGGATGGGAAGGGGAAACAAAGGAGGAGGCTACAATGCTTGATAAGAAATGTACTCATTATCTTGCCCATGTAATTGTAACCCCTCTGCACAGTATTTTCACAATAAAAAAGAGAGAGAGAGACAGAGACAGAGAGAGAGAAAAATAGAGACAGAGACAGAGAGACAGAGAGAGACAGAGAGATGATGTTATATATTTAAAAACAAAGATTAATTTGAGAGTCAAAATATATACTCTTTAGGGTATTACTGGAAAAGGAATTATGATAAGACATAGCTGTAGAACTTTTAATTTTACTTTTAGTGTTGGCTACTAGAGCAGCTTTCCTGTATTGAATAACATAAATAGGCAGAATTTCTGGCTACACCAATATTAAATATTATTTACAAATTGATAGTGCTATCATTGTCAATGACATAAAATATAAAATAATAACATGATTTATTTCATGTTTCATAATCATTTGTTAGTTATTTCCACTGAGACTTAAGGAATAATTGAGAAGCTAGAAGGAAAGCTTGGGCCACAGAGACACTGAGTTGTTTCTACTCAGTGCCTATGTGTGCTCAGCACTTTGGAGGACGCAAGGGAAGTGACGTTAGGACATTGAGGAGCAATTTACCTAGTTGGGAAAAGAGCTCAATACTAAGAACTGCCAACTAATACAACAAAATAAGAAACAGACTGTCAGCAAAGTATATGGTGCTCATTTCACATATGCTTTGTGCTTTTTATATTGAATTACAAAAAAGTCATACACCTAAGCTGCCCAGATTTGGGACTCATGCTTGTTAACTTAGCTATTCAGCAGGCTAAGATCTGAGGAACAGAGTTCAAAGCCAGCCCAGGCAGAAAAGTCCACAAGGCATTTATCTCAAACTAAATACAAAAACATCTGGAAATAGAGTGGTGGTCAATTGGTAGAGTGCTATCCTTGACCAAAAAGCTCAGGGACAGCACGGAGGCCCTGAATTCAAGCCCCATGACCAGCACACACACACACACACACACACACACACACACACACACACACACACCTACACACACTCATACATTTTAAAATCCACTGTCAGGAATAAGACTGTTATGGCCACCACTTACTCAAGACTAAATAACTAGCAATGTCTGGCACTTAGTAGGCAATTGATAAATACTACTAAATAACTGAGTAAGTCAGGTATCATGATGAGATATTCCTGCCATATAGAATATTTTAAAATAAAGACGGGGAAAACAAGGTCTGAATGTACTGAAACATGCCTGTAATACCAGCTATGTGGGAAGCAGAGATTGGAAGAATCATTGCTTGAGTCTAGACAATACAAAAAGTTAGGGAGATTCCCATCTTAGCAAACAAGCCAGACATGGTGGTGTGTGTCTGTAATTCCAGTTGTACAGACGGCACAGGAGGAAGATCATAGTCTGAAGCTGGCCCTAGGCAGAAGGCAGCACCATTCAAAAATAACTAAAGCAAAATGGCTAGAGTATGATTCAAGTGGTAGAGTGCCTATCTAACCAGTGCAAGACTCTGAGTTCAAACCTCAGTACCACCACCCAAAACCCAGCAAAATAAAATAAAACAAAGTAAACAACCAAAAAACAGATCCAAAAATACATGTAAACGTAGGAAATCTTATGGAACAAGTGGTCTTTAGTCTGGTCCTGGAAAATTCCTTAGAGGATTTATAAGCTAATAACACATTGGATAGCAGATTAACAACAGATTGAAGCCATCAGTGTTGGAGTTCTCTTGTAGTTTGACATTTTTGTGGTGTGTTGTGCCAACTCTTACTTTTTCCTCAGGCAAGAACTGGGTTTTTGTTCAAAGTCCAAAAGCAGAGAAAGACAGGAAAGCAGATGGTTGGTAAATGCAAAAGTGTAAACAGTAGTAGCTCTACTGTCAGTCTTTATGAGTAGGACTAAATTCCTCAAGTACACAGGTAACTTAGAAAGACTTTCAAGTATCCCTGTAGTATTTGGCAATGTATACCAAAGTCTTAAAATCTTTTTTTATCTATTACTTTCCCTGTTCATATCCAAGCGCTAATCAGAGCTTCTGAAATATTGTGAACTTGCATGTGTTCAAGATGGTATGGCTGTAGATACCTTCTTTTCTATGAAAATATGCTAATGAAATAATCAGAAATGGGAGCAGAGACTTTTTGGAGTGAATAAAAAAATCTATACTCAATATGAAATAGGACTTAAGATTATTAAAAAGTCATACACCTAAGCTACCCAGCTTTGGGACTCATGCTTGTTAACCTAGTTATTCAGGAGGCTAAGATCTGAGGAACAGAGTTCAAAGCCAGCCCAGGCAGAAAAGTCCACAAGGCACTTATCTCCCACTAAACACAAAAAGATCTGGAAGTAGAGGGTGGTCAAGTGGTAGTGTGCTATCCTTGATCAAAAAGCTCAGGGACAGCACAGAGGCCCTGAGTTCATGCCCCATGACCAGCACACACACACACACACACACACACACACACACACACTGTCAGGAATAAAACTGTTATGGCCACCACTTGCTCAAGACTAATTAACCAGCAATGTCTGGCACTTACTAGGCAATTGATAAATACTACTAAATAACTGAGTAAATCAGGTATCATGTTACAGATAGAAGCCCATTTGTACATGATATTAAAAACATGGCACAAAATTGTATATATATATTTATGATAGGTAGATGGATAAATTATCCTTGAATAAAATATTATAGGTTGTTTTGCTTGATTACATAAAATTTATAAATACAACAACTCTGGGTGGTGATTTAAAGGTTCTTCCAAAAACAAAACACAGGACTTCCCTATGACACAGCCATACAACTCTTGAGCATCTATCCAGAACATTACAAGTCAAGATATGGGAAAGACACATGTATATCCATGTTCATTGCCACACTATTCACAATGGCCAAGTTCTGGAAACAGCACAGATACCCTACAATAGATTAAAAATAATATGGTATACATATACAATGAAATTTTGCTCATGTACTAAAAAGTAAGATTATGTCATTTGCAGAGAAATGGCTGGACTTAGAACAAATCATGTTAAGTGAGGTAAACCAAGTTTAGAGAGACAAATGGTGCATGTTTTCTCTCAGATATGGAAGTGAGATCTAAAATACAATGGGGCATCATATATTGTACAGGACTCTAGGTATTGACACACGAGACTAAAAAAGGATATTCTTAGGGGAGGAACCCAAAACCTTAACACCTCTGAACATTTAAAATACTATTTATGTTGGGCTGGGATGTAGCTTAGTGGCGAAGTGCTTGCTAGTAAGTGCATTGCCTGAGTTTGATCCTCAGTACCAAAATGATAAGACAAAAAAATACAATTAAAGTACTATTTATAGGAAATGGAAACATGTTTTTTTGTTGTTGTTGATAGTGTTGTTGTTTGTTTGTTTATTTTTTTCTTGCTGCTTTCTTTTGTTTGTTCTTTTTTCTGTCTTTGAGGGGGACAAGGAGGGAACAGAAATGGAAGGAGGAAGGATGAAAAATGCAGGCATGGTACTCGGTAGACACTATATAGAAAATAAACTATGCAACTTGTGGGCAGGGACAGGAGAAAGGGAAGAAAGGTATGAGATTATCCAAAAAGAAATGTACTCATTATTTGACTTATAGAACAGTAATCCTTCTGTATAACATCTTAATAATAATAAAACTATATTTTAAAAAGTTATAAAAGTCTTTGAGGGGATGGAGGTATAGCTTAGTGGTAGAGTGTTTGCCTAGCATATTCCAGACACTAGGTGCTGGGTTCAGCACCTAGCATTGCAAAAAGTGTAAGTAGTCTTTAAAATTTATTAGAGGGCTAGGAATGTGGCTTAGTGGTAGAATGCTTGACTAGCATGCATTAAGCCCTGGGTTTGATTCCTCAGTATCACATAAACAGAAAAAATCGGAAGTGGCACTATGGCTCAAGTGGTAGAGTGCTAGCCTTGAGCAAAAGAAGCTCACAGTGCCCAAGACTTGAGTTTAAGCCCCAGGACTGGCAATAAATAAATTAATTAATTAAAAATTAGTAGATGTCTTGATTAACATCCATCTAAGTTACTTCCTTGTTTCATTATCTTTGACTGGTCTTTGATCAGAGTATTTCACAACTATAGAGAAAGAGATTAATATAGATAAAGCAAATACTTCTTGGCTGTAGCTATGTAGATAATTCCTGTTCATGTCTAGGCAAATGAATTTTGTCTGGTAGATAATGTAAATCAAATCCTTATTTCAATCACTTTTAACATGGCATTTCCTTCATTAATTAGTGTACTCAATAATTTTTATTATGGTCAGTTAATACTTATATATTTAAAGCACAATGTGTTTTCATATATTCAACACACTCATGTAATTAGTAGATAGCCCATGAAACAGAACATTATTACAACCCCAAGGTTAACTTTATGCCTAATTTCTTGTAGGTAAACACTATCCTGACTTTCAACATTGAAGATTCATTTTGTCAGATTTTGAATTTTATATAAATGTGATCATAATGTGTTTTCACTTGTATTTAGTTACCTTTGTTTATCATCATCTTTGCGAAATATATACACATTGTCATGTAATTTAGTTTTTTAATTCCTCTTCCTCTGTAGTATTCTATTATATAAATAGATGACAGTTTTTTTTATCCATTCTACTGTAGATGGGCAGTAGATTGTTTCTGTCTTGGTGCTATTATGAATTAATACACCTTTTGTACATGGTTTCATGAAAGTATAAATACATTTCTGCTGTCTATAACAGGTATTCACTTAAATCATTAAAGATTAACCAAAAAAAAAAGCTTCCATTTTCTCTCTACATATCATTCTATCAATATAAAATTCTCTTACTGAAGTCTTTTTTTTTTTTTTTTTTTTGTCAGTCGTGAGCCTTGAACTCTGGGCCTGAGCGCTGTCCCTCAGCTCTTCAGCTCAAGGCAAGCGCTCTACCACTTTAGCTACAGTGCCACTTCCGGTTTTTCTGGTGGTTTACTGGAGATAAGAGTTTCACGGACTTTCCTGCCCAGGCTGGCTTTGAACTGTGATCCTCAGATCTCAGCCTCCTGAGCAGCTAGGATTACAGGTGTGAGCCACGGGCACCCGGCTTTACTAAAGTCTTTTAATTGTAAATTCATTCCAGAAGAATTAATCCTTATTCACTGTTGGGAATTTCTATGATCTTATGAGATCAACAGCTAGTTGATAAGTTTCCACTGGTGCCTAAGGGTAGTAGAAAACCTGGGGTAAGAAAAGGAAAGTGGGATGGGCTGGGAAGGTGGCTCAGAGTGCCTTGCATGAATGAGGCCTTGGGTTTGATTTCTCAGCACCACATAAGTAGAAAAGCCAGAAGTGGTGCTGTGGCTCAAGTGATAGAGTGCTAGCCTTGAGCTAGCTGAGCTGAGGGATAGGGGTCAGGCCCAGAGTTCAGGCCCTATGACAACCACACCAACAACAACAAAAAGAAAAAAGAGGAAGGGAAAGTGGGAGATTTGGTTTTGGTAGAAGGTTTTGCGGGGAGCAGGAAGGGGGTGACTTTTCCATTTACTCAAGGTCTTAACTGATGCCCCGTAAGTAGGTTACAGTTGGCAAAGTGCTTTCATACTAGTTACCTCATTTTTGTTGTGCTCTTGACAAGGAGATTTGTGTTTACCTTACTGTCCTTGTTTCTAATGTTTAACACTTAAATTGGCTATCACAGTTGGACTATTGGATTAGCATTCCAATTCCTCTCTATTGAGGCCGGGCTACGTGATCTAAGTGAGTCTAGTTCATTTTCTCCATCAATTTGGTAACTCCCTAGTCAGTTTCCCTAGTTCTTTCTCTCAGAAGCAGGAAAAAGTTGCAGAATGTATGTCCTCATTACCTCTTCTATTATCAACTAGTGCAGATCAGTAGAATTTGAATTTTGTAAGTTATCCAAGGAGGAAGACAGTGTATTGGATGAGTGGGTGAGGGTGGGTGGATATTTAGGAGGGACCTCATCCAGAAGATCTGGTGGGGTAGGGGTTGGGAACAGCAGGGAGGGTGGCACTGGAGTTGTTCATCACAATCCAAATTAGAAGGAAATCTTACTGTACTCAGGAGAGTTGGGAAAAATGGTGCAATGGACAGAATGTCCTAGGGAAGTGGTATTGAATTTGGGAGTGGAAGTGTGATTTCTGGGGAGGAGGCTGTTGTGGGAGTGTAGCTACAAGTTTGAAATCTTGGAGGTGATGTACAAAGAGAGCCAGCTTGGGATGTTGGCAGGCACCCCAGGTCATATGAGGGAAAAGACTATTGTCCGCAGGATCTCTAGAACTCCTATTGGGACTTGTGCTATTTGAGATCCTGAACTGGTTTCAGTAGAGCTTGCCAGAAAGCACCCTTGGCAGTCCTAACATAATAGGGAAGGTGGCGGTGGCTTTCTATGGATGGCCAGGCAAGATGGAGACAACCCCTGACAGGTATTCTCTTGCATACTTTGCTTCAATGCCCTGAGAAAGGATTAAGTCTGATCCACGCCAACTCTGCCAATGGATTTATTCTAAATAGGCAAGCTTATTGTTCTTGCCAGCTTCCAAGTGTGTGTTTTCTTAGAGATGGAGTCCATGCAAGAAAAATGCTATTCTTGTTGCCAAGACTAAGTAAACAAATTGCAAAATGTTAAAGGAGAACATGAAGATGGCTTTGGACTTATCCCCTTGGAGCTATGGTCTAACCCTTCCACAGTAAAACAAAACAAATATGCTATCGACATGATGTGCTATATTCTTTTGTCTTTAAATAAATATTTTAAAGCCTGTTCTTACACATTAGGACCCTAGCACTGTATGCTCATAGACAGCTTCTTACTCAACTTGAAGAGTACACAGTATTGTTTCCATTTCAAATCTAAGACATCAAAACAATTTCTCAGATTAAAGCTATTAAAATTAGATCCCTTGCTTGTAACTATTCATCATCCATTCAAGCATTTGTCTTCCATAGGGAACATACAGTAATGTCCCTTCAGTGTCTCCTGATTGGGACCATTAATACCACAATCTGGCTAGGCTACCAAGTTGGACAGATTTCTACTGGGCTTTGCCGAAGCCTTTTCTTCACAAAGATCAATAGGATTTGGCTCATCTATAAGTCCCTGAGCTAAATGCCTGATTGTCCTTCAGGATTTCAGTGTTGTTCTTTGGGGGAAGCCCAACCCTAATTGCTCAATTTTTCAGGCAGAAATGCAGATTAATCATAAGTATGTGAATTTCTCTCTACATTAGCTGAAGTTTCTTGGATAACTTTTAAATGCAATATAGTGGTAGCTTGTTTAACATTTTGGCTACAAATGGTATTTTCTAAATATATGTTGAAAATCTAAAACAAATTTCTTACATTATATATATATATATAAAGTTTGAGTTGCATACAATTTCTTAAAACACTATATATGGAGAAAAACAATTGAGAAGCTAACTACCAATTCTAAATGTTTTATATTTGAGAAAACAGTTAATGCAAAATTGTGATGCTAGAAAGTACCAAACAAATAAATAAAATTATTTCCTAGCATTAAAAAGTGCCCCACTTGAGGTGGCAGCAGTAGGAGATGAGATGGTTATAAAAAGAGAGTTGACTACTCAAGAGGTTGAGAACTAAGAATCACAGATTGAAGCCAGCCTCGGCAGAAAAGTCCTTGTGAGGCTCTTGTTCGATTAGCCATTTAAAAATCAGAAGTGGAGCTGTTCTAGCCTTAAGCAAAATTGCTCATGGACAGTGCCTAGGCCCTGAGTTCAAGTACTATGACTGACAAAAAGAAAAAAAGAAAAAAAAAAGAGAGTTGAGTCATAAAATCTTGTTGAGTTTAGAAAAGAGCCCATCAACCAAGTGAAAGTGGAAAGGGAATCGTACTTACTGTTCCAACATGTTGTCTCTTTTCTTTTCTTTTTAAAATATACTTTGACAACAGGGGTTATACCGTGGGGGAGGGACATACAAAGCAACAAAGAAATCATCTTATAAATATGTTAGAAACAATCGCAAGAAAGAAAAAAAAACATTTGAATCTTTATCTTGGGGTTCATTTCACCTAACATTAACTTATCTGACCTTTTCTGCTTGTCTCAGACATATACTAGTTATTGCAAATAAGGGAAACCATGGGACCTGTGTTTCTTTGGGCCTAGCTTACTTCACTTAATATAATTTTTTCCAAGTCTTTCCATTTCCTAACAAATGGGGCATGTCATTCTTTCTGATGGAGGCATAGAATTCCATTGTGTATATATACCACTTTTTCTTGAACAATTCAGAGGTTGGTATACTTTGTGGAGGGGTAGGGAAAAAACAAATTGTTTAAATAGGGATACAGGTGGACCCATTGCAACAATGAGATGTACAAGATGTTATGTTGACAAATGAATTTTACAACTTTGGCAGGAGTGGGGGAGTGTGTTGGGGGAGATGGGAAAGGATATGAAGGGGAAACAAAGGAGAAGGCAACAATACTTGATAAGAAATGTACTAATGGACTGGGAAGGTGGCTCAGTGGTAGAGTGCTTGCCTTGCATGCCTGAAGCCCTGGGTTCGATTCCCCAGCACCACATAAGCAAAAAGAAAAAAGCTGAAGTGGCGTTGTTGCTCAAGTGGTAGAGTGCTAGCCTTGAGCTGAAGAGCTGACTGGACAGGCCAGTCAGCTGAAGGGCTGACAGGCCCCACGACTGGACCCCCCCCCCCAAAAAAAGAGAAATGTACTCATTACCTTGCCCATGTAATTGTAACCCCTCTGTATGATATTTTCACAATAATAAAAGAAAAAGAAAAAAATACTTTGAGCATATATCATCTAAAAATCTGAAATCTGAAATGCTCCAAAATCCCAATTCTGATTTCTGATTTTTAGTTTAGGGATGCTTCCCAAAGTACATGCAAATATTTCAATGTTTGAAAAACTGAAACCTTATATGTTTTTTGTTCTAAACATCCAAGATAAGAGCTACTGACCTTGTATATAATTTTCTTATTACAAAAAGAATTGTTCTCAAACTGGTTATTGGTAAGTCTCATCTGTAATCCTAGTTACTTTAGAGGCTGAGATCTGAGGATTACAGTTAGAAGTCAGCCCAGGCAGGAAAGTTCCTGAGACTCTTTCTCAAATTAACCACCAAAAAAGCTAGAAGTGGAGCTGGTAGAGCACTAGCCTTCAGTGAAAAACCTCAGAGATAGTGTCTAGGCTCTGAGTTCAAGCCATAGCACTGACATAAAAACAAAACAAAAACACAACACAAAACAAAATTATCTAAACAGAAAATCTGATCTCTCTTTTCCTCTGTCTGCTTCTCTCTCTCACACACACATACTCACACAGAGACCAATGGATAGACATAGAATGTTAACATCATCATCAAGGATTACCAGTATCTGTGCTTTCTGGGTCTTTTGTTTTAAAGTTAACTTCTAAATTAAGAGGAGAGTAAGAATTACCCATGAAAATTTCTGAAATCACTCATTCAGTGTTGGTACATAATGTTGTTTGACATTTGGCAACTAATGAAGTGTTATGATGATAAGCTATGTTACTTCAATGTTGGCAAACAAAAATAAATACTGTTAACACTAAATTTACTCTTAGCATGACCAGATATTCAAAGTCAGAAAAGCAATGGGACCAGAAATGATCAAGTTTGAATCATCTCTTTCATATTTACTTTAAGCTAAGTTCATGGTAATTGAAAAGTCAGATAAAAATCACCACGCCGTTTTAAATACCCTCTCCTGTTCTATCTCTCCCATTGCATTTTTTTTATTATTAAAGATACTATACAGAGGGGTTACAATTACAGAAGGAGATGAGTACATTTCCTATGGAGCATTGTTACCCCTTCTTTTTTTCCCCCCTACTATCCCTTCCTTCCCCACCTCCTCAACTCCTCTCCTGTTCTATTTCTCCCATTTCATTTTTTCCTCTTTTTTCTTTCTCAGTTGCCCCCCAACCTACCCCAGTTTAGGTGAATACTAGTTTATCTAAATACAAAATGATATGATACTATTGGATTATTCTCATTCTCTCTCTCTCTCTCTCTCTCTGTGTGTGTGTGTGTGTGTGTGTGTGTGTGTGTGTGTGTGTGTGTGTTCTAGGGCTTCAACGCAGGACTGGGGCACTGTCCCTGTATTTTTGTGCTCAAGGTTAGCACTCTCCTACTTAAGCCACAGCTCCACTTCTGGCTTTTTAGCAGTTAACTGGAGATAAGAGTCTCAGGGAGGGGGCTGGGAAGGTGGCTCAGTGGTAGAGCGCTTGCCTTGCATACCTGAGGCTCTGGGTTCAATTCCTCAGCACCACATAAGCAAAAAGAAAAAAGCCGGAAGTGGCACTGTGGCTCAAGTGGTAGAGTGCTAGCCTTGAGCTGAAGAGCTGAGGGACAGTGCCCAGGCCCAGAGTTCAGGCCCCACGACCGGACCAAAAAAAAAAAAAGTCTCAGGGACTTTTCTGCCCAGGCTGGTTTGAACTGTGATGCTCCCATCTCAGCCTTCTGAATAGCTAGGATTACAGGTATGAGCCACCTGCAACTCTGCATTCCTACTTTTGTATGTATCCTTCATAAAATACTGTTTTCTTTTCCTTTTCTTTTCTCTCTTTCTTTTTTACAGTATTGAGATTAGAACTCAGGGTCTCAAGATTACTTCTGGGCTGGACTCTACAGTTGAGTCATGCTTTCAAACATCCCCCCCCTTTTTATTGAGATTACAAGTGAGAACTGCCATGTTGGGTTATTATTTAGTGGTAATGAGACTTGAACTCAGGGCCTTGAGCTTACCAGCAAGTATTATACCACTTGAGTAGCTAACCCCTCTTGTTCTTCAATAACTTCGAAGAACTTGGCTCTTTGGTGCCGGTCCTGGGATTTGAACCCAGGGCCTGGACACTGTCCCTGAACTTTTTTTGCTCAAGTCTAGTGCTCTACCACTTGAGCCACAGCCCCACTTCTGGCTTTTTATTGATTAACTGGAAATAAGAGTCTCATGGACTTTCCTGCCTGGGCTGGTTTTAACCGGCCAGATCTCAACCTCCTCAGTAGCTAGGATTGTGAGGGTGAGCCTCAGGCACCAGCTTTCAATAACGTGTGTGTATGCGTGAGTGTGTGTGTGAGTGCGCGTGCATGCACGCCATTCCTGGGGCTCTGAATTCAGGGCCTGGGCAATGTCTTTGAGCTTCTTTTGCCCAAAGATAGTGAGTCACTACTTAAGCCACAGCTACACTTATGGCTTTTTTTGATAGTTTATTGGAAATAAAAGTCTCATGAACTTCTCTACCTAGGATGGCAGCAAACTTTGATCCTCAGATCACAGCCTTCTAAGTAGGTAGGATTACAGTCTGAGCCACCAACACAGGGCAACATGTAGTAACTTTTAAAGTCACAAGATTTCATAATACTAATGAAAAGCATCCAAGTACAATATTCCCCCATGTATGTGGTTTAGCTTTCTGAGATTACAGTTCCATAGGCAACCAAGGCCCAAAAATAATTCACAAGTTTTAAATAACTTTCAGAGTTACTGTTATGGTACCATCATTTATGTCTTACATGTTTAATTTACAAATCAAATTACTGTAAGTCGTTAGAAAAGACATTAAATTTGCTATGTATAGGAATAAACATAATATATATAGTATTTGGTACTTGCTGAGGTTTGACACATCCACTAGGTATCTTAGAACATGTCTTCTCTTGATAAGGAGGAATTCACAGCTCAAAAATCATAAAAAGAAAGGTTCATCTCCTTTTTTAATTCTCTTTTTTTACTTCTCAGAATTCTTCCCACTTCGGAGATGGAGACAAGCCCCAGACATGGGCAGAGGGAGTGAGCAGGGACTTCTTTTTGTATTTTATATAACCTGTGTGCTTTGTGACTGTGTGTGTGTGTGGGGGGGGGGTTAAATCATTTGGGAAGGATCGAGGTTAAAAACATGAAGTCAATCTGTCATTTTGAACCACAGGCCCTTTAAGGAGCTTTTTTGGGGAGGGGGGTAGGAGGAGCTTCTCCTTAGCCCAAACTGGCCTTGAACCCAAGGTCTTCCTGCTCTACCTCTTCTGAATGCTGGGATTATAGGTATGTGTCATCACATCCTGCTCTTTAAGAGGTTTTAGAAGCACACATACACAGGCACACATTTATCTATGTTGCTAAAATAAAATCAATTGAATACATATTTGTTATTTAAACATGTGTTTTTCCTTAATACATTTTAGACATCTTATCACATTAATAAATATTTATCTATAATAGTACTGGAACAAAGTGTAGACCCTAGACTCAAAGTCCAGGAGTCCCAAATCAGGTCTGGCCACTCACCTCCATATGTCAAATAAAGAGACATGGTGAAGGGCAGTGGAAGGAAATTTATTACATGGCAGTCATGGGAAGACTGCAACCGAAGTGCAGACATCTACTTCAGGTTAAATAGGGAGAATGTGGGGGCAGTAGGTGAGAAAGGTATGCATAGTTAAAATAGTCTCCTGTAACAGATATGCCTAAATTGATCATTAGCTCAGTCTTTGTCCTGGATTCCTGAGAAGTTGTTATCTTATTAATGGAACAGAAAAAGAGCCAGATGGTCTCCTGATTTTTTGGCTGATTTCTTTAAGACAGTAAGATGAAGACATTGCTTATTTGAGTGGCAATTTGCCTTCCACACAAGATTGCTTATCTGTGAATCTGGTCTTTCTTGGAGCCCATGGTGATCACCAAGTTGACTGCTCAGATATAGCTCAAATCAAAGGACACAGGTTCAAAGTTGGGGGGGAGGGCTTTTAATTAATTCACAGGACCCAGGAAAAATCTCTTTTCAGTTGCCTCTGACACTATTTTAAGTGTAAAAAGCATAATATTATACGGATATGTTTAATTAATCTCCTATGTTGGGAACTTAAGTTGTCTTTAATGTTTCTGTATGTTAAGTATACCTTGAATGATTTGCCTAGTAGCTCAGTCTTTTTGTATATTCTTAATTACTTCCAATAGTAGAGTTATATAAACAAATGCGTATTTCCCCTCTTCCATACAGATACTAGGGATCCAATCCATGCAAGCCTTATTCAAGTGCTCTACCACTAAACTATATCTCCCTCAATATATTCCTTTCTAAGGCCTTTGAATACATCAAGTACTTGTTGTTTCTTATATTTTATTGTATTCATTGCTTTTAACATTTAATTTTTTTGTTAATATGTATAAATTGTATATACTCCTGGGGTGTTTAGTGTGATATTTCAACACATGTACGCCTTAATCAAATCCAGCTTCTTTATTTACCCTACCTCCATTTTTCTTTTTTTACAGTCTGGGCCTGGGCACTGTCCCTCAGCTTTTCAGCTCAAGGCTAGTGCTCTACTACTTGAGTCACAGAGCCCCTCCAGGCTTTTTCTGCTTATGTGGTGCTGAGGAATTGAACCCAGGGCCTCATGCATGCAAGGCAAGCGCTCTACCTCTGAGCCACCTTCCCAGCCCACCTACCTCCATTTTTCTTAACCTCTAGTAATCAATATTCTACATTCTGGCCAACTTTCTAAGCTTTCACATATGACACAGAACATGTGGTACTTATCTTTCTGTGACTAACTTAGTTCACTTAATGCCCTCCAGTTCCATCTATTTTGTTGCAAACAACAGGATTTCATCACTCTTTGTGACTCAATAATATTTCATCATGTATATATGCCATATTTTCCTTACTCATTTATCCATTAATGAGCACCTAGGCTGATTCCATATCTTAACTATTATGAATATTACCTCAATAAACATGGTCATGTGTGCTCTTACATTTTAACTGCGTAATCTAGAAGCTAATAATGAGTGTAGGTTTTTTCTAGGTTTTCTGCTTTCATGTCAAGATCTGCTTCATCTTCTGAAGTGAGAGTTAACACCATCAGGCTTGTGGGAGTGGAAGCTTAATCCCTTTCAGAATCAGCAGTGAGTCACTACCAGCTTCCTATCTCCACCCTTCCTGAGTCCACACATATCCCTGTTTCTTTTTTTCATGAAGTAGAATTCAGCCTATAGGGTCACCAATTCTAGATCATTATTATTTCCAGACTGGAATTCTCTTGTCTCTTAAAGCAAAGCTACCTAAAATTCTTAAGAGGAAACTCAAGAAATCTTGATCAGTTTCACATATGTAAGCAAAATCTTCAAAAGTTTGTGAAAAGTCTTACTCATGAAAATTGTATTTTTGATGATGCTCAATGGATGAACTAACTATTCCTAGTACTATAATTGTCTTGATTAGATACCAGTACTGCCAAAAACAAACAAGTAAATGTGGTGCTGAGGACCAAACCCAGGTCTTCACATATGCTGAACACATGCTTTATCACTGAAAAGTAATGAAATGAACTTAGGATGGACAGCTGTTTGGGTGGTAAGATGAACATATGGATAGATTCTTTATCTGTTTGGTGTTCCTTCCTGTTTGAACAATGTAAAATGAAGAAAACTCAGCATACAAACATGTACACTTTGCCTATCCTACATTGTACTTTTTGTTTTTCTTCCTATTGCTTTTATCAAACTACTACCACTGAGATCTAGCAATGGTTTTAGAATATAATGTCTGGCTGAGCAGGATACTTTCTAGAGTTAAAAAGCAAAGAAAACATAACATTTTCTTTTCTTCTTTTCTTTTTGGTTGTGGGGTTTGAACTCTTGGCCTGGGTGCTGTCCCTCAGCTCTTCAGCTCAAGCCACAGCACTACTTCCGGTTTTCTGGTGGTTTATTGGATATTAGAGTCTCCTGGGCTTTCCTGCCTGGGCTGGCTTTGAATTGCGATCCTCAGATCTTAGCCTCCTAAGTAGCTAGGATTACAGGCATGAGCCACTGGTTCCTGGCTAACATTTTCAAAAATCTATAGTGTTTTATAGCTTCTGAGCTATAAAACACATCCACCTATACTATCTCATTTGTTTTTATAATAGCCCTGTTAAGTAGGTAGGTACTATGACCCCTTTTATTTTTATTTATTTTATTTATTTATTTTTTGGCTGGTCATGGACCTGAACTCTGGGCCTGGGTGCTGTCCCTCAGCTCTTCAGGTCAAGGCTAACACTCTACTACTTGAGCCACAGCGTCACATTCGGCTTTTTCTGTTTATGTGGTGCTGAGGAATTGAACCCAAGGCCTCATGCATGCAAGGCAAGCACTCTACCACTACGCCACCTTCCCAGCCCACTCTGACCCCTTTTTTACAGACAACAAAACAGGTGGACGGAGGTTTAAAACTTTCTCAAGTTGAGTGTGGTGGCGCATGAGGTGGATATGAAAGGATCAGAAGTTCAAGGACAGCCTGGGATTCATTAATGAGGTCTTGTCTCAAGAAAACAAGAGCTGAGGATGTAGACCAGTAATATAGCATTTGCCTATCATATGCAAGGCCGTTATTTGAACACATTCCCCTCTAGCACAAATAAATCTCTCATGATAAGATCTCTTTCAATTTAGCAGTCTTCCTTCCCTGCATGTGTGGTGCTCATGAGTCTCACCCTCCTGAAATTTCTCTTAATTTGAAGGGAAAGCAACAAAATGAATTGATCACTCAGGAAGAGCTATGGATTTTTTGTTATGTGTTTCTTCTTCTGTTGTCCATAGGATTATGAACTGTTTGGCTATACCTACCTGACAATGGAGAAAAATAGTTCAGATTCTCCCTTTCATGATAATAAAATCTCAGATGAATGCTTTCAGCAAAAAAATAGGTCCTAGAGTAAGTGATCTTACCTGGGCCAATTAGGGATTAAATTTCAGGAGATTTCAGATTTTTTTTAGTAAAGGAAAATTAGAAAATGATAGGTCATTGCTATAAAATCTTAAATAACCTTTTCCAGAATAAACTGGGTGTGAAGGTTCAGGCCTAGAATCCCAACTATTCCAGAAGCATATCGAGGAGGATCAGAGTCCAAGGCTGGCCCAGGCAGAAAGTAAAGCCTCAACTGAAAAGTAACTAAAGCAAAAGTTGCTGGAGGTATAGCTCAAGTGATAGAGGACCTAACAAATACAAGGCCCTGTGAAAGAGACTCTTGTACTTTTGTGCCTTCTCCCACTTAGATATCAGAACTCATGTTGCATTCATAGCCAGTCCTTAGAAATACTTGCTTTGTGAGATTAACTGGGATGACTGGCAAATTTTGATGTGATGGGTCTTGGCAAAGATGAATTCTTTGAGATGGTAATAAGAGGTTTGTCTAAGACCTGAAAGGCAGAGCAAGGGTGGATTACTAATGAAATAGATTACTAATGAAAATTCACATAAAAGAATATAGAGTCAATCTATAGCAAAAGCTTCGTCACTAATCAGACCTATTGTCTTCAACTCTAAGATGTGAATAATAAGAGCAATTACAATATAGGCTCATTATGTGGATTAAGACAGTGCACATTGAGTAATTAGTAGAGTGTTAGTCAAATAAAATTGGCAAAAGGTCAAAAGCTATTTACATATGATCATATAAGATGATGCTAAGCGAAATGAATCCTAAGATAGTAACATAAGAGGTTTTATCTTTGTCACTGTTGTCTTTAATATACTATGTGATTTTTTTTGTTTCTTTTGTATAATAACTTGTGTAAGACTGAGAAAACTTCAATTGTTCCATTTTTTAAAACCCTGCAGGGGTGATTGTTTGAGCTTACTTAACAAATTTTAGGAAAACATTCCCTCATGCTTTTTAAAACAATTACTTGCAGTTACTTTCTTAGAAAAGCATTCTTCCTCATCCCCTCCCTCCCTCTCTTCCTTCCTTCCCTTCCTTCCTTCCTTCCTTCCTTCCTTCCTTCCTTCCTTCCTTCCTTCCTTCCTTCCTTCCTTCCTTCCTTCTTTCCTTCCTTCCTTCCTTCCTTCCTTCCTTCCTTCCTTCCTTCCTTCCTTCCTTCCAATAGGCAAGCCCATTAGCAGTCATTTATTTCAGCCCAAAGCTACATTTCTTAAAAAGTATCACATTCACATTTTCCCACCATGTCTAACCATGGTTTTCTTTTATTCGTGAGCAGATGGATGCTTGCTAAAACTTCTGAATGAGAACACAGGGCAACAAGATGACATTCAAGAGGCAGGGCAAGAAAGAAGAGGCAGAGCAGCTGTTGGAGGTGGCTATTGCATCAAGGAAGCATGGTAATTGCTACGAATTGCTTTTATAGATCACATTTGAAAAGGAGCTCACAAGGCGGGAGTGTACCCAGTGGTAAAGCATTCACCTGGCATGTACTGAGACTCTGGATAAGAAACTTTAATTTCCAAATTTAGAATCAGCTGTCGTTTGTTTATTTGGGGGCTCTTTTGTTGATGTTGTTATTATGATTCTTGGGTTATTTGTTTTGGCAGTGCTGGAAATGGAATCCATGACCTTATATGCTTTACAACTGAGCTATATTTGTAGCCCATAGCAACTGGTTTACTAGTGTAAAACATAGTATGCGGGAACTGGAAAGTTAAAAACTTTATTTCTTACTTTTCACCATACATAAAAGCCAGTATCAGATGAATTGTAAATCTAAATGTGAACAGTTAAGCAATACATTTTCAAAAGGAAACCCAGGCAAATACTCTTCTGACCTCTGAGTTAGCAAAGATTTCTTAACCTGAGACATAACAAAAAATAAATGAACCATAAAGGAAAACATGTGACAAACCGAGCTATATAAAAGAATAAAAAAACAAGTCACAGAGTGGCAAAAGAAACTCTCAATACATATCAAAGGACAACAATAAAAAATGTCAGGCAATACAATAGAAAAATCAAATGAAAGGATTAAACAGGCATGTCATGGAACAGGATAGCCCAATAGCTAATAAGTATATGTAATAGTGCTTAACTTATTATACATCAGAAAAATGAAAACTACGACCATAATGTGATTTCAATACATTGTAATTAGCCTTTTGGAAGAATGGCTAAATTGCTAGGTGCGGCTGTATACAATTGTAATTCTAGTACTCAGGAGGCTGAGGAAAGAGGACTAAGAGTTTAAGGCCAGCCTGGGCTACATTAAAAAAAAAAAAAAAAAAAAAAAAAAAGAGCCAGGTACGAGTGGCTCAAGCCTGTAATCCCAACTACTCAGGAGGCTGAGATCTGAGGATTGCGGTTCAAAGCTAGCCCTGGCAATAAAAGCCATGAGACTCTTACCTCCAATAAACCACTAGGAAACCAGAAGTGGCGCTGTGGGTCCAGTGGTAGAGCACTAGCCTTGAGCTGAAGAGCTGAGGGGCAGTGCCCATACCTAGAGTTCAAGCCCCAGGACCAAAAAAAAAAAAAAAAGGAGTGAAAGAAAAAAGAGAATGAGAGAGAAAAAGGAAGAAAGAAAAAACAATAATTGTATGTTAAAAACTATAAGTCAGAGCAGCGCTGGTGGCTCCCGCCTGTAATCCTAGCTACTCAGGAGGCTGAGATCTGAGGATCGCGGTTCAAAGCCAGCCCGGGCAGGAGAGACCGTGAGACTCCTATCTCCAATAAACCACCAGAAAACCGGAAGTGGCGCTGTAGCTCAAGTGGTAGAGCGCTCACCTTGAGCTGAAGAGCTGAGGAACAGCGCCCAGGCCCAGAGTTCAAGCCCCACGACCGACAAAAAAAAAAAAAAAATTATAAGTCAAACCATTGCAAGTCAGAGTCCATCTGTCCTTGGGAAGATTTAAAAAAATAATTATTATTACTATTATTTATGTGCCTGTACTAGAGCTTGAATTCAGGATCTGGGCATTGTCTCTTAATTTTTTCCCTTAAGGATACCACTCTACTACTTGAGTCAAAGAAACATTTCTGGCTTTTTGTAGTTAATTGGAGATAAAAGCTTCATGGACTTCTTTGCCTGGACTGCTTTGAAGTGTGACCCTCAGATGTTAGCCTCCTGAGCAGCTAGAATTCTAAGTGTGAGCCACCAGTGCCTGGCAAGAAAACTAATGGTATTTATTCAAGCTGTTCATATGGGTAGCTGAAATTCCAATTTTACACTTCCAAATGAAATGAATTCATGTGTTCACCAATGTTCACTATAGCAATATTTGTACCACTCCAAACTTGCTAACTACCCAAATGCCCATCTGCAATAAAATGTATCAATTGATCTTTGTCCTATAATGAAATACTATATAGCAATAAAACTAGATAAACAACATCACTAGATAAAATCACTTCATACTACATGTAGGAACCTCACAAATATAGTTTTGGCAAGAAAATTCAGTCATAAAAGAGTATATGCTGTTCCATCCTATTTTGTTCAAGATTTGAAGCTAGGCAAAATGGTCTGTGATGTTTGTTTCATTTTGCTTTCAATGCTGAAAAATGAACCCAGGGTTCATTCAGTCAGTTCCAGGTGAATAATAGTTAGAAAAGAACATAAGGATTGTGTGATATGCTAATGATTTCTATGTGCTGAGTTGGGGTCTGGCTACATGTGAGTGTGTTAAATTTATAAAAATTTATCATGCTTCTTAAATTATGATTTATACATTTTTCTGTACTTATATTATACCTCAACAAAACTAATTTATAGATTAAACAAGAACAGGAATTATTTGTTCTTAGGCTGTCCTGCTAAGAGAATTCTGTATACAACTGAGATTTCACCAGCCAGATAAGTGAATAGATGAAGAAGATAAAGGGAGATGGAAGCTATTTTCCCTTAGTTTCACTGTCATATTTTGAGATACATGCTACTTTAAGTGGAATTGTCAGTTAGTAGATTTTCTATGCCTCATCAACTTCCTTGGTGAGAAATAGTTGTGACAATAGCAGTGATGTCTAGAAATCCGAGCTTCCTGATCTCTAGACTGTAGCTGTGTGGCCTGAACAGGAGGCCAAAAAGCAGTCATCCACCTTCTGTTTACCCTGTCCTTCTAATGTTTTCATAAGAATATGATCCTAGTATTCAGTTTCTAAAATGGCATGTGGGTAGGTTCTCAACTGATAGATCAACTAATAACACAACTGAAAGGCAACCAATTAGTACTGATAGATCAATTAATAACACAACTGAAAGGCAACCAACTAGTAGAACTGTGATTGATTTTATTTGGCTGGGAGAGAAGAAGGAAGGAGGTGACACTGTCCAAAAAGAAATGTATTCTTTTTTTTTTTTTTGGTTGGCCGTGGGGCTTGAACTCTGGGCCTGGGCACTATCCCTCAGCTCTTCAGCTCAAGGTGAGCGCTCTACCACTTGAGCTACAGCACCACTTCCAGTTTTCTGGTGTTTTTTTTATTGGAGATAGGAGTCTCACGGTCTCTCCTGCCCGGGCTGGCTTTGAACCGCGATCCTCAGATCTCAGCCTCCTGAGTAGCTAGGATTACAGACGTGAGCCACCAGCACCTGGCAAGAAATGTATTTTTTACCTGACATGTATCTGTAACCCCTCTGTACATTACCTTTATAATAACAATTTTTGGGGGGTCCGGTCATGGGGCCTAAACTCTGGGCCTGGGTGCTGTCCCTCAGCTCTTCAGCTCAAGGCTTTTTTCTTTTTGCTGATGTGGTGCTGAGGAATCGAACCCAGGGCCTCATGCATGCAAGGCAAGCGCTCTACCACTGAATCACCTTACCAGCCCTATAATAACAATTTTTTTAAAAATTTAAAGAATACTTGGAAAAGGAAAGTACCATTAGCAATCCTACCCCCTAGGCTCATCATGAATCAAAAATAAGTTCTTCTTTGCTAACTTAAATCTACTGATGCACTGTAAAGCTATTTGCTTCATAGGTTTCTGCTGTTATTTAATTACAATTCTTAAGGTATTCTTTTTGGTCTCTTCACAACTAAATAATGCCAATGCTTTTAGCTTTCCTCTACATCTTCTGCTCTTCTTCCCAGCAGTGGATATTTGAATAATGAATTTATATAAAGACTCTCTTTTCTGGAAGGATTAGCTGTCCCTTTCTTTTGGTTACTCACCCAAGTTTACACTTGCTTATCTTACCAAAGCCCTTCATTGCTGACTCGGGTTTAGCTTATGATCCCAGCCTAGGATTGTTTTACTATTAACAAAGATTTCCCATAGGTTTATGTACATTTGTAAATAGGTGAAATAAAAGTTTTTACGTGACTTCCCAATACAGAACAGTACTTAAAAATAACATATTTAAACAATGAGAATCAGAAGCCTAAAGAAAAATTACTTAATATGTGAAGAGGGATTATTGAATCATAGAATTGTACAATTAGGATGGACCTTTGAAATAATATACATAAAGTCAGGGGGAATAGTGAAAGGAGTGGTGACACTGATCAAAATGCATTGTTCACATAAATGGATAAAATTGGGACTCCTTTGCACAACTGCTAGAAGAATTTAAAAAAAAAAAAAAAAGAGGAAGAAATTGTTATCTGGGCACTAGTGGCTCATAACTGTAACCTGCAGGATGCTGAGATCTGAGGATCATGGTTCAAAGCCAGCCCAGGCAGGGAAGTCCAAGAGACTTTTTATCTTCAGTTAATCACCAAAAAGGCAGAAGCAAAGCTGTGGCCACTCAAGCCTGAGTTCAAGACAGGGCAGATACAAAAAAAGCAAAAAAAAAAAAAAAAGAGAGAGAGAGAGAGAGAGAGAAGAAAAGAAATTGTCTATATATGCCAGGAACCAGGCTCCCAGTTAGTGCTGAATTTCTGCCAGTCTGCATGCCCCTTCCTCCTCAATGTGTGACTCAGACCTTCAGCAGGCCCTAAGACTTATCAAATACCATCAGAAACTGTGCATTAACAAGACCTTTCCAGGTGATTTGTATGTATGTTAAAACTTGAGGACTATTGGCAAAAACCTGATCTCTTTGGGGAATGACCTGTAATAATAGATTACATGAATAGCTGGATTAAAGGAAAAAAAAAAAAGAAAACACTCTCTAATGATCTCTGGAAAAAGAGGGCATCTGTTTGAGTTGTGCTAGTTTTTAAGTGTACCCATTCAGATTTTAATCCACCAGTCAAATTAATAGCCTATTTGGTAGTAGCATGTCCTACAAAAATAAGTGCAATAAAATTGAAAGTATTTAAATGAATATTTTAAGTAGGCAGTCATCAGTGATTTAGTTTTCAGTTACACAAAGATAATTATACTAGAATCAACATCATTCACCCTTCCGTGAGAAAATGCTGGAGTGTTGTAATAAGCTGATGCTTTCATGCAATGACAGATCTCCACTCCTTTTTGGCCAGGACCTGAATTCATTTGTTTTGAGCAGTTTAGGGTGTATACTAGGAATATAAATGATGGAAACACCCTTCATGACCCTTCTCAATAATGAAGACACCTCATTATTCAGGATGCTTGTGAGGCTACCGGCCAAGCTCTCAAAATTGGAAGCATTCACACAGCTTTGGGATTTGGCCTGTGAGGAAAGGTGGGACCCTGGTGAGAAAAGAAGGTTCCAACTGGGCTCTTCCTGGAATGGTGTTTCTTGCCATTGGCATGAAGAGGGAGCTTCTAGGGTGCTTGTAATGTTGTTTCTTGATCTAGGTGCTGGATTTTAGTGTAGATTATTTTGACTTTAGAAGTTTGAGGACTTTATAGAATTAAAGAGTCCATACTGCAAAGGTAATAAGACTCAAGGGCACCTTCTCCCCTCTCTCCACTCCCATCAACCTGAACTGATTTATTCTAGATTTAAACCTTGTCCTTGAGCCACCTAGACATCCATTTGACCCTAGTGTTCAGTGGTGAGAGTACAGAGGTGATTATGTACAGTCAATAACTTCGCTATCTCATCTGTTGAGTAGAATAAATAAGTTGATAAAGTGGCTTTTTTTTTTATTGGAGAGTTAATAACTTACTCCAAGGTAGACTTTAATTATTGGACCTTGTAACAACCAATATATGAATTAATTACCTTAAATCACTGCCAAACACAAGTTTGAAGGAGAACCTTACAACACTTAAACCTAAAGAAATTAGGTTTAATTAATGACAAATTAGGTTTAGTTAATGACATAAATGGCAAACACAATTTAAGCTCATTTTCATTCTGGGGCTGGGGGGCTAGCTCAGCGGTGAGGCACAAGCCCTGGATTCAACACACACACACACACACACACACACACACAGAATGGAAAAGTAAAAATGGGCAAATAAAGCAAAATTAGAACACATACCTTTTACCTAGCTTTAGTTTCCCAATTTATTTAAATTTATGATTTGTCCAGGTAAAACCATCCCTAAAGAGAAAGAAAGCTTCTATCTGCAGTAGAATTTTCTGTTGTGTTGGGGAAACAATATTTAAAGTAATTTTGGCTCTAAACTTCTTGATTTAAAAGAATTTCAAGCCAAGTGCTGGTAACCTAGTTATTCAGAAGGCTGAGATCTGGAAAATCATGTTTCAAAGAGACTCCATCTTTAATGAACCAACAAAAAAGCTGGGCTGGTAGTGTGGCTTATGGGGTAGAATACCAGCTATGAGCAAGTAAGCTGACCACCGTGCGGCTCTGAGGAACAGACCTCATACCTCAGTCTTACTCTCATAGTAGGAAAAAAAAAAGAACAGAAAGAAAGAGAAAAAAGAAAGAAAAACAAGAAAATTGGCCTTAGAAGTCTTTAATTCCAGTTTCATGTACTGGGAAGAAGAAATGTTCTCTCCATTTTCCCCTACTTTCTCTTATTATACTAAAATAAACCCTTGATAAAAGTTTACTTTGTGAAAAAAAATACAAGAATTATAGTAACTACAAGGAGGATGAAAATGTTTGAGGTAGATTGCATCTAAGAAAATTTGTGAAAATATTTTGGGTAAGGAGTAAAGGGGGAATGAAGAACAATGATGGATTGAAATGTATACATGTATAAAAACAATGCAATCCTCCCCTATATAACTAGTGTAAGACAATTAAAAAGATAAGTATTGGTTAAAAAAGAATTGCAGTAACTTGTGATGTGACCTAGAATTTATTATTTTAGAAGAGAAATTATAAATATCAGAAAAATGGTTTAAAAACTTACACATTGATTTTTTAGAGTTAATTGATTTGTGATTCGGGTATGAAATAATAGAGAAAGAATAATATTTTTCAGAAATGAATCTAGGACAACTGGTTATCATTTGCAAAAGAACGAAGTTAGATCTTTACCTCATGCCCAGTAAAAAATTACTACAAAATGAAGCAGAGACCCAAATATAAAAGCTCAAATGATGAAAACTAGGGAAAACAAAAACCTAAATATAGGGGCTGGGAAGGTGGCTCAGTGGTAGAGCGCTTGCCTTGCATGCCTGAGGCCCTGGGTTCAATTCCTCAGCACCACATAAGAAAAAAGCCGGAAGTGGCGCTGTGGTTCAAGTGGTAGAGCGCTAACCTTGAGCTGAAGAGCTGAGGGACAGCGCCCAGGCCCAGAGTTCAGGCCCCACGATGGACCAAAACAAACAAACAAACAAACAAAACTAAATATATGTCAACTTAGATAAGACAACAGTGTCTTATCTAGGACATCAAAACACAAAGGAAAAAATAGATAAACTTGATTTTTTTAAAGTTTAAGACTTACATTTCATAGGACACCAGCAAGAAATCTATAGAATAGGTGAAATACAATTGATAGTGGATTTATACCTAGAATACATAAAGAACTCTACAACTCAATAATAAAAAAGAAAAATATTCCTATTTTAATAAGTGAACTCAATAGATATTTGAATAAAGATTATGTACTGTGAACTTTAAGAAAGGTATTTGCTAAGAAGAATCCCAATAGTCTAGCTGGACCTAAATTGTGGAGAAAATCTGATGGTCATTTACTGATTAGAAATCACAAATAAATACTTCTTTATTTCTAGAACTCCAAACTCAACTTTTAGTGACTTGCCCAGGCATGTCCCTGTTTCAACAACCAAAATAAACAGCTTATGAAAAGTCTTATTTTGCTACCTGGACCTGACCAATGAACTGTAATCTGCAGCCAATTCATTAGGACTTTGTGCTTCCCTTTGCGCTTCCCTCATGCATGTGTTCCTCGTTTATGTAAGTAGAATGGACTGAGAAACTGTGTGAAACTTTCTCTGTTTCTTCTTTGTTCCTTAGAGCAATTTTATATTAAGTTATCAATTTTATATTAAAATTTGAGTCACCAAGTTTTGCAAAATGTTTGCTGGTGCTGGAATTTGAATCAGAGTCTGCACTTGCCTGGCAAGTGCTCACCATTGAGCCATGCACTAGCTCCCTTTTGCTGTATTACGCTTTGGACAAGCCCATGCTTTTGCCTAGGATGGCTCAGATTAGTCTTCTCACCTCTGCCTCCTGTCTCCTACCCAAATTTAACATCAATAAAAGCTCTGGAATAGAAAAATTAGGTAGGTTTGCCTTGTGTCACTCAACCAACAATCTAACTATCACTTTAAGTCAAGAACTTAGGCCTTCTCAAGCTTAGATAAATGTTCCTTTTTTATTCCTTAGAAATGGAACTGCCTACTTTTTAAGTTTGGTTCAGCTGAAAAAGGCTATGAGATTCTTTTACAGATTCTACTGGAAGGGTAGTAGCACAGATTCTCCTAAAAGATGCAATTTGAATGAGAATATGGATTCTGTAAGGTGATCCAAGGCTCATCACTTTCTTTCACTTTAGTGATGAAACATTTTCATTGCACTTGATTTTATTCCTTTAATTAAGATGTAATATGAAAGAAGGAATATGTAGTACATGGATTTGGAGGACAAGAGTCAAAGACAACATTGGTTACATTGAATGTGTCAGAAAGAATTTTGAACTTATTTTTCTTTAAGTGTGATAAATAGCCCTCCAAATCAAAACAAATGTTCTGATGTGTATTTATACAAAAGACTTGACTGTGTACCTTAGATATCACAAGAAGATAAAAATAGATTCTTTTAGAAAATGTAGCTTATATATGAACATGAGTAAAATAGAAAAACATGTTCTATCAAATAATACCAAATGATATAAAAAATTGGAGGAAGGGTTTAGATGACCAAATCTTCTAGGAATACAAAGAGGAATTCAATAGGTTTTTGTTTGTTACCATCTTAGGATATAATTTGGACCTATTATGTCAAATAAATTTAGGATGATAATGTTGTAGGGCTAATTCTTCATAATAGCTAAATAACACATTGCAAGAACCAGGCCTCTCCCTAACATTTCTAGATTCTATGGAAGAATGCAAATGAAGATCAATATTCCCTGTCTCAATGTAAAAAAGCCATAAATCAAATTACTACACAAAAGATTCTATTTTCCTACTTTGATAACTGTCTTCCTAAAGTCATAAAGAAAAGGTTTGAATATAGTTTTTGGACTCTTTGGGCTTCTACACCAGGACTTGCAGAAAAAGGAGAGCTAGACCCCAGTGAGAGGCTCCCCACTTCTCTTTCCATCCTGACTATGAAAGGCCTCTTGTACATGCATGAAGATGCTCCAGGCCACACTCTTGCTCTGTACATTTCTGCATATAACTTCCATTTGGTCACCTCTCAGGTGGATTGTACATACTAGTAGCCTTGACTACCCTGAGGAAGATAGGTCTGGGGAAGAAGCCGAGTTAGGCTCTGGAAGTAGTCTTGCAGCATTTGAGCAAGAAATTCTGAGATAACTCACAATATGGTAGGTATGGTCTAGAAGGAAGCAATGTGTTCCAAGTGAGTACACTCCTGTTTTCCCACAGTTTTGTCACCTGTGGAAAAGGGGTCAGAGCAGGGCTCTCTATGAGCCTACAGGCAGTACCAGCAGGAACCTCACATTCTGGAATGTGGTAATTAGTTTAAGACATGCAATCCGGGCACATACCTTTAGCCTACTTTGGCAGGAGGAGAGAGGCCAGATTGAACTTGTCCACACAGGGAAGGCAGATCATATCTTACTTGCCCCAGAGGGGTCACAGAAGTTTATCACTTAACCAGGGAGAGTCTGCCCAGAATTGAATGCCAGTTTAGTTAATGATTTAACAGGACATTTACCTTTTTACTTTTCAGAGAAAATATCTGGAAGATTCTGGTGTTATTTTTATTGGGGCCACTGAACTGCCAGTTTTTCCACTGTTCGCAAGGTGCTAAGGATCCATCTGCCTTTTTATGCTTTTCTCTAAACCTGTTACCTATGCTGACCATTTCAATAATGGTTCCCATTCCTCTGGTGCTCCCTGCTCTCATTGCTCCCTGTCTTCCTAATGGATTGTTTCTGGCTGAGCCCTCACTAAATTTTCTGTTCAAAATTGTTCTCCTACCACATTCTCCCATCACTCCTTTTCTAAATCTTTCGTAATTCCCATCTGCTCCCATACTACTTTTATGACTTTCTTGCTTAATAGAAGAAATAAAAAATTTTCCAACGTGAGTCTCCTCTTCCCGTTTCTTTGGTACTGAAAAATAAAAAAGATACTGAATATTCTCTCTCTCTCTCTCTCTCTCTCTCTCTCTCTCTCTCTCTCTCTTTCTGTTCTTCCTAGTGTTTATTTCCTCTTGGGTCTTGGATTTCTTGACCTCCAATTCCCTGTGCACATTGAATTATACATGACCCCCACTCTGTTCTCCATTTTCTGTTTCTAATTATACAAGTTTTCTTCCTTATTCTTCATTACATAACATTTTAATAGGAGCTGGGAAGGTGGCTCAGTGGTAGAGTGCTTGCCTTGCATGCATGAGGCTCTGGGTTTGATTCCTCAGCACCACATAAGCAGAAAAAGCTGGAAGTGGCACTGTGGCTCAAATGGAAGAGCACTAGTTTTGATCTGAAGAGCTGAGGGACAGTGCCCAAGCCCAGAGTTCAGGTCCCACAACCAACAAAAAACAAAAAACAAACAAAATATTTCCATACCCTTCCTTCCTTCCTTCCTTCCTTCCTTCCTTCCTTCCTTCCTTCCTTCCTTCCTTCCTTCCTTCCTTCCTTCCTTCTTTCCTTCCTTCCTTCCTGTTGTTCCTTCTTTCCTTCTTTTTCTTTTTTTGTGGTGTTGGGAATTGAACCCTGGACCCAGCACTCAATACTAAGCCATACTCTCATCTCAAGAGCCAGGTTCTTGGTCCCTCTTGTACTTTCCCTACCCTTTCAATCTATCAGCATTACTGCAATTGAGCCTAGATGCCATTGACCCCAACTTTGAGCATTTGTTGTTGTTGTTATTGTTGTTGTTGTGGGTCCTGGTAATTGTCCCTGGGCTTTTTCTTCGAACTAGTGCTCTACCTCTTAAACCATCTCTATTTATGGTGTGTGTGTGTGTGTGTGTGTGTGTGTGTGTGTGTGTGTGTGTGTGCGCGTGTGCATGCACACATGCACGCATGTGTATACGTGCATTTCTCCAGGGGCATGAACTCAGAGCTTAGATGCTATCCCTGAGCTATTTTGCTTAAGGCTTCTGGTCTACCACTTGTGAAGCCAAAGCTCTACTTCTGACTTTTTGGGTTAGTAATTGGTGAGAGTCTCAAGGACTTTTCTGCCTAGTCTGGCTTTGAATGGTGATCTTCATATCTCAGCCTCCTGAGGGTCACCAACACCCTACTGGACTTGGTCCTTTGTTTAATTCTTTTTCATGTCCTCCTTGGTAATAATTCTAATCCTGTGGCACTCCTAATCGTTTGTCACCATCACCTCAATCTCTATCTCTCTTTGCATTTGACAAATCTTGGGATAAACTCTATATTCCTCATTTCCTTTTTCTTCCAGCAAAATCCACTCAGTAATCATATCCTGTTTATCTTCCTTGGCCAACATCTTGTAAACTCACATTTCTCCCTTCATTTTTTATCATTTTCTTAATTCAGGCTACCATTTCTGATTGTCCTCATTTAGTTTTACTTCTAATGATACTGCCTCAACTCCAATTCTTTCTCCATAGTCCTCTCACAGTAATATTTGATTAGGAAAGAGAAGTAGTGGCTGAGTTGGAGGCTGGTGAGCAAGAAGAAAGGAGAATCAAAAGAGGAAGACCCAAAGAGAGTCAGTAAGAGTCAGAAATGTGTCCTTTTTAATCCTCTTCTCTGTCTTGTCATGAACTCTTTAGTTAAATCTGCATTGCCCACTTCTGCTTTGTAGAGTTGATTTGCTTTTGGGGAAACACTGAAGTTCTGAGTCCTTCTATAAATACTAAGAGTGCACATGACATATTACAGGAGTAATATCTGACTTACACATTAAATTTATTTTTTAATTGAACAAGTATTTATTGAGCACCTATTAGGTATCAGGCACAGACTAGCGGCTAGAGAATGAGCTCATAAGTGTTTATATTATAGTGGGAGATCAAACAAATAAAATGATAGTAAGTGTTACGATGTGAGAAGCTTATGGAAGTACAACAGAGAGGTACATTTTATCAGCAGGAATGAGGTACCCGAGAACTTCCTGAGAAGATGGCATTTAATCAGAGATTAAAAGAATGTGCAGGAAGTAGCCAGGTATAGGAAAAAGGTGAATGGAATCGTCTAGGAATGTGAAAAAGTCCTCAGACAAGAGAAAGCATGGACTGTGTTAAATGGCAATGCCTCTGTGCAACTACTTAAAGATAAAAAGAAAATAAAAAAAGAAAAAGACCTGAAAGAAGAGAGGAGGTTATAATACATGAGACAGGAGAGGTAATTTGGAGACAGAACATAACTATATGTCAAGTTGTAAAGTTGACTTTGACCTAAAGATGATGAGAAGCTACAGGCTTTAGGCAGGTGAACAATGTGCTGCTAGGCAACGGGAGGGGCTATTTCTGGATTGTTTTCTGGGATGCAGAGAATGTGGCTGTCCTTCTGGGAGATAAATGCATACCCAATCAGCTCATCATCACTTATCAGAGTCAAAGGATCAAATATTTTAGAAGATACACTGGGGCCTGCTTAGGAGGACAGACAATGACATGAACAGCTCAGACCAGCATGGAGACCATCTATGTTCACAACATGAGTAAGAAGCAAGAACAGGAGAAGGAAGGTCCAAAACTGAATTCTAAAATGAAATGTTAATGTAACATTAGTTGACAGACAAATCTCTAAATCTAGATTATATTGTCTTCCTGGAAGCTTAGAGGTTCAGTTTCAGAAATCAAATTTATTCCAAGAAAAATTTTTGCATACAAATGTGGAATCTTGAGTCTGTGAGATTCCTGCACATTATAACCACACAGCTACTGTGTGGAAGAGGGCTTGAAAGGCTGACCGAAAACAAGGGCTTAGGTGAGGCATGATGGCAGCAGAGGAGAAGATAAGCAAAAGGGTATGAGGCAGTTAGAGGACAGGATAAAGAGTTCTTAGTGATGGAGGTGAGAGATGGTGAAGAGAACACTCAGGGCTGACATACCAATGTGGCTGCAGCAATCGTCCATAATATTGCTTGCCATTTACAATTCAGGAGGAGGAACAGATCTGAAGAGAAAATGAGTTGAGTTTGTGATGATGCCTGAAACTCAAGTGAAAGGTGAGAGTTAGATATTTGGGAGCATATAGTTGGCATCATAGATGATGGGGCGAAAGGAAAAATCAAGAAGAGAGATATGTCAAACTTGGGTCTCAAAGACAGAACTGAACAAAACAGTGTTCCTTGAGTTTAGCAATACAGAGATCACGGGTTACCTTGCAGAGAGCAATTTTGGGGAAGCAAGGAAGTGAAACTACTGCAGATAACATTTCCAAGAGGTATAGCTGGCAAGGGAAGAGAAGATGCAAGGGATGGGGCTGCTGTTAGTCTGAGAGGGAAAGAAGGGGCATGGCCAGGCATCAGTAAATGACCAGAACAGAGTGTGGTGCAATGGTTCTGTAGTTGTGGCTCTCAAAGAGCAGAGATCTAAAACGTCAGTGAGTACAGAAAAACAGTCAGTTCCACTTGTAAGGATACAGCGAAAACATCTATTTGTGTGCATGTGTATGTGTGTTGCAGGGGAGGGGAAGGGTGGCTAGGTTTCCTAGGGTTGGAAAGTGAAGAGCTGGGGATCTGAGAGTTTGTTGATGGAACAGGATTTCTGAAGTCATGTCAGAACCAATTATTTTTTTCTCTTATAAATTCAACCAGTACAACACTCTGGTCACCAAAATATGTGGGATTTCTCCTCCAACTAAAAATCTATTTTACAGTGGACACCAGTTGCGTGTTTTATAATGTAACTAAATTCTGACACCGCCTGGAGACCATCTGATCTCACAGGTTAAGGATTCAGCCCATATAATTGCCCCACGCTTTAGATGCCAACTTCAAGTAGTAGGTTGTCACTTTGTACTTTTAATTGATAGGGTATAAAGTAAGTTCCCATGACTCCCTGCTCAGGATCAATATATTTGCTAGAGTGGCTCATATGGAAACACATGTTCTTTTTTGGGGGGCGGGTCTGGTCGTGGAGCCTGAACTCTGGGCTTGGGCGCTGTTCCTCAGCTCTTCAGCTCAAGGCTAGCACTCTACCACTTGAACCACAGTGCCACTTCCGGCTTTTTTCTTTTTGCTTATGTGGTGCTGAGGAATCAAACCCAGGGCCTCAGGCATGCAAAGCAAGTGCTCTACCACTGAGCCACCTTCCCAGCCCTGGAAACACATTTTCTATATTTGTTCATTTATTACAAAGGAAACAGATGAAGAGCTAGATAGATGAAAGTTTGGAGGAAGGGGCATAGAGGATGGTGTGCCACCTTGTGGCACATCTACATGTTCAGCAACATGGAAGATCTCCAGACTCTGTCCTTCAGATTTTTGTGGAGGTTTCATTTACATAGTTATGATTAATTACATAGTTGATCATTGGCTATCAACTCAATCTTTAGCCTGTCTGATCCCTTAGAGTTAGGAGAAGAGGTGAGTTTGAGAGTCTCAACCCTCTAGTCTGGATTTTCTGGTAACTAGCCCCTATCCCTAAGCCAACAAGGGGTCTTATGAAATAAGCCATTACTCATTAGCATACAAAAAATACTCATCACTTTGAAGATTTCAAGGGATTTAGATGTTGTCTGCTAGGAACAAGCATGAAAACCAAGTTTCTTGTGTTTTTTTTTTTTTTGAAAAACATTATCATTATATCTCATAGGGAAATAAGAAACAGAGTCAAATATGAGGATGATAAGAAGATAACTCATTGCCAGGGCCTCTGTTTTTACATGCATCAAAGATCACAAGGAATTGATAGACAGTGATTTGGGCACTCTGTACAGATCTGGAAAAATTAGTGGGAGGAGGACAACATTTAGCTGCTCAGGATTCATCTTTGTCCTGGCTGTACAATTTTTCCAAGGCTCCTGGTTCTCTGGAAAGAGTGAGGTGAGTTACTCCAGGGCTAAGCTAAGGCTGCTGACCTGAGGCTTTTGAGATGAATGCAGCCTGGGGGCTCGGAGACACGCTCAGAATCAGCTTTTACCCCTTCTCTGTGTGCTGTACTACCTCAGTGGCTCTGCCTATCCATTTTAGGACTCAATTTCATCTCTAACCTCAAGGTTCCAGAAAAAGCATTCAGTAGACTTAATCAAAATGAGTAGCTTTAGGAAAGGCAGACAGATGCTACAATATTAACTAATTTTAGCTCTCTCTAATTATTATAGGTATAGCTCATGGAAAGATGTTACATTTATAGTAGTTTCCTGGAATTATTGCTTTTATTCTTTTATTAAGATGAGACAGAAAAACTCTCCAATATATTGTAAATCAATATTTTCTTAAATAGGAACTGAGATTCACTTCATTTCTTACTTTGGCCTCAGTTTGGTTTTATTTATAGATTATATTTCTTTTTCTTCCCTTGGAGAGTAGGGTGCTATACTATTTGAAAAACACAGGTTATCTTAGCTTCTGCCCAGTCCACTACACATGAACAATTTAGTGTTCTTTGAAGTTCTCTTGAGCCTTTCAAATGCCCTAGTTGTAGGGATCAGCCTCCTAATATATTTTTTTTCTGTCCACAGATTTTGTTAAGAACATCTTATTGGTAGATACCATTTCATTCCTTAATGAAGAGGTTCAATAAGCCACTGTAGGGTTAACCTAGGATAAATCCCTATTGGGGTTTTGATGTCAAGTATAAAAGTCTTCTCTATGAGTTTGTTACACTTCTTTTTCTTTTGCATTATTAACTCAACTACAAATTAAATACTTCTAATGACATGTTACTTTCATGCTAACTTTCTAAGCCCCACAGTGGCAGCTAGTGATCCAAGGATTACTTAACAGAAGGTTTAAAGCATCCCTTGACAGGAGGGTCAGTATATAGCAATGTCTGATATCTCATCTCAAATGAATTCAGTACAGGTGACTTGGGCTTAGCTGTTTCAGATGCCTAGTGTGATGATACAAATGATCTTACTTAACGGTATTCTGAATTACTTAGGAATATAGCTGACATTATTTTTTGAAAATATAACCAACATATGAGAAAGAGAGATGCTGACAAGGACATCCACTGATATCAGTTTGTCATTAATTCTTTTTTTTTTTTTTCTGGTCGTGGGGCCTGAACTCTGGGCCTGGGCGCTGTCCCTCAGCTCTTCAGCTCAAGGCTAGTGTTCTACCACTTGAGCCACAGCGCCACTTCCGGCTTTTTTCTTTTTGCTTATATGGTGCTGAGGAATCGAACCCAGGGCCTCATGCATGCAAGGCAAGCGCTCTACCACTGAGCCACCTTCCTCGCCCCTGTCATTAATTCTTTACATTATTTATGACCGATTGCATCTATTTGTGGGAAACAAGCAAGAATTTGTTATCATACCTTAGGTTCTGGTTCTTGAAAAAGCAGAGAAAATATAAATTGGAGAAGGGCTGTGGATAGCAGTTTGCTGCGGGTAGAACCATCCTGTTCACAGGTTCTGAGCTCTTCTGCCATTTTTCTCATCTGTGCTGCCACCTAGAGAGGAGAATTAGAAACATAAAAAAATAAGCTGAAAGTTCCCTGATGGAATTAAGGGAAAATATTTGTCTGTTTTAAGAAGCATTGAAATTTAGAAGAAACAATGTTATGTTTTTCTCTTCTTTTTCTGTACTGACCAGTAACCAAACAGGATTTGGGTGCCTGGTTTGGGTTTCTATGACAACATTCTAGGCATTGTGGGGAAAGCATTTCTTGGACTCAAACTGATTTCTCATATATGTAAAATTTATTTTGTGTGTGAACGTTCTGGAAGTTCAAAGTTGTTGGTCCACGGCCTGCCTCATTTTTCTTTAACTAAAGCATTTCTAGAAAAATGCTCATATTCCTAGTCATTCAGGGTTTGAAGATAAAATGAATATCTACTATTATGATTATCATTTTGGTGAATGGAAAAGAGAAAAAATCTTTTCAACACAATGAGAAGTTTCCTAAAGTCTATGTGTTTGACAGGACTTACTGGTTCTGCAAGTTGTTCATAGGTGAAACATTGGCCAAATAAATTTTGCTAAGGAAAACATTGCTGGACAATTTTCTTTATAGCCTCTAAATAACCATTTTGTGGTATGAACTAGTAAGAGGAAAATGCTGGGCAAGCATTCCTAAGCTTTCTTGACTTTTCATAGAATTGGTATTGTGTGGAGCATGTTTTAGGAAATATTACAATGGAAAAAGGAAATTGGTCTGTGGCTATGGCATGCACACCACTCACAAGCATACAAGTTCCCCCTCCTGTCACTAACTGCTGCTCCTAACAACAGGGATATAGCTTTATGAGAACATTATTGAGAGTACTTGCACAAGGCTAGATGGTATAGGTCAATTACTCCAGATATGGTCTCCTATGTGATTGAGAGATGTGGTGATCATAAGATGTATGAGACTGCTCCTGGCTTAACATGGCAGACTGTGTTTACAGTACACTGCCTCTGCTGCTGTTTCCTCCTCCTCCTCCTCCTTCTCCTCCTCCTCCTTCTCCTTTTCTTCATCTTCCTCCTCTTTTTTATAAACAGAAGCACTACTCTCTAGGCTGGACAAGGTGGCTAATACTTGTTATCCCAGCTACTTAGGAGGTACAAATGAAGAGGATCAAGTTCAAAGCTAGCCTAGGCAAAAAGACTTGATCTCAATTAATATGCCAGGTATGTTGGTTCTTGTCTGAAGGCCATAGACAAGAAGCTCATGGTCTGAAGGCAACCCTGAACAAAAATACATGACACTACATAAAAAATAACTAAAGCAAGAGAGAGAGAGAGAGAGAGAGAGCTGGAGGTATGGCTCACTTAAGAGTGCCTGCCTACCAAGCACAAGGTTCTGAATTTAAACCCCCATGCCACCAAAAACAAAAAGGCTACACTCTAATGATAAAAGTTGAGGTATAGCAAATAATTGTTTATGTATTTGTTGGTCCTTGAACTCAGTGCCCAGGTGCTATCCCTAAGTTCTTTTGCTCAAAAGAGTTTTAGAAACTTTCCTGCGTGGGCTGACCTCTATCATATCTCTTTTCCCTAAGCAGCTTGTTTTATGAATGTGACCCAGAAGCACCCAGCTGAAAATTACATTCTTCATGAAACTAAGTGAAATTATTGTTTCTTTTTCAATAACTTTTCTGCATTTAGAAAAGGAATATATAACTAATTCATTTGACTCAAGAAATAATGCCCCTAATAAGGCATTAATAAGGTCGGTAAAGCCTGGTGCTGGTGGCTCATTCCTGTAATCCCAGCTGCAAAGGAGGCTGAAATCTGAGGATAGTGGTTCAAAGCCAATCTAGGCAGGAAAGTCTGTGAGAGTCTTATCTACAATTAATCACCAAAAAGCCAGAAGTGGAGCTGTGGCTCAAGTGATAAAGTGTTAGCTGTGAGCATAAAAACTCAAGGATAGTGCCCAGGCCATGGGTTCAAGGCCCAGATTCCGCCCTCTACCCCTGCCCCACCCTGCCTCAAAAAAAGGAAGAAGATAAAAAGGCACCAACTACTACAAGGGAAATATATGGTTTTCATTTTTATAAAAGCAACTAGGACTCAGGGAAGTTAGTTTATGTAATAGTTTGCAAAGGTCAGACTAGGGTTCCAAGGTAACCCCAAATTCTTTTTTTTTTTTTTTTTTGAGTTGGAGTTGGACATGCTGACCTTGAACTCCTGGGATCAAGGGATCTTCTTATTTAGATGGGATTATAGGTATGTACCACCACATCTGGTTTTCCCTAATTTTTATAACTTAAAAATATGTCTGGGGCTGGGAATATGGCTTAATGGTCGAGTGCTTGCCTAGCATGCACGAGGCCCTGGGTTTAGTTCCTCAGTACCCATATAAACAGAAAAAGCTGGAAGTGGTGCTGTGGCCTATGTGGTAGAGTGCTAGCCTTGAGCAAAAGAACCTCAGGGACAGTGTACAGGCCCTGAGTTCAAACTGCAGTACTGGCAAAAAAAAAAAAAATGCTTGCAAAAGTAAAAACTAAAACAGTTTTGCTGGGATTTAGAGAACAATGCATAAAAATATAGGAGACTTTCTGAGAGCAGAAACTATGGGCCCATGTCTATTCTCTTTACCATATCCAGTGCTTAGCACACAGAATGTAGGTCCCCAGTAAAAACCTGTTCAATGAAGTACGCACATATGACAACATTTGAGAATAGGTGGTAAGCTTGCATGAAATACTTTAAATAACTTACTGCATTGTTTTTGCAAGATAATTCACAGTTATGTGTCTGTAAAAGACAACAAGATAATTTAAAGCAGGATGTTTAAAAATGAATTTTCGCTCTCCAGGAAATAGTCTGAACCTAGTTAGATTAATTAACCACATTGTGAATTAATTTATGATAACTGAAAACTTTCCTCTTCAGATCTTTCTGGTCATTCCTCAACAAATTCATTCAATGAAGATGGCTTCAATGAAGATGAAAGAAAATTAGAGATGAACGCAAAGACAAAACATTTTTTCTATTTGTATTTTAGCACCTTTCTTCACAATAGGACCCAATATATACTGTAAAGGAAGGTATTCCAAAAATACAAGGATTCTGAGAGAAATGGGGTAGTTAAACATCTTAGGTTTTATCCTTGGTGGCTCGCTCATGTGAAGTTGAACCAATCCGTTCTCCTTTTTTATACTTTAGTACCTTAATCTGGAAGTCAGAGATTTTGAACTAATGGAATGCCGGCGCTGGTGGCTCACACCTGTAATCCTAGCTACTCAGGAGGCTGAGGTCCAAGGATCGCGGTTCAAAGCCAGCCAGGGCAATAAAGTCCGTGAGACTCTTATCTCCAATAAACCACCAGAAAACCAGAAATGGCACTGTGGCTCAAGCGGTACAGCGCTTGCCTTGAGCTAAAGAGCTCAGGGACAGCGCCCAAGCCTAGAGTTCAAGCCCCACAACTGACCCCCCACAAAAAAGTTGTTGAACTAGTGCATTGTGGATGGGCTGAGGTCATTCTTGGTATAAACAAAGCCATACCTGTTTGTGTACACTAGGGGGTACTGTAGTACTAGTGCAGTGACCTTGGTCATTCAATTTAGTCAATTCTATTGACCTTTTTCCTAAATTTATTCCTGTGGAAAAAATTCCTTACATTAAACCTTCAAATTCAAGTGTATACTACAAAGCCTGATTTAACTGGTATTGGAAATTAGATAAACCTAGGAAAAAGTCACATAATAATTTATATGGCTCAACAGGAAAATTTGAATTGTAGAGCTACTTGCCTAGTAAACAGCACTTTATGCTTTTGCTTGAGCCAAAAGGAGGGCCTTGGAATTTGCTTCCTCCCCCCCCCCCCCCCCCCCGTCTTTCTCCTCCCCCTTCCTTCCTTCCTTCCATCCTCCTCTCTCTCCTCCCTTTCCCCCCTCTCTTTCTTCTTTCTATACTGGAGTTTAAACTCAGGGTTTTGTCTTTGTGGTTGCCAACAGGCATTTAACTCCTAAGTCATGCCTCTGTCCTCCTCCCCGTTTTTATCCTGCCACCAGAGTTTTAGGTCAGGGCTTCATGCTTCTTGATTTGCTTGTTCCACTGGTGTTGTACCACTTGTGTCACTTCTGTGGCCTGGCTTTTCATTGGTTAATTTTGGAGATGGACATTTCTGTCTAGGCTAGCTTTGAACCATGATCCTCTGGATCTCAGGATCTTGAATAGCCAGGATTACAGGTGTAAGCCACCAGCAGCTGGCTCCATCCCTGTTTTTCCTCTGGTTAGTTTTAAAGAGTCTCACGTTATACCCATGTTAGCCTGGACCAAAATCCTTTTATTTATGCTTTCTACTGCAGCTAGGGTCACAGGCTGCGTCACCATGCCCATATTTTTCTGTTGAAACAGGGTCTTATGAACTTTTCTGCCCATGCCAGCCTTAAAACATGATCTTCTTGACCACTATCTCTAGGGTAGTTAGGATTACTAGTTGACCGACTGGCTCCTTGCTGAAATTCTTCCAAAGGTAGATAAATTAGAACAAATTCCAATTTACATAACATGAACAATATAACTTAAGTGTGCCAAACTCATGTTAAGAGAAATAGGTCAAAATTAGAAAGAAAATGATGTATGTTTTCCCATATATGTGGAAGCTATATTTAGCTCATAAAATTACAAGTAAATGTACACAAATATATACTTGCATACAAGAATATTAACTGAAATACAACAGATTTGAGGGAGAATTCAAATAGTATAATTCTTTAGAAAGGCAAAGTCAAAGTTCAACAAAGTAAACAGCAGAAGGTGGGATGGTGCAAGAGGAAAGGAGTAGACCAATGAAAAGAAGAGGGGAAATACAGTGACAAGTTCAGGGTATAACCTACACAATTAAGGAAAGGGAAGGGTAGGTAGGGGAGGAATTGATGAGAATGTTGAAAGGGGTGACATTGATCAGCAGGCATTGTATTCATAAACTGTATTGTTAAATAGAAATTCCAGGAGACAAGAATGCTGGAGCAAATGTATGTCTGACCCAACTACTCACCCAGCTTCCCAAAGTCCCTGAGAAACTAATCTACGAGAGAAAAGGCAACATATCAGAAGGCAATTCTGAAGAATGTTTGTGTAGAAAAAGAATGAGGCTACAGCTGAATCTGGCTTAGTGAATTTCATGGTAATAAGAGAATTCTAGTATTTGACAATTGCTTGTGGTTAACTTTGAAAGCAGTAAAGTCAGTGTAAAACCAGAGTGCTCTGACCCAGAGATCTTGGTAGATGATGAACTGAAACATGGAGCCCCTAGAGATGCCCACAAAGGTCCTGCTTGATTTGAATAATGAGAAAACAAGCAAGCTTGAAAAGACAGCCATTATCCTAATCTCAGATATAGACAGACATTATCCAATTTTCAGATACAAAAGAAATATTGGAACCTATGAAGAAGTGCCTATTCAACATTTCCTCCTGGCATTTATTAGGATAATTGTGAACAAAGATGAAGCAGAAATAGTTTGCTTAGTAAGGTTACTAAGGGTCTTTCAATTTTTGTTGATTTTTTTTCAAAGAATCAACTTTTTGTTTTGTTGATTCTTTGTATTTTTTTTAGGTTCTAATTCGCTTATTTCTGGTCTAATATTTACCATTGTTTTCCATCTACTGGTTTTGAGTTTGGGTTTGTTCCTGTTTTACTAGGAGCTTGAGATGCATCATTAGAGTAATGACTGGAGATTTTTCTAATTTGTTGATGTAAGCACCCATTAAATATAGTGTCTTTGCTGTGCCCTAGAGGAGCTGATATTTTATGTGTTCATTTATTTCAGAAATGTTTGGATTTCCCTCTTTATCTTCAATGACCCACTGATAATTCAGCAATGTATTGTTCAGTTTTCATGAGTCTGAGTATTTTCTGTGATGCTTTTGCTGTTGAGCTCTAGTTTTATTCTATGGTGGTCAGACTGGATATAGGTAGTTAAGTTTGATCATCTAGAATTTGCCATTTTGCTTTGAGATCTAGGATATGGTCTATTTTGGAGACTGTTCCATGGGCTGCCAAGAAAATTGTGTAATGTACTGCTGTAGGTGGAATATTCTGTAGATAACTATAAGGTCTAGATGATCAATGCAGTTATTTAGACCTTACAGATCTTCTTTCCTGAATTTTTGCCTGGATAATCTATCCAAAGAGGACAAGGATGTGTTGAAGTCACCAATGTATTTGGATCTATGAGTGTTTTTAGCTCAGTGAGTATTTGTTTGATGAAGTTGAGAGCTCTAACATGTGGTATATAGATGTTTAGAATTGTTATGTCCTCCTGATACAGAGTTCCTTTTTTTAAAAAAAATATAATGTCTTTTGACTATTTTTACTGATTTTAATTTGAAAACTGTTGTGTGTGTGTGTATGTGTGTGTATATACATAATATATACAAAAATATATATGTATATATTTGGCCTGTTAATCAGGGTTGTTTTCTTGAAAGACTGGTTAATATCACCTTCTTGTAATAGGATTTTATCACTTGGTGACATGACCTTTGCAATTTCAATCACCAGATCTGAATCTGAATCTACAGAAAGTCTCTAATTTCCTCATTTTATAAGATATCACATTGAATCAGAAAGCTGTTAATATATGCAGATGAGAACAACAAAAGAATTGAAAGTAGTCATTGATCTTTGAACCTTGAGAGCTATAGAGGAGGAAGTTTTTAGGGTCCAATAGCATAGACAACATGTTGCCTATGAGACTAAAGTGGAGATAAAATCATACTTGAGCTCTTTACCAGTAATGAAGAGGCATTATTTGGTCAACCTCTTTTTTATTGAGTGCCATCTAATCTTGAATTACCTAGTATCTTCGCAATCTAAATTGGTCCAGATATTAAGTAAGACTCCTAACTCAAGTTGAAAAGATGACTACAGTTCAAAGCTTGAATAAGGCAAGTAAATTTAATGGGCATGTTGCTCATATTCTCTTACTGCCTATACAGTCAATTTTACATGTCACTATGATCAATTGACCTAGAGGAAACAATAAAAATCATGGCTCAAGAGGATTGCTTCAGCATTTATAGTTCATTCAGAGACTTTGAAAAAACTCCAATCCTCATAATGAATAGAACCTTAAACAATATATATTTCCTTGTTTGGTAACTTGGCTAGTGACTTGGAGAGACAGATTAGTCATGAGCAAGTATAAAAAAAGGTATGTGTAAGGACCACTAAGAATAGACAAGAAAATGCAAGTATTACATCTTATTTGTCATGGAAAGAAGAAACAGAAATGATAAGATTTCTTGTTATAATGTTTAAAATTTTAATTTAGCTTTGGAGCTTACACTACAGATTGATAAATCAAATAAATGTGATCATTTAGTGGTTGAATCTGGCTCTCTTTGTATATGCCTACGTGTGTTAATCTGTGTGTAAAATCCTACCTTTTCCTTTCTCACTCTACTTTTATGAACCCCTAGGCCTCCTAGAGTATAGCTTGAAGTCATCAATTAATCCAATCTCATTTTAGAGAGTAAGAAAAATCTAAAGGATTGAATTGATAGGTCTCTGTCTATACAATTATTGGCATAGCCAGATCTGCCTTGTAAGCTAGTGCTTTCTCCAAAATAACACGTTATTTCTGTAATTGGGAAGAAAATAAATTTAATAGCAATTCTATTCTCATTCATATCTGATCACACCATCATTTTCTATTCTTCAAAACATGAAAACTGAATAATAGGGTAGGTATTTGGATGGTCACTGGTAACATACATCATTTTCTTCTGACTTGGAATAGCCTCCCAACTACAAAGGACAAAGATTCCACTTAGCATGCTGTGTTTAATTGAAAGAACAGACAGCTTAGGTCTTTGAAAAATGTCTCCGGCTGTGAGTCTTCCCTTATTTTAAAGTAGCTCTGTCTAGTACAGTAGTCAATAGCCCATATGGCTATTGAATACTTGAAATCTAGCTAATCTGAGATTTGCTAGAAGTATAAAATGCACTCGATTTTAAAGACTCAGGAAAAGAAGGACAAAGCAACGCATTTAATTAGTAACTTTTTAATGTTAGCTACATGTTAAAATGCTAACATTTTAGAAAACTATGATTATATAAAATGCTTTATTAAACTAAATTTTACAAAGAAACCAGTCTGAGAAGTCTGCATTCAGCATAATTCCAACTGGATGACATTTTGCAGAAAGCAAAAGTATGGAGACAGTGAAAAGGTCATGACTGAAGGGTTAGAGTGAAGAACAAATGAATAGGTAGAGATGGGATTTTCAGGTCAGTGAAACTATTCTATTACTATGGTTAGATATATGTCATTACAACTTTTTTCCCAAACCCATAAGATACACAACATTAAGAGTGAACTTTTTTTCTAAAGAGTGGACTTTAATGTAAGTTGTAGTCTGTGAATAATAGTGATGTTTAAGTGTAGGATCATCAGTTAAAACAAAGATCACTGTGGTAGAAGGTGTTGGTAATGCTATTCATATGCACAGACAAAGACAATCTGTACCTTCCTCCTAATTTTCTTATGAACCTAAAACTGCTCTAAAAAATAAGGTCTTCCAAATTAGTATTTTAGGTTTTTTCTCATCTAATTTATCTAAATTATTGAAATTATTGAACTATCTATCTTAATATTCTAGATCTAAAGACATCATTTTCCCTATCTGAATACTTTCCAAAAGAATTATTGTTGCCTACAGGATAGTTAAAACTTTTTAAATATCATATTTAAGGTTTTATATATTCTACTTTTAATTTACTCTCCCAGACTTAACTTTTTTTTTGCTCCCATCATACTCTAGATTATAACTAGCAAAGTTACAAAAATCATATAAATAAAAATCCATCAAAATTCTGAATTATTTCTTAAGATTGATACTGTGGGAGAAATGGAATGGATTTGTGTATGGTACAATGAAATGAATATTACTCAAATACAAACCTATTATTTATGGGAAATTTATTTTATATATTTCAATATATTCTACATTCAAATTGGTATTTGTTGTCACAAAAAATGAGTAATTATTGCCTTATAAATTTCAAGGAGGGGTTTATTTATTTATTTTGGGGGGAGAGTCCGGTTGTGGGGCCTGAACTCTGGGTCTGGGCGCTGTCTCTCAGCTCTTGGGCTCAAGGCTAGAGCTCTACCACTTGAGGCACAGCACCACTTCCGGCTTTTTTCTTTTTCTTATGTGGTGCTGAGGAATTGAACCCAGGGCCTCAGGCATGCAAGGCAAGTGCTCTACCACTGAGCCACCTTCCCAGCCCTTCATGGAGGAGTTTAAAAGCTAACTCCTGGGCTTCATTCCTGTAAATCTTAGCTAACTAGGACACTGAGATCTAAGGATCATGATTTGAAGCCAGTCTGGGTAGAAAAGTCTGTAAGACTCTATTTCCAATTAACCAGCAAAATGCAGAATTGGAATAAAGTGTGGTTCAAGTGGTAGAGCAGCAGCTGTGAGGGATAGCGCTACACCCTTAGTTCAAACCCTAGTACTGAATGACACCAACGGGTGAAAAAACTCAATTGAAGAAGTGAAGACTGCATTTGTACCTTAGGAATGATTGGCGGGACATCATTGTCATCACAATTCCCTTTGTGAACTGGGTTGGCTCTTCTATATGCATGTCAGCCTTCTCCTCTATTCCCATTGCAGATAGGATTTCTTTATGAAGCAGAAAAGAAAATGAATGTCAATAGTTCCTTGGGTCAGTATTCTTTTTTTTTTGTCAGTCCTGGGGCTTAAACTCTGGGCTTGGGCGCTATCCCTCAGCTCTTCAGCTCAAGGAAAGTGCCACTTGAGCCACAGTGCCACTTCTGGTTTTCTAGTGGTTTATTGGAGATAAGAGTCTCATGGACTTTCCTGCCTGGGCTAGCTTTGAACCGCAATCCTCAGATCTCAGCCTCCTGAGTAGCTGGATTACAGGTGTGAGCCACCGGCACCTGGCTTGGGTCAATATTCTTTAATAATTAGATAGCTATCTTTCTTGATTGCAGTTTGAAAATTTCAAGAAAAAGAATCTGCTTTTACTGGCATAGGTAAGGTGCCTATTCTTGATTCTACCAGGTGTTATCAGGGGAGTAGTATCACATAAACACAAAAAAGTTCTGGCTATAACAATGTAGTTGCCTGAGCTGAAGAGCTGAGGGACAGTGCCCAGGCCCAGAGTTCAGGCCCCAGAGCAGACTCCCCCCAAAAACAAACAAACAAACAATGTAGTTTGTGGCAGAGGAAGGGGGCTATGAGTTTTAGGCAAAAGAGCTTCTGAAGGAAGTTATTACAATTCCAATGCAATTAAGATAAACTAACAGAAATTTATCATTGTTTTTCGCTTCAATTATAATTACTGATTGGTCAAAATTAGTTAATGCTGTAGTTGGATCTACCTTAATAGATATTTAGGTCTGCTTGGACTATATATTTGTACCCATATTTGCTTATTCTATCTATTTATTTTGTTTTTAGGTATCTAATCATTTGTTCAAAATACAGATAACTCTGTTTCCCAATAATCATAGTTAATATTTGCTTTGTTACTTATTTTATTGGTCTTAATCTCATAATCAGAAACAATTATTTGTATTATTATAGAGTTTGTTATTATAAAACCTAGTATGATAAGGATGCAGGAAAAGCATATCTCCATTGAATGAATATATAAGAGCCCGTCAGAGCTAGAACTTCAAGATAGGCTTGTAAGAAGACATTATGCAGACTACAGCACTCCCAGCTTTTACAATTTTAAAATATTTCACTATGGGTTAGTGAACTGCTGTTGCTCTGAAGTATTATCCTTTTTCACAATTCCACAGTGTAATGGAAAATATATTCTAAAAGAAAAATTCATCTCTTCTTCCTGATAATGGAAGTTCTAAGATTATTTTTCCCTATAGGATCATATGGTTTCTATATCATTGGGTTCTGATATAAATAAACCAGTTGGAGACAGGGAGGCCGGCAGAAAGACATTGAGAAAGATAAAGGGAGGGAAGAAGGAAGCAAGGCATAAAGGAGAGAGAGGGGGAGAGACAGAGGGAGAGAGAAAAAGGGGGAGAGAGAGTGAAGGAGAGAATACCTATAGGAGCATATGACTGTCAGAAGGAAAACAAGACAGAAAGCAAGTGCAGGCCCCATTCAGGAGGTAGTAATTACCCTCATATACCAGTTTGGAAAGCAATACGGTTTTGAAAGGTTGCTCTGAGGGCAAAATGTAGAAAGAATCAAAGTGAGACAAGAATAAATGTGAAAAGAATATTCAGAATCCAGGCAAAGAAATGAGGGTGATGTATATAGGTAGAGACAGTGGGGATGAGAAGAAAGGATGGGAGGAGAGCAAGATCTAAAGAGAAAATATGGCTTGACAGAATCAGGGTTGGTTTATTTTTTCTTTTTCTTCTGGTCTTGGGGCTAGAACTCAGGGCCTGGGCGCTGTCCCTGAACTTTTTCACTCAAGGCTGGTGCTCTACCATTTTGAGCCACAGCTCCACTTCTGGTTTTCTGGTGGTTAATTGGAGATAAGAGCCCAGGCTGGCTTAGAACTGTGATCCTGGGGGGCTGGGAAGGTGGCTCAGTGGTAGAGCGTTTGCCTTGCATGCATGAGGCCCTGGGTTCAATTCCCCAGCACCACATAACCAAAAAGAAAAAAAGCTGGAAGTGGCACTGTGGCTCAAGTGGTAGAGCACTAGCCTTGAGCTGAAGAGCTGAGGGACAGCGCCCAGGCCCAGAGTTCAGGCCCCATGACCGGACCCCCCCAAAAAAACCCCAAAAAAACCCAAAACAAAACAACTGTGATCCTAGGATCACAGCCTACTGGATAGGTAGGTTTATAGGTGTGACCCACTAGCACCCAGTTAATCCATTTATTTTAATCATATTTTCTTTTCCCTCACATTCCAAACCAGACCCCAAAGCAGATCAGAATTTCAAGAATCAGTCATCTTTCCCTAATCCCTGTATTCTGAAACTGTGTAAGAAATTGCTTGTACAATCACACCCTAATTAATTACTCTCAATCCTTTCCCAGAACCTTGTGCTCAATTTTAAACAGAGTCATATAGTAAAGGCATCCAAAAGACAAAGAAGAAAATTAGAAACCTGTAATCAGCTGGAAAGAAAAAACTGATGGGTAAATATGGGTTAACAGAACTGAGTCACAGAAACATTTGGGCACAAGTTCTCCAGGTCTTCCTGTTTTGGGTGGAGATGCATAACTAACTTTATAGAAAGAACTTGAGCTGCAAGTATGTTTGCAGCTCTTATCTGCTGTAGCAACACCCAGTACTAAGGTAAGGTTTGGACCCTATAGTTTCTTGCCAAATATTTGTTGAAGCATAAGTTTAACAATGTATGTGACAGGAAAGTCACAAGGTCTCTAGGGTTGTATATTTCCATCACAAATGACTTACAGTCTCCAATTTTTATCAGTTCATTACAAAAAGGAGAAGGACCTGGGTGCCTGTGGCTCATGCCTGTAATCCTAGCTACTCAGCAGGCTGAGATTTGAGAATCGCTGTTCAAATCCAGCCAAGGCAGAAAAGATTGTGAGACTCTTACCTCCAATTAACTACAAGGAAAAGCCAGAAGTGGTATTGTGGCTCAAGGGGTCGAGTGGTAGCTTTGAGCAAAAGAAATGCAGGGACAGAGCCTAGGCTCAGAGTTGAAGCCCAAGGATTGGAAAAAAAAAAAAAATTAAAGAAGGAGGCAGGAAGCAGATGAGGGCTTAGCTGTTGTGGAAATAGAAGCTTTCTGGAATACAAAATAAGTCCCATGCCTGGAGTCTTAGATCTCAGCCTCTTGAGTAGCTAGGATTACAGGCATGAGCCACCAGCATCCGGCCTCATGAGCATTTTTGCTTACGGATAACACTATATGACTTGATACACAGCTCCACTTCCAGCTTTTTTGGGTAGTTAGCTGGAGAAACAGGCCTCACAAACTTTCCTGCCCTGACTGGCTTGAACTGGAAACCTCAGATGTTACTCTCCTGAGTAACTAGAATTGCAGGTATAAGCCACAGTGCCCAGCACCCAGCTTTCCTCATCTTTTTTTTTTTTAATAGAACAATATCAGAAGGGTTAACAAACATAATCTCAAATAGAGATTTTTAACAAAGAACCTATAAAATTATATTTGTCAAAAGCAAATTTTCAATGAAGAGTCTTTAGACAATGAATCATTCTCTCTCCTTATAACAGATATTCAAGTTACTTCTTGGAAGGGATCCAGATTCCTTGTGAAAACACAATATACAATAGACACAGTCTTCTAATTCCAACAATGAGAAAAAAGAAGTGGTTTCTGGAGGTCCTTGGTCATAGGGAAATTTTTTTTTACAGGTATCTCATAATCGGGGTTGACATAGAAAAATGAAAATCTCTCAGTAAGCATAAATTTAGGGTAGCATAAAAAACTCCAAGTTGTATTTATTTGAATCACTGAAAAAAAAAAAAACCAGAAACAAAGCAAACAATCCCTTCTTTCAACAATTAAGTAATTCTTTGGTGTATTTTATTCAGAGCTTAGAATAACTGAGATGATTCTTTTAAAAGTTGCTTAAAAGAAAAAGCTATGTTCCAGTGGAACTATGAGTAAGGAGAGGAAGAGGTCCTTATTAGTGAAATTCGATCCATATTAAAAAAAAATCTTCATTTTCCAGCATTTGGAAAGAAGCTTGAGCAAAAGGTCTGATTTAGGGAACCCAAGAAAATCCTCTTGTCTCCTAAATAGATCTGTTCTACTTACTATATTCATGGGTAGCAAATGTAGGTAAAAGTGGTACCCAACTAGCAATTCTTATACAATGAGATGGCTTTTGCCTAGTCTTACTCCAAGGGCTGGTCCTGAAGCACTCAAGTCACTTCCTAACAGCTGAATTTTTTAAGATGTAGAGACCAGGATTTAACTGGAAACAAATATATAGAGTTTGCTTAAAGTAGCAATATATTTTTCCTTTTAAAATGTGCAACCTTATCATTGTTTGGTGCATATAAGTTGATGACTGATTTCCTCTTCATGGATTGTTCCCCTTAATATATAATAATCTTCCTTGTCTTATTGATTTTAATGAGAAGTCTATTTGATCAGATATCAATATGGCTACTGCTGCCTTCCTGCTGGGTGCATTTGGAAGATCTTTTTCCACCCTTTCACTTGGAGTTTGTTTTATCTTTGGCTGTGAGATAGGTCTCTTGGGGATAACAAATGGATGGATTTTGTTTTCTGATCCAAGCTATAGTTCTTATCTCTTTATTTGAGAGTGAGTCAGTTAATGTTTAGGGTTATTATCGAGGGATGTGTTATATTTCCTGACATTTTCTTGCTTTCCTGTATTTTGCTTCTTTCCTTTTCCTGTGCTTAATAAATTGATCTTCTAGTGATTTCTATCTAATGTGGTTCCCTGATCTTTATTGTTTTCTTCATCTTGTATTCCTCCTTTTAGTATTTTTTTGTAGTGCTGATTTAGTGTTCATGTATTCCTTTTGGTTTGTCATGAAAGGTTTTAGTTTCACTGTAAAATGTAAATGCTAGCTTCACTGTGTATATCAGTTTGGGTTGGCAGTTGTTGATCTTCAGGACTTGGATAGTACCTTTCAAGGCTCTCCTTGCATTGAGGGTTTGTATGGAGAGGCCTGCAGTGATTCTGATTTTCTTCCCATTGTAATATAGCTCCTTCTTTGATTTTGCAGCATTTAAATCAGCTGCTTGCTACTCAAGTCTAATGTTTTTACTATGATGTGTCCAGAGTGTTTCTTCTAGGAGCCTGTCTACCTGGTGTTCTATATGCTTCTGTTATGTGGGTGAGATTTTTCTCCCTTAAGATTGGGGAAATTAGTCTGGTGCCAGTGGCTCACACCTGTAATCTTAGCTACTCAGAAGGCTGAGATCTGAGGATCATGGTTCAAAGCCAGCCTGGGCAGGAAAGTCCATGAGACTCTTATCTCCAATAAACCACCAGAAAACGGGAAGTGGTGCTGTGGCTCAAGTGGTAGGGTGTTAGCCTTAAGCTGAAGAGCTGAGGGACAGCCCCCAGGCCCAGAGTTCAAGCCCCAGGACTGACAAAAAAAAAAAAAAAGATTGAGGAAGTTTTCTGTAATAATCTCATCGACTAAATGAAGATGGACTCTGGCCTCTTTGTCCTCTTCAAGTATCGTGTCCTTCTTGGGTGGGAGAGGTAAGGATCTAGGTCAAGCTCTGTGGCTCACTGCCAGTGTTGGTCTCCCATGATAAGGGATGTCCAGCCATGCTGTGGCAGATCTTTGTATCCATGCAGCTTGGGACTGGTTGCTGGGCCATCACTCTGTTCCACTGTCATGATTGTGGGCTGAGCAGTGGGGCAGTGGGAACTCTCCAGATCTGGGTTTTTTGGTGCTTCATCTCGTCTCTTGTCTCTGTCTGCACTGTCCAGGTCCAGCGCTGTGGGAGTTTTCTGCGTCTGGGTTCTACTGTCTGCTGGTGTTCCTGAAGTCCCAGGCAGTTGCGGGCCACTTTCACGGCTTAGCCACTGTGTCGGAGAGGGGTGGGGTATGGGTCTTCGAGATTTTCTGTGTGTGCAAATTCTTAGTTTTTTCTTTTTCTTTGTTCAGTTCCTGTGATTCTCTGCCTGTTCATTTATTCATTGTTGTTGATCTCTTGGGGGAACTGTGTGTTGGGACCCCAACTCTCTGGAGAAAGCCAGAGCGTTTCCCTATCATCTTGGCACTATCTTCCAAGTTCCTTTTTCTTATAGACACACTGGCTCTTGTCCAAGTTTTATTAACATTTGAGACCAGTTCTCAAATTTTAATGTTAATAAAAAGCATCAAGAGTATTTGTTCAAACAAAGATCTGGGATTGGTTGTGAGAATTTACATTTATTACAAATTCTCAGAAATCCTGATGCTTGCTGGTTTGAGAACTACTATATACTGATGCTGGGGGCTTACCCCCAGAGATCTGAATATATTAGGTGTTAGGTACGACATTGCTGTATGAAAATACTTCCCTGGTATAAACCATTAGGATTGAGAATCACTAATCTAGAGGTTGATCACAATTAGACTTTAAAAGGCTAGCATGCCTGTCTACCTGTTTTCCTACCTCTTTCTACCATCTCCTTAGAACTCATTCCTTTCAGACATTTGGCAAGTTGCTCTAATGGGAAATGCATCCTGCCAAGATTAACCAAATAAGAGTTGTATCTAGGAGTTTGCCACATTTTATGGAAGACATAGGTATGTTCATAAACACACTAAAAGAAAATATAAAATCTACTGAGCCATATGAGTTTGAGAAAAACATATGAAACAAATAAAGTATAAGAGAAAAGCTCAGAGGGGAAAATAACTTATAAAAAAGGAGACATTATAAAGGTGTGTTTCCTACATATTGGATTGTTTGGAATAAACATTTTTTGGGAAGAGAATAGCACACACAAAATCTTGAAAGGTAATTTGGGCCAAATTGTAAAAGGCACAAATGCAAGAAGATAATGGGGATATTTAGTGGGTTTGAGAGAACAATGATATATTCAGAGTACTATGGGCCTTTCAGCATGGCAGGAGTTCGTAATATAAACCAAAAGTGAAAATTATACTGGAATCTTGTTTAGGTATTGGAAACATTTCTCTGAACTATGAGAGTAATTGTGATATTGGGACTTAAAAAAATGAAAACACAAGGAAAAGAGTTGACAATTGTTTTGAACTTATGAGAGTATTTGTTCATGTGTTTGTTCTTTTGTAAGTTATTAGAGGTGGTCTGCATTTTGGCAGAACTTTGACAGCGGGATTAAGAACTGAGTAAAGATACGTTCTATCTAATCTTTCCTAAACCACATTTTGGGACCTGGTATTACTATTATTTTTTGGGGGGTCTGGTCGTGGGGCCTGAACACTGGGCCTGGGCACTGTTCCTCGGCTCTTCAGCTCAAGGCTAGCACTCTATCACTTGAGCCACAGCGCTACTTCCGGCTTATTTTTTTTTTTTCTGCTTATGTGGTGCTGAGGAATTGAACCCAGGGCCTCAGGCATGCAAGGCAAGTGCTCTACCACTGAGCCACCTTCCCAGCCCCCTGGTATTCTTATGAAACCTTTATCTCTGGCCTATCAGAATTTGGTCTTAGGATGGAATCTGATATCAATCATTTATTCTTTGGCAAGATATATTCCAGAGTATTTAAAGTTTCTTTTACATGTTTATATAAGGCAAGATTGATTTCATACTCTCCCATCACTGTCCCTTGCCCTCAGAAATCATCTAAAACAAACTTTATTTATAATTAAGGCAAAGTCAGTCTGTAGAATTCTTAAAAAATAAACACATGAAAAAGGAATTGGACCTATTGTTATGATCAACAACTTTCCCTGGGAAAAAGTATGCTGAAGAGAACCTAAAAAAAAAAACACAAAACACAAAAAAAAAACCTATTCAATTTGTAGTATATAACGAATGAGGCAAAGAAGAGATGCTTTTGATCTTAAGGTATTTAATTCTCTTCTAAAATATGAAGAAACGTATTTTGACTTTTTTGAGGGGATGTTGTAGAGATACTTTATCCTTAGAATAATACAAAAAATCCTATGAAGAAATACCAATGAATTAGCTTAACAAGAAAAAAACATCTGACAACACTAATCCCACATGTTCTGCTAACAACAAGAGAGGACAGACTCAAATGAAAGAAATCCAATTTTTTTTGATACTGAGAATTCTGTTAGGTTGGAAGAAGATAATGATTAATAATGTCTATTAAAGTCAGATTGAATGGTCACATTTATCAAACACTTTCCACTAAAGATAGCTAATTTATTATCTCACTGACTGTAAAAATGAACTAGTAAATTTCTTCTTTATCAGTGAATAAAATTATTATAGGCTATTTCTTTCAAATAGCTGTTATTAAAGTAAAAAGAAAATACTCTTTCTATCCTATACCTCAAAAAACATTTTTCATAGTTTATGATGATTAGGGACAGTTATGCAAATATTATTAGCCTCTAGTTTTGATGAAATATATATATACAAAATACATAAAAATATATGAATATGTAATATATACTATAAATATATATATAATATATATGTATAAATAGAAGCTCCTTAGGAGTCTCAATGTAAAAATTACAAAGGAATCCTAGAGACCAAAAAGTTTTAGTAGTACATTCCTATAAGAGTAGCTACATAGCCGGGCGCTGGTGGCTCACGCCTGTAATCCTAGCTACTCAGGAGGCTGAGATCTGAGGATCGCGGTTCAAAGCCAGCCCGGGCAGGAGAGACCGTGAGACTCCTATCTCCAATAAACCACCAGAAAACCGGAAGTGGCGCTGTAGCTCAAGTGGTAGAGCGCTCGCCTTGAGCTGAAGAGCTGAGGAACAGCGCCCAAGCCCAGAGTTCAAGCCCCACGACCAACAAAAAAAAAAAAAAGAGTAGCTACATAAAAATAAAATTAAACCAAACCAAGTGATGGATTCAAGATTAGTTGGTAAAACCATAAAGAAAATGGCAAGTAGACAATAAAAGGAGAGAGCTTAAGGAGAATTGTTGGGTTGCTAGCAATACTTCTTGACCTAGATGCCAATTATGCAGGTGCTTGCCTTATGATAATTAATGCTTTCATAATATTTGGTTTGGTTCACATTTCTCTGTATTATACTTTATAATATAAATAATAAAAATGAAGAATTCATATATTTAGGTATCAGTATCATTGAGCAGCTCTGAAGAAGAGTAATAAAAAATCAGTGCAGAAAAGAAATTTGATACCTATTTCAGATAGATATTTATATATCTATTTATATCTCTTCTATGCTTCAGAAAAAGATAAACGCAAATAAAGGCGTTTTATTTATTCCACATGGCTTGGGTTTCCCTTCATTTTTGTTCATGTGATAGCTCTACACATGGCTCCAAGTTATTACCAAAGGCTAGATGTCTGAAGACTCAGAAGAAACGGGCTCACTGAAATGGCTTTTCTGAAATGTGAGGTTTTGATTTTTGTGGGAATCATCTTAATAAACCCAGTTTCATGTGAAGCCTAAAAAGATGTTTCAATATGAAACATTCCTGATAGGTAACACAAAATAAATTTTAGGCACTATTTTTGGGATCTCTTGTAAGGGGAGGCAGGAAAAAGCCCTTTACCAAGGTCACTTATATCATACTTGTCCTATCCAGCAGTATTACACTTTTTTCCCCCACATATATTCTATCTCCTAACTAACCCAATTATACCATGTTGATGAGCCACTGGCTTAAATACTTTTTTTGGGGGGGGGGGGCGGGCATTCTGGTCATGGGGCCTGAACTCAGGGCCTGGGCGCTGTCCCTCAGCTCTTTAGCTCAAGGCTAGCGCTCTACCACTTGAGCCACAGTGCCACTTCCGGCTTTTTTCTTTTTGCTTATGTGGTGCTGAGGAACCGAACCCAGGGCCTCATGCATGCAAGGCAAGTACTCTACCACTGAGCCACCTTCCCAGCCCTGGCTTAAATTTTTTTTTTTTTTTGGTCCAGTCGTGGGCCTGAACTCTGGGCCTGGGTGGTGTCCCTCAGCTCTTCAGCTCAAGGCTAGCGCTCTACCACTTGAGCCACAGCGCCACTTCCGGCTTTTTTCTTTTGCTTATGTGGTGCTGAGGAATCGAACTCAGGGCCTCTGGCATGCAAGGCAAGCGCTCTACCACTGAGCCACCTTCCCAGCCCCTGGCTTAAATATTTTTGCATCTCATAACACCTAGTAGTTAGTTAGGTGTACAATAGATTCTCCATGAATGCTTTTACAGACTATATTACTTATTATATAGTAAATTTCAATATGTTAGTATATTTAACACTATACATATTTGAAACATATGTAAATTTTATATCAAGATTTATTTAATCATGCATGATAATGCTTTTGGTTATTCTGTTGTTTGCCAAACTTATAAATTTGGCAAGAATTGGTAATCCATGATATACCCAGACTTCAATTTGAACAAGACTGAAGAAGTCAGTTATATTTGTACTTAATAGTAATGTTAAGACTGGGGAGTCTGGCAAACATATTTATTCTATTCTAAATAGACTCCTCTTTTCTATTGAGGATACTGTGCCTTACATTTTGATTTGAAAAAGAAACTATGGATTTATGTGACTGCAAGAAAACATGCTAGTTGGTATTGCAGTACTGTTCTAGAAATATATATACGATTGATGACTAGTATTGCTGAATTGTCAAGTTTGAAGATTTTGCCTTGAGAACTCATCAGTTTACTCCATCTCCTGTTTCTTTTCTTCATTCCTACTCTATGTGAAAAAGCCAATTACTTCTAGGAAAAGTACAGTGGCTAAAAGTAAGTAGTAGCAAACAAGAGTTGGGCTCAGTGATTCTAGAGCTGGATTGGAGAGTCTAATACTGAATTATGTCTTTAGATCTGGAGATGAAGCATTTACATCAAATCCTCCTCATTATTGTCTGATTTTTTTTTCCACATCATTAAATATTTCTTTTGCACTAGTTAAATAATTTGGAAAAGGTCTTAACTCTTTCACAGAAGCTATTTTAAAAAGGAAGTGGTTTGTCAGAAAAGAGCTACTTCATCAGGCTTAGAACCTTTATAGGATTCCTTTCCTAAGACTTGTTTTATTTAAAATAAATATTATGTAAAAATATATTTGTATGGTTAGATCTGTAAGGCAGTTTATGAAAGCTTTCTGATCTGGCTGGAGGCATGGTTAAGTAGTAGAACACTTGCCTAGCAAGGACTAAGATAGAGTTCATATCACACTCCAATACTACTAAGAGGCTATCAGATCCATAATATACTGTAAGTTGCATTATTTTGCCATATGTAATCATTAATAGCATTTTTGCATTAAATATATTTATAGCACTAAGTCAGTAAAAAAATATTTGCTCTTACACATTCCTCCAAAGTTAAGTGTGGATTATACAAGGAAATAAAAAATGATAAGGTTGGTATTTCCAAGTACCAGTAACTTATTAACTCTCTATTAACTCTCTATCCAATGCAGTCAATGTGAATAACATACGTCCATTTAAATTTCCATCAATTTAAAAAAAAACACAGTTTTTCAATCATCCTAGTCATATTTTAAGTTCATTTAGTTACATGCAGCTAGGGGTTGCTGTATTGGACAACACAGACACAGGACATTTTGTCACTGTGGATATAGTTGTTCTGTGAAATGGATAACTTTGTATATTAATTGTTAGCTAGGCATTTTCTATTTTCTTTTCTTTTTCTTTTTCTTTTTTGTCGTTTGTGCTGCACTGGGGTTTGAACTCCTGGGACTTGAACTCTAGGCCTCAAACTCTTACTTGGCTTTTCCCACTCATGGCTAGTGCTCTCACTTGAGCCATGCCTTCACTTCCCTCTTTTTGCTAGTTCTTTCTGGAGATAGTATTTAAAACCAGAGTTGAGTTTTGAACTTCGATTCTCAGAACCCAGGAAAGTGTAATCCTGAGTAGCTAGGATTATAGGCATGAATAACTGGTTCCTGGCTAAAGAAGCATTTTCATTTGGAATAGAAAAGAAAAAACAGTTGTTATTAGGCCGTGGCTCCAGTCCTCTTCAAACTCGTTTGTAGGTCTCTTCTAAATTACGATTAAGTTTCAGCTTCTTGCATACTATATGTATTCTGCTTTCATGGAGATTTTGGCCAGGCTGGAGAAACATATACACAAATTGAAAAAAATTAACAAATAAGATAGACTATGATAAATAGTGAGAAATTTTAAGGAAACATTGCATTATGGTAAAGAGGCTAAAGTGCTGTTGAAGCACTGATTGTAACTAGGAAAAAGACAAAGGCTGAAAATACCTGTTGGAACAGGATGGTGGGATGCTGGTGGACAAGGAAAGATAAGAGGAGAAAATGGTTTCTGTTCCTGTCCTATTTGAGGAGTCTTAAGGAGAATCAATACACTTGCAAAAGCAAGTGTATATTGAAGTTCAAGGACATCTTAACTCAGTAAATGATTAGTTTATCATTCTCTCTGAAATTATATCACTAGTGAAATCTGGGTTTGTTTTGTAAACTACAGGAAGTAAAACAGAGGGAAGAGGTAATGCCCAGATAACCAGAAGCAGTTAGGAATAATCCTTGGGTCATTAATTCTTGGGAATGAGCTACTTTTACCAGTTTTGATTACTTTTATCACCTCAAAAGATCTGTGATTTTGTTCAAGCTGCACAAGACAAAAATGCCACTAGGATCACAGGCGTGACATTACAATTTTAAAGCAAGAGACAAATTCTGTAACTGACAGTGAAATCAAGTAAACAAGAACTAAGATCTCTTTTGTCTGTTATCAAATGTGCAGGAGTGTATATCATTTTTCTAGTCATTAGCTGAATCCTGAAAATGTCAATCTTGACAAGTTTTCATTTGTGAGAGGGTGCACCAAAGCAGGGTGCATGTATGCAAAAGTAAAACACTATTGGCTCCCAGGTTTCAAAATTTCATTCCACAAGAACTATGAGATTCTTTCCCAGTCATGATGAAATGGATACTGGGTCTAAGAATATCATCTTGTCCTCACTGCCCTCCAGGCGTCTTAATAGATGATGAGCACTTTTCACCCAGATCTGAAAACCCTAGAAGTAAAATAGGTCATTCTTCAAATTGCAGATGTATCATGTTGTTTAGTTCCAGGAAAGTTTTGTTCCAGAGAATACTTGCCCTTGATTGTTTGCCTCAGATAAGTGGCTCAATGTTAGGCCCACCCAGAAAAAATGGCACCTTCCCCATTGTTCTTCCTGGGTACATAGGTGACTCATTTTCTAGAAAGCCCGGCCCACTATTCATAACCCAGGTTATGAACTGGTACACCTGGGGGCAGTGGGAGGTCCCCAGGCTCTGCAATCATCCCAGTAGCTATATCTCCAACCCACCTTCTTTCTATATATCAGTTTCCATCATTAGTTCCACTCCTTTTCCTTGTTTTTCCCCTGGCCCCCTTGCTACCTTTCCTTTGCTCCTTGCCCTTCCCTTCCCTTCCCTTCCCTTCCTGTCCCATCCTTTCCCTTTCCCTTCCCCTGCATCTCTTGCACTCTCTGCACACCTCTCCCCACTGCAATAAACTCTTTTCTGCCTGAACCATGTGGTGGTTTCCTTTGGGCTGAACCTTAAATAATGGTTCTGTGACTGGTGCCAAACACCAGAAGGGGTCAGTGTCAGGAATGGTGGGATTCCCTCTGCTTTTCCTTTTTCTGGGGGCTAATTCACATCCTGACAAACCCTTTTGAACTGAACTACTGTAGGAATTTTGTGCCAGACTTCCCACCTTTACTATTGATGGCCTTGAATCCATGCCACATTGGTCTCCCATCACCCTCTACTTCTGGTTAGTGTCTACTCTAAGCTTTCTGACTCTGTCTCTCTAGATGTGGCACCACACCAGAGCGTCCCTATACTTCCTTGGCCTATCATTTCACTTTGGGGATGCCTGAATCAGAAATCAGAAACCTCTAAAAGAGGCATGTGTGGATAGGGACACCTTCTATCCATCACCTCTTTACACTCACCGGACTCCCTTCCTGTGTTTCTTATTCCCTTTCTACTCAGGACATGCCTTTGGAGTGTCTCCTACACTCTCTAGATGTCCTTTTCACTAAAGGACTGAAACACCTTATTTTTATTGCCACCGTTTCTGCTACTACAATAGTAAATGCCCATAAGTTCTGCACGTTAATGCTCTCCTTGCTCCTCCTTCTCTCTGTCTCCTGTCTCATAAGCCTCTGAGCCTTCTCCTCTAGAAAGGTAACCTTCCTTATCTTGTAGGAGTTCAATCTCCTCTCCCTCTCCCTCGCCTTCTGCCTCTCCTTCTCCCTCCTACTCCCCCCCCTCTCTGCTTGTGTTCTTGAGAGTGAGCTGCAGGCTGGGTCCCAGGGACCCCTCCCAGACTGGTTCCCTCTTAAGGCTAGCCATCCTGGCTTTAATTCTGTTAGCTAAAACTGTCTCTCCTTAAGAACATCCTCACTGTTAACAATGTGCCCTGCCTTTCTGCTTGTCTGTGTGTCTGATGCTTGTGTGCTTGCTTGCTTACTTAATAAAGTTCTTTTTTTAAAATTTTTTTTGGGGTCCGGTCGTGGGACCTGAATTCTGGGCTTGGGCGCTGTCCCTCAGCTCTTCAGCTCAAGGCTAGCACTCTACCACTTGAGCCACAGCGCCACTTCCAGCTTTTTCTTTTTGCTTATGTGGTGCTGAGGAATCGAACCCAGGGCCTTAGGCATGCAAGGCAAGCGCTCTACCACTGAGCCACCTTCCCAGCCCAAAAGTTCTATCAAGTTTTCTTACCATCCTGATTTGTTTTTTGCCATGTGATGGGTTTTCATGAGACTCTACACTTCTAGCAAGCGTTCAAAGGTCAATTTGTATGCTAACCCAGAAATATGCCATCTTGACCATGTGATGGGGTTTTGTGCAACCTCTACCCACACACCAAGTGTTCAAAGGTCAGTTTGTATGCTAATGTGTCTCTTGACCAAAATTGTTTTAAAGGTTTTCTGTAGGCCAAAGGAAAAAATGGGCAGTTTTATAAGATAGAACTCGTGAGTAAAGTTGGTATGTAACTAAAGTTGTCTGTGATTTAAATAAGGTCAAGATTAATGTAAAACCAGAATGTCATTCTTTATGTCCATGTATGAAAGCAATTTTTTGTGCACTAATAAGTTTGTCAAGTTTTGATATGTGTTTCCCAAGTATGTAAGCCACCTTAGATACAGATCTGACAATGGTTTCTAAGTAACATCCTAAAGCGCTATATTTAGTTAAGCAGTTACTAATTGAAAACTCTCATCATATTACTGAATTTTGTCACTACAGATTTTATCCTCTGCAGCATTTAGTCAGACCCATAATGAGACAAGTAACTCTGGCAAGTATTTGATGCTCAATTCTTAACAAGTTCCAGGTAAATCCTACTTAAAAACTTTCTATTGATCTCCTTGTTGCTTCACTTGGGAAAATAAAGGGACATTGGCAAAGGCTCACTTGATCTGAGGATTGCAGTTTGAAGCCAGCCTGGGAAGAAAAGTCTCTCTGAGACTCTTATCTCCAACTAACCACTCAAAAGCCAGAAATGGAGCTGTGGTCAAGTGGTAGAGTGCTAATCTTGTGCAAAAGAGCTCAGGGACAGTGCCCAGGCCAAAGAGCAAAAATGTCAACTAGGACAATTCATACTACCAACAAGCACCGAGATGCCTCGGGACAAAGCTATTCCTGGCAGTGAGGGATCATGGAGAGGAGTAAGAGGGAAAGATGTCACATTCTAAATGGACTCACTTTGTGCTGCCCTTTCAAAACTTAACAGAGCTGGGGAGATTAAAAGGAAATAGTTAATGAGCATACCTATCTAATATTTATACCTGTCTTCTAATTGGATAGGAAGTAAAAATGAGTCTTAGACTCAGGACAGTTAACCTTGGCAGCTTTCTGGGTCTCCCATACATACTCTATAATCCAGACATCTACAAGGCCTCCAGCCGGGTCCTTAATCACTCCAATCTAGCCACAGTTCCTGCTGTTTGTTGGTCCTCTATTACTTTTTCTTATTGCTCAGCCCCTGCCTTGTAAGATTTCTTTTAGGTTTCATCTAAAGACACATACATGTGTTCACCACCAAGGAATAGTCACTGCTGCCTTCTCCCGACTGGACAATTTTGTCTTCTACCCATAATGTTGATGCTACTTGCCAGCAAAAAGTAACCAAAGAGAATCAGTGCCCCTTTACAATTATCCAAAGACTGGAATGTTAGGCCTGCCCAGAAAAAATGGCCCATTCTCCACTGTTCTTCCTGTGTTCACATGTCCCTTTCCCTAGAAGCCTCTGCCCACCATTCATAACCCAGATTACTGCCCTCTCCTCCCTGCTTTCTCCCTCTTCCTATATAATAGTCTCCATCATTAGTTCTGCCCCTTTTCCTTGCTTTGGCCCTGACCCACTTGCAGCCATTTCCTTGCTCCTTGCTCCTTTCCCTTCTTCCATGCCTTGCATCCCTTATATCCCTTACACAACTCTATCTTGTGCAGGATGGCAGTATGCTCTCCCCTCAATAAATACTTTTCTGCCTGAACCACGTGGCTATCTCCTTTTGGCTAAACCTTACACCTTATTGTTCCCCTCATATGCTTTGCTTATGTATAATACTTTCGTTAGCTTAAGCTCCCCACTCTAATCATGTGGTTTTTGTCTTTATAAGCTTTGTGCTAGCTACATTTAGGGCTGCAGGTTTTGGGGACAGGAGTCTGCTTGCAGACTCAAGATGTGGCTTCTAGCCAGGTGCTGGTGGCTCATATCTATAATCTTAGCTACTCAGGAGGCTGAGATCTGAGGATTGGTTCAAAGCCAGCCTGGGCAGGAAAGTCCATGAGACACCCCCCCCCACACACACACACCCGTGAGACTCTTATCTCCAAAAAACCACTCAGAAAACTGGAAGTGGCACTGTGGCTCAAGTGGTACAGCACTAGCCTTGAGCTAAAGAGCTGAGGGACAGTGCTCAGGCCTGGATTTCAAGCCCTTAACTAACAAAAGAAAAAAAATTGTGGCTTCTCTGTATCTTGCTGATTGAATTCCCACATAACAATAAGAGAACAGGAAAGTGCATGATTAACAAAAGGAATTTTTTAAAGACTATAAGCAAATTTTGGACCCTTTGTAAGTCAAAATGCCCTTCATTTGGTGTAAGAAGGGGATTACTAGACCCTTCTATGGAAAATAATTTAGGAGAGGTACCTCCTCCTCCCCTTGGAAATCCTGTTTGGGTACCCTCCCTACTCCAATTCTCTCTGCTGGCCCTGGAGAGTGATACCCACCTAGGGAGTGTTCAAAGGTCCATTTATATGCTAATGTGCCTTGTTAGTACAGTTGTTCTAATCATATTCTGTTCTTGGTAATCTATGTATAAGTGTGGAGATTCTGTTAAATTCTGTTTGTTATTGACAAAAGTTGTGTTTTGCATTTTGTCTTATATATTGTTTGGTATTACTGATTTTTTTCTAGCATTAACAATGTGGTTTTATCATGCAATGAGCAAAAATATAATTTGCAACTGGTATTCCAGAAAACTTACAGGCAAATTCAATTTTGAAACCTAAGTGTGTTGGGTATTGGTAGCTCATGCCTGTAATCCTAGCTACTCAGGAGGCTGAGGATTGTGATTCAAAACCAGCCCGGGCAGGAAAGTCCAAGAGACTCTTATCTCCAATTAACTGGAAAACTGGAAGTGGCGCTGTAGCTGAAATGGTAGAGCGCTTGCCTTGAGCTGAAGAGCTGAGGGACGGCGCCCAGGCCTAGATGTCAAGCCTCATGACTGACAATAAACAAAACAACACAAACAAACAAAAACCTCTAAGTGTGTATTAAAATTTTTGTGCATAAGTGAGTGTGCTCATGCATGTGTGTGTGTCTGTGTGTATATATGTGATAACATGTTCAAAACAATCTCATTTTAATGCATAAAAAACTGTCAGCACTGTAAGCAGGAGTTAACTGGCTCAGCATGCCAAAAGGAAAAGAAATGGTAGGCTAAACTGCAAAGAAGGTCATCAGATATGGTTTTTTACCAAATGTGTCTAAGGGTAATTATGACTTTAAAAACTTATCTAAGTATTTTTCTTAAGGTCTAGATTAATACACTGAAAACCAGGTTCCCATTGTTCATGTCCATCCAAAAAAGAAACTACTTGTGAAATATTAAGCTCATCAGGTATGAATCACATAAGTAAGCCAAAGTTCATTTAATGATCACCTTTTAAATAGGTATTTAAAACTAATGTGCTAATTTTTGCTGTCTAACATGTGTGTTTCCCAAGTATGTAAGCTGTCTTTGATACAGAGCTAAAAAAATCATGAAACAAGCTTATGTTCTTGCATGCCTCATTGTAATCAAAAAAGGTTAGTGACATCTACAGTGGTTTCAATCTTAATTAGTATCCTAAAATGCTATATACAATTAAAAATAACTAGATGTTTAACCAGTTGCTGTTTTAAAACTCTCATCATAACTACTCTTTAAGTTTTCCTATTACAGATTTAATCCTCTGTAGCAATTACAGTCAGACCATAGAGGGACAGATGACTCTTATTTGGCAAGTTCAACTTTGAGTCTTACTAAGTTCCAGGTAGGCCCTACTTAAAAACTATTTCTATTTAAACCCACAGACCTATAGCCACCTAATCTTCGATAAGGGAGCTAAAAAAAGAATAGAAGAAAGAGCTTCTTCAGTAAATGGTGCTGGCAAAATTGGTTAAACACCTATAGAAAACTAAAGCTAGATCTTTATATAGCACCCTGCAACAGAATCAACTCCAAATGGATCAAAGATCTGATAGTAAAAGTAGACACCCTGAATACATTAAGGAAGGAATAGGAGAAACTCTAGGGCTCATTGGCAAGGGCTGAAATTTTCTTAATAAAGACCCAAGAACAAATCAAAGAAAGCTTGGACAAATGGGATTGCATGGCAAAGGACATAGCTTGCAAGATCAATAGAAAGCCCACAGATTGGGAGAAGATCTTCACTAGCCATACAACAGATAAAAGCCTTATATCTAAAATATACTTAAAACTCAAAAAGTTAACTCTCCCAACAACAAATCCTCAAAGAAACAACTGCCCCATTAATAAGTCCGCTAAAGACTTAAAGTGAGACTTCTCTGAAGAGGAAATAAGGATGGCCAATAACACACGAATACTCAACATCTCTGGCCATAAAAGAAATGCAAATCAAAACAACATTGAGATTCCACCTCACCCCAGTTAGAATGGCTATAATCAAGAAAACTAGTAACAATAGATGCTGACAGGTATGTGGACAAAAGGGAACCCTTCTGAATTGTTAGTGGGAGTGTAAACTTGTTCAACCACTTGAAAACAGTATGGAGGTTCCTCAAAAGACTCCACATAGAGCTCCCCTATGATCCAGCAATCCCACTTTTGGGCATTTATCTAAACGATCACAAACAAGGCCTTACTAAAGCTACCAGCACAACTATGTTTATTGAAGCTTTATTCACCATAGCTAAGATATGGAACCAACCCAGGTACCCCTCAGTAGATGAATGAGTCAACAAAATGTGATTTTATACACACACACACTCAGAATGGAATTCTATGCCTACATCAGAAGGAATGACACTGCCCCATTTGTTAGGAAATGGAAAGATTTGGAAAAAATTATATTAAGTGAAGTAAGCCAGATCCAAAGAAATGTATGTCCAATGGTTTCCCTTATTTTCAATAACTAGTATATATCTAGGATAATCTTACCAGACAAGCAGAAAAGGTCAAAACTATGTTCATATGACCATATATGATGATGCTATGTGAAATGAACCTCAAGATAGGGACACAAGAGGTTTAATCTTTATTGCTGTTGTTTTTAATGTACTATATGATTTTTTTTGTTTCTTTTGTATGTTCTTCCCCCTTGGTCTAACCCTTGTTTTCGTTGTATTTGATTCTGGTGCTCTGCATCTTGTATATACATTTTTTTCTAATTTGGGGAGTGGAAGGGAAATAACAAAATGCTTAAATAAGGATACAGGTTTACCCATTGTAACAATGAGATGTACAAGACACTATGTTGAAAACAACTTGGGAGGGGGAGGGAGGAGTTGGGGAGGTGGGGAGGGAAGGGATAGTAGGGGATAAACAAAGGAGGGGGTAGGAATGCTTGATAGGAAATGTACTCATTACCTTACTCATGTAACTGTAACCCCTTTCTGTACAGTATCTTTACAATAAAATACATATAAAAAACAATTTCTATCCATCTACTTGTTGCTTAAATTGAAAATAAAGGGGTCTATTGGCACCAACTCTAACCCAATCTGTCAGCCATCTCCCTTCAATGTGAGATTCAGTCAACTGGGACAGGTCATCCCAGATCAAGCAAAAATGCCAACTGGGAGATTATCCCAGCAAGAAGAAGAGATCTGTCAGACCTGCCAAGACAAAGTTTATCCTGGCAATGAGGGACTATCTAGAGGCAATTGGGAACAACTGCTTAGATAAAACTGAATGGTGTCAGATCCTGAATGGAGTCACTTGTTCTTGACCCTTGAAAAGTAACTAAAGAAAACTAACAGTGGATCCCAGCTTATCACCATGCACTAATATCAATTCAAAGTGAACTAAAGACCTTAATGTCAGACTTGAAACTTTGAAATTACTACAAGAGAGAATAGGAGAAACATTAGAATTTATAGCTATTGGTATTAGCTTCTTGAAAAGAATCCCATGGCACAGAAGATAGGAGGGAGACTTGACAAATGGAATTATACCAAGACAAAATAGTTTCCGGGAACAAAAAAGTTTAGCTAAGGACATAGCTATTAAACTAGAAAGACAGCCAACAGACTGGAAAAAGATTTTTACCAGCAATACATCAGACAAAGGTTTAAAACCATATACCTACATACATACATATATATGTATGTATGTACGTATATATATATATATATATACACACACATATATATGTATGTATGTACGTATATATATATATATATATATATATATATATATATATATATGGGACCAATACCCCAATGTCAGCAGGAAGTAGCCAGAAAAGACCACAATGTCACAATGTCCCTCTACTTTTTATATCCCCTTCAGGGTCTCAGGGAATCTGCTTTGTTCTCATAACTCAATATTACTCCCATAGCTTGACCCACTGATTACCTTTCCTATCCTTCAGGAAGGGGTACCTTCCTGAAATTCTTCAGCAGAGTTTCCAGCCCAGAATCTTAACCTACATATGAAAGCTCTTTCTGTTCTCTTCCCACCAGGTGACAGGTGCCTGAGTTCCTTTAAGCAGAAACGGGCAGGGCAGGAAACTTGTTCAAACAATAGGTTTCTGCACCAGGCCTGCACCATAAACTCCAGAAAGCCTGGTATCTCCTGACTCTCTTCAGGTCACCATTGCATCCTTCTTCAACTTCCCACCTGGTCTGTTGAGTTCGCTTCCTACTTTTTCTTTATTCTAATACTTTCATGACTCAGTTTCTTAAGAATATTGACATAATTTATTCTATTGCTGGTCATTTGTGCTGTTTTGGATGTGGGATTGGCATCTCTTTTTATTATTATTATTTTTTATTTTTATTTTTTTGGTCTGGTCGTGGGGCCTGAACTCTGGGCCTGGGAACTGTCCCTCAGCTCAAGGCTAGCACTCTACCACTTGAGCCACAGTGCCACTTCCGGCTTTTTTCTTTTTGCTTATGTGGTGCTGAGGAATTGAACCCAGAGCCTCATGCATGCAAGGCAAGCGCTCTACCACTGAGCCACCTTCCCAGCCCCTGGCATCTCTTTTTATTTCTCAGAACAAAAATGTTTATGTGAAGGTCAAAAAATATGTATTTTAGAATTTGTGGGACCATTTGTACGACTCTCTTAGATATTTCTTGTCTTCCTTTTCCCCCACTTAAGGAAAGGTTTTCAAACATAAAACTAAATAGCTCTAGGGTTGTATAAACACAGGTCATAAGCTAGAGGTAATTTTTTAATAATAGAAGCTTGCTTTAACGGACATGGGCCTGTCTGGAAGTTCATTATAATGATAGCTTCTCAGTCTTAGAAGCTGGCAAGACCCTCTGCTAATATTTTCCTTTTCTAAGTTAGACATAACTTGAAAGTGGTAATACCATGTAAAATGACAATAGCCTGCACAGTCTTTAAGCTAACTCTTAGCAAGACTGGCTGGAAATGGTTCTGAACCATGTTTGTATGGAGATTTCCCCAATCTCATGACAATCTACTATCTAAAACTGAAGTCAATTTGTCAATAATTGAGAAATCTTCACAGCAGCTCTTGGGTAATTTTATCTGTAGCAATAAAGATCGCCTACAGCTGGATTAGGAAACAGAATGTAAAATGCAGCCCAGTTTTAGCATTTACTGCACAGTAAGCTCTTAAACTAGTCACATGTTTCTGAGTCTCAGTTTTTGCATCTGTAAAATGGCGATTACTTACTTGAAGTCTGGCATTAAAGCAGTGTCAGGCGCACAGCAAGCCCTGAGCAACAAGAAGATGAGAGCTACTTGCACTCTTAAGAATTAAAGGCAAAGAGATTCAGTTTGGATTTGAGGTGAGTGATCGATCCTTCAGGGGTAAAAGCTGAGGTAGGACAACGCCTGGAAGGCGCGGCTGGTTCAGATGCCCCAGGGCGTCCCCAACCCGTAAGCGCCTCCAGAGTTTCAGGCAATACCCCAGGTAACCCAGACCCCGCGGCGGGGAGAGGGTGGTGCTTGTGGTTTGGCTCCTAAACTGGTGGGGCCACGGCTCATCCATCACCGGTTGTCGGGCGACTCACCTGCCGGGCTGACGCTCCAGGCCGAGGCGTGACCCTGTCGGGGCGGGGCGGGGCGGGGCAGGGGGCGCGGTGGGCGGGGGCACGGAATGTGAAGCTGCGGGCGCGCCGCACCCTCCGCCCAGTCGCCGCGGTGGCTGCCGGGAAGCGCCGCGGCGAATGGTCGCGCCGGGCTCCGCTCTGAGTGACCTTTCACCCGCGTCCAGCGCTCCCGGGCGGCGGCACCAGGCGGAAGCCATGGCGGAGGCGGCGGCCGCAGCTACAGCGGGCGGGACCGGCGCGAGCTCGGGCTCCGCGGCGGACCCGGACCCCGACCCGGACTTGGGTCGCGCGGGGCGGAGGCTGCGAGTGCTCTCGGGCCATCTGCTGGGCCGGCCCCAAGAGGCTGTAAGTGCCAATGAGTGCAAGGCGCGGAGAGCCGCGGCGGCGGCCCCGGCGTCGCCCACGGCCACTCCCGCCGCGCTGGAGACTGGCTCCATCCCGAAGAAGCGGTGAGTAGCGGGCCTGGGGTCGGAGCCGGCGGCGGCGGCGGCCTGGCCGGGCCTGCGCTGCGGGAGAGCAGGCGGGGAGCGGGGCGCGAGCTGACACGGGCGTGCGGAGAGCATCCCGCGTCCCCAGAGTACCGGGTGACCTCGCGGAAGACAGGCAGCGCGGGAGGGGAGGGGGGATTTCGGTCACGATTTGAGGCGCCGAACTGAGGACAGGGTTGAAAAGATTCCCTTCTCGTGAGTTTCAGCTGCCAGCGGCCCCTTCTGTGTCTGAAGTGAGCGCTGGGGGGCTGCGGCGTGGAACGGGTTCGTGGTGTGTTAAGTTTGCTCTCGAGGGAGACTCCCAGGAACGTCTTGTAATTCGCAAAGCCCGGGTGCAGGGGTGTGGCGGTGGGGATGGCGGGGAGCGCTGCGCTGGGGAAGGTGCTGACCGTGTCGGCGGGGTACGCTTCCGCATCCGTAGGGGACATTTTTTTTTTTAAGCGGATGGATGAGAGATAAACTGCAAACACTAGTTTATGATTTTAGGATGAGTTGCAGGGGAAAGGGTTCCTTCATTCTTGATGAAAGCTACTGCGAGTCGCTGTGTTCTGCGATGTAGCTTTTTGTCAGCGTGTGTAAACTTGGAAAGTGAAAAAAAAAGTGTTCCTGGGATTAATGTGTACTTTCAAAGCAGCAGAGTTTGTTCCCTGTCCGTTGTTTGTTGTACTACTTCGGAAACTATGAAGTAGGTGTGGTTATTACCTATTTTGCAGAGGAAGAAACATACACAAGTAAAAGGCTAAGACACCTGCTGCGTGAGGAGTCCTCCCCCCCCCCCCCAAATAATATAAGCTACTTAAAAGTCGGTTGCAGGCGTGTCAGATGTACTTTGTAGTAGGTTAGAATTAAAAAGCCCATTAAACTGATTTTGGTGCCAAGTTGTTCTCATTACTTTTTTTTTTTTCCTCTCTAGAATTCAGGTTTCTTCTCTGCGTCCTAAGTGCTAGAATTGTAGGTATATGCTACCATGTCTTACACAGTGTTTTAATTTTTAAACTACATGGCTTCTCATGACCCTAGATCTTGGTTAGAATTTCATGCAGCAGTTTTGCCTGTATGACTAGACATTTCAGCCTCAGAGTTTTAGTCACATTATTTTAAGAAATGAGTATAGTAATCATAATCCCTGCCTCGCCAGTGTATCTGTGAGAAATGTAGAATTAAAAGGTCCAGTGTTTTCCTGTTATATAAGCTCTTAAACAGTAACTATGATTTTTCATTGTGTCCAAAGGTGGAAAGAGAAACTTGGACTGTATTATCTGAAGGAGGCAAACTATTGGGAGTAGGCAACCTATTTGGAAAATAATTTAGAGGTTTATTTTCCCAGAACTTACAGTGGTGATGGAGAGAGGGATGAAGGATCATATCTTATTCTCTGGCTAACCTCACATTATATTAGCTGTCACTGGGCTTAAGACTTTTCTCTTTTCCAGATAGCTTCACATATTTTTTATATCTACTCATTTGTATGCATCTGTGTGTGATTGCACATTTATGTGCAGATTCATACTGTTGGAATTAAGTTGGGAAGGTAGGTTTTCTTTGTGGTTGGGTTTAGTGGCCTTCATCCACAGTATTATGAAGAAAAAACAGTGTTTCTACTGGGTCAATGAGTGAGGCATCTTAGGACAGAAGGTAACTGGTCCAAAGTTGTCTGTGTTGCTGCCAAGGACTGAAGGCATCAATAGCCTAGGCCCAACTGTAGCGTGTTTATGGCCTAGGTTATAGTTGTTGAGGAGCTCAGGTTTAGATGGCTAGTGGTAAAATCTAGTCCTGTATAAATACTTTGTAGTTTACTTAGAATGCTGGGGTTTTGACTAGCTCAAAACACAACACCAACTTGCATTAAACAAAATATTGCTATTATGAAATCCAAACACTTCTTTGAGAGTGATCTTAATAGATTATTCATGGGAAATTCAGGTCTGCCTTCTGCTTCTTACTACTTCGCTGGGCTTCCGGTTTCAAGCAATAAAAATGAGCCTAAAGGGAGGGCAAATGATGGAGGTAAGTGGAGCCAGAATGTATTTCCAGTAAGGAATAATTACAGCTATATGATTCATTTTTGAATCCTTTGGTAATTTGTCCATTCTTTTTTATTATTCTGGATGTTGGTATTGGTTGTATTTTTTTAAGTTAAGTGGCTGTGCAATGAAGTTACAATTCCATATGTCAGGTTATAAGTGTAGTGCATCTTGATCAATGTTACCCCTTCCATCTTTCTCCCCCATTGTTTCCCCTCTCATCCCTAGCCTCAAGTTATTATGTAATTGTTATCTTATCATGGACTCGGAGTAGTGACTTCTTGATGCAGCATGCTTTTAGTCTTCTTCCAGAGTAGGTTGTGTACATTAATTTAATGAATATTTGCAGAGTAATTGCTCTGTGACAGGGACAGCATAGGCACTGAAGATGAAGAGAGAAATCCTTAGCCTCAGGGAATTCAAGTTTAGGTCTGGTGTTGATGGCTCACACTGTATTTCTAGTTAATTTGGAGGATGAGATTAAGAGGATCTTGTCTGAGGCTAACATTGGCATACACAGGAGACCTCAGCCAGTAGCTGGGTGCAGTTGTTCATGCCTGTCATCCTAACTATATGATCAGGAGGATTGCAGTTCCAGGTCAGTCTAGGAAGAAAAGTCTGAATAATTCTATCTCAAAGGAAAAAGCTGGATGTAGTGGCACCTATCCCAGAGCTATGGTCAATCTAGGTGAGTTCAGGTGCTCACTTAATAGGGAAACAAGGTCCTATCTCAAAAATAACTAATGCAAAAAAGAGCCGGAGGTGTGACTTAGTGGCAGAACACCTGCCTAGCTGTGTGAGGTCCTGAGTTCCCGACAAAAATCCCCAAGAATTCACAGTCTAGGAAAGGAGATGAAATGTTTAATAGTTTAATTAGAACCAGTGTAGACAAAGGTACAGATAGACAAAGGTACAGATATTGCACAAAAGAAAGTATGACTTATTTTGTCTGTAGGGTCAAGAAGCCTTCTGGAGGAATGATTGGATGATGGGGAGATTTTATATTCCAGGCAGAGGGAATAGCATGTGCGTATATAAAAGTAAAGGAGCGTGAAAGTGAGTAATTCATTGTTGATAGAGGTAGAGATTAAATAAATAAGAGAAGAGCATTGGTAGGTCATGGAAGCCTTTTGCATGTAGTTCATTAGCCCATTCCTGCATTCATTTCACTCATTCAAACAAGTAACATATAGCAGTGAACAAAAACTGTCCTTATGGAATGTGCATTTTAGTTAGAGTATAGACACTGGACAAATAATATAGCATATTAGAGAATATAAACATGAGAAAAATGAAACAACTTAGGAATTTGAGTGATGGAGAATCCTAGGAGTTAAGCTAGTCAGATTGAATTTGAGGTTGAGAAAAGTCACTTCAGCATTAATTATTGTTAGGAAAGGATTGGAGAAGGTAAACATGGGGAAATTAGCTGGAGGAGGCTGTTGTAGCACAACAGGTAAAAAGTCTTGAAGGATTAAACCATGATCATGGCAGTGAAAATAGGAAAGAAAGGATAGATTTGAGAGTTTTGGAGGAGAGTGCATTAGGTGATACTTGAAAATTAAATAACTAAGTTCCATGGAACTTTAGGACACTGATCAAAAATAGAAAAGGGATGAGAGAATCCTAAGGAATGAGAAGCTGATAACCCAGACCAGTGACTTACTTGTCCTATGGTCTCCTATGAGTTAGTTCCAATTACTTTTAGCCAGGTATGGATAGTTTTAGTATTTGAAGTTGATGAGCAGAGTTTTGACAGTGAGTTACTTGTGTACTCTTCTTTTTACTTTGTGTGTTATTCATATAGCTTTTATTTTGATGTTCTGAATGGAACTTTAAGTTCTTTAATATCAGTTATGTATGTGACTTTTTTGTCTTATTTTTAGATTTTTTTCAGTTGTTTTGAAAGCAATTGTAATGTGTTTATAAATTATTTTCGTTAATATGCATCGAGAAGACAAAACTATGTAGGATCTGGAAGAGAGTTGATGTTTAATAAATGGCTATTGTTTTTACACTGGTAAAATGAAAAGAAAAAATAATTATAATGGCAGGTATTTATTCTCCTAGCTATTCAGGAGGCTCAGATTTGAGAATCTCAGTTCAGAATTAGAGCTATTGTAATGTTATGAAAAAGAGGAGGAAAAACATTGCTTGCTACCATACATTTTTAAGCGCTTTCCCCATTTTACCCTTGGCCACAATCTCATTGTGGTTTACATTACTAAGAGTTGCTCTCAGTTTTTACAGAAGTCGTAAACTCTGGTTCAGATTAAAGTAATATCCGATTAGGAATGATATGAGTTAATTGACTTGGTTATGCTTTTCTTCACATAACATTCTTAACAAGTATTAAAATATCTACTGCAGCTATAGTTTTTTTGTTTTTTTTTTGTTGGTCATGGGACTTGAACTCTGGGCCTGGGCGCTGTCCCTCAGCTCTTCAGCTCAAGGCGAGCGCTCTACCACTTGAGCTACAGCGCCACTTCCGGTTTTCTGGTGGTTTATTGGAGATAGGAGTCTCACGGTCTCTCCTGCCCGGGCTGGCTTTGAACCGCGATCCTCAGATCTCAGCCTCCTGAGTAGCTAGGATTACAGGCGTGAGCCACCAGCGCCCGGCATGCAGCTATAGTTTTTAAGAGGGAAGAAAGCAGAGTTAAACTTTTGGGTTTTTCAGATCTGCATCCTGAAGCCTACAAGAGCTTAATGCGTTTTGAAGCAAAAATTATTTGTGCACATGACTTTTGGCAAAATCATTTTGTTGACTATATTTAATGGAAAAGCATGCTATGAGTTATCTAGTAACGGTGGTAATAGGATTTCTAAGTTGAGTAAGTCAACCTAGTAGGCATCATTCTAAAGCTATGTATATATCTCATTGAGTCTTATATACTAAATGATGGGGAAGTAGAGGGAATATTTTACAGAACACCTAGCAAACAAGTATTGTTCCTTTTAACTTTATTTTCCTGTTGAGAAGATAACTTCTGCTGTTCATCAGATTAGTAAACCCTAAGTCAAAGATTCTTATATGGTCTGATACCTTAAGGCATTGGTAATTGCCCTCCTCTCATTATTGCTCTTTTCTTATGCTTTAGTGGTATTATTTAATCATATTACTGTTCCAATAGCTAGTCAATTGATAATGTGTATATGCTACAGAAAGATGAAAAGTAAAATTGTCAGCTTTATTTCTGGTGAAGCTGGTTGGAGAGCATACTTTAGGTCTGTACCACTAATAATAATACTTGCTCTGACTTAGACTGCCTGGGCACGGGCAGTACTGGGCTACAGAAAGCCTACTCTTCAGGGGCAAAGCCAGCTCTGGTAAGCTACCTACCATCTACCTCTGACTCTCTAGAGGAAGTAGGTTCTTTTTTTTTTTAATTTTAATTTTATTGTTAAAGTGATGTACAGAGGGGTTACACTTACAGAAATAGGGTAGTAGTACATTACTTGTTGAACTTGTTACCTCCTCCCTCATTTTTCTCCCTCTTTCCTCCCCCACTAAGTTGTACAAATCATTTCAACATAGTGTCTTGTGAGTATCACTTGCATTGGTTCCCCCTTCAGTAAATGGTGCTGGCAAAATTGTTTAAACACCTGTAGAAAACTAAAGTTAGATCCTTATACATAAGGATCACCCTGCACCAGAATCAACTCCAAATGGATCAGAGACCTGAAGGTAAAAGCAGATACCCTGAAAACATTACAGGAAAGAATAGGAGAAACTCTAGGGCTCCTTGGCATGGGCTGAAATTTTCTTAATAAGGACCCAAGAACAAATCAAAGAAAACTTGGACAAATGGAATTGCATGGCAAAGGACATAGCTTGCAAGATCAATAGAAGGCCCACAGATTGGGAGATCTTCACTAGCCATATAACAGATAAAAGCCTTATATCTAAAATATACCTAGAACTCAAAAAATTAAATCCCCTGACAACAAATCTCAAAGAAACAACCACCCCACTAATAAGTGGGCTAAAGACTTAAAGAGAGCCTTCTTTGAAGAGGAATTAAGAATGGCCAATAGACACATGAAGAAAGCTCAACATCTTTGGCCATAAAGGAAATGCAAATCTAAACAACATTGAGATTCCACCTCATCCCAGTTAGAATGGCTATAATCAAGAAAACTAGTAACAATAGATGCTGAAGGGGATGTAGCCAAAAGGGAACACTACTATACTGGGAGTGTTGGTAGGAATGTAAACACTTTGGAAAGCAGTATGGAGGTTCTCAAAGAGCTCCCCTGTGACCCAGCAATCCCACTTTTGGGCATTCACCCAAATGACCACAAACAAAGCCATACTAAAACTACCAGCACAACTATGTTTATTGCAGCATTCTTTACCATAGCTAAGATATGGAACCAACCCAGATGCCCCTCAATAGATGAATAGATTAAGAAAATGTGGTATATATACACCATGGAATTCTATACTTCCATCAGAAAGAATGATACCTCCCCTTTGTAAGGAAATGGAAAGTCTTGGAAGAAATTATATTAAGTGAAGTAAGCTAGGCCCAAAGAAATACAGGTCCCATGGTTTCCCTTATTTGTAATAAATAGTGTACATTTGGACAGTCTTAGAATAGCTCATATGTCATATGTACATATGACCATATAGGATGATGATAAGTGAAATGAACTCCAAGACATGGACATAAGAGGTTTTTCTTTGTTGTTGTTTTTAATGTACTACATGATTTCTTTTTTCATTTGTTTTCCCTGCCATGGTCTATCCCCTGTTGTCATTGTACTTGACTTTAGTACCGTGGGTATTGTATATATGTTCATCTGAATTAGGGAAGGGAAGGGAACAAAAAAATGGTAGGACAAAGGGAGTAGGTTCTAGCTGGGCCCTGGTGGCTCACGCCTGTAATCCAACTCAGGAGGCTGAGATCTGAGGATCATGGTTCAAAGCAAGCCCGGGCAGGAAAATCCGTGAGACTTCCTCCAGTAAACCACCAGAAAACTGGAAGTGGCACTGTGGCTCAAGTGGTAGAGTGCTAGCTTTGAGCTGAAGAGCTCAGGGACAGCTCCAAACCCAAAGTTGAGGCCCCATGACCAACCAAAAAAAAAAGGAAAGAGAATAGGTTCTAAAGAGAGAAAGAGTTTACCCAAGTGCTCTCAGAATTCACTCACTAGCCATATCATTCCTCCCTGAGAAGGTGTGTATAAGTATAAAGGCTGGAGAGAGACAAGAGAAATTACTTTTGCTGAGTATTTTCCTACATTGGCAACTGGAGAAAGGAAGTATTATTGAAATGTGTTTGGAGAAATTAGGAAGAATGGTTGAAACTTAAAGGTAACTGAAGTGTCTTCTACCTTCCTCATTAGTATATATGATCATCATTATCAACAGATTACATTACATAAATTTTTGATAGGGCATAAGGTCTTCCTAGATAAAGTGTCCTAGTTAGCCTGTTTAGGCCTACTTCTTATTTCTTTTGTTTTTGGTTTTTTTTTTTTTTTTTTGGGTCCGGTCGTGGGGCCTGAACTCTGGGCCTGGGGGCTGTCCCTCAGCTCTTCAGCTCAAGGCTAGCGCTCTACCATTTGAGTCACAGAGCCACTTCCGGCTTTTTTTTTTTCTTTTTGCTTATGTGGTGCTGAGGAATCGAACCCAGGGCCTCAGGCATGCAAGGCAAGCGCTGTACCACTGAGCCAACTTTCCAGCCCTCCTACTTCTTATTTCTTGATACCTACTATGTATATACTTTAGCTACATATCAGAATTATTATACTCCTGGAGCATGCCTTTCTCTTTCCTTCTTTTTTTACCTTCCCCCATCTCCCTACCCTCCCTGAGTTTGTTTTTGGTAGTCCTGAGAATTTGAACCTATGACTTTGAACATGCTAGACACCACTGAGCTTAGCTCTGCTTCCCTTTCTTTGGTTTATTTGACCCTCATAAAAACCTATTTCATAGTTTAGGGACTAAAGTTTATAGATACTTGCCAAAAGTTAGTTCATAGATACTTGTCAAAAAACAATTACTTTCTAATTAGTGAGTGTAGAGCTACATCTGAATCTAGATCTTTTATTTGAAGTTTAGAGCTTTTTCTTTAGTATTACACTGATAGCACAAGTTCTTTTTATTTTTTTCATAACTCTTTAAAAATATTTTGTGCTTAAAGTAATATGTTTTAGATACTTTCTCTGCTCTCGTAAAACTTACATTCCAGTGGGTACAAGAGATAAACATAATAAAAAAATTATTAAGCATTATTAGGTTATAAGGTGATGTGTGCTCTGAACAAAAAAGGAGGTAGGGTTCAAATTTTAAATAGGACATTACTAAGAAAGTGAAATTAGAACAAATATTTAAAGATGATGAGAGAGCTTACCTGTAAGGATCTTTAGGCAAGTGAGTATTTTAGGTAGAGGAACACATGTACAAATACCTGAGGAAGAAGTGCATTTGTGATATATTTGGAAAGTAACAGAAAAGTATCCTAATATCCATTGTATTATCCCTTAATCATTGATTAAAGTCTTTTAAGCCTGAACCTTCAACTTACCTGCTTATTTACTGTTTTAGGCAAAGTCTATTCCTGCCACATGGTCCAGCTTTCACATCTTTTTCAGTGCTATTCTTTGGGAAACTGTAGTTGTTGATACTAGGATGAAGGATATATTGTTTAGGATCTTTCCTTTTGAGTTTTTTGAATTGGGAGGCATGGTCTATTTTCCCTTACTTTTTTGTTAGGATTTCTCAGGCTGTAAACAGTAAATCTTAAATTATACAGTCAAATGCTAAGGGTCGGGGATGTAATATTGAGATCTTTGATTCATTTAAATCAATTAGGTGCTCTCCTTATATTTCGCTTACTTAAAATTTCATTTGTTGGCAGTTTATGCAACATGGAATTTTTGCCTTCAAGCTTACTTAGGTTTTCTAAGAAGACGATTTTGACTTCTATAATTACAAGGTGATAAGTCCTATAACTGAAGTATACGAGGTACATGGTGATTGGTACAGCTATGGAAGAACAACTTTATTTCAAAGAAAGATAATACTAGAAGAATTAGAAGAGTACTATGTTGTATCAGGATGTTATGCAACAATCCTTAAATGTGTGACTAAAATCATTGATAGAATTGGGATAAGAACAGAATTAGAGTTTGGGTAGGACAATCTATAAACAATATAATAGTGATTATAAAACTGGTATGGAAGGGAGGGGTGATGGGAGGGCAGGGATGGTAAGGAGAAACAAAGGAGGAGGTAACAATGCTTGATGAGAAATGTACTCATTATCTTGCTCATGTAATTGTAACCCCTCTGTATGGTATTTTCACAATTAAAAAAAAGGAAAAAAACTGGTATGGAAGATGGAACTGTTAGTGTCTGGATAGCCTTTAGAAGTTTATTTCTGCTAACAGAATAACTGGCAGTTATTAAGATAAAAATGGAAGGATAAATAAAATTTTGTTATTCTGAAACATGCATTTTATTAATAGAAAAGTAGATAATCAAAATGAAGACAAACATCTAGGCTAATTAAGGTATCACCATTGTAGTATAATTAAGCATAAGCATATGGGTATAAAGTATTTTAAATATCATGCTTCATTTACTATCTTATGTAAAACTTTCTGTGTCAAGAAATGCTAACATTGGGCGGGGGGGAGGGTTATGGGGGGTGTGGGGGAGGAGATAGGAAGGGATAGGAAGGGGAAACAAAGGAGGAGGCAACAATGCTTGACGAGAAATGTACTCATTATCTTGCCCATGTAATTGTAACTCCTTTGTATGGTATTTTCACAATTAAAAAAAAAAAGAAAAACTGTAAAAAAAAAAAGAAATACTAACATTCAATATTATTTTCAGTGGCACAAAAAGTATTGTAGCTGGGTGCTGGTGGCTCATACCTATAAGCCTGGCTACTAAGGAGGCTGAGATATGAGGATCACAATTTGAAACCAATTCAGATAGGAAAGTTCATGAGATTCTTAGGGCCAGTTAACCACCTAAAACCAAGAAATAGAGCTGTGGCTGAAGTGATAGGGACTAGCCTTGAGAACAAAAGCTCAGGGACAGTGTCCAGTTTAAGTCCCAGTAGCAACACACACACACACACACACACACACACACACACACCTTTGCTACTGAGGAGCTGAGATCTGAGGAACACACACCTTGAGCAAAAAAGCTAGCCACACACACACACACACACACACACACACACACACACACACACACACACCTTTGCTACTGAGGAGCTGAGATCTGAGGAACACACACCTTGAGCAAAAAAGCTAGCCACACACACACACACACACACACACACACACACCTTTGCTACTGAGGAGCTGAGATCTGAGGAACACACACCTTGAGCAAAAAAGCTAGACACACACACACACACACACACACACACACACACACACACACACACACATACACACACACACACACACACACACACCTTTGCTACTGAGGAGCTGAGATCTGAGGAACACACACCTTGAGCAAAAAAGCTAAGGGACAGCACCCAAGCCTTGAGTTCAAGCCCCAGTGGCAGCAGCATCCAAACCCCCCCCAAAACAAAGAAACAAAAAACATTGTAGCTGGGCACCAGTGGTTCATAGTTATAATCCTAGCTATTCAGGAAGTTGAGATCTGAGGATCTTGGTTTGGCGCCAGCACAGGAGGACAAATTGGAGAGGCTCTTTATGTCCAGGTAACCAGCAAAATGCTGAAAGTAGAGATGTAGCTCAAATGTTAGAAAGCCACCTTTGAGCAAAAAAGTCACATAAGCGCTGGAGGCCCTTAGATTAAGCTTCACCACCAGCATACACACGTAGAAAAATATTGCATTACAAAAGTAATGCAGGTAATATACTCTTTACCTCATAAAAAGTATTATACTTAATGTTTCCAATTTTTCCCAGTTAAAACGAAGGCTATGGTAAACTTCTTTTTTTGGGGGGGGGGGGTCCGGTCGTGGGGCCTGAACTCTGGGCCTGAGCGCTGTCCCTCAGCTCTTCAGCTCAAGGCTAGTGCTCTACCACTTGAGCCACAGCGCCACTTCCGGCTTTTTTCTTTTTGCTTATGTAGTGCTGAGGAATTGAACCCAGGGCCTCAGGCATGCAAGGCAAGCGTTCCACCACTGAGCCAACTTCCCAGCCCGGCTATGGGAAACTTCTAAGAATTAAATCATTAATAATTTCCTTTAAAAGGGCCTAAATGAGTAGAAGACCATTCATTGGGATACATCATTTACTAGTCTCTTGGGATGGAGACAGAACTAAAGGATAGCTGTTTGCACTTAACTCTGACCAAGAATAAAGAACTGAAAATGATTAAAATACTTGGAGAAATAGTATATTATGTTCAAGTAGATATATGATTTAAGAAAATAGCTTTCACAAAAATCTAGATTAAAGAAAATTAGTTTGGTTTGATTCTCTAAGAGAACGTAGCAGAACACCAGAGAGAGCATGTCCCAGACATACACTAGTTATTGCAAATAAAGGAAACCATAGGACCTATGTTTCCTTAGGCCTGGCTTACTTCACTTAATATAATTTTTTCCAAATCTTTCCGTTTCCTAACAAATGAAACGATGTAATTCTTTCTTATGGAGGCATAGAATTCCATTGTGTATATATACCACATTTTCTTGATCCATTCATCTTCTGAAGGGCCTCTGGGTATAACTAGTATATATCTAGGATGAGCAGAAAAGGTCAAAAGCTATGTACATATGACCATATAAGACGATGTTAAGCAAAATGAACCCGGAGATAGGGACACAAGTGGGTTTTTCTTTCTTGCTATTGTTTTTAATGTATTTATAATATACTATGTGATTTCCTTTTTTTTTTTTTTTTTTGTTTCTTCCCCCATATTATAACCCCTGTTTTCACTGTATTTCATTCTGGTGCCCTGCATCTTGTATATGCATTTTTATAATTTGGGAAGTGGAAGGGAAATAACAAAATGCTTAAATAAGGATACAGGTTGACCCATTGTAACAATGAGATGTACAAGACTCTGTTGAAAACAAACTTTACAACTTGTGGCAGGAGGAGTTGGGGAGGTGGGGCGAGAAGGGATGGTAGGGGAAAAAACAAAGGAGGAGGTAACAATGCACAATAGGAAATGTACTCATTGCCTTACTCATATAACTGTAACCCCTCTGTACAGTATTTTTACAATAAAATATATAAAAATGATTTTTCTGTAAGAATACTGTGTATATCAAATGTATATGGATTTCAGTTTTGATTTTTTTTTTAAGGCTCTTGCTGGTTTGGTAGTCTAACCTTGAAAGACAACTGAGAAAGAGAGCTCCAATTTTGTTTCTGCTATAAAATGGCACACATTTTTTGGAAACAATCACATTTTCTTTGTGTTCTATGTCATAGTTTCTGCAGAAATGTAAGCCCATACCAGAATTGGCATTTACTCACTTATAGTCAATAGAATAAACTCTTGTGACTTAGTTTGTTTTCATTACTAGCAAGCAGGGATTGAGCAATGAAAGTGAGTTATGCTTTACACTTAGTGCCAGAGAAAGGCTAGAGTGGTTACCAAAATTACTTCATTGATTAGAACAAAATCATGAAATTTAAAGTATAATTGAGAAAATAAGAGTAATCAAACAAAGTATATACCTGTATCCTTTTGTCTTTTTCTGACTGTTTCTGACAGTGATTTTGGTGGTTTTCATTATACAGAGCAACAAATGTTCATAGAAATTAAGATAGATGTATCTTTTGCAGGCCTTCAGAATGGCAAGTATGAATCTTGTGTGTGAGACAGTGCATATCCATACCTGCCTGCCTTAACTCAAAAATGTTATTATTACAAATATATATTATTACATTATTATATTATTACATATGTATGAATGACTATGTCTATTTCCATTTTGGAAGACATCCTTCAAATGACAATAAATATCTAATTGGCAGCATTTGGCATAATGTTTGAAGTTTTTGGTTCAAGAAAAGTAACCAAGGAGGGCTGGGAAGGTGGCTCAGTGGTAAGAATGCTTGCCTTGCATGCATGAGGCCCTGGGTTCGATTCCTCAGCACCACATAAGCAGAAAAAGCCGGAAATGGCAGTGTCTCAAGTGGTAGAGTGCTAACCTTGAGCTGAAGAGCTCAGGGATGGTGCCCAGACCCAGAGTTCAGGCCCCACGACCGACCAAAAAAAAAAGAAGAGAAAAGTAACCAAGGAATCCAATGTGAGTAGTAACTGCCAGTGTGTAAACCTAGAATTGCTTTTTTTTTTGTCAGTCCTGGGACCTGAACTTTGGGCTTGGGCGCCGCCCCTCAGCTCTTTAGCCCAAGGCCAGTGCTTTACCAGTTGAGCCACAGTGTCACTTCCTAGAATTGCTTTTCTTGTTCCAGTCTTCTCTTCTTTGACTTTGTACTTTTGTCTACAAGAAATTTTCCCTTGTACATTCCATTTTTAAAAAAAATTGTAGTAAATATAGTAGGATTTGGGCTTTTGAGACACAATTTTGACCTTTGAACTCAATTTTTTTTGGCAGTATTGGGATTTGAATTTAGGGCCTGATGCTTGCCATGCAGGCATTTTACCATTTGAGTCTTGCCTGCAATCGTTTGAATTCAAATTCATAGTTTCAATAAAGTGCCAGTTTCTTGCAAACTATGAAAACTTAACTATGCTGGGTATGGTGGCTCATACCTGTAATCTCAGCACTCAGGTTATCGATGTGGTAGGATGACAAGTTTGAAGTCAGCCTGGCCTATGTTAGAAAGACCATATCTCAAAAAAGAAAATAAAAAGTTGACTGTAAGGAGTTAAATATATAGTAGAAGCTGACTTATCATAATGGAATTCTGTCATTTAAAAAACTTGTTGCAGTTTCTAGGAACAACTGCAATGGGTTTTATAATAAATTCATGGAATTCATACATGTATATGAAAGAAAGGATTGTTTTCTAACAACAGAGAAACTTCACTGAGGTCAAAGGCTGGCTGAGGATCTTAATTTCAGGTTCAGAGTTACATTGTTCATGGCATTTGTCTATGTGAGGTCTCTCATTTTTATTTTCTTCTCCAGTTCCTAACCCTATCAGCCCCTCCCATGGGCATGAATTTTTTTTTATTTGCCAAAATGTTTAATGTTTGATAAAAGGTTAATTAAAATTTGGCAAAATATGAAATAATCAGTTTTATTAGATGAAATCATTACTAACATTAAAATATGCAAAAAAGATACAAGTTAAAATATCACAATCTCATACAGTTAAACATACAGCAGTGTTTAAAAACAATGAATTGTAGAATGGACCCCAAGATTTAATGCAAACGCACCGTACACACAAGTTTCAGGCTTCTAACTTCACTGAATCCAGTACAGAACGTGCTTCTTTATATTCCTCAGCTTCTTCCAAGTCTTTCTCACTTTCTAGTATCTGCTGAAGATCGGTATATGCAGCTTCTAACCTGCGTTGGCAATCTGGAATCATCATCCGAGACTCTTGAAGGATTTCTGCCTGCTTCTTAATGGCATAATTTTCACCATCTTCAGCTTTCATTTTTTTCAATCTTTTCTTCTTGCTGTTTTGCTTCTTTTTTATACATTACTTTTTCTTTGACCAATCACTTCACCATGCCGGTCTTGATCTTGATCTGCCTCACTCGAGGGTCCACCATAGCCTCTGAACTGTGCGGGAAGGAGGGGCAGAGAGCAAGAGTCAAGGTGGCGACAGCGATGGATCGGCATGAATATTTTTATATATGTATTTTGTAAACATTCCTAAGTGTACTGAGTATTTGTATTTTCAATTTGCATAAATACTATCCTGTTTCTACTTTGCTTTGCATTTACTGTTTAAAAGTAACTGGGTTTCTGTATGTTTCTCTTACCACTTTCTTCTGATTTTTGTGTAATATTTCAAAGGATACCTTTTCTGTTTAATTTATCCATTCCTCTAATGATGCTTGTAACCATTTTTTTTTCTTTTTTTCCCTGGTCCTGGGGCTTGAACAGGGCCTAGGCACTATCCCTGAGCCTCTGTGGACTCAAGGCTAGCACTCTACCATGTGAGCCACAGTGCCACTTTTGGCTTTTTCTGAGTAGATTGGAGATGAGAGTCTCACGGACTTTCCTGCCTGGGCTGAGTTGGATCTAGGAGCCTCAGATCTCAGCTTCCTGAGTAACTGGGATTACAGGTGTGAGCCATCAGCTCCCGGTTGGAGGAGGCTGCAATGCTTGATAAGAAATGTACTCATTATCTTGCCCCTGTAATTGTAACCCCTCTGTACAGTATGTTCACAAAAAATAAAAATTAAAAAAAAATAAAAAACCAGAAAAAAACAGTGCTTCCGAAAATATATAGTAGACATGTTTCCCTTTAAGACCCAGGAGTTATATTGCTGGGCCATTGAAATTACATAACCCAGGAAAGCCTGGTATGTAATTACTCTGTGAAGTGACTTTACCAGTAGTATGCTAAATTCCATTGTTCATGTTATCTTTCTGTGTTCTTAAATCTCATACTTAAGTCAATTTAGACACTCATACTTGGAAAAATTAGTCACTATATTAAAGGACTAAATATTTATTTTGGCAGCTAGAGCTAAAAACTTATAATGGGAATATTGAGGGAAGTTTGAAATTGGTGTTGAAGTTCAAAATATGGTAGGTTAATATGCAAGTCCACCCTCTGGACAGTGAATCTTCTTATAAAACTTGCATATTAGAAACTTCATCTTGTCAGAATTCTCCAGCCAATCATATTTGGGAAGTATGTTTGTTATTAACTACCCAAACCCATTGGTTCAGTCATTACTGAAGTTAATTAGCAAACTAGTACATTTAATTTATAATGAAAAGTAAGGTTTTGCTGTACCTGATGGCCATTTCAGTTGGCCTGTTTCTCTCTTTAGGAAATAAAACTATAATCAGATGAGGATATCTTGATGAGTTTTATCTTAGACAAGAGGAAAAATTATGATTCAGATGTTTGATGCAATTAGAGCCTGGTAGCATTATTTTCTAAGTCAAATGTAGCAGTTTTGAAACATGAGATATATAATAGCATTAAATTGTTTTCCCTAAAAGAACTCAGAAATTATTACATTTATAGTATATTATTTACTTTATTTGAAAAGGAATGTGTGTGTGTGTGTGTGTGTGTGTGTGTGTGTGTTCGCGTGCTTTAGTACTGGGATTTGAACTCAGGGTCTGAGTCCCTTAGCTTTTTTACTCCAAGTGGGTGCTCTGCCAGTTAAGCTATATTCGTAAGTCCACCTCCAGCTCTTTGGTGGCTAATTTTCTTCCTGGATTGGCTTTTTGAATGGTAATCTTCAGATCTCAATAAAGGAGCTGGTACCACAAGTGTGAGCCAGTAGTACTTGGCTATTTTTTGTTTGTTTTGTTTTTTAAAGGCAACATCTTGCTATATAGCCTAGGCTGCCGTTGAACTCAAAGTCTTCCTGTCTTTTATTTCCTACTGTTGGTATTATAGACATTCACCATCATGCCTGACTGTAGGAATTTTTTAGTATGTCTTTAATAGAATATATCTGTTTACTGATCAGATACATAGCTTATCAATTTTGTTTCTTCACTTTTATGATTTAAAGATATCTTGGATTTTTGTTTTTTTTTTCAAAATTTTTGTCTTTATTTAAAAAAAATACATTCTTATTGTAAAAATACTGTACAGAGGGGTTACAGTTACATAAGCAAGGTCATGAGTACATTTCCAATCAAGCATTGTTACCTCCTCCTTTGTTTTGTCCATACCCTCCCTTCCCTCACACATTTACTACACTGCCCCCCCCACCTCGCCTGAATTGTAAAATTCATTTTTCAACATAGTGTCTTGTACATCTCATTGTTACAATGGGTCAACCTGTATCCCTATTTAAGCATTTTGTTTTTTCCCTTCCCCTCCCCAAGCTAGAGAAGTGTATGTACAAGATGCAGGGCACTGACATCAAATACAATGGTTAGATCATTGGGGAGGATCATACAAAGAAATAAAAATCACATGGCGCATTATAAATATGTTAGGAACAGTAGCAATAGCAAGCAAGAAAAAACCACTTGTGTCTCTATTTTACGGTTCATTTTGCTTAACATCATCTTATCTGGTCATATGTACATAGATTTTTGACCTTTTCTGCTTGTCCCAGACATATACTAGTTATTGCAAATAAAGGAAATCATAGGACCTATCTTTCCTTGGACCTGGCTTCCTGGCTTACTTCCCTTAATATATTTTTTTCCAAGTCTTTCCATTTCCTAACAAATGGAGCGATGTCATTCTTTCTGATGGAGGCATAGAATCCCATTGCATACACACACACACACACACACACACACACACACACACACACACACACACACACACACACACACACACACACACACACACACACACACACATTTTCTTGATCCATTCATCTACTAAGGGGCATCTGGGTTGCTTCCATACCTTAGCTATGGTAAATAATGCTGCAATAAACATAATTGTGCTGGTAGCTTTAGTATGGTCTTGTTTGTGATCATTTGGGTAAATGCCCAAAAGTGGGATTGCTGGGTCATAGGGGAGCTCTATGTGGAGTCTTTTGAGGAACTTCCATACTACTTTCCAAAGTGGTTGAACAAGTGTACACTCTCACCAACACGCAGTAGGATTTCCTTCTGTCCACATCTCCTCCAGCATCTGTTATTAGATTTCTTGAGTATAGCCATTCTAACTGGGGTGAGTTGGAATCTCATTGTTGTTTTGATTTGCATTTCTTTTATGGCCAGAGATGTTGAGCATTTCTTCATGTGTCTATTGGCCATTCTTATTTCCTCTTCAGGTCTTTAGCCCACTTATTAATGGAGCAGTTGTTTCTTTTAGGATTTGTTGTTGGGGGATTTAAGTTTTTTTTTTTTTCCATTTGTGGGGCCTGAACTCTGGGCCTGGGTGCTGTCCCTCAGCTCTTCAGCTGAAGGCTAGTGCTCTACCACCTGAGCCACGGCGCCACTTCTGGCTTTTTCTGCTTATGTAGTACTAAGGAATTGAACCCAGGGCCTCATGCATGCAAGTCAAGCACTCTACCACTGAGCCAACTTCCCAGCCCTGGGGATTTAATTTTTTGAGTTTCATGAATATATTTTAGATATGAGACCCTTGTCCGTTGTATGGCTAGTGAAGATCTCCCAATCTGTGGGCTTTCTATTGATCTAGCTATGTCCTTTGTCATGTAGAAGCTCTGCAATTTCATGCAATCTCATTTGTCCAACCTTTGTTTGATTTGTTCTGTTTGTGGGTCTCTATTGAGAAAATTTTGGGCTGTCCTAAGGAGACCTAAGGTTTCTCCTATTCTATCCTGTAATGTTGTCAGGGTGTCTGCTTTGACTTTTGAGGTTTTTGCTCCATTTGGAGTTGATTCTGGTACAGGGTGATATATAAGGATCTAGCTTTAGTTTTGTACAGGTTTTTAACCAATTTTGCCAGCACCATTTACTGTCTTCTTTTGGTTCCTTTATCAAAGATTAGGTGGCTATGGGTCTGTGGGTTCATTTCTGGGTTTTCAGTTCTATTCCATTAGTCCTCAGGTCTGGTCTGTTCTTGTGCCAGTACCAAGCTGTTTTGATTACTATGGCTTTGTAGTAGAGTTTGAAATTTGGTATTGATATTCCTCCAGCACTGTTCTTTTTGTTAAGGATCGTTTTTTCTGTTTGGAGTCTTTTATTTTTCCATATGAATTTTTGGATTGCTTCTTCTATTTCCTTGAAGAATGAGGTTGGAATATTGATAGGTATTGCATTGAATGTGTAGATATCCTTGGGAAGTATTGCCATTTTCACGATGTAGATCCTTCCAATCCAGGAGCATGAGAGGTTTTGACACTTTCTAAGTTCTGTTTTGATTTCCTCTTTCAGGTTTTTAAAGTTTTCATCATAGAGGTCCTTCACTTCTTTGGTTAAGTTAATTCCTAGGTATTTTATTTTTTGTGGGGCTATTATGAATGGAGTTGCTTTCCTGATTTCAGCCAAGCTTTTCTCATTGTTGGCATTCAAAAAAGCCATTGATTTTTGAGGGTTAATTTTATTCCCTGCTACTTTGCCAAAGTTTCAAATCAGCTTGAGTAATTTGGGAGTGGAGTCTGTGGGATTCTTTAAATACAAAATCATGTCATCTGCAAGGAGGGAGAGTTTTACTTCACCTTTGCCTATTTGGATCCCTTTTAAGTTTGCATCTTGTCTTATTGTTGTAGCTAGGCATTCTAATACTAGATTGAAGAGAAATGGAGAGATGGACATCCTTGTCTCGTTCCTGAGTTAAGAGGAATGGCTTTAGTTTTTCACCATTAAGTATAATGCTCGCTGTAAGTTTGTCATATACAGCCTTTATTGTATTGAGGAATGTTCTCTGTATTCTTAATTTTTCCAGAACCTTCATCATAAAGGGGTGTTGGATCTTGTCAGATGCTTTTTCTGCATCTATTGAGATAACCATGTGGTCCTTATCCTTGGTCTTGTTGATGTGATGAATTATATTAATTGATTTCGTATATTGAACTAGCTTTGCATCCCTGAAATGAATCTTGTTTGATTGTAGTGTATGATTTTTTTGAGTGAATTGTTGAAGTCGATTGGCCAAAACTTTGTTGAGAAGTTTTGCATCAATGTTCATCAAAGAAATGGGTCTATAGTTCTCTTTCTTTGATGAGTCCCTGCCTGGTTTTGAGATGAGGGTCATGATACCTTCATAGAATGAGTTCGGTAGTGAACTTTCTCTTTCCATTTCATTGAAGAGTTGGAGGAGTATTGGTGTGAGCTCTGCTTTGAAAGCCTTGTAGAATTCCGCTGTAAATCCATATAGTCCTGGGCTTTTCTTAGATGGGAGGTCTCTTATTACTGTTTCTATTTCAATGCTTAATATGGGCCTGTTAAGATGTTTTAATTCATCTTGGTTTAGTTTCAGCATGTTGAAATTTGCTAGGAAAAGGGGCATTTCTGCCAAGTTCTCAAACTTACTAGCATAAAGGTTTGAGAAGTGTTGTCTTATAATGTTCTGAATCTTGGTTGTTTCTGTGGTGATGTTTCCATTCTCATCCCTGAGTTTATTTATTTGGGTTGTGTTCTCTTCTTTTTCTGATAAGATTTGCTAAGGGTCTGTCAATTTTGTTAATTTTTCCGTTTTCGAAGAACCAACTCTTTTGTTGATTCTTTCTGTGGTTTTTCTTGGATTCTAATTTGTTAAATAATTTCTTTCCGTCTACTAGATTGGGGTTTTTCTTGCTGTTCTTTTCCAAGGAAGTTCAGCTGTTTCATTAAGTTGTTGGTTTCAGATCTTTCCAGAGCTATAAACTTGCCTCTGAGTACTGCCTTTGCTGTGTTCCAGAGGTGCTGGTAATTTATGTGTTCATTTTTGTTGAATATCATGAACATTTGCATTTTCTTTCTAATCTCTTCCATGACCCACTGGTGATTCAATGTGTTACACACACACACACCTAAACTGAAAATTATGAAAGCAAAAAAATAGAAAACAATGTTTTAAAATATAAAAAATTATAGAAACAAGTTGATTTTTTTTTGGGGGGGGGGGGGTCTTGTATCTTCCCTGTGTCTGTAACCCGTCTCTTGGTGGAGTCTCTGGTCTGCTTGTGCTGTTTGGTTTTCCTGTGGCTTCATTGGTTTCTTCAGTCAGTTTGTTTGAGCAGGCATAAAAAATGCTCTGCCTTACCCAGGACTTTGTGATTCTCCTCCTAGGCTAGTTCAGTGGGAGGGATCTGCCTTGAGTATCACAAAAGAGGGAGAGGGCTGTTTCCTCTAATTTGGAGTAGTTGTGATGAGGCTAGGTTCTGGGTAGGGTTGAGGCCTTTCAGCAATCAGTAGCTTTTCCCTGAGGGGCTAGCTCCTGAGACACTCACAGTGCCCCCCACACTCACAGTGCCCAGCCTGGAGCCATTCTCAGGGTTTACGTTTACTGAGTTTCAATTTTTTGTCTTTTACCTCTCTTGTTGCTGTCTAGGCTGTAGTGGGAGGGGCAGCCTCTGGCTCTGTTTACCCAGTGAAGAAAGTCACTCCTCTGGGGGTAGAACTATCTCTGCTTGGGCCTAGTGACTTTCCCCTGGGTGGAGCTGAACCTGTCAGGTCAGAATCCTGTGACCTGGTGAATGGCTCCTATTGTTTTCTTCCTAGGCCTGAGTTGGAGCTAGCTGCTTGGCTGGGCCTTTGTCAGTATCAAAGATGGAGTTCTCCAGTTGTAGGGGAGGGTCTATCTTCCCACCACTGCTCCATGAGAAGGGGTGAGGATGCTCATGCAAGCTTCTTGGTTTCTGGGCGTCCCTGGTTAGTGATCAGCAGGATGAAGATTTCTGCTCCTTGTCTATTCTTACTGGTGGTGAATAGAACCCGCTCGCAGATCACGTCTGGCGCTTTTGCTCCAGGCTTTCTCTGTTTATATAGTGGCCATGGCAGCGGCAGCAGCCACCCCCTCCTCAGACACTGGCAAGTGCTCAGATCTGTTTCCTTGATCAAAGTTCTTGCATTTTTCCTCTCTGGCCACACTCTCTGTACTGTGATGGCACACTTGGTGTGATTCTGTAGCCTGGAACACTAAAACTCCTTTCTTTGCAAGAGCTTGTTTAGCCTCCAGCTTCTCCTCCGCCCATCTTCCTCCAGACTTGTTATCTTGGTTTTAAAATAAGTATTCATACAAGATAAAGATTTTAATCAGAATAAAAGTCATTTAAGAATTTTAAAAAAGTATGCATATTTTACTATATGGAATCGATTTAAATTGAAGCAGTATTGACATTCGATAGATAGAAATCCAGTACATTTTTGTTTTTACATTTCAAAAATACACCACCTGATTTTTTTCTAGTTTTATCTAAAATAATTTTTGAAGTAATTTTGATTAAATGTTTGTTGGAAATTTATCAGAAAATCTCTTTTATAAAAGTTACTAGCTAATTGATAAACCAGAAGGTAGACCAAAATCTTTTGGGACCTCAGAGTCTCTATGTGTGGCTTAGTCTAGACTTGAACTTGCCCTTTTCTTGCCTCAGTCTTCCTAGTGCTGCAATTACAGTTGTGTGCCAATGAGGACCAGCCTTTTTCTTCCTTGAAAGTCAAAGCATATCATGATTAGCTATCAAATAGTGGAATATATGCATTTATACTTTGTATTTGCAACTTCTTACTAGGAGAGGAATGATAACTAATGATTAACCTTTATGTAAACAGACTTAAAAATGAAAACTCTATTTAAGATTGAAGAAAGGAACTCTATGGTCTTAGTAACAAAATAAATCTAAATATTTAGTGATTTACAAATGAGCTTGGAAATGCAGAAACCTGAATATATATATCATGGGCAAATACTGCCACCTTGTGTATATGTGATGTTATTTTATGTCTCCACTTTATTTTATGATATCAGTAAATACAATGTTTTTGCACTATTTGTTACTGTAGTCAGATGCATAAATGTGTAAGACTTTTTTTCTTTGATGGTATAAAACCAAGCCTACATTTTTTTGGCAGTTGGAGGAGTCTTGAATTTTTTTAAGATGAAAGAATTTTATTTAAAAAATTAATACTAGATAGATATAATTAAATCACCTTTTTTCACAGTATGAATTAAGAGAACGAAGTCTCAGTTGAAAAACCAAGAACTAGAAAAGGAAGTGGAAATTACAGATATCTGTATTAAAAAACCGTTAGGCATTTTCTTTTAAAATACATATTTTTAACATTCTTGTCATTTTTGGCACTGTTTTTAACGAGAAACTCCTTTATCCCAAGCAAAAAGCACAAGAGGTAGAGTTTGGCTTCAGGAGATGGGATTCAGATTCTCAAGTATAGCTTATTTATGGAGAATTGCTGATAAGGGCTTTTTTTTTTTTTTTTTTAAGACATGAAATCCCTTTAGTGGACTGGGAAGGTAGCTCAGTGGTAGTGGTAGAGTGCTTGCCTTGCATGCCTGAGCCCCTGGGTTCGATTCCTTAGCACCACATAAGAAAAAAGCCGGAAGTGGCGCTGTGGCTCAAGTGGTAGAGCGCTAGCCTTGAGCTGAAGAGCTGGGGGACAGCGCCCAGGCCCAGAGTTCAGGCCCCACAACCGGACCAAAAAAAAAAAAAAAAAAAAAAGAAATCCCTTTAGTAAATTCTCAAGTCAGAGGCTGTAACCACCAGTTAAATCAGAGGACACAAGGACTTTTTCAGTTTGTTCTCCATGCTGGCCCCACTTCTCATCTTGATGTGAGTCTTGAATTTTGAAGACATCAAATTTAGTGTAGTTATCTGCAGGAATTGAAATGCCTAAGAGGTCATACTGGTTAATTGATGTGGTTACTCATGGGACGATGGAGATTCTTCTGTCATTCTTTTATTTAGTGCTTGCAGTGCTTTGGAATTTCTGTTGTAGATGACAGAATTTACTGGAGTTATTGGGTATCTCGCTTATTGGCACAATTCTCTGATTTTTAAATGTTTTACTTCAGGTGAAGTGCAGAAGAATAACCTCAGAATAATAGTACTTTGAAGAAACAAATAGTGAACACAGGCTTGAAAATTATTTTATTTTCTTGAGGGTGTGTCTTGACAGTGTTCAGATCTTACCCCTCATGGGACTGCAAGTAAGTGCTTGGATGCTCACAGCTAGTGACTATGGGCATTATCCTGGGTAGTTACTTTATTTGAGTAAGGAACAGTCAAACTAGGTGGTTGTGTTTCTTCCTTCTTTTTCTTTGTTTTATTGGTACTGGGCTTCTAAAGTTAGGGCCACAGCCTTGCCAGGTAAGTACTATTACACATTGTTTTAGTTTTGCAGACAAGTTCTTACATTTTTGACAGCTAGCATTGGACTCTGATCCTTCTTCCTCACACATAGCTGGGATTGTAGGTGTGCAGAATTATGCTTCTAGCAATATTAGTAATTTGATGGATTAAATGTGAATAAAAGTTTACAATAGCTCAGTCCCCAGTGGCTTATGCTGATAATCCTTGCTACTCAGGAGGCTGAGATCAGACAGTCACAGTTCAGAATCAGGTCAGGTAGACAGATCTGAGAGACTTAATTCCAGTTTACAAATAAAAAGCTAGAAGTAGACATATGGCTCAAGTGTAGTGCCAGTGGTGAGTGAAAAAGTCATGGAGCAGCTTGTGGCCCCTGAGTTCAAGCCTAGGAAATTTACCTGCTTTTATTTAATTTTTGAAGATCTCAAATGATTTAATTTTGGATACTCTATATTTTAATTATATACTGCTTAAGCAATATGACAATGGATTATGCACAAATGCATTCCAAATGCCTATTGTTCACGAGCATAGAATTATGAACTTATTGTTGGCTCACAGTCTTGAAGGTTTTCCTGACTGGTTGCTCTGTTGCTTGGGGCCTGTAATGAGGCAGCACCTAATGTTTCAGAGCATGTAGTGGAGTATAAAGTGCAGTGGGAATGTGGTAGAGATAGAAGAAAATATTGGAGCCAGGCACTGGTGCCTCGCCCAATTACAGTTTGAAGTTAACTTAGGCAGTTTGAAGCTAACCCAGGCAGACAGTCTGTGAGACTCCATTTCTAAAATAACCAGCTGTAGGCTGGACAGGTGACTCAAGTGATAGAGCACCAGTAGACCATATTTGAGGCTCTTGAGTTCCAGCGTTGGAAAACAAAACAAAACAAAAAACAAGAAAAACAACAATGGAAGAGTATTGAGTTGTAGTCTGATTCATCTACAAATCTAGTGTCTGGATTGATATGCAAGGTATGGGGGCCCCTTGTTTTGTGTGGGCCAGGGACTTGAACTTTGAGCACTCTTCCACTTGAGCCTTAGCTCCACTTCTGGCTTTTTTTTTTTTTTTTTTTTTTGGGTCCAGTTGTGGGGCTTGAACTCTGGGCCTGGGCGCTTTCCATCAGCTCTTCAGCTCAAGGCTAGCACTCTACCACTTGAGCTACAGTGCCACTTCCAGCTTTTTTCTTTTTGCTTATGTGGTACCGAGGAATCAAACCCACAGCCTCAGGCATGCAAGGCAAGTGCTCTACCACCGAGCCACCTTCCCAGCCCCAGGAGATGAGTTCTTTAGCTGAGTAGTGGCGTGTGCCAACAAATTTGTGTTGAAATTTTAATGAATTAAATAATCTTCTGGCTAAAGAACAGTTTTGATCAAGTTATTTTCATCATAAACCACATGACTAAATGAGCAGTAGGAAGATTTATTATGGATTTAGTGCTGAGCCAAAGATCACAGTAGGATACTGTGGTGAAACATGATAAATACTAACACTCCATTTGAGTGTGGTTGCCAGGCACAGGCTTACATATTTCTTGTGTAATGTGCAAAATTGAATGATTGAGTTATTATGGAGTTTGATTGAAGTAATCTTTAAAACTATGAAATGTTAACATTTTAGAAATTAAAAATAGAACCTTGTTTGGAATATTGAAAAGTTGCTTAGTTATTAACTATTAGGATGTACAGGTGAAGGTAGAGATTGATAGTTTAACGGAAGTAGAAGTTTAAGAACCCAACATTAATATTTTTATTTTTAAAAAGTAATATTTTGTCACTGTATTTGATTTTGGTACCCTGCATCTTGTATATATATTTACCTAATTTGGGGAGGGGAAGGGGAATAACAAAATGCTGAAACAAGCACACAGTATGACCGTTTGCAACAATAAGACTCACAAGACACTGTTGGAAATGAACTTTACAACTTGGGTGGGGGAGCCAGGGGAGTGAAGGGATTGTAGGAGAAAAACAAGGGGGATGTTTACAATGCTCGACAATGTACTCATTACCTTATTCATGTACCTGAAACCCTCTGTACAGCATCTTTACAATAAAATAAAATTTAAAAAAGAACCTATAAAAATAATATTTCGATTTAGGATCTCACTAAGTAGCTTTGACCTCTCTTTCTCTCTCTTTTTGCTGGTCCTAGGGATTGAACTCAAGGCCTGGATACTGCTTCTTAGCTTTTTTGCACAAGGCTATCACTTTACCACTTACTCCATATCTCCATGTTTCAGGCTTTTTGATGGTTAATTGGAGATAAGAGTCTCACAGATTTTATGCCCAGGCTGACTTCGAACTGTGATCCTCAGATTTCAGCCTCCTGTGTAGCTAGGATTACAAGTTTGAGCAACTTGTGCCTAGTTCACCTGAATTATTAGTTTTAATCGAGAGCTTCTCAAGATACCTTACAGTTTATATATTTGAAATTTAGGAGACTGAACCCAAGAACTTGCACATGCTAGGGTACATTCTACAATTTAAACTCAGTAGTGTACAAGATGAACTATATTCATACTCTTAAGCACTTCTTCCATTCTCATTCGAGTCTTTTTTTTAAAGGCATATTTATTGGTGTAGTTCTCTATGTAGCATGTATGATGCTACATGCTAATTCATCACAGTGATTCTGTATTTAAAAATAGTAATGTTCCCATGTTTTAATTTGTATTCATTTAAAGTGATACTGTATTATCAGGCATAAGGTCTTTTAAATGAGTTTGGAAGTTTATTCATACTGTTCAGTTTTGAAATGTTTAGCATAGATCTTATGTATTTTTTTCCTTTCTTTTTAGGCAAGAAGTTATGAAATGGAATGGATGGGGATATAATGATTCTAAGTTCTTCCTCAATAAGAAGGGCCAGGTTGAATTAGCTGGGAAAAGGTAACACATTTTTTTTGGTTCTTTCCCCTTGTTCTACAGGAATATTTTAAACATACATAAAAATAGAAAGGATAATGTAATAATTTTTCCTCCAATTTAAAAATTATTAACATTTTGTCATAATTGCTATTTTTTTTGTGTGTGTGCCAGTCTTGGACTCAGGTTCTGGGGCTGTCTCTTGCTTTTTTTGCTCAAAGCTAGCACTTCTGGCTTTTTGGTGGTTATTTGGAGAAAAGAGTCTTATAATTATTCCTGCTTGGGCTGGTTTAGAATCAACATCCTCTTATCTCAGCCTCCTGAGTGAGTAGGATTATAGGCATGAGACATCAGCACGTAGCAATTCCCTTTCTTTTTCTGTAGGTTTTTTTTTTGATGGTCGTGGAGCCTGGGCGCTGTCCCTCAGCTCTTCAGCTCAAGACTAGAGCCCTACCACTTGAGTCACAGCACCACTTCCAGCTTTTTCTGCTTATGTGGTACTGAGGAATTGAACCCAGGGCCTCATGCATTCAAGGCAACCACCTTCCCAGACCCTTCTGTAGGTTTTTTATTTTCCTAACTTAGCTTAGCTAAGGGGGGGAGGGGATAATTTTAATTATTACATATATTGTGTATTTACAATATATTCCAGTTAATCTTACCCCCTCTGTCACTTCCTGCCTTTCCCACCCATTTTTTTATATTATTTTTAATTCTGAAATTGTCATGACCCTTCTAAATAAATATATACCTCCTTGTTGCTGTTCACACAGTGAGACCCGGGAACTCGGTATCTGGTAGGCAGAAAGAGACCATACCATGCATGTATAGACAAAGCTTATTGAAACATCATGTACTTATGGGAACTCGGTATCTGGTAGGCAGAAAGAGACCATACCATGCATGTATAGACAAAGCTTATTGAAACATCATGTACTTATACAGGGCATAGGGGCATAGAAGGCAAGGCTATAGTCAGGCCAATCCCAGGACAGGAAGGTAAACAGCTTGAAGGAAAACAACTTGGAAGTAAACATCTTGAAGGTAAACAACTCTTGGGGGATATGGAGGATTAGCAACTTTTTTTTTTTTTTTGTCGGTCGTGGGGCTTGAACTCTGGGCCTGGGCTCTGTCCCTCAGCTCTTCAGCTCAAGGCGAGCGCTCTACCACCTGAGCTACAGCGCCACTTCCAGTTTTCTGGTGGTTTATTGGAGATAGGAGTCTCCCGGTCTCTCCTGCCCGGGCTGGCTTTGAACCGTGATCCTCAGATCTCAGCCTCCTGAGTAGCTAGGATTACAGGCGTGAGCCACCAGTGCCCGGCTGGATTAGCAATTTTTAATCTGTGACTGAAAAGAGTCATTCAGGGCAACAAAAGATGAAGTAAGGTGCATGTGAGGATCTATTTAGAAGAACACAAAAGGAATCTTGATACACAATTAACTAGGAGGAGCACAAATGGTATATCCTGAAAAACACCACTGGAGCCTGGCACCAGGTGCAGGATCTTTGCCAGCTTGGAGGAAGGGACGTCCCTCTTATCCTCCAGAGGAATGCATGCCAGCATGCACCCTCACGGCACACAGGAACTCAAATGGGGTCTTGCTAGTCAAGGCCTCCTGAATATTGGTTATGTTTGACTGTTAACATAATTCCACAATAACAAACATTTTTATAATATCTGATTATTTGAGACCATATTTAATCCATATTGCCCAGTTATCTCACAGTTGTCTTTAATAAGCAACTTGTTTGAATTGAGTTATGGATTTTGATGAAAGTAATCTTTCAGAATCTACAGTCACCCTGACACCCAGTCTTCATGGCATTGATTTATCGAAAGTAATTTGATATATAGAATTGGTAATTTACATTGAAGTATGGGAAATAATAGAGGACTACAATTTTAGGTCTGTGTGAATATAAACAGAATTAAAAAAATTAGCTTCTGAGGTATAATTGGAAAAACATAGAAGAGATCAGTCATTTGTATGATAGCTTTTACATTTCTGAGATGGTTTTGTTAATGTGTTGATAAGAATTATAAAGGCTATTCATGTCTCAATAGAACTGTGAAAACTTAAAGAATTTGAAGAATGTTTGTTTTCTGGACAGAATTGTGAAGGGATATCTTAGTTTTTGTTTATTGAATTTTAATAGAACTTTGAAAAAAGAATGAGTACCAATAGGCAATATTTGAACTCTGGCTCTAAAAAATTAATTCAAAATTCAGACTGAGGAAAAATTTGGATTTGATAATATTGTGAATTTATTCTAGTATTCACTTTGATTTGATATATATATGATATATATATATATATAAGGCATTAATATGCTAAGATTAAAGGCACACGTCAATATATGAAAATGGAAGAGGCTGAGATTACATAGGTGGTACATACCTGCAATCCCAGCTATTTGGATTATGGGAGTGGTGGATTGCTATTTGAAGTATTCTAGGGCAAAAAGTTATTTAGACCCTATTTCAAAAAATAAACTGGGAGTCAGGTGCTGATGTGCTCATGCCTGTAATACTAACTGTTCAAGAGGCTGAGTTCTGACTATCTCAATGTAAAGCCAGCCTGGAAAGGAAAGTCTACAAAGACTTATCAATTAACCACCAAAAAAATGAAGTGAAGCATTGGTGTGAGCAATTGGTGTGAGCTCAGAGTTGAAGCCTCAGGACCACCATGTCTGCTGGCCCTCCCTCCCCCTCCACACACACACCCTAAATAATAAACTAGGTGTTGTGGTTTATGCCTGGAATCCTAGCTCTGAGAGAACAAAGGTAAAGTAAGAGTGTCATGGTCTGAGGCTTACACAAGACCTTATCTGAAAAATAAAGCAGGAAGGGTTGAATAGCGTGTTAAAAGGCACACCCAGGAAGTTTTAAGTCCCTGAGTTCAAACCCTAATACTGCCAAAGAAATCAGTTTTATAATTCACTTGGAGAATTATTAACTAGCTGGAGGTATTGCTCAAGTGGTAGAGTATCTTATCTGTCTAGTAAAAACAAGTCCCTGAGTTCAAGCCCCCATGCCACCAAAAAAAAGCAAAATTAAAATATAAAATTTATTTTTATCAAAAAACATGAGAATGAAAAACATAAATCACAAAGAGATTGTTTAATATCAGCTCTATAGTAACTCAGTAGAACCAGATGCTAGTGGCTCACACATATAATCCTAGCTACTCAGGAGGCAGAGATCTGAGAATTGCAATTAGAAGCCAAACCAGGCAGGAAAGTCTCTGAGTAGTTTATCTCCAATAAGCTACTCAAAAAAGCCAGAATTCTCACTGTGTGTGTGTAGTGCTAGCCTTGAGCAAAAGAAGGTCAGGGTGAAGTAAGGAGGCCAGGTCTGGCTGGCGCCATATTGGCCATATTGTAGAGTCTGACATCTTTTCTTCATGCTGGGAGAAGGAACCCTCCCCGCTCCCCCATCCCCTGCCTCCCAGATAATGGGCACCCCTAGAGGCAGGGGCAGGCACTTGGCAGATAGGTTACTGAATCTGTCAGCCTAGTGCCTGGGACTGGGAATTTTCTGAGGATCTGTCCCCTGCTGACCTATTTAGGCCGGGACCAGCCTAGCCGCTGGACTCCATGCTATGTGTTGTCTCCGTGATCCTATCCTGTGTCCTGTCTCCTGGCTTGTTTCCAGTCATCAAGGAGTCCCAGTTCAGCTCTCCATTGGAGCTGAATTGGCTTGTTGGTATTGTTATTTCTTTCCTCTTTAGCGTGTTCCCTAGCTGGGTTATGTGTATTTGCACATTGCAGGCTTTTGTAACCACTGGTGGCCTGCAGCCTGTTAGTATATAATAAAGACTCCAATATTCTGTATTTTAAAATGTGGCTTCTGGGATGATTTACCTTACAACAAAGGATAGTGCCCAGGCCCAGAGTTCAAGCCCCAGGACTGGCAACACAAACAAACCAAAAAAAATCTCAATAGAAACATGTTTCACAAACTTGAGCTGGCAACAAAACAGCAAAACTAAGTGGACAAGAGGCTCAGTCACACGGTAATTAATGAAATTTAATAATTTTTGTTTTTCTTTCTTTTTTTTTGGTTGGTCGGGGGGCTTGAACTCTGGGCTTGGGCGCTGTCCCTGCACTCTTCAGCTCAAGACAAGCGCTCTACTACTTGAGCCATAGTGCCACTTCCGGTTTTCCAGTGGTTTATTGGAGATAAGAGTCTCATGGACTTTCCTGCCTGGGCTGGCTTTGAACCGCGATCCTCAGATCTCAGCCTCCTGAGTAGCTAGGATTACAGGCATGAGCTACCGGTGCCCTGCTAATTTTTGTTTTTCTATTGAGACTATTGTTACTCAGTGGGGCGGGGGCAACATTTTTTTTCCGTTATAATTAATATAGCTAATTTAAAATCATTCTGTGCTACTTTTATCTTGAGTTATCTTTGAGTCAGTCATTAATTGCCCCTTCTCTTTGATTATGGATCACACATTGTTCATGCCTTGTTATTTTGGAGTATCTTGGCTGTTGTGATACTTGATTCTGTTATTCCTCTAAGGAAGCTTTCTCTCTGAGTTTTGTTTCATTAAAATCAAGCCTGATTTTAACTCCAGGCCTGATTTCAAACTCCAAAATCTGTTCATCTGTCTCTGTTTCAGTGAACAATGTAATTGTTGTTTGGGCACCATTAACATATTACATGTGTAATTGAGAATCATTTAGACATTCTGCCAGTGTTAAAAGTCCTTATTTCATGTGTGTGCTTTCTAGCTGCTGTTTTCAATCCTCTCTCTCTTGGTTCTTCAAGCTAGAAGGATGGGTAGCTTGTCAGTATTTTTGTTACCTTTTGGGCACCAGCTGGAGCTCTCCCTCTAGTTAAAATCCTAACAAAAAACCAAAACAAAAGTAGAAACTTAAGTAATGTTTTCCTCCTTCTTCCAAATACAATATGCCTGGTTCCTCTACTTTTTGCCTGTTTTTGGTCTATATATATTGCCTTGCCTTTTTTTTGGCTGGTCCTGAGGCTTGAACTTGGCCTGGGCATTTTTGTTCCTGAGCTTCTTTTGCTCAAGGCTAGTATGCTACCACTTGAGACACAGTGCCACTTGCAGCTTTTTCTATGATTTAATTGGAGATAAGAGTTAACAGACTTTCCTGCGCAGGCTGACATTGAACCACAGTCCTCAGATCTCAGCCTCTTGAGTAGCTGGGATTACAGGTGTGAGCCAATGGCGACCAGCAGCTTGTTGTTTGTTTTTGTCCTGAGTTTGTAGTTATATATGGGAAATAGTTGGGTTGATAGTTTTTTGACCATTTCAAGAAGCAGAATATACTTTGCACTCATATTTTCAAGAAGATACCTTGCTCTAATAATTTATCTTCTTTGTACCTTAGGTACCCTCTTAGTGGCATGGTTTTACCATCTTTTAGAGAATGGGTCCAGACTAACCTTGGAATATATTGGGAACATAGAACTACCTCTAAAGTAAGCACATAATAATAACTTCACTGTGATTTTTTTAAAAATCTCAAATTAATTAGAGTTGTCTGTAATTTCTTACAGTTGCTTTAATACATAGTTTCACATTTTTATTATGGTGAAGTGTTGTAATTATATTGGCCATGTTAGGATTTCTAGGAGCATGTTTTATCTGAGCCTTGATAATTTCAATTTGAGAAGTAGAGGTAAAACCTGCTGTACCTCTTACAAGGTAATAGTGGAGAGAAATTATGAGAGCACTTTGTTACAAAAATGTAAGTGGCTGTTCTTTTAGATAATAGACTTATTTGTAAATAATTGACCACAATCTGGAGTAAATGTGAAATAATTTAACATAAAAATATAATGTTACATTTAATGTTAGAACTTCAAGAGTATAGAGAATTACATAAAGTAAAATTTGTATAAATGGTAGAGATTTTAATTTGTTTATGTGGCTTTGAATATCAGAAGTGAGATTAAAAAGCTGAACTGAACTGGGCATGGTATCTTATGCCTGTCACCTCAACATTGAAGAAGCAGAGGCAGGAGATCAGGATATTGAGGCCAGCCTAGAATACAGAAAAAAAAAATCAGTAAAAAAATCCCAAACTCTTTCAAGTATACAGAAATGAAACTTTAAAAATATCTGGCATTTCTTTACATATTAATATTACTTTTTGTTATTTTGCTATACTTTTCATATTATTCCACATTGTATTTTTCATATTGTTTCAGCTGAATATAAATCTAAAAGTTGGAGGCTGTGTCCTATACAATATTCACCATTGCCTACAGCATATTATTAAGTGTTGGTGTTCGGTTCAATACTGTTAGATTTATTTAGAAATTTAGATTTTTATTTAGTTTAGACAGCTAGATTTAGAAATCTAGTTGTTGTATTCTTGTAAATAAATTAGACCGAGCAACTAGTTTCTTACCCATTCTTTGAACTTTTCTTGTCTTTTTCATCTCTTAAATTTTTTCTTTCTCAACTATTTGTGATTTTTTTTACATTCTTACAGTTGCCGTCTTCAAAATTTTTGTTAGTTTTAAGTATATACCCACTTTTCTACATTTGATTGTCTTTCAGTTTTTGTAACTGAAAATAATAATACATTTTTTTAGAGTTCTTTTGGTTATTTCCCTTCTACTGTAGGATAAATTTCATGAGGTCAAACTTATTTTATGTTTAATTCACTGCTGTATCTCCATGCTTAGGATAGTACCTGATTTATAGGAGCCATCCAGTATTATATGATCTTAATTATCTTAATAAGAGAGTATAGACATAACATGTATGACTTTCTCTCTTTCTTTCTCTCTTTTTTTTTCTTTCTTCTTTCTGGCAATATTGGGATTGAACTCAGGGCCTCATGTTTGCTAGTGCTCTATCACTTGAACCATGTTTCCAGGTCATTTTTGTGGGATATGTCTGTGTTTGTTTATTAGGACTTGAACTCAGGGCCTAGGTTCTGTTCCAAGCTCTTTTGCTTAAAGCTAGTGCCATGTTACTTGAGCCACAGCTTCACTTCTAACTTTTTGAAGATTGATTGGTGATCAGAGTCTCACAGATTTTCCTATCCAGACTGGCTTCGAATTTTGATCCTCTCCTCTCAGCTTCTTGAATAGCAGGATTATAGCCCTGAGCCATCTGCTTCTGTGATCCAGGACTTTTTTGATTGGTTGTTTTCAAAGCAAAGCCTTCCATGCCCTGGCTAGCCTATGCTGCAATCTTCCTACTTATGCTTCCCCATGTTACTGTGAATGACAAATGACAGGCCTGTACCATTTTGCACAACCACTGTGCTTTTCTCAGAGCTAGGATAACAAGTCCCAGTCATCTGTCCATCCATTGAATGAGACAGGAAATCTCATGAACTTTTTTTTTTTTCCTATCCTGATATGGCCTTATATCTTGATCCCTTGATCTCTACCTTCTATATGGCTAGGATTACAGGCTTGAGCCATTGTGCCTGGTATCATAGAATTTTTTTTTTCACATATTCTTGTACATTCTTTTTCTGAAATACTGTATTACAGCTTTTCTTCTATATCAGATTTAATATGCTAGGCATACAATTTTTTTTAACAAAAATTGGCATGTTTGAGCTTCTCCCCTTAACAATAGTCCTACACATTTGGTAGTGATAATATCATTTAACGGATTGAGAAGCTAAGGCTCACAGAAGTTGAATGACATACCCAGTGTCACATAGTTTTGTTTTTTTTTTTTTTTTTTGTGAACATACTGTACAGAGGGATTACAATTACATGGGCAAGATAATGTGTCACATAGTTTTTATTTGTGGTTTTGTTTTTTTGGGGGGTGGAGTGGGGGTTGGTCTTTGGGGCTTGAACTCAGGGCGTGGGCTCTGTTCCTGAGCCTCTCTGTGCTCAAGGCTAGTGCTCTACCTCTTGAGCAACAGTACCACTTCCAGCTTTTTCTGAGTTGCTTATTGGAGATAAGAGGCTCATGGACTTTCCTGCTTGGGCTGGCTTTGAACTGTCATCCTTAGCCTCCTGAGTAGCTAGGATTACAGACATGAGCAACTGACAGGCTCAGTGTCACATAGTTTTAAATTTAAAGCTGAAAATTACCATTCAATATACTTGTAAATTAGTATCAAGTTTATGTATATATTTTTTTCTTTCTTTTTTTTTTCTTGATAGTACAGAGGTTTGAATGGACAGTTTACACTTGCTAGCCAGGGTCTCTAGGCAAGTCACCTGAACCACATTTTTGCTTTAGTTATTTTCAGGTAGGATCTTACATTTTTGCTCAAGCCTGGCCTAATTGTGATTCTCTTACCTATAGTCTTCTGTATAGTTGGGACCATAAGTGTACAGTATACCACAATGCCAACTTATTAAGTAAAATAAAGGTCTTGCTAATTTTTTTTTGGTGGGCTGGTATTATTCTCTGAATTTCTTCTGGGATTACAGGTATGAGTTATGGAGCGCTGCATGACTAAGTTTTAAAATAGTTCTGTAACATTGGTTTTATACTTACTCTAATACTTTTTGTTGATTGTTTTAATTTTTTTTATCATTCTGAAGTTGTCATTAAAGAAAATGTATTTAGTTCAGGAAAATGTATATAGTTCAAAAATAAGTAGCTTCTTTCCAGTTTCCTTGGTCTAAACTGAAGATTTGAGGCTTCCCTATTTTTGATTGTGGGGAATGCAAATACAAGTAAAGAGGAAACTGATTTAGGTTATAGAATGTGATTAGCCAGGCAATTTGCTACTTTCATAAACTTTGTTTCTGAATTTGTCTAACTTAGGATGCGGAAGGAGAAAAATGTACATTTCATAGTCATTCTTTTTAACTGAGGTATTCAAAATTTACTTTTTACAAATAAGCAAAAATAAAAAAAATATTTTCTAGGCATCTTTGAATCCTAGTGATGCACCTCCATCTATTGTAAATGAAGATTTTCTTTATGAACTTAAAGAAACCAATATTTCATATTCACAAGAGGCAGATGACCGAGTATTTAGAGCTCATGGTAAGCCATTTTATATCAATACTGTTTACTTTTTTTGTTTTGTTTTGGAAAAGATTGAGAAGGTTGCATGTTCTTTTTAAAATTATTTTTACATAGTTTACAAAGAAGTTGCTATTTAACAAAATAGTTTATCAATTTGAATTTTTACTCTCATTTACGATATTTCTGCACTTTTCTTTTTAAATCACCTAACAGGTCATTGTCTTCATGAAATATTTTTGCTCAGGGAAGGAATGCTTCAACGAATTCCTGATATAGTTGTATGGCCAAGTAAGTTATTTTACCTCTCTGCATCATTAATTTACTATTATTAAATCTTAAATAAATTTAGTATTGGAAATATTGCTTTTAAACATGAGTTGTAAAAAATATAAAAAAATATAAATGTCATGAAACTATTTCTTGATCTGATTGTCCTGAACTGTTTTAAGGGCTGCATCTATTGATGATGATTAACTCTTCATTGTACATGGAAGTAATTATATTTAGAAATCACTAACATGCCATTTTAATTTGGAAGTGAAATTATTATTAGTGAAATTATTATCTCTCAGTGGTATATTCTGATGTAGAAATTATTAATTGACAGAGCTGGCTACTATAAAAATAATAATAGCAACAATTTGAATTAAGTTACGGGGTAAAAACCATGGGTAAATGGTAAAACAAGTTATTCCACGATGTATTATTTTTTTTTTTTTTTTTTTTGTCACGGGGCTTGAACTCTGGGCTTGGGCGCTGTCCTGAGCCTTCAGCTCAAGGTGAGCGCTCTACCACTTGAGCCACAGCACCATTTCTGGTTTTCTAGCTGTTTATTGGAGATAAGAGTCTCACGAACTTTCCTGCCCAGGCTGGCTTTGAACCGCGATCCTCAGATCTCAGCCTCCTGAGTAGCTAGGATTACAGGCGTGAGCCACCAGTGCCCAGCTACGATATATTATTTGTATGTACATACACAGACATGGATGTTTTGAGAAATTATTTATGTTTGGCTTAGGATAGAAGATGCAGGAGCTTACCCCAATAAGGTTTAGGCACACATCTTTTTCATGGCTGTTCTTGTTTTAATCTGTTTCTGTTACCAGATAGTTTAAGTCAGGACAACTACATTGTTTTTTGCTGTCCAAGACTGCATCTTTTGAAAGTTCTATTGATTTTTTTTTTTTTTTTTTGTCGGTCGTGGGGCTTGAACTCTGGGCCTGGGCGCTGTCCCTCAGCTCTTCAGCTCAAGGCGAGCGCTCTACCACTTGAGCTACAGCGCCACTTCCGGTTTTCTGGTGGTTTATTGGAGATAAGAGTCTCACGGTCTCTCCTGCCCGGGCTGGCTTTGAACCGCGATCCTCAGATCTCAGCCTCCTGAGTAGCTAGGATTACAGGCGTGAGCCACCAGCGCCCGGCTCTATTGATTTTTTTAAAACTTGTTTTGCTCTTTGGATTTTAATTTTCAAAACATCGGCTCATTCATGGATAGTCAGGTCCTAGATAATATCTTTCTCCTTTGCAAGGACTATCTGAAGGGAAAATTATGTATTCATATGGTGTTAAGAGTGGAGGTGAGATATACAGCAGGAAATTCCTAGAGCATATAGAGCAGAGATTAGTTTCCTGATACTTAGGATATATAGTCTCTTGTCTATCTCTAGTTATGAAATAATTCCTTTGTTTCTGTTAGCATAGCAATTTATTTGTAAGAAAAAAAGAGCTATCTCAATAGAAAAAAAATTGTTTTGCGTACCAATTTTTAAGTAGCTTTAGGCTACTTCTCTACCAGGATTTGATACCATCTTACTAAAAAACAGAAGGCAAAGATCCATCAATTTTCAGTACCTTTGGAAACTTTAAATAGTATAAGTAGTAAATAGACCTCTTTCAACACATGAAAAAACTTTTACTTGTGCTCTTTATTGATTTACTTCATGTTTGAATGTTAAAATGTTGAGAGAATAAATACTATAAAGGGAGTTTGTGTTTTGCTTTAAGATATCTAAATGTTTAAGAACAGACTAAGGAAACAAGTTTATCAAATATTACACAAGTTTTTTTTTAAATTTAAAAAATAATTTCCATTTGGTTATTGTTATTTCCTCTCACCTTTACCCTTCTTTTTATTTTCCCCTTTCCATTCCAATTTAGTTTCTTAGCAGTACTTAACTGTGTTTTTGCAATGACTTTAACTATTTTTATTCCTACCATTCCCTCCCTCCCTCCCATCCTAATTTCCCTTTTTTCCTCTTACTTGAACTTACCCTATCTCCTTCTCTTCCCTCCCATCCCCTCCTTTCTCTCCTCTTCTTCCTCCCTTCCCTGGCTTCCTTCTTGGTGGTACTGGATTCTTGGCCTTGTAGTTGCTAAGCTGTTCATGAACTACACATCTTCAGCCCTACTTTTTGTGTTTTATTTTGTTTTTGAACGAGGGCTTTGAGGAATTTTTTGTTCTTTTCTATCAAAGTGGCTTGAACCTTGATGCTACTGCTCTCAGCCAGCAAGTAGCTAGAATATATAGACATGAGCCATCAATACTTGGCATCTTAATATTTTCTTGACCTTTTAAGCTTCCTGTACATATTTGAGAAGCAAATTCTAGTGAAAAAATTCCTTTGTCATTTTGTTTTACACTTTAAAAATATACATGAATGTTACATTTCTGGATGAATGCAATTTGTAAATTTTGCAGAATCTTAGGGTTATTTTAAGGACTTCTTTGAAATAGTTTCTCAACATATTATCAGTTCATTGAGGCCTTAATTCAACTTTAATGTAAATTTCCTGTTGATTTAATATGATGAGGATAAGCTTTGAGAAAATGTCATAATTTAGGGCCATGGGCTTTGAGTGATAAAACAGTTTGGAACGGATTCCCGAGGTATCTGATCTCAGTTTGTAATTTAAGAGCTGCAAAAGAAATCTATCATTATACTTGTCTTTAAATCTGTTCAGTCTGAATCAAAATTCTGCATCTTGCTTTATTAGAGTATCTGATGTTTAAAGTAAGAATTTATAATAACATATAACTTCTCTGATTTGGGGTTATTCTTAATCAGGATTTTTACCACTTGTGACCTTTATACCCTGTGAATATTTTTAGTTTGGACAGATAGTTATTCATGTACTTCACTTTCCTAGTAGTAATATAACTGACACTGGTAGAGAACCTTCCAGCTACATACAATAGAAATTCATGTGCTAGTCTATTTTATGTAAAAATTTTGTTTGTTAAAAAACAGAACAAGGACTGGACACTTGTGATTCACACCTATAATCCTAGCTACTCAAGAGGCTGAGATCTGAGGATCAAAGAGACTCCTATCTCCAGTTAAGCACCAAAACAGCTGAGAGTGGCAGGCACTCAGGAACAGCACCAAGGCCCTAAGTTCAAGCCCAAAGACCAGCACCAAAGAATTTCAGACAGAATATAGAATCATTGATGGGGTCTAGAAAAGGGATAGCTCAAGTAGTAGAGCACTTGTCTAGCATGTGCAAGTCCCTCGGTGTTAGCTCCAGTGTGGGGAAAGAAAAAGAGCAAACTTAAGGGGTGAAGTATGAAAGGAAACGTTCTGTTTACATAATCTAAGGATATTAATTTCAAGAGAAAATATAGTATCATTTTGATGGAGAAACCTAGCAAATACTACCAAATCAAACTATCAAAGAGGACATTAGAAATGAAATATGTCAATTGCCACATCATGTTGAGAAAAGCCTAGCACTTATTCCTGCAGCATCTTTGCAAAGATTTGTGAGGGAACATATACAACGTCAAACTGAGGGATATTCTATGAAGTAACTGACCAGGGTTCAAAAATACCATTGCCATCAAAGTCAAAGACTTAGGAAAGGTCTACCTTAAGACTAAGAAACCATGACAACTCAATTCAGTGTGTGATCTTGGATTAGACTGTGGGATAGAAAAGGAGACATTAGAGTGAGGTCTGTAGGTTTGCTCATTGTTTTATGTCAATGTTAATTGTTTGGTTTTGCTTTAGACTGGAATTATGTAATTACAGTGGTAATGTATGTTTGAAATTATTTAAAAATAAAAAGTTGGAAGGAATCTAACTTTTTTTTTGGGGGGGGGGGGTTGGTTGTGGGGCTTGAACTCTGGGCTTGGGCGCTGTCCCTGTACTCTTCAGCTCAAGGCGAGCACTCTACTGTTTGAGCCACAGCACCACTTCCGGTTTTCTAGTGGTTTATTGGAGATAAGAGTCTCATGGAGTTTCCTGCCCAGGCTGGCTTTGAACCGTGATTCTCAGATCTCAGCCTCCTGAGTAGCTAGGATTTACAGGCGTGAGCTACTGGCACCCGGCTGGAATCCAACTTTTAATATAGCTAGTTAATATGTTAATAAGTGAATAAACAAAGGAAAAGTTCAGATGTTAAAGAACTGTAAATCCTCATTTCCTAAGGTAACCAGAGTTAATATGCCTATCAATTTATTTTTCTTTTTTTTTTCAACAGTGTGTCATGATGATGTAGTTAAGATTGTGAATCTAGCATGCAAATATAACCTTTGTATCATACCAATTGGTGGTAAGTATTGTGCTTTCAAATTTTAATATGATGTAAATTATTGTATTTTAAATACTTGTATTTTAAACATTCTTGTATCTCTTGGAAACAAACATTCTTTTTTTTTTTATTTTTATTTTTTTTTGTCTGGTCGTGGGGCCTGAACTCTGGGCCTGGGCGCTGTCCCTCAGCTCTTCAGCTCAAGGCTAGCGCTCTACCACTTGAGCCATAGCGCCACTTCTGGCTTTTTTCTTTTTGCTTATGTGGTGCTGAAGAATCGAACCCAGGGCCTCAGGCATGCAAGGCAAGCGCTCTAACCACTGAGCCACCTTCCCAGCCTGAAACATTCTTATAGTTACGTTTATTTTCAAAAATTGGCTTATCATTTTCATTTCTGTAACAGTAGATCTTCCTAAACTGAGACTTAGTTTACTCTTAATTCATGGCTTATTACGAGATCATATTTGAAGCTGTGATGTGATGACTAAATAAGAAAATGTTCCTGTGTTACTAGTTATTTTCTGACCTAGCATTTTCTTGGTGTGTGTTTGTTTGTTTATTTTGGTGTGGATCCTGTGGCTTGAACTCTGGGCCTAGATACTGTCCTAAGCTTTTTTGCTAAAGGCTAGCACTCTACCACTTGAGCCACAGCTCCACTTCTGGCTTTTTTGGTACTAATTGAGAGATAAGAGCATCATAGACTTTTCTGCGGGATGGCTTCAAATTGTGATCCTCAGATCTCAGCTTCCTCAGTAGCTAGGATTATAGGCAGGAGCTGCCAGCATCTAGAAGCATTTAAATTTTCAAAGATAAAATATAAATATACCAAATGTAAATATTTGAGAGCAGAGTAATCATTATACGCAGTGCAACCTAAGATATCATCAATATAATGATGACTAAATCAGTATCTTCCAATATAGAAAACATTGTTTTGCATTGTTTCATTGTTATTGTTTGTTTTTGATGGTCTAGGGTTTGAACTTAAGGCCTAATAATTGCGAGGTAAGCTCTTCAGTACTTGAGCCATGTCTCCAACTCTTTTTGTTTTGTTTATTTTTCAGATAGAGTTTTGAGTTTTTGCTTTGGCCTTGGGCCACAATCCTCCTACTTATTTATACTCCTGTGTAGCTGAGATTATGAATATGGTCACCATTCTGGGCTTTGTTGTTGAGAAAGGGTCCTGGAACATTTTTTCTTAAACCTGCGTTCTTCCTGTCTTTGTCTCTGAAATAGCTACTTGAATTAGCATTGCACTCAGTGTTGTTTTGTATTTTTAAGTGAATTTGATCTCTTTTGATCTTTTATTTATGATATTTTTAACTATTTACACAAACCAAAGGAAATCACTTTCACTCAACAATTTGGCATTGATAGAATGAAAGGAAATGGATGTTCATTATTTCAGAAACTCTACTCCCACAGCTAGTACTATATATTGAATTCATTCAAAAAGGCACAATGATGCTACTTGCGATAAAATATTGTATTTTAGATGGTAAGACAAGCAAGTAATGGTTACTTATCACAGGCATTTTGTTTGTAGCTGATGTTCATTATCTTACCTTCTGAAATTAATACGATCCATACAGATCACTTCTATACTACTTATGATAGGTGACATCATAAGTAGTAAAATGCATGAAATTCCAATTAGTATTATTATATTTGCTGTAGGATGATATAGGTCTAGCTAAGACTGTAAAATATTCTTACTTATATTAAGAAAACATTTTGCTTTTGACAACAAAGAGAAAGCAGCAAGCCAGGCAACCAGTGGCTTATACATGTGATCTTAGCTACTCAGGTGGCTGAGGTCTGAGGATTGTGGTTTAAAGCCAGCCTGGGCAGAAAACCACCAGAAAACTGGAAGTAGCACTGTAGCTCAAATGGTAGGGTACTCACCTTGAGCTAAGGAGCTGAAGGGGCAGTGTCCAGGCCCAGAGTTCAAGTTCCACGACCAACCATTTAAAAAAGAGAGAGAGAGAGAGAAAGCAATAAAACAGTATATGGTTTAAATACTTCTAGGGGCTGAGCGTGGCTTAGTGGTATAGTGCTTGCCTTGCATGCATGAGGCCCTGGGTTCAATTCCTCAGCACCACATAAACAGAAAAAACCAGAAGTGGCACTGTGGCTCAAGTGGTAGAGCATGAGCCTTGAGCTGAAGAGCTGAGGGACAGCGCCCAGGCCCGGAGTTCAAGCCCCACAGCCAACAACAACACAAAAAGATAGATACTTCTATGTATTACACATTGTATTTTAAAATCACTTTTTCGCCAGAGAATTTGTAACTTTGTTCTTAAATATCACCTAATCTAGACATTTTCTTTTTTTTCTTTTTTTCTTTCTTTCTTTCTTTTTTTTCTTTTTTGTCGGTCATGGGGCCTGAACTCTGGGCCTGGGCACTGTCCCTCAGCTCTTCAGCTCAAGGCTAGTGCTCTACCACTTGAGCCACAGCACCACTTCCGGCTTTTTCTGCTTATGTGATGCTGAGGAATTGAACCCAGGACCTCATGCATGCAAGGCAAACACTCTACCACTGAGCCACCTTCCCAGCCCCAGCTTAGAACTTTTCTAATTATATTTTTGGAGTTCTACAAATTGTTAGGAGCTTCACTTTAAGTATGTCATGACCAGGGGATGGAGCCATATAATATTGCATCATTATGGCATTCAGCATGAAAGAAAGATAAGTTTACTTTTAGTGTGTTAGCATTTGCAAATCATATTTTGTAAAGTAGAAATAGACCTCATTTCTTAGGCAGCCTCACTGCGTAGTCTAAATTAGAGATTTGCCCTTAAAACATAGTTTAAGTAAAATATTTAAGTAAAATAGTTGTCTTTTATTTTGGCAGGAGGAACAAGTGTTTCATATGGCCTAATGTGTCCTGCAGATGAGACAAGAACAATAATTTCTTTGGATACTTCACAAATGGTATATGATAATTTAAGATGTATTTGAAGATAGTTTTTGAAGGGGGGGGGGAGGTCCGGTCGTGGGGCCTGAACTCTGGGCCTGGGCGCTGTCCCTCAGCTCTTCAGCTCAAGGCTAGCGCTCTACCACTTGAGCCACAGTGCCACTTCCTATCATTGCTAGGATCATGCGTCACTGTGCTCTGCTTTCCTCCTGAAGATGTAGTCTTCAGATTTTTATCTTCAGGATAGCCTAGAACTCTCTGATCCTTCTGATCCCAGCCACATGTGGTTTAGGATAACAGACACATACCACTGAGCCCTGCTGTGTGTAGAGAAGAGGTCTTATGACCTCTTCTGCCTGGGCCGTCCTCAAACCTCAGTCCTCCCATTCAGCCCCCAAGTAGTCAGGATTACAAGAATTGGTTTCTCTTTTATTATTACTTTATTTGTATTTCTTTATTATTTTTACCAGAACATACTTAGACATTAGATAGGTACAAGATCTGTATTTACCATGAATATATAATTGCCTCAGGACTAGTCTTTTGGCTGTTGGGAAAGATATTACTTATTACTAAGAAATTGAATACACCAAAATTCAAAAGACTTTCTTGAAATCCAGTGAAAAATTACTGAGGGAAGGACTTGATTGATTGATTGATTGATTTTGGTTCTAGTTCTAGTGCTTGAACTCAGGGGCTGGACACTGTCTCTGAGCTTTTATGTTCAAGGCTAGTGCTTTGACAATTGATCCACAGCTCCATTTATGACTCTTTGATGGTTATTAGAAGTAAGAGCCTCAGACTTTCCTGCTTTTGGCTGGCTTTGAACTGCCAATCTTCAGATATCAGCCTCCAGAGTACTTAGGATTACAAGCATGGACCACTGACGTTTGGCTAAGGAACGCCATTCTTCTTTTTATTTTTTTAATTTAGTTTTATTGTCAAGGTGTTGTACAGAGGGGTTATAGTTGCATATGTAAGGTAATGAGTACGTTTCTTGTTGAACTTGCTAAGCCCTCCCTCGTTTTTCTCCCTCTTCCCCCTCCCAATCCCGCCCAGGAATTTCATTCTTAATAATAGAAAATAATTCATGAACATTCATATATATAGGTAAAAATTGGATCAACTAAGAATTGCAAAAAGCACACCTTTGTTGGCTATCTTACATTTGGTAAGCTGAGTCAGAAAATACTCAGTTGTTTTAAGAATGAGGCAGGGATATGCTGTTTTCTACATGGGATTTCTGATTCTATTTCAGATTAAAGCAGAAATGCCATTTGTATTAAGATAACTTAGCAGGTGTATTTTTTCCATCCATTTTCTGATTTTTTTTCTTTTTGTTCAAGTATGTGGGTTTGAATTCAGAGTCTTGTGCTCTCACTTGCTTTTTTGTTCATTGCTGTCACTCAGCTACTTGCACTTGCTTTTTTGCTCATTGCTGTCACTCAGCTACTTGAGGCATGCTCCATTCTAGCTTCTTAGAGGTTGTCTTGAGAATTTGTCTGCCTGGGTTGGCTTTGAATTGCAGTCCTTAGGTCTCATTCTGAATAGCTAGGATAAGCCACTGGAGCCTGGCTTCATTTTTTTTTTGATTGGTTGTGGGTCTTGAACTCTGGGCTTGGGCGCTGTCCTTGTACTCTTCAGCTCTAAGCCAGCACTCTACCACTTGAGCCACAGTGCCACTTCTGGTTTTCTGAGTAGTTTATTGAAGATAAGAGTCTCACGTTTTTTTGTGCCCAGGCTGGCTTTGAACCTTGATCCTCAGATCCCAGCCTCCTGAGTAGCTAGGATTACAGGCGTGAGCCACTGGGCCCAGCTCTTCATTTTTTTTTTTTTTTAAACTTTTAAGTAAATATGATTGCTTTGTTAACAGTACTGCTGATAGTATTGGCAGGCTTCATATATGCTATGTTTTTCATGCACAGCATCTCATGTTCTTACAACAACCCTGTCAGTACGTATTACTATTGTCTTTGTTTTGCAAGTAAATAAGCACTTCAGCCTGGACAAGGTTTTTTATTTTATTTTATTTTTTATTGGTCTGGGACTTGAATTTAGGGTTTGGGTATTATCCTTGAGCTTTTCTTTTTCTTTCTTTCTTTTTTTTTTTTTTTTTTTTGCTTAAGTCTAGCACTGTACCATTTCAGCCACAGCTCCAATTACAGCTTTTTTGGTGCTTAGTTGGAGATAAGAGTTTCACAGACTGTGGCAGCTAGGCTGTCTTCAAACCGTGATGCTCAGATCTCAAATCTCCTGAGTAGTAGGATTAAGGCATGAACCACTAGTTCTAGGCATAGAGTTTTTGACTAAGCTAAAAGATTGAGTTCAATTCAAATTAATACATGCATAAAGACAGTCTTTTTTTTAACCAGCCAACTGCCTTGATTAATATGACATGTTATATATTAAGGTTTTAGTGGAACTCATTTCCCATGTAGCTGTCCATTGGAAAACCCTACTTGCTTAATAGTCTTTATCATTCATTGCTTTGGATTTAAAGAAATTAAATATTTCCTGAGGAAATATTAGTTCATAGAGATAAACTTTTCTCTTTCTTTTGTAACAGAATCGAATTCTGTGGGTAGATGAGAACAATCTGACAGCTCATGTAGAGGCTGGCATAACAGGACAAGAATTAGAAAGACAGGTATGACATCTCTGTATTAAGGTTTAAAAAACTGCTCTATGTTCTGTCTGAATAAAGTACTTTTCACAGTATATTGCATTGTTTGGATTCTTTTTTTCTCTTTTCTTTTTAATCCTTCCTTCCCCCTCTCCTTCCCTTCTCCCTTGCTCTCCTACCTTTCCTCCCTCTGTCTTACTGGGAGTTGAACTCAGGACTTCACACTTGCTAGGCAAGTATCTGCTGTTTGAGCTGTATGTACTCTTAGTCATTTTGCTTTTAGTTTGTTCTTCAGATACATACCATAATAGCTAAAATCTCACGGACTTTTCTGCCTGAACTGGTTTGAACTACAGTCTTCTGATCTTAGCTTCCTGAGTAGCTAAGATTACAAGTGTGAGCCACTGGTGCCTGGCTTGCACTGATTTTTAATATGTATAAGGAAAGTCATTAACATGTCCGTTCTGAATTTGGGGATATTTTTCAGGTTTATTACACTTTTGGCTACTTTACTAGTTAATAGTCTGGATGTGTTTCTGTTTTTTGTTTTTTTTCCCATCCAGCTTCCTGTTATATTTTTTGTTTCTAATGGATATTAGCTTTTACTGTAAACTGTAGCTCCTAGGTGTGTAACTTTGAGCAAATCACTAACCTTTATGCCTCAGTTTCTTTTATAAAGTGGGAATAATTCTACTTTATGAAGTTTTTGTTAGGATAAAATAAGTTAATAATGTAAAATACTTAGAAATTTTAATTCAACTAATTTTAATTGAGCATTATTTGCCTCATCTAGTCATACATGACCTTAAGTATTCTTTTTATGTACTATAGACCCCCAAATTTGTATCATTGATATGGACACTTTTTCTGAACATACATCCTGTTTCCTAGTTGGTCTCTCTACTTAAATGTCTAATAGACATTTCAAATTCACCATTTTAAAGCCTGAATATTTAGGGGTAAAATTTGTAATATTTTCCAAAATTTGTTTATTCTGTAATTGCTTAATTCTCACTTGATAGAGTTTATTTCTTAGGGATCTTAGATCAAAATCTGAGTCATGTGTTTTTGTTTTATAGTATGCTACTTCATAATAATTTAAGTGAGGTATAACTATCATATAGTAAATGTTTCTTGATAAATGTGTAATTTGGTAACCTTTGACATGAGTACAGCCATGAAAGCATCAGCACCATCAGGATAATGAATATATCCATGAATTCCAAATGTTTCCTCTTGCTTTTCTCAGCCCTACTCAAAGTCCTTACCTAATCCATGACAATCATGGTTTTTTGTTTTTTCAGTGTAGATGGATTTTTTTTTAATTTTTATTTTTTTTATTGTGAAAATACTGTACAGAGGGGTTACAATTACATGGGCAAGATAGTGAGTACATTTCTTATCAAGCATTGTAGCCTCCTCCTTTGTTTACCCTTCCTATCCCTTCCCATCCTCCCTCCCCCGCACCCAACCCTCCCCCCCCCCCACTCAATCCTCCCCCCCCCCCCCCCCCAAGTTGTAAAGTTCGTTTTCGACATGACAACTTGTACTTCTCATTGTTGCAACAGGTCCACCTGTATCCTTATTTAAACGACTTGTTTTTCCCCATCTCCTCCACAAATTATACCGACATCAAATACAATGAAAGCAGGGGTTATACTGGGGGGAAGTATAGATAGATTTTAATTCCTACAGTTTTATTGTAGTATAATCATATAGTTCGCTTTTACAGGTGCAGTGTCTCTGGTCATAATTATTTTGAGATTCATTTTTACTATTTCATGTATTATTTTTATTATTTAGTGGTATTCTATCATATAGTTAGTATTCTATCATCTAGTTTATCCTTTTGCTTGTTGATCCTTACTTTGATTATTTTCTTTCTTTTCTTTCTTTTGGGTCTGGTTGTGGGGCCTGAACTCTGGGCCTGGGCACTGTCCCTCAGCTCTTCAGCTCAAGGTTAGCGCTCTACCACTTGAGCCACAGCACCACTTCCGGCTTTTTTTTCCTTTTTTGCTTATGTGGTGCTGAGGAATCTAACCCAGGGCCTCAGGCATGCAAGGCAAGTGCTCTGCCACTGAGCCATCTTCCCAGTCCCTGATTATTTTCATTTTAAGGCTATTTACAAGTAAAGCTTGCAGCCAACAGTCATGTAGAAATCTATTGTATATTGTCATGCTCTTAGATAAATATCTAGAAATGGAGTATGTAGCCAAAACAGTTAAAAAAAAAAAGAAACTTTTTCTAAAAATGATTATTTTCTTTTGTATTCCTACCAGTATTATTTGAGAGTTTCAGTTTCTGTTTTTTCTTGCTAGTACTTTGATTTTTAAACCAAAAAAAGCTCAAAGTGGAGATGTGGGTCAAGTGGTTTAGAGTGCCAGCCTTGAGCAAAAAAGCTAAAGGACAATATGCAGGCCCTAAATTCATGTCCCAATATTGTGTACACACACGCCAGACACACACCAAACACACACACACACACACACACACACACACACATGCACAAAATAGAATGTTTGAGGATAGAGTTCAGGAAGAAATGTGACAGTCTAGATTTTGTTTTGTTTTTCTTTCTTTTTTTGCCTGAATTCTGGGCCTGGGCACTGTCTCTCAGCTCTTCAGCTCAAGGCTAGCGCTATACCACTTGAGCCACAGTGTCACATCTGGCCTTTTCTGCTAATATGCTGAGAAATGGAACCCAGGGCCTCATGCATGCAAGGCAGGCACTCTACCACTGAGCCACCTTCCCAGGCCCTGTGACAGTCTGATAATGTTCATTTTAACCTAGCTTATTTGTGAATGGTTATAATCATCTTAAACATAAATAAGATGAATGTTTAGTGAAAAACTTAAATAACAATGTTTTTCAAATCTTGCTTTCCTAGAAACAAAATTAGAAAAGGTGAATAATTTCCATTGCTAGTGTCCAAACACTAACAAATGATATTTGTCTAAATAGACTAAAATTTTGGATTACAATTTCCCTATCATACTTAAATACATAGGTACAAGCAGAGCTGACATATTATACATCTCTGCATGGTTTACTTCAAAAACAGAAGCAGTTGCTTCACCGAATGACTGTCAAAATGGTCAACACAGATTGATGGGCTTGAGTGCAGTAGACAGTGGGTATGCAGATGGTGGTGTCATACCATTTGACAGGAGGTAGTTGAGTCTTTAAAGTGATTTCAGTAGAATGGCTTTGGTGGTGTTTCAGTAAAGGGCATCCATTCAACCTCAGGTGTTGTGCAGATGGCGCAGCCAAACTAATATAGAAAAATGAGGAACAAGTGACTGTTTAATGTACAGGAATCCACGATCCACATCCCAAGTAAATGACAGTGTTACATGCAGGAAACTTAGCCAGATGGCTGTACATTAAAACACATGACTCCTTGAGAGAATTAAGTACAGGCAATTTGCTCAGATTTTCTGTAGACCTACTGCATATTATATTAGGGTAGGGAGTAAAGAGATTAAGTGCTTTATTTATTGAAACTGTTTGGGTGAACTTGGCAGTTCTTTAAGCATAATCTGATCTTCATACATATTGAAATTGCCTCTGTGTAAAAAAAATGTAGGAGGGACAACTGGCATTAAAGTAAAATAATGTAAGGAGTAAATAATTGGAAAATACAAGTGTCTTTTGGTCTACCTTTAGTTTTATAGTTATCCAGTAGGCAAAATTATTAAAAATTAGTAGTAGTATGATAAAAATTTTATTTTTCTAAACAAGATTATTGAATCTAAACAACAATGACATGGAAATTTCAATATAGGAGCGGTTAATGTATTGAATGCTGTGTGAATGGTAGTAAATGGTTGTAAATTGGTTGTAAAATTTCAGTAGTAAAATGTTACATTTTTACTTTTCAGCTTAAAGAAAGTGGTTATTGTACAGGTCATGAACCGGACTCCCTGGAATTCAGCACTATGGGAGGATGGATATCTACCCGGGCATCAGGCATGAAGAAGAATATCTATGGCAATATTGAGGACCTGGTAATTTTTTATAGTTATCGTATAATAATTGGTTAGTGAGTAAAGTCTTTTATAAAATGATTAAAAGCCTTTAAAAATTAAAAGTTGGATTCAAAAGTATACCCTTTTTGATTATAGTAATATTAAACATGTATAATAGAAACAATCGAAAGACACAGCTCTGCTCATTTTTAAAGGATCTTCCCCTTTCCAAGTGACTAATATTTAAGCAATTAAATAACACAGCTGTGGCCATTATTTTAGAATGCCCCTTTTCAAGTGACTAATATTTAAGCTTGTAAATTTTTTACAAATATTTATTTAAATATTCTTCATTTATTTAGTTCATTTATTTAGATGATCTCATTATTGCTATATGTTACATTAGGAGATTTTTACATTCATTTTTTTCTGGAAAAAATTTTAAACTATGGAATATGGCCCAATTGAAATTATTCTATTATGTAGTAATAAGACTTGTAATACTTAAATGTGAATAAATTTTACTTTGCCTTGTGCCAGTTTGCTAATGTGATAGTAATGTAACTGTGAGCACACTAGTTATATTTTTTGTTCCATCTATAACGTTTCCAGTGATTAACAGTGTTATATAGATTGTTTTGCCTTTCAAAACCTGTTTCTTTTTTTTTTTTGTAAAATAGAATGATAGTGTAGAATTCTGAGCATAGAATTCTAAGAATTAAAAGAATATAAAATGAAAATTTAAGTCTTTGGTGTTCCTTGGGTTCAGGACCACCTTTAGTATTTGGTAACTTCACTCATTCATCCATCCATTTGTTTGTTTTTTGAGTCAGCATCTTACTATGTAGCTCATGCTGGCCTCAGACTGAAAATTCTTTCTTAGCTTCTTGAATGCTGGGATTGCAAATGTGTCATAATGCTTGGCACATTTTAGAGAACTTTATGTTCAGTTTGGTTTTCAATTCTAATGTTGCAGCATTTTTATTACTAATAGTAATAACAAATACTTCTTTAATGAAATATACTTTTATCATTAACACCAGTTATTTAAGATATCAATATTCTGCAGACTTTAAAAAAATGTTTACCTAATCTTATTTATTTTATTGAGGAATTTTAAAAATTATATTCTTTTTGCATTAAAATAAACTCTATTATTGAATAAGAGTTACTATATACTTGCACACATTTTTCATGCACTTTGATCATATTCATATCCTCCGTTCTTTTGTCATCTTATTAGTCTTTCATATTTTATTATATATTTTTTGGAATAGTAGGTTTTGGACTCAGGTTTGTGATTGTTATTCAGGCATTCTACCACTTGAACCATGCCTCCAGCCTCTTGTGCTAAGGTTATTTTTGAAGTAGGGTCTCATTTTTCCACAGTGCTAGCTGGGACTGTGGTTCTCCTCTTTATGTTTCCCACATAGCTGGGATGACAGATAAGTAACCCCAGGTACAGCTTTTTCTGTAGACATGAAGTCTTGCATACTTTTTTTGTCTGGGCTGTCTTGGAACCTGAACCTGATCCTTCTGATCTGTATAGCTAGGATGTTAGCATGTATCACTGTACTGAGCTATTGGTTCACATGGGGTTTCATGAGCATTTTGCCTTATGTTGGCCTCAAACTGTGTTCTTCTCAATCTCTGCCACCTGATTGGCTAAGGTTACAAGAGTGGATCCTGGCTTCTGATTCTGGCTTGTTTTTGAGATAATTTTACTAGCGGTTTTTTTAGCCCTGGCAGGCCTCAAACTTAATTCTTCTATATCCATTTCCCAAGTGGTTGGGTCATAGGTATGCACCACTATGCCTAGCCTTACCTTTTTAAAATTGCTAGTGAATGTAAATTTTTAATATGTCCTCTTTGGCAATTTTATTTTCTGCTTTTTAGGGAATTGTTTATTGATGCTCTTTGCTTATTTCCTTTAGTAATAAACATTTATCTGTTAGAATCTATTCTAAAAATGTGTTGGATATTTAGCCAGCTTTTTCTTTTTTCTTTTTTTTTTTTGTCGGCCGTGGGGCTTGAACTCTGGGCCTGGGCGCTGTCCCTCAGCTCTTCAGCTCAAGGCGAGCGCTCTACCACTTGAGCTACAGCGCCACTTCCAGTTTTCTGGTAGTTTATTGGAGATAGGAGTCTCACGGTCTCTCCTGCCCGGGCTGGCTTTGAACCGTGATCCTCAGATCTCAGCCTCCTGAGTAGCTAGGATTACAGGCGTGAGCCACCAGTGCCCAGCAGCCAGCTTTTTCTTCCTCAGATACTGGAAACTATTTTTTGGAATGACTTTTCTCAGTATACCTGCTTTCTCTTTCTCTTTCTCTTGTATGCAGTGTGCCTCAGGCTTCTCTAGTTACTTTTGTATGTGCGTATAGGAAGGGAGGGGGAGAGGGAAGGGTAATAAGGGGGGCGTCGGATTGTGTGTGCATGCTAGTACTGGGGCTTGAACTCAAGGCCCAAGTACTGTTCATTAGGTTTTTCCTCATGGCTAATATTCTACCAGTTAAGCCACACCTTCACAGCTTATCGTTTATTTTGAAAATAGTGTTTTATGTATTTATGTATTTATTTATTTATTTTTATTTATTTATTTTGGGTCCGGTCGTGGGGCCTGAACTCCAGAGTTCAGGGACGCTGTCCCTCAGCTCTTTTAGCTCAAGGCTAGCGCTCTACCACTTGAGCCACAATGCCACTTCCGGTGATGCTGGGGAATCGCAAGCACTCTACCACTGAGCCACCTCCCCAGCCCGAAAATAGTGTTTTATATTAAAATACTTTAATATGTTTGTAAGCACACAGGCAAATTTATTTACAGATATTTAGAATTTGTATCATGTATGTATTGCGTTAAACAGGTGATTCATATGAAAGTGGTCACACCTAGAGGTATAATAGAAAAAAGCTCTCAAGGACCTCGTATGTCAACAGGCCCTGATATCCATCACTTCATCATGGGATCTGAAGGTAAATAACTATAAGTGAAAATTTATTATGAAAAATAGAGGTTAGTGACTTAGTTATATGAGAATCTGTGATGTTATGATATCAGATATTTGAAGGTAATGTTTTATGCATTTAAGGAATAAAGAGCCTTGAAATTTTTAAAAAAGTTTTAATTAGTACTTCATTTATTGTGAGAACATTTTATTAAAGTTTATCTTAGGTTTTGCTTTTTATATTTCTAGAGACAGTGTAATCTTTTTGGTTTTATATCATATTGAAATTTTAAATGAATTTTAAGAAAAGTTATTAGGGTTTAAAATGATTTAAACTTCTCTTCATTTAATATTTTACATTGCAGGTGGTATCCTTGCTTGTTTACTTAATATTCAGTAGATGAGAATGTCATTCTTCATTTCATCCAAAGCATAGAATTCCTGTACAGATCAGAAGAACATTGACCTTATTTCTTCTGTTTTGCGGAATGTTTTCTAGGCACAGTGTTGTATTATATGCATAGCATAAACATGGGCTTTTTTTTCAGATTTTAGTTTAGGTTGAAAACCTCCCTTAAATTCAGAGTAATAAAATAGATATAAATAAGAAACTTTTCTAAGTCAGCAAAGTCTGAGCTGACATAAGATAGATTTTGGAAGTATTTAGCTTTATTCAGGAATAATGGAATACTTTTAGCAAAGTAAGATATTGTAGAATAAATTCTCATCTTTGATGGTAACATCAAAGAGGGAAAAAGTAAATTATATCTCTTGATAAGGTAGAGGCTATATCACTGAGCCTGTGCTAGGCTGATGACCAGTAAGTCATATAACAGTTTTTTTTTGTAGGATAATGAATTACAGATCTTTGTCAAGATATCTCACCAGTTTACTGTTTAATCCTGTTCTGATCAGCATATTATATGAGAAAACAGTATTGCTTTTTTAATAAGGAAAAGTAAAACTATTGAATTCTTTAAAAACATGTAATTCTTGATTATTTTTCTGGACTGTGTGTTAATATGTCTAAGATAAATTAACCTAACCTTTTACTATCAGATGTCAAATTGAATAATAGATATCACAACTCTTAATTTTATTTTATTTTATTTTTTTATTTTTTTTGGGTCCGGTCATGGGGCCTGAACTCTGGGCCTGGGCGCTGTCCCTCAGCTCTTCAGCTCAAGGCTAGTGCTCTACCACTTGAGCCACAGCACCACTTCCGGCTTTTTGCTTATATGGTGCTGAGGAATTGAACCAGGGCCTCATGCATGCAAGGCAAGCACTCTACCACTGGGCCACCTTCCCAGCCCCACAACTCTTAATTTTAAATTAATGATTGAAGTATATATATAATTGGAGTTAACTTTAAAAATACATTATCTTGCTGGGCGCTGGTGGCTAATGCCTGTAATCCTAGCTACTCAGGAGACTGAGATCTGAGAATCAAGGTTCAAAGCCAGCCTGTGCAGGAAAGTCTGTGAGACTCTTATCTCCAGTTAACCACCAGAAAACCAGAAGTGGCTCTATGGCTCAAGTGATAGAGTATTATAAGCCTTGAGCTGAAGAGCTGGGGGACAGTGCCCAGGCCCAGAATTCAAGCCCCACGATAAAAGGACGGAGGTGGGGGGTGGGGTGGGGACTTCTTTTCAATTAACTTCATCAGACAACTAGTATTTTAAAATTCTGTATGCTAGATACTGTCCACATAGACTTAAGGACACAAACTACTATACTGCAGACGATATAATCTATGATTGAAGTAAATGCTAGAGAAATGCAGACAATTAAGGTCCATGGGTGCTATAGGGAAGCCTAGAAATAACTAATGTGGTCCTAAAAGATTCATGAGTAGGAAGTAATTCCAGATCAAGTTGCCTTCTAGAAAGAAGATGCAGGTAGACACACGTAGAAGCGAGAAGGAACTCTATCATGCTATTGCCAGATTTTAATTATAACTGGAGCAAAAGGATCGTTGTAGGATAGAATATACAGCAGGTCTATTTGTGTGTATTGGCTATTCCTCTTGCATATTCAAGATAGTTTTAGTTTCTTCCTATTCTCAAACTTCTCCCTATAGGAGGGCTTTTGAACTTTCCAAGTGTGATTAGAGTATTTGGGGATTTTTTGTTCCAAGTTTGCTTTTTAGATGCAATTTTATCTGTATTATTGTAAGTCTTCAGTTAGCTTATACCTTCTACCCTTTGTTGTGTAAGTTTTTAAGCTTATATTACTTTGTTTTCAGTGTTACAATCCTACGGCAGCTGGGAGGCTTTAGGAGAGCTGTTGGATTTCTCTTTCTTTCATTTCTATGTAGAGATTTGATAGTTGCAGTATTTTTGTGTCACAGTAATAAGTTGTAGATCCCATATAGGAAGTAGAAGGAGAGGACAGATTCAGAAACTAATGATACTGATTTTTTTCTAATTATGTTACCAGTTAGTGCATTTTCAAATTATGATTTTGCTTTAAGCAGCTACTTGGATTTTATAGCAACTAAGAGTTGAAGCCTTTAGTTTTCCTCCAGAGCAAAAAAAAAATTTTTGACAAATTCTGAAATAAAATGGAAATTTATTAGAATATTTTAAAAACCTCAAAACATGTATAAACCTCTATTATGTTACATTGCCATGAATTTATTTGTAAACAGTTACATGGAGTATCGACTATTGGCATGATGTGCGTATATTCAAGTAATAAGTAGCTAGGGTTTTTTCCTATTTTTGTTCTTGAGACAGGGACTCTAGCCCCACATTAGTCATAAACATGAATGGACATGCCTCCTAGCTCAGCTTCCAGTTAGGATTAGAGATGTGTATCATCATACCTGAATTGAACCCAGGAATTCACACATGGTAGCCAAGTGTTCTGCCACTGGAGCTATGTTCCATCTCCACTTTATTCTTTTTTGTGATTGGATAATATTACATTGCATGGATATGCTACATCTTGTTCATCGTTTGTCAGTTGGTGAACATTTGTATTATTTCTACTTTTTGGTTGCTATCAATTATGTTATAGTGATCATTCATGTATAGATTGTTGTGTGGACATAATATTTCCATTTTTCTTGGCTCTATATCTAGAGTGAAATTACTGACACTATCCAGTTAGCTCATAACTCTATATTTTATAGTTTGAAGCACAGCTATTTTCCTGCCTGCTTCTGAAACAGTTGAAATATTGACAGCAATATTATAATTAAAGCAGTTTCATATAACAATAAAAATTCAAGACTAAAGAAAGAAACGATATGAAAAACAGGCAGTGAGTCCAGAACTATATGCCAGTAGCAAAATAGAAAAAAGTACTCACCAACACAGAAGATAACTTAATCTTGAAGAAAGGTATTATATACATCAGGATTTTTTCCCCCTAAAACTAGGAAAACACTTGTTTAAAGTGACTTAGATTTACAAAAGGTTGTAAACAAGTTCTTACCAAACCACAAAAAAAGGAAAGGTCTTTGTTATTGTGCCACAGCATCCTTGCTTATAAGGGTACAAACGTCTTGGCTTGTGCTTGAACCCATTTCTTGTAATTTATTTGTTTTGGCAGTAAAGTATGTAGGCTCCTATTTTAGCTGAATCTTGGATATTTTGTTCATTTAGAAGTATAAGTGGACAAGGAAAATAGGTAAAAGTTAGATTTCTTTTCCTGTCAAGAAATCAGATAATGACAAGCCAGAGCAAGGGTGATTAGGGTCCCAGCATTAGTGTTCCCTTGATCCAGAAATGAGTTCCACATTTGGCTGCAAGTTATCTGAAACTTAAACTTGGGAAAAGATAGCTTAAACTTAATCTTGAAAAAAAGTATTAGAAGCATTAGGAAATTTCCCCTAAAACTAAGAAAGTTTTTAGTCACATACCCAAGAAGAAGAAAGAAATGCCACATAAAAACTTGTGTACAAAAACCAGTAGAAGTAGTACATCTGTAATTCTTGCTACTCTGAAGATGAAAATGGGAGGATTATGGTCCAAGGCTGACAAAGTAAAAAAAAATAAAAGAAGGTTGGAAGTGAGGCTCAAATGGTAGAATGTTTGCGTAGCAAGAATAAGGTTCTGAGTTCTTTCCTGTGTTCAAACCCCAGTGCTTCCCAAAGCAAAAAAAAAAAAAAAACCCTCGCATAATATATTTATAGTGTAATATACTCATAGTATTTTCAGTAGCCAAAAAGTGGAGTTCCAAATTTTTTATCAACTAATGAACAGATAAAGTGAGTATTACTATATAATGGAATAATAGTAATTACCACTGTTTTAAAAACAGTGAATAAATGAGATAACACATGCAGACCTTAAAAACATTTAAATGAAAGAGGCCAGTCCCAAGGCCATATTTTGTGAAATTTCTTTTATGTAAAATGTCTTGTGTGAATATGTATCTAGACAGGACGTAGATTAGGATTGACTGATGTAGGTGTGGAAATTCATTGTGACTTTAATTGGTATAGATTTCTTTTGGAAAGTTTGAAAATAGCCTAAAACTTATCGTGGTTGTGCGTATATGTGAATGTACTATAAAAACCATTCAATTTTGTACTTTAGGTAAGTTTTATTGCTAGATTATATCTCAGTAAAGAAAGATGTTAACCTAATATTTAAAATTTGTAATAATGCTTTTTTGTGGCTAATATTGGTTATATCTTTATACATGTCTACATTGTGTATTCCAATCATTTTACCCCCTCCATTACACTCCCTTCCTCTTCTCTCTAAGAAATAGTGTCCCCAACAGATTTCCTTGTTTTATAGTCTTCGTTGGAAATAATCTTTTGACAGTGCTCAGTCTTCATTATCCTCCTCTCAGCCATCTTCCCCTCTAACTAGTCCACTAAGTGCTTGTTTCTCTTTCCTTCCATTCTCCTATTTTTTTTTTTTTGCATTTTAATTTGTTATTGTAAAGGTAATATCCAGAGGAGTTACAGTTACATAAGTCAGACAAAAAGTACATTTAACTTTGAATAGTATGACCCCTTCCCTTGCTCTCCTGAATTTTTCTCTCCTGTTCCCACCCACAATTTGTATAGTTCGTTTTCAACATAGTGTTGAGCGAGTCCATTCTCCTATTGGCCATTAGTTTTTGGTGAGTCTCTCTGTGTTGCTCTCATATATACTTATGATGTATTACAGTTATTCATCGTCTTCATTTTTCCCTTTTCCCTCTCCTTCTGAGCAATCTCTTAGTTTGATTCATGTTCTGTTTAACTAATTATGTACATGTATATTTATACTTATATACATGTTTATAAAAACATTTTTAAGGCCTAGCATCCACATATAAATGATAAAAAATTTAAATTTTATATGGTAACTGTTTTAGGTTAAAATATTAATTGAACCAAGTTGCAATCATACAGTTATAGGAGGGCCATTTTATATAATCTCAGTGAGAAGATCACACATACACACATAAATATGATTTAGAAAATCCTCATGATGTATTGGATTATTTCTCCCTTCTTTTTCAGGAACTCTTGGTGTAATAACAGAAGCTACAGTAAAAATCAGACCAGTCCCTGAATACCAAAAGTATGGCTCGGTAGCGTTCCCTAATTTTGAACAAGGAGTAGCTTGTTTAAGAGAAATTGCAAAACAGGTAAAAAAGTTAATATATGTATATACTTAATTTTTATATTTCTATATAATTATGTTACAGTAATCTTTATGTTTAGCTGTGTTATATTTGTGTTTTTTACTCAGTTGTATATGAAAAGGTAAAGCCCTTAAAGTATAGTTACTTCTTTCAGTAATTATATTGTATCAATTTTTTTTCTTAGTTTAAAGAAGGATATATGATTTTAAGCCAATTATATCTCTGTGTGTATATATATATATATACATATATATGTATATATATATAATTGATGGCCTTGATGGCCTTATACTGAATGTATATTTAAAGTTACTTGGAGGTAAATTTTTTGTGAGTAATTGAAAAACTTAATATGCCTTAAACAAGATAGTTGTTGAAATCAGAATAATGGCTGAATATCCATGGCCTCAAAATTTGGAATTTTATTTTATTTATTTATTTTAATTTTAATTTTTTGTGAACATACTGTACAGAGGGGTTACAGTTACATGGGCAAGATAATGAGTACATTTCTTATCAAGCATTGCAGCCTCCTCCTTTGTTTACCCTTCACATCCCTTCCCAGACTCCCCCCCACCCCACCCCACCCCTCCCCCCACCCCCCCTGGAATTTTATTTATAAAATAAAATTTAAAAATTATAAAAACTTTATTAAAGATTCAGTTCAAAATATTTTGTTCAGTTTTGAATAACATTTCTAGCTATTCATTGCTGCTTCCATATTTATGGAAAAAGAAATGTGAATGCCAAATTAAAACTTTAAAACATTGTAGAACTTTTGTTTAGTGTTGAGTAATATTTCTATCTTCTTTTTTGTGTCAATCATGGGACTTGATCTCAGGGCCTGGGCACTGTCCCTAAGCTTTTACACTCAAGGCTATCAGTCTACCACTTTGAACCATAGGGCCACTTCATGTTTTCTGGTGGTTTATTGGACATAATAATCTCACAGACTTTTCTGCCAGGGTTGACTTCAAACAACAATCCTCAGATATCAGCCTCCTGAGTAGCTAGGATTACAAGTGTGAGCCACCAGTGCCTGGCTTGAATAATATTTCTAAATAATCATTACTACTTCAATTTTTATGACAAAATAAACATGAATATCAAGTTACAATTAAAAAAAATCTCTTCTTAGAGGCTGAGGCAGGATGACATGGGATCAACCTGGGTTACGTAGGAAGAAAACAAATAAAATTGTAGAGGTTAAAAAGTAGTTTTTTCAAAAATGGATCTTCATAAGATAATTCAGTCTATTGGGCCAATTCTGTTCCTTCATAATATCTGTTATAAGAACACAGATTTAATAGATTCATTGAAACGTATTGTTAAGAGATCTTTGGAGTAGACGTATGTATGTTTTGTAATTTTCTGAGTGCTTCATTGCAAATACTCACATGTAAATATATCTTAGGTTTCATCATTGAGAAGCTTTTTACAAATACACCAGAACCTTAAGTTTACATTTTCATTAGAATGCGTCTATTGGATTTAAACATAAATAGTTGGTATAATCTGATACAGTTTTGTTACATTTTGATAGACTCCTAACAGAAAGTGACTGACAAGGAAGTACTTATCAGTCCTGTTGAACTGTAGGGAATAGAATTTTTCTTTGTCCTTATACAAATCAGTGAAACTTGCCCTTTTATTAATTTAAAAACAAATAGTATATTTACTCTATGGCCATAGTCTAAATTACCTGGACAATATTATTTTAGGTATGTGCATCCTGGAATAAATAAAGGTAAGAAATGACTAAAGAAAGTGCCACAATGAAGTTAAAAAGCAGGTTAAAAAAATGAGAGCACTTTTCTGTAGTTTTTATATTAACAGTTTAGTTTTGTGTACATAGTAATGGACAATTACGGTAGATCTACTGTGGACCTGAAAGTTTGCCTTACTGAAACTGATTTAAAAGTCTATTGATAATATTTTCTCTCAAGTATTTCTTTGCTAAGAATAGTTACTCTGATTTAGAGATAATCATATTATTTTTCACATTTGCGTATTTTATTTTTATATATAATGTACCTGTAGAGAAGCATTATTGTGTACCTAGAAATGGAATAAAATGGATGAAAATATTTTATAATGGCTTAGGGATATATCCGCCTTATGAGTTCACTGAGTATACAAATCTCATATGTCAAAGGAGTAGAACACCATTTTTTTTCCTTTGTAACAGTATTCTTAGGTTTAAAAAATAGAAAATTATCAGATTTTGGCACTAATTGTTCAGTTTGGGATTTGGAATTTCAGCTGATAGCTGGAGAATTAAGGTTTATTAAAATAGATGGTACATTGTTTATGATCGTGCCAAATTCTTGATTGAATAATGAGTTGACCATTTGTAATTCTTCATTGTCATTTCTTAGCACTTCTATTTTTACAGTGTTTTTGTTCTCGAGGTGCTTTTTTGAAATTGGAAAGTCTATTTTGGATGACTGTCTTTTGGAAAAGAACACACATGATTTTTCACATATAGCAAAGTGGGCTTAGTATATATTTGTACTATTCTTACTAAAGAAAGTAAATTAAGCAACCTTACAATGGCAACTGATGGATTCTGCCGCAGTCTTGTCTGTGATCTTTATGCATGTGAGGAATTGTACTTTTTCAATGCTTTACTGCCTTGTGAGGATCTATAGGAAGATTTAGTGTAATATTAATGAGACTGTGTCTCCTAAGTGGCAGTCCAGTCTAATACCCTTCTTTACTCAGTAGATGGGTAAGTGATTTTTAAGACTTTCTTAGATAATAGATTTTCTGTTAGTCTTTCAAGAGGGTAGAGGAAATTGGGTTTTAAAATTGGAATATCAGTATCAGATAGGACATTTGATTTTGTTGTTGTTTAGAAATGACAATAAGCTGGGCACTGGTGGCTCACGCTCTGTAATCCTAGCTACTAAGGAGGCTGAGATCTGAGGATCGCGGTTCAAAGCCAGCCCGGGCAGGAGAGACCATGAGACTCCTATCTCCAATAAACCACCAGAAAACTGGAAGTGGCGCTGTAGCTCAAGTGGTAGAGCGCTTGCCTTGAGCTGAAGAGCTGAGGGACCGCGCCTAGGCCCAGAGTTCAAGCCCCACGACCGACCCCCCCCCTCCCCCCCCAAAAAAAAAAAAAGGAAATGACAGTGATATCTTTACAAGGTTTCAAACAGGCCCACAAGCAGAATTTTTTTCACTGTGTGTTTTTAGGGAGAATAATGAAGCATGCATTTTGACATTGAAGGAGGAACCATTCTTCCAGTTAGAGAAAAAAATGGAATATTTGAGATAGATTAGTACTCAATTTCCTTAAAAACTGTTTCAGTATTAGTGTGTGTTTAGAATTATTTGTTTAAAAAAATAGCCTTTGGCTGGGAAGGTGGCTGAGTGGTAGAGTGCTTGCCTTGGATGCATGAGGCCCTGGGTTCGATTCTTCAGCAACACATAAGCAGAAAAAGCAGGAAGTGGCATTATAGCTCAAATAGTAGAGCACTAGCCTTGAGCTGAAGAGCTGAGGGACAGTGACCAGGCCCAGAGTCCAGGTCCCACGACTGACCCCCATCCCCTCTGTCCCCCAAAAAGTCTTTTTACTCATTATTTTTGACCAGGGGTGGCCTTTAATACTTTCTATCACTTTAATTTTAAACTGATGATTTTTTTCTAGCAAGTTTAGATCATAATTAGGAAAAACTGTATCATAAATTGTTCTGTAAAAATTAATCCTGCAGGAGTTCAAATTAGGTAAGAGGAGTTTCAACAGTTTTAACACATACTTATAAACACTAAAATACTTTAAAACACTTATAAAACACATGTATATTTAACAGTAATTATAGGAAATATTGTTACATATAGAAAATGGAATTATCACTTTAAATCAGTACTTGTATCATACTTTTCTCTCTCTGAAGCAGAAAGTATGACCTTAGTTAAATGTTTCATAAGCCAGATTCTTTACTATCAGATCCAGAAAAATGAGAACAATTTTAAGATGTGCTGGCTATCATAAGCTACTTTTTACTTTTATTAAGCTGACAAAATGTGAGAATTAGGAAACTCGTGCTAAAGTTTGATCCTTTCATTAATTTTAAGTGAAGGGAAATGTCTGGACAATAATATGTTTGTTTCCATTCTTTAAAAATCAAGTTTTGATTGTCTTAATAAGAGTTCTTTTTGTTGTGGACTCTTAGCTCTTAGGGTCATATGTCCTTTCTAGTATAATCAATCAGTAATAACAATAGCCTTAAATATTGTGTGATTTTTTTTTCTCTAATATCAACTCTGACTTCTAAGTTAGGAAAAATCTGTTAAGTTTTTATCTCAAGAATTTTGCATTTAACAGACTTAAGCTTCTTTGGAAGTTTTTTTTTTTATGATTAGTTTTATCATTGCCGTTTTTGTGGCTATACTGTTCTTAACTTCATAGGACACATAGTGAAATGGATGGTATGTATTTTCTAGTAATCACTAAGGTTATTACATACCATAATATCTTCTGCATTTATGTATCATGCTATACAAAAGTTTATGGTTTTTAGTACTGAAGCATTTGCTTGATATGATACGAGATTATCAGACCATTTCTATTATAGCCTTTAGGCTCAGGAATCTACACAGAAAGTTTGAGTTACTTTTTGAAGAAACAAACTTTTTCAACTCAAACATGATTCAGTCCTTAGTCCTTACACTACAAATATAATCCATTCAATACTCATCCTTTAATAATTCATCTTAAAGAAGCTAAAATAGGGCTGGGAAGGTGGCTCAGAGTGGTTGCTTTGCATGCATGAGGCCCTGGGTTCTATTCCTCAGCACCACATAAAAAAGTTGGAAGTGGAGCTGTGGCTCAAGAGGTAGAGGGCTCACCTTGAGCTGAAGAGCTGAGGGACAGCGCCCAGGCCCAGAGTTTAGGCCCCATGACCCACAAAAAAAGCAGAAGCTAAAATAATAGAAACCTCAGACATTGAAATATATGCCAATACTGAATTTCTTTTCCCAGTCACTAACCATTTGAAATAATTTGTCCCATCTGAACTGCAAATAGAAGCCATGACTTGGTCCTAGGAAAACCTTTTTTCAGCAATCTTTTGAAGTATTTCATGAAGGGCCTTTTTTAATAGTGTGTTTGTATTGAGTAATTTGATGCTTTTGTAAGTTAGTACATAGAATACTGCTAATACTTAGTAAAATAAGAGTAATCAAAGTGGTTTTTTTAAACTGTCTTTTTTACATTATACAGTTAAGTAAGTTTGTAGCCTCCTTGAAAGAAATCACCAGCAATTTGACTTAATAATTTATTTTATGGGGGGTGGCGGGGGAAGGATGGGAAGGGATGGGAAGGGGAACAAAGGAGGAGGCTACAATGCTTGATAAGAAATGTACTCATTATCTTGCCCATGTAATTGTAACACCTCTGTACAGTATTTTCACAATAAAAAATAAAAAATTTAAATTTATTTCAGCTTGGAGTAAGCAGATTTTGTTATTAAATTCCTTGAATTTCTCATTAATTCAACAATAAAATTGATTGAAATATTTCTTTTCATGTGAGTTTTGATCACCTACCAGCAGGGGTCACTTTAACTCAAGGACCTTTTCTCCCCTTTTCTGTGGGATACTGCAGTCTTACTTCAGAATACTAGAATAGGATGAGAATGAAATTAGAGCTACAGTTATTACAGTCTGTGCTATCTTCAAAGCATAAAGGTAATCTTGAGTTTGTAAAGGAAAACTTTAGATCTTTAACCTACAAACTAGTTTTAAAACATTGGTAACAAAAGCTAATCTTAACTTTAGATACAGCAACTCAAATTGAATATTAAAAAAATAATGCCCTTTTGATATTTGTTCTTTTGAGCCACTGTCTCAAAGAAGAAAGAATTTGAAGTTCAGTGAGAATTAGCTTAATTTTAATTTTGTAGAGAAATTGTAGCTAATATGACCCTTATCAGCTCTGTTGTAGTTCTTTATTATAATAAAATTAGTAAGAATGAAAGCTAAATATTTCTTAATAAAAAAATTGGAATGTTAAGTGTATCAGCTTTCAGATTTATTTTTCCACTTTTGAGTATTTGTATACACTAGGATTGATGAGCACCCCTTATTTGGAAATCCAAAATGTTTTAAAATTTAAAATTCTGTGTGTGAAAAGTAAGTGCTCAAAATGTTTTCAATATTAGTGATTTTGGATTTTAGGATTTAGGTTAAGGCTAAATCAGCCTGTACCTGCATTCTTCAGTTTTTCTTTTTTGCAACTTTAAACACATGGTTATATAAATAAGACACTGCAATATTTGATTCTTTAGATACCTCTTCTTATCCTTCAAAGTTTCTATTTTTATTCATGTAACCTTGAATAAAAATTAAAAATCTGGATACTGTCTGGCTGGTTTCTATGTAAAATAAACTATGAGAAGGGATTAAAAAGAAGGAATGATCACGAGAGTTGTCTATGGAGATACTACAATTAATTTTTAGAAGTTTTTTGGAAAATTGCCTCCATTATCTCTCATTTTTAAAATATAGTTTAAAAAACTTAGATAATATAGTTCATAAGCAGTATAATTTTTCAGGCACTGTGTTTAATCTTAATTTTTTTTCTAAAATGGTCCACCTTGAGGGCTGGTATTTCTTTTGACCTATTCCCATAGAGCTTTGCTAGGCATTAAACAGATCTTGCTGAAATAAAGATGTGATAAATTAATGTTTATGTGTGTAAGCAGCTGTTTTATATGTAGATTTCTCTTCTAAACACTTTATAGAAGCTAGTAAATTTTGTTTTTATATTATACGAAAAGTTAAGGTGTGTTTTTAAAGTTTTTTTTCTTTTGATCTCTTAGAGAAAGACAATGTTCATATTTTGCTTATGTGGATTACTAGTATATTAAAACAATATTGCTTTTTTTGTTTTTATTTTTAAACAGAGATGTGCTCCTGCATCTATTCGTCTCATGGACAACCAGCAGTTTCAGTTTGGTAAGTGTCGAGTGGTAAATTTAAAATATACTTAGCCTCCAAAATTTGTAGAATTGGAAAAGTAAATATCATGGTTCCTGCTCCCTAGTAAGTTCTCAGTTCAATGAGTTACAAAAATGAATGAGTACAGCAAGACTGCATTGACTACTAGGGACCATAAATGAAAGAATGCTTATTCTACTTGAATTTGCTCAAAGTGGAGTTAGAAAGTAAAAAATGGTTTCTAATGGATTATGATGTTTGGGATAAATTTTCCAAGGGAAATAGAGGTTCGCTACCACACTTGTTTGTCAGCAAAACTATGACTTTATGAAACTGCAGTAGTATATTTTAGTGTACTTTGAATAGTTCTGTGTGCCTCAAATAGAGGGTAGGGTTGTTATGTGGAATTAAAGGTAGGATTTTGCAGAGTAGATATTGATTGAATTTTATTAACAGTAGGATTTATTTGTGCCTGGAATATAATCTATCAGCTTTCCATTTAGAAAGCTTATCTGGCAACATTGTTAGGGTGGAGTCAAAGGATACAGGAGATCAAACAATTCAAGATACAAATTGGGGTCCTTGAGCAGAGTAAGAACAATTGTGATTGAGTATAAGGGTAGATTTAAAGAAAAGTCAGCCAACCAATGATGTGGAAAGTTAAATTGGATAGATTAAATAATAGCACAAAAGAAATGGTATAGGGAAACAATTATGATAGGCTGGTTATCTAAGATGCCATTGAGATATTGGATGGAGAATTGCATTGGCAATGTGCAAACATTTTTTTTTTTATTTTGTCAATGTCTTTCTGACATAATTTTAGTTTTACTGCTATCTTTTCTCTCTCTCTTTTTTTTTTTCCATGTGTTTGTGTGTGCGTGCGTGCACCCCAGGCCTAGGGCTTGAATTTAGGACCTGGGGACTGTTCCTGTCCCTGAGCTTTTTTTGCCAAAGGCTAGCACTCTACCACTTGGGCCACAGTTCCACTTCCTGCTTTTTGGTGCTGAATTGGAGATGGGAGTCCATGGATTTTCCTATTTGGGGTGGCTATGAAATGTGATTCCATCTTCAGATCTCAGCCTCAAGAGTCGCAGCATTTCAGGAATGAGCCTTCAGTGCCTATCCCTGTAGTTCTTACAAAACTTAAAACATTTGAAATAATTTCTGAGATTATGGGAATGATTGCTCAGTGATAGATACTAAAGGCTAAGATAGACAGACTTTTGTTTATCATGTCTAAGAGAACTTAGGAGTTTTTTTTTTTCTTTGAGGGGGATGAGTGATTTATACTTAAATAGAAACAACTAAGGAAGTCAGGCTAGTACCATCAAAAGATAGTTTTTAAATTTGATTCTTTTAAGTCAGTTATGGTTGTCTGGTATGTTTTTTTTGTTGTTGTTAGTTTTTTTTTTGTTGTTGTTGGTCATGGGACTTGAACTCTTGGCCTGGATGCTATCCTTGTGCTCTTCAGCTCAAGGCTAGCACCTTGCCACTTGAGCTATAGCTCTATTTCCAGTTTTCTGGTAGTTAATTGGAGATAAGAGTCTCATGGACTTTCTTGCCCAGGCTGGCTTTGAACTGCCATCCTCATATCTCAGCCTTCTGAGTAGCTTGGCATGAGCCATTGGTGCCTGGCATTAATTTTTTGTTGTTGTTTTTTTTAAGTAAATTACGTTGAAAACTCAATACTACGCATAATGAAAAATTTGAGTTAAATGTGCCTATAACAAAGAAAATATTAAAAGGAAATTCAGCCGGGTGCCTGTAATCCCAGCTAATCAGGAGGCTGAGATCTGAGGCTTGCAGTTCAAAGCCAGCCTGGGCAGGAAAGTCTGTGAGTATCTTATCTCCATTTAACCACCAGAAAACTGGAAGTGGTGCTGTGGCTCAAGTGTTAGAGCACTAGCCTTGAGCTCAGGGGCAGCGCCTAGGCCCAGAGTTCAAGTTCCACAAGCGACAAAAGAAAAAAGAACAAAAAAAAGAGGAAATTCAGCTCTCCTCTGTGTTGGCCTACATATAGAGACCTTATTTTTGAGTCATGTATAGTATAAGACTTACTTATTTATGATTATTGTAGTGAATTGTATTAGATATAAACTGCTTTGTAATATTAACTATAATTTGGGCAGTTTTTTTAAAAAAAAAAATAAGTGGAATCTGCAATGACTTAAAAGATGAGAGAACAGGTCTTTCTAGATATCTGGGAAGTGGCACTGTGGCTCAAGTGGTAGAGCAGTTGTCTTGAGCTGAAGAGCTGAGGGCAGAGTTCAAGCCATACAACCGGGGCGGGGGGGGTGGGGGGGTGGCGGGGGGAAGTGGGAGAGGGAAGAACTAGGTATCTGTTGTTCCTGTTCTTATTTTTATTACTGTGCCTAGAAGTATGCAAACACACTTCCTCCTAGTTCTATGGTAGGTTCACTTAAAATAAAAAGTAAATGGATGGTGCCAAGTGCTGGTAGCTCATACCTGTAATCCTAGTACTCAGGAGATTCAGAGCTGAGGATCAGAATTCAAAGCCAGCCCTGGCACGAAAAACTGTGAGACTCTTATCTCCAATAAGAACTACTAAAAAAGCCAGAAGTGAAGGTGTGGCTCAAGTGGTAGAGTGCTTGCCTTGAGCAAAAAAACTCAAGAAAAGTACCTGGGCCCTGAGTTCAAGCCCCCAGGCTGGCACAGACACACAAAATACATGTATTAGATATAATGACTAACTATAATTGCTGTTATAGAAATGACTAGTTTACTATTTGCATTTATTTATTTTTTTGTCAGTCATGGGGCTTGAACTCTGGGCCTGGGTGCTGGCCCTCAGCTCTTCAGCTCAAGGGAAGTGCTCTACCACTTGAGCCACAGCGCCACTTCTAGTTTCTTGGTAGTTAATTGGAGATAAGAGTCTCATAGACTTTCCTGCTTGGGCTGTCTTTGAACCATGATCCTCAGACCTCAGCCTCCTGAGTAGCTAAGATTACAGGTGTGAGCCACCAGTGCCCTGCTATTTGTATTTATTTTAAAGGAAGAGCTTATACTTTAAAAGGAAAATCCCCATTTAAGGCTTAAAAAATATGCCTTTTATTTGGAAATAATTTTATATTTATTAAAGACTTTAACTTTTTTCATAAAAATTACATATATAATGCCATATTTTTCTGCATTGAGCTCATAGCATTAAAGCTAGATGTATAACTCTTAAATGAGGGTCATAAGAATTGGGAAGTTGCTACTCTTTAAAAAGAGAAAACAGCAAAGGTTTTTCAATCAAGCTAAATATGTAGTTAACAGATTCTGATATGCCATTTATCTTATTTTTGCAGTTTTAACTATTCATGTATGATTAAAAAAGAAATTGCCCATTCTATGCCATGAATTTTGGATGAGTTAAGATATAACATTAAATTCTGATTATAACTGAGTTGTTTCTGCATATTAAAAAAATAAAAGTTAAACCAGCCATCTTGGGTGTTTTTTGTTTTTTTATTTTAAAGGTGATGAACAGGGGGTTACAGTTACATAAGTAAGGTGTAGTAACTACATTTCCTTTAAAACACGATTACCTCCTCCCTCATTTTCTCCTGCTTACCACTCCCCACTTGTGTGTTCTTAATGAAATAAAAATTAATGAAGTAGTTTTACACTGAACAATAACCTAAACTATATATCATGATTGCATTTGATAATTTTTTGCAAAAATCAGTGGGTTTCATAAATGAAAAGTTGTGACATTGGAAAGAAAATGAAGACAAAAGATAGAGATGTTAGTTATAAGTATATATAAAACATTTAAAAACATTAGTCATTTAAGCCTGTATCATTTTTATAATAGTAAGTTGACATAGCTTTTTGATCTTCTTTCAGCATAATTTTATTTAAATATAATTTTTTTTCTTTTAGGTCATGCTCTTAAACCTCAAGTTTCCTCTATTTTTACATCATTTTTAGATGGGCTAAAAAAGTTTTATATTACAAAGGTAAGCCTTTTTAATAAAATGCTAAAAATTTTAGATGCTAATATCTTGTTTCTTACCTTCTCCTTAAATGAACTTGCTGCATAAAAGTGTTTTTTCGTGTTGCTGTCTACATTTTATTTTTCATTTTGGAATAAATATTTGATCACATCCATCTTGCAGTTTCAGAAATTTTTCTTTTCCAGTTAAAAAAAAAACACTGTATTGGACAATCTAATGGTGACAACATTTCCTATTTTAATTTTTACAGTAAAAACTTGGATGTGAAATTTTTTTAACACCTTTGATTACTAAATTGCTTTCCTAACGAGTTACAGTAGGTTATATTACCACTAGCAATAAATGTGCATTGTTATAACCTTGTCATTGCATAGGATTTTTGTTGTTTATTATGCTTTAAATTTACTAGAGTGAAAATAGTATTGTGTTTTAGTTTATGATTCTTGAAACTAAGGAGAGACTGAGCATATATCTTTTTATTCCAGATGAAATTTTGTGTGAATTATTTGAATGTAATTTGTTGAGCAATGAGATTATTAGAAGCCCTTTGTAAATAGCTTCACCCAGTGAAGTGCCTCCATTTTAATAGGATTTTTGTTGTTGTTGTTTTGGTGCTTGTTTCAAATTTATATTTTTTCCTGTGGTTATTTAATCACAAATTTAGAAAAGTCTTCCTTTCTTTGAAATATAATTAGGATTGCTTGTTTCTGGCTCCCTCTTTTGTTAAGTAAAAATTGAAATTTTCTTTGTTATTAATTCTGTTTTAATTTTATGATGTGAGATAAAGATATTAATTGATCTTCACTTCCTGCTTTCTTATGCTAATCAGCTGTATGAGCACTGTCATCTTTAATACCTGATACTCTTTTTTTTTTTTTGGTGGCTATACTAGGGCTTGAACACAGCAGCTTACATTTTTGACTGGCACTCTGCTATTTGAGCTATGCTTCAGTTCTGGCCTTCTGCTTGTTAGTTGGGGATAAGAGTCTCCAGGATTTGTCTGACAAAGCTAGTTTTGAATGGTGAGCCTCAGATCTCAGATCCCAAATAGTTAGGTTTGTAAGTGTGAGCTACCGACACCCCTATCGACTTCTGCTACTCATACATTGATTTGTCTTGCCTAAGACATTTGTTTGTATGGTACATCTCCAAGAAATAGTTTCATTTTAATATTTTAAATTATTTTAAATGAGTCATTTATTTTTGAAAATTTAAATAGATTTAATTGTTGTAGGTCTGGTTTTTCCTATTATTGTGAATTTTGATAGTTGATCATCATTAACTACCTGTTCATTTTCCATAATTTTAGAAAGTCCATTGGGATTTTTGAATTAGAATAAACTAATATATTAACTTAAAATATTGGCAGGCTTAGAATAATTTATGCATTCAGGAACATATCTTTCAGATTTTTTTTCCTACTGAACTTACTTATTTGCAGATCTTTGTTACCTTAATTTTATATACAAAATCTTTTTAAAAGTATTACTTGTTACTACTGGGATATAGGAATTCTGTTGATTCTCTTCCCCTTATGTCCAGCTACTTGTTTCATTTTGTAGCTCTTACTTGGTTTGACATTTTTAATTCTGATAAGTTATCTGTTGTATTTATATACCATTATGTCAATATGATTTAGACATGCAATACTTCCACATAAAGTTTTTGTGGGTTTGTGTTTACTTTTTGTTTTTGTTTTTTGGGGATCCAACTCAGGGCCTCTTGCATGGCAAGTGTTGTATCTTTAAATGTGATTTAATGACACTAAACATTCTTATTGATTAACAAAATGTAACAAAGCTCAATTTTTAAGAGATGGGTATATTTAAGCCCAGATCAGAAAGAAAAATGTAAAAGTTATTTTGATTTACTGTTTTATAGGATAAAACTTAGCTATAATAATATTTTATTTTTTAGTTTAAAGGATTTGATCCCAATCAAATAAGTGTCGCCACATTACTGTTTGAAGGAGACCGTGAAAAGGTTCTTCAACATGAGAAACAAGTATATGACATTGCTGCAAAATTTGGGTATGGTTTTAAGTTCATAATATCAAGAGAAAGTCAAGCTGGAATGCTAATATCTCAAGCATTTATTAATATACTAGGGATTCATATCTCTATGAGACTTGTATGTCTTTTGGTAGCTATTTATTTAAATTTGCTATTGTGGAAAATTGTTTTACTGCCACAATTTGTAGGATGTTAGATTGATTAACTTCTCTTGTCTAATTATACATACACATACTTAATATTTTATTTTTATTTGTTGTTTATACAAGAGTAAAATAAGAAAAAACATTTTCATGTTATTCTTGAGTTATAGTATGTATGAATAAAGCATGCTATTGGTGTGTTTTAAAAGGCAATTGTACTTAATCTATCGTATTTGATAAATCATTGCTGCTCCATTTCCTGTCACTTAGGTTTTTGTGCTGGTATAAAGAAACAGAAAACATTTCACATTTATAACCAACTGAATAATGATAGGGTGGTTTCTGTCTGTCTTTTTGATAGATTATAAGGCTGATGGATGAGAATTACAGTGGAAATGCCATTTATCAGAAGTACATTTTCCCTCTTTTAAGTACATAAACTAACAGTTTTCTGGACATTAACCTTTCTTATTACCTTTTCTGTTTTATACATATTATACATGTATATGTGTGTAGCATGGGTTCTTTATATTTACTTTCATTCCTTTTTGTAAAAAGAAAACAAATGAGCATATGGTTTAGAATGTTCCAGTCTTATGTATTTTTTCCACATATGAAATAGTTTAGCTCTTTACTGGTAGGATTGATTGAGCTTAGTGAGGTGCTGATGGCTCATGCCTGTAATCCTAATGGTGGCTGCTAAAATCTGAGGATCATAGTTCAAAGACAGCCTGGGCTGGAAAGTCTATGAGACTCTTATCTTTAATTGATCACCAAAAATCAGAAGTGGCGCTATGACTCAGGTGGTAGAATGCCAGAATTGAACAGTGACAGTGGCCAGGCCTTGAGTTCAAACCCTAGGATCTGCACATAGCAAAATAAAAAATATTGTTCTTAGAGTGACAAAGGTTCTAATTTTGAACTTACTAGTTTACTTTTTTATTTTTTTTGAATATTGGAAACTAATTGTTCACTTTTATTTTTATACTATTTTGAAAAATAGCAAGAAGAATTTTGTTTTCTTTAGTAAAAGATAAAGTTCACTTTACCTTTTACATTGTTTCCTTTCTTAGTATCTTTTTAGGAGAGTTACTGATGTTTAGCTAAATTAGTTAAAAGTAATTATTCTAAAGGGATTTATTTAATAACTAAATGTCTTGAATTTCAAGTAATCTCATTTTTGTTTCAAGTGTTGAAATATATTTTTTCCCAGAATTTATTTAGCCTATGTATACACCATTTTTTTACTTCTTAAATTTTATATATATACGTATATATATATATATATATAATACATGTATAATTTAATTAGAGTTTTTTCTACAATTAGTCAAAAAAAATTTAAGTTAAAACATCTTTTTTAGTCTTAAGTATTCAAGACTCAAGGCTGACAGCATGGTTCAAGTATTAAGAGTACTTAAAGCACAAACCTAAAGTACTTTAAAATTTTTGAATACATGTAGGATTGAAACTTAAAACTTTTTCCCGGACTGGGAAAGTGGCTCAGAGTGTAGAGCGCTTGCCTTGCATGCATGAGGCCCTGGGTTCGATTCCTCAGTACCACATAAGCAAAAAGAGAAAAGCTGGAAGTGGCGCTGTGGCTCAAGTGGTAGAGTGCTAGCCTTGAGCTAAAAAGGGCCGAGGGACAGCACCCAGGCCCAGAGTTCAGGCCCCACGACAGGACCCCCCCAAAAAAATATATATATATATAAATAAAACTTTCCCTTATATATTTACATATTTAACTTCATTAAAAAATTTCTAGATGAACTTAAAGGGAAACAAAATAGGACATTTTGCTGTTAATACTTGAATCACTGTTGATAGGATTAAATTTATATGGTTTTACCTCATTCTCCCATCCCGAGACAGACAGACAGACAGACAGACACACACACACACACACACACACACACACACACACACTCACTCACTCACTCACTTTATGTGATCAATAATTATAATTGCAATTCAGAGCAGCTAGGCAATCATTACCAGTTAGCAAATGTGTCTCTGATGCCTGTTTTCTGCTTCATTTATGCCTAATCACTATGGTACTTGTAAAACAGTATATTTTATTCTTTAGGTCTTTGCCAGAACCATTCCATTGGTTTTGTTTCATAAATGTTAATGCCAGTTTCTCACAGAACACCATTCATTTGGAATTTGTTATGTTGCTTCTAATAAGCTGTTACATTGTAATTAATTTCTTATGTATTTTCACCTTGACTTCTTTCATGTAGATATAAAATTATCTGTTCAGAGTAACCAAGATGATTATAAAGGGGATATTTTGAATTTTTTAATACCTGGAAACATTTTTATTTTCTAGTAGAGGCCCCAGTTTTCTGTAGACAGTATTTTGTTCTAATTACTGAGCTCAGTGTATTTTTGTTATTTTAGCCCCACTCTGCCAACCTATTATTGTCACTTCTCCATCTGTATAATAATTTGGAAAAAGCTATTTTTTTCTGCTATTTTGGGGGGGAGGGGGAGGGAGCAATCCTGCAGCTTGAACTCTGGGCCTACACACTGTCCCTGAGCTTTTTCTCTTAAGGCTAGCACTTTACTACTTGAGCGTACTACTTCCAGCTTTTTTTTTTTTTTTTTTTTGGGTCCAGTCGTGGGGCCTGAACTCTGGGCTTGGGCGCTGTCCCTCAGCTCTTCAGCTCAAGGCTAGTGCTCTACTACTTGAGCCACAGCGCCACTTCCGGCTTTTTTCTTTTTGCTTATGTGGTGCTGAGGAATCGAACCCAGGGCCTTGAGCATGCAAGGCAAGCGCTCTACCACTGAGCCACCTTCCCAGCCCACTTTCAGCTTTTTCTGAGTAGTTTATTGGAGATAAGAGTTGTATGGACTTCTCTGCCAGGGCTGGCTTCAAACTGTGATCCTCAGATCTCAGCCTCCTGAGAAATTAGGATAACAGTTGTGAGCCACCAGTGGCCTGGCCTGCCAAAGTTTTTATATGTTGTTTTGGTTTAGGTCTTTTATTTTTTCTTTGGGGCATTAATAATTTTTCTTTCCTTCTGTTCCTCAGTTTAAATTGGTTGCTTTTAAAGAAATGCTTCTACCGGTTTAGAATTTTTTTCCCTTGGTACTAGAGTTGGAAGTCTAGTCCTCAGGCTTGCTAGACTTTGCTTGCTGTACTGGAGCGCTACCACTTAAGCAACAGCTACAACCTGGTTATTTTAGAGATGGAGTTTCAAGGACTGACTGCCCAGGCTGGTTTTGAACTGCTGTTCTCTAGATCTCTCTCAACCTCCTGAGTAGCTAGGATTGTAGATTTGAACCTTTGGACTTAGCTTAGAATATTTTTATATGTTACCTGTTTTGTTCCTTTCCTTTCACTCCTACCCAAGATTCAACAGACAGTAGTATCTAAATACTGAATGGTCATACTTTGGTTGTTTATTCATGTTTGTTAGTAATGTTTTTTCACCTTTCTAAGATCTACACAGGATAAACATTGCCTGTCAGCAATCATAACAGGTATTTTGATATTTAGTATAGAACTTAAGGTGGTATGTTATTATTTTTAAGGAGACATCTGCGTTGTTTAACATAATTTCATACAAGAGTGATTAGGCTCACCAGATGGCCCTTGTATGTAAGGTGATTGTCTCTCGTTCTTTGACTTGTCTTTCTAGTCCTTCCTTATAAACAGCTTTAAATACGTTTGAGTAACTTGGAAATTGATGTTTGACATTTCTGCCAAGAGCAGGAAATAGAGGATGGACATTCTCACTTTAAAACAGTTTGAATCAGAGCACACGTTTTTGGATTGTCTGCAAAAATGACACCTTGGAAGAATTTAATTTCTCAGCTCTGCAGTTTTTTACCTTTTGTATCTTAAGATAATTCTGGTTGGGGCTGGGAAGGTAGCTCAATGGTAGAAAGCTTGCCTTACATGCATGAGGCCCTGGGTTCGCTTCTCAGCACCACATAAGCAGAAAAGGCCGGAAGTGGTGCTGTGGCTCTAGTGGTAGAGTGCTAGCCGTGAGCTGAAGAGCTGAGGGAGCGTCCAGGCCCAGAGTTCAGGCACAACCAACAAAATAAAAAAAGAAAATTCTGGCTAGATTGATAGTTCTGAAAGCTCAAAAAGGGAGCTTCTACAAGCTAAATTTTCAAGGAAACGTGTGTGTGTGTGTGTGTGTGTGTGTGTGTGTGTGTGTGTGTGTGTGTGTGTGTAATTTTTTACAGCATGTCATTGCTTTTTCTTCTCTTAGGATTTATGACTTCAGAATGAGAATGTAGTTAAAAGGTTTTTTTTTTCTGAATTAAAGAAAAATGTGTATTTCTATATGATTTGTACCACTAGATCTCAATGTGTAATACTCCCTGTCTACATATCAAATATTAGATGATGATTTTAAAAAATGATGGCTTGATCAGGGACTAGAAAGAAGATGTAGTCTTATCCTGATGTAGAGACAGGCCTATTAAGTGTTCATGCTTACAGCTTTTTACCACAGAACATACCTTACATGATCCTTCTAAGAGATTCCAAGCACAGATCTCTAACATATTTTCTCTTTTCATTCTCCCTCTACTTCCAGAGTGAACAGCTTCTACTTCCTAAGTCTGAGTTGTTTTTCTCTTTTACAGAGTCCAGCTTTGTGTTGTCTCCTTGAGCTATGAGCTTGTATATTTTCCTTCAAATATTTGTCATAATAATTTTCTCCTTTGTTTACCTTTGGTTTGGGGACTTAGTTTGGTTCTTTACCTCCAACCTCACATCAACCTAGGGTTGTTTTTTGTCTCTTTATGTTTGATGACTTGACCTAAGTTCTGTCTACTTTGCTCTTTAACTTTGCCTTAATACCAACAATCTTCTTATTCTGTTAATTCTTCAATCCAGAGCTGCTTTGGTCAGGTCTGTCACTCCTGGATGCCTCTAACTTGTATACACCTTAAACACATGGCCTGAAGTTAATTTTATACAGTATTTTTTTAGTACACTATTATTTGGTCCCTAATCTATCACTTGAAACCTACTATAAAATTTCCTATTTGGGACGAAATGTTGGTCAGAAAGTTTTGAAGTTTGGGGCATCTTGGATTTGAGGCGAAAGATACTCAAACTACCTGAATAAATTAATAATATTTTAATTATTTTATGTTAGTGAAGGTCATTCTGATTTTTTTTTTTAAGATTATTTCTCATGCCTGACTCCGAAGTAGTTGAGTTCATTTGAGTATTACTAGCTTGGTAGATAGAATTTTTTTTTTTTTTTTTTTTTTTTTTGGTCCAGTCGTGGGGCCTGAGCTCTGGGCCTGGGCGCTGTCCCTCAGCTCTTCAGCTCAAGGCTAGCGCTCTACCACTTGAGCCACAGTGCCACTTCCGGCTTTTTTTTTCTGCTTATGTGGTGCTGAGGAATCGAACCCAGGGCCTCATGCATGCAAGGCAAGCGCTCTACCACTGAGCCACCTTCCCAGCCCCGGTAGATAGAATTTTTAACTATTTTTTTTTTTTTTGGTCAGTGGTGGGGCTTGAACTCTGGGCTTGGGTGCCATCCCTCAGCTCTTCAGAGCAAGGCGAGTGCTCTACTGCTTGAGCCACAGTGTCACTTCTGGTTTTCTAGTGGTTTTTTATTGGAGATAAGAGTCTCACAGACTTTCCTACCCAGACTGGCTTTGAACCATGATCCTCAGATCTCAGCCTTCTGAGTAGCTAGGATTATAGGCGGGAACCACCATCGCCCTGCTAGAATTTTTAACTTAATGACTAGATTGAAATATAAAACGTATTTTCAGCTTTTTGCTACCCAATCTTATTCTCTTGATAGCTCCTTGATATATTTTTTATTTATTTTTCTCTTTTTTATTTTTATTTTTTGTGAACATACTGTACAGAGGGGTTACAATTACATGGGCAAGATAATGAGTACATTTCTTATCAAGCATTGCAGCCTCCTCCTTTTATTACCCTTCACATACCTTCCCAGCCTCTCCCGGCTCCTCCACACAATTCTCCCCCCCCTCCTTGATATATTTTTGATAAATGAAATTAGGATAAAAATGAGATGTAATACATGTTAATGTGTGAAATAGTTGGATATCAATTTGGTAGTTTAGTGATACATTTAAAATAAATTTGTTCTTAAATTATAGTGGACTGGCAGCTGGAGAAGATAATGGGCAAAGAGGTTATCTGCTGACCTATGTCATTGCATATATTCGAGTAAGTTAATCTGTTTTAAAGATTCTTTAAGCTTTAAAGTTTTGCCTTTAAATTCTGATTTTTGTTTGTTTCTTTTTTCTCTTCTAATACTGGATCTTGAACTAAGGGCCTTATGCTTGCTAGGTAAACACTCTTAACACTTGAGCAACATTCCTCATCCTATTGTTTTTAGTGTTTTTTGTGGTTTCCACCCACTCCAAATATTTCATGTTTTTGTCAGGGTCAGACCTGGATAATGATCCTACCTTTTCCTCCCAACTTGAGATTTCATTTTTCAGATAGCCTACTGAGAATTTGCTCCTTCTTAATTTTCTCTAAGTAGCTTTAAAATGTTGAAGAAGAATATTTTTAAGGAATTTTACTGAGTTCAGAATTCTAGAAAATAAAATATAACTAACATATATAGCATAGACACAATTTGGAGTGTCTTAGTTTTAAGGTTCTAGTTAAGATTGAAGAAGGGACAAAACTATGATGGAGGGTTTTTTTTTTACCCTAGATTTGTTTTATCCTTAAAATATTTTTCTGAGGGGCTGGGAAGGTGGCTTAGTGGTAGAGTGCTTGCCTTGCTGCATGCGTGAGGCCCTGGGTTTGATTCCTTAGCACCACATAAGCAGAAAAGGCCAGAAGTGGCTCTGTGGATCAAGTGGTAGAGTGCTAGCCTTGAGCTAAAGTGTTGAGGGACAGTGCCCAGGCCCAGAGGTCAGGCCCACAACCAACAATATATATATATTTTTTTTCTTCTGATGTATATGCCATTGTCACAGGTATTTGTTTACTGAACAAATGAATGCATAAGAGAAAAGAACAATAATCTAGAGATTTTCATTGTTTACCATTAATGGAGTTGAAATGATTCATCTTACTGGAAATGAAAACACATATATAAATTTTTGTCTCTGATAAATTTCCTTTAAAATACTTGTATATCGTAATCCTAGCTACTCAGGAGGCTGAGATCTGAGGATTGCGGTTCAAAGCCAGCCTGGGCAGGAAAGTCCGTGAAACTCTTATCTCCAATAAACCACTAGAAAACCGGAAGTGGCGCTGTAGCTCAAGTGGTAGAGCGCTCGCCTTCAGCTGAAGAGCTGAGGGACAGCGCTCAGGCCCAGAGTTCAAGCCCCACAACCAAAAAAAAAAAGAAAAAAGAAAATACTTGTATATCTATAGCAGTTTATGAATCTTTCCTGCTCTGGTAATAGAACAACTTTAATTTGGCTAAATAAATTGAGTATTACAAGTTAATTATTATATTTTGTATGCTACATTTTCGTAGCAGAAGTAGTTTCAAATGCTCTATGTATTGTCACTTCAAAAAGAGGCACTATTATTTTCTAAATTTGTTCTTAAAGTATATGAGGCAAAACAAAGATCTCTCCAACATTTTTACTTCCTCTTCCTTTCATGTTGGTGCCCAATTTTTAATTTTATTTTGCTATTTAGGCCTCTGAAAATCTATTCTTTAGTCCTCTTAATATATACCTAAGACTTTGACTAGATAGAGATTCTGTTTATAGAGCTGTGTATGTTGCCAAAGAGAACAACTCAGACAAAGCTTCTGTACTTAGAGAGGTAATATACCACTCAGAAGTTTCCAGTGTTCTTCTGAACACTTGAGGTTAGATTAGAAATATGTTATATTAAGTGTCTTGAAATGCTGACAGTATTATTGATTATTGTATTTGTTGTGCTTTTGTGTTTTTTGTGTCTTAACAGGACTTGGGTTTGGAATATTACGTAGTAGGAGAGTCTTTTGAGACTTCTGCTCCTTGGGACAGGTAAAATCTAATAAAATACTTCATTTAACTATGCTTTCTGAGTTGCTAAATGTATGGGTGCATGTAATGTATTTCTCTGTGAATACATAAGCTTGGAATTTGATGAAGAAACATTAAAACAAAGTAGCTACTTGTCTTTAACTTAATATCCTCAGAAGGATGCCATGTTTGCAAGCCCCCCCCCCCTTTTTTATTTGAGGCAAATTTATCTGTCTGTAAGCCAAACAAAGAAGGTACTCTTGAAGTTTTATGTTTTGAAAAATTTTACTAGACACTAAATGTTACTGTGTAGTTTTACTTGGCTTTGTTTAAATTGTTTCAAGATTACTGTGCTTAAATACTTAGTCAATAAAAGTTCTCCAAGGTTATAAAACAAGTAAACATTGTTTTGTAATATAGCACTTAGCTAATGATATCATTGTGTGTATATTTAAGATCTTACTGGATTTAAATGTAGTAAAATATTAGTTATAGCAATATGTTAGAGTGTGTCTAATAGATGAGATGAATTTAAAAATAGTTAAATATTATCAACTCCACATCACCTTTAAGAATTATTAACTATTCTTCTCTTTTCATTGTTTTTCTCTTCCTCTTCTTTCTGTCTCTCTTTCTCGGTCTTCCATCATTTCTTTTTGAGTCAAAGTTTCACTATGTAGCCCAGGCTGACCTTGAACTCATTGTATAGTCCACATTGGCCTTAAACTTGAAATCTTCCCAAGTGCTGGGATTACAGGTGTACTCCTTGCTTCACAATTTAATATCAGTATATCATAATACATTAACATTTTACATGTAGTTTGTATAAAATAAATGTCATATTAGATGTTAATTTAAGAATAGGCTTTTGAATGTTTAATATAAAACCATTATTATTGATTGAATTATTTTTAAATCAAGGTGAACTTCTTAGGCATGGATAAAGATTGGTATTCTTATAATCCAGATTTGAATTTTGGTTAACATGTTCCACATTTGCATGTTATGTCCTTATTTTTATTGTATTAAGATATATCAGTTCCTCACTAACATGTTCTTTAAAGCTCTTGTATTTAAATTTATTTTGAAATTGAACTCTCCTAATGTAGGAAACTACAAGAGATTTGAATATGTTCTGACATGCCTTTTTCCTATAACAAAAAACAAAGCAAAAAAAAGGAACAATTCTGTTCTCTTTGAAATTATGATCAGAGGGTCAAGGGTCAATTTGAATGATTCCTGTTCATTTTTGTAAGAATAAGAGATTTAGTTAAGAACATATTGGTCTTGCAGGGTATCATGAAAACTAGTACTTAACAGAATTTGTATTGTTTTTATTTGAAAACAATATTATTTTAATTTTTTTCCAGAGTTGTAGATCTTTGTAGAAATGTAAAAGAAAGAATAAGAAGGGAATGCAAAGAGAAAGGTGTTCAGTTTCCACCTCTTTCTACATGCAGGTAAGTTTTCTTATTATTTACCTACTCCTTATTCAAAAACAAAAACAAAAAAAAACCTGTTTCAAATTAGTAGAGAAATACAGTTTTGCCAGCTAAGGAGAAATTTTAGTCTATTTCAATTAGTAACCTTCCCTGAGCTTTCTTTGTCATCTTGTCAGGATTTTCTCATTAAAAAAAAATTAGCATCAGTTAGTTGTACAAGGAGGTTTTATTTTCATAGGTCCATGCATCAATGTACCTTGATCAAGCTCAGTCTATCACTTTCCATCTCACCATCCTACTTCCCACACCGATTTTAATAAGCATGAGTATTCTATTTTCACTTGTGTACATGAAATATTATGACCATATTTTCTCTCCTTCACCCTCTCTGTTTACCCTTACATCTCTCTCTCACTATTATCTACACCCTGAACAAGACCAATTTTCCATTCCTGATATTTTTTAAGTGTGTGCTAATTGTTCAAAGGAGTTTCTCCAAGATATTTACTCATTTAGCATAGAAGGTCAAGTCACTGTATATGAATCAATAAATGTAATACATGTAATACATCAATAACATAATACAGTGCCCCCAGGATTTAACATAGTTCTGAGCTCTTCAGAAGCAGGATATCATTCATGATTCTACCATGGAACAGCCTGGTAGTGAAGAGCCAAGTGTCTCAGCTCCTGGAAAAAGAAGACTTTTATTTACTAATGCTATAAACCATGTGTAGGATCAAGAAACTATACATTATATACATAGTCAGTGTAGTCTTGGCCCTATTTTCATCATAGGAAAAATATCTTAACCATTTTGATTGCTGATTAATTGACTATTAGTGGAATAAAGGCATGAAAGGAACAGGAGATCCAAATGAGTATTAACTTGATGCTTTCTAGTAATTCTTTTTTTTTTTTTCTGTACTGGAGTTTGAACTCAGGTCCTTGTCCTAGTTACCAGGTACTCTACCACTTGAGCCATGTCTCCATCCCTTTTTGCTTTCATTATATTTAATATATGGTATTGAATTTATGTCTATGCATGTCTAAACTGCTGGCTTCCTACTTAAGCTTTCAGTGTAGCTGAGAATCCTCCACCATGACCAGCTTTTCATTGGTTGAAATTGGTTCATTAGAAACAATGTGTGAACCTTGTTGCCTAGGCTGGCATCAAGCTTTGATCCTCCAGATCTCTACCTCCCAAGTAGTTAGGATTACAGGCATGAGCCACTATACCCAGCCTGGATATTTCTTCAGAAATATTTTCTGTATCCAGTTTGTTAATCACATGGAAAGATTGAGACATTGTTAGTGTAACTAGAACTGAATTTTAAATTTAATTTTTTTTAGTTAATTAAAAAATTAAATTTAACAAAGGAGGAGGCTACAATGCTTGATAAGAATTGTACTCATTATCTTGCCCATGTAATTGTAACCCCTCTGTACAGTATTTTCACAATAAAAAATAAATAAAAATTAAAAAAATTAAATTTAAAACACTACATGTGACTGCTAATATCTTCCATATTGGGCAGTGTGTGGTTATCTGATGATCCCTTCTTTGTTAAATAATAACAACTCTAAAGTAAGCTTTTATGAGAAGGGACACTTTTGTATTTAGTCTTTTGACTGAATACAAAGGCTGTGTAAACCCCAGGAGATTAATGTCTCAAGACTGAATTGAACATTTGATTACTCTAGAAAGTTATAAAATTAACTGGATAGAGAATAAATGGAAATCAGAACAGATCATGAAAATGAGAACCTTCAAATAAATGATACCATTTGTAATCTAGGATTCTGTAAAATTGTATAACTACCTTACTTTTTCCCCTTTTATGTGTGTAGGTGTGGTTTAAGTATGTTTCTGTTCAATAGCATTTTCTGTATAAGAACTTGGCCCTGGTTTATGATGATTTGACTTGGGATTGCTATACATTATAATAGTCCAAATATATACCTCCTATATAGCCAATCAACTTTTCACTTTCAGGATAGCATTCAATTAATCACATGAGGTATTCAACACTTTGCTATAACATAGCCTGTGTTACATGACTTTGTCCAGCCACAGGCTAGTGTAATGTAACTGTTACAAGTATGTGCTTGGCTAAGCTATGGTGTTTAGTATGTTACATATGCTGGATGCATTTTGAATTTATAGTATTTACATATTATAAATGGGCTTAAAGAGGCATAACTGCATTCATGAAGTCAAGGAGTTTCTATATTTTTATTTATAATGTTTATTCCTCTGATTTATCTGGCATTATTTAATCTCAACCCAGGAAGCCTACCTAGTCCTATTCCAGCACAGGAATGAGGATTTGCCCACCAACCTTATTATAACAACTTCCTATCAATTTTTTTTTGGGGGGTGGGGGGGTCCGGTCCTGGGGCCTGAACTCTGGGCCTGGGCGCTGTCCCTCAGCTCTTCAGCTCAAGGCTAGCGCTCAACCACTTGAGCCACAGCGCAACTTCCGGCTTTTTTTTCTTTTTGCTTATGTGGTGCTGGGGAATTGAACCCAGGGCCTCAGGCATGCAAGGCAAGCGCTCTACCACTGAGCCACCTTCCCAGCCCCGTTCCTATCAATTTTTTTGTGTGAGTGTGGGCCGGTTCTGGGGCTTGAACTCAGGGCCTGAGTGCTATACCTGATCTTTTTTGCTTAAGGCTGGTGCTGTACCACTTGAGCCACAGCTTCCTTTCTTGCTTTTTTGGCTGTTAATTGAAGAAGAGTCTTGGATAGCTTTAAACTATGATCCCCATATCTCAGACTCCTAAGTAGCTAGGGTTTATAGGCATAAACCACCCACAGCTGGCTGTAACTTTTCATAATTTGTGTTGTAAAGCTGAGAACAAGTGGCACACACCTGTAATCCTAGCTACTTAGGAGGCTGAAGCCAGCCTGGGCATACAAACTTCCCCTTTCATCCCAAATATGGCCAGAAGTGGAGGTATATTTAGAAGTGATTATTTTTTATAAGAATGACTTTTGTATAAAACCAGATTAGAATGCCCAAAGTTCAATTGTTTGAAAAGCTTGTAAAAATACATTTTGAGCAAAGTGCCAGTGGCTCATGCCTGTAATTCTAGCTATTCAGGAGGCGAGTTCAAAGCTAGCTCGGGCAGGTAAGCATGTGAGACTCCTGACTCCTATGTCTAATAAACTACTCAGGAAATCTAGAAGTGGTGCTGTGGTTCAAGTGATAGAGAGCTAGCCTTGAGCACAAAGAAGCTCAGGGACAGCACCCCGGACCGGTAGGAACAAACATATAGGCCATACTCAGTTAAATTATCATTTACCTGGAGTTTGATTTTAATTTAGTTTTATTGCCAAGGAGTCATTTTTATCCATTAATAGGTACTTTGTATATTAGGATAGCCATTTTAACTCAACTTTCTGAAGAAATAGTATGGGAATGAACTGTTAGTGAGCTCAGAAGGAATGTACTATAAAAAGAAATTTAATTTATGTAATGACTAGATGACTGCATTAACTTGTTTGGAAGAGATTAACTTAAATGATAGAATTTATGTATTTCTTAAAGGTATTAAATCTGAGTTACTTTCTGAAATGGACCCACATGGAGATTTTCCAAAAGTTTTTTTAAATATTTAAGCATGGTTTGAATTACTGATCCAGGAGGCCCATTATGTTTGTGTGCACTTTAGTTTACTTATCTGTGAGAACTGATTAACATACAGACGTAAGATTTGTTGTTGAAAAGTGGCAATGCCCAATAAATATTCAGTTCAATTTTCTGTATATGAATATTAATGATCCTGAGTGATGTATATTTTACTCATTTTATTCATCTTTCAGTTTTTATTTGAATTTATTTAGTCTAATGATAGTGCCCTTATAGCTAAATTTTTTTTTTCTTTTTGTCGGTCGTGCGGCTTTAACTCTGGGCCCAAGCACTGTCCCTTAGCTCTTCAGCTCAAGGCAAGCGCTCTACCACTTGAGCTACAGCGCCACTTCCGGTTTATTGAGTGTTTATTGGAGATAAGTGTTTCACGGACTTTCCTGCCCAGGCTGGCTTTGAACCGGGATCCTCAGATCTCAGCCTCCTGAGTAGCTAGGATTACAGGCGTGAGCCACCGGCACCCGGCTTCCAGTTTTTCTTAAACCTTGTAAATCTGGATCTCAAAGTACAAAAGTTCAGGAATTTTTTTTTATGAGAGAGCTAACACTAGAGAGAGAAAAAAAACATCTGGCAAATTGACAGTAGCATTGTTAAACAGTTCATTTCTTCTGTTCTGAGGCACCTAACATTTGGCCTAAAAGGCTATTAAAATTTTAGATTGGATTCTGTTTGTATTGTGTAGTAAAAAGAGTATTTCCTATGTATTGGCTCCTTCTGTTTAAATTAAATTCTTTGTGGGAACCTCTGTAGATTACATTTGGAGAATTTTACTGTTTATCTGAGCTCTCTTTTAAGTGCTTTCCAATTAGCTTTTGAAAGCCCACATACTTTTCATATATGACTTAATAATTTAACATTCTAGTTATACATACACACACACACAGTATATATGATCTCCATATATACATAGAGCCATAGATACTATTAAGGTCATGTTGCTGCATTTAATATGATCATTTAATTTGTTTTCCAAGTTCTTCCTTATTATTAAGGTGAACTTGATGAAGAGATAATAGTTCATCTTTTCTGATTCTGTTTGCTGTTTGAACATTTTTTCTTATTTTTGGCCATATTTATTTCCATTAATTTCAAGGAAGCTTGGAAAACTTGTAGCTGATAACCCAGGGAAATATTTTTAATGATAGTGTACTTGCTGCTGCTGCTCTGATAATGATGACAATGCAGTATTTAAAAATTTCTTTAGTAGACATGCAACTTTTGCTCATTTCAGGCCCACTGGAGAAGGATTTATGTTGTTTTTTAAATTTTTATTTGTTGGAGTAGCAGATAATAATTTAGACTCACAAAAAAGTTACAAAAATAATACACGGTTTCCATATACTGCTCACTATTTTCCCAAATGTTAATATCTCAATTACAATTGAAACTAAAAAAAAAAAAATCGGGGGGCTAGGGGGAGTATGGGAAGGGATGGGAAGGGAAACAAAGGAGGAGGCTACAATGCTTGATAAGAAATGTATTCATTATCTTGCCCATGTAATTGTAGTCCCTCTGTACAGTATTTTCACAATAAAAACTAAATAAGAAAATAGAAAAGTCAGTGCTAACACTGTTAATTAACCTACAAATCTCTCTTTACCATTTCTCTTACTAATGACTTTTTCTAATTCAGGATTTAATCCATTATTATAGTTTAGTTTTCATTTCTCTTCAGTAATCTTGAATATAGAACAACTCTTGACTCTTCCTTTATTTCCCATAACCATTACAGATTTAAAAATATTGACCAGTTATTTTACAAATGTCCCTCACTTTCCTTGGGATGGAACACATGCTGTATATATTGACAGGAATACCACAGAAGCCAAGGACTCTCCTTAGTACATCATGTCAAGAAGAGCATGATGTTGACATGTTTTATTATTGGCTATATAAACTTCAATCACTTCATTAAGGTGATGCCTGCTTAGTTTCACCATCCAGAATGACTGTTTTGCCTGTTTTGTTTAATATATATTTTATGGGAATAAACTTAGAGATTTCAGATATTTTGTTGTCTCCTAATCACCAATCTCCCAAAGTGATTCCTAATCATAAGTTGTTTTTGATGGTACTGGGGCTTGAACTCAGGATCTTGTGCTTGCTAGGCAGTTGCTATAGTCCTAGAGCCCTATCTCTATGCCTTTTTGCTTTAGTTTGATTTTCAGATAAAGTTTTATACTTTGTGCTTCAGGACTAGTCTCCTGCTATGATCCTCCTCCTTTTGCCTCCTGCCTAGGCTTATGTGCATGAACCACCATGTCCACTTAAGTTTTTGAGATAGGATCTCACTAGCTTTTGCTCAGGCTAGTCTTAAACCACAGTCTTCGTATCTGTGCCTTCTGCCATGTAGCCTATTTGTGTTATTATTGTGATATTTGCATATGGTGGTGCATATTTTCATTACCCTCTTCACATTTATCATTTGGAAGTCACTTTAAAGAGTGACTTCCAAATCTCCATGTCTGTGTCTGTGTGTGTTCATGGGTGTTTTCTTCACTGGATTATACACATGGTTATTATTGTTTACTTGGATGCTGCAATTTTTCAGATTTGGCCATTAGAAATCCCTTTAAGTTGGCTTCTGTGTCAGGAGGAGGAGCTAGTTTTTGAGGAGGAAGGGCTTATACTAGGAAGGGCAGGATGAGTGCCATATGAAAAGATAGGAGGTCTAGAGAGACAAGGAAAAATGAAAAAAACAAACCTATGTGACACAAAAGATCTGGGTTGTAGAGTTAGCACTGAGTGAAGATACATCTCTCCACGTGGTATCCCAGCAGTGATAACCATTGCCTACTATCGCTCTTTTAAATTTGGTTTCTCCCTCAAATTCTCTTTCCTATCCAACTGTCTGTCTGTCTGTCTACTTATTTATTATAACTCAGGGTCTGGGCACTGTTCTGAGCTCTTATAGTACCACTTCCAGTTTTCTAGAGATAAGAGTCTCCTGGACTTTCCTGCCCTGGCTGGTTTATCCTCCTGAGTAGCTAAAATTATAGGCGTGAGCCACCAGTGCTTGGCACTTTTGTCTGACCCTTGATGTCATAATTGTGATTTTTTAATTCACTCTGCTTTGTTCTCAGTCTGTTTGCTCAGTTGTCTCTTTAGTTGACTTATCCTCAATAATTACCTCAATAATAAGGCCTCTTCTCCCTTCCCTCCCTCCTTCCTTTATCTTTTTTCCTTTCAGTTTCTTCTCTCCTCCCCTTTCCCTCTCCTCCCTTTCCCTCTCTTTCCCCCTTTTGCCTCCCCTTCTCTTTTCTCCCCTTCCTCCTGAGGCCCTTCTCCTTTCTTCCCCTTCCCTCTTCCCTCTTCTCTCCTACCTTCTCCTCCCCTTTCCTTCTCACTTGTCTTCTCCCTACCTCCTCCTCTCCCCCCCTCCCTGCCTTCCTTTCTCTTCAGGTATGGGGTCTTGGACTCAGAGCCCTCATACTCTTGCTTATCTCTTCTACTCATAGCTAGCACTCTACCTTCAGTTCCATACCTTCAGTTCCAATGGTAGTAATACAACACTTTTCTTACCAGAACTATAGTCTACATTCCCTGTTAGTCTCCACTCAGACACACACACACACACACACACACACACACACACACACACACACACACACACACACACACACACACACACACCCTGTTAGTCTCCACTCAGACACACACACACACACACACACACACACACACACACACACACACCCCTTTCCCATCCTGACCCCCCAGATTTTCTGAGTGTTCTATATACTTTTTTTTTTTTTTGTCGGTCGTGGGGCTTGAACTCTGTGCTTGGGCGCTGTCCCTCAGCTCTTCAACTCAAGGCGAGCGCTCTACCACTTGAGCTACAGCGCCACTTCCCCCCCAGATTTTCTTAATATTTATAAAATCACTCATGATTTAATTACTTTAGCATTTTCTATCTATATAGTCCTTCATAATCCAGGCTGGTTTAAATTGATGAAGTTGTTATTGCTTTGTCTTTATTTTATTCAATGGGGTCTTTCATTTTCTAAACATGCTTTTGAAAAATAATGGAGCTTTGTCATTTGAAATATATCTGCAACTCAATTCTACACAAAATACATGAGCAACTAGTTGGGCATAAAATTAGTTAAATACAGTAAAGAGGAAAAAGTGAAATTGTTTCTTTTTTGTCAAGATATGTTAACTTTTAAGAATGTTTTTGTTAACTGTTATTTGTTATTTTGATTATGCATTTTAAACCAGTACTTGTCTGACTGTATTTTAAGTGTTTTCAGATTTGCTACTTATTTGCCTATTACTTCTAGATAACATGATTGCTGAAAGGCATTCTATAAGGATGCTAAAATTTTTGTTATATTTCCTAGTAGAAATTGTAGTAATATGGTGCAAACAGAAGTCTTAGTGTGTACTAATAGTATTGACTAAACTCACTTAATGATAAAATACTTTGTTTTTCGCAGTAGTCTTAGTTCATGTGTCCTGCCAACAGCGGTAAAGAGAGCCAATCTGTTTCCCTTCTTTGGATTTGGAAGTTGAATAGAGGAGTTTATATTTAAGTGAATTCAGGAATCTTGTCTTTTAGTTTTAGGATTTTAAATCTGTTTTCACTTAAAGTCCTTGTGGACATTTTGTCTGTTTTTTAGGGTAACACAGACATATGATGCAGGTGCATGTATCTACTTCTATTTTGCCTTTAACTACAGAGGAATTAGTGACCCACTGACGGTGTTTGAACAAACGGAGGTAATTGTGCATATAGCTTCACTCAACTAATTCTAGTAACTATGAATTTGCTTGTTTTTTTAAAACTACCTGTGTTCTACCTGGCCTGTTTGCCACAGAAAACGAATGTACTATATGATATAGAGAATTGAGACCAATAGCTTGTGATTCTCTGGGTGCTACAATGCATGATATTAAATTAAATAACAGTAGGAATTCTATGACTATAGGGATCTGATATGACTGGCTATTGACCCATCTCCAGTAAATGACTGCAGGTTGAGGTCAGCAGCTCTTGTCCTTTTGGTCTATGCTGTAATGTCATCATTCTACATTTTCAGTGTTTTTGTATGCTAATGCTTATGTAAGCCATGGGGACTCATTTGCTAGCAGGTTTTGTTACAGTTCTTAAATGACTTTAAGATGCTAATTTTTATATAGCTGTTGATGACCAGTATATCTCTCATAGGTAATTATAAAGCTCTCTATTCAACTATGGAGAGATGTGTGGCAAACAGCTTTCTTTCTTTCTTTTTTATTGCCCTAATGTTTTAAGTTTGTGCTTGCCAAAGATAGCACTAAAAAATAATTCCAGTGCCACAACATACTTCTAGATCCAGACTGTCATGGATAGATTGGTTGTCTCTCAGTCCTCGGTTATTTCCCCACCTCCCCCCTTTATTTTTTCCCAGCTTTTTTTGACATATAGCTGAAATGTATTAAGTGATATATACTTAAAGTATACAGCCTGATGAGTTTTAACATGTTTGTATCCATGAAATCATACTAAAATCAAAATACTGAATGTATCCATAACTCTCAAGTTTCAGTGCATTCTCATCCTTTAGCCTGGTTATCAAAAATCCCTTTTGTGCAGTGACCCCAAGTGACATTTGTTCTTTTTCCTAGTCCAAAATGCCATTTGCTTCGTGGTACTGATCTTAAGAAGCTACTTTATTTGCAGGAATTTGTTTGAAACAGTAAATTCTTAGAAAAAAGGTTAGCATTCGGAAAACTTTTAACTCTTATTTCAGAGTCTATAATAACTTTGTAATGGGATACGATCCCACTTTCCTACTTCAGGCTATTTCTACCTTGACCTACCTCCTGATAGTTTAAATGCACTTAAGTAATTCTGAGAAATTCGAGTCACAGTAGGCATTTCACCTCATGATTATTGTGTACTCATGAATCATTAAGATTAGGAGATGAGCCCAGTTTCTATTATTCTTTCTTACTCTGCATCTCTATTATTTTCTTAAAAATGTATGTGGTTCTTTTCTCTCTCTATTTCTTCTTTCTTTCCTCCTTCCTTCCCTCTCTCTCCCTCTCTTTCTCTCTCTTTCTTTCTTTTTTTCCCTCCCTCCCTTCCTTCCTTCCTACCTTCCTTCCTTCCTTCTTTCCTCTTCCTTTCTCTCCTCTTCCTTTCTCCTTTTCTCTCCTCCCTTTCTCCCTTCCCTTCGTTCCCTTCCCCTCCCCTTTCCCCTTTCCCCTTTCCTCTTTCCCCTTTCCGCTTCCCCTTCCCCTTTCCCCTGTCCCCTCCCCTCCCCTTCCCTTCCCTTTTCCCTTTTCCCTTTTCTCTTTTCCCTCTTCCCTCTTTCCTTTCCTTTCCTGTCCTGTCCTGTGTTGGAATTTGAACCTAAAACTTTGTGCTTGTCAAGTAGGTACCCTGTTTCTTGAGCTATCTCTTCAGCCCTCTTTGTTCTGATTATTTTTGAGATAATCTCACTTTTTGCTCAAGCTGTCCTGGACCACAGTTCTCCTATGTATGCTTCCTACTGTAGCTGGGGTGACAGGTACAAGCAACTATGCCCAACCTTTTCTATGAAGATGAGGGGTCACTTTTGTTTTTTCCTAGAGTGGCCTGGAAGCATGATCTTCCTACTCTCAGCCTCATGTATAGCTGGAATGATAGGTGTCTACCACTGTCAGCCTCTTACATAGTTAGAATGACAGGTGTCTACCACTGTCAGCCAGAATGACAGGTGTCTACCACTGTCACCTGTCAGCCTCTTGTATAGTTAGAATGACAGGTGTCTACCACTGTCAGCCTCTTATATAGCTGGAATGACAGGTGTCTACCACTGTCAGCCTCTTACATAGTTAGAATGACAGGTGTCTACCACTGTGCCCAGTGTTGGTTGAGCTGAGGTCTCTTGAACTTTCCCAGGCTGGCCTCCAACCACTGTCTTACCAGTCTCTCCCCTGAAGTAGCTAGGAGTAAAAGCATCAGCCACAAGTGTCTGGCCTATTTTTTACCTAACACATTTAAAGAATTAACACATACATATATTTGATTATTACAGAACTGCCAAGTAATTTGTCAATATCCTTGGCCAAATAAATGTTCTCTGTAAAGATGAGATTTGAACTCAGGGCCTCACACTTGCTAACTAGTTGTTCTACCACTTTTTTTTTTTTTGGTCAGTCATGGGGCCTGAACTCTGGGCCTGGGCACTGTCCTTCAGCTCTTCAACTCAGGGCTAGCGCCCTACCATTTAAGCCACAGCACCACTTCTGGCTTTTTCTGCTTATATGGTGCTGAGGAATTGAACCCAGGGCCTCATGCATGCAAGACAAGCACTCTGTCACTGAGCCATCTTCCCAGCCCCTCTACCACTTTTTATGTACTGGTTATTTTTTAGATAGGATTATTTCTTCCAACATCTTCCTGTTTTTTTGCTTACTACCATAGCTGGATTGCCACCAGCTTCTTCCATTCAAATGGAGTCTCATGGACTTTTCCACCTGGACTGATCAAGAACTGTTTCTTCCTGATCTAGGCCTCCCGTGTGTAGCTAGAATTACAGATGTCAACAACCAGCACCCAGCTCCATAAAGGTTTTTCTCGTTGATCCCTAATATTTTGTGGGTAATCTTAACTGTCATGCCTCCAATATAATAATAGTTCCTGTGAGATGGAGTAATTATAATTATTCCATGAAGTTATCATGAAAATAAATGAAATAGTATGGGCAAATTTCTTGATGTTTCCTGAGACAAACAGGAAATAGTCCATGTTGGTTATTAATGCCTCTTGATATGACTTTAATAAACATAAAACCCCACACTTTTTTTTTATTACTATTTAACAGTTTAGTCCTGCTGAGTTAATTATTTTGCCTTTTTCCCCCGTCCCTAGAATCTTTGTAGATACTGTGACTGTTTACTAGGGGAAAAAAATACAAAACTAGGTTTCATATTTTAATTGCTTTAATTTTTTTTTACAAAGTGGGAGGGAAGTGAGGCTGCTTGATTATTGTTTAACCTAGTAAGTATGCACCTCATTTGAGAGTTGGGTCTTACTGTTTCTCTCCCAAGTGAAATCTAAGTGGCAACACTCTGTTGTTTCCAAATCCAGGCAGCTGCTAGAGAAGAAATCCTTGCGAATGGAGGGAGCCTGTCACATCACCATGGAGGTACTCTTTTTTGGGGGGAGTAGGATTTCTAATATTCCTACTTCAAACAATCTTTGATTTGATAAAATGCTGGGGAGAATTACAATGTGAGTCATTGAGAGGACTAATATGTCTTAAGCTTTTTCATGTGTTTGAATAGCTATGACTAAAATACAAAGATTAGTATACACCTGTAGAAGCTTGGTTTGACAAGCCAGCCAAAATAGGGAACCTAGCCAGATTTCTGGGTTCTCAGGAACCTCACAATAGCAAGAAATAGCCCAGCTTACAAAGAAGTTGTTTGACCATTACAGCCAAAAGTTTTTTTTACGGAAGTGGAGGAAAAAAACAACAAAAACTGGATGAGAATGTTTTTTAGACTATTGAAGTATAGCTGGATATCAGCTATACATTTATTAAATGTTTTTTGTTCTGCTAACCCAAACTTAACAAACTAATCAAGACAGGATATCACAAAACACAATATTATGTTAATTACTTGTTGGTGATTTTTGTTTTAGGGTTTTTTTTTTTCCAGTACTAGGAATTAAACTCAAGCTTTCTAGACAAATTTTCTATAATTTGACCTATTTCCCAGTCCCCAAATTTTAATTTATTCTTGTTTTACTTGCTGACTGCTTTTATAATTGTAATAATATATCAGTTCTATCTGGTAATAACAGAAGTCAGCTGTTAAGACTAATATATCCTGTATGATTTCTATGCATTTTTAGGTCCTAGATTTAGAGCTCTTTATTTGTTAAGAACTTCAAGTATGGGGATGTAGTTTGCTTTTATTTTTGCCAGTCCTGGGGTTTGAACTCTGGGCCTAGGCACTATCCCTGAGCTTCTTTTGCTCAAGGCTAGCCCTCCACCACTTAAGCCGTAGCACCACTTCTGGCTTTTCTTGAGTAGTTTATTGGAGTAAGAATCTCATGGACTTTCCTGCCTGGGCTTGCTTTGAACCCTGATTCTCAGATCTCAGCCTCCTGAGTAGCTAGAATTACAGGTGTGAGCCACCAGCATCTGGCTAAAGTGGTTTAGTTTTTAGAAATTATTGACATAAAGTTGAAGTTAGCAATATTTTCTTATCTATCAGAGAAGCTCTGCTATATTTAACCATAAATCCTTCATTTTAACCATTTCTCATGTTTCTTATTTTCTGTGTGATCAAAAATATGACTTTTTAGAAACATACTCAAAATTGCTTACCTGCTTTCACTAATGCTTAGGAAAAGGAATTAGGTATGCCTAAATAAAGAATACATTTCAGATATGCTGATTCAATGAAAATGTTTTCCCTTTTCCAAACTGCTGAAAATTGGATTTTTTGGGGGCTTAGCCCTTATCCTTTTATTCTTCTGTATTCCTTACTTCCTTAGTGATTATTTCAGTGTTACAATTTAAGTGATTTTCTTTCTATGGATACTGCTCTTCTCCTGCTGGGGCTAGTGCAATAGCCTCCTAACTAATCTGTCTGTACTTTGTTCCCTGCTCTCAGAGCTCTGCTGCCAGAGTACCTTTTTTTTGTTGTTTAAATCAGGGCTAATGACAATTTGCCTCATGAAGGTTAGAATGTGTTTGTGACTTTAAGTATCACTATCTCACAATACTATGAAATTTTTGAAATGTATGTAATCAATCACAATAAAAAAATTTTTTTTAAATCGGGCTTCTTCTCACATTCAGAAAAAAATCTAGATTCCTTACCAGATATAAATGGTGGTTATTCTCCCTCCTTCTCCTCTCCTTTCATCTCCTCCTCCCTCTCCTCAGCTACCTCTCCCTGCCTGTCTTCCTCTCCCAAGGCCAGAATTAGCCTTCCTGCTGTTCCTCAGACATACCAATTTGTTTTCCCCTTCAAGGCTTATAGTAATTAGTTCCCTCCTTTTTTCTTTTCTTTCTCTCCTTTTCTCTTTTTTCATTTTTTCTTCTCATTTTCTCTTCCATTTCTCTTCCCTCCCTTCCTTTCCCCTTCTCATCTCTTCTCTTTTTTTATGCTGATACTGGGACTTAAATGCAAGGCCTTGCATTCTCCCTCAGCTTTTACAATCATGCTGGCACTCTTACCTGTTGAACCTGACCTCCAGTTCTCTTCCCTCTTTTTCTAATATTCTTTCTCTTGTTTTTTTCCCTTAAGTTTTGCATGCCTCACATCATTTGAGTCTCCAGTTCAAAACATAACCTTTTTAGAGGTGTCTTCCATGTATGTCCTCTTGTGTAGAATTTGTTAAAATTCACTGCTGTATTCCCCAGTCCCTAGAGCAGTGTTTGGCTGCTGTACACAGTTGTGTGTAGTAAATGTATGTGAAAATGCTACATGAGTGCATGTCCAAGTATTTAAAAGAATTTCTGACAGCTCTGTTTCACATTAGAATGACAGTTGTACTCTTATTACTAATTACCTTCAAGCATGTTACCCAGCTTTGATTGAATATGGGATCATATTTAATTTATTAAGATTAGTTTACTTAATAATATTTCTGGAAAGAGTGAGAGTCAGCTTATTCAGTAGAATAGAGTAAAATAATGTACATTTCTTTCTCTGCAGTTTCATGCCTTTGGTCATTTCAGTGTTCTTTCATAGGTGAATGTCTTGGAAATAAAAGGTTTCATTCAAACTTTGTTTTAAAATAAATATAAGTTTGAGGGGCTGATAAATAGAAAAAATACAGACTTCGGGATCAAATCTATATTGGACTGCTGGTACTTAACTGTGTAATGTTAATCAGTAATTGTTCTGAGCTGCCTCAACTGAAAAACAGGAATAGTAATAGTGATAATGTAAACATGCATAAAAATGGTATATTAGTCAGGCAATAATGGTGTTCCTATAATCCCCCTTTCTCGGGTGGCAAATCCTGGTTTGAGGCTAGCCATGGCAGAAAGTTAGCAAGACCCTAACTGAGAAACAAGCTGGGTGTAGAGGTACAGTCCTATAATCCCAGCTACTCAGGAAGTAGATAGGAAGATTGCAGTCTGAGACTGGCCCAGGCAAAAACTGAGACGCAATCTAAAAAACTAAAAGCAAAAAGACTAGGAATATGATTTAAGTGGTAGACTGCTTATCCTGAGTTCAGTCCCTATTAACACTCCCCTGATTATAAAAATGTAGTATATTTTGTATCAGTTGTAGCAACACCAAGTGGCGTTCTTGTTTATATTTTTTGTAATAACAATGAAGAAAAGATTATAGTTTATTTAGGAATGATCTATCCATTAGATTGCTCTAGAAAAATGTCTCTCTTAAGTTTTTCTCTTTAAAGTTACTTATTAGCTTGTGAATTTCAAATGCCCATTGCTATTTAGTATAGTTTCACAAAGCAAAAATCTTTTTAGTATAAATTTTAAATAATAATGTTTAATTGTTCTACTAAACTCACACTAGAGTTTTGAGAGAACACTTACTTTATGTGCACAAATGATTATTTTTTATTTTGAACTCTAGGCTGAAAACTAAGCTAACTTCATAGTAACATCTTTATTTACTGACCTTCAGGCAATGTCATGCCACTCAGTTTTTGAGTTGCAGAGTGGAAGAGCTGGGGGTTGCAAGAATATTGATGCAATTTTTCTTGGAGGAGTTGGCCTGTAATTGTGATTAATGACAGTTGCTTTCACTATCTGGAAACAGACAGACTGGTTTGTCTGCCTACAATCATGCTGTGATAAATAGAGCTATTTTAACTCTGGTTTTGTGTATCAAAGAAAACAGATGTAGTCTGGAACTGGAGGCTATCAGAAAATATAAACCTGCATAACTGTATCTTCATAGTGCTTGTTTTCTAACTGTCCAGCTGGTCAGTTTAAACAGCAAGGTTTATGTCAGCCACATATTTCACTTTATGACTTAAATTTTAAACTGCTCATTTGCTAAAATTGAAACTGTCATTGTCAGAAAAGAAAATACTCTGATTAATAACATTGATATCTTTACCTAACTAAATTATTCACCGGACAGCTATTTTTAGCTCTTTTATGGTCTTAAAAAGAATCTAATAATATTTTAAAGTAAAAGAAGACCATTCAAAAGGAGCTGAACAGAGCATCAGCTTTGAGACCATTGTTAAAAACTTGAAGGCATAAAAATTAGAAAAGAACAAGCAAAGTTATTTCTGTTTTTAGGCTTGATGGTTAATGTGGAATATCCCAAAGAATATATAAACAGAGTCAGTAAGAATGTAGAATATAAGCTCACATAGAGAAATTAATTGAATTTCTGTATGCTTCCATCAGAATATTTGTACCATTCATAAGGAAATGAAAAGACTTAGAAAAAAATTAATTAAGCCAAGTAAACCAAACTCAAAGAAACATAGATTGCATGTTTTCCCTCGTTTGTTATAACTAGAATGTGCCTATAAATCTACAAGTAAACACACTGGATGGTAAAAGACAAAAAATTATACTTGGACATGATAACTTACATAGGACTCTAAACATTCACACAGTGAGACCAAAGGAGGATATTCTTGGGAGAGGAGCATAAAGGTTCAATAGCTATGTGCATATGATCTTTATATATATAACAATGTTTTTCAAAATGGACTCTAAGAAATAGAAACAACTTTTTTGTTGTGTTGCTTTTTTTTCTCCTTTGTCACTGTTTTTGATTTCTGTACCTTTTGTAAGTTTATGTGATTTGGGGAAGGTAGGGGAGAACATAAAAGTGGTGGGACAAAGGGTGAACAAATGCAGCAGTAGACAAAAGCATTGTCTACTCACTAGACATAATTTTGAAAATGAACTATATAAATTGTGGGGAAATAGGGTCGGGAGGGAACAATTAGGAGAAAATAAGGGAAGAGATGACACTTCAAAAAGCAATGTACTCATTACCTGACTTACATAACTGTAACTCCTCTGAATATCACCTTTACAATAATAATTTTAAAAAATTTAAAACAGGCATATTGAAACTGAAATGTAAAAAATACCACTTACAGTTGCTCAAAAGAAAATGAAGACAGATGCTGGTGGCTCATGCCTGTAATCCTGGCTAATCAGGAGGTTGAGATCTGAGGATCGCAGTTCAAAGCTAGCCTGGGCAGGAACATCTGAGAGACTATCTCCAGTTAACCCCCAGAAAACTGAAAGTGGTACTGCGGCTCAAGTGGTAGAGCACTAGCCTTGAGCTGAAAAGCTCAGGGACAGTGCCCAGGCCCAGAGTTGAAGACCCACAACCGACCAAAAAAAAAAGAAAGAGAGAGAGAGAGAGAGAGAAGGAAGGAAGGAAGGAAGGAAGGGGGGAGGGAAGGGGAGGGAAGGGAGGGAGGGAGGAAGGGAGGAAGGAAATGAAGTACTCATAAATCTAGTATACACACACACACACACACACACACTCTCTCTCTCTCTTAGGCATATATCTGACTAACTACAAGATTTATATTCTAAAAATTGTAGAACTCTGGTAAAAGAAAGCTAGTAAGACCTAAACAGATAAACAGAGTATGGAGTATAGAGTGTATAGAGTTCATGGACTTACTTAATATAGTAAAAATATCAGTTCTGTCCAAAACCGTTTATTTATTTATTAATTTACTCATTCATTTTTACTAGTATGGGGGCTTGAGTTCTTGCTAAGCTGTTTTGCTTTTGGCTGATGAGGTGGTACTCTTATCACTTGAGGCTTTTTTTTTTTTTTTTTTTTTGGCTGATTAGTTGGACATAACAGTTTTTTTGTCTGCCTGGCCTGTATCTGAACTTGGATTCTCAGATCTCTGCCTCCCTAATTGATAGGCTTATAGGTACAAGCTACTGTTATAGGGCTCAGTGTTTAAATATTGCCTATTTAAATTTCAGCAAGAATTTTTTGTTACTATTTCAACAATAATTTTGAGGAATGATTCTTGCAAAAAGTATATGGTAAAGCAAGAGAATTAGAGAACTAAAGCAAATTTGAGAAAAGACAAAGTAAAAGTAAACAAGTTTTTTTTTATTTCAAGCCTTACTATAGAGCTTAAGACTATATAGTACTATATAGTAGTCAACATACAGTACTAATATAGTACTATATAGTAATTAAGAAAATGTTGTATTGGAACAGAACAGAGAACACAGAATTAGACCCACACAAATACACCCAGCTGACTGACAAAATAACAGAAGCAATCCAAGGAGGAAACATAGCCTTTTTAAGAAATGGTGCTGGAGCAATTGTACACAGAAAGAACAAATGGTGCTAGAAATCATACATCTGAGATCTCAAAATGGGTAGTGAACTTAAATGTAACATGTAGAATTCTGAACTTGTAGAACAAAAGCATAGGAGAAAGTCTTCAGGATTAAAGAGTTTCTTAGGTTTAAATTGGTCAGCAAAAGGGTAAAAATGATTCAGGGAAAACTATATTCAATCAAAAGTAAGTTTTACCATGAAGAACTCAGGAGGATGGAAAGATAGACCACAGAATGGGAAAGAAGATGTACAAACTACATACCCAATACAGACATATCTACCTTAAGAACTTAGTAGTAAAAGGCAGAAATATTTCACATCAGTTTTATTCATAATAGCCAAAACAGCCCAGATGTTCTTCCTCTGGTGAATAACTAAACAAAGTATAGTATAGTACATCTATGTCATGGAATACTACTGGACAGCAAAGAGGAATGAGCTGTTGCAATGTGAACTGCTTGGCTGAACAGGCAAGGACTTGTGCTGGGCTGGTGAAAAGGCAGTCCCCCAAATGACATCCTGCTGCCTTTCATAACACTTTTGAAATGATAAAATTGTAGAAATGAAGAGCAGACTACTAGTAGTTTCCAGGAGTCAGGGCTGGGGAGGAAATAACTATAACTAGGAAATAAATAAATCGTATCAAAATTTATTGTGATATTTTTATACATATATATGTATATATATATATATATATATATATACATATATATATATTTCAGATTCACCTCTTCTTTTAATCTTTCCAAAACCCTCCTACTTACTGGGTTTCATTGTGCTATTTTCATATGTATGTATATTTCAGTCATGTTCATTGTCATTCTCCATCATCCTCTCCTTTCTCCCTCCTGTCTTCCAAACAGTCCTTTTAAATCATGTCATGCCATATTGTTGTGTGTGTGTGTGTGTAATATTTCCTTTATTCATTGATTGTTGAGTACTTAGAGTTACTCTACAGCATAGCTACTTTAGATAGTGTTGCAGTGAACATGGGTATGCAGATACTGCTCTCATATATGACTTATAGTCCTTCAGTATATGCCCAAGAATGGTACAGCAGGATCATTATGGTAGTTGTATTTTTAGTTTGTTGCAGAGCCTCCTATTCATTTCTGTCACGTTCCCCTTATCAAGGAGCCCACTATAAAGGGTTCTCTTCCCCATCCTTACTAGCATCTGTTTTCTTCCTTTTGAAAGGGGGCAGTACTGAGCTTTGAACTCAGGACCTTGCACTTGTTAGGCTGGTGCTTTATCACTACAGCCTTGTTCTTTGTAGTTATTTCATAGATGAAATCCAACAGTCTTTTCTGCCCAAGTTAGACTTAACTGTTATCCTTCAGATCTTAGCCTCTTGAGTAGCTAAGATTACAAGCATTAGTTACTGGCACCAGGCTATTTGTCTTCTTGATGATTGTCATTCTGTTTGGGATGAGATGGTTTTCCCCCCTGGTCCTGGAGCTTGAATTCAGGGACTAGGGCCTGAGCTGCTTTTTCCCAAAGTGAGTTCTCTACTCCATAGCTTTGCTTGCAGCTTTTTTTTTTTGTTTTTTGGTAGTTTATTGGAGAGTCTCAGACTTTCCTCCCTGGGCTGGCTTTCAACCACGATCCTTAGGTCTCAACCTCCTGAGTAGCTAGGATGACACTAAAGCGTGTGGTCTCCATGTGGTTTTAGTGTTACTTCCTTTATAGCTGAGATGTTGAATAATTTTTGTGTATTATTTGTACTTCTTTTTTGAGAACTGTCTGTTCAGTTCATTTGTATTTACTAAGTGGGTTACATGTTTGGAATTTAATTTTTGAGACTGAGAATTAATGCTTTCTCAGATGAGTATTAGCAAAGTCATGATTTGATAGAACAGCTGTATCATAGGTTCAGATTTGAGGATTGACAGAAATTTTATAGGTAAAATTTTCTGCTCCCTGCCCTTCCTAACCATGCAACTATACATGCTCGGTATTAGATAAAGGTCCAATGACAACATTGTGTCTGTTGTCTCTTACCACCTGTTCATGAAAACTATGCCTTCAGAGATAACTTTAAGAGAAGATAGATAGCTTGAATAACCACTCCTCTTCAGACCTCTAAAGAGAACTTACTCTTCTTGGCACTTTTTTTAAAGCTCAAGTCTAGCGTTCTACACCTTGAGCCACAGCACCACTTCCGATTTTCTGGTGGCTAATTGGAGATAAGAGTCTCACAGATGTTCCTGCCTAGGCTGGCTTTGAACTGTAATTCTCAGATCTCAGCCTACTGAGTAGCTAGGATTATAGGCATGAGTCACCAGTGCTTGGCTCTTTCTGACACTTTTATGTCTAAGATTCTTATAAGTAAGATATTTGTTCATCCAAGAATACCTGCACTCTATTATTATAGAATACTTTTTGTAGTTTTATAGTATTAGCAAACAGATAATTCTGATAAGAGATTTTCAAATTTAACATCTTGTTTCTTTTTTTTCTTTTTCTTTTTTTTTGTTGGTCTTGGGGCATGGGCATGGGCCTGGGCACCTGGGCCTGGGCGCTGTCCTTCAGCTCTTTCAGCTCAAGGCTAGTGCCCTACCAGGTGAGCCACAGCACCACTTCTGGCTTTTTTCTGCTTCTGTGGTGCTGAGGAATTGAACCTAGAGCCTCATGCATGCAAGGCAATCACTCTATCACTGAGCCAACTTCTCGGCCCAAATTTAACATCTTTTAAATTATCTTAGGCAAACTTTATTTACCCAGAAGCTACATTGTATTTTTCAGTTTTAGCTTCAGCAATTCTAAATATATGTCCCATTTCATTATTTAGTCTTAAATGTACAAGTCTTCTTGGCTTTAGAAGCAAGCTTAGTGTTTAAAAAAGTTAAATTATATCAAGCTAAAAGAGACTTCTGTGACAAGCAGACCCCAGATTTGTCTCTTTTAAGTGGAGCCTTTGGTGCTTTCTGCTAAATCTTCATTCCCTTAAACCACAAAGAGTTAACTCCTGATAATAATTAGTGGCTATGCTGACCAAGTCCACACTTTCCACAAACAACATTACTTCACTGCTGCCTTCACATACACATCTGTTTAATTTTTTTGTGCTGTTGATTACACTACAGAATATATTGTTCCTTAGAATGGTTAACATCCAAATGTGAATAAATGAGCCTTTGATTTCAAAGGATATCTCTGGAAGTTTCTGTTTTTTTCTCTTTCACAAGTATATATATAAATTAATTGTATATTGGAGAACACATATACCCCCAGGGAAAAAAGAGAGAAAAAATCCAGCCTGTTTATCCAGTTGGTATGTATGTACAGCAATAGAAACAAAATTGTAAAATGTGAAAGTGTGAGCCCTGTTTTTAATTTAAACTGCAAAAGGTCCTCCCTGGTATATGTTCAATAGTTGAATCCTCATTTTTGTATCTTATGCATTTAAGACTTTTAAATATATGAATACTGTGGGTATTCTTATTTATAATAGTTAATTGTGGAATACATGGTTCCTATAGCTTTTCTTTTTTTCAGAAATGGTGAACTTGGCTTTTTATAACTATGTTAACTCGAAGGCAGCAAAATTTAAACATTGAGAGAATCAGAGATCAAAAGTTAATAACAATAAATGCCACCACCTCAGATGATTCAGATGTAGAAAGGAAACAAGACTCTATGTGGTCCAAATGTACATGCCTTTTGAGCCAATAGCCATCATGCTTTGGTATGCTAAAATAGTCTTAGGCTATCTGTTATTTGTTATTTTTATTCATTCTCCTTTCTCTGATGTAGCATACTTCAGAAAATGAACATGTTTAAGCTACTAATATATAGATATGTGCACATGTGTGTTGCATATATACAAACTGTGTAGGCAGCTAATTTCTGAGTGCTTAACAGTTCAAGAATTGTTCAGGGGGATTTGTGTGTGATGGTGCATGCCTGTAATCCCCCCACTCAGGAGGTAGAGACAATAGGAGTCCAGCCTGAGCTACATAGCAAAACTCTCTCTCTCAAAAAAAAAAAAACCCTCCCCAAAAGAATGTACAAGGGCATTACTGTGATTGTGTGGCTATAGAATGAAAGTCTACTTAGATTGCAATGTCTTTTTTCTCTGGGTTTGGGCTTGTGTTGTTCTAGGCATCTACAGAAAATACTCCAGATCTCAGTATCATTTGCAGTAATTGTCTTATTAAGGCACATTGAATGTTTTTACTGAAACTGTTTTCTACCTATACTCTCATTATACAATGTACTTGACTTAATTTGGTAAGCAAAACAAAACATTGCTAGTCTGTAATTGCAGCTTATGATTTCTAATGCCAGTCTAAATCTAGTCTATAGCAGAAATTCATATACCTGTTTACCACCAAGGAGTTAATTCTTTCATCAAGTATGTTTCTGAGGGGCCACAGCTATGTTGGCTACTTTCTACTTCACTAATCAAATGTATGTTAGATTGATTATTGTAAAAGTATAAACCATAGAAAATTTGACAAGATAGATGTGTAAATTATCCTTCTGACAGAACTAATGATGCACTCCAAGCACCTTCTGTTTTCTAGCGTTTGGTGAGAGACTTCATTAAATATGCAATGGCTTTTGGGTGGCTTCTCAGATGATGGTTGAGTTCCTTGTGGAATTGCATTCTTACTAGAGGTGTAAAACCAGCAGACAAGCTAGCTATTGGGCATCCTGCTGAGCTGCTAATGTGCTCCATCTTGTTGGAGCAGTTGTTTGCAATCTTTTCAGGACAATTACATCTATAACCATAGAACACGTTCAGTGAAACTGTATTACAGATAACAGTGGAGACAGGCATTGACTGCTCTTCACCCCTCTCTAAGTTGCCTCAGTATGAGAAGCATGTAGGAACATAGTAGGGCCACTTATATTTGTCAAGAGAGGTTGTTTTGATTTTTTAATCTCACAGAGCAAATCTGGAAATAACTAATTTTTAACATTTAAATATTAACATAGAGTATTAGAACTGAAGACTAGATTCTAATCCATTTGTAAGTGAGAAAATTGAGATTAAAGCATAGTCATGGGTTACTCCTTAGGAAGATGGATGTTATATAAATAGTTCAGGTAGCATATTTTTTAGCTAGTAGATATAATATGAATAGTGTCTGGTTTAGTGCTTTCTTGAACAAAATTTTTTTATTAAGTTGGTTTTTGTTTTTGTTTTGGCCAAACCTTATTTTTTCTATCTCAACACCAACAGTAATTTTACTTCCAAAAGCCAAGGAGAAATATCTTGCTATTTAAGGGTATCATGCTACTTATTATTTTGATGACAGTTTGATGATTTCATGGAAAACTTGGCACAAAAGATGGTTTGAGTTGAACTGAAATGGTATTTAAGGTTTCCAGAAGGGAGATGCCATAATATATTGCACAGCCTGATAAATGAGACTGCATTTTAGGATGACAGGCTCCATACTTTAATGAAAGAAGGTTTCTCATTTCAGTTGGCCAACTAAGTCACTGTTTATGACTGGATCATTAATGAACATTTGTGGAAAATGATGACCATTTGAATCATACTAATGCATATGTTTGAGAAGTGCTAACTGCAAAATAACACAACTATAAATTAAACGTTACCCATTTGATACATAGTCAGCATTTTGCTTTACTTTTCAAGGCCAAGAAGTCTTTTACATGTAAGTCTTTTACATGTATGTAAATAAACTTACGTATACACATGTTACGTATACATGTATACGTAATGTGTATATGTAAGTTTATTCATTGCTTTCACTATATTATATATGTTTGTTAATGGGCTTTAAAATGATATATGTGTATAGACTTTTAAAATAGAATCATATCAACTTATTTTCCTTAAGGTAATAAAACCAAGGAGGGACATTAGAGAGTTTTAAAAAACAAAAGGTTAAATTTAAGAGAGATTTAGGTATCTGATACTTCCAATGCCCCCCAAAAAAATCATAAATGCAGAAAGTAACCATTTTTTGGGAATGTGCAATTTTATTTAGAAACATTGTGAAAAAAAATATAAATAGACTTCATAACTAGTTTTCTTTCCTATAGACATAGCTAAGGTTCAGATTTTCTTATGTTTTTAAAGATCATGTTTTCATAAAATATTTTAACGATCTGTATCTTGTCCTTTTTTGTATAGTGTACCCAGCAAATTCATTTCTATGTGGGTTTTTTTGTTGTCGCTAACATCATTTTCTCTGAAACATTGGCATGTTGGTAGTTAAGATACAATCAAATTTTTTTTAATCCATGTTTTCATCCTACTGTTACTTGTAAAGTAGTCTGTACTCTCAGTCCAGGCTTTCTTCAATCTCTGTTTCATAGTTTATAGAGAAAGGAGACACTGAAACACAGACTTCCCCTGGGAATGCATTGCGCTTAATGAGCTTGATAGTCTGGTGGGCTCAATAAATCAAATAAAGCAAAACATTTCTCATTTTTTGAATAAAAACATTTATCACACAGTGTTTGTGCACTCATGGTCACAAGATTGATTGGTTTCTAGCATCATAGTGTATATTGAAGCATTTTTGATTTTGTCTTTCCAGTGGGCAAGTTACGGAAGCAGTGGCTAAAGGAAAGCATTTCTGATGTCGGCTTTGGGATGCTGAAATCTGTCAAGGAATATGTGGACCCCAGTAACATCTTTGGAAACAGAAACCTTTTATAAGTCCATTAACATCATTATAAAAAAATAATACTTTTTATTTAAGTATTCATCTATGGTTATACCAGTAATCAAATATATCATGGACTGTATTCAGCTATATTTGTTTGTTAGTTTAAAATGTTTGTATTCGTTCTGTACTTTGTTTTGTTTCTACACTTATGGGTTGACAGATGGTATTCCTCAATCTCTGTCACTGTAGGTATATCAGCTTACATCCAATTGTTTGTTGTTGTAAATTTTAGTCTGGCAGCCCAAGGCTGCAAGTTATTTTAGAGAAAGGTGCTGCCAGCTGTCTAGAAAGGCAGATTTGGGTACCATCTATTGTTTTAGCCTTTTATTAAAAATGCACATTACTAGGAAGCAGTTACCTAAGGAAAGATTCCCCTGGGGAGTGATCTATGTATATGTTTTTAAGAACATATTCGACTGGGAGTAGACCATTGAGGGAGTACATTCATGAATGAACATAGGCAACCTATTGGGATGCCATCTTCTGTAAGTTGGTTGGTTTACAGTTTTCTTTGAAATTACAACATAGTTACAAAACCTTAAATCACCAGTATGCAAATTATTCTATGAGAGGACCTATTTGTTCTCCATGTTTCTGTTTAAGTTGTGTTTATATCACGGATATATATTCTAGATTGTGTTTGGTGAGAAAAGCTGATGTACCATTCATTGTAAGTGAAGAACAGGCTTCTGTGAAATGAAGGCCTTTATCCTCCCTAGCGTTCTGATATTTCTGCTGTTGCATGCTTGTTGCTGTGCTGCAGAGGAAGCTGCAACAGGAGCAGAACAAAGATCCTGACCCTATGTGACAAGTTGAAAGAATTTGTTTGGCTAACGAAAGTCATCATTTGGCTCTTGAATTTGAAAGCCTCAGCGATTTCAACGACGAAAGACCTTTTTTTTAAAAAAAAATTAACCTAAATAGCATGATAAATTTTCATATAAAAGTAACATTTCAATTTTGTTCTTAATAAAGGTTTAATGCCTTTTATGAATTACTGGTTTAGCCTAAATTTTAAAAAAATGTATTAATGCACATGCCATAATCAAAAGTTTAGAATATCCTGTTTCTTAAATTATAAAAACATTAATCACATTTAGCAAACATTTTTACATTCAACCTGATATTTAAAAAAAAAAGTGAAATGATTAAATCACCGTCAAGCTTCATGATTCACATTTGGAGATGGATTCTTTTCTTAATGCAATACCAAACTTTTGATAATTTTTTAAAATTAATATTTAATCAGATAATGTATGTGAAAATGCAGACGATCCTTTAAAAGGACTCACTGTCTGTGTATGTAGCAACAGCTCCAAAGTATTTTTGGGCAGTTTGATACCTTTTATATCTGAAATAGCCTTAACCAGAAAAGTAAAATTTGAAATTGACAAAATGTTATTTTTAAGACTTCAAAATTATGAATAATTTTTAACTATTAAAATTGGCCACAAACTAACAAAACTTAAACCTGTAGGCAAATCAAAATGATTAGTTTAACAACAAAAACTGAATATTTACTTTTTAGAACTTGTGTCTCTTTGTTGGTGATTTAGTTTGAATTATCAAATTTCCAACCAATATTTGCTTAATCCCTTGATTGTTTGAAATAGTTGGACACTTAATAAGAAAATGCCTCTGGAATTATAAGATCTTCAGTTTCATAAAATGCATCTGTTCATTAAGGTGATTTCTAATTGGTGATCAAAATGTAAAATTTACTAAGGTACTAATATCTCACTGATTGTGTGTATTCATGTTACTAAATAATGTTTTAATAAAACAGATTTATTATTAGATCCATTCCTTTGCATGTGACTGGTACAACATTCTTTCCCAGAGAGTTCAGCTTTTGTCACAGAGATCTGTATTTGATATTAGGATTTATAAATGTAATATCTGAAATTGTTGTGTTCACTATTCTATGTGAACCTTATGGAAGTTAGTGAAATAAATCTTTGTTTTCCTTTTTCCATGTATGCCAGGATTCCCCAACCTTGATTTTATAATGGTGACTATATTTTATAGTTGGAATCATTTATACAGGTATCATTATGAAGCACAGGAATGTTCATCGGTATTGTTCATTCTGATTTACTATATCAGAATGCCTTCCCCAACTTCTCACAGACAGTGGAGGACTACGAAAATGCACAGAGCACTTAACCCATGCCTCTTATTTCTGAAATATTTGAAAATGCCTTCATAAAGCTAGGAGAATATTGTTTATGTTAGGCTTTTTAATTCATTTTGAATAATTTTATTTAAAAATTTAAAAGCCCATAACTTAGTTGGTTTTCAGTACTGGGTAACACTGACTTGTCTTTTTTAAGTTAATAATATTTGTAGTATCTTTCTTAAATTTGATGATGTTACCTGTGGATTGGGGTTTCAGTGGGAATGGGAACTTGCTGCTAGTAAGAAGTAGCACTGATACTAAAGATTCAGTGTGCACAGGCTTTATTGTGATTGCCTTAATGTTGGTATACAAGTGAATTTACTTTGGTTTTAAGTATACATGAGCCATTTCAGTTTAAGAATTGTGGAGGCCACGTTTTATTGTTCTCAGTATTTGAACATAGCAAAGAGGATTAAGTTATTTCCTCTTGAGGAATTGGAAGTTTGTTTCTAAGAGTGATTACAGTAGTATAGTCCATTACTCTGAGGTTATTTATGAAGTGGGAAGCCTTCTAGTATGTATATTCTAGTGTTTTGATATATTTTGAAAAACAAAAGTGGAATAAAGAATGATGTTCTATCAATGTGTATATTATCTCACATACAGTTGATTCCAAGTAAGATTTCATTTTAAAAATGTCTTTCTCCCTGTTGACCCCAGAGATTTTTTTTTCTTTGTTATCTTCTTTCACAATTAACAGCTTCTGAACTTTAGCTGATCAGAGAAGCTCTCAAGCCCTAAGCTGAAGTATGTTGTTCCCTTAGCTGGTCATCTGGAGCTGGGTTTGATTGAGCTCAGTATTAGAGCACTGTTACTTAGTAGGGATAGAGTAAAAATCTTGGATGAGCAGGTATAGAATCAAAACTTGGTGCTTTAGACTGCCAGATGGAATGCTGTGGAAAACATTACTCCATTCTAAGAAGCACTGAGACAGAAGTTAGACAGTTTCATTAACTTTTTACTACTTAATCTTTTAGCAATTCTGACTTTAGTTAGGACTTAGCTTATGGTAGGAGAAAAGCAGACGCATTCAGTGTCCTACCTTTGGCTTCATGGGTGTGGGGGGCTAGTTTTGCTCAAAGTTTTATGTTCTCCAGTGAGACATATGTCCACATATTTATTTCTTACTTGCTTCATATTCCTGAAAGGGAGAAATGCACATACAGTGATGCTGAAATAAAGAAAGTTCAAGCTTACTTAAACTGTTGAACTATACTATCTGATGGGAAGGATGTAACTTACTCAACTTTCTATTTCCTAAGCCAAATAGTGTTTGTCTTCATTGTGAAATTTAACTGTAACAACTGCTTGTATAATGTCAAGATATTATAGAAACATATTATTAATAAAATGGACCTGATCTAAGAGTTTTTTTATTCAAAGGGGATGTGAAGCTGTTTTTTCTTCTGTTTGTATATGGATTTTTTTCAACTTTAGTTTTTCATCTTCATATTTCTACTTATTTGAAAACAGGAAATAACTTTTATAATTTGATGTTCGAAAAATAAAGTTCTACCTAACTGATGAAATCCCTTTGGATTTATAGCTAAATATGACATTCCATAGGTTGTATCAATGTTCTTTTTTAAAAAAAAATCAATGTTAAATTCCTAGTTAGTGTTTAGTCTTATTTGGTTCAGAAGCATTCCCTTTGAAACCTTGGAAGATCCTCAGTGAACAAGCATTCTTAAATGCTTTTCTAACTATAACAATTCCTTAACAAAGGAGAAAAAGGACCTTGGATATTTGCCACACCAAAGAACTGTCACAGTAACTTAACTTCTGTGAATATGGAAAGACTTGGTTCCTAACATTTTTTTTTTCCCACAAGGAGAACATAACTATTACTGGTAAAAAAAATTTTGGATTTTTTGAATTCCCATTCCAGGCCTTTGCAAAAGGGATAAAACTGTTTAAGTGCAGATTTCTAAGCAACATGCATAGTTTTTAAGGCACCTTATTATCATTGTTTTTCATAAATACCACAAGCACTCTGTGAAATGTATTTTTAACCTTTAATCTGATTAGCAAAAAGGTTATGAAATACTTGTATTAGTACATTTGCTATGAAGCTATTAAGTGTCTTAATATCCCCCAAAGCCCTCAGTGCCTTGTTGGGATTATTTTTTCCATGAAATAGCCATTTGAAGAGTGGAAGAGGGTAAGTCTTTAAAGATAGAGGCTGTTTAGCAGTCCAAGGCTATTCCTCCTCAAGGTGGGTGTCAGGAATTAACTAGTTGTATGTAGAAACATTGGTATTCTTTTTCCACAATGTTGGTCTGGGTCATCTAGAATATTTACATAATTGTATGGTGAACATGTACTCTGACACATCTAATCAGTGGGATTTGTAACAACTTTTCATTCTTAATGCTTTCTTCTGTCCCAATATAGTAGCCCTAAGATGTGGCCTGGCAAATGTGACAAACTCACCAAGTCTTGAGATGCTTATTACATGCTGTTGGAGTTTTGCTCACACAGCTCCCTAGAAGAGCTGAGCCTAGAAGGATGGTTTTTATTTCTTACGTTCTGTGTCCTTTTTGTGTGATGGTGCCTTCAAAATATTTCTGTTCCTGGGCAATAGTAAATCTTATAAGAAATGTGTGTAGATTCGATTTTTTGCTAAGTCTGTGAAATACTTTGGCTCTGAATCAACTTGACTTGAATAATATCCTGAGTCTTCCTCCAAGGCAGCACATATTCCTGCCAGTACTGTAGTAGCCTTTTGGGAGCTACATGTGGGTAAACATTTGTATGTAAGCCATTATACTGCTGTAACTAATGCATATAAAACAGATCTCTTTAAATTTATAGTCTAAAACTGGATATGCAGCGGGAAGGGAGATTTCCTGGAGAGTTCAGAATAGCTTTGTCAATTCAACCTGAGCCATATTGTTTTCCACAAGGGCTCGCCACATAGTCTGTAGACTGTGCTTTCAGTGTATGTTCAGATTCTCCTTTTATTAGTTTTCCTAGATTGTATTGTTCTAAGGCAAATGCCTATGTGTGATTTTTTTTTAAAGGTGTTCTGGGAACAAATAAAACTATTCCATAATTAATTATTGCACAGAAAGTTTTATTTCATATTGATTTCATGTAAACTTCAACAGCATCATGCTGTTACTTGGAGAAATAGAATACATTCTGTACCTATGAGTAGCTTCCCCATTAGTGAAGAACATGAACACAGGTATTGATTTTGTCATTGCCTGTTGTTCCCACACTGGAAGGGTGGTTGTAGCTGTCTGGGTTCTGGAATGACTAAAGATGAGATCTGTTGAGCTTTGTTTTACATGATCCATTTCAGTAATCACTAGCTGCACCAAAACTTTTACCTCCTGCTATTGAGCTATAGAATTTTTTGTTTGAGGTCCAAATTCTATTGGAAAATACTGATACTCATGTGAAAGATTTGGTTTTAGTGATGTTAGTTTGTTTAGATAGCCATTACCTTAGAGTACTTCTTAGACTCACACTTCCAGTATGACTAACCAGTATGAACTAACACTAGAAAGTTACTCCAACTCATTTACTTTTATTTTCTTTTGGTTGGTTGTGGGTCTTGAACTCAGGACCTGGTCACTGTCCTTGAGCTCTTGCTCAAAGCTAGCACTCTCCCTTTTAGCCAAAGTTCCACTTTCGGTTTTCTGGTGGCTAATTGGAGATGAGTCTTAACTGCTTGAGCTGGCTTTGAACTGTGATCCTCAGATCTCAGCTTCCTGAATAACTAGGATTAAAAACATGAGCCACCAGTGCCCCTCTTTCATTTAGTCTTGTGTTCCCCACATTTCCTAAGGTTTATGCATTTGGGCATCTAACTCACTGTAGATGGTTCATTCACCTCATCCCCATGGAATGCTCCCAGTTTCCAGTGGTCTGTTTCTCCTGAATGGGTCAGTCAGCCACTGTACACTCCAGATTCACAAATAATATCAGTGCCAACATCCATGCCATCGCTAAGGCCACATTCAAAGATGAACTTCCATGAAGAATTGAACGCCTTTGGGAGGTGAGGTATATCATGGCTGATCAAAGAAGTCTGTGTTTGGTACTTCTGCAATGTCAGATCATGTTCTTTCTCACATCTAAGAACATAGATGTTATCTACTTGTGTAGAAATGAGGGAAGGCACCTGTCATTGGCCTAACTCCAATGTGGCTTTATTTTTGCCACTTATTTCTTCTTGAGTTGCTCTCTTTTGCAGTTAGACTGAATGCCAGTAATAACATACTGTTTGATAAACACTTTGGTCAAAAGGGACTGAAATATTGCTAAGCAACAGTGAGCCTCAGGCCCAGTCACCTCATAATGTCATTCCCTCCCAAATGAAGGCAGTTACCTGTGAAGCTGCGGCCTTGAGCAGGAGTAATATGGAACCAAAAGGCTTCCCTCAAGCAATGACAGTGATAATTTCTCCAGAACCTGTTGCCAACCCCTACTGAGATGACTTCCTTTAAATTTTGAAAGTCTTTATTAGCCCCTTAAAGATGGATTTTGAGGTCATTGAACCTTTTTTATCTATTAATCCTTTCACTTCTTTTCACCACTATTCAGCTCTTGATTGGTGTATTGGGACTAGTGGTCTGGCCTAGTCTTTTGGTGACTCTGAGAGCCAAGGCTTCTGCCCTAAAACTTCAGTAACACAAACATGCTCAATTCTGTATGTGCATATGAAGATCAAGAGTTACTAAGATTACAAATACTGGCGTTATATATGATCCTTTTAAAACAGACTGTTTAGCTATGGAAAATATTAAGAAAAGACCCAGCTGCTCAGAAGGCTGAGATCTTGCAGTTCAAAGCCAGCCTGGGCAGGAAAATTCATGAGATTGTTATCTCCAATAAACTACTCAGAAGAAGCTGAAGTTCAGAAAAAAGCTGGAAGTGGCACTGTGGCTTAAGTGGTAGAGTGCTAGCCTCGAGCACAAAAAGGCTCAGAAACAGTGTCCAGGCCGAGTTAAAGCCCAAGGACCAGCAAAAAAAAATAAATAAATAAAAACTTTAGAAATATGGGGGGAAAAATATTTCCTTTTATCAAGAAAAGTGCTTCCACATCAACATGAGTGCTCTTAGAATAAATATTTTTGTCTGAGTGTTAAGAATTGGGGGGGGGGTGTCTTCTAATCAAATAAAAATTATGGGGGTAGCCGGGCACCGGTGGCTCATGCCTGAATCCTAGCTACTCAGGAGGCTGAGATCTGAGGATCCTGGTTCAAAGCCAGCCCAGGCAGGAAACTCCATGAGACTCTTAAATCCAGTAAACCACTAGAAAACCAGAAGTGGCGCTGTGGCTCAAGTGGTAGAGCACTGGCCTTGTGTTGAGCAGCACAGGGACAGCACCCACGCCCAGAGTTCAAGCCCCACGACCAACAACAACAAAAAAAGATTTTGTGTTAAATTCATTTGTGTTTTTGAATCAAGAAACATATAAGTGTCGGTTGAACATGAGATTAAAGGACATATACCTAAAAATAACGATAGTACCCAAGGAGTTAGGAATTCACTCTCCCAAGTGGTTCCAGGCCTCAGCTTTAGGTTTGTGGTTATATACATTACTAGTAGCCATCTGAATACAGTTGTTGCTTCTCTGGAGAGTCAGGGCATGCCATGATTGAACATTTCTCACTTAATCAGTGATGTGAGCAGTCAAGAGTTCCTGATATCACTGAACAGGAAATCCCAACTGCCTAGCAGCAAGGGATTAAAAACTTCTGAAAAGGTTTTATGTTCTAAACAGCCTAACTACATATATACAAACCACAAATACACATCCATGGATAAATAGTGACTGAATAAAGCCTATTTGTCAAAAGGAAATTGGAAAACATTTGCTTTTGAGTGGTTAATATTCCTTAATTTTTTTTTAAAAAAAAAAGTCATTTGGTTTAGAGTAAATAAGGGGAAAACAATTTTCATGTTGAAAATAAGATTTCAGTTCACTTACTTTCCAAACCTTAAAAGCTTGAAATTGGAAGGGGCACAAAGATACTGCAGCAACATTTTTAAGACAGAAGTTGTTTAACAGAGAACATTTCCTAAACATAGAATGTGCTCTAGGACGTACTGAAGATGCTGCTAAACATTTTCTTCCAGATAAGGGTCATCCAATCTTTGGTAAATGAAAACAATCATTAAAATTAGAAATACTACCAAGCACAAGTGGCTCACACTGTAATCCTATCTACTCAAGAGACTGAGATCTGAGGATCACAGTTCAAAGCCAGCCTTTGCAGAAAAAAAGCCCACGAGACTCTTATCTCCAGTAAACCAAAAACAAAAAAACAACACACCAACTGCCAGAAGTGGAGCTGGTGCTCAAATGGTAGAGCACTATCCTTGAGCAAAAGGGCTCCGGGACAGTTCTAGGCCCTGAGGTCAAGCCCCGGTATATACACACAATTAGAAATGCCATAAATCCAAAACCACTGAATTTTACAATAAGTCTTCACAGTAATTTTCTGATCTAATAGAACTTGAGCATTGAATAGTTGGTGCTCATGAGAGACTGTATCGGGCTTTATATTGTATCTCTATGGCTAGTTTCTAAAGGAAAAAAAATCGTAATTATGGAACTGTATTTCACTAGAAAGTGATCAGGCTGAATGAAAAAATATTAATTTTGTAGGCTAAAAATCAGCAATTTAATGGTTGAACTTGCTTCTTACATTTTTTTTTTCAAAGCCAGGTCAGATTGGGGTTACATTTTTGGAAAGGAATAAGGGGCAGAGAAACAAGTATTAAATCTCTTACGGGTTTCTGAAACTAACATTTCAGATCAGAAGAACCAGGGATACCAAAGAATATTGGGGAAAACAGGGAACCAAAAAAACTATTGTGGGTTGTGGAGTGAAACAAATACTGAATCTGTAAGAATTGTCTTTTTCAATGACAGGTGTAAGAGAATAGTATAAATTCTTCTTACCCCAGTCACAACAACATGGACAATACTGCATTTCCTAAATTACAAATACAACTGCTGGAATACTGAGCTCTCAAGTTTTATTTATATCTTGTTCATATATTCAAATTACAAATGTACAAATGTAACAAAAGAGAACCATGGAAATTTCTTTGGTAATCTTTTATTATCTACATCACAGCATGACAGTTAAGTGAACAAGACTTCCCACTGAATCCTCAACAGTAAAAGAACCATTTAAATAAAGCATTGTTTCTGGGTTGCTGTGCTGGTACATACTTGTAATCTCAAAACTCTAGGAGGCTGTTTTTCAGGCCAGCCTGAGCTACATAGCAAAACCCTATCTTAAAACCAAAAACATTGCATCTATTTTGTAAAACACTGCCAAGACATCCCAAATTCTAAGAATATACACATATTAGTACAATTAAATGGCTAAATTGTGAGGCTAGAATAAACATTCCCAGAAATGATTAAAAAACCCAGATCATACATATTAATTTCTAAGGGTTATAGATTTAGTGTCTGATCCCTGAATAGTGCAATACATGTGTAAGTTCCTCAAAATCAACAACAAAGCAAAAAGATAAAAAGAACAGTGTTAGAAATTCTAATAAACGCAACAGTCCTGCTCAGTCCAGAGCTTTTCACAGCTTCTGGAGTAAGATCACACAATATTGTATGAAAAGTTAAAAGTGAAAGTTTTATCTTTTGTTATAGTGGTAAAGTGTACAAAATTTAACATACAACAAATATAAATATTAAAGACTAACTGCAGATAAAAAGCACAAAACTCACAGAATGAAGTCATCATGATTAACCCATTATCCAGAATAACTACATATTCCACCCTATAATTTCATAAATTAAAGCTCTTAACTGTCTGGATTCATAAGTGACTGTATTCTTTCCAGTATGCATTCTTTCTTCTTCCAAGGGTTGCTCTATAACAGCAGGTATATTCCTACCAAAAACTTCACAGTGTTCTAGAAACTGAACACATTCTTCAATAACATTGTCACGAAGCATGATTGTGTGCTTTGACATGTTCTCTAGTAAGGATACGAAGCACCTTTTGGCATAATACCAAGTATCAGTCCCTAACTTTTTATTATAAGGTTCCAAGCTTTTGATAACTCGAGAAATGCCAAAGTCATAATTTCCTTTGGCACAATAAAGTGTTCCTATCACCAAATTCACAATGCAGAGATGGTAGATTTTCTTGTCTGGGTCATCATAGGACAGGTGCTCTTCTTCCTTTTCAATCTTCCTCATCAACTCCTCAGCTTCTTCATTTTGACTGGTCATAATGTAGGAAACACAGAGGTTGGCTAACACAATAGCACTGACATTCAGGATGTTATCATAATGCTTCTTGACTATGGGCTCATAGAAACCAATGGCTTCTTTGTATTTGTTTTCCTGCATGAAAAGGACATGAGCCACATTCAGCTTCCACACATCATGTTCATTACAGAATTCCACGGACTTGCGGAAGATCTTCTCCACCATTGAATAATTTTCAAGGTTCCAGTAGATTTTTGCCTGGGCCATCAACACAGGAATGTACTTCTCAAGGGCATCATCATATTCAATCAATGCCTTTTTAACAAGGTCTTCATCTCTATTGTGTCTTGCTTCTTGTACTTGTATAGTGAGTTTCCGGAGCTGTTCAGTCAGCATCCCTGCTAGCCCATCAAGCTTAATGAAAGCCTCTTCAGGAGCTGTCTGGCAAGTGATCATTGCATCCAAGAAGTCATAGAGATAGGGTGTGAGGAATTTATAAGTCAGATGTGCATTCTCTGCCAGGACATCTGCTGCCAGATCAAAATACTCATATTTACAGTAGAGCAGTAAGAGGTTGCCAAAGGTCTCTGGGGGAAAGGGATTCTGTTGCAGCAAAAACTGTAGCTTTTCAAAGCCCTCTGTAGGCCTGGTGTCCATGTTCATGAGTGCCTGGTTGTGCAAGGTCACAGGGTCCAATTCCTCTTCTGCCCTAGGGGGCATGTCAGTGAGGGCTTCTTGAGCAGCATCAAAGTTTTTCAGCTGGTATTCTATGGCTGCCTTGAGGTTGAAGGCTTCCACCAGAGCAGTCTGGTGGAGGACTGTGGTGTTGCCCACACTGCGAACATCGATGCCCTCAGTGGTCATGCCCACACCCAGCTCTGGGTGCTGGCGAATACCACGCTCAATAATGTCGGCTATGTGTTTCAGAGCTGGAGCATAGTGCCTATTGCTGTAATAGGCCAGGGCTAAGTTGTAGGAAAGGTCAGGCTGGTAGCCCGAGGCCTGCAGGGCGGCAAAGAACTTGGAACAGGCAGCTTCATAGTGTCCCTCCTTGTAGAGCAAACAGCCCAGGTTGACCTGGCCATCAGTGTCATTCTCGCCCCCTCCCTCCTCGCCAGCCTCCCCACCCAGCAGCTGCTCCACCAGGCTCCTGGCCCCTGGCAGGTCTCCCTCACTGTACTTGATAGCAGCCTGCAGGCGCAGGACCCGGTTGTGGTAGGCTGGGTTGTCGAGGAGGAGGAAGGCGATGCGGGTGGCCTCTGGGTAGAGGCAGGCCTTGTACAGGGCCTGGGCCTGGTAGAGGCGGTACTGCTCGATGTCGGGGTAGAGCTGGCCGAGCTGCTCATAGCACTCGGCGGCCAGGGCGAACTCCTGCAGGCGGTAGTAGCAGTAGCCGAGCAGGGAGAGGCCGGCGCGGCTCTTGGGGCTGCGCTGCAGCTCTGCGCCCAGCAGCTGCACGGCCTCGGAGTAGCGGGCGTCGCGGATGAGTCTGTACACCACCGCCGTGAACTCCCCGTCGGGGATCTGAGCGCTGCTCAGCCCCGCCATAACCGCTGGAGAACTGTGCTTACTCGTTTCCACGGCAACCGGCCAACCGGAAATGGGCGTCGGTCTTGTTACTTTGCAGCGGCAGTAACCGGTTCCGAACCAAAGCAAACCACTAGCAGGAGCGTTTCAGTCTCTTGGCTTAGTCCTCAAAGACTCCAATTAAGAAGTGCCGGAGTGCCGAGTAGAGAAGACATTCCTTCAGGCCGTTCAGAAGCGGATATTCCATGTCCCAGCATGCACCGCTTGCGCGTACTGTTCCACCGGATGTTTCCGCGTTGCCTTGTGGGAGATGTAGTTTCTGCGTTTAGGACTCGGAGACTCTCAGGGGTGGTGTCTTCTTAAGGGATATAGCGAGTTACTCCTTTAGAATTCTCTTTTTTTGCTCCCCTGAAGATACGCTTTCCTAGAACAGAATGGTACATTGACCAGGAATCTTTTATTTGGTGATACCCATAAGGTTTGGAGAGAAGAAGAATGTGCTGTGGATCTTCAAACTGGTACTGCTACGAATTTTAGATCCAAGCATTTTCCACCCCACATTTTCCTATATACTGAGTCTATGATGACATTTAAATTTGGCTATTCCTACTGTCTTCATTTTCTAACTTGCCCTACTATGTACTAAGATAACCTTATCTTTACTGACAGTGAAAAACACACAGCTCTCTTAACCCTTGCTCTCATCTATGTATTTTAACTCTGCTCCACTTGAATAGTCGACCTTGTGCGCTGTGACTAAGAAAGATGCGGATATAACTATGCTCTCCGAGAACAATCGGGTTCTCAACCGACGACACCAAAACAAAGAATTGTCTCATCAAGTCAATTTTTACTTTTGTACAGAAGGATGCACCATCACCCGAAAACCAGCAAACAAAGCATGGGGGCTGCTCCTCTTTTATCTCTAAGGCAGCACGCCCTGCCTCTCTGCTGGAGTTGCCCTCTGCTGCAAATTGGCTAGTTTGAAAAGGGCAAAAAAACTTTTTTCATATCTAAATGTGTCTTAATTAATGGGAACAAATATCTTAACAGGAATAAGGTGTAACTAAAATGTAATGATTTTATCACAGGACATCTTAACAGAAGCAGAATAGGATGCATCTAAAATGCAAAAAACAAGGGCCAAGCCACCTGATCAAAACACGAACTTTTTAGGGAAACATTTCTCCCAAGATTGACAGAAAAGAAGTGATCCACTTTAATACAAAAGACATCTTTTCTCACAGATCGTTAACTTTTACTTGTCATGTTTTTAATGATCCTTTGGAATATTATTGAGATGATTAAAAGTGTATTTCTTATTTATTTATTTTAAAATCATATTGTTTACTTCCTTTCCACCCATACATTCTTAGTTTGAAGAGCTAGACTGTACAAGAAATCATTCGTACTTTCTTCTGTTCCTTTTTCATCTGTTTCAAATAGATGTTCTAGATTTCATGTTATCAAGGCTTTTAAAAAATATACTTTCAAGTCAGTGGTGTCTGATGGGACAGAAAAAACTAGGGACTTAATCATCTTATAGTAAGATCACTAATAAAATCATATCCATAGATTTCCCAGTCTGGACACTGTACAATTTGTGAGAGCTTAAATAAAAAATTTAGTCAAGTATTAGAGTATTCGATTATATGTGTGACTTTCACAATATATAATCGTCACTGGTTCCTGGGGTAGATGTTTTCTTCCAAATGTCTTTCATTGTCTTCACTGGCCTCAGCATTGTAATCAATCTAAGTCAAAGCATGTCTTCATTTTGCAATTAAGTACTAAACAGCCAATATATTTAAGCTCCCTCCTTACCAGTATTTCTGCATATAAATCTTTCCATGTATAGAATTTTGAATCAACACCAACCATTTTTCATGACACTTCTCGCATATTTACATTCTAATTTTAATGACCCAAACTTGTATATTATGGTTCGAAAATTGGTAGATCAGAAAGGTTAAATAACTTTCCCAAGACCCCAAAGGTAGATGGGAAATGGCTGAAGCATGTTATCTAAATACTAATTTTAAAAAGCAATGGTAAGTAATGAATTAACTCATAGATCATTCATGGATCCAGCCTGGAGGGAATATTAGTGACTTTTTCAAAATGTTTTTTTCCCTATTAAAATGACCAACCTGTTTGGGGCGGTAAGAATTTGTACTTCCTGGAATGAGTTGTAAGTAAGTGGTAGGGAGTAGTTAGTAGAGGATGCTGTAAGTTCTTGTCACCTGTTACAACTAGAAAAAGACATCAGTAGGCATGTAAATCTATACTACAAAACAGCTGACTTCTCATATATTCTGCTCCCTTGCTTAGAATTGCTGTTTTCTTCCAGATATGACCAGACAGACTGGTCTAGTATCTTTCAGATACTAGAATAGACTTGATATCCCTACTACATGAATACAAAGAAAAGGACAGACTTCAAGCATTTCAGAAGGACTGAGTGTAGCTCATGACAATTTTGCATGATCACTAAAGGAAGCTACTGAGGAAGGCCAGCCCATGTCCAGGCTTCTTACAATTTAACCTCCAGCTATAAGTCTTTATAACTTCTATTTTAGACTTCTCATGCTCTTCAATCCAGGAATGAATTGAGGCTTGAATACGTGGATTGAAGGATGTTTATTAGCACTGTTCAATGATCAGGAAGTAAGGGAAATATCTTCTCTTTATTTTAGCCTGAATTTCTCTCACCCCTGGAAACAAAGTCCAAAAACTCTGTATTTTAAAAGCTTTGATCTTGAACTGTTACTTAGGGTAAATTGCTTTTAAGTTAAGGTAAGAGAGAACAGAGAAGCAAGAAATTGTCTTTCATGTCTTTCTGTATGTTGTGCAGAGTTTGATTTATATTATGAAAATGTTCACCTTCAAATGACTTCTCAGAAATGTATGAAAAAAAATAATGAAAGGACTATCTGCTTTCCCCGCAATGTCTTTGATCCCTGTAGGAATCAGCTGGGGTTCTCCTCTTTGAGCTGGCACCTGTCTATGAGCATGGCAGCTGAGGTGGGTGAGAGGGAGGCTGTCTGGCTTCCTCCTTATTTCATGGGATGCTGCTCTAGAGGCCTGGCTTGAAAAAAACAGGACATTCGGTTTAGACAGATGGAGGGCAGGGTCATTTTCAAAATGAAATGAGTGCACCAGTCACACTGTGAAATTGGCATGACCATCACTGCTGCTGTGAGAGACTGATTTTTATTTGCTCTCAGATTGGCAGTTGGGGAATAGATTCATTTTTTTAGGGGGCAGGGAAGGCGAAAGGAAGCCCTTTAATTAACAATTGAAATTCTGGAAAGCAGTAAACTACGTAGAGTATAATAAAGTATCATAAAGGATCATTTTGTTTGCAGTAGGATCTTGAAAAGCTGGAGCAAAAAGTAAGTAGTAATATTATTCCCAGCAGTAAGAAGGCATTTGGACTTTCCAATAAAATGATTTAGTGCTTCATTGAAAGTAATTAGGATTCCAGGAAATGGCTTCGGACTCAGGGTATATTTTGCTGAATAAGGGGAAGCATATCAAAAGAATTCCATTTAGGCAAAATGTAATGGTGGAAAGCATCATGTTTGATTCTTAGAATGCTTATGTTGTGACTTCCAAAACGTAATGTCATTAAAGCTCATGTGGATTCTTTTTGGCAAACTCTTGAAACTAAATGCAAGTGACTGGTTCTTGTTTTAGAAAATGAATTTCTTATTGTTAGTAAATGTGGCTTATGTGAGCAGTTCAACCATACGGTCAAAAATGTTCCTTCATAAAAGAAAACCTTTTTTAGAACCATCTTCTAGCTATTATTTCTATTATTTCTGTGTCTCATATTTATTCCAGACTTTTTTTTTTTTTACATTGCTGGATTGGGAGATTCAGTGTCCTTACTTTTTCCAGAGTTCAGTTACATTCACTGAACTGACTTGACTGATCTTCCTGCCACTGCCTCCTTCATATACCCTCCCAAGTATCCAAAATAAGAAGAAAAAGAATGATTTAGCACTAAATCAGTCTTGTAGTTCACTGATCTTTAGGATAGTCTTGTTCAGTATTTAAAACTTTTTGAAAACAAAATCAACAACAGTTAGGGAAACATTTATTCTTAGATGGTTAGAATTTAGTCTCATTATGAGATTTAATTCTTTGTCAGGCAATTTTATCTCTATCATTATTTTGTTTCATTATTTCTTATTTTGGGGAGTCCTAGGGTTAAGTTTGAACCCAGGGCCTCATGATTGCCAATTAGTTGCTTTACCCCTTAAGCCACATACCCAACTCTTTTTCTTTATTTATTCTTCCAATAAGGTCTCACATTTTTTGTCTAGGCACACTTGGACTGCAGTCATTCTATCTACAGTCTCCTACAGAGACTACCTACAGAGAGAGATTATAGGTATGTATTCTCATACCTGATCTGCCATTTATTTATTTATTTAGTCGGTCATGGGGTCTGAACTCTGGGCCTAGGCATTCTCCCTCAGCTCTTCAGCTCAAGGCGAGCCCTCTACCACTTGAGCCACAGTCACTTTCAGCTTTTTCTGCTGAGGAATTGAACCCAGGGTCTTGTGCATGCAAGGTAAGCACTCTACCACTGAGCAACCTTCTCAACCCCCCCTATTATTATTTTAAATTAAATAGCAATATATTTCCTTCTTAAGATGCCTTTCCTTTGATTTTTTTACTCCTAGTATTGAGTTTGTTTGTTTGTTTGTTTTTGGGTCCGGTCGTGGGGCCTGAACTCTTGGCCTGGGCTCTGTCCCTCAACTCTTCAGCTCAAGTCTAGCACTCTACCACTTGAGCCATAGTGCCACTTCTGGCTTTTTTTCTTTTTGCTTATGTGGTGCTGAGAAATCGAACCCAGGGCCTCATGCATACAAGGCAAGCGCTCTACCACTGAGCCACCTTCCCAGCCCCTAGTGTTGAGCTTTGAACTCAGGGACTCATGTTTCACTTGTCTCTTTACTCGTGCTTGGCACTCTACCATATGAGCCATGCCTATATGTCTGAATTCTTTTTACAGGTTATTTGAAGGTGGAGTATAAAGAATTTGCCCATTCAAGTTGGTTTCGAATCTCGATTCTCAGATCTCAGCCTCCTGAGTAGTTAAGATTAGAGATGTGAGCCACTTAGCACCTGGTTTTATCTTCCTTTTGAAAACCATTTTCTAAGGTATATCCAGCAAGGCAGTTGTACATACTGTCACTGCTCAGAGCTTTATAGAGAAATCAGACAAAGCCCATAACATGTTAGGGAAAAGCCAAATGAAAGCTTATGCTATTTGGGACAGGCTGAATGGCTGGTCATTTGCAAGCATTTTATATGGCTCTCTGAAACCAAAAAAAAATAGTACGGATGTTATTATCCAAGTTAATGCTATATAATAGGAGAGAAGACACAGTTATGGGTACTACCACTGAAACATTGATTTTACACTGATAGAGTATGCTGTGGGATGCTCTGCCAGATGGGGATTTAATCAAACTTGCATATCTTGCACAGTTCTCACTTCCAAGAGACAAAAATTGATGGCTATCATCTCTTTCTTCTAAAGACTGATACTAATCATAGTCAAAACATTCTGGATGCAATACTGCTGTTAAAATTAAAATAATAGATGGAAAATGTCTTTGCAGTCCACAGTCAAAAGATAAGATTCCTAAAAGGAATATGGCCTCAGTGATTAAGAACACTTTTTCCCCCTTGGTTTTCAAATCTTTTTAGCTGCTTTTCTCTATCTATCTGCCTGTCAGCCTGTCGGTCTGTCTGTCTATCTACCTACCTACCTAGAGAGTACTTGGTTATAACACCACCAGGAAAACAACTTAAGAAATATTCAAATGCCCCCTAGGAGTAGGGTAGCCCCCTCCCCAAATATGGCAGAGATCAGGAGAGATACGAGAGGAGGTGGCTTATCAGTGGAGGCTTAAATCATAGGATTCAAGCTGGTAGATCATAAAGAGAATTTTGTGCACACGTTATTTTTGTAAAGCACAAAATGCATTCGTAGAATGTTCATCCTGAGGAAGGTCAGAATAAGTAGGAAAGATTTTTTCTTGCCTCTTTTGTTTGTTTGCAGTGTGCTGGCACAGACTCCCGTTAGCTAACACCTGTACAACACTGAAGTAGTGCAGCACACAGCTGCCCCACATGCTTTCTTTTTGGACAAATCATCTACAGACCAAATTAAGTTCTGCGAACATGAGCCAATAAACCAAAGCAATAAATCCAGCTTTAGTAAAAATGAAACAGGTTAACCACATTTCATTTCAAGCTGTAACTTTCTTAAGTACATTTACATTAGATGTACTTTTAAAGCACATTTGTAATAACTTTTTTCAATTGACAAGCATTCCTTATTCTTTCACTTTGCCCCTGCAGATGACTTAGATCCTTTTTACAAATAAAATTCAGACATTTTATGCTGGGTGCCAGTGGCTCATGCTGTAATCCTAGCTCCTTAAGAGGCTGAGACCTGGAGAATTGTGGTTTGAAGCCATTATGAGCAGAAAAGTCCTTGAGACTCCATCTCCAAATAGCTCAGTACCATTAGTAGAGAGAGAAATACTGTTTTAGTTGCTAGTGGTAGGACTGACCTTGTGGATACTGGTCTTTTTTTGTCATAAATTTTGGTTAGCTGCTTTGACTATAGCCATTGTGCTTTACCAAGTGGTAGAGCACCACCAGCCAACTGGGAAAGCCAAGTAATAAGATGTGTTCTATATTATTTTTAGACTTATAGCTTTGGGATTTATATAAATGAGATTGCTTCATCAAATGAATTATCTTGATATAAGCCTGGTATCTGTGTTAGAATACAAAATTTTATAATAAAAAGATTTACATATTTCTGTTCTAAATCCATCATCTATCATATCCTGTCCTGGTAATTAATCCTGTTCTTTTTTCCTATTGGTGAGCCACCACTTCCCATCTCTCCTGGTTCTCTCTAATCCTAGCACCCTCACTTTCTCCAGCACTGCTCCTGGAAACTCAACATTTCCTTTCCTTTAAATAACTTTGTCTGACCCAGTCCATGCCTTAAAGACCACAATTGGAATAGTCAAAGTGGCTAATGAAAATTCTTGACAAACAAAAGACAGGTACACAAAAGGTCAGTTCTACTACTAGCATCCAGAACACTATTTCTCTACTCTTACTAAGACATTGGGTAAAAAATAAATCATGAGTGTGAAGGGTGAGAAGACTCTATTTCCCTTATATTTATTTTGAGCCAGGTCAACCTGTTAGCATCTTATTTTTGGGTACCACAATTAAAGGAAACTGCTGGCATTCATGAACATATATTGGTATTCTTTGATGGAGCTGTATCCTCTTCGCAGTGAGTTATATGAACTACAAAGGGAAACCACTATAGAAGAAGGAGGGAGATTTGTTTTATCAGGTTAGTTGGAACTCTCTATGGCTGCCTTTTTGGGTCCCTCCAGAATTGCTAAGCAATCAAGGGAGAAAAGTGATTGGTTTAGGGCAGAGGCATTAATGAGCTGGACCATGAAGAACTACTCCATAAGGCAGCCTCACTTTAAGCAGTAGCATCTGTTATGTAAAGAAGAATGCATCAATAAATGATTTTATGCTTTTGTCTTTACAAATTTGATAGAAAAACAGTGACTTCCTGCCAAGGAAATAGTTGTATTACTTGAGGTAGACTATGATAAATTTCTCTTCCTCATTTTTTCTTTTTAATAACTAGCTTAGTAATGTTGGTAGCTTATAAATGAGAATACTTGGGAGCATTATGAGGATCAGAGTAGACCCGTTGGGAGAAGGACTATGAACTATATTAGTCTATTACAACTTCGTATAATCTAAGACCACAAACTTTTATTGCCCATTGAGATATGCTCTCTAAACTATCTCCTATTTCCTAATTATTTTGAAATTTTCAAGAGAAGGTTGAATGTACTCACCATAAAGAAAAGATAAAAATTTAAGATGCTAGACTATGCATATTTGATCATTACTCAATGTTTATGTGAGCCAAAATATCACAAATCTAACAAATGTACAAACATTATGCATTAGCAAAAAATAAAAAGACAATGAATTTAAAACAAAACCTACCACAAGTAAAAACTTCCCAGAAAAGAAAAACAAACAAACATCATCACTATAGAAAAAGAAAGACAGCAACCCAGACCTTTCTTTAGGAAGCCACATCCAGTAGCCTAGAATCTTTTTTTTATTAATTTTTTCATTGTGAAAATATCATACAGAGGGGTTACAATTACATGAGCAAGGTAATGAGTACATTTCTTTTTTCTTTTTCTTTTTTTGGGGGGGAGGGTTATTGTGCAGCCTTTACTGTTTGCAGAAGCATATGGAAATACAATATAGTTAAAGGAAAAAACAGCAAGAAGCAAACTGATTATATGCTTCCAGATATACAAAGAAAGAGACTAGAAAATAAATTACCAAATAGTAAAACATAGTAGAACATTTCCAGGTTCATGCATTTCCTCCTTCCTTTTACCTTTTGCCTTTTAATGCATTTCAAGTTCTATTTGATGAGCACAGGAATACAGTAAAAGCAAGCTTCTTCCCCCTGCCTGACCCGCCATCCCTCCCCCTCTCCCCCCCTATCCCCCCCGCCCCGCCCTGGCCAAAGTTGTAAAGTTCGTTTTTCAACATAACATCTTGTATATCTCGTTGTTGTAATGGGTTCACCTGTATCCCTATTTAAACAATTTGCTTTTTTCCCTTCCCCTCCCCAAATTATACCAACATCAAATACAGTGAAAACAGGGGTTATAACGTGGGGGAGGGACATAACAAAGCAACAAAGAAATCATCTTATAAATGTGTTAGAAACCATAGCAAGGAAGAAAAACCATTTGAGTCCTTATCTTGGGGTTCATTTCGCCTAACATCAACTTATCTGACCTTATCTGCGTGTCTCAGACATGTACTAGTTATTGCAAATAAGGAAAACCATGGGACCTATGTTTCTTTGGGCCTGGCTTACTTCACTTAATATAATTTTTTCCAAGTCTTTCCACTTCCTAACAAATGGGGCAATGTCATTCTTTCTGATGGAGGCATAGAATTCCATTGTGTATATAGACCACATTTTCTTGATCCATTCATCTACTGAGGGGCATCTGGGTTGGTTCCATATCTTAGCTATGGTAAATAATGATGCAATAAACATAGTTGTGCTGGTAGCTTTAGTATGGTCTTGTTTGTGATCATTTGGGTAAATGCCCAAAAGTAGGATTGCTGGGTCATAGGGGAGCTCTATGTGGAGTCTTTTGAGGACCCTCCATACCACTTTCCAAAGTGGTTGAACAAGTTTACACTCCCACCAACAATGCAGTGAGGTTCCCTTCTGTCCACATCCCCTCTAGCATCTGTTGTTATTAGAGTTCTTGATTATAACCATTCTAACTGGGGTGAGGTGGTATCTCAATGTTGTTTTGATTTGCATTTCTTTTATGGCTAGGGAGCTTGAGCATTTCTTCATGTGTCTATTGGCCATCCTTCTTTCCTCTTCAGAGAAGTTTCTCTGTAAGTCTTTAGCCCACTTTTTATTGGGCAGTTGTTTCTTTGAGGATTTGTTGTTGGGGGATTTAATTTTTTGAGTTCCATGTATATTTTAGATATGAGACCCTTTTCCATTCTATGGCTATTGAAGATCTTCTCCCAATCCATGGGCTTTCTATTGATCTTGCTAGCTATGTCCTTTGCCATGCAGAAGCTCTGAAACTTCATGCAATCCCATTTGTCCAACCTTTCTTTGATTTGTTGTGTTTCTGGGTCTCTATTAAGAAATTTTCAGCCTTTGCAAAGGAGACCTAGGGTTTCTCCTGTTTTGTCCTGTAATGTTTTCTGGGTGTCTGCTTTGACTCTGAGCTCTTTGATCCATTTGGAGTTGATTCTGGTGCAGGGTGATATATAAGGATCTAGCTTTAGTTTTCTACAAGCGATTAGCCAATTTTGCCAGAACCATTTACTGAAGGGGCTGTCTTTCATTCATTCTATATTTTTAGCTCCCTTATCGAAACTTAGCTGGCTATAGATGTGCCAGTACCAAGCTGTTTCAGTTACTATGGCTTTGTAGAGTTTCAAATTTGGTATTGATCTTCCTCCAGCATTGTTCTTTCTATAAGGATCACTTTTGCTATTCAGGGTCTTTTATTGTTCCATATGAATTTTTAGATTGCCTCTTCTATTTCCTTGAAGAATGAGGCTGGAATATTGATAGGTATCACATTGAATTTGTAGATAGCCTTGGGAAGTATTGCCATTTTCACGATGTTGAGCTGTCTGATTCAGGAGCATGGGAGGTTTTTCCACTTTGTAAGTTCTGTTTTGATTTCCTTTCTCAGGTTTTTAAAGTTTTCATCATGGAGGTCCTTCACTTCTTTGGTTAAGTTAATTCCAATGAGTACATTTGTTATCTTTGTTTCCCCTTACCATCCCTGCCATCCCACCCCCCTTCCAAGTTGTAAAGTTCGTTTTCCGACATAGAATCTTGTACATTTCATTGTTGAAATGGGTCCACCTGTATCCCTATTTAAACAAGTTGTTTTTTCCCTTCCCCTCCTCAAATTATACCAATATCAAATACAGTGAAAACAGGGAATATACCATGGGGGAGGGACATATAAAGCAACAAAAAAAACCCACCTTATAAATAAGTTAGAAACAATAGTAAAAAAGAAAATCCATTTGAGTCCTTATCTTGAGGTTCATTTCACCTAACATCAACTTATCTGACCTTATCTGCTTGTCTCAGACATATACTAGCAAGATCAATAGAAAGCCCATGGATTGGGAGAAGATCTTCAATAGCCATAGAATGGAAAAGGGTCTCATATCTAAAATATACATGTAACTCAAAAAATTAAATCCCCCAACAACAAATCCTCAAAGAAACAACTGACCAATAAATAAGTGGACTAAAGACTTACAGAGAAACTTCTCTAAAGAGGAAAGAAGGATGGCCAATAGACACATGAAGAAATGTTCAAGCTCCCTAGCCATAAAAGAAATGCAAATCAAAACAACATTGAGATACCACCTCACCCCAGTTAGAATGGTTATAATCAAGAACTCTAATAACAACAGATGCTGGAGGGCATGTGGACAGAAGGGAACCTTACTTCATTGTTGGTGGGAGTGTAAACTTGTTCAACCACTTTGGAAAGTAGTATGGAGGCTCCTCAAAAGACTCCACATAGAGCTCCCCTATGACCCAGCAATCCCACATTTGGGCATTTACCCAAACGATCCCAAACAAGACCATATTAAAGCTACCAGCACAATTATATTTAATGCAGCATTATTTACCATAGCTAAGATATGGAACCAACCTAGAGGCCCCTCAGTAGATGAATGGATCAAGAAAATGTGGTATATATACACAATGGAATTCTATGCCTCCATCAGAAAGGATGACATTGCCCCATTTGTTAGGAAGTGGAAAGACTTGGAAAAAATTATATTAAGTGAACTAAGCCAGGCCCAAAGAAACATAGGTCCCATGGTTTCCCTTATTTGCAATAACTAGCCTAGAATCCTAGTGACCTGTATAGAGGTAAAAACTGCCAGCACTGGGTGGCCTCAAAAAAAGCAAATCTGTTTGTTGAGTTGACACTTTTTAAACTTGAAACATATGTTAGCTATTTTTATGGCAATTAAATTGTTGAGGAATCTGAGAGGTGAATGTGCAATAAAACCTTTCACAATAAACCATGTGGAAAATCAGAAAATCATCTTACCCAACCCCTGGAGGTCAAAAGCCACAGTAACATGTTGCCTTAGACCACAAAGAAGAATTAAGACTCTTTTAGACAGCTTGTGTTTTCCTTTTTATAGACTGACTCTCCAGATATGGGGAGGAAGGGGAATTGTGTGACATGGCAGAGGCTGGGGAAGAGTGGGGAGGCCTCACTTACCAAAGTGAACCTAGGCCAAGTGTTGCCAGTAACTTCTAAAACAGTGTCATTTCTAGGCCACCCTTTTCCATCTTTGGGAGATATTCTTCTGAAGGGGCATAAATTCATAAGATCATTCAATGCTTTTCTTCAGGACCAAGAAGTAGGTAAGATTTCTAGCATAACAGGAGCTTGCAGTGAGAACTTTGGTATTAGGATGATATTTGCGGTATTATGATAATTTTTTTATTGAGATATATGTATGGAACACACTGCTTGAAAAATATGGAAGGGATCCTGTTTATTTTCTACTGAGAAAATGTAATGGTCTACTTGGAAACACATATCTGTGAGACTTCTGGAACTGGGAAAGCGTGAGGGAAGGAGTGATAGTATCTAAAAAGTAATGTACTCATCACCTGACTTATGTAACTGTAACGCTCTGTACATCACCTTTATAATGACAGTAAAAAATAGCTCTAGGATACATTCCTGGTCATTTTCACTTAGAGAATTTAAGTATAAGTCATTTAGCTAAATGAGTCTAGAAAGTCATTATAATTAAAGGGGGAAAATATCGAGCCCTTCCCCATAACAAAACCATTTGAAATTTCTCAGTAGCTTCTAAAGAATGACTAGGAAGTTTATTTCATTTAAATATTTTTTATTATATTTGTTGTAAAGGTGATGTACAGAGGGGTTACAGTTACGTAAGTGAGTAATTAATACATTTATTGTCAAACATTATTACCCCTTCCTCATTTTTCTCCCACTATCCCCCCCTTTGCAGGTTCCCCCTTCCCACATTATAAAGTTCATTTCCAACCTAGTGTCTTGTGAGTACATCGCTGTTGCATTGGCCCGCCCTTTGTCCTTCGTTTCACCATTTTGTTATTCCCCTTCCCCAAATCAGCTGAAGGTATATATCAGATACAGGGTACCAGAATAAAAAACTGTGACAAGGGGCTGGGAAGGTGGCTCGGGGCTGGGAAGGTGGCTCAGTGGTAAGAGTGTTTGCCTTGCATGCATGAGGCCTGGGTTCGATTCCTCAGCACCACATAAGCAGAAAAAGCCGGAAGTGGCACTGTGTCTCAAGTGGTAGAGCGCTAGCCTTGAGCTGAAGAGCTCAGGGACAGTGCCCAGACCCAGAGTTCAGGTCCCACGACCGACCAAAAAAAAAAAAACAGTTACAACAGATAATAAACCAAAGAGGGAGAAATGAAAGAAAAAAGAAATAACTTCACACAGTACATTAAAAACAACAACAGCAGCAACAACAACCTCTTGTTTTCAGTAAGTTTATTTATTTTTTTGGGGGGGTTGTCTGGCCATGGGGCCTGAACTCTGGGCCTGGGCGCTGTCCCTCAGCTCTTCAGCTCAAGGCTAGCGCTCTACCACTTGAGCCACAGCGCCACTTCCGGCTTTTTTCTTTTTGCTTATGTGGTGCTGAGGAATCGAACCCAGGACCTCATGCATGCAAGGCAAGCGCTCTACCACTGAGCCACCTTCCCAGCCCCAGTAAGTTTATTTCTATTTGATGTTTATTTTGAAATTTTCTGTCATTTACATGTATTTTCCCCTAAAATAGGCTTCTAATAAAGTCAGCATGTTATTCAGTTCTCTTTACGGTAAAGATACCGTACAGAGGGGTTACAGTTACATGAGTAAGATAATGAGTACATTGTTACCTCCTCCTTTGTTTTTCCTGGCCATCCTTTCCCCCCCGCATCTCCCCAACTCCTCCCCGCTCCATAGTGAGTGTCTTGTCAGTTCTCTTATCTTTTCTATTCTGTTTTTTTTCAAATCTGAAATTTAGAGCAAGTGAAATTTGAGATTTAGTGCTAAATAACAATAATTGCATGTTAAAATGCATTAGAAAGAAATATCAGGATGATGTTAACAACCAGCAGACTCCCAGGTCACAAATCTCACTCTTTATTTTCATTGTGTGATGGTTCTGTGTAAAGAACAACATAGGTATTCAGACCCTGCTTCATGACCCAGGGTGCAATCACAGATCAGTTCCAGAGGAATTAAGATATATGGGTGGCACCTTCACAGTGGGATTCATTGTGTTGAAGAATGGCTTATCAACAATGGATGTGTAGATAAATCAGCTGGTCAGTGGAGCCACTTGTCACTTCTCAGCTGGCTGTTGTATGTGACTAGAAAACTGGATTCTACCATTCTTGGAGAAGACTTCCAACATTTTGGTGTGGCACCTTCTGTCCAGCCCCATTGGGGTAGATTTTAGGGAGCACTGGACATAAAACTTTCATGTTGCAGATAGACAAACTAAAGTTTGTGGAGGTAGGGGGTGACTTTCACATTACGCAAACTAGAGAGAGTGAGATCACCTAGTTTAAACCCCAGTTGTCCAAACTGAATAGATACATGAGTTGGTGCTAGTCTTTTATCTAACCTGGATTTACTTCTAAAAATTATACTAAAAATTGGTATAATTTCTGTTTGGTCTCAGTACTCTTCTGTTCTTTCCACTGGGCCGCTTTTCTTATTTCATTCATTCTCTCACTCATGAATTCACTCAATAGTGAAGAATATTATTTGGAAGCAGCTGCTCAGTAGGGATCCTATTTCTCAGCCTGCTTCTCCTGCTCTTCTAACCCAAGCCTGTAGCTGGGGCCAGTTCTTACTAATGGGATGTAACAGGAAGAGAAGCTTATTTCAGAAGCAACTGGAAAAATAACTGTCATTTCTATTCTTTCCAATCTACTGAAAGGAAAAAAAGGGTGCCAAGATAAGAATGGCAGGGGCTGGGAAGGTGGCTCAATGGTAGAGTGCTTGCCTTGCATGCCTGAGGCCCTGGGTTCGATTCCTTAGCACCACATAAGCAGAAAGAAAAAAGCCGGAAGTGGAGCTGTGGCTCAAGTGGTAGAGCGCTAGCCTTGAGCTGAAGAGCTGAGGGACAGCTCCCAGGCCCAGAGTTCAGGCCCCACGACTGGACCCAAAAAAAAAAAAAAAGATAAGAATGGCAAAGGCCAAAGGCAGAAGGGACCTAAGTGTTAATTAATCCCATTAAGGATGTTAGATGAACAACTGTATATATACAAGAACTTTTTTATTGTAGTTAAGCCTAATATTACCCTGATGAGTGCAATCCAGCAAGAGGCAGCTACGGAGTGCTTATTATGGACACATCACAATATAGGCCCAGTCTTGCTCTACAGATCAGCAGGGAAGGATAAGAAACATAGGTGTGCACACAATTGTCATATAGTGGAATAGGTATCTTGCTAAATATGGCATGTTATTAGAGAGTATAACCTGGGCCTTTTCAGAGAAAACTTTCATCAAAGGTAATATTTAAATTAAACTTGTGGTGTTATGAACTAAATGCTTGTGTCCTTCCCAAAAACCCAGGTGAAAGCCATTATGCTACTGTCATGGTGATGGTATTTGGAGATAGGGGATCTTTGGAAGGTAATTAGAGTTAAATAGGATCCTCAAGATGAACTTAGGGCTCTTACAATAAGAAGAAGATTCCTCTCATTTCTCTTGGTGAAAAGAATCCAACTGCAAGGTGGGAAAAGAGCCCTCTTTGACCCTACTTTTGACTTCTAGCTTCCAGACTGTGGGAAACTCCACTGTTTAAGCCCCATGACTTATGGCACTATGTTATGCCACCCTGAACTCTAAGACTAATGGATATTTCTTTCTAAGGGATCAGGCGTTGTAAAGGTCCAGAAATATGATACAGAGTAAGACTTGTTCAAGGAACTTGATGGCTGCAGACAGGATGGTGGAATAAATTGAACTTGGATCTGATAGAATTGCCTCACATTACATTAATGTCTTTGAAAAGGGTTAGCAGAAAGATGGCTTCTGTTATGCACAGCTTGGTAGTGAGCACCCAAGAATTTTGGGTCCTGTGAGACCTTGTTTCTTGCCTAAATATCACCTAAATGTTTAGGTAAGCAGAGAGAAGGGATTGGCCTAGAAATGGTAGAAGTGGCACCTGTAATCTCTTTAACAAAGAAGATATCCAGAAGGATATTCAGCTTTCAGATCAATTGGATTTTACACAGCTCAGAAATCAAGAGAAAAAGATGAGCAATTTGGGGGGAAACTTTTCACTCACTGATGATGTTGTCAAGCAGGCATGGACTTCAGCTCCCAATTTCATGGCAACAGAACATTGTGACCCTTAAGCTTGGCGATAAAAAAACAAATAATTCAGGAATGTGGCAGAACTTCAGGTCTAACACTAGTGAGGTCCTCACTCCAGAGAGAAAATGTATTATTTGAATTCTTATTTCTGACTTGGCAAATAACCAAAGAAAATACATCAGAAATGTCCTAGCCTATTTTCCAATAAGTGTCCTTGATGGAAATAAAAAAAATTGCTTTTACTCTAGATTTTTGTCACCATCAAATCTTCACACAAGAGGGAAGAGAAACAACAGAGACATTCTTCTCCCAAACCTTGTCTAATCTTTTCATCATTCAAGATCACAAAGCTTCTGTGAGAGTCTGGCCTCAATGCTGGGCTTGTTCCCTGTGTGCTTGGCAGAGCAAACAATTCCATTTACCAGCACTCTAGTGAGCATGTGGTGATAAATAAAGCTGCCACCCTTGGCTCAGCCACTGTGTTTAAAACGACACATTGGACAAGTACGTCTCTACTGCTTCTGCTTTTTTCATTAAAAACAAACAAACAAAAAATGGTCTGCAAATGCAGTCAATTTTAATTTCTAATATAAACCTCAAATACAGAAAACAAAATCATAGGTCAGGTTAGACCAAAGTGGATTTGATGATTGGATTGGGAAGACTGGAATGATAAAGAGATAAAGCAATCAAAGAAATGTTACCACATGCATGTGTAAGGTTTCTCCTTTTCTCTCCTTGGAGCAAGATTTCTTTTGGGAAAAGACAAACTTATTAAAGACATAAATGCTGGTAGAGCTATGTCGAAATTAAAAATGTTAAATTTCTAACTACAGAACCTTTGAATTGTGTTCTAATTGTGAATACTAAAAGCTACCTTCCATTCATGAGTTACTGTGTCAAGACCATGCTATGTTCTTTCCTTCATTACCACTGACTTTCTCTGAGCCTGTGAACCTTTACAGATCTCCTGTATGACATCAACAGATTTCTTTTTTCCCATCACACCATTAGCAGAGTCGAGTGTATTACCTATTGAGTACAGAGGCCTAGCTGGATGTCTCTAAGGTGAATGAGTTGACATATACCATCTTGTTACTTCCCAACAAAATTTCCCCCCGGCAGTCAAAGCCATCTCAATCCCATCCCTATATCCTTGTGAATCTCACCCCCACCCCAACTCTGCTCCCATTGTCCATTTGCTGCAATTTCATTACACTTATTCTTTGCCTTCACACTCTCCCACCTATGTGCCCTTGTTCACCCTTGTCACCTTTGACTACATATCTTTCCACCTTCATCTCATATTCTCCAGGTAGACTGAAGTCCAGCTTGATTTTCATATGTGCCATGAATCTTGTCCTGATCATTGCCAAACTAGAATTCATCTTTTCTCTCTTAACCACTCAATGTTCACTAGTAAGTTCAGGAAATCTGTCCTAGCAAGAATGTTTATAACAGCATGGTTATAAAGCAGGATAACTTATGGAAACTGAGGCTTGGTGCAGGCAACTTAGAAATATGGTATCTAAGGGGCTGGGAAGGTGGCTCAGTGGTAGAGCACTTGCCTTGCATGCCTGAGGCCCTGGGTTCGATTCCTCAGCACCACATAAGCAAAAAAGAAAAAAGCCGGAAGTGGCGCTGTGGCTCAAGTGGTAGAGCGCTAGCCTTGAGCTGAAGAGCTGAGGGACAGTGCCCAGGCCTAGAGTTCAGGCCCCACGACCAGACCCCCCCCCCCCAAAAAAAAAATATGGTATCTAAAAAGTTAGAAATGCTATCTTTACTTCAAAGAACAACTGAATGTATTCTTTCCTGAGGGATGCATTTCTCACCCAAGGATTCATAATTGCCTGGCAGGATGCCCCCAAAATGCAGATAGCAGGATGTCTCCTTGTTTCAAGGATAAGGATCTGTTTTATGGCAGGATGCATTCTTACCTGGAAACTCAGAGAATAACACCAGGTGTAGTTAAAGCAAAGATAAAGCACCTAGCTTTGCATAATTTAAAGCCAGGCCCCCTGCCTTTACCCTATAAATACCCAACAACCCAAGGAGCTGTGTGTCTTTTTGGGTGTCTCCTTGTTTGTCTGTGTCTGTGTCTTTGTGTCCTTATGAGAGCACCCACACTCTGCTAGAGTGTGCTGCTGCCTTTCTGTTTGCTTTTTCGTCCCGTTTGTCTGTTTCCTTGCTTGTTTACTTAATAAAGCTCTGCCAAGTTTTCTTACCATCCTGACTTGTTCAGACATTCTTATTCTGTGATCGAAGTCAAGAACCCTAAGTGAAGAGTTTCTATATTTAAAGGGAAGCTTCACTAAACCTCACCTCTGTCCAATGACAGTTATAATAGCAAAAAAAGAAGAAGCAACATAAATGCAAATCAATAGTGTGTCATCTACATGAACTATTCTTAGATATTGTGAAAAATAATGTAATTTTAACTAATGGTGATAGAGAATTATATATTAATATAATTTATATGACTATATATTAGTCATATATATATAATATATATGACTATATATTAGACAGACAGACAGACAGACAGATAGATAGATAGATTGATAGATAGATAGATAGATAGATCTTAGAAAGATGCCCTCAATAGATGAATAAGTACAAGGACTAGTGTGATTTTGAACTTAAAACAGAATTCTAAGTTGCTCTCCTTACTCTTTACCTACCCACCAGAAACCCATGCCTTGAGCTCAGTAATGCTCTGAAATTGTCCCGAAAGTACCGAAAGGAGGTGCTTGTATGCTCACAGCTGCAGACACTGTACTGCATCTGCTCTTGCAAATGCTTTAAGAATTTTTCTTGTTTCACCTTCAGATAGAGCCCATCATGGAAATTTCATTGCTATATCCCAAGCAGTCAGTCTGTGAGCTGACGCTGGCTTCTGTTGGGTAATGGAATCTTCCTGATTCCCCTTTCTCCTTCATTCACCACAAGTAACAAGAGTTTCCCACATACCAATCCTGAGACTTGCAATAAACAATACATGAAATTCTGACTGAAAAATATCTCAGATTATCCAGGTTTCCATTCCCAGGTCTTGACTGGAAGTTTCTTTTTCTATAAGATCTTAGTACTCTGCCCTAGGGTAGATACATCACCAGAGTGCTAACTGAGAATATCTGTCTTCAAAACTTAGCTCTGGAACTTACTACCTTGCTATCTTGGGTAAGTCATTCTCTCTGAGGATCAGTTTATTTGCATAAAATGGTAGTGACAACATTACTTGTCATGTTGCTTTATTGTGAAGAATAAATCCTTCAACTGACCTTCCAAATGAGAAGGGCCTGACATATTAAAAGGATGGCAGCACCTCAGTGGCTGCAATAACTCTTGGAACGAACTCATAGCCTATGCTCAAGCCTATGCCCTTGAGATGTGAGGTAGAAGCCCATTTGTTCACATGTTAAATAGGAGCCCTTTGCTGAAACACGTTCCTGGGGAACTGGATTTGAATAGGCAACTCGCTCAGGAATATAGAGGAACATTAAATAAATTTGCCATTACTCATGCTTCTTCACCGATGACTATTTCTGCAAAGAAGCATCAGTTCTCTAAGTGCTATGACCACTTTTGGTTTTGTGGATTCTTGTGTGTTTTGCCTGTGTAATGGTTTCTTTTGGAGGTGTCAGTTATTGTTATGAGATGCTAACAGGATCTTGGAAGAGCCATCATGTCAAGTACAAGGTTTTAGGTTTTGATCCCTGGATATGCTCCAGGTTTATTTAATTTCTGCCTTCTCCCACTCCCTACTTTGGCCCATAATCCCAGTGGCATTATTTGCATCTGTTTGGAGCATAGCTTTGGAGACAGCCTTTTCTCTCCATCAATGAAGAAGCTGGTGTTCATGGCTGGTGCCATATTCAAATACTTTGTACTGTTTTGATCCCTTTCTTCTGGAGTCAACAAACTAGGTGGGTCTTTACTGCATAAAAACAGCAGGTATGATTTTATGTCCTCATATGGGCATGTACTTTTCATTTTAAACACAACCCTTCTTCAGAAGCAAAGCTGGCTCTGGGTTAGCTATTGTAGGGTTTTTCTGATGACTGCTTCATCACCCCACTCCCACTCACTTGGAGTCAGGGCCTTTCTCTGGAGCCCAGGCTGGTTTCAAACTCGCAATCTGTTTGCCTCCACATCCTGAATGTTGAGACCACAGATGTGTTGTCACAACAGAGTCATGCCTGGCTCCGTTTTTCATTTTGATAAATCTAGAATCTTCAGCGTTAACTCTCCTCACTCATATTTTTAAAATCTAAATTTTGATTTCAAAACAATAGATACTTATTGGTGAAAATTTGGATCATAGAGATGAACCAGGCAGAACCTAGGGAGGCATACATTAGCCTGTCATCCTGAGACAACTGCTCTTAACCACTGGCATATCTTTGAGTCTTCTAAGATCAAGCAGACTAATTAACAGAATTAGGGTCAACCTATTTATGCAATTTTGCTACATGTTTTTTCTACCTAGTATATCAGAGTCATATCACTGAACCTGGCTAGGAATTCTCACTTCTCAATTCCTCATGGGGCTCCTACCTGCAATGGCTCCTCACATACATGTCTCTGGGTTAACATTGTCTGACTTCTGGCTTGCAAACAATGGTACAACTTCTGGGACCAAATGCAGGCTCATAGGAGTCATGCAGAAAATCCTATTTGTAGAATTCTCCTAGTTCCAAATATAGCTGTATACTCCAGAAGAAGCAGTACTGGTAGAACAAAGTAAAATATTCTCATGTCACAAAGAACATTGAAAAAAAAAACTATTGAGGACCTAGCTGAGAAACCTAACCACCAGATCCATTTCTTTCTTTTTATAACTGAGCTTTGACTGTCATTTTTTTGGTCTGTCATTCAAATGATTTTATTTTTCTTGAACTTCTGGTTTTCAGTAAAATTAATCAGAAAGTAGGGTTTCTATGTGTTCTGTCCTGTATTTCCTGTTTCACTCTGGCTATTCCCATGAATAACATCTGGCCTTAAATGACATATTGGTTATAATCCTAACAGTCTGTGAACCAACATGGACATACCATTACCAACAAAAGTCCAAGATTTACATTAGAATTCATTCTTACCATTGTACTTTCTATAGATTTTGTAAATCTACAATTGCATATACTATAGTTTGAATTTTTGTCCCCTTCAAAAATTTATTTCCTGGGAACTTTATCCTCAAATCAACAATGCTGGGAGGTGAAGACTAAGAGGGAGAGTTCCATTCATGAATACTCTACCCCTATGAATAGATTAATGTACTTATAGGAAAAGGCCGCTGAGCTGCTTTTCTTTCTTCTGTTCTGCCTTCCACCAGAAAATCTATTTCCTCCCTGTGTAAAAGTGAGCTGTGGCTCAAGTGGTAAAACACCAGCCTTGAGCACAAAGTTTAAGGGACAGTGCCCAGTCCAAATTCAAGCCGTAGTACTGGCGCGCACACGCGTGCGCGCGCGCACACACACACACACACACACACACACACACACAGAGTAATTTCCTGCTTGAGGATGAAGCAAGAAGATCCTTTTCAGACAAACACCAGATGCTGATACCTTGATTCTGGATTTTCTAGCCTTCCAAACTCTGAGAAAAAAAAACCAAAAACTTCTGTTCTTTTATCAATTCCTTAGTATCAAATATTTTGTTGTAGCAAAACAAATGGAATAAGACCATGTGTATCCTATTCTCAATTATTACAGTGAACAAGATAATTTCACTGCACTAAAAATCTGAGTTCTACTCATTTATTCCTCCTTTCCTTATTGCCTATGATTTTACCTTTCCCAGAAAGTCCTATCATTGAAAGCTACACTAAGTGGCCAATTCAGATTGGCTTCTTTCATTTAGTACTGAGGTTCTGTCATCTCTTTTTATGGCTTAGATAATGTGTCTATATGGTTGTGTTTTTTTTTTTAGCACAGACTAATATTCAATATCTGTATGTGCCATAATTTATCCATTCATCTATTGAAAATCTTTTTATTTTCAGGTTTTGACAGCTATAAATAAAGCTTCTTGTTCTTGGCCATCCTTACTCAGAACTTTGTGTGAACATAAGAGTTCAATTTCTGTGTCTAAATACTAAGAAGTAATATTGTTAGGTCATGTTGTCATTTGATCCAGATCTTAGTTTTACAAGATATCATCAAAGTTTCTGCACCATGTTGCATATTCATCAGTGATAATTGAGAGTTCCTGTGGCTTCATATCCTCACCAGCACTCGTGCTTTGGATATTAGCCATTCTAACAGGTATGTAGTTGTAACTCAATTTTTTAAGACCAAATCTTTATTTTTCCTTATCAACTACATTCTTTTTTTTTAATTGTAAAGGTGATGTACAGAGGGGTTATTTGTTACCCCCTCCCTAATTTTCTCTTCCATTTTCCCTTCCCTCTAACTCCCTCACCCCTATTTGTACAGTTTATTTCCAACTGTATCGCTATTTCATAAGACCAAATCTTTCCTAGATGGAATTATCTGACAATGAGTGTGCAACTATTGAGTCGAAATATATTAATTCCTCTATTTGTGTGGGGGGATGGGAGGGGGGGGCTAGAACTCAGGGCTTGAGCACTGTCTCTGAGCATTTTTTACTCAAGGCTAGCACTCTACCACTTGAACTACAGTTCCTCTTCTGACTTTTTGGTAGTTAATTGCAGATAAAGTTTCATGGACTTGCCTGCTTGCATGATCTTCCTATCTCAGACTCCTGAGTAGCTAGGATTATAGGCATGAGACACTGATGCCCAGCTTCTAGACACTTTATTTTTAAGCAGATGTACAGACTTTGAGAACCACACACTTTTTCCCTTAGCGTCTTGGTTTTGGCATTGTACTTGGCATCCTATAGGTGGTTAGCAAGTATTTACTGGTTGAATGGGTTTCATTGACTCAGCTGCTGCTGCCTTGGAGGACAATAAGGAGAGATTCACACCAGCACGTAGGCATAAGCATGCACAAATGCATAAGCATGTACATCGATAGGAAAATAAAAACCAAGGTACTCTTCTGCCCTATCTTGGGGAAGTATTTATTTAATTCATTGAAGGCAAATTTATCTGCATTTCTGTACTCCACACTTATCCTGAGTTATGTCCCTGGCACAGAGTAGGTAATAATCAGTATTTGCTTATTGACTAATGTACCTTTGTGCCAATTAGAAGTGAAGTCTACTAGTAAAGAACTGCATAGCATTCCTGAGTTAGTTGTTGGGAGTTCATTATTGTAGCTGCTTCTCAATAGCAGGAATCACTGTAGGTTCTCCCTTGTGAACTCAAATCAGTGATCAAATGTGGAGCCAATGTTCCCCGATTCCCTGCCTCCTGCTTAGTATCAATAGCACACTACACATTGCAGCAATCATATTGCCAAGGTTATAGCATCTATAAATTCAAAACTACTGCCTCTGACAGCTATGGGCCTGTGTCAACACCAGATCATGTTGATTCTTCTGGAATGTGCTTGTGAAAGTACTACACCAGCCTTAGAAGCTGTTGACATTAGAGGTTGTAAGTTAATTAGATGTGGCCCCAGAGCATCATGGGCCTTGACATCTAGGGGAGTTGTTTTTCAGTAGTCTTTTCTCTTTAATTTGGTCCTAGATCAGGGACTGTCTTAATTGCCATGTCTTGAAGACAAGAAAGCCAATTCTGAGGGGGAAGTCCAAGTTTCTGGGCACATGATGATGCCTGAGGACCTCTCGAGCGTCAGTAGATGGTGATGGCAATACCTAGAAACAGTGAGAGTCTACTGGGAAGAGGAACCACTCACAATGTGCATGTTTTGGGGAGTGCCAGTCTCTCTCAGTGCTAACCCTTGGACATGATCTTGCTGAGAACTATATTGTGATTCCATTCTAGTGACAGTAAGCTGTAGGCTCTGTGCCCTTATATCTGTGTGTGTGTGTGTGTGTGTGTGAGTGTGTGTGCGCGTGCACACACGCTTAATGGAGTATCTAAAAAGGTATCTTGGCTCTTTGGAGGTCCCTCTGCTGCCTTTCTTTCCCTCTGCTGTGAGATCTTCATTCTTCACGGGAAGAAACCAAGAACCTTTCACTGTCAACATATGCCGTCAATTTCTATTCTGACAAGTCAAGAAAAGAACAGGGATGTGACTACTCTTATCAGCATCAGGGAGAATGTGCAAGACCTGGTCCCTTCTGCCACTGACAGTATGTTGGTTTGGGGCATTATCCTAAACTCACAGATAGCTTCAGCTGACTGGATCGAGCCAGAGTGACATGGAAGTAGGCATCTTGGGAAGTGGTAAGTGAAGCTAATGAGGTGAGGAGAGGCCCACAGAACTGTTCATAGCCAACTGTCTTCCTTATATCTGTCACCATTCATTGGGGTTTGAGTGCTTGGTCCTGAGAGAGACCCAGGAGAGGGTATCATGCTTTGCCTTCAGCTAGTTTACATTCTAGTGGTGGGAAAGACAGATGCCACATCAAGCCACCAATCTGGATACAGGGAAATGAAGTTGATACAAGAAACAGTGAGTAGGAGAGACTGAGTGAGAACCAGGACTTCTGAGGAAGGCCTGCTGTAGGGAGAGGTATTAAGTAAACACTAACACATAGGAGGAACTTGATGGAGATTAGGATGAGTGAGGTCAGGTGGGGATTCCAGGTTAGACCATATCCCAGGCTGGAATGGAGTGAGAGCAAAGGCTCAGAAATGCAAGTGGGGAGGTGTTGTTGGGAGACATGGTGAAGAGGGACATGGCAGATAAAGCTGGACAGACAGCATGTGAGATTCCCATTCCCAAGGGCAAACAAAGCACTTGGTGCATCGTCTTCATTGAGGAAATATCTAGAGTTCTATTGCCAATTCACATTAGCTGACAATGATAATGTTACTGAGTCTCAATATTGTAGATCATGTTGTCCAGTTGTGTGGAGGATATGGGTAGGATTTTGGAGTGGCTGATATATAGAAGAGTGAAAGAGAGGGTGCTTTGAACCTGGCCTGATTAGGAAATAAATGTGAGGAAGGGGAGGTGTGGTTCAAGTGGTAGAGTACCAACTTGGAGTGAAAAAACCAAGGGAGAGGACAGGGCCCTGAATTCAAACTCTAGGACTGGCACCAAAAAAAGAGGAGGAGGAGGAGGAGGAGGAGGAGGAGGAGGAGGAGGAGGAGGAGGAGGAGGAGGAGGAGGAGGAGGAGGAGGAGGAGGAGGAGGAGGAGGAGGAGGAGGAGGAGGAGGAGGAGGAGGAGGAGGAGGAGGAGGAGGAGGAGGAGGAGGAGGAGGAGGAGGAGGAGGAGGAGGAGGAGGAGGAGGAGGAGGAGGAGGAGGAAAAGAAAGAAATAAGTGTGGGAGGTCGCAGTATCAGCTCCCGAGCCTGTGCTGCGGCCCTGGCCGGTCAGTGTAGGAACCTTCTCAATAAAGTTGCTCCTTTATTAACAACAACAACAACAAATAAATAAGTGTGGGAATTCAAGCATGCCATACTTAGTGACTCAACTAAGTTGAGAGCTCAGAGGAGGCAGTAGTAGTGGAGAGGAGAGGTGAGGAGAGTCACTGTAAGAAGCCATTTTCGTTTAGTTTAGCTTTGTTTTGTGGTGCTGGGGATTGAGTTCAGGGCCTTTACTGCTCAATCCAAACACCTCCAGTCGTTTTGACTTTTTGATTTATTTTTCAGATAGGATCTTTTGCCTGCAGCAGACTCTCTATTGTCACCTTCTGTGTAGGTAGGATTACACGTATGTGCCACCATGCCTTGCCTGGTAATGAGGAGTTTTCTTTTCATTCTTTAAAATAAATATAATCGTGTTGCTCCTAAGGTGATGTACAGAGGGGTTACCATTTCATAAGTCAGGTAATGAATACATGTATTTTTGGACAGTGTCACCCCTTCCTTTGCTTTTTCCCAGTTTCCTCTCCCATCCTTGTCCACAATTTGCAGTTAATTTTCCACATAGTGTCTACTGAGTGGTAGTGAGGTTTTGAGGAACAGATGTATACAAAGGTTGTAGAAATCACAAAGCACCCTATCACTGCCCCCCCCCCCATCTGAGGCAGCTGATCCTTTTAAAGGCAGACCTCTCCCTGTCTTGAGGCTCCTGCCTGAAACCACGGAGGTTTCACTGTCCATCTATGTCAGAATTTCAATTTTTAAGTATATCCCACAAGATAATCCTGCCTCCATTTAGGATAATTAGGATAATTGGTGAGTTCATTCATTCACTTTTCCTTCTTTCTTCAGCAATTGCCGAGCATGACCCTGGACATTCAAAGATAATTCAGATCTCATGCCTGTCCTCAGGGAGTTAAAAGTTCTGCAGGTGTCAAACATATAAATATTGTTAGTGATAAAAGACTGCGCATCTTCGAAAGGCATAGTCAACACCCAAAGGAGATGACAGCGACATGCAGAGGCATGAATCAGAAGCATGTTAAAAGAAGTGAGAGCTGAATTTTTGTTGTAGGGTTTGTGTCCTGTCTTATGCCCCTTGGACTATATATAATAAAAGACTACAGACTCGGTGGCTTAAGCAACAGAATTTTCTTTTCTCACAGTTCTAGGAGTCAGATGTCTCAGGTCAAGTTCTACCAGGGGCAGTTTGATTTGCATCTGTACATCTTCTTACTGTGACTTGACTTGGACACGTCTTCAAAGGATGCTAGTTGTGTGGAATTAGAGCCCCACCTAAAGATGTCAGTTGCCTCCATATAAACATAGATCCTGTCATCCAATACAATCACATAGAGAGAGCTTCGATATGTATGTGTGATGGGAGGGAAAGATGCAATTTAGTCCGTAGTACTGGATCCAGGCAATGGGAGAAGGTACTTGTTTCAAGTCCTTTTTTAATGTCAGTTAGCAGGTGCTTATACATGAAGATGCTCAAGAGGTAAAATGGAAGAAATTGGGGTCCAATTTGGTGTGGAATAAAGAAGATTTTCCATCTTTAGGAGAAATATGAGTGACTAATTTCTGAGTCACTCCATTTCTTGGATGAATGCTATTAGTCTTTCCTATTTCTAAGGCCCATCTTTCTTTCAAATAGTAATTAAATCCATTCAAGAAGAAGTCATTGATTTCTTGAAGTGGTTCATAATTTTTCTCACAATAAAATCTAGTTGGTGATAAGCTAGTGCAAACATGGGCCTGGAGAAAAAGGAATTCTTTTTTTTTGCCAGTCCTGGCACTTGAACTCAGGGTGTGGGCACTATCCCTGAGCTTCTTTTGCTCAAGGCTAGTACTCTACCACTTGAGTCACAGTGACACTTCCAGCTTTTTCTGTTTATGTGGTACTGAGGAATCAAACCCAGGGCTTCATGCATGCTAAGCAAGCACTCACTAAGCCACATTCCCAGCAAAAAAAGGAATTCTCTGGAGTTAAGGTATGGACACCTGTCATTTCTGCCAGTCAGTTGTTGTCCAACTCTTTTTAAAAAAATTTTTTTAATTGTGAAAATACCATACAGAGGGGTTACAATTACATGGGCAAGATAATGAGTACATTTCTTATCAAGCATTGTAGCCTCCTCCTTTGTTTCCCCTTCCCATCCCTTTCCATCTCCCCTGCCCCTCCCACTCCCCCCCAACGTATCCAATTCTTTTTGTAAAGCCTTGATTTCTCTCTGAAAAATGGACTATCTGCTGTGCTCTGTAAAGTCTTGATGAGTCTTGGCTACTAAAACAGAAAATGTTCTGAAATAATCTAACTTCCTGTGTCCTGCTATCCTGATCCCAGAACCTTCCTTTCTTCCTGTTCTTTCTAAAAGACTAAGGAATTCAATTCCATTCCATTCCATTTATTTTTGTGAGCTACCCTGTATCCTTTTAGTAAATATTATTCGTTTCTAATTTGCTTTCTGTTGCAACTAAGGAAGTCTACCTGGAGTGCAATAGGGTGGCAGAAAAGCCCCAATATCCCACAACTGTATTTTATAGACCCTCCTTGGCCTGCAGAAATACACTAAAGACCACTTCTGCTCTCCCCATAAGGCCTTCCCCGTATGCAGATCCTTGTGCTCACATGTGGCAGGCATTTAGGTTATGTCCCCTTCATGTCCAAGCATGGTTATCTCCATTCTAGACCTAGCTGATAATTCGTATAGGAATTGCTTCAGCTGCCATGTCCAGCTGTCACTGTAAGGAGAAGAGTGTCATCCATCGGACTGTCCCCAGTGAGGGCATGGAAAGGACAGCAGAGGCTCCGACTGCTAAAAAGAAAGTGCAATGAAGAGCCATAAGGAAAGGAACAACAGATGGAGGTGGCCTCAGGTGAGCTTTGCCAACATGACATTAGCTTTCTCCACATTTTTAAAGATACCATTTCCTAGGCTCTGCTGCCAAAACTTTCTGGAACAACAGACCTCCATGCCAGGGCAAGCTGGAAAGCCAGCCAGCCATTGCTGCAAGTGCCAGGAGATCACAAACACAGCCACTAGTAGCAGCTTGCCAGATAACTCAGTGCCTTTTCATTTCTGCCAGATGGATGTGGCCATCAAAGTCATCTTCCAGACCCCATGGTCCAGGTGGCAAGCCTAGAGAGGCAGACTCAGCCCAGGGCTCTGAAGCTGGCGGCTGGCAAGGGGTTGGAGGCTTTAACAAATGGTCCTCTTTGTCACATTTAGGTAGGTCTGTAGCCACCTAGGACCTTCAACTCTATCAGCGTCTCCAGCAGCCAAGAATAATTGCAGAACATCTGTCAGTGGTTGAATCAGGTCTCACTTCTATCATCCTTTGAACTTCTTTAAACAAAGAGACTTCATAGCTCTTTCCCTATGACTATTCCCCTTCCAAAAGCCAGCTGTCAATGAGTATTAGTGTAGTGTTTTGTTTCTATAAAGAAACTATCAATGGCAGCAATAATAGAAACATAAGAATTGTCTTGAACAGCATCTGCTATGTGTCTCATATGCATACTGGATCTAAACTATCAGGTAACTATAGCTGTAGGTATACATTTATTTACTTTTTATTGGGCAAATATTTTATTCCAGGTATCATGTTAGGTCCTATTGAGAAGCCCTTGACAGATTTTTTTATCTTTCTAATAGGGGACAAGGACAAAACCCTAAATGACTGGACCTCATGGTCTAAAGTTTAGCTCAGGCAGAGCTCAGAACACAAGATTGTATTGATGATAACCTGATTTTAAATGACCCAGGTTTGTGAGACATGATAGTCTGAGGAATGCTTGGGCCACTCTCTTCCATGAATCACACACTTCCTTGGATGGTCAGCCTCCCTTGTAAGGTAAATAAGTGTGGGTCTCTCCAGTTATAGGAAAGGGCAAGGAGAACTCACCTTTGACCTCATGCCTCAGAAAGTTCTTGCTGATTAACAGCCTTGCAAACACAGGAGTTTTTAGTGCTCACTTTTAGGGCTCATACTTGGACTTTCAAGGTTCAAGTCATGGTATGACAACTGTCACTTTACTTCATATGTGCTTACCCAACCTTGCAGTTTCTTCCAATACTGCTTAAGCAATCTGCACAAGAGAGAAAACATAAAACCATAACAACTGATGCTGCACTTTATAACCTATCCTTGGTATATCTGTACATCCATTATAACAGTGATTACTATCATGGGTGAGAAATGCTGTTAGGAGATGGGTCCTGTTCTAAAGAATAAAACAAATATATAGAAGCTAGTAGCTAGTATGAGCATTGACATCTTCCACTTGGAAACTACTACACTATGTCTGATCTTCACAAGCCTACACAGTAGTAGAATGTTTCCTTCCAGTTTGTTGATTTGGAAGCCCCGCTCCAGAAATTAAGTAATTCTTCTTTTTCTTTTCTCCTTCCTTCCTTCCTTCCTTCCTTCCTTCCTTCCTTCCTTCCTTCCTTCCTTCCTTCCTTCCTACCTTCCTTCCTTCCCTCCTTCTTCCTTCTTCCTTTCCTTCCTTCCTTCCTTCCTTCCTTCCTTCCTTCTTCCCTTCCTCCCTTCTTCCCTTCCTTCCTCCCTCCCTCCCTCCCTCCCTCCCTCCCTCCTTCCCTCCCTCCCTCCCTCCCTTCCTTCCTTCCTTCCTTCCTTCCTTCCTTCCTTCCTTCCTTCCTTCCTTCCTTCCTTCCTTCCTTCCTTCCTTCCTCTTTCTTTCTTTTGTTCTTGACAGTGTCTCACTACATAGCCCAAGCTGTTGGAATGAACTGTCCTCTTGCCTCCACCTACCACCGAGTGCTGGGATCACAGATCTGTACTACCCCACACTCACCTGGAAAGTCAGGTTCTTTTTTCTTTTCCTTTTTTCCTTTTAGGCAGTATTGGAGTTTGAACATATGGTCTCTACCACTTAAGTAACACCCTCTACTGCTAGAAGTCAGGTTCTAGATCAAACTATGTCTATTGAAAGGAGTCTGATTCCAATGGGTCTGTTTCAGTCTTTTTCCTTTCCTCCAGTATGCTCTACTGTAGTAGAAAGGTTGTAAGTTCTACAATCAGCATTCCCCCAGCTGGGTGAGGAAACAACTTTTCTTATATCAATTTCTTTCTTCCTTTAAGGACTTTAGGATGAATACAAATCTTCTCTGTGTGGCATGAAATTGTGGAGGCAGGTAATTTGAAGAGTTCCTGTCCGTGGGTGGTACAGGTCCACCTCTTCTGAGAATAGATTCTAATGTTGTTTCACTGACATCCCTGGGGAAGTGCTATGACAGCTACCCCTCCCCCTGTCAAAGTAGCCAACTAAGGCACCATGTGACCTTGGCACATTGGCCCAGGGCCCGGTACCTCCCCTAGAGCTGCCATCCCATTGTCTGATCCATGATGAGGTCCGCTGGGAAAATAGGAGCTGAATCAATTACAATTGTGCTTCTGAAAATTTGAGTTGGGAAATATGCAGAGAAAGGGAGGAAGGGAGGCAGACTTGGGGCATAAACTATAAGGCTGATCGACTTGAAGTCAAATAAGTCTACATCTTGGCTGAAACCACATGCCAACTGAAGTGACTAGGAATCAATGGATGTGCTTCAAGTTCGAGGTCTACAATTCACATCCCTCTCCTTGTGGAGCACAAATCTTTCAGATAGTACTTGTATGAACACAAGACCCTACCTAGTCATCGTATTCCCCCAAAGCACTGTAGCACTACCAGCTCTATGCACTTGCTGGGAAGTGGTGGGGTTCTTGCCATCATCTCTGGGCAATGTGTCTCTCAGCCTCTCAATGATGCTCAGCAAGATCTAGCACAGGTGTCATCTCTGGATCAAGCAGCACTTACACTTCTGTTTTTGCTTCCCCTTACTTTATCCTATTTTGCTAAAAGAAAGTAAGGGGAAAAGGCCATGATATCTGGGATGTTCATTTCAAAGAGTTAGGGGAAGTTAGAAAATCTTCTGGGCAAGAAAAGGCAAAAGGATCAAGACCAAGAGTTCTTAACTATTCTTGCATGTAAAGTTCAACCTGTAGGGGTGCTGTTGTGGGAGAAACCCTCAGACAGTCTTGAAGAGTGTGTAAAAGCATGATTATTCTTCGCTTCTTCAAGAACAGCTGGAAAGACTTTATGCTTTTTGGAAGACTCATGATCCTGCTTTTTTCCCTGATGCCAGAGTATACAAAAGGCTGAGCAAGTTATAAGGTACGTAGTCTTAAGCTAGCATGTCTTGTGCCCTTGACTTTTTTTTTTTTTTTTTTTTCCTTTCTTCTTTTATTTTTTTTTTTTTTTTTTATTGTAAAGCTACTATACAGAGGGTCACAGTTACATGAGTGAGGTTATGAGTACACTTCCTCTTGAACATTGTTACCCCCTCCATTGTTTTCCCCCTACCATCCCCTCCCTCCCTCCCTTCCCCGAGGTTCTTTTTTTTTTTTTTTTTTTTTTTTTTTGATTGTGATTAAATGATTACATAATTTCAAAGTCACAAGTTCATTCTAACTTCCCTGGAGCAAATTGTCTACCACAGTCTGTAATATATAACAGTGTTCACATGTTATATACCATATTTGTGATCAGCAGCATGAGGATATTTAGTAGTGGTTCAACCAGATGAGCGGGAGTTCTTTGTTTCTTAAGTCCTGTTAGTTTTGTCGTATCACTAACCTTTTGGATTTAGCATCCACTTATGAGGGAGACCATGTACCGTTTGTCTCTTCGTTCTTGGCTTACCTCGCTCAACATGATTCCTTCTAGCTCCATCCATTTCCCTGCAAATGCCATTATTTTGTCATTTCTAATGGCTGCATAATATTCCATTGTGTATAGATACCACAATTTTTGGATCCATTCATCTGTGGTGGGGCACCTAGGTTGTTTCCATATCCTAGCTATTGCGAACAGTGCTGCAATAAACATGGAGGTGCACGTGTCCTTGTATATTGGTTCCTGTTGTTCAGGGTAGATGCCTAGAAGTGGTATGACTGGGTCGTAAGGGAGGTCAATCTTTAGCTTTCTAAGGACCCTCCAGACTGCTTTCCAAAGTGGTTGTATAAGTGTACATTCCCACCAGCAGTGTAATAGGGTTCCTCTTTCTCCACATCCCCTCCAGCATTTGTCGTTGGCTGATTTGTGGATGTGGGACATTCTGACTGGGGTAAGGTGGTATCTCAGGGTTGTCTTTATTTGCATTTCCTTCACCACCAGGGATGATGAACATTTCCTCATGTGTTTCTTTGCCATTTTTATTTCTTCATTTGAGAAGTCCCTCTTTAGTTCCCTTGCCCATTTAGTAATTGGTTTGTTAGGTTTGGGAGGGATTAGTTTCTTGAGTTCCCTGTATATACAGGATGTTAACCCCTTGTCTGATATATTGCTGGTAAATATTTTTTCCCAATTAGTTGGTTGTCTTTCTAGCTTAGTTGCGATAGATTTAGCTGTGCAGAAGCTTTTTATTTTAAGGTAGTCCCATTTGTCGAGTCTCTCTCCAACTTGTTGTGACCCTGGGACTCTGTTCAGGAAGTTCCTTCCTGTGCCTATTAGTTCAAGTGTCTCTCCTACTCTGTCCTGCAGTAGTTTCAGAGATTCAGGTTTAATGTTAAGGTCTTTAATCCATTTTGAGTTGATGTTGGTGCATGGTGATAGGCTGGGGTCCACTTTTAGTTTTCTGCATGTGGCTGCCCAGTTTTCCCAGCACCAGCGGTTGAAGAGGCTGTGTTTCTTCCATTGTATGTCTTTGGCTCCTTTGTCGAATATCAGCTGGCTGTAGGCCTGTGGATTTATATCTGGATCTTCTATTCTGTTCCATTGGTCTTCGGGTCTGTTTTTGTGCCAGTACCATGCTGTCTTTGTGATTATAGCTCTGTAGTAGAGTTTGAAGTTCGGCATGGATAGCCCTCCCATATTGTCTTTATCCCCTAGAATTGTTTTGGCTATTCTAGGTCTTTTGTTGTTCCATATAAATTTTTGGACTGTTTTCTGTATTTCAGTGATGTACGTCATTGGGATTTTAATAGGAATTGCATTGAATTTGTATATTAATTTTGGAAGTATCACCATCTTTACTATATTAAGTCGGCCTATCCAGGAGCATGGGAGGTCTTTCCATTTCCTAGTGTCTTCTGCAATTTCTTTCTTTAACTTTTTATAGTTCTCATTAAATAGTTCTTTTACATCTTTGGTTAGGTTAATTCCTAAATATTTTATTTTTTGGGAGGTTATTGTGAATGGGGTTGCTCCCTTTATTTCCCTCTCTTCCTGTGCGTTATCAGTGTATAGGAAGGCAACTGATTTTTGTGGGTTTATTTTGTATCCTGCTATTTTGCCGAAGTGACTTATGATTTCTAAAAGTTTGGGGATGGAGTTTTTGGGATCGTGGAGGTATAGTATCATGTCGTCTGCAAAAAGGGATAGTTTCACTTCTTCTTTCCCTATGCGGATCCCTTTAATGTCTTTTTCTTGCCTTATTGCCCTGGCTAAGGGTTCTAGGACTATGTTGAAGAGGAGTGGAGACAGTGGACATCCTTGCCTTGTTCCTGTTTTTAGGAGGATTGGTTGTAGCTTTTCCCCATTAAGTATAATATTGGCTATTGGTCTGTCATAAATGGCTTTTATTGTTTTTAGAAATGTTCCTTCTATTCCTATTTTCTCCAGAGCTTTTAGCATGAATGAATGTTGAATTTTATCAAAGGCCTTTTCTGCATCTGTGGCGATAATCATGTGATTCTTGACCTTGGCTCTGTTGATATGCTGGATTACATTTATTGACTTACGTATGTTAAACCATCCCTGTGTCTCTGGGATGAAGCCTACCTGATCATAGTGTATTATTTTTTTTATGTGTTTCTGGATTCTGTTAGCTAGAATCTTGTTAAGGATCTTTGCATCTGTGTTCATCAAGGAGATTGGCCTGTAATTCTCCTTTTTGGTTGGGTCTTTGCCTGGTTTGGGGATGAGTGTGATATTGGCTTCGTAGAATGAGTTTGGGATAGCTCCCTCCTTCTCTGTTTCTCTGAAGAGCTTGAGGAGTATGGGTATTAGTTCTTCTTTAAAGGTCTTATAGAATTCTGCTGTGAATCCATCTGGTCCTGGGCTTTTTTTTGTTGGAAGACTTTTGATAGCTTCCTGTATCTCATTATAGGATATTGGCTTATTTAATTGGTTAACTTCTTCTTTGCTCAGTTTGGGTAACTTGTATTTCTCTAAAAATGCATCCATTTCCGCCAGATTTTCTTCCTTTAGAGAGTATAGCTTTTGAAAGTAGTCTGTTAGAATTGTTTGGATATCTTGGGTACGTGTTGTGATGTTTCCCGTGGCATCCCTAATCCTATTAATATGGGTTTCCTCTCTTCTTTTTTTAATTAATCTTGCCAACGGGCCATCAATTTTGTTTATTTTTTCAAAGAACCAGCTTTTTGTTTGGTTTATTTTGGTTATGGTTTTCTGATTTTCTAATTGGTTAATCTCTGCTCTCAATTTGGTTATCTGGCTTCGTCTAGTAGCTTTAGGTCCCATTTTTTCTTGTTTTTCTAGCTGTTTTAGTTGCAACATGAGATTATTTACTTGGTCTGTCTCCATTCTCTTGATGTGGGCACTGAGGGCAATAAATTTGCCCCTCAGGACTGCTTTTGCTGTGTCCCACAAGTTTCTTTGTGAGGTGTTTTCATTTTCATTGAGTTCTAGGAAATGCTTTATTTCTTCTCTGATCTCTTCTGTTACCCAGGCCTTGTTAAGGAGTGTGCTGTTCAATTTCCATGTATTAGAGAAATTTCTGCGGTATGCTTTGTTATTGAGAGCTAGCTTGATTCCACTGTGGTCAGATAGGATACAGGGGATTATGTCGATCCCTTTGTATTTGCTTAAGTTCCTTGAATGAACTATGATATGGTCTATTTTGGAGAAAGTTCCATGAGCTGCTGAGAAGAATGTGTACTGTGTTGTTTTAGGGTGAAATACTCGGTAGATGTCAGTTAATTCCGCTTGAAGTATGGCCTCACTTAATTCGGTAGCTTCTTTGCCAATCCTCTGGTTGGTAGACCTGTCCTTTGGTGAGAGTGGCGTGTTAAAGTCTCCTAGTATTATCGTATTGGGATCTATTTTATTCTGTAAGTTTGAGAGCATTTGTTTAACATATCTGGGTGCACCGATATTTGGGGCATATAAGTTGATGATGGTTATATCCTCCTCTTGGATTGTTCCCTTTATTAATATGTAATGTCCGTCCTTGTCTTTCTGTACTGATTTTAATGAAAAGTTTATTTTGTCAGATATCAGGATAGCTACACCTGCTTTCTTATTGGGGGAATTTGATTGGTAGATCCTTTTCCACCCCTTCACTCTGAGTTTGTTTGTATGTTTGGCTGAGAGGTGGGTCTCCTGAAGGCAACAGATGGATGGGTCTTGTTTTCTGATCCAGTCCTCAGTTCGTTTTCTTTTAATTGGCGAATTCAGCCCATTTATATTAAGAGAAAGTATAGAGAGATGCATTGTTGTCCCTGCCATTCCGTTTTCCTAAGTTTTTCTTCTTTCCTTTCCTCCTGTGCTTGCTCAGTTAGACTTTGAGTAATGCCTGTTTGGGGCAGGTCCCAGTTCCTGGTTGCTTTCTTCAGGTTGTGTCCCCCCTCTTAGAATTCTTTGTAATGCTGGCTTAATGTTTATGTATTCATTTAGTTTTTCTTTGCTATTAAAAGTTTTCAGTTCTCCATCGAATGTGAATGCTAGCTTTGCCGGGTATATCAGTCTGGGTTGGCAGTTATTGGCTCTCAGGGCTCGTATGGTGCTTTCCCAGGCTTTTCTTGCATTCATTGTTTGTGTGGAGAGATCTGCAGTGATTCTAATTTTTTTCCCGTTGTAGTATAGCTCCTTCTTCATTTTTGCTGCATGCAGGATTGTTTCCTTATTATTCAGATCCATCATTGTTACTATTATGTGCCTAGAAGTGTTTCTCCTGGGATCTTGCTTGTTGGGTGTTCGATAAGCTTTTGTGATGTAGTTAAGATGGTCGTTTTTGAGGTGGGGAAAATTTTCATTGACTATCTTGTTAAATAGGTGTTGCATTCCCTTGCTCTGGAATTCCTCACCTTCGTCCACTCCGATTATGCGAAGGTTAAATTTTTTAGCATTATCTGCTTGCTCTTGAATTTCCCTTTGGTTTAATTTGAGTGATTTTTCCATATCTGTCACTTTTTGGTCCAGTTGGTGTATTCTGTCTTCTGTATCTGACACTCTACCTTCCATTTCATTCACTCTGTTGACCGTGGCTTCTATTGTGGTTTGCATGATGGAAATGGATCCCTTTATGGATTCAATGTTGGTTCTCAGAGTACTGATCTCACCTCTCAATGAGGTGATATCAGTATGCATTACCTCTAATTTGGCGTTTATCTCACTTCTTACTGAGGTTTGTGCAGCTTCTATTTTTGCATCCAATTTTTGTTTGATATCCTGTATATCTTTTGATAGTTCATCCTTGTGCTCTTTCAATTTCTGATCCATTTCTCGCTTTATTTCTTGAGTCATTGCCTCCAGCAACCCTTGGATGTAGTTTTTGTCTTCCATTCCTGCTTTGCTCCCACTGGGGCTCTCCCCTGCGTGGCTGCTGGCTTTTGAGGTGAGCTTGCTGTCCTGGGTAGTGGTAAACCTTGTGATTTTTCTCTGTGATTTTCGCATGGGGGTTCAGGAGACTGCTCTTCAATCTTGTTTTGGTGTGTCTGTCTTTGCTTGGTTGCTGATTCTCTATTGGTAGAGAGAGTCTGTGTCTGATCTGGATTCTGTTGGGAGCCTATTTCCAGCTGCTATTCACTTAGGATTCTCAGCTCTCTGCTGTAGCAATTCCCGCCTTTGGAAGGGTTGAGCAGCCTAGACTGCTTGTGTTTGCTCCTGCGGGTGCTCTTGGGAAGATCAGATGCTCTGGATGCACTCTCCCAAATACTGGAGTCTGCTATGGGCTCCTGATGTGTTTTTGTTTGTTTTGGGCTGGTTGTGGGCTTGAACTCTAGGTTTGGGTGCTGTCCCTCAGCTCTTCAGCTCAGGGCTGGCACCCTACCATTTGAGCCACAGCCCCACTTCTGACCCTTTTTGCTTTGTTCAGGCGCCGGTCCCCTGGCCTGGTTCCGGCCCCAGCCTGGAGCGCGCTCGTTAGGCCTGTGCTAATGTGTATACCACCTTGGTTATGCAGCCTGGAGGACACAGTTCAAATTTCTTCTACTGTTGGTAGTCTTGACCCAGGGGCACTGTTCCTGGCTTGAGCATTTAAGCTCCCTTCCCGGGGCGCTCTTGCTCTGGCCTGGCCAGCAGAGTGTGCTCCACCGGCTGGTGGGGCTCTCGAACAGTTCCCAGTTTTAGTGGGTCCTGTGGTCCGGGTGTTGGGGGGGTAGGGAGTCTAGGTCAGGGTCTGGGGATTCCCTCCAGCTCTGGTCTCCCTTGATGGATTCCCTGTCCCCTGATGGGTACTCACCCTGTAGGTCGTCAGTTGTTGTTGCAGTCCGTCAGTTGTTGTTGCAGTCCGAGTTCAGTTGGGGTGGTTGCGGGCTGGGTTGGGCGGCCCCCCGCCGGGTCGTTGCGATCGCGACAGGTCCCTTTGTGGCGCTGCTGGTGCCGGGCGGCTTTGGCGGGATGGAGCCTCTCCGCTCCGGTGGAGAGTGATGGGTGGGGTGGGATCCTCCTGGAGACTCCCGGCTGGTAGGTTTCTCTGTTCCTGGTGATCCGCTGTTCTGCAATCCGGTACCTGGTGATCTGCAAGCAGCCCCCTGTGTCTCTGTGGCTCCGGCAGCCCCCGCCGGGCCGGCTGGCCGGCGGCTTGGCGCACTGCCGCGCGGCCAGTAAAGGTTGGGGGAGGGGTCTTCGCTCTTCTCTGTTCTGAAATTCTTCTTTTCCTCTCTTTCTTTTTTTGTTATTTTCCACCTCTGGTTTTTCTCTGAGTGTTCGTCTTTTTGTTGTTGTCGGTCTCTTGGGGAGATTAAAGGTTGGAACTCGAACTCTCTTTTTGGTTGGAGAGAGCTGTGGCGTTTCCCTACTGCCCCGTCGCCATCTTGAGAACCGCTCCCTGCCCTTGACTTTTGAGTGATGCATTGTAACTAAGAAGTCTGAATATTTTTGCTATTGTTGGGGTTTAGACTCATCATGTTCTCGTAGCTGGAGCTCTATCCCTTGAGCCACAACTCCACTCTAACATTTTGCTATTTATTTAAGTTTTATTGTGCTGGCCCCGGGACTTGAACTCAGCACCTGGGTATTGTCTCTGAGCTTTTTGGATCAAGGCTAGCAGTCTACTACTTGAGCCACAGCTCCACTTTCAGCTTTTTGTGGTTAATTGGAGTCTCATAGACTTTCCTGCCTAGACTGGCTTTGAACCACGATCCTCAGATCTCAGCCTCCTGAGTAGCTAGGATTACAGGCATGAGCCACTAGCATCCAGCTTGCTGATTGTTTTTGAGATAGGTTTTCATGGGCTTTTCTTCCCAGGATAGCTATGACTAAAAACATTTTGAATCATATGGTGGTGCTCAGCATTTTTATTGAGAATACAGTTGGCTCAGAAAGGAGAGTATAGCTCATAAAGAAGAAATAGCAGTTTTAATGGGCTCCATTCCCAGGGACACTCAGCAATAAGAGCTAGAATGTCATGTGTACACACATATACACGTGTGTGCGTGTGTGTGTATGTATGTATGTATGTGTTGGAGCTATATCTCCAGCCTGATATCTAGCTGGTTAATTGGAGATGGAATCTTGCAGACCTTTCTGCCTAGGCTGATTTTACCCTGGTCCATCAAGTCTCTGCCTCCTGAATTGCCAGGATTACAGGTGTAAATCACTGGCACCCAGCTTGCTATAAAGCCGTTGACTTTGTTTTTTTAGTTAGCTCCATAATTTGCATTGACCTTGCTTCTACTTCTACTCTGTAACCTGCCAGAGCTGGATTTGGTGACTCCTGCCTACAATCCTAGCTACTCAGCAGACTGAGATCTGAGGATCAGGGTTCAAAGCCAGCCTGAGCAGGAAAGTCTCTGAGATTCTTACTCAAATTAACCACCAGAAAACAGGGAGTGGTGCTGTGGTTCAGAGTGGCTCAGGTTCAAGGCCTCAGCCTTGAACAAAAGAGCTCAGGGACAGTGCTGAGGCCCTGAGTTCAAGCCCCATGATTGACTCCCCCCGGAAAAAAAAATCTCTTTTAAGATCAGATAGAAAGGGCTGAAAAGATCTCTGCCCATTTTCTTGTGCTTTAGATGGCTTATAGCTAAGGTTGTACCTCCTCTGTCACTACCACCCCTACCCTCTATCTGATGGCAAAGGAGACCTCTAGTTCATCATCAGGCAGATCTTGGCACATTTGTCTAGATTGCATTTAGTATAGTCAAGCCAGGAACCGGTCTACTCATTTGCCTCTTCTTTGATGCCTTTGACAGAGCTGAGGTCTGTTAAAAACAAATGCTGGTAAAGTGAACTGCAAGTTCCTACAAAGACCCACTGATCCTTGGAATGTAATCTGAGTAAGGCAAAGAGCACAGCAGTTCTCGGTTACGACCACAGGACCCTCACACCCAAAAACACTTAACTCTGAGCCGTTTTCTCACCGACAAAGGAGGGATCCTGGTTGCCAGCTGTTCACACGTCAGCACCTGTAACTGGACACTGTGTAAACAGGCCCTTGCGGGCATACTTTGGTGGCTGTCTGCCCTGTCCCCGGGGGCCATGTGAGGATGATTAATTAGAAACATCTCTGTTAGTAACCCACCATCTTGCAGCATCTGACCATTTCCTGGATGTATTAACCCTGCTTCATGGATTCCAGACCCTTTATGGTTGGAAGAGGAGATTTAACACTTCTCACAGCAAAATGAAGCCTTTTCTAAATGATATACATAGGAAATAATTTGGTTATTTACTCAACCAGGGGAATAATTCCAAAGGAGGAATTTCCCCAGTGCTGTTATACCTATGCAGCTATAGTCACTACTCTGAATCATTGGCCATCCCAAGGGGTCCATTATATTTTATCTTAAAAATATTTATTTGCTCAGTAGCCCTTTTTCCTGGTCTTCCAGAAGGGGCTCATCCACAAGCCACAGGGATAGAAAAAAATGTGTCAGAATTTGGTTGATTTTAACATGCCGTCCACTTGCCTCCTACATGGAGGCAAATAATTCAACTGTGAATTAATGAAATTTTTCTCTGAGCTCTCACATGATGACTTTCCTTGTGAGTTTCTACTTCAGTCTGGGTTGTTTATTTTTTAAAAAATAGAATTTTTTTCTCCTATTCTGGAGTCAAGAAAGGCTAGGATTATAGTAAGAGTCAGATCAATGTGTAGTGAGGGTGCATTCTGCATCCTGGTTTCTGTAGCCTTTGGAGGGGAGGAAACTACATCCTCACAAGGTGGAAGGCAGAAGGACAAGGGAGCTGAATGCTAAATGAAGCTTCTTCTGGAAGGTCCTTAGTTCCACGGGTGAAGAATCCTTCATGAGTTTATCACCTCCTAATGACAGCATTTTGGCCATTAAGTTTTAATAAGTTAATTTTAAAGGGGACATACTCAATCCATAGCACAAACTCTGTTGGTGTCAGGCTTGATTATATGGCTTTTTTGGTTTAAAAAATGACTAGAAGTCACTTAAGGGCAGAACCTTTCAGTGGCATGGTGAGGTTTCACTGAGTTCTCTTTTCCAGGGCATATTCAACTCTCCTTTAGTAGAAGGTCCACTCTATCAATCCAATTCCTGAAATGGACACAGAGTGTAGTATTGCTGAAACTTATATGTAGTAGCACGCAATCTTAGAAAGAAATAATTGGTATTTTTTTGTCATAAGCCATTGAAATTTGAAGGGCTTTTTCTGTAGAAACATTAACAATGGGGTGCTGATGGCTCACGCTTGTAATCCTATTAATCAGGAGGTTAAGATCTGAGGATCAAGGTTGGAAGCCAGCTAGGGTGACTCTTATCTCTAATTAATAAGCAAAAAGCCAGAGTGGAGATGTGGCTCAAGTGATGCCTTGAGCAAAACAAGCAAGCGCAACCCAAGCAAGAGCTCAAGGCGCTGAGTTCAAGCTCTAGTAGCACTATGTTAGCATATATGAGTTGTACAAAAGGGTTTCAGTGTCATATAGATGACATATCTATATAAACCTCAAACAAACTCATTCCCTCCATAACTCTCCATCATTCTCCTTTACCTCTTTTTAAAATAGTTTTACAAGTGTCATTGTTCTGTTTTTACACAAGCATGTTTTTACACAACCATGTTCACCTTCATTTATTTTCTCTATTGGCCCTCCCCTTCCTGCTGGTAACTGTCTCTTAAACTTGTTCTAATTTGCTGTTATTCTTTTTCCTTCAGTGCATAAAGGTTTCACCATGGTAATTCATGTGTGCATGTATTATAATTTTGTCAGATTATTGACATTTCATTACTGAAATCTCATCTATTGCTCTCCTTTTCTATTTCCCCCACTCCCGACTGATTAGTAACTTTCACTTTTGCTCCTTATTCTAGAGGTGGAGTTTAGCAAACTTTTCCACCCAAGTTGGCTTCCAACTGTAATCCTCCAGATTACAGAAGTGAGTCACTGGTGCCCGGCTAAATGTTTATTATTTTAAAATGGTGTATTGAGTATTTTATACAATGGGATAAACTCTCAAGATCAAATTTAGCCATTGGTCCTACAGTTTTCTCCTACTCTTCAAGGTTTCTGGTCCAAACTTCAGCCTGGACAGAAACAAGCTAACTCGGGGAAGGAGGGGGAGAGAGGTGAAGAGAAGGAGTTGTTGATGAAGATATGGCTCTCAGAACTGAGGATAGCAGAACTGACCATAACTATTTGCAGGAACCAGAGGCTGTGGCTGGCAGCCCCCTGTGCAGCACAGGAGAAAAATCCATACTGAAGGGAGAGCAGGGAACTTTAAGATTTCCCCAAAGTGATGGTTTTGCTTCTTGGCAGCCCATTCCTGGAGGGGCAGAGAAATGAACTTGCTGTCATTTGGAATGGCTCTGTCCCTGTGGTGAAATTGGCCCAGCTGGACTAGGATTGCAATGAGGTAGTTCACTAGTTATGTTAGATTTTTGGAAGTTGAAAAACCTCATTTCTTCCAAGCATGTTTCCCTTTAATTATTTTTCTTTCCAGAGACCCAGCCTTCAGCTTTACCCAGCACGAAACAATTTGTGCACAGGCCACAAAGAGAACTCCAACAGCGTGTCTAAGTACTCTAATTCCCTGAAATTGATATGTTTTCTTCTTATTACTGCCATTCCCACACATCCTGTGACATGCATTTGAAATGCTGTGTTCACATAAAAACTGTTCACTGTTTCAAGTCTTCCCAACAATGGGTGAAGAGCATTTACACTGTGCCTTTTAAGAGCAAAAATAACCAGAGCTACAACACCACCACTGGGATTACTTTGAATGTTTTCTATCATGACACAATCTGCCATACTTGAGACCAAGATGAAATGCTAGTCCAGCTGACTTTGTGTGAGTATGTATGTGTGTTTAGGCACCTATTTAAAATGTAACCACGGGCCTGTGTGTCTTCATTGAAGCACATGGATATCATTACCTTATTGCACTTACATTTCAGCTTGGAAGGAACTATAGCAGTTAGCAACTTGAAATCTCAGTAGACAAAAAGAAAGCACCATTAAATTTTACAACGGTAGTACAGAAGACTGCAAAATATAAGTTGCATTGTAAAAATTAGGAACAAAGTTATGTTACATACCTGAGTGATTTTGTCACAGAGTTGATTAGTAGAACTTAGTTTCTACTTGTGATTAGAAGATTCCATTTCCACTGTGAAAGATAGTCCAAAAAATCAGTTGCTATATCAATCCCATTGTATTAAGACATGCAGAATTTCTCACAAGCTTTCAGTGTGCAAAAACAACAAATTAGAATGATTATTTGGAAGTTAGTTTTTTGTCAGCAGAAAAGACAACTACCGGGAAGATGAGTTTGATCAAGGTACATTGTGTGCAGGAAGAAAATATCACAATGAAACCTCATTGTACAACTAGTTTCTTTCTTTCTTTCTTTTTTTTTCTTTTTGGTCAGTTGTGGGGCTTGAACTCTGGGCCTGGGCACTGTCCCTCAGCTCTTCAGTTCAAGGCTAGCGCTCTACCACTTGAGCCACAGTGCCACTTCTGGTTTTCTGGTGTTTGTTTTTTTTTCAATTGGAGATAAGAGTCTTTCCTGCCTGGGCTGGATTTGAACTGCTATCCTCAGATCTCAGCCACCTGAGTAGCTAGGATTACAGGCATGAGCTACCAGCGCCCGGCTGTACAACTAATTTATACAAACAATGCTTTCTGTTTTTCTGTTGATTAAGTGTTCCACTAGACTTTTAAAATGTTTTTACTGGTCCTGGGACTTGAATTCAGGTTCTTGCACTTCACTTCAGCTTTTTTACTGAAGGACATCGCACACTTGGGTCACACCTCCATTTCCAGCCTTTTGCTGGTTAATTGGAGATGAAGAGTCTCTTGGATTTGTTTGCTTGGACTGGCTTCAAACCTTGATCTTCACTCAGCCGCCTAAGTAACTAGGATTATAGGCCTGAGCCACCAGCACCTGCCTCAGACTCATTTTAATGGGAAAAATAATCCCATCAGGTTAAAATTCATGTAGAAAGATTAAGATGTTTTAACTTTTAATTATACATTTAGTTCTTTCAGGAATCAAGTTGAGATCTAGAAGTATTAAGCAAAATCAAATGCTCTGAGTTGGCTTATATTAAAAGCATGCTCTAATCGTTTAAATAGGGATACAAGTAGACCCATTGCAACAATGAGATGTACAAGCCTTTATGTGGAAAATGAACTTTACAACTTTGGGGGGGGGAATGATTGGGTGGGGGGGGGTAGGGGGAGGATGGGATGGGTTGGGAAAGGGAAACAAAGGAGGAGACTACAATGCTTGATAAGAAATGTACCCATTATCTTGCCCATGTAATTGTAACCCCTCTGTACAGTGTTTTCACAATAAAAAAAATAAAAATAAAAAAGCTTGCTCTTTTTTAGCAATAGATACCATAAAGAAAGACTTTCTACTGTGTTCAGCAACAGTATTCAAGGAACTGAGTACAGTAACCCTGAGTGGTTTTAGAGTTTCCTAAGTGACTTGGAGAAAGCTAACAGAAGAGGGTAATATATTTCACATAATTAACTTAACATTTCTGGAGTCATTTCCTTTCAAATAATGCATGAAAGAACTTGGTCAAAAATTTGGTGGCAGTAGAAATCCTTCAACATGACTCCATCCATTGTCTTTTATGTTTCCAGACCTTGAGTGTACTGAGAATGAAATATCATCCTCAAAGTTAGAACCTTTATAAATCTGGGTGTTTTTCTCTAAAAAAATAAGAAAGCAAAGTCACTACTCTCTTCCAACAACTGGAAGAAAACTTTAGAAAGTCAACATTGTTTCAGTGAGAAAAATACGTCATATTTGGTTTAATAAAGACTGAGTTGGCAGTACACTAAGGCAATTTAGCAATGTGATCTGTAACTCATAGTCTTAATTACATGGAGAAAAAGTGAATGTGTTCATTAATGTAGAGAAAAGGAACAATGACCCTTCCTGCCAAGTGACAAGGTGGAAATAATTAATCTGGTCAATTAAAAAGAAATAGATAATTTAAAATGCAAAGACATCCATTGGTTTCCTGTGTTCTGCTCTCTGCAGTAACAAAGTTTTACTGTTAATTCTTGTATTGTCCATACATTTTCTTCATTCTATCTTTTTATAAACATCTGGTAGCATAATAAAATTCACCAAAAGCAACTGAAAGGGAGTAAGAATGAGGAGGAAGCGGGTTAGGAAGGGACATATAGACAGAGTGAGTTTGATCAAAGTACACTATATGCATGTAAAAACATCACAAATATCTTTTATACAATTAATTTAGATTAAAATTGTTAAAGTATTTTTTTGCCAAAAGCTCAAATGTAATAGAAAAATTCATTTATATTTTATGTTCTAAAAATACTATTTATTCTAATATATAGTCTAAAAATGTTGATGGGGGGGCTAGATTTAGCCACGATTATTTTTTCTTTATGGGGCTCTGCTATATCTTACTTTCCTTTCAAAATTGTTTGCTTTTTATTCTGGGAGTTTTAATAATATTTGTTAAGTGCTGGAGTCTGAGCCACATTGTCTGGTTTATCTAATCCTATTTATGATCCCATAACCTTGACGTTTGCCACGACCTGGCTGTCAGCACCAGATTCTAAATACATAGGGTGGTGTGTTTGCTCCACAGAACAGGAAATTAGTGAAACAGTTACTTTCCTCCAAATGTTCATAATTTCTCTTGACATTTACAAGCCAGTAGTAGCTCTTAGACATAGTATGATTTCAGAACTCATTGGGGAGCAGCGATTGGCGATCACTACAGTGAAGCCCATGCAGGTATTTTTGCACATCGGCCTTGCTTGCATGGGTGCATGGCTTCACAAAACCTGCGTGCTCAGCTGCCCAGCTGTGCAGCTGGTCTGGCAGAAGAAAATGCATGGGTGCCTTGATCTTTTGTTTGTTTTTCCATTTGCTAGCTTAGTCTCAGGATACACATTAATATCCCTTTCATTTTAGCCACAGCAAAGCTCTTAAGAACACAACATCCAAATTTCCACTCAATCAGTTCAATGGAAATGTTTTTTTAAATCAATTAATTTATTTTTTATTATGGTGAGAGCCTGGCTGTTAAATTTTGGTTACTAAGGAAGGAAACTCTTATGTCGAAACAAAACCCTGCCAAAATGTAGTGCAAGTTGTGTATTTGCTAGGTGTCTAACTTGGCAAGTGAGAAGACGGGAGGGCGGAAGGAGAAAGCATCTTCATAGACGCTTGGTGGACGGGTGCGCATGTTGTCAGCTCGGCAGGCGGCGCGCAGTGGCCATATGTGCGGCGCTGAATAAAATGGAATAAACAGCTGTCGCCAGGAATCCGGTTCCTGGCGAGCAGGCAAGCCCAAGTCCTCCTGCTTCCAAAATAAAAATCACCAGAGGGATTCCCTTTCCTGCAGCTCCAGCCAGTAGTGTTATAAAAGCATAAAACATGGTTGTATTGTGGTTTATAATAATCCCTTCCATTTGTAAAAGCATTTGAACAGTTTACAAAGCGCTTTACCAACATCATCTCATTTGAGCTGCCTCTTAACAGCCCTGGAGAGTAGAAAACAGCAGATAATTGTGCTCAGCTCTCACACATGGAGAAAGGAAGGCTCAGAGGTGCCCAGCCCAGGTCTCCTCCAGCCTAGCGCGGAGCTATCCACACATACAGAGATCTCCTGCAGCAGGGCTGCGAAGAGGGTGGAGAGGGATGGAGACCAGGTAAAGGGACCATAGTTGATGTTCAAGCGCGTCTTCACTTGGCTTCCTTTGTGTATCCATCCCATCTTTTGTTCTTTGTGAGCCCGCAAACGTGAACTAGCTGGAAGGAAACCAGCAGAGAGAGGAAAGGGCACTCCAAATACGGGGTAGGAGTCTGGTGAGCAAAGGCAGTCAAAGCTATTATTTCTCCACCACTGCAGGGGTCAGTTCAGGTCACCTTGGAACTGCACCATGAAGGACTCATGTGCAGTTGTTCTTGGACACTGCCTCCTTTGCAAACAGCAGAAGAACAAACTTTTTTTATTCTGCCACCTTCCAGGATGGGCAAATTTACAGAAAGGATCTACAGAGCCTTTATAGCAAAATCGCTTCAGGCTTAGGAACTGGTGGGATCCTGGGACAGAGCTGCCCTAGTCTGTGAGATAGAGATCGTGGTGGGTGGTCGCTGTGGTGGCCTACTCTGGGCTTCTGAGGCTCTGCAGTAGGAATCTAGTCTTGGGAGAAGACTTGGAGCCATCTCTAGCAATTTACTCAGGTCTCACTGAGCCTGCATGCTTTGTGATGTTGTGCTTTGGTGCTAGCTGCAGAACCTAACATTGTAATGTAGTAGGTAAAACAGACATTAGAACCTAAATGTCAGCACTCTGGCTCACCAGCGCGGTTCTCTTGGTATCAAAGAGAGCTGGTATTAACAAACTCTGGTATTAATAAAAACCAGTTTCATAAGATTGTAAGAGTGTAATGAGATAATATCTGTAAAATGCCTTGAGTGGAATCTAAGTGCTCAGCTTTGTGAAAGTCAATTAAAAAGCTCAAAACTCAGTAAGGTGACAGCAGCCCAGCTCCCGCCAGCTTTTCCTGCTCCCTGACTATGAATAGCTTACTGAGAATGACATCCCTTCTCCCTTTATCAGCCTTCACCCATACATCCTTCCCTGGATTCCTCAGGCAGATGCAAAACCAAGAAGTACCTGTTTTGTGCAACTCAGCAATGGCCTTTCATGCTACAAAGCAAGAGAGTTTGCAGGATGTAAGATTTTAAAACAGTGGATAAGAGGGAGATACTGTTGCCTGTGTTTGCTAAGTGGCCAGTTAAGAGAAAACAGTCTGCTCTTATCTTTATAACAGATGGCAGTTTTATAGCTTGGAACAAGGTATTACTGAAGTTAGGCTCTTATTGTCTCCCAGGATATATTAAGAGGCTCAGATCAAGGAGAGGTGTTGTGTTCTTTAGCCGTATCCTTAGGTCCTTGAGAAAGATATTCTTGTGTTGTAAAACTAGCAAGAGACTTTTAAGATGAACAAGTATCTCACCACAGAGGTACAGTTCAGAGGTAGATAGCTTCCCTAGCATGGGCAAGTGCCAGGGCCAAGGGTTTATAAATACATAATACACATACCTTAAAGGAGTGGTAAGCAACTTTACCATTAAATATCTTCTTTTACAAAAAGTACTCCAAAGCCAGGGCACTGGTGATTCAGCCTATAATCCTAGCTACTCAGGAGGCTGAGATCTGAGGATTATTGTTCAAAACTAGCCTGGATAGAAAAGTCTCTGTGAGACTCTGGTCTCCAGTTAACCACTCAAAAGCTGGAAGTGGCACTGTGGATCAAAGTGGGTGAGCACTAGTCTTGAGCAAAAGAGCTCAGGGACAGTGCTTTGGTCCTGAGTTCAAGCCCTACAACCTCCTCCCGCCTCCCCTCCGCCCCCAGCAATAACAAAACTCCAAGAAAAGAAGTCAGAATTATTTAGGGTAAGGAAGAAAGCTGGCTGAACTTGAACCATGCAAGGGAGGGTCCAAATTTCACTTTTTGCAAGGACAGCTCTTGAGAGTTGGAGGAGGGAGAAAGAAGGGAGCTGCATTTTACTTTATATCTTAAACCCTTGATTCCTGACCTACTCCATAAACTGATATACCTTTGCTGAACAAGAGATTGTCACTCTTGCCACTTAATGTCTTTCATGCTCCTAGGTGTAGAAAGAACTACATAGCTGAAGTGTTCCCCAGAAGTGATAGGCTACTTCACAGGATGAAGACTCCTTGTAAATTGCCACTCCCAACTTAGATTACAACTAGTACATCAACCCTCAGGTACGTACCCTCTTCTCTAGGGAAAACTCCCCCAAACTTCCAAATCTTTTGATCTATGGAAGGCAACTGGGACTGTCAAAGTAACTAGAGATACTTATTGCTGTTGTAACTTTTTTTAAAAAAATATTTTATTGTAAAGATGTTGTACAGAGAGGTTACAGTTACATGAGTAAGGTAATGACTACATTTCTTGTTGAACATTGTTACTCCCTCCTTTGTTTTTCTCCTACTATTCCTTCCCTCCCTCACTTCCCTCACTCCTGCCCCCCACAAGGAGTTGTAAAGTTTGTTTCCAACATAGTGTCTTATGAGTATTGTTGTAATGGGTCATCCTGTGTCCGTGTTTCAGCATTTTGTTATTCTCCTTCCTTTCCCTAATTCAAATGAACATATTTACAATACTCAGGGTACCAAAATCAAATACAGTGACAGCAGAGGATAAACCATAAGGGATATATATATATATATATATATATATATATATATATATATATATCACATTTTCTTGCTTGATCCATTCATCTACTGAGGAGCCTCTGGGTTGGTTCTATATCTTAGCTATGGTGAATAATGCTGTGATAAACACAGTTGTGCCGGTAGCTTTAGTATGGCCTTGTTTATTGTCATTTGGGTAAGTGTCCAGAAGTGGGATTGCTGGATCATAGGGGAGCTCTATGTGTAGTCTTTAGAGGAACCTCCACACTGCTTTCCAGAGTGGTCGAACAAGTTTATAAAACAATAAGCAAGGAGAGGCTCCTTGCTGTACAGCAAAGAGTAGTTTTGAAGTCTATTGATAACATTCACTTTTCATTCTTCCTACCTGGGTCAGCTGCAGGCAGGTAAGCCCTTTCCCCTTCTGTGTCTGCCAGTCTCATTCAATGACCACAGTCATTTTCAGTAGCAATGCCCTTTAAATGGATATCGGGAAGTATTAACCAACTTTTCAAGGTGTCTTTTCTTCTCCCCCTCTCTATGAGTTTCTCTTCTGTCCCTTGAGGTTATCAGCCCTGTTTCTGGAATGTGTAGTGGTTGGTTTCTTTGATGTTGTGTGCTGGGAAAGCAGCTGAGGCAAAGGGAAGACGACAGCAGTTTTAAAGGCGCTCTAGTTCTCTGATCCCCTCTGGTAGGAAAGTTGTCACTTCTTTCTGTAGTTCATGGGTTGTTGACTGTAGAATTGATACAGAATAATAGTTCAATTGAATCTCGTCCATTGAAAAGAACCACTTCCAGACCTTAAGGCAGGCTTTAAATCGTAGAAGACCACATGTGGACCGTCCACAGCAGTGCGAGCAAGAGGAAGGAGAGCGCTAAAGGTCAATGTGTCCTTGGGCTTTCTGAGGTAAGTGTGACGTGCTCAGAACAGATGGGATGACATAGTCTTTGCCCCAGGTAAATATGTGAAATGGATCCATTTGCTTTTCATGTTTATTTCAAAAGGCTGTTCTTAGAGCACCCATGTCAGAAAGAACATGCATCTCTGGACATTTGGAAAAGAGATGAAAGTTATGCTGTGTGTACAAGATACAGCTCTGAGTTTAAAAAGTGGACAAAGGGTCAACTCCCACAGAAGAGGTCCACAGGCTGCAATGTGGATCACATGGGGAGACAGGCTCTCTTTGCATATGGCCACAGTTAAACATGTACCAAGGGTCAACCAGGGAGCAAGACATCTATGCAGAAAGATGAACAGCTTCATGGACAGTTCAGCCAAGGTCAGGGACATAATTGTTGAATCCCAGCGCAAAATATGAATGCAGGATCCCTTGGTTAGGAATTACTAGGATATGAAAACAATGGTAGGCAAGGCTTAAGTGGAGTATGCAGCCCTCCTGGGTTGGAGCTCTGGGTGGCAGCACCAGTTCCACATCTGTGAGGGCTCTGCTATCTCTCATAGAATTAATTCAAAGTGTAGGTCCATCAAAACCAATTGCATTGGGCTGGGAAGGTGGCTTAGTGGTAGAGTGCTTGCCTAGCATGCATGAGGCCCTCGATTCGATTCTTGAGTACCACATAAACAGAAATTGCCAGAAGTGCTGCTATGACTCAAGTGGTAGAGTGCCAGCCTTGAGCAAAAGAAGCTCAGGGACAGCGCTCAGACTCTGAGGTCAAGCCCCAGGACTGGCAAAAAAAAAAAAAAAGTTGCATTATTTTCTCATAGCAATAAGGTAAGACCTTTGCCTTCCCCACAAAGCAGCCACTTGTGCAGAAGGGCAGGGTGGGGTAGACTCACTCAGGATGTTCTGAACAAGATTCTTTTACTATGCAATGTGGACACTGCTCCCCTGACCCCCCTCCCTTCATTTCTCCTTGCCTTAGTAAGGATTCCATTCCTGGAAGGCAGCTCCTTTTTTCAAATTACCTGGCAGTATCTGTGTCTGGAGTGGAGGCACCTTGAAGGAGGTTCTGTGCAAAGGTTTCCTTTACATACCATTTCTTTCCCATCGCTTACCTTGTAGCCAACACATAGTTCTTTCAGAGGTTCTGGAAAAATGTTTAGGCCACTTTTTTTTTTGAGGGGGGTGGTTATTAGAAATACGCTGTAATTCCAAATTTCGATTACATGATGTCTGGCTTTCCCTGAGTCCAAATTCAATATCCTGGAAATGGGAAGCTTTATTGCACGACTAAAGCACACACCAGGGGTGGGGCCTGGAAGTGAGCCCTTGGGTCTGCTGATAGCTTTGCTTCCATCTCCTATAATCTCTAGTTGGCTATGGCTGGATCTGCAACCTCTTTTTCACCTTTCAGACAGACTCTTTCACCTTCTTGAATTATGTTTACCAAGAAGTGTTTTGTATATTTTCAAAAAGGACAAGTCATTTATAGTTCTACAGTCTTAATGCTCCAAACTCTCTTCATTTGACATGTTCTCTTAGTCTCCTGGATTACCTTTTTTTCTGATTGCATTCATAATAGTTATTTTTTTTTGTTCTAGAGTAGTTAAAGTTTAATCTACTCTATCCTCAGGACAGTAAGCCATATTTATGAAGTTAAAGAGGACGAAGGCAGAACTGGGTGGTGCATGCTTACCATCCTACTTCCACAGGAAGGAGGATCCTGACTGAAATTGGTCAGGGCAAAAATTGCATAGCCAAAATGCTGGAGACGTGCCTCAAGTGAGAGAGCGTCTTGCCTAGCAACCCGTAAGGTTCAAGCACTGGTACCACAAAAAAAAAAGAAGACACTGTAAGCAGGGGGGGGGGGGATGTCATAGAACTGCCCTCAAACAAAAGGTAAAATGATAATTATTCCAAGCAGCTGCATAGAATAGAGCAATGGCTGTGCCTTTATTTTACAGAAAAGGAAATGAGATTCAGAGGTGGAATGACCTGCTCAAAGTCACCCAGATCCTCGGGAAGTCGGGATTTAAGATGTATAATCCTGTCTCAAGTTGGTAACTTTCAGTGTGACAGAGGGTTTTTTTTTCTTCCTTATGTCTAGCCTTCTTTTCACAAAGAGGGACTTGGAACCAATGTTCTTAAAGATGCTTCCAAATCTACAACTTTGATTCCAAACTTAGTAGAACATCGTGGAATTTCTGCCTGGTTAGCTCACAACTATCACAGATTTAATGAAAAATATAGGTGCTAAAACATTCACTGTTTTAGGTATTTTAGATCTGGCTACCTAGATGCTTAGGAAAGGTGAAGACTGAATTCCAAACTGGATTGTGAGAACACACACAGCGGCTAAACTGACACCCCCTCCCACTTTGCAGATTCATTTTAAGATGAAGAGAAAAGTGTGTAGATCAGGCACACAAAGAGCCGGTGATCTGTTTCCTATGCTTTCAAGTCCTTCTGAAGACTTTGCAAGCAGTGAGGGCTCCCTCTCCTGGTAGGATTTATCATCTGCCAGCCTGAATTTGGAAGGATTGTGAGGAATAGAAAAGAAAAAGAAAAAAGTAAAATTAAAAAGTAAAACAAATCCAATCCAAACCAACCAACCAAACAAGCAAAACTCATCAGAGAAAAGATCGAAATTGCAAGGAAAAGTGAAAAAATCTAGTCTAAAAAATCTGATCTAGAAAGTTTAAAATAGCTTTCCATACATTTGTTAGGCAACAGAGGAAGTGGCAAAATAAGAAATAGAAAGCTCTTAAAATATGTTCTAAGTCAATAATGAATAAAAATCACACTGGTGCTCAGTGAAAACTAGATTCTCATGAAATTCTGCGTTCCATGTGCTTAAACCAAGGTTTCCTAAACTCTCGTCATTCAGATATCCTTGACCTACTTCTTGCAAAAATGAAGTACTATTATGTGTACTATTAATTATTGGTTTTCTTTTAATAAATCCACTTATGAATTTTTAGCGTCATTATAAGCAGTAGAATCTCATGAAGTCTGATGGGGGTGTGTGTGTACATCATATCAAAGCCAAACTTGTATATATGTGTGTGTTGGCAAATGTTTGCATATGCACAATAAAATAAATTCATTTGTCTATGCCAATTAAATCTATCCTCATTAATTATCAAATGTGCCTAATGTGTTTCAGAAAACATTGAAGTAGGGCTGGGATGTAGCTCAGTGGCAAAATGCATGCCTAGCAAATGCAATGTCCTGGGTTCGATCCCTAGTACCAAAAAAGAAAAGACAAAAAAAAAAGTTTAAAAAACCCAAACAGAAAACACTGAAGCAATACATTCTCTATTGGAGTTATTTAAGTATGGCAGTCATAATTTCATTATTTCTTTAAAAGTGAATTGTTTGCTGCCTTCTTTTCCTGTCTTTCTCCTGCTTCTCATCCCTTTCATAAGGCCTTCCCTCATCTCCTTTCCATCCTTTTACAATCTTTTGCCTTAAGGTTCGTATTTCCTTTCCCCCAGCATTCTAAGGCAAGAAAACGGATTCTCTGTTGACCATTGGAAGCCATAACTTAATTTCAGGAAACCACATTGAAATCAACTGGGTATTTGACAGAATGAATAAGAGCCTTTGTATTGATGTCTTTTTCTGAGACTTAGGGCTTGAGGGATCTTTTTAAAATGTTATTTCTATTTTATCCTAATAGTCAGGCTTTTCTGAGGAAATGACATGAACACAGAAAAATCCAGTTTATAAAAACACATTTAACTCATTATTCCTTGAGGAATATAATGGAGACTCTGTTCTTTCTGACATTGTGAAAGCTGCCATTCCTGTCGGGGAGAACAAAGATGAGAGAAGGCTGATCTTCATGAAATCTTCCCCCTTATTAAACATTCCTGTGAAATTAATTCAAGATTTATTTCTTCAGTAATAAAGTGACCGGTGTACATTTATTGCTGATGCATGTACTCAATTCCCAGTTGGTTACAGCTTTGTTTCACTGTGAAAGCTCTTTTATTTACAGATTATTTGTATTAAAGTTCATCTGCACAAGATCACTCTGCAAGCCTCTTGTTATTATCTGTTTTCTTTGCTTTAACTTATTGTCTCCTTTTTTTTTTTTTTGGTTGGTCATGGGGCCTGAACTCTGGGCCTGGGCACTGTCTCTCAGCTCTTCAGCTTAAGGCTAGAGCCCTACCGCTAGAGACACAGTGCCACTTTCAGCTTTTTCTGCTTATGTGGTGCTGAGGAATTGAACCAAGGGCCTCATGCATGCAAGGCAAGCACTCTACCACCGAGCCACCTTCCTAGTCCTATTGTCTTATTTCTGTTAATATATTTGTACTTTTTGTTTTGTTCTTGTGTGTGTGCCAGTACTGTATTGGGGTTTGAACTTGCTCAGCTTTTTCACTGAAAGCTGGGGCTCTACCATTTGAGCTATACTTCCAGTTCCAGCCTTTACTATTTAGTGGGAGATAGGAATATCATAGATTTGTCTACCTGGGCTGGCTTTGAGCCTTGATCCTCAGATCTCAGCCTCCAGAGTAGGTAGGATTAGAGGTGTGAGCAACTGGAACCTAGGCAATGTGTGTGTGTGTGTGTGTGTGTGTGTGTGTGTGTGTGTGTGTAAACAACTATAGCGAAGGAGCTCAGATTTACTTCAAATGGAAGCAGTTTTATAATAAAGACTACAGTATATAAAGTTACAAAGGAAGTTTCATTTTGATACTATTGGCATAGTAGTTTCGGAATCATATGAAAAAATTTTAAAGTAACTTATAAGCCAGACAATTTCATTGTGATATACCTTATTTTGAAGAAAATAAGCATGTTCAGTCCTAACAACAGCAGACCCGAAAAAGACTAACATAAGACTCCAGGACCCATGGGGAGAAATGGGTGCTCTGCATTTACCATGGAGTTCTTTCTGTTGGGAAGCAGATGGAATCCTCACTGAGAGGCAGGCTCCCACTGTGACTGTCACAGGGCCACTCCCTGCTTTGCAAATAACAGCCAGGAAGTCAGTAACTGGAGTTTCAGATTTTTGGGGGGGGTCCGGTCATGGGGCCTGAACTCTGGGCCTGGGCACTGTCCCTCAGCTCAAGGCTAGTGCGCTACCACTTGAGCCACAGCACCACTTCAGGCTTTTTTTCCCCCTGCTTATGTGGTGCTGAGGAATCGAACCCAGGGCCTCATGCATGCAAGGCAAGCGCTCTACCACTGAGCCACTGAGCCACCTTCCCAGCCCTGGACTTTCAGATTTTAGAGAAGGATTTTTGCTTCCAATTCCCTTCCCTTCCCCCTTGCCCCTTTCCTTGCCTTGCCTTGACTTTTTTTCCCCTCTTTTGTCTTTCTTCTCCTCTTTCCTGTCCTCTCTTCTCCCCTTCCCTTTCTTCCCCTCTCTTCTCCTCTTCCTTCCTTTCTGCCCAAAGATGGCAGAAGGAAGGGACAACAAATTCTCTTAGAACCTTCTCCTGGTAGATGTTCAAGAGACTATCATGAGCAAATCAAACGTCCCAATCTACTGATGAGATAAGGACGATGCATTTGAAATTTGAATTTCTTGTACTCCCCTTTTGGGGATTAAATGTGTGACAAAAGGGGCTGGGAAGGTGGCTCAGTGGTAGAGCGCTCGCCTTGCATGCCTGAGGTCCTGGGTTCGATTCCTCAGCACCACATAAGCAAGAAGAAAAAAGCCAGAAGTGGCACTGTGGCTCAAGTGGTAGAGCACTAGCCTTGAGCTGAAGAGCTGAAGGACAGCACCTAGGCCCAGAGTTCAGGCCCCATGACCGGACCAAAAAAAAAAATGTGTGACAAAAGTCTGAATAAATTAGACCACTATGTGGAATGTAGTGCTCTGTGTGTGCGTGTGTGTGTGTGTGTGTGTGTGCGTGCGTGCATGCATGTGTGGGTAATCAGTAAAAACAAAAGTATTTATTGTTATAAAGCATCTCCTATAATGACTGGGCAGGTCCAAGGCTAAAATAGTTCAGCACATGGCTTGTATTTCTCACTGGAGAAAAGATGCTGTCTCCACTGAATACTTAGTTTTACTACACATGAGTAAATGCTGCTTTCATTTCCATTTTTATTCTTCTAATATTTTTGAGAGTTCTTTCTGAAACAACCGTATGCGAATGTGGATGAAATTAAAAAATTGAATAATACATTTTCCATCTGAATTACTATATGCGGAGTTTATACTTAGTTTTTGCCAAGAAGTAGTGATCCAACTAAATTTAAAGCTAGTTCATTTGGTAAGTCAGTTTCCTATTTACTTTTATATAAGTGAAGGTTCTCTTTGGAAAGTAAAAGTTGTCCAATTTCATGAGTTGTGTTTGTAATTTCAAAAGACTAGATTTTTTTATAGTTAATATGAATAAAGTCAAAAATTTAGGTATTTTCTGTAAAAAGATCAATTAATTTCATCTTGTGCACCTGAAACTACAGAATGATGCTGGCTCTCAGGGAAGACTGGATTACTGTTGTGCTTGGAAATGTACACGTAGATTCTTCAGCTTCTAGACAATACTTCAGATGTATGGCGTATGTATATTGCTAAAGAAAAAATATTCTATTACACTTGTTGCTGGGGCACCCTTTATTCAAGATGTGTGGGAGGTCATCTCATCAGGTACGGAAACCACTGCAATAGAATTTTGCAGTTGAGGAGAGAGATTAGGCTCAACTCCAAATATAGCATGGATAAGGGGAATTTATAGCCAAGAAGGAAGGTTGTACCAATTTGGTGGAAAATTACTAAGATCAGAGGAAGAGGTGATTCTGACTAAAGTGATTTTTACCAGATTCCTTCTAAAGATAGGCCAGATATCACCTGGGAAATGGTTGAAGAGGAGGAGAAACCCAGTTATACATTGAAGATAATCAGATATGGAGGACAGAGTATTCTAGCTGAACCAGCTTGGCAGGATTCTTGTTAAAATTGGACAATGCAGAAACAAATATGGCAGTCCAAAAGGCAAAACCTACTTAAGAGGTTAGGTTTGGTCAATGAGAGAATCTTTATTGATGTTCAATATGGTTTGAGTGCTTTTAAAAAAGAAAAATTTGATTCAAGCACTTTAACAATAAGGCAAGTTATTATTTCCCTTCAACAGACAGGCTCCAGGGTAGGTAACACAACTCAAGGTACCATTAAAGACCTAAGGTCTTTTGTTACCTTGATGTTTTCAAAGCCATCATTACCCTTGGGCTGATTCTGTTATGCCAGAAGACATTGATGAAAGATTCAGATCATCAATGCCCAGATAAAGAAAAGGAATTCTTTTTTTTTCAATTGTGAAAATACCTTACAGAGGGGTTACAATTATATGAGCAAGATAATGAGTACATTTCTTATCAAGCATTGTTGCCTCCTCCTTTGTTTCTCCTTACCATCCAGAAAAGGAATTCTTTTTTTTTTAATTTATTTTTTATTGTGAAAATACAGAAAAGGAATTATATATATATATATTTTGTCAGTCATGGGCCTGAACTCTGGGCCTGGATGCTATCCCTCAGCTCTTCAGCTCAAGGCTAGTGCTCTACCACTTGAGCCACAGCGCCACTTCTGGCTTTTTCTGCTTTTGTGGTGCTGAGGAATTGAACCCAGGGCCTCATGCATGCAAGGCAAGCACTCTACCACTGAGCCACCTTCCCAGCCCCAGAAAAGGAATTCTTTTTTTTTTTTTTTTTTTTGGGTCCGGTCATGGGGCCTGAACTCTGGGCCTGGGCGCTGTCCCTCAGCTCTTCAGCTCAAGGCTAGCACTCTACCACTTGAGCCACAGCACCACTTCCGGCTTTTTTTCTTTTTTGCTTATGTGGTGCTGAGGAATCGAACCCAGGGCCTCATGCATGCAAGGCAAGAGCTCTACCACTGAGCCATCTTCCCAGCCCCAGAAAAGGAATTCTTATAGCCACTCCTTATTATTTTTTTTAATAGGTAGAGAAACCTTGCCCAGTAGTCTTCCAGGAGACTTCTTGTGCCTTTGTAAGGATTGGGTCATGTACATATTCTTAAATCAATTGTGAATAAAAATGATTTTAGTGATTGGCTTACACTAGTATTTTTCAATTGTGGCTGCATTTTGAAAAATCCAAACCACCCCTCCCCCAAGAAATTCTACTTTAATTATTCTTGATGGTAACCTGAGCCATGAGAGTTGAACGGTTTTCCAGGTGGTCTAAATGTGCAGCCAAGCAGCTCAATAATCATTAGTTCAGACCCAATGTCTAGAGGCAGGAGTGAAGAGGCTGGGAAATGAACATTAGATTATAAACCAGCATAACCTTTGAGTATTTTCAATGCAAACAGTTAAAAGTTGGAAGTGACACTGGGGCTCAAGTGGTAGAGTGCGAGCTTTGAGCTGAAGAGCTGAGGGACAGCGCCCAGGCACAGAGTTTGAGCCCCACGACTAACAAAATAAAAAAAATTAAAAGTCTTTGTACACATAAATAAATGCACACAGAACATTGTAATCTGGTTTGAAGAAAATACATATTTGTAGGAAGACCAGATGAATGTGGTCCATATTAGAATAATAAATTGGTGCATCCAAAGCCAAACAAAACAATTTTATAAAAATGGTTATGATAATGCACATATAGTGTTTATTTTTACTATAACAAAGCATAATCAACTAAATAGTGATGGCAGGGTCATTTAGGACACATGACTCTAAAATATACTGCTTTGGCATATTAATTATTTTGAACTAAAGGTGTTTAAAAGCATATCCAAAAAAAAAGAATTCTGATCTTCCTGAAATTAAGGGGAAAAAAATCTCCGTGTGCATGCTTTCGCTACACTAGGAGAAAAGAAATATCCTTATCACCTAAGATGAGGAATTATGTGGAGGGAAATTTGTACATACACATCCTGTTAAACTAATCCCTCTTACAGAGGAGAATGATGAAATTGGTAACATGATCAAGATGTATTGTGCTCAGAGACTGACAAACTGAATTGAAACCCCCTTGTATGATTACTTGAGATAATAATAAAAAATTTCTAATCCCTCTTTCTACTTACTTTTTTGCAATTTGTAGCTAGATAGAAGTATGTAGGCCTAATGTTTTGGCAGTGTATTTTCTAGTGGGAGATCCTATGTATATATAAATAAAATGTGTGTATATTTCCTACTGTTTAACAGTCTTACATTAAGTCCAGCCATTCAACAATTTGTGCCCACTGCAAACACTATGTGGTGCTCATTCAAGATCATTCCAGAGCATTTTTGGAAATAATAGGGTGTAGCTTGAGTTGAGTCTTATTAAAACTACAAGTTATCAACAACAGAAGTGGTCAAAGTCATAGCTCTGGAAAAAGAAGTGTCAAACATTGATAGAATAAGTTAGAATAAAACACAACATAAAGGGAGAATGTTATAATGAACAGCATTGACAATTGAGCCAGAAGCCAGGATTTTAGTACTGTCTTGCTACTGCTTAGCTCTGTAGTCTTGGACAAATGAAATTCATCCAAGACTCAGTTTTAGTATTTAAGAAATAAGGGAGTCCAAGTCCTCATTGTTCAGTCTCTACTTGTTGATAAACTTGAGAGATGTATCTTAACACCCCATTGGTAATGACAGGTTCTACCTATCATTGTTATAAAAGATTATAATCTTTTAAAAGATTATATTTATGATTATTTTGAGAATATTTTTATGATTTTTCCAATCATTTAATTAAAAATAGTCTCCTTAGCTTTTGAAACTGGTATCTCAGTCAAATTATGTATAGCTCTCTGCAGGCCTTTGGCATTTTGTCAAAGCAGATTAATGCTGTTTTAGAGAAAAAGGCCTTTCGTTTTCTCATAATACACAAAATAATGGCATATGTATGTGCCATTGTCCTGCACAGAATCTTTTTCAGCAAAGTATTTTTGCTGCCATCTAAATTCTGAAAACTTATTTTGTTTTTTTAGTATTGGATAGGACTGACTCTTGCTACACTTATTTCCTGACTTATAAATGGAAAAGACATTTTATATTCTCAAACTATTCTACATAAGAAGTGAATAAACAATAGGATATGGCTTTGGCTAATTTGGAATAAGTAGGATGAACAAGTTGTGTTTTTCAAAGAATAGATTCTGACTAGAAAAACCAACCAGCTAGTAATTTCCTGCTGAGTCTTAACAGGATCTTAAGGGTTTGTGAGCTCTGCTTTTTACAGTAGTTGCTACGAATGCTGGCAAAACTTATAGTCATGTATCCTTATTTGGCTCCTGCTAATAAAACAACAAAAAATACTAATAGAAATATTTGTTCTCATTTTAAGATCCTCTTTGCTTTGTGTAATTTTAACCATTCATTATTTTAAATTAATGTATCCAGTCATTGATATGATATGTTTAATTTTACAAACATGCAAATATCACTCTTGGACAAGAAGTTGGTCATTTTACCTGTTTACCTAGTAATATTTACAATGAATTTGTTAGCAGCTCTTAAATTCACAAATGCTTCTTTCATGCTAGAAATACATACAAATATATCTTCTAATAATTTTTCCCTTAAGGACAATTTCTTTTCTAACACACACACATTATGTTATAGGGAAGATTAGGTATGTGGTAAATCAATATTGGGCCAAATCCAAGGGAGAAGATTTACTTAAACAATCGAAAGAACTTCAATTATTAGGAGATTCAAATATAATCACTTTGTGCTGATTAGTTCCCCAAGAGAATATTAAACACTGTACCTATGGAGAGTAAATTAATAATCTTCTGACTAATACATAGCACTATTTTGTTATAGAAATAGAAAAATCCAGTGTTATCTAGAGTTAAATGTTTAATTTCTACTATCACAGAGAACTCTAAATAATAAAAATATTTCATATCTTGAAGACTTCTTTTACTATTTATTTTTCTATTGATATCAAAGTATTTTTTTAAAGATAGATTTATTGCAAATGTAAAGTTTACCGTATTCTACAAATTATGTAGCTCCAGTGGTTTTGGTGAGTTAAAGTTATCTCTGATCTTAATCAATTTGAGAGCAACTTTTTCTTGAGAAATGTTATTTCAATTTGCAAAATTACATGGTTAAAGGGTTTATAGAGTCACCTTGATAATCATAGGGCTAGCTTGCCTGACACTGTAGAAGCCGGGCATGCATTGTTTTTAAATACTTGGTTGTAGTTTAGACTGCCAGCTATCAGAGAAATGTCCCTATAATTGACAGAGAAGATAAAATGGGAAAGAAAAGGGAGTTGGTAAGATAGATTTTTCATTTCTTATCTTGTGATACATTCTGCAGCAGTAAACACCACTATCTCTTAAACCTCTTGAAGGCAGGGAAAGAAAACACTCCAAGAGAATGCTTTATAAACATTTTATAAACACCTGGTCTAGGTGGCTTTGTCCTTTGGGAAAGTCTGTATGACCTTTCTTCCTCTTATTAAATAAAACAAGGGTATAAGGACTGATGATCTGATTTGGTGAGTTGGTTACAAAAATGGCTCTGGCATCTGTTACTTCTACTCAGCTATTCATTATTTCTGTTCTGTTAATAGTAGTAGACATTTGATTAACTGCTAAGATTAGGACATGAAGGGGATTGTGGAGTAAATGATGTAGTGAAATCTCCATCATATCTTCTCGTTACCTGTTACTCTGTTTTCAGGTTTCTAGCAGACTGGCAGCTGGACGCCTTTACCTCTAGGGCAGGAAAGGCTCTAATTACTTTAAGAATAATTGGGGAAAAGACATACCATAATAATCTATCAATAGAATTCCAGAACTGAAAGGTGGTTTATCATTTGGAGAAAGGAATAAAAGGCAAATCTCCATTCTTCAATAAAGACATACACTTTTAGATCCACTAAAAGAAAAGAACTTTACAGTTTCTAAATATTAGAAACGCATATTTTATGCATAGCCATAGTAAAGAATAGGATTTATACACACCATAGCTAACGTGGTAAGCAAAAAATCTTGAGTAAAATGACAAAAACTCAGCTGGGTGCTAGTGGCTCATGCCTATAATCCTAGCTACTCAGAAGGCTGAGATCTGAGGTTGACAGTTCAAAGCCAGCTCAGGCAGGAAAGTCTGTGAGACTTTAATGTCCAAATAACTACCAGAAAACTGGAAGTAGAGTTATGGCTCAAAGTGGTAGAGTGTTAGCCTTAAGCAAAAGAACTCAGGGACAGTGCCAAGGCCCTGAGTTCAAGCCCCACAACCACCACCAACAACAACAAAAAAAGAAATCTCAAATTTTATCACAATAGGTATATTATAATGTACAAAATAAGAGAAAATTATCTTAAGAGTTTAATATTTACTCTAGACCAGGAAATGTTCTTTTGAAATAGTTACATTTTTCCATTTTGTGCCTGGTTACTCTATCTAAATCATAATAGAGGAAAGACAAGTTTCTTCTATATGGATTTTAACATATCCAGCCATCATAGCCAAAGGTAATCATCAAGAGCATAGTTCAAATGCTGGTAATGTCAGACTCCAGAGTATATGAGCTCAGGGTCTACAGACTGTAGGAGAGCTGGAACCTATACATCAATTTTGTCATTCTCAGCCCACTGCAAATATTAGAAAGCTTCTAAAACATATTTATCAGTAGTCACAGAAGATGCTTATGGAAATCTGAAAGGGGAAAATGAAGATAACTGTTAATTATAAAACTGAAGTAGAAATGAGGGCATTGGCCAAACCTCAAAACTAGAAAAAGATGAGTTTATTGTTCATACTTGTAATCCTAAAGAGGTTTTGGGCTTTGGTTGTTGAGATCCAGAAAGAACGTAAAATAAAAAAAATTCAAACAGAGACATATAGTTAACAGATTTATTGAGCAGCACAGTCTGAGATGGATAAAACCTGCCCTTATTTGCTGACTGAGCAAAGGTCCAGATGTGGGCTAGAAATCAACATACCAGACATGGCAGGACTACGAAGAACACCCCCCTCCAGGCATTTATTGGCTAATTCCAATCTTTTTTTAACCTTACAAAGTTGAAATATCAACTACTATTTAGTGTTATCTGTTTATATAAAGATCTGACTAAAGTAATTGTTACTACTCATAAGCCTGATCTGGTGATTGTCAGAAGCAGAAATAAGTGTCTCAATTCACAGTTCAATCTTTAGTTATATAAATTAAGTGGAAAAGAGGCTTGAACATATTTGCTATAACTTTAAATGTATAGATTTATACATGAAACAAATATAAAAATGGCAAGGATAAATTTAACTTGAAAAGAGTGAACTGTAGGTTATAAGACTTCTGATGACAGCCATTATCAGTTATAACTACATATTCCACCCTATAATCTCAAAAATCAAACCTTGTAACTGTCTGGATTCGTATGTGACTGTATTCTTTCCAATATGCATTCTTTCTTGTTCCAGGGGTTGCTCTATAACAGCAGGCACATTTCTGCCAAAAATTTCACAGTGTTCGAGAAACTGGATACATTCCTGAATAACACAGTCACGAAGCATGATTGTATGCTTTGACATGTTCTCCAGTAAGGACAGGAAGCACCTTTTGGCATAATACCAAGTATCAGTCCCTAACTTTTTATTATAAGGTTCCAAGCTTTTGATAACTCGAGAAATGCCAAAGTCATAATTTCCTTTGGCACAATAAAGTGTTCCTATCACCAAATTCACAATGCAGAGATGGTAGATTTTCTTGTCTGGGTCACCATAGGACAGGTGCTCTTCTTCCTTTTCAATCTTCCTCATCAACTCCTCAGCTTCTTCATTTTGACTGGTCATAATGTAGGAAACACAGAGGTTGGCTAACACAACAGCACTAACATTCAGGATGTTATCATAATGCTTTTTGACTATGGGCTCATAGAAACCAATGGCTTCTTTGTATTTGTTTTCCTGCATGAAAAGGACATGAGCCACATTCAACTTCCACACATCATGTTCATTACAGAATTCCACAGACTTGCGGAAGATCTTCTCCACCATTGAATAATTTTCAAGGTTCCAGTAGATTTTTGCCTGGGCCATCAACACAGGAATGTACTTCTCAAGGGCATCATCATATTCATTCAATGCTTTTATGGCCACATCATCATCTCTATTGTGTCTTGCTTCTTGTACTTGTTTGGTGAGTCTTCGGAGCTGCTCAGTCAGCATCCCTGCTAGCCCATCAAGCTTAATGAAAGCCTCTTCAGGAGCTGTCTGGCAAGTGATCATTGCATCCAAGAAGTCATAGAGATAGGGTGTGAGGAATTTATAAGTCAGATGTGCATTCTCTGCCAGGACATCTGCTGCCAGATCAAAATACTCATATTTACAGTAGAGCAGTAAGAGGTTGCCAAAGGTCTCTGGGGGAAAGGGATTCTGTTGCAGCAAAAACTGTAACTTTTCAAAGCCCTCTGTAGGCCTGGTGTCCATGTTCATGAGTGCCTGGTTGTGCAAGGTCACAGGGTCCAATTCCTCTTCTGCCCTAGGGGGCATGTCAGTAAGGGCCTCTTGAGCAGCATCAAAGCTTTTCAACTGGTATTCTATGGCTGCCTTGAGGTTGAAGGCTTCCACCAGAGCAGTCTGGTGGAGGACTGAGGTGTTGCCCACACTGCGAACGTCGATGCCCTCAGTGGTCATGCCCACACCCAGCTCTGGGTGCTGGCGAATACCACGCTCAATAATGTTGGCAATGTGTTTAAGGGCAGGGCCATAGTGTCTGTTGCTGTAACATGCCAGAGCAAGATTGTAGGACACATCAGGCTGGTAGCCCGAGGCCTGCAGGGCGGCAAAGAACTTGGAACAGGCAGCTTCATAGTGTCCCTCCTTGTAGAGCAAACAGCCCAGGTTGACCTGGCCATCAGTGTCATTCTCGCCCCCTCCCTCCTCGCCAGCCTCCCCACCCAGCAGCTGCTCCACCAGGCTCCTGGCCCCTGGCAGGTCTCCCTCACTGTACTTGATAGCAGCCTGCAGGCGCAGGACCCGGTTGTGGTAGGCTGGGTTGTCGAGGAGGAGGAAGGCGATGCGGGTGGCCTCTGGGTAGAGGCAGGCCTTGTACAGGGCCTGGGCCTGGTAGAGGCGGTACTGCTCGATGTCGGGGTAGAGCTGGCCGAGCTGCTCATAGCACTCGGCGGCCAGGGCGAACTCCTGCAGGCGGTAGTAGCAGTAGCCGAGCAGGGAGAGGCCGGCGCGGCTCTTGGGGCTGCGCTGCAGCTCTGCGCCCAGCAGCTGCACGGCCTCGGAGTAGCGGGCGTCGCGGATGAGTCTGTACACCACCGCCGTGAACTCCCCGTCGGGGATCTGAGCGCTGCTCAGCCCCGCCATAACCGCCAAGATGGTTGCGAGTGGTTGTTTCCAAGGCAACAAGGCAACCGGAAGCGGAAGTGAGAGTATAAAATTTCCTCTCTCGAGCGGGAAGGGAATTAATGGTGGAAGGAATGGCCAGCGGAAGGTGCGGAATCCCGAGGTGATCCTGTGCAGTGTGCTTTCTACAGGTTAGCAAATGCAAATGTGTCTCATTCGTTTGACACATAAGCTTATATTGTAAAATCTACTTCAGGGATTAATTCAAATGTGAAAATATAACCATCATAGTTGATGCCAATACAGCTGCAGTAAATGCTTAAAATTAACTGAGCGCGGGTCGCTCATGCGCGCAATCCTCGCTACACAGAAGGCTGAGGTCTGGGGATTGTGGTTCGAAGCCAGCCTGAGAAGAAAAGCCTGAGGGACTCTTAATGTCAATCATACGTCAGTGGAGCTGTGCCTCAAGTGGTAGAATACCAGCTTTGAGCAAAGAAGGTAAGAGAGTTCCAAGCCTGGTACCAAGTCCAAGTACTGGTACCAAGAGAAACAAAAGGCTTACAAATGCTATTAGATATAAGATATGTTAAACTCTGCCAAAAATGGTGACAGATAGGGTACTATTTCTCATCATAAAAAAGGGGATATCAGAGAAATTATGTAGTATAAGTTGTTCTTCCTGGAAGGAAACAAAAAAAGTTCGTTATGAAGTAGGGAGATCAGGTCTGGCCAGAGCCATAATGGCCACATGGTGAATAGTAGGGTCTTCATGCTGGGGGAAGGAGATGCCCAGCCTCCCAGGTGATAGGTGTGTCAGGCAATTGGCTGATGTGTTGCTAGACCTGTCAATCCAGGGCCTTGGAATGGGAATTTCTTGTGACCCTGCCCCCTGCCCTGACCCTATTTAGGCCCAGGTGAGCATAGACTGCATGACATCATCCACAAGTTCCCATCCTTCATTTTGAAAGTTTTTTTTTTTTTTTTAATTGGCCTGTAATAAGTTCCACATAGTAAAGGTTTTCATCATGGCATTTCTCTACATACAGATAGGGCACTTAGTTTGTATTTGCCCTCACTGATAGCAGAATGTAAGTCTCTTGAATTCAATGCCAACTAACAAATAATGGTAACAGGTTTTTTGAGCAAAGGAAATAAATAGTCACTAATTTCTCCTTGAAATAATGAGGATTGTGTCCTTAGGAAAAGAAAGTGCAATCATTGCCCAGTAGCAGGAGATGAGTTTTTATAGATACTCTCAGGAAGCTGCTATATGTACTTGTTACAACAAGACTCATGTCCCCTTATTTCCTGATGTGTTGGCACTGACTGCACTGTTATATTACTTGCTGTCTTGGCTGTTCTTTCACTCTGTGATCAGTGAAATAAGGAGGGGAATGTGGTGACCTTACCTGGAGTTTTAAAGACATTCTTGAGTTCCATCACATGGGAGAACATTGGACAAGGAAAAAGAAAAGGGAAAAAAGTCCTTTAAAAACATGTATAACTAAGTGCATGGTTATCTGGAAAGTTGCTCACTACTGAGCTGAAACTACATTTGTGAGCATAGTATTATTGTTACATCTGCATTGCTCTTTCTTACCTTAGGGAAAAAAGTCCTTTAAAAACATGTATAACTAAGTGCATGGTTATCTGGAAAGTTGCTCACTACTGAGCTGAAACTACATTTGTGAGCATAGTATTATTGTTACATCTGCATTGCTCTTTCTTACCTTCCTTCCTCCATCTCCCCCCCTCCTCCCCTCGCACGTTTTCACCTCCCTAGTAGTCGATGTTTTACTTTCATGCCCTTGCTGGACTTTTTTCTCCCTTAGATGCTGAATTTAAGAGAAAATATGTGATACTTACCTTCATAAGGTTGTTTCTTTTTCACTCATGATGATGATCTCCACTTATATACAATCCAGAATAAATTTAAATAATTTCATTCTTCTTACTGGTGGAATATATACATATATACAAATACATGTGTATTTCACATTTTTTATCCATTCATCTGTTGATAATTGATGAGCACTGAGGCAAAATAAACATCAGGTATCTCTATACTAAGCAACTAAGCAGAATCTTAGTGTAGTGTTTTTTTTTTGGGAGGGGTCCAGTCGTGGGGCCCGAATTCTGGGCCTGGGCGCTGTCCCTCAGCTCTTCAGCCCAAGGCTAGCGCTTTACCACTTGAGCCACAGCGCCACTTCTGGTATTTTTCTTTTTGCTTATGTGGTGCTGAGGAATCAAACCCAGGGCCTCAGGCATGCAAGGCAAGTGCTCTACCACTGAGCCACCTTCCCAGCCCCACTGTTTTTTTTTTTTTAATGGTAGTAGTACTCTACTGCTTGAGCATTACCCTCAACCCTTTTAGCTTTAGTTTCTTTTCAGATAATGTTTTGTGCTTCTTCTTTGGACTAGTCTGAGATCTTGAATCTTACTCTGCTCTCTAAATATCTGAGATTACAGGTGTGTTCCACCACATTCAATTGCTTTCTAAAGAGGATCTTTCTTTTTTTTTAAGTTTAAGTTTTATTGTAAAGGTTATGTACAGTGGGGTTGCAGTTACATAAGTCATGTAATGAGTATATTTCTTTTTGAACAGTGTTACCCCTGCCTCATTTTCTCCCACTTTTTCCCCTCTCAGTGCCCCTTCCCACCAAGTTGTAAAGTTAATTTTTAACATAGTGTCTAGTGACTATCACTGTTGAATTGGTTGACCCTTTGTCCTACTGTTTCTGTGATTCTCCTTCCCTTCCCCAAATCAGATAATCCTATAAAAGACAAAGGGTACAGAAATATTAAAAAAAAAACAAAACAGTAGCATCAGGGAATAAACCAAAAGGAAAGCAGGGCGCCGGTGGCTCATGCCTGTAATCCTAGCTACTCAGGAGGCTGAGATCTGAGGATCATGGTTCAAAGCCAGCCAGGCAGGTAAGTCTATGAGACCCTTACCTCCAATTACCACCAGAAAACCAGAAGTGGAACTGTGGCTCAAGTGGTAGAGCACTCACCTTGAGCTGAAAAGTTCAGGGACAGCACCCAGGCCTAGAGTTCAAGCCCCACGACTGAGAGAAAAAAAAAAAAGGAAAAAAAGAAAGAAAAAAGGAATAACTATAAACGGTACAATAAAAAAACCTCATTTCCATTTCTTGGAGTTCCTTTTGATAAGTTTTATTTTATATGGTCATATGCACATACCTATTGAGCTATTGTGGTCCTCTCCTAAGAATATCCTAGCCACTTCCGGCTTTTTTTCCTTTTTCCTTATGTGGTGCTGGGGAATCGAACCCCGGGCCTCATGCATGCAAGGCAAGCGCTCTACCACTGAGCCACCTTTCCAGCCCCAATTATTAGTTTTCTTAATACTAACTGGGTGAGGTGAATCTCAATGTTTTGATTTGCATTTGTTTTATGGCTGGAGAAATTGAGCATTTCTTCATGTGTCTATTGGCCATTCTTTTTTCTTCTTTGGAGAAGTCTCTGTTTAAGGCTTTAGCCCACTTATTAATGAAGTTATTGTTTCTTTGAGGATTTGTGTTTTTTTTAATTTTTAAGCTATAAGTATATTTTTAGATATGAGGCCCTTTTTATCTTGCTAGCTATGTCCTTTGCCATTCAGAGACTCTTCAGTTTGATACAATCCCATTTATCCAGCCTTTCTTTGATTTGTTTTTCTGAGTATTGGGGAATATTAACCTGTGCCAATGAGCTTTAGTGTTTCCCCAATTGTTCCTGTAATGTTTTCAGTTTAAGATGGTATCTTTCCAACTTTTTTCTTATCTTAGGGTATCTGCCTTTGAAGTAGCTAGCACTACCGTCATGAGCTACCACATTCAGCCTCAATGTAGGTTAGGTTTAATTTTCTTGTCAGCTAAGGATGTTGAATATTTTTTTCATGTATTTGTTGGCCATTTTTATTTACACAGTTGAATACCATCTATTTATTTTATTGCTTAATTAAATTAAGTTAATTAAATTTTTGGTGCTATTAGAATTTGAAGTCAGAGCTTCATATTCTCTTAGCCTGCTTGCTCAGCTAGCACTCTACTTGAACTATGTCTGCAGCATGATTTTTTTTTTTGCTGGTCACTTGTGGAGACACAGTGCAAAAATTATGATTCTTTAGATCTCAATCTCCTGCATAACTTAGGTGACAGGTATGGTGCCACTAACACATGGCTCATTTATTCATTGGATTATTTGTTCTTTTGATGTTTAATTTTGAGTTATCTGAATATGGATATGTGTCACCTGTTGGGGAAATAACTGTTAAGATTTCATTTATTCTGGAAGTTATTTTCACTCTGTTGATTGCTTCTTTTGCTGTGCCTAAATGCCATTTTTCAATTCTTGCTTTTACATTCTGAGCTATTCAGAAAATTGTTGCCTATACATATGTCTTGAAGTGCTTCCCTTACATTTTCCTCTAGTAGGTTCAAGGTTTATGTCCTAAACTTCGACCTATTTTAATTGATTTCCATACAAAGTAAGAAATAGGATTTAGTTTTATTTTCTACATATGAATACCTAATTCTTAATGAGGCTGTTTTTTCTTGAATGCATGTTCTGTGTACTTTTGTCAAGAATCAGATGTCAATACCTGCTCGAACCTATTTCTAGACCTTCTATTTTATTACATTGGTCTATGTGTCTCATTTTGTGACAATACTAGGCTGTTTTTGTTACTATGGTTCTGTAGTATAGTTTTTGAAGTCAAGTATTTTAATACTTCCACCATTGCACTTTGTCCAGTGTGCTCTGTTTATTTGTGTCTTTTGTATTTCTATATACATTTTAGGATTGTTTTTTGTTTATATTCTGTGAAAAATGCCACTGGAAATTTGATGATTACCTTGAATTTGTGTATTGATTTGGATAGTATGGTTATTTTAACAATATTTATTCTGCTAATCATGACTGTAGGATTACCTTTGATCTTCTAGTATCTTCTATACTTTCTTTTCTTTAGTGCTTTATTGTTTTCATTGCAGATTCTTTAAAATATTTGGTTAAGTTTATACATAGGTATTTTTTGAGGATATTCTGCTTTCTTCTCTTCTTTTTCAGTAAGCTTGTTGTTAGTGTTTATGAAATTACTGCTTGTTATGTGGGACTATGTTTTATCCTACTTGGCTGAAAGTGATGATCAGATCTAGTATCTTTTTGGTAGACTCTCTAAAGATTCTGAAAAGAGTTTGTTTTCTTTCTTTCCTATTATATCCTCCCCCCCCCCTTTACCTTATTGTTCTAAGAACTCAAGCACTGTCTTGCATAAGAGTGATGATATTGGACACTCTTCCTTCATTCCTAACTTCAGAGGAAATGTTTTCAGTTTTCCTCTAGTCAGTATAATGTTGGCTTTAGGTCTGTCACATATAGTTTTCATTATGTTGAGATACTAACCTTCTACTCCTAGCTTCCTCAGGACTTTTATCATGAAGGGATACTGGATCGCTACTTTTTCTATTGAAATGATTTGTGATTCTTATCCATATATGTTTGTATGCTGTGTTATGTTCTTTGATGCATGTATGCTGAATCGTCCTTGTATTATTCTAATGAAGTCAACTTGAGTGTGTCATATGATCTTGTGTGTTGTTGAATTTGGGTTGCAAGTATTTCGTTGGGGATTTTTATGGCTTAAGTTCATCAAGAAAATTGGCCTATAGTTTTTTTTTTCTGCTATGTTTCATAGAATTAGTTGGTTGCATTTCTATATTGTGGAATAGTTTGAGGAATATTGTGGAATAGTTCTTAGAGTCTGATAGCATTTAACACTGAATTTATTTGGTTCTGGACTCTTGTTCTTTGAAAGACATTACTGATTAAATCTCATTAGTTGATGTAGATTTATGTTATTTATATTCAATTTTTAGTAATATATGTGTGTAGAACTTTATTTTTTTTCAGATTTTACAATTTGTTTTAATAAAGGTTTTCAAAATATTTCTCCTGATTCTATGAATTTCAGGATTTATCTGTTATATTGTTACATACCTTAATTTTGTTAATTTGGGTTCTCTGTCTCTGTTTTGGTTGATTTGGCTGATGACTTGTCAATCTGGTTTTTCTAGTCAGAGAACCAACTCTGTTTCATTGATCTTTTTATTGTTTTTTTGGTTTCCATTTTATTAGTTTTGTTTCTGATATTTCTTATTGCTTTCCATTTAATGATGCTAGAATTGGTTTGTCATTGTTTTTCTAACACCTTGAGGTACATCACTAGGTTATTTAAATGTAATCATTTATAGCTATTAACTTCCATCCTACAATTGATTTTATTGTATTCCACAGGTTTTGTATATTGTGTTTTCATTTTAACTTGCTTTTAGGATTTTTTAATCTCCCATATTATTCCTTTAATGACTATCAGGCAAAAGCATATTGTTCAATATGTGTATTTACAGTTGATTTTCTTGCTGTTGATTATTAGTTTTATTCCATTGTAGTCTGATAAAATGTAAGAAATTATTTCAACTTTCTTGTATTTTTTTAAGACTTGCTTTAATCCTAAAATATAAGATAATTTAGAGGAAGTTCCATGGGTTGCTGAGAAAAGTGTGTATTCTGTGGCTGCTGCATAGAATATTCTGTAAATGCCTGTTAAATTAATTTGATCTATAGTGTCATTTAATTCTGAAGTGTCTTTGTGGATTCTTTTTGGTCTAGATGACATATTTATTGGTGAAAGTAGGGAACTGAAATCACCCACTATTACTATGTTGGGGATTATCTGTGCTTTTATGTGCAATAGTGTTTCTTTTATGATATTGGGTGTGTCAATGTGTGGTATATAAAAGTTTATAGTTGTTTATACTCTTGATACATTGCTTCCTTTATCCATATGAAGTGATCTTCTTTACCTCTTCCGACTAATTTTTATTTGAAGTCTGTTTAGTCAGGTATGAGTATATTTTTGTTTGCCTTCAGGTTGCAATTTTTAGAACATATTTTTCCACCAATTGACTTTAAACCTGTGTTTGTCTTTCTAGTGAGGTACATTTATTGTAACAACAAAAAAATTGGGTCTTGTTTTTTTTATTACTTTTGTTTTTTTGTTTTTGGAACCAGTTATGGAGCTTGAACTAAGGGTATGGGTACTGGTCTCTGAACTTCCTTGCTCAAGGCTGTGAGTTCTCTACTGCTTGAGCCACAGCTCCACTTCCAGCTTTTTTTGATGCTTAAGTAGAGATAAGAATATCACAAGCTTTCCTGCCTGGGCTGACTTTGAACCTCGATCCTCAGATCTCAGCCTCTCGAGTAGCTAGGATTTCAGGTTTGAGCCACTGGCGCCCAGCTCACTGATTCTTTCTTAATCCTCATTTTTTTCACTTCTCTACTCTGATTTATTCTTTTCAATATTCTCTTGGTTGTGTTTTATCTCCCCCCCACTTTTTTCTTTTTATTGTGAAAATACTGTACAGAGTGGTTACATTACATGGGCAAGATAATGAGTACATTTCTTGTCAAGCATTGTAGCCTCCTCCTTTGTTTCCCCTTCCCATCCCTTCCCATCCTCCCCCCCAATCCCCTGTCCCCCACCCAATCCTCCCCCCTCCCACCAAAGTTGTAAAGTTAATTTTCAACATAACGACTTGTACATCTCATTGTTGCAATGAGTCCACCTGTATCCCTATTTAAACGATTTGTTTTTCCCCTTCCCCTCCACAAATTATACCAACATCAAATACAGTGAAAGCAGGGGTTATACCGTGGGGGAGGGACATACAAAGCAACAAAGCAACAATCTTACAAATGTGTTATAAATAATCGCATGAAAGAAAAAAACATTTGAATACACATCTTAGGTTCATTTCCCTAACATCAACTTATCTGACCTTTTCTGCTTGACTCAGACATATACTAGATATTGCAAATAAGGGAAACCATGGGACCTATGTTTCTTTGGGCCTGGCTTACTTCACTTAATATAATTTTTTCCAAGCCTTTCCATTTCTTAACAAATAGGGAAATGTCATTCTTTCTGATGGAGGCATAGAATTCCATTATATATATATATATACCAAATTTTCTTGATCCATTCATCTACTGAGGGGGTATCTGGGTTGGTTCCATATCTTAGCTATGGTAAATAATGCTGCAATAAACATAGTTGTGCTGGTAACTTTAGTGTGGTCTTGTTTGTGAACATTTGGGTAAATGCCCAAAAGTGGGATTGCTGGGTCATAGGGGAGCTCTATGTGGAGTCTTTTGAGGAACCTCCATACTGCTTTCCAAAGTGGTTGAACAAGTTTACACTCCCACCAACAATGCAGTGAGGTTCCCTTCTGTCCACATCCCCTCCAGCATCTGTTGTTATTAGAGTTCTTGATTGTAGCCATTCTAACTGGAGTGAGGTGGTATCTCAATGTTGTTTTGATTTGCATTTCTTTTATGGCTGGGGAGGTTGAGCATTTCTTCATGTGTCTATTGGCCATCCTTCTTTCCTCTTCAGAGAAGTTTCTCTTTAAGTCTTTAGCCCACTTATTTATTAGGCAGTTGTTTCTTTGAAGATTTGTTGCCACCCCCCTTTTTTTTTGTAGGATTCCTTTAGCTCTTTTTTTTTTTTTTTTTTTTTTCAGTGCTGGCTGAGTGGTCATGAAATCTATCAGTTTTGTTTATCATGGAAGGTTTTTACTTTTTCTTCAGTTATAAAAGAGAGCTTTGTTGGATGAATTAGTCAGGTTGAAAATAATTTTCTTCCAAGGATTAGATTATATTATTTGACTATATTATTCTATGCCCTCTTTGCTTTTAGTTTCTCTTGAAGAAAATCTGCTGTGCCAAGTACTAGTGGCTCATACCTGCTAACGAAGAGGCTTAGATCTAGATGATTTCAGTTTGAAGCCAGCTCTGAACAGAAAAGTCTGCAAGACCCCCACCTGAAGTTAACCAGCAAAATGCCAGATTGGAGGTATGGCTAGTGTAGTAGAGTGCCAGCTATGAGAAAGACAGCTGAGAGGGCAAGGTTATGAGTTCAAGCCCCAAAACAATAGAAAAAAAGAAAGATCTGCTGTTAATCTGTGTTTAATTTTATATGTGACTTGATACTTCTCTCTTGTACCTTTTAACATTTTTTTCTTATTCTGTGTACTTAACGTTAAAGTATGGCATGGAAAGGGCCTTTTCTTTTTTTTCTTGCGGGGCGGGGGGGGGGGGAAATAAACTAGATTTACTTCGCATCTGCCTTGTACTGTACACTTTCCTTATATCCTACTTTCATTTTTTATATTAATAAGTTTTTTTATTGTGAGAATACCGTACAGAAGGGTTACAATTACATGAGCAAGGTAATGAGTACATTTCTTATCAAGCAGTGTTGCCTCCTCCTTTGTTTCCCCTCACCATCCCTGCCCTCCCCTTTTCTATTTTTTGTGTGTATATTATAAAAGCCCCCCTGCCTAGATGACCATTTCCTTTTCAGGACTTGGGGTAATTTTCTGCTATTGTTTTATGAAATGCTTTTTATTTCTTTAGCTTATATATCTTCTTCTTTTATGCCTTAAATTCAAAGTTTTGGGTTTTTAGTGGTATCACAGAACTTTAATTTGATTTCCCCCCCTAGGATTGTTGTATGTTTATTGGGTTCCTTTTTCTTATTCTGAATCATTTTCCTTATTTTTTAAACTCTTTATCTACATTTTGTCTTGAATCCATTTATCTGTTTATTCATATCATCTTTAATCTCAGGCACCAGTGGCTTGTGCCTACAATCCTATCTACTCAGGAGTCACTGTCACCCAAAATTCCTTCATTGAACTTAAGGTTTTTGTTTTTGTTTTGAGTTCTTTAAGATTTTATCCACTTCACAATAATTATATTCTATTTTTGTAGAACTGTTGACTTTCGGAGGAGTCATGTTGGTTTTTTTTCCATATTTGTTGTTTCTGCATAAAGATATGCACAATTTGAAGTTAACTCGTTGTTTGGAAAGTTTAATCATCTGTATTATTTTAGTCAAGCTGATATCAATATTCAGGCAGGCCCAAGTAGTAGCAGGGATGTGGTGGATTTTCTTAATATTGGATTGGTATGTTGCATATTATTCAAACACTTGCTCATATGCCCAGGGCATCAAACTTGATGATCCCAATATTTCCCGGAGAGAAGAAATGTAGCTGGATTTTCTTGTAGTTCCTGTGGTTCAAGATGGTCCTGAATATGGGCTTATGATAAAGTTGATTGGTATTCAGTTGTTTATCTCAGGGTTGCAGTCATTTTAGAAGCTTTCTTTATTTGTATATAAGGAGACAGCTGGGCTCATAGTTTCTTATGATTCAACATAACACTTTTTGCAACCTATGGGCTGAGAAGGTGGCAACTTGTTCCGTAGGCCCTTTCATGCATTTAAGCTGGAGTTGCTTACTGTGCTCACTGAAATAGTAGATGTTAAAATGCATGCAGAATACTGCTTTTTGCACTGGAGTGGAGGACACCAAGGAATCCTGGTGCTTTGCTTTCAGTCTCAGTGCTTCCAGATACTACTCATCATTTATCCACCCTGTGACAGGGATGAGGTTAGGGAAATGGAGTTATCTGTGGGACTTGGGCCCAGAGCTCTCAGTCCCATCAGGAAAAAAACCATATACAACTGTGATGCAGCTCCCAGAGTTCAATCAACCCACCATCACTTAGCTCTGAGGTCTGTCCTCAGTGACCCACAGTTATGGGTTTGCTCAGCAACTGCCATATTTTTTGTTGTCGAAGCACTGCTTATCTTTCTCAGCTGTCTCCTTCTATACAAATAAAGAAAGCTTCTAAAATGACTGTAACCCTGAGATAAACAACTGAATACCGATCAACTTTATTATAAGCCCATATACAGGACCATCTTGAACCACAGGAAATATAAAAAAATCCAGCTGAAAATATAAGAAAATCCAGCTACCTACTATATTTCTTTCTCTCTACAACCATCTCTTATGGCTGACTACCACCCTGGCACCATGTGGGTATCTCCAGGCTTCCTGGGCTATGATAGTTCATTGTTTTCAGGTTCCCAGACTAGCCCAGCCTCAAATGATAAGGCCTCTATGCCAAGATAGTGCCATGATATAGCACTTTGAGATATGCTGGACCACAAAATGCATTTCTTTTCCGGTGCAACTGTGCCACTCAGGAATCACTATCACCCCAAATTCCCTCACTGAACTTAAGGTTTTTAGTTTTGGTTTTAGAAAATTTGGCTTATTCTCCTGCTAGAACTCCATGATACAAGAACTGCCTGGTTCATTTTGTGGTTGTGGCTTTAATATCGCCTGCCACTGTAAAGCTGGGGTTGGAGCAGCACCTTGCCTCCTCTTCTATGCATGCCCTTTCTTTTCCTATGTGGTTTTTCAGGTGAACTGTCAGCTCCTTCATGATTCCTGATATCCTTCCTTCTTTAGAATAATTCCTTGTTACTCTGACCCTGCCCTTCCATACTGTCATATATAGGAAGCTTCTACTCCACCATCTTCTAGTCTTGAATGTCTTTTTTTAAATAAGTTTTTTTTTTATTGTAAAAATACTCTACGGAGCAGTTACAATCACATGAGCAAGGTATTGAGTACATTTCTTATCAAGCATTGTTGCCTCCTCCTTTGTTTTTCTCCTACCATCCCTTCCTTCTCACCTCCACAACTACATTCTCGCCCTCCCCACCTAAATTGTAAAGTTCATTTTTTGACATAGCATCTTGTACATCTCATTGTTGCAATGAGTCCACCTGTATCCCTATTTAAACAATTTGTTTTTTCCCTTCCACTCCCCAAATTATACCAACGTCAAATATAGTGAAAAAACAGGGGTTATACCGTGGGGAAGGGACATACAAAGCAACAAAAAAAAAATTATGTAGCACCTTATAAATACGTTAGAGACAATAGCAATAAAGAAAAAACCACTTGTGTCCTTATCTTCAGGTTCATTTCCTTAACATCATCTTATCTGACGTTTTCTGCTTGTTTCAGACATATACTAGTTATTGCAAATAAGGGAAACCTATGTTTCTTTGGTCCTGGCTTACTTCACTTAATATAATTTTTTCCAAGCCTTTCCATTTCCTAACAAATGGGGCAATGTCATTCTTTCTGATGGAGGCATAGAATCCCATTGTGTATATATACCACATTTTCTTGATCCATTCATCTACTGAGGGGCATCTGGGTTGGTTCCATATCTTAGCTATAGTAAATAATGCTGCAATAAACACAATTGTCCTGGTAGCTTTAGTATGTTCTTGTTTGTGATCATTTGGGTAAATGCCCAAAAGTGGGATTGTTGGATCATATAGGGGAGCTCTATGTGGAGTCTTTTGAGGAACCTCCATACTACTTTCCAAAGTAGTTGAATAAGTTTACACTTCCATCAACAATGCAGTAAGGTTCCCTTCTGTCCACATCCCCTCCAGCATCTGTTGTTATTAGAGTTCTTTTTTTTTTAATTTAATTTTATTTTTTTTTGTGAACATACTGTACAGAGGGGTTACAATTACATGGGCAGGATAATGCGTACATTTCTTATCAAGCATTGCAGCCTCCTCCTTTGTTTACCCTTCACATCCCTTCCCTACCTCCCCCCTAAAACAAGTCGTTTAGAGTTCTTGATTATAGCCATTCTAACTGGGGTGAGGTGGTATCTCAATGTTGTTTTGATTTGCATTTCTTTTATGGCTAGGGAGCTTGAGCATTTCTTCATGTGTCTATTGGCCATTCTTATTTCCTCTTCAGAAAAGTTTCTTTGTAAGTCTTTAGTCCATTTATTTATTGGGTCCTTGTTTCTTTGAGGATTTGTTGTTGGGGGATTTAATTTTTTTAGTTCCATGTATATTTTAGATATGAGACCCTTGTCTGTTGTATGGCTAGTGAAGATCTTTTCCCAATCTGTGGGCTTTCTATTGATCTTGCTAGCTATGTCCTTTGCCATGCAGAAGCTCTGCAATTTCATGCAATCCCATTTGTCCAACATTTCTTTGGTTTGTTGTGTTTCTGGGTCTCCATTAAGAAAATTTCATCATAACAACTTGTACATCTCATTGTTGCAATATCCCTATTTAAACAATTTGTTTTTTCCCTTCCCCTCCCCAAATTATACCAACATCAAATACAATGAAAACAGGGGTTATACCGTGGGGGAGGGACATACAAAGCAACAAAGAAATCATCTTATAAATATGTTAGAAACAATCACATGAAAGAAGAAACATTTGAATACTTATCTTGGCGTTCATTCACCTAACATCAACTTATCTGACCTTTTCTGCTTGTCTCAGACATATACTAGTTATTGCAAATAAGGGAAACCATGGTACCTGTGTTTCTTTGGTCCTGGCTTACTTCACTTAATATAATCTTTTCCAAGTCTTTCCATTTCCTAACAAATGGGGCAATGTCATTCTTTCTGATGGAGGCATAGAATTCCATTATGTATATATACCACATTTTCTTGATTCATTCATCTACTTAGGGGCATCTGGGTTGATTCCATATCTTAGCTATGGTGGGAGGGGTGGGTGGTGGGAGATGGAAGGGATGGGAAGGGGAAAAAGGAGGAGGCAACAATGTTTGATAAGAAATGTACTCATTATCTTGCCCATGTAATTTTAACCCCTCTATATGGTATTTTCACAATAAATTTTTTAAAAAAGTGAAAAAAAGAACATTTCAGCCTGTGCCAAGGAGACTTAGGGTTTCTCCTATTCCATCCTGTTATGTTTTCAGGTTGTCTGCTTTGACTCTGAGGTCTTTGATCTATTTGGAGTTGATTCTGGTGCAGGGTGATATATAAGGATCTAGCTTTAGTTTTCTACAAGTGATTAACCAATTTTGCCAACAGCATTTACTGAAGAGGCTGTCTTTCTTCCATTCTATTTTTTTTAGCTCCCTTATTGAAGATTAGGTGGCTGTAGGTCTGCGGGTTCATTTCTGGGTTTTCAATTCTATTCCATTGGTCCTGAGGTCTCTTCTTGTGCCAATATCAAGCTGTTTTGATTACTATGGCTTTGTAGTAGAGTTTGAAATTTGGTATTGATATTCCTCCAGCACTATTCTTTCTGTTAAGGATCGTTTTTTGCTATTTGGGGTCTTTTATTGTTCCATATGAATTTTTGGATTCCCTCTTCTATTTCCTTGAAGAGTGAGGTTGGAATATTGATAGGTATCTCATTGAATTTGTAGATAGCCTTGGGAAGTATTGCCATTTTCACAATATTGATCCTTCCAATCCAGGAGCATGGGAGGTTTTTCCACTTTCTAAGTTGTTTTGATTTCCTTTTTCAGGTATTTAAAGTTTTCATCATAAAGGTCCTTCCCTTCTTTGGTTAATTCCTAGGAATTTTGTTTTTTTGTGGGGCTATTACTAATGGAGCTGCTTTCTTGATTTCAGCTGCGCTCTTCTCATTGTTGGCATACAGAAAAGCCATTGATTTTTGAGGGTTAATTTTATACCCTGCTACTTTGTAAAGTTTCAAATCATCTTGAGTAATTTGGTAGTGGACTCTGTGGGATTCTTTAAATACAAGATCATGTCATCTGCAATGAGGGAGAGTTTTACTTCATCTTTCCCTATTTGGATCCCTTTTATGTTTGCATCTTGTCTTATTACTATAGCTAGGCATTCTAATACTAAGTTGAAGAGAAGTGGAGAGAGTGGACATCCTTGTCTCATTCCTGAGTTTAGAGGAAATGGCTTTAGTTTTTCACCATTAATTATGATGCTGGCTGTAGGTTTGTCATATACAGCCTTTATTGTATTGAGGAATGTTCCATAGATTCCTAATTTTTCCAGAGCCTTCATCGTAAAGGGGTGTTGGATCTTGTCAAATGCTTTTTCTGCATCTATTGAGATAATCATGTGGTTCTTATCCTTGCTCTTGTTGATGTGATGAATTATATTAATTTCGTATATTGAACCAGCTTTGCATCCCTGAAATGAATCCTATTTGATCGTGATGTACGATTTTTTGGATGAATTGTTGAAGTTGATTGGCCAAAATTTTGTTGAGAAGTTTTACATCGATGTTCATCAAAGAAATGGGTCTATAATTCTCTTTCTTTGATGAGTCCCTGCCTGGTTTTTGGGATGAGGGTTATGTTGGCTTCATAGAAAGAGTTTGGTGGTGAACTTTCTCTTTCAATTTCATTGAAGACTTGGAGGAGTATTGGTGTGAATTCTGCTTTGAAGGCCTTGTAGAATTCCGCTGTAAATCCATCTGGTCCTGGGCTTTTCTTAGATGGAGGTCTCTTATTACTGTTTCTATTTCAATGCTTAATATGGGCCTGTTAAGTTGGTTTAACTCACTTGTTTTAGTTTTTACATGTCAATATTTGCTAGGAAATCTTCCATTTCTTCCACATTCTCAAACTTATTAGCATAAAGGTTTGAGAAGTATTTCCTTAACATGTTCTGGATCTTAGTTGTTTTTGTGGTGATGTTTCCATTTTCATCTCTGAGTTTGTTTTTTTGGTTGTGTTTTCTTCTTTTTCTGATAAGACTTGCTAAATTTTGTTAATTTTTACAAAGAACCAACTCTTTGTTTTTTGATTCTTTCTATGGTTTTTGTGGATTCTAATTCATTTAATTCTGATTTAATTTTAATTATTTCTTTCTGTCTACTGGATTGGGTTTAGTTTGCTGCTCTTTTTTAAGGAGGTTCAGATGTCTCATTAAATTGTTGGTTTCATTGACATAAGAACTCAGAGCTAAAAATCTTGCCTCTGGGTACTGCTTTTGCTGTTTCCCAGAGGAGCTGGTAATTTGCGTGTTCATTTTTGTTAAATATCATGAACATTTGAATTTCCTTTCTAATCTCTTCATGACCCAATGGTGATTCAACATTGTGTTGTTAAGTCTCCATGTGTTTCAGGGCTTTCTTTGGTGGCTTTGGGTGTTGAGTTGTAATTTTATTCCCTTGTGGTCTGAGAAAATGCAGGGCATAATTTCAATGTTTCTGAATTTGGACAAGTTTGCTTTGTGACCTAAAATGTGGTCTATTTTGGACAATGTTCTGTGTGCTGCTGAGAAAAATGTGTATTCTGATGTTGCTGGGTGAAATATTCGGTAGATCTCTGTTAAGTCTAGTTGATCTAAGCAGTTGTTTAGATATGCAGTTTCTCTGTTGAGTTTTTGCCGATTGATCTATCTAGTGGGGATGGTGGTGTGTTAAAGTCCCCAATAATTAATGTCTTTGGATCTATGTGAGATTTGAGGGAAAGTAGTGTTTCTTGGATAAATTTGGGTGCTGTGTTGTTTGGTAAATAGATATTTAGAATTGTAATATCTTCCCTTAATTAGTATGTAGCGCCCTTCTTTATCTTTTCTCACTAATTTTAATTTGAAGTCTATTTTATCTGATATTAGGCCTGCAACTCCCACCTTTTTATGGGGGCCTTTGCTTTGTAGATTTTATTCCAGCCTTTCACTTTCAGAATATGTTTGTTTTTATAGGCAAGATGTGACTCTTGAAGGCAGCAGATAGAAGGATCTTGATTTATAATCCAACTAGACAGTCTATGTCACTTGACTGGAGAGTTAAGTCCATTAATATTGAGGGTTAGGACTGAGAGTTGTTTGGTAGTTCCTGCCATGTTATCCATCTTCTTGGGGGCTGCAACAGCTGGGTTCTTCCTATGGTTCTTGGATTCTAGTTTGGGTGTGTTTTCTTGGCCTTTATTGTGGTCTTGTTAGTTTTCTATGTGTAGGACATCTTTAAGGATCTTTTGTAAGGTTGGTTTCATGGAGATATATTGTTTCAGTTTTTCTTTGCTATGGAAGGTTTTTATTTGACCTTGGATTATGAAGGAGTGTTTAGCTGGGTACAGTATTCTTGGTTGATGGTTGTTTGTCTTTAGGGCATGGCATACATCATTCCATGCTCTTCTTGCTTTAATTGTCTCTGCTGAGAAATCTGAGGTGATTCTAATTGGTTTCCCTTTATAAGTGATTGATCTTTTCTCCTTGACAGCTTTAAGGATCCTTTCCTTAGTCTGAATTGATCCTGTGTGGATTATAATATCATGGTGGGATGTCCTGTTCTGGTCTGGTCTATTTGGGGTTCTAAATCTTCTTGTATCTGAATGGGCCTATCCTTTTGCATTTTTGGGAAGTTCTCTGCTAGGATCTTGTTAAATAAGTATCCTAGACCATTAACTTCTGTCTCTAGGTGCTCCTCTATACCCATTATCCTCAGATTAGGCCTTCTGATGGTATCTTCCAAATGTTGAATAGATCTATCATATTTCTTGGATTTGTCTTGGATCATTGTCTGTTCTTTCTCTATAATATCTAGGCTGTCTTCAATCCCCAAGATTCGATCTTCTGCATGGTCTAACCTACTGTTAAGACTTTATACTTTGTTTTTTATTTCCTTTCCTTCTAATTGGTCAGCTTTGATGGCTTCAAATTCTTTGTTGGAACTTTGTTTTAGATCTTGTATGAACTTCTTTACTTCCTTAATTTGGTGTTCAGTGTTTACGCTCAAATCACTTAGCTGATTAGTTATGGTTTCCTTGGACTCCCTTTCCCTCTGATGGGCTCCATTTAGCATTCCCTTTGTAGTCTCCCTGGATTCCTTCAGCTGTCTGTTTATGGATTCCATGAATGCCTCTATTGATCTTTGACTGTTCTCAGCCTGCTCATGCAATTCCTGTATTAATCTTTGAGTAGCTTCCTTATGCTCATGAGATTCCTGTAGTAATTTTTGGTTAGCCTCAACATGCTTGTGAAGTTCCTGTATTAATCTTTGGTTTGCCTGGTCTTGCTCCCTATCATGCTAGCACTGAGTCCTTTGCAGGTTTTCAATCTTTTCATTCACCATGTTTACCAGTAGTGTTTGTAGAGCTTTTTGGCAACTCTCCTCTGGATTATTCATTAACTTTTCTGTCACCTGGTTATCCTGAGTGACAGCTGAGATACCCAGACTTGTCATTTTTCTTGTGTTTCTCCAGCTTGTTCTGCCCATTTGGTATGAAAGTAATACCAGTTTTGTGCTAGAACACTATATTAAGGCAAGCATCAACCAGAGTCCTGTAGTTGCACAGTCAAAATGGCTGCAGATACAATCTGGCTCAACAGATACAATCTATTCAACATCATATAACTATGGATTAATGGGCTAAAAACATTAAAGAAGGATTCAGCAAACCAGAAATTATTAAGTTGAGGGAGAATTGTGGGGAAAAATAGGATTAGAGGGATGTGGAGAGGCAAAGGAGAGTGAATTTAACCAAGTACTAATCTCAGAGAGGGAAATGGATAGGACAGGATAGGAGAAAGATAAAAAAACAAAAATAAGTGGAAAAACAAAAATTTACATTTGAAAAATGAATCACTTAAAAATTATATAAGTAGGGGCTGGGAAGGTGACTCAGTGGTAGAGTGCTTGCCTTGCATGCCTGAGGCCCTGGGTTCGATTCCTCAGCACCACATAAGCAAAAAGAAAAAAGCTGGAAGTGGCGCTGTGGACCAAGTGGTAGAGTGCTAGCCTTGAGCTGAAGAGCTGAGGGACAGCACCCAGGCCCAGATTTCAGGCCCCACGACCGGACCCAAAAAAAAATTATATAAGTATAGAGAAATGATATTGAGAGAAAAAAGGATAGGATGATAGAAGGGAAACCATAAAAAGGAAAAATGAAAAAATAAAAAATAAAAATTCTTAAAATTGGAATACTTGAAAGCTATATAGGTTTAAAGAAATAATACTACTATTAAGGAAGTTAAGCCTAAGAAGTTGTGAATTGAGTAATAAATTTCTGGATTAAGTATGTACACAATGAGGGATAAGGTCTAATAATTGATGACGGTATATATCTGGGGATGAGCAGAACAGCAATTAAGTCCCACAAAAAAGGAAGGAAAGAGAAAAAAAAGAAAAAAAGAGACCAAACTGTCAAAAGAGTTTTTTAAAAAAGCACACACACACATACACTCCTACAATAAAAATTATGAAAGAACAAAAGAAAAAAATAGAAAACAATTTAAATAATAATAAAAAAATCAGTAGACAAAAGAGTTCTTTGATTTTTGGGGGTGGGGGGAGGGGGAGAGGAAGATCTTATATCTCCCTTGTGTCTGTAATCAGTCTCTTGGTGGAGTTTCTGGTCTGCTTGTGGTGTTTGGTTTTCCTGTGGTTTGATTGGTTTCTTAAGTCAGTTTGTTTGAGCAGGCAGACAGCTCTGCTTTACTCAGGACTTTGTGATCCTCCTCCCAGGCTAGTTCAGTGGGCGGGAGATGTGCTTTGAGTATCCAAAAGAGGGAGATGGCTGTTTTCTCTAGTTTGGAGATGCTATAATGAGGCTAGGTTCTGGGTAGGGTTGAGGCCTTTCAGCAAACAGTAGCTTTTCTCTGAGAGGCTAGCTCCTGAAACACTCACAGAGCCCAGCCTGGAGCCATTCTCAGAGTTTATGTTTACTGAGTTTCAATTGTTTGTCTAGGCTGCTATAGAGAGAGGCAACCTCTGACTCTGTCTACTCAATGATGAAAGCCACTCCTCCAGGGGCAGAGATGCCTTTGCCTGGGAGGAGTGACTTTCCCCTGGGTGGAGCTGAGCCTGGCAGGTCAGTTCAGGTTCCTGTGATCTGCTAATGGCTCCAATTGTTTCCTTCCAAGGCCTGGGTTAGAGCTAGCTGCTCAACCAGCCTTTTTCAGTATCAAAGATGGAGATCTCCTCTGGTGGTGGAAGCAGAGCTGCCTTCCCACTGGGGCTCCGTGAGAAGGAGTGAGGCTGTCAGTGTTCTACTCACACTAGACTCTTGGTTCCTGGGCCATCCCTGGTCTGTGATCAGCAGGATAAAGATTTCTGCTCCTTGTCAGTTCTTGCTGGTGGTGAGTAGAATTCGCTGGCAGATCACATCTGGCGCCTTTGTTCTGGACTTTCTCTGTTTATATGGTGGCCATCGCAGCAGTAGCCACCGCCTCCGCAGTCACGGGCAGGTGCTCAGATCTGTCTCCTTGACCAAGCTGCCTGGAATTTCCCTCTCTGGCAAAACTCTTTGTACTGTGATGGCACACTTGGTGTGATTCTCTAGCCTAGGACTGTTAGCCAGAACACTAAAACTGCTTTCTATGAGAGAGCTTGTTTAGCCTCCAGCTTCTCCTCCGCCATCTTCTTCCGGGCTCAGTCTTAAATGTTTTTAACATACAAAGCTAGAAGTTTCTTAGGATCCAACCTGACACTTTTGATCTTCTCTGGGTGCAGATTAGGCCACCTGCATTTTCTAGATTGTTCACTTGTGTCTTGGATGGGAACCATCTTAGGAGAGGTCTTATAATCAAATCTTGTAGCTGGGGAAAGTAGGAAAACCTGCATTTTCATATTTCCAAGCCCTAAGACTCTTGTCCCCCTTCATGGGGTAAACGAACTACTATTCTGACAATTTGGATTCAAATCCATAGATACATAAATTGGATTCAAATTTATAGACACAAAAAATGTACGAATTGTGGGAAGAGAAAGCTGCAATGATGATGGAAGCTGAGGGTGAACATGTCAATGGAGGTATTAGAAAAGCCCTGGTAAGAAGGGAGAGGCTGGCTGTGATTGAGTATGAGCTGGGATACTAAGACAAAGAACTGTGAGGGACTACAGAATCAGAGTCCCACGCCTTGCCCAGCCAAGCATATGCTTTGGTTTGACTACTTTGTACACTCATGGAGGACTGACTAGTCACGGAGGACTAGATTGATTGGTGGAAAGCAGCCATTGCTTAAGAATTTTCAATACCAAATCCACAAAGGCATATGTACTTCTGGTATATATGCCATTCATACCTATGGTGAAAGTAGTCCATGGGCTCAGTTGATGGGAGCAATTTCAGTGTGTCTTCTAACTCCACCCCGTAACAGGATTGCTTATGGGAAAACACTGATAGGATTTCAGCTCAACAGGAAGGCAGGACAACAGGGCTTAGTCTGAAAAAACCTTTTTCTGGTGTAACTGGTTTGAATTCCAGAGAGAAAAACAGCTGCCCCTGACAAAGTAAGTGTAAAAGAAAACTGGTTGGCAGAAATATCTTCTTCCCCTTGGCAAGGAAGAACTAGTGATTACCTTTATTATTTTGTTTTCAATAGTTATTTTATCCTTCTCTGTTATATCTTCTAACTTTATCCCATATACTTTTCTTGTCTTCCTCTCCTTGGTGTTTTTTCTTTTTCCCCTTCTCCTCTTTATTAATTGTTAATACCTTTAGCTTTATTTTTTTTTAATTCCTAGTTTAAAACTATCCTAGTTTCTTTCTTTTCTAATCTTATTGGGGGTGTAATTGGTATTGTCAATTACTTTTTAAAAATCACATTTATATATCTGATTCAGTTTTGATTGTTGCTTTTGTTACTACTGGCTACTCTCCTCCTCTGAGTAATGGTTGGGACTATAACTACAGAGAAGAAAATGCTTATTTAAAAACTCCAACCTGAAAGTGGTATATATTCCAACAAAAATATACAAATTACAATGTAAAAATATGAAATATTAAATACATCAGAAATGTGAAAAATAAGATAAAATGACTCACTCAAAAACGTATCAATTTTCACATCACACATGAAGATATAGAATGGTTGAAATTCTGTACAAAGAATTAAAAAATGTAATTTTAGTCACGTATGGTGGCTCTTTTGTAATCCTAACTAATTCGAAGGCTGAGATGAGGGAAATCACAGCTCAAGGCCAGCCCAGACAAAATCTTTGTGAGAAAACTAAAAATACAACACGCTATAGTCCATCAATACCAATCTCAGGCATTTATCCAAAGATTACAAGTCAAGATGTAATAAAGATGCTTGCCCACTCATTGCTCTACTATTTGCCATAGCTAAGTTATGGAAACATCCCAGATGTCCTACAACTGATGAATAGATCAAGAAAATGTGGTAGGGCTGGGAAGGTGGCTCAGTGGTAGATTGCTTGCCTTGCATGCATGAGGCCCTGGGTTCGATTCCCCAGTACCACATAAGCAAAAAGAAAAAAGCTGGAAGTGGCACTGTGGCTCAAGTGGTAGAGCGCTAACCTTGAGCTGAAGAGCTGAAGGACAGCGCCCAGGCCCAGAGTTCAGGCCCCACGACCAGACCCCCCCCCCAAAAAAAAAAGAAAATATGGTGTATATAATAGAATCTGCTTATCTATGAGTAATAATAATAATTTTTAATTTGCAGCAAATCTATAGACCTGGAAAAACTTAGAAGTCAGACTCAGAGAGAGACTAAGGGCACATATTTTCTCATATGAGTGAAGTTAGATCTAAACTATAAGCATACATGAAAAATATTTAGGGCCATTTGTATACATACTCCATAAAATGGACTAAATTATAGGATATATAGAGGTGGATTCTCCTGATGTAATTCATCTGACCAATTAATTGACAGTTTAACAAAATGAATATCAGGAAGCTGAGACATGGTTTGTCTGAAGAGGTTGGGACTTAGGCATGAGGAGAAAGATTAACAGAGAGAAGAATGATGGACAAATAGTTATAAGGCTCAATGTACATGGAACCAGGTAACTTTAAGGGATGGGTGGGGTTGGGATAAATGGGTGAGATGACCGAAGGGGTGACACTGATCAAGATGCATTATACTCATACACTGACATGTTGAGTTAAAACTTCTTTATACAACTACTTAAAGATAGAAAAAGTTGGGCTGGGCAGGTGGCTCAGTGGTAGAGTGCTTGCCTTGCATGCATGAGGCCTTAGGTTCGATTCCTCAGCACCACATGAAAAGAAAAAGCTGCAGTGGTGCTGTGGCTCAAGAAGTAGAGCACTAGCCTTGAGCTGAAGAGCTGAGGCACAGAGCCCAGGCCCAGAGTTCAAGCCCCATAACTGACCAAAAAAAAAAAAAGATAGCAAAAGTTTTGAAGCTCCATCTTGACAGAAAAATAAGGTTAGAGTACCATAAGCCTGTCATGTCCAACTATGGTAGGAAGTGTAAATAAGAAAATTGTGGTCTAGGCTGGCCCAGGCAGAAAATGAAACTGTCTCAGAAATAACAAAAGCAACTGCCAGGAGGTATGACTAAAGTGGTAGGCAGGCTTAAAGGTTTTTTTTTTAATATATATTCCACATTTTTAATAAGTTTTTTTATTGTGAGAATACTATACAGAGGAGGGGTTACAGTTACATGAGCAAGGTAATGAGTACATTTCTTGTCAAGCATTGTTGTCTCCTCCTTTGTTTTTCCCCTACCATCCCCCTTCCCTCCCATCTCCACAACTACACATTTTCTTGATCCAACCAAATCCACTGAGGGGCATCTGAGTTGATACCATGTATTAACCTTATTAATTAATAAATGCAATAGACTTAAAGAGACTTCTTTGAACAAGAAATAAGAATGGCAATAGACACATAAAGAGATGTTTGACATCTCTGGCCATGAAAAGAAATGCAAATTAAAACAACATTGAGATTTCACTTCACACAAACTACAATGGCCATTTTCAAGAAAACTAACAATAACAGATGCTAGCAGGGATGTGGCCAAAAGGGAACACTACTACACTGTTGGTGGGAATGTAAACTTATTCAACCACTCTAGAAAGCAGTATGGCGGTTCCTTAAAAGACCATGTAATTGTAACCCCTCTGTACGGTATTTTCACAATAAAAATTTTTTTAATTTTATTTTATTTTATTTGAGATCATACCGTACAGTGGGGTTACAATTACATGGGTAGGATAATGCATACATTTCTTACCAAGCATTGCAACCTCCTCCTTTGTTTACCCTTCAGGCAGGCTTAAAGGTTTTAAAGCCCAGTACGGCCAAAAAAAAAAAAAAAATATATATATATATATATATATATATATAATTTCAAAAATGATAGCGACTTTCAAAGAGTACTTATTCAATCAGATGAATGATGTAAGGAAGTTGCTAAAGATCTGTATGAGAATGGACAGTAAATTCAACAAGGAAATTGAGATTTTGAGGGAAAAAATGAAAATATTGGTAATGAAAAAGTCAATACATAAAATAAAAAACAAAGTGGAAATCACCATAAATCGCTATAGACTAGATCAAAAAGAAGAAAGAACATTAGGGATTGAAGACAAGGTTAAAGAACTATTATAGAGACCCATAAAGGGTAGGAAAATAAACAAGTATGACTATACCTTTTGAGAACTCTTGGACATGATCAGTGTGAGAGTAAACATAAGAATTTATGGGGTAGGAAAAGATGTAATACAAATTCAAAGCATAGAAAACATATTTAATAAAATGATAGCAGAAAAATTTCCAAATCTAGAGAAAGATATGGACATTCAACTGCAAGATGTATTTAGAACAGCAAGTAACCAGAAATTCTACACATCATACTACTACACACCATACTCTGTAGTAGCTTACAAGCAAGAACATTCAAGGGGCTGGGAAGGTGGCTCAGTGGTAGAGCGCTTGCCTTGCATGCCAGAGGCCCTGGGTTTGATTCCTCAGCATCACATAAGAAAAAAGCCGGAAGTGTCGCTGTGGCTCAAGTGGTAGAGCGCTAGCCTTGAGCTGAAGAGCTGAGGGACAGTGCCCAGGCCCAGAGTTCAGGCCCCACGACCAGACCAAAAACAAAACAAAAACAAAAAAAAGAACATTCAAAACTTAAAAGAGCAAGAGCTGAAGAGCTGAGGGACAGTGCCCAGGCCCAGAGTTCAGGCCCCATGACCAGACCAAAAACAAAAAAAAGAACATTCAAAACTTAAAGAGCAAGAGATCAACTTACTTATAATGGGAAGTTATGAAAATTACATCAGACATCTTAGAAGAAACTCTAAAAGCCAGGAAGGCATGAAATGATATTTCTAGTCCTGGGAATAAATACTCACCAAATAAGATTACAATGCTAGACAAAGTTATATTTTTTGATGGTGATTTTACTTCAGCTTAAAAAAAAACTTTTTATTGAAAAGGTAATGTGCTAAGGGGTTACAATTACACAAGGAAGGTAATGAGTATATTTCTTTTTTAACACTGTTGCCCCTCCCTCTTTTCTCACTTTTCCTACAGTTCCCCTCACCTCCCAAGTTATAAAGTTTATTTCCAACATAGTGTCTAGTGAGTATCACTGCTGTATTGTTTTCTGTCACTGGGAATCTCTGCAAGCTTTTACAAACCTCTCCCCACCCCCCCCACCCGCAGTGAGATTTTACAGACTTTTGGTGAGGCTGCCTCAGGCAAAGCTGTCCCTCCTTGGGGGTCCTCCTCCACCAGGACAGGGCTGCCTTTCCCTGGGCAGAGCTGGCTCTCCCTAGGCAGGGTTTTTTTGTGTTTTTTTTTTTGTTTGTTTGTTTTTTTAAATTTTTTTTTTCCGGTCATGGGGCCTGAACTCTGGGCCTAAGCGCTGTCCCTCAGCTCTTCAGCTCAAGGCTAGCACTCTACCACTTGAGCCACAGTGCCACTCCCGGCTTTTTTCTTTTTGCTTATGTGGGGCTGAGGAATCGAACCCAGGGCCTCGAGCATGCAAGGCAAGCGCTCTACCACTGAGCCACCTTCCCAGCCCCTAGGCAGGGTTTTATTTTCCACCAGGGATGGGTAATACAAGGGAATCAGATTCCTTTGTCTTGTTGAAAGATGACATGTGTTACCAGCCAGCTGCTTCTTCAGACAGAGCACTGTTGGTTTCTCAGTAATTTTCTTCCATGTTCTACTTCCCAAAGTTTTCTTTGAAAGTAAAGATCTTCCAACGTAAGCACAAACCAAGCCAATCCATGTTCTTGCCTAAGCCAGATATGTTGGAATTGACAATCACACAACAGTTCACAGGGGGAACCAACTTGCCCTCCCCCCCAAAAAATAATGATTGGGAAGGTTATAAACATGAAACTGGTTAAAGTGAAACACAAAATGTTGATATGGTTTCAGAATACTGATTGTACATTTTACTTGTGGTTTGAGTAGGAGCAGAATTTGATTATGTCATGAATAGTAGGAAGGATATTCTTTCCTTTTCCAAAAAACTACAAGAAACTCCGTCACTAATATCTCTCTCCTAATTTACAGCATCAGTACAGAAATTAAGAAAACTGACCTTCCAAACCTTCCTTGGTTACTAATGACAGCTATCAGTAAGATCATAATTCTGTTTGTGTTCATAAAGTCTACTTACTATAAAAACTAAAGTAAATCAGAGAAAATTTTATTCATTTTATTATTTTCTCCATACCATACAAACCATGCTATTACTTGGGTGCAAAATTTTCCACTGAATCTTGTCCATTTGAAGAAAGACCATGAACAGCAGCAGTTTTTGCTAGATAAAGCATTGTATCTGTATTGAAAAACCTTGCTGAAATATCCAACAACTACATACAATTTGTGAAATACAAATTAATATAATTATGAAGCTAAGTTGTTGGAGTAGAACACATAATTTCCTGAAATGATTATGTAAGCCCAGATATACTACATAATTCATTTTAGGGTTCAAGTTTATTTTATTGTATTTCATTTTGTGAAGTTTGAAGAAAAATTCTTTCCACTTGTTTAAAAAATAATTTTGAAGTGTACAAAGTTCAAAATGTGAAAAGTGTGGTGTCATAGAAACAATACTATACAAAGATGGGATGGACTTTTATGATAAAAAAAATCCTTGTCATTGCTACATATTCCATCCGGTGATTTCATAAATCAAAGCTTTTAACTGTCTAGACTCATATGTGACTGTATTCTTTCCAGTATATATTCTATCTTCCTCCAGAGGTTGTTCTATAACAGCAGGTATGTTTCTGCCAAAAACTTCACAATGCTCTAGAAACTGGACACATTCTTCAATAACATTGTCACAAAGCACTATCATGTGCTTGGACATGTTTTCTAATAGGGAGAAGAAGCATCTTTTGGCATAATACCAAGTATCAGTTCCCAGTTTTTTGTTGTAAGGTTCCAAGCTCCTGATAATCCGAGAAATGCCAAAGTCATAATTTCCTTTGGCACAATAAAGTGTTCCTATCACCAAATTCACAATGCAGAGATGGTAGATTTTCTTGTCTGGGTCATCATAGGACAGGTGCTCTTCTTCCTTTTCAATCTTCCTCATCAACTCCTCAGCTTCTTCATTTTGACTGGTCATAATGTAGGAAACACAGAGGTTGGCTAACACAACAGCACTAACATTCAGGATGTTATCATAATGCTTCTTGACTATGGGCTCATAGAAACCAATGGCTTCTTTGTATTTGTCCTCCTGCATGAAAAGAATATGAGCCACATTCAACTTCCACACATCATGGTCATTACAGAATTCCACGGACTTGCAGAAGATCTTCTCCACCATTGAATAATTTTCAAGGTTCCAATAGATTTTTGCCTGGGCCATCAACACAGGAATGTACTTCTCAAGGGCATCATCATATTCATTCAATGCTTTTTTGACAAGGTTTTCATCTTTATTGTGTCTTGCTTCTTGTACTTGTTTGGTGAGTCTCTGGAGCTGCTCAGTCAGCATCCCTGCTAGCCCATCAAGCTTAATGAAAGCCTCTTCAGGAGCTGTCTGGCAAGTGATCATTGCATCCAAGAAGTCATAGAGATAGGGTGTGAGGAATTTATAAGTCAGATGTGCATTCTCTGCCAGGACATCTGCTGCCAGATCAAAATACTCATATTTACAGTAGAGCAGTAAGAGGTTGCCAAAGGTCTCTGGGGGAAAGGGATTCTGTTGCAGCAAAAACTGTAGCTTTTCAAAGCCCTCTGTAGGCCTGGTGTCCATGTTCATGAGTGCCTGGTTGTGCAAGGTCACAGGGTCCAATTCCTCTTCTGCCCTAGGGGGCATGTCAGTGAGGGCCTCTTGAGCAGCATCAAAGCTTTTCAACTGGTATTCTATGGCTGCCTTGAGGTTGAAGGCTTCCACCAGAGCAGTCTGGTGGAGGACTGAGGTGTTGCCCACACTGCGAACATCGATGCCCTCAGTGGTCATGCCCACACCCAGCTCTGGGTGCTGGCGAATACCACGCTCAATAATGTTGGCAATGTGTTTAAGGGCAGGGCCATAGTGTCTGTTGCTGTAACATGCCAGAGCAAGATTGTAGGACACATCAGGCTGGTAGCCCGAGGCCTGCAGGGCGGCAAAGAACTTGGAACAGGCAGCTTCATAGTGTCCCTCCTTGTAGAGCAAACAGCCCAGGTTGACCTGGCCATCAGTGTCATTCTCGCCCCCTCCCTCCTCGCCAGCCTCCCCACCCAGCAGCTGCTCCACCAGGCTCCTGGCCCCTGGCAGGTCTCCCTCACTGTACTTGATAGCAGCCTGCAGGCGCAGGACCCGGTTGTGGTAGGCTGGGTTGTCGAGGAGGAGGAAGGCGATGCGGGTGGCCTCTGGGTAGAGGCAGGCCTTGTACAGGGCCTGGGCCTGGTAGAGGCGGTACTGCTCGATGTCGGGGTAGAGCTGGCCGAGCTGCTCATAGCACTCGGCGGCCAGGGCGAACTCCTGCAGGCGGTAGTAGCAGTAGCCGAGCAGGGAGAGGCCGGCGCGGCTCTTGGGGCTGCGCTGCAGCTCTGCGCCCAGCAGCTGCACGGCCTCTGTGTAGCGGGCGTCGCGGATGAGTCTGTACACCACCACCGTGAACTCCCTTTTGGGGACCCGAGCGCCATTTTGTAGGGCCATACTGGCCAGTTTTGCTGTGCGTCCTTGTTTCCAAGGCAACAAGGCAACCGGAAATCGAAGTATGTACTGATATTACTCTGGAGAATTAATAATGCGCTAGGAAAGAAAAGGAATCCTTGGCATGAGTTTCTCTTTCTTGCTGTCTGTCAGAAAACCCCTGATTGTGTAGTGACAGGTGTGGGAGAGAGAAGCAAATCCTCTGGACTGTTCATATGATGAAACCATGTTTGCATATGTACCTCTTAGTTCACACTGCCCGTTGGGACATAGCAGGCATTCATGCTAGAGGCATGAATGCTAGAAGCATCGTCCTTGCTGAAAAGACAGTCCTGGGGGTGTGTTATGTCATGTGTCTCTCTTCCAGGTGTGTGTGTGTGTGTGTGCATGTATTATTTTGTGTTTTGCAGATAGCAGAGCGACATTTAGACTCCCCCTTGTTGTTAAACTGGTCATCGACAGTAAATGACATGCCTCCTAGACCAGGGTCTGCACAAATGATCATTGAGTTCATTGAGGCTTATACATTCTAGGTTTGTACCAATGGTATTGTTTCACACTGTTTCAGTGATAGGATCTGGGTGAAAAACATGATTTATATCCTCAAAATCTCCCTAGAATATCTGTTATGGTCACATGAAAGTACATTTTGTGAGAGAAAGTCTTTTCTGGCAAACTAGAATGTCTCCATTTTATGCGCAACCACCATTTTGTACTTAAATTTCTTGGAATTGTTTGCTTTTTTTGTGGTAAGGGACTTTTTATTGGTATTTCCAACTTTCTCAAACTGTAAATATGAGTTGCACCTTTCTTAGCAAACTGTGATCCTTTGCCACTGCTAAGGTGAAAGGAATGAGTACTCCTCCCAGAGCACTTTCTAGCTCTCACAGAGTACTTTCTAGCTTTCTAGCTTCCTTGATCCACTCCACCCCCACCTTCACCTGCTAGCCAATGGCAAATAGAATGTGAGCCTGACTCCTAATAGGGAGAAGGGGCAGCGCCACCCCTTGCATTAGGATAAATCCTAGCTGACCACTGACCTGTATGTGCCTGCTTGACTGTGAGTAGAGTGGCTAGGCACCCTTCTGTGCAGAAGGAAATTGCCTTGAGGAGATCTCCTTTGTTGTATGTCTGTTTTCCACCACCAGCAGGTTGCTACATCCAACAATTTTGTGAGAGAATAGTTCTGTTACTAGCAGTTCTTAATTGTGGTTATTTCCAGAGGTTGACTGGTAAGAAGAAAAATATGCTGTGACTCCTAACAAGTATTAGAAGAGGATCAGTTTTAGATCAGTTCTAAGCATTTTTCTATCCCCCTTTTTATAAACATATTACTAAATATGTATTACTGACCCTGCATTCAAACTTGACTATATCCAAAACTTTTGTCCTCTAACTTTACCTCACAATAAGAAGCTAATATCTTCTATCTTTTTCATTGTGTTAATACCTAAGATAAATGTGATCACAATAAAAGCATAATATAATATAAAGACTTTCATGCAACCCTTTCAACTGTCTGTTAGATAGTATTGCTTCCCATACCTATTTTCTTATTAATCGCACAGGCAGCACCAGCCATAGCACATCCACTCTATTATAGTCCATTTATTTGCGATCTTAGTAGCCACCCTCCAATCTGCATATTACTGATGAAAATTGTGTGGGCTAGGAAGGTTTAAAAGTTTATGTAATTTTCTCAACTACTGGTAGGTAGAGGATGAAACATGATATAAAACAGCTAAGTTCCAAAGGAAAGAGTTGAATAGTTAATAATTCAATACATGTATCTCCTGTACATTGGGCTTAGTTTTTGGTATGATGGGAATTTTATGGGTTTTCTTTTCGTCTTTAGGATTACTTGGTGTGGACCATAGACTTTGAAGTTCCATGCCTCAATTCCAGATTCAAGCAGATGTTAGAAAGTGAGTATTGGGAATACTACTAATGACTTAGTATTGGAAGGAGGAAACTTCAGTAAAGAGGCAATAGTTGGTGGCATATTCAGGCTTCCTATTGCTGAGAACTGGCAGTTTTGTATTCCTGGGTGGAGACAAATAAGGAGCATCTCAATATGTCAATATCAAGAAAGGAACAACTCTACCCATTTCAGAAGATTGAGAGAGACTTTGGCTCATCCAAAGTCCTGACATAAGGCAGCTGAATTCAACTCAATCCTACTCTGAGGCTTCTTACAACTTTATCTCTTAGTGCACCTACTCTTTTAGGGCTTTAACTCAACAGAGAGTTGGTGGAGGGCTCTGATGTCTTCTTCTTTATGACTAGGCTCTCTGCCTGACAACTGTCTGTTGAAAATGTAAACTCAGCAGTTTTAAATACTTGTGTATGGATTGTTCTTTTTAATAAGATGATATTAAGGTAAGATAACAAAACAAGAAATTATACTTCATATCTTTTGTGTCTCTGTAGAGTTGTATTTATACCATGGAAACATTTAATTCCAAATGACTTTAAAACATGCACAATAAAAGGACTATCTACTATTCCCAAATTTCTTTGATCCCTGTAGGAAATCAGTTCAGATTCTCCTCTTTGTGTTGGCACCATTCTATGAGCATGGCAGGAGATGCGGGCAAGAAAGTGACTGTCTATCTTCCTTATTTCATGGGATGCTGCTCCAGAGGCTTGGCTTGAAAAAAGCAGAAAAATCAGCTTAGACAGCTGGAGGGCAGGGTCATTTATGAGTGCACCAATCACACTGTGAAACTGGCATGAACATTACTGTTGCTGTGAGAGACTCACTTTTATTTAGTCTGATAGGTAGTTGGGGAATAGATTCTTCATCCTCCTCCTCCTCTTCCTTCTCCTCTCCTGCTCCCTCCCCTTCTTCCTCCTCCTTCCTCCTTTTCTACCTCCTCCTCCTCCCCCTTCTCCATGTGAAGAGTAAAAAGAAGACTTTTTTCACCCACAATGTTAAAATTTATTGAATAATAAAAAATTCACAAGCAATCTAAATTTCATTGGTGTTAATTCACCGATTACTACTGAGGTCACTTGATTGCCTGATCTGCTAGAAACACAGACAAAAAGAGAATTTTTAATTAAAGATAAAAATTCTCAAAAGTGATAATCTAGGTGAAAAACTGTAAAATATAAAGAATCATTTTTTGCAATAGAATCTTAAAAATTTGGAGTATATATATCAAGAAAGTGTAGGTAAGTATTTAGTGGTTGTAATGAAGTGAGTTAGAGATTTGTAGAAACAAATTAGTGATTGAGAAAAATGGTATGAGATTCAGGGTAGATTTTGATATAAGAAGAAGGCATGTGTACCATGTTGGAGAGTTTCATTTACACAAAACTCATAGAAGCTAAATGTATGATGTTTGCTTTTGAGCATGCTTATGTTCTGCTTGCCAAAATACAACATGATCTGCTTCTATGGTCTATCTGCATGTATAATGTATTTAGCATTCTCTCTTGCATCTCATTGGAAATCATATTGTCTTATGTATACTGAAAATGTGAACACCTCCTATAGGCAAACATTGTTAATTCATGAATATTCTAATCACATCTGTGGGAAAACATCATCCTTGGTAAAAGGAAGTTCTTCTGCACAAACCATTTTGTGCAGTTGTTACTTCTTTTTCCCTTTGATTTCAGAACAATATCTTTGGGGTGGCCAGTATGAAAGCAGTTACACTGCCATACATACCCCAAACCCCATCTCCCTCTGTGAACAGGAAAAAATAAATAAATAAATTTTCCAAATTGCAATGTAGCTCACTGACTTTTAGCAGCATCTGTTCAATCTTTCAGGACTTTTGGAAAGATGGTATACTGAATCAACATTGGTAACATTTATGTGTGGATGGTGAGACACAACCCTATTTGGAAGTTTCCTCTCATTGGCAGTTTGACTTTTATTAATATTTTAACAGATTTCCTTCTTGAATATGCTTTGCTTTCAATCAAGTAGCATATATTTTGGATTTATGATGCTACTGTGTGAATTAATCAAGAAGAGCACAATAGCATTATGGTTTATAACAGGGAGTAGCAGAGAAAGCAAAACGGCGGATACTGGAATTTTAAAACAACCAACCACCCATCCAAACAAAGAGCTACCCTAAATCCCTGTGTTTGTGTAGTACTTCTAGTACCAGGCCCGCTTTGCCTAATTTCCCTCATTAATCCTCACAAGCCCTTCTGTGAATTAGATGATTCTTATTGTGAGCCTCATTTTAAAACTGCTTACTGCATAGCACAAAGAAGCCTGCAGTTGCCACAGCTAGCACTGGTGATTCCTCCTATTGGCCAGTAGTGGGCCACACTGCACCTCTTCCCTCTGTCCCTGGGCACCTCCTCACCAGTCATTTGAATTGGCTTTGGATCATTTGCTGCAGTTTGTTCTAATAGAACAGGCACAATGGTGTAAGAATTTTAAAGTTTAAGCACCGAAGCCATTGTGTAATTGTATAGCGTCATTGTGGCTGGCGGCCCTGCATTGATGCGATCCCCCAGTGTAATTGCCCATGCAAATTTGAACACTGTGCAACCGACATAGGAACCCAGCTTTTGGCTGCAGACTCTCTTACCTCCAGAAAACCTTCAATGATTGGAAGAACCTTTGTCATTTAAAAATTACTGTCCCTGTATCCTGTCACACAGGCAAACATCACAGATCACAACAGGCTTAATGGGCTAAACTAACAGTCAACATGTAAATGTATGCTTCCTCCTTTCAGCCCTTCTCAAAAGAAATAACAATTATTCCAGAGCTTTAGCTAAACATTAAGCATTTTATTAAAAACAAAGACTTCTAGGTCTCTTAAACAGTTTGTTTCAAAACCGTAATTTATTTGGAAGAGCCAAGCAGTGTTTAATATAGTGTTCTTGAAGGAAACATCAGCCTGGGAAATCTACACAAAGGGAATGGCTTCAAACAACTCAACTGAAGACATATATTCCTTCTTTTGTGTAAACCAATAATAATTAGAAAGAAAGTCAGCAGGGGATCCACTTTAGATTATTATACATCAAAATAAAATAGAAAAAGCAATATTCCCCTCAAGGGAATGAGACTCAGCAAAACCCAGTCTCCTGTTTCCACATTATGCTGTTTTGTTTAAAATGATCTAAACACGATTCAGATCTAAAGCAGAATAAAAATTAAGATTGCAATACACACTTTATACACATAAAATGAGCACAGATAAATGATGGCTTCAAAGAACACATTTTACACAACAAGTAGTTAATCTACTTAATAAAATGAACTTATTTTTGAACCAGTGTATCCATCCAATGACATTGGGGTAGATAAATGACCAAATAAACAACTTATATTTAGCACTGCTGAGAGACTAGCAAACATGCAAGGATACTCAAATTAAATTATAAAAGGTGTATTACACAAAATTGGTAGCCAAAGAAAAAGACAGTGATATACACAATATAAGTACAACATCGGACTCCACTAAGTCTAAATGCTAATCACAAAATCCTCCAGACCTAACCCTTTCTGTTTCTGCCATCTATGTGCTTTAGTCCATTATTGTTCACTTAGGAAGTTTATAGAATTGTGGTCTTCTTGTGGCCAGACTTCACCTTTACATTCCTGATACATTTGAGTTTGGGGAGATCTTTATAGCACGCTGCAGAATAACAATTCAGAATGTTATGTGGGAGCACATAATGAAACTTTACTCTAGTGGCACTGCCAGAGATTTTAGGATCCCAAATTAGGCTTTGTTCATTTGCTTTAGTGAATTCCTTTTGTGTTTTCTTTTTTGCCAAGCCAAAGCATTTTTCTTAATTTTAATTTTTTGTGAACATACTGTAAGCATTTTTCTTTATATTAAATATTTTTTCCAAATATGTTTAGGTTTCTATCCTGAATGAAGGAACTTGTTTCACAGTGTTATTGGGGAATACTTTTTTGTGTCTTTTTGTAATTTGTCAGTGGGAGAAATGATTTAAAAATAATTGAGCCACAAAGTAAATTGAGTTGACTCTGTTCAGTGACCTAAAGTGGATAAAATATGATCTATCCCTCCCTCCCTCCTTCCTTTTCTTCCTTGCCTTCTTTCCTTTTCTTCCTTGCCTTCTTTCCTTTTCTTCCTTCCCCTTCTTTTTTTTCCTTCCCTCCCTCCATTCCTTCCTCCCTCTCTTCCTCAGTCCTTCCCTCTCTTCCTTCTTGTGTGGTCCCTCCCTCCCTTTCTTCTTTCTTTTGTGTTACCAGGGATTGAACTCAGGGCTTCACACTTGCCAGGCAGGTATTCTACTCATGAGAAACCACACCACAAGTCCTTAGTCTTTTAGTTTGTTTTCAGGTTGAGTCTTACACTAACTTTGCCTGAAATGAAAAACCTTTAGCCTGTCTCTTTACCCAGCTCTTGTAGCAGGGACTATAGGTGTATACCACCAAATCTGTCCCAAAGTATGAAAAAGCAACTGAATTCCAATAACATCAATACAATAATATTTTACTAATAAAAGGTTTTAAACTTAATATTAACACAACACATTTGCAAATATAAAATACCTGAATGTATAGGTATCTCACATTGAAGAAACCATGAAAACAGAGGCAAATTAACTTTTCTTGACTCATTTTCTAAATTTACTCTAAGTTAATGAATATTATTTATTAGATATTGTGATATAAGATAATCTAAAATTATTCTGAGTGAATAATATATGTGTATTTAAAAAGCATATTGATCATATTTTTGTAATCTCTAGAAGTAGGTTTAGACACATTTAAAACAAGACTTTTTATATCTAACATCTATATATCTATATATCTTTACATTTTGACTTTAGTGAGAAGATGACCTCTTCAGGTTTGTTTCTGTTTTCTTTGGGAATACAAGTAAAAATTGTCTGAAGGAACTTTTAAAAGCAAAGAGCTTGGTCCTTTCATGTGAAAACTGAAAAAATGTCAGTGCTTTTATTAAACAGATAAAAACCTGAGACTTGTTGAGTCCCAAGACAACAAGTCTAGCCAGTGGCCAGATAGGATAGAGTCCTGGTCTACTGTGTGCTTGTTGGCATTTTTCACAGTATGCCAAGCTGTCTGTATGTGTTAGGATTTCTGGCTGCATTGTAAATTGTGCATATGTTATTTACATACTGAGTAGTATGAATAAACATCAGGTCTGGAAAAAAAAACCCACAACTCATAGAAAAAGTAGGGTGAAATCATTTTGACTGTAAATGCCAAGAGACTTGAGGAAACAAACATACTGGTTAAGTAGAAGTTGCAAGAAGCCTCACATTTTCAATGCATTCCTCTAATAGTGAACACTAATGATTGGGGAATTTTCTTCTTCTCTATTATAGAAAAGTGGAAAATAGGTAGGGATAATCACACATACCTCACATTCTTGGGAAGTTATAAATTATTTTACACAGGGATTAAAAATATCTCAAACTCTCAGGAGGTCAACCTCAAGGTTATTGGACCAAGAGGCTGCCACTCTTTTCACCACTTTGTTGTCGTGAAAAAAGACCCCTAGCATTAGTCAGCAGTTTCTAAATCTTGACCACCCCCCTCTCCAATAGGAAAGATATCTCAAGACAGGAGAAATAGATGGAGGCAATTACAAACAGTCACTTGATTGATGGTTGACATTGTCAGGGCTCCACTGTATGGCAGATTGCAATGGTGTTGAACTCCCCTTGCTACCAGTGGAGGTTGCTATTGGCAACCGTGCAGTGAAGCCAATAAAAAGGCAAGAAAATGAGAGGAAAACTCAACCTTAGTGGAATCTGTAGGGTTTGTGCTATAAATTATGTTCCCTTTAGCCATATGCAGCATCAACATTCAGGACAGCTATAGTGCTTGTAGCTGCCTGCAGGTTCTGACAGACCCTGGGTCCAGTTTTATCATAAAACACATCCTTTAAAATTTTGCCATAGATGGACTGGCATCATTTGTCAGGCTATTTATTTATTGTTGGGGAGGACAACAGATGTGAGCTCATCGCTGCCTCACATAGACTGATTTTTCAATTCCCATTTGTGATATAAACATGATGTGGCATAATACCCAGAAATACCTGCAGTGTTTCTGAGCAGCGGACACATGATGATCTCACAGACCAAGGGCTGTTCTTAGCTCCACCCATCCTTTGTTCCTTACCTGAAGGAGGGGAGACAGCCCTGCAGAAGCTATTTTCCTTTATAGCAGAGTGATTCAGAAAACTGGCTTAATAAAATCCATAAATCTGAACAACCTCCTCTTACCTGCTCTGCAGAGGCAATTTTTCCTGCACTCATTTTCTCCCCCAGTGTCTCCAGTCTTCCCTGCAGAGACAGCTGTAAAGGGTATCTAGGAACATTATTTTTTAGGACTCCCACTCCTTTTTCTCCTTTGTCAACCCCCTTCCTGCCAATTCTCTCTCTTTCCTGCTCAACTGATGATAGGATTCTGCACCCTCTTTTTTTTTTTTTGGTTGGAAGTGCCATTTTTCTTTGTTTGGATTGACTTTCACTTTTCCTTTGGCAGTTCTCTTAACCACCTGCCTCAGCTCCCATCTCTCCTGTGTTGGTCTTCCTATTTGTTTCTTCTTCCTTTTCTCTCTTTTTACTTGGTTTATATTTTTCTTTTACTTTCTTGCTATAACAATACTACTTTTCTACAACTGCCTGCCCCATTCCTACCTTAATTTCTGTCATGTCTTTTTCATACATTTTCCAAATGTCTCCTCTGTGTCAAGAAAGTGATGTTCCTTGTAGAGGTTGGTCTCTATTTCTTTACGATTTCAGTAGGAAAGTTAATAACTGATACTGATCAGTAAAAATAAGAACAGCAATGTTTTCTGGAATGAATCTCAGTTTTTATCCCATCCAGGAATTTTCTGATTTCCCAGTGTTTCTTTGTGGAGTGCAAAATATATAATCAAATAGATGAAGATTTGAAGGGCTCAGGGTCCCTTAACCCTTCAAACAGAAGACTTTAGTTAGCCTTTAGATGTCATATATTTTGAGGATTCCTTAAAAGATTAATTTGACCAGAGATTCTAAATATTTCTCCACGTTGACAAATGAGGAAACAGGCTGAGAGTTCAGTGACTTGTCCATCATGGTCATCCAGTCAGTAGCTTCATAGCTAGGGATTGAGGTCCAGCTTCTAGTCACATGTTCTTTGGGGAAAAAACCATAATATGTCTTCAATCTCTCAGGAAAAATGAGCAGCAAAGCAGCTTTCTAGTTTATCTGTTATAAACTTGGCTTCCTATAGAATATGTGTTTTCTGTCTAGGGATTTATTTCTCTACTTTCCAAGCATTATTTCTTAAACTTAAGGAAAAATGTAAAATTGGGGATCCTTGTGTTTGTCTTTAAGATGATACTGGTAGTAACCTTAAATTTGATACTAAAACATCACTAGGAGGACTGCATAACCCTGCTGGTCCTGTGAAATATCTCTCAGGATTGGCGATAGTTCTTGATGTTAATATGTCATTTCTGGTACATTCTTACATAGATGTCCATTCATCTTTGACTTAATTAAATAACCTATTCTTCCTAGGGAAAAAAAGCTTAATCTACAATGAAGGGTGGATTTTAAAACTCTTAAAAGATAGACTATAATCTCATCAGATACTTACAAACCTTGTGTAAAAACAACCAGACAAATACATTTATTATATTTCTGCTATGGTCCTTTAAGGGAAAAATGATGACTGGTTGGAATTTATAGGAATAGTGAGTTTAAATTTCAGGTAGGTGATTCTAAAAGCTTTGGCTCACTCTTAAGAAGCTATAGGGTAAACACAACAATACCTCTGCAAAATATAAATCTGGATTCCTGGGACAGTCTGGCATATAAGGATACTCTAGGGGAGGCTGAAAAGACAGATGTGTTTGGCTTGTAACAACAAAAAAAAAACCATATACAAGAAGCAGCAGCACTAAAGACACTGATGGCTCTGGGTTCCCCACACAGAATGAGTAGATCTTGAGGTCTGTGGATCCAGTCCAGGCTTTTTCCAGAACTGATATGGATTCATCAGAGAAAGCTGAGGCTCTCTGTCCTTCTGTCCCTCTCTGTGCTACTGTCTATACATCAAGCAGGCCTAAGCATGCTTCCCAGCAATCCTGGAGATCCTTAGATTTATGGAAGCTAAAAACAACAACAAAAACTAAAACAAAAAGGATGATGTGGCTTGGCTGAAGGTGGCCTTTGAGCTGCAGTGTCTGGAGACACAGGAGGACCAGGGTTTACTGTCTGTCCTCCCTAGCCAGCAGGAGGCTGGCTGGCGCAGGGGAGGCAGCGGAGACCAGCTGTCTTTTTTGGTGTAACTCTTCCCACTTCCTTCTGTTTGCAGCCACTGAATCCAGCATGGGCTTCAGTTTCACATTGACCTTTACCAGCGCCTGAAACAAAACAAGAAACTGTTGGGGAGAGAGGACCCCAAGCCATTGACAGTTATATTTTCCACCTTTCCTCTTTATAAGAACAGCGAAAATGACTGTGAGATGAAAAAGATGATTATTTTGGCAAACACGAGCTATTTATCCAAAGTAAACATGTACTTAGCACTATTTTTCTATATTAACATAACTGGTGCAGGAAATGAAAAGATAAGACAGGCTGTGTACAGCTCCAGGGGAGAGGCAGCCCATAGGCTCCTTCCTATCCTATTTCACAGCCACAGAGTGGGAGAGATGAGGGAAGAAGAAATGTGGGGTATCACCAGATAAGGGCAAACTTCAAGGTCTTTGAACCAGATCCATCTAAGTATTTTCTTTCATATCACTTTTTTTGTAAACAAAATAATTTAAAAATAAAATAAAATAACCAGTTTAAGCTTATGGCCTTACAACCTAGATCACTCTTGGTAGTGCAGTGAGAGGCCGGGCAGTATGATGGCTCATTTGAGGCACACGAGTCATTCTGCAACTTCAATGGCAGAGTCTGTGTAGGCATGAGGGTGCTAGGGAGGGCCCCAGGATATTGTCTCTGAATTGGGATTAGAATAGATTCAGCAAGTACAGACTAAATGCAAATAGGTAAACACCTGACAAGCTAGGGGAACACAGAGTTTACTTGGCTCAACAGGGGAAGTTCACTGTACTCTTTCATCATTTTTTCTAAAGTGTGAATTTAAAAAGTTTGTAAGTTCTTTTTTAAAAATTTTTAGGTGATTGACAGTATTTCTTCTTTCTTCCTCTCCCTGCCTTGTGTCCCTCCCTCTCTTCTCTCTCTCTCCTTCCTTCCTTCCAATTCTTCCTTCCTTCCTTCCTTCCTTCCTTCCTTCCTTCCTTCCTTCCTTCCTTCCTTCCTTCCTTCCTTCCTTCCTTCCTTCCTTCCTTCCTTCCTTCCTTCCTTCTTTTCTTCCTTGTTTTGGGTATTCTACCCAAAATCTTGCACATGTATGCAAGCATTCTACTTCTGAGCTATGTTCCCACATTTTCTGTATTTTAAATCTTTTACTTTTCATTATGAAATGTTTCAAACATATCCAGCCAGTAAAACATGATTAGCAAATGAAGCTATTAAACATCTATGTGTGAATAAATAATATAGGTAAAAGATAGGAAAAAAATAATAAATATAGGTAATGTTACTTGTATAAAATATAAACAACAAAGGATCCTGTTTGCTTTCTGGGTAGCCCAATGAAAAAAGGAAATAAAATTTGGATAATATTTCATGTATTAAAAATATGGTCTTTATCCTGTTAAAATAGGAAGGTAGGTATTTCTTATTGTTATTTAAAAGAGAATGCCTTCTTTTTCTAGTCATTTAAAATATTTATTAAGTAAGGTTTGATTTTAGAAACAGCTTAAATGAAAAAGGAAATAATATTTTGTAATTTGTAACTCAAGAGATAATCAGTTCTAACATTTAGGTTTTGTATTGAATGTGATCCTTCCTATTTTTCTAAATGGCTAAGTTATCTAAACATCTAAAATATATTCAAATTGTGTTTTACAATAGCAGTTCATAAAAGGGCCCACTTTAATGAGAACTTTTGGATTTTTAAATATTCATGTTTCTTGGGTCTCAATGAAGTACAAAAACGTGACGTCCCATCTGAATGTGGTAGAGATTCTGCTTATGGACATCTAGTATTTCTTAGATGAATAACCAGTTACTATATGACACACTGTATTCCTCACAGTGACTCTACATTTTGAAAATGATGAAATATGTTCCTTCCATGTTAGGGTCGATCACGCATGATTTTTAGACCTCCTACTCTAGGACCAAATAAGAATCCACATAGAAAGTTAAAGGTTCTTTTTGTAATCTTATTGTTTATTTTGGAAGATATGGAGAACACCAAATTTTTCTAACGTAAAAATCAAGGAAAGGCACCAGCTTGCCATATAGAATGAGTGTACAAAGAAAACTGTTTGAGGATGTAGCATGAGAAGAATAGCTCTTAAAAACATCAAAAAGAGAAAAAGAAGAGGGAGGAGGAGGAGGAGGAGGAGGAGGAGGAGGAGGAGGAGGAGGAGGAGGAGGAGGAGGAGGTATGGTTCTTGAAAATGTGTGGCTTCAACCCTTATCAGGAATCAATCAAACTGGTTAATAGTTTTGTGATTCATAAGATGTGATATCAATGAAGATGACATTTTGAGGACACTGAGTATAATTCTTATTGTCTTTAGTTTGGGGACTATTTGGCACCAGAAGCTTCCTTTCTTCCTTCTTTTGATTCATTAATTTTATCACATCCATTATACTGGATATGTGTAGAATGCTCAGAATTCTGACATTTACCTTTGAGTATAATCTTTATATCACTTTGGGCTCTTACTATCCAGTGAAATTTGACTTCAAATTGATTTCATGCCCTGAGTAACTTATAAACTCCTCTTCATGATTTCCAGGTCTTATTTACTTGGGCTATTTGATTTCCTTCTAAGGTCTATTTGGCCATTTGATTTTACTTTACATCATTCCCAATGCAAAGTCCTACATTTCTCCTTTTACAGGAAAATAGGGAAGTGACTCAAGATTATATTCTTCCTCCCTATAGAAAGAGTATTGTATTTTTCTCTCAGACCCCATCAACCAGTATGTTTTGCCCAAGTTCCCTGGGTTCTGAGTTAAATTTGTCTTTGTACACAAAGCCCTATAAAGTATCCTTTTAGGTTTGTTTTGAGGCCAGGGGAATGATAACCCACTTCAAGCTTGGGTCAGTTAACTTCTATTTTTTTTAAATAAGTTTTTTTATTGTAAAAATATGGTACAGAGGGGTTACAGTTACATGAGCAAGGTAATGAGTACATTTCCTGTCAAGCATTGTTGCCTCTGCCTTTGTTTTTCCCCTACCATCCCTTCCCTCCCACCTCCACAACTACACTCCTCCTGCTTAAATTGTAAAGTTCATTTTTCAACATAGTGTCTTGTACATCTCTTGTACATCTTGTACAAGACCTGTATCCCTATTTAAACATTTTGTTTTTTCCTTTCCCCTCCCCAAATTAGACCAACATCAATAAGTTATACCATGGGAGAGGAATATACAAAGCAACAAAAAAATCATATGGTACATTATAAATACGTTAGAAACAATAGCAAGAAAGAAAAAAAACACTTGCGTCCCTACCTTGGGGTTTATTTTGCTTAACATCATCTTATCTGGTCATATGTACATAGCTTTTGACCTTTTCTGCTTGTCCCAGACATATACTAGTTATTGCAAATAAGGGAAACAATGAGACCTATGTTTCTTTGGGCCTGGCTTACTTCACTTAATGTAATTTTTTCCAAGTCTTTCCATTTCCTAACAAATGGGGCGATGTCATTCTTTCTGATGGAAGCATGGAATTCCATATTGTGTGTGTGTGTGTGTGTGTGTGTGTATGCATATATATATATATATATCACATTTTCTTGATCCATTCATCTATTGAGGGGCATCTGGGTTGGTTCCATATCTTAGCTATGGTAAATAATGCTGCAATAAACATAGTTGTGCTGGTAACTTTAGTATGGTCTTTTTTGTGATCATTTGGGTAAATGCCCAAAAGTGGGTCATAGGGGAACTCTATGTGGAGTCTGTTGAGGAACCTCCATACTGCTTTCCAAAGTGGTTGAACAAGTTTACATTCCTACCAACAGCGCAGTAGGGTTCCCTTCTGGCCCCATCCCATCCAGCTTCTATTTTTCTAGAGCCACAGATTATAACCTTGGTCCCATGTGGATAGCTTGCATGTTTATCCCATTTATCACAAAGGAGACAGAATTAAACCCTTGTAATTCACTATACCTTCTGAAAAACTTTCCCCAGGTATTCTCTGTGGTTAGGGAATGGTCAACAGCAAAGTCTTCCAGGAGGAAAAGCAGCTCCTTTTACAGAGGAGGGCAAGATGTCCGTCACCTAGGCACAAATCTGACTCGGCTCCTTAAATAGCCAGTCCTCCTTTCCAGGGAGTTACAGAGAGAAATGGCCAATATGTAACTAGATATAAGTTGAAGGGGTGCATTGGGGATTGGAAACTCAGAAATAATCAGTTCTCCCAATAAATAGAGAGATTTCATCCTAGGCTGACATGAAGTGGCACTCTCTTGATGTCAGTGTCCTATAAACAGAGAATATACTTTTCCCTCTTTCAACAATGACCACTGTTTATGTCATTCAGCAAAAGCATCTATTTTAAAATCAGGTATATGTACTGGCTAATTCAGATGATGATAATACAAGGCACTCTAACAACTCAGGCAGTGATCAAAACCCTCTTTATTTTCATGAGGAAAACGCAGATGCCTGATTCCTGTGTTATCATTTAAACAAGAATGCAAGGGAGAACTGACTGCCATGGTTTTTATTTAGTATGGTTTGGCACCAGCTCCTCTTTACTCTGATCAAGCCTTTTAATTAAACTGACTACTATAATTCCTATGGAAATTAGTGTTTATGTTATTTTCCTGTTACAAAAGCATTTCTCTAGAACTTATTTTTTTAATTCCAGGAGCACAAATTGGATTTTTTCTGCTTGAAATGTAATTAAAAACTCATTTGATTACAATATTTCTGGCTCTGTTTTACTTATTAAATTCCTGTAATCAGTTTTCTTTTATGAAGCTGCTGGGAAATGATCTCAAAAGCAACACATTTTTCTCTTCTTTGGCAGGTTCCCGAGCATTTACTAAATTACATTCACAGCACCTGCCCATGATTCGAATTACTCCACCAATTTATTCCTTAAACCACTTTTAAGTTTATTTGGCTTAGTCCCAAACAGCTTTCTTCCCTTTTATCCTTGTTCTTTGTTCTCTTTCTTCCTTATTTTCTGTTGAATAAAATACTGAGGGGAGAAGGGGTTACATCTTTCTCAGACTTTCTCTTTTCTCTTTGTTGTCTTATTGTAGAACGGAATTACCACAACAGAATGCTGGTTTTCTCTGGATAGGTGCTGGTTCTAGGCAAAGGTAGCAAAAATCCTGGAGGAATTATTAATTGCAGCTGGCTGAGAAAACATGGAACTACTGAGATATTAGTAAAGGCAAAGTATTATCTGCAAACAAGAAAGCAAGGTTTACAATGACTGCTTGTAAAGCATCAACATCTAGAGGATGGCTTCCAGCAAATACAACACTGTGGGCATTCCTGACGGCTAGGCTAGACTCTGAGAGCCAGTGACACCTGATGGCTTCTGTGACAGTAACTGGCTTCTCACTTAGCACAAGAGAATGAGAAAAACAATACCCAGCTGTCACTCACTCTCCATGTGTGCCCTGGCTGTATCTGCGGCAGGATGCCTCGCTCTCCTCTGCACCATCCCTGAGTGTGACCATTCAGCCACTGTTTAAATACATCTAGAGGCAGCGTGCACACTACTTCTATGATCCATCTACTCTTTGACTACTCAGATTTAGAGAATTACTCCTCACTTTTAGCAGCAGTCTACATCGTTACTATGTCTACCTAATGGTTATAATCCTTGGGGTGCTTGCCCTTTAAATTAGACTCTTCTTGAGATGTGTAGTTTTCACTGCTTGTATATGGCTCCAGGTATAGTTTAAGGTGGATGGAAATTCAAAACCCACTTGGATGCATAGCTCCTTCCTAGTGGGCAACCTAATTAATGTCACTGAAGTTCCAACACCACCTTCAGATAGAACCTGGGCAATTTACCCCATTAGGGCAATTAGTCTTCTAGCTGGTTCCATACACAATACATTGTTAAGTTCTCACATGACAAACACATATAGTAGTCCATGTTTTACTCATATTTTGAATAAGTAACACATTCACACAGCTCAAGAGATATCAAAGGGTACCATACAAAATCTCCCCTTCGGCCCTGTCCCACCCATGAGCATTTCTTCCTAAGAGCTACAGATGCCAATGGGTTTTGTATATTTTTCAAGAAACATTTATCATTATACAAGTAGTAACTACATGGTATTTCATTGCTGTCATAATTTGTTTGGCCAGTTCTATTTTTAATGGAAACCCTTGGGGTTTATATTTTGTCATTTAAATACTGCTAAGATGGATAGCCCTGTACAAGGCTGTTTTGTAGATCTGAAATTTATCTGATAGTCAAACTACAAAATAGTTATTGCTAGGTGAAAAAGTGGATGCACTTGCATTTTGAGCCATATTACTACAAACGTCACTGGAAGTAGAGAACAGGGTCCTTACATTAAGCATAGTAACAAGAGAAAGAAAACATTGAAACTATAGTTTCTATTAAGATTAAAGCCTTGGAAAGATGACATGGGGATGAATAAAGCTAAGACAGAAAGGCAGATCTGGCATTTGGTCCTTTCTTCTCTCTACATTCCAGATTTTTTCTAATGTGTACATTGTACAATGACCTTGCCCAAGCAAGTTGTGATTTCACTCCCTTTCTGAAAAAAAGTCCTGTATTAACTATACATATATATATATATATATGTATATATATATATATATATTCATATCTGGTGAGTGAATCTACTTAAAGTTTTGAATTTTTGTAGCTAATCCATTGTCTTGGCCATTCACAAGTGTTTTCTGGGTGTTTCACAGGCTCTTATTGATACTGCCAAATATTCTTTGGATGCTAATTATGTGTGTGATTGTACGAAGAATTTTACATATATTATCATTTAATTTAACTTATGTGGTATATATTATTATCATCACTTTTTTGTTGTAATTGTTGCTTAATGATTGAGGACACCAATACTTAGATTAAAGGACTTCATCATAGTTATTTGGTTGGTAAGTGGGAGAACAGATAAACTACTAAACATCCTTAGCATCAATACTACTGACATTTTGGACCAAATAATTCTTTATTACAGAAGCTGTCCTGTGCAGTGTAAGATATCACAGAAACCAGAAGCAGCTTTTCCCCCACCTTACCAAATTGTTGCAGCCAAAAGTATCTCAGATATCATATAAATCACCAATGTTCTTTGGAGAGTAGTCATGTACCTGTTGAAAACCACTGCTCTGTACTTCCTCTAAGAATGGTCTGCCTCCATGAAGCTTTAATCCTGATTTGTCTCAAACAGGAGGAAAGAAAAGTAGCCAGAAATATAGTGTGAACCCTAATAGAATCTCTGCTAGTAGAGAAGGGAAGATTTCCTCCTTGGGCCAAACATATACACCTGCCACCTTCTTTATCTGAAGACATTTAAGGAAAGGAAATACAAAGAGTTTCTACAGATGAATTATATGACTCTGGCTATGGATTTAAAGTCATTAACTCACAAAAATGTCACAGCATTTGGATGCATCCATGCAGTGGATATATTTTCATCTCTATAGAGAGGAAAACTGAGGTTCAATAAGTTATGTGTCATGACCTATAGTCATAAAATGAGAGAGCAGGATCTTACTTAAGTCTCTCTGACTTACAATATTGAGCAGTTCTCTCCTTAAAGAACTGATTGGCCCTCCCTAGTCAACTCATACTCTACCTTCTCTATGAAGTCCTCCTTGTTCCTCCAGAATGATCTGGGATGGGGTAAAACCTGGCTGCCTCTTTTTAAATGCATGCCTGAAGCAGGTTTTCTGTCTCTCCAATTATATCATTTATACCAAAAAGGTACTTTTTTAAACTTTAAAGATGCCTTCTACGTTGTATTTTTGTTTTTTGGACATGATATTCATTTTGTCCTCTGGTTTTTAAAGACTTTCTGTATATCAAGACATTTGGTTCTAATGTGGTGATGTAATTTCCTTCATGTATATTCTGCTTGGGGCGCATTGAGAATCTGAGTTCTGTAAGCTTATAATTTCCATATATATATAGATATTTTTTTGTCGGTCTTGGGGCCTGAACTCTGGGCCTGGGCACTGTCCCTCAACTCTTCAGCGTAAGGCTAGTGCTCTACCACTTGAGCCACAGTGCCACTTCGGGCTTTTTTTCTGCTTATGTGGTGCTGAGGAATCGAACCCAGGGCCTCATGCATGTGAGGCAAACACTCTACCACTGAGCCATCTTACCATCCCCTCCATCATATTTTGAAAAACATTTCTACTGTTCTTTCTTCCAACTATTTCAAATACCTATCTCTTTTTTCTGGGACTCCAATTATACACCATATTAAGATATCTAGTGGTATTCTGTAGCTCAACTGATGTTCTGCCTATTTATTTTCAGTCTCTACATGATTCATTTTGGATGGTTTCAACTGTAATGCCATTGAGTTTTTCTCTGTAGTGTTTAATCTTCAGTGAAACCATCTACCTTTTTTTATTTCAGAAGCTGAAGTTTTCATTTCCACAAGTTCTATTTGAGTGTTTTTTTTTTTTGTATCTTCCATGACGCTGCTTATCACACTCATTCTTCTACCCACTTGAAGAAAATGTAAGCACAATGTCCTTTACCAGTTCTATGATCTGTATCATTTTAAAATGTATTCATAGATTCACCTCATTATTATGGGTCTTTTTTTGTTTTTTGCCAGTCCTGGGGCTTGAACTCAGGGCTTGGGCACTGTTCCTGAGCTTCTTTTGTTCAAGGGTAGCACTTTACCACTTGAACCACAGCGCCACTTCTGGCTTTTTCTGTTTATGTGGTACTGAGATATTGAATTCAGGGCTTCATGCATGCTAGGCAAGCACTCTTCCACTACTGAACTCTACCACTACTGCCACCTTCCTAACCCTGGGTCAAATTTCTTTACTTCTTTACATGCCTAGTAATTTTCAATTAAATTTTCACCTTTCAATATTCAAATTAAACATTTGAATAATAGATTTTTCCCTAACTTCTTCAGACATTTCTCATCTTAATTCTAAAATGTAGTTAGTCTGATGGATATAAAGTGATACTTTTGAGGTTAGCTTATATGCTGTGTGGGTGAGTCTAGAAGATTCTTTGGTCCAGGGCTGTTTTGGCTTCACTACTGAGACTATACCTTTCTGAGCACTGTTTACAAACCTCCTATATTTCAAAGGTTTTCTCTGATACTCTGGCTGGTGGGAACATAAGACAATTCTCCAGCCTCTGAGATCTTCAAAGATTGTCTTATTTACTCCTGTTTGCTATTTTGTTTTGTGGTTTTCTCACATGGATCTGGTGAGCAGACCTAGACTAAAGGTTTAAAGTTCTATGTAGCATTTACTCTGGCTTTTCTCCCTGGAATCTCTGAACAACCTGGTCTCAGATACCTGGCTCTGCCCCTTCAGTTTAATGAAATCACTGGACTCTTCCTGGATTGCCCCTCCCAGGGAATTCTCTCCAGGCATTAAGCTTGGCTCCTCTCCACAACTAGGCATGTTTATTTTCCTTCCTTTTCCCCCTCTTCCTCTCCCTTCTCTTCTTCCTTCTCCTTTTTCTTCCCTCCTCTTCAATAGGGCCTCTTTTAAGCTATGGAAGCCTCTTGTCATTGTTTTATTTACTTACTTTTTTTTTTCCTGTAGGTTGTAGGGCTTGAACTCTGGGCCTGGGTGCTGTCCCTCAGCTCTTCAGCTCAAGGCAAGCTCAGCCACAGCTCCACTTCCAGTTTTCTGAGTAGTTTATTGGAGATAAGAATCTCACGGACTTTCCTGCCTGAGCTGGCTTTGAACCACCATCCTCAGACCTCAGCCTCCTGAGTAGCTAGGATTATAGGTGTGAGCCATCAGCTTGGCTATTTACTTACTTTGGCTTTGTAAGACAGGATTTTGCTTTATATCTCAGGCTAGCCTAGAACTTGCAGTCCTTCTGACTTTGCCTCCCAAGAGCTGAGATTACAGGCATGGCCTGTGCTATGTCTCAGTTTTAAATAACTGTGTGCCTAATGCTACAGTTTGAAGCTTGAACATCTCCCAGAGGCCCATGTATTAAAGGATTGGCCCCTTGTATGGTGCTAGTGGGAGGTATTGAAACCTTTGTGGGGAGGGGAGTTTGTGGGAGGTCCTTAGGTCATTGTAAACGTACCATAATCTCTTATTATTTTTCTCTTTTGCATCATGACCATGAAATGAGCACTTGGACTTGCCATGTTCTTCCCACCATTGCCATCTGGCATCCTGATCAGAGACCCAAAGCAATGAGTCTGCCAAATATATTGGACTGGAATCTCCAAAACTGTGAGCCAAAACAACACTTTTCTCTTTATAAACTAATTATCTCAGAAGTTTATTGCAGTGCAGGAAAGCTAACAGACCCTTGATCCCATGAGCTCAGAGAGATCAGAGAGTAACAGAGCCTTTCACCATTGTATTGCAGGTATTTAGTACAGTGATGCTGGCAGAGAGTAGGCCCTCCTCACAGACCAGTGACAGGAAGAGCCAGTGGATAAGAATGGTTTTAGGACATACTAACTTGCTACAAAATCCCATTGTAGAAACCAGCCTTAGAATAACCAATCACCTTGGGAAATGAATATAAGGCTCTCTTTTATTACTCTAGACTTTGTTTTTAATCAGGTCATTAAGCTGCTAGAAACCACAATCTGGCCTTGCCGTCCCTCGGCCATTTCCTTTGGTCATCATGGTCGCAGTCTGCTATCATCTGGCTCAATGTGGGCTGATTAGTGAACCATACTTTCTGAACTCAAGAGCTGAATATGGGACAAAGGAGTAAACAAACGCATGGGTTGTTATTAGAAACTGTATGTACTGTATGCTGTTGTTGGAAGAGGACATAGAAAAACTTAACCAAATTAAAACCAGATTTGTCTTTGAACTTCGAAAAAATTGACAACAGAGAGGATTATTTTTAAATTGTATTTGGACTGCTGCCAGCAGTATTACTTAGGTTTGTCTGCTTTCCCTCACTTCTGCCTTATCTAGGAGAAACAATTGGGAATTAAAAGATGTAGAGGAGAAAGAATTCTTTTGAAATACTATTTTTTTATGAACTGAAATATTAGGCTTGAAACTTATCTAAGATTTGTTTGGGCTGGATCCTTGTTCTGAGGATATGGTTACTTTATGATCATGATTATTTCCTTTCTGAGGGAGTGAAAATGTCAAAGGCCCACTTAGGCATTGATATTTTGAGATGGAAAAAATGATTGATAATATGCTCAGCTGGCATCATCTCTGTCTAGACCTTCAACAGAAAAGGCCAGAGGACGTACAAGTGGTGGCTAAAGTTCTCTGGAATCCATGTGGCTAATGAGTAATTAGTACAAAGAACATGTATGAGGAACAGGTTTCTAATTAACATCCATGACTTCAGGCACTGGTGACTCATGCCTATACTGCTAGCTACTCCGGAGGCTGAGACTTGGAAGATTATTCCGTATCAACCCAGGCCGAAAAGGCTTTGAGATCTATCACCAATTAAATAACAAAATGCTGGAGTGGAGGTGTGTCTCAAGTGGTAGAGCACCAGATAAGCCAAGCTTGTAAGATACTGACTTTGAGCCCTGATGCCTGCCTGGAAAAAAAATAGATAAGGAAAAAATGGGCAACTATGGGAACAAGTCTTAACTTGTAGTTAGTGAATTGTCGAACAGTTCAACAATTGGATCTCTCTTGGATCCAAATGAAGGTTGTAGATTATTTAATCTGATATACCCTGTATTTCTTATGCCACACTGCAGTAATGCAGTTGGCTAAGAATCACGTTTGGCTGCCTCCACCCCGGCCCCTGGCTCTTCCATGTGCTGTGGTGCTTATAAACACAGTGGACTGAATGTCCAGAGCTGAGCTCATCACCTTTCTTCAGACCTCCCTCAACTTTCAGGTTACTGTCTTAGATTGCTGAGCATTATCATCCATCCAGACACCCCATCCGCCACGCTCTTCCTCTCTTCTCTCATATTCAATCACTATGAACCGTCAGCCCTACTTCCAAATGATCTTTGTATATCCATCAATTGCCATTTCTACAGCTACCATCCTCCTTCCAACTGCTTAATGTCTGCTATGGCATTCTAATGACTCTTGCTCTTGCTTTCCTGTCCAGTCACAGGAGCCCCTCCCACCGCCCCCAAAGCCATTCAAACCAAAATGGGGCAGTTGATTAAACACACAAACCTGAGCTAAGCTAGCCATTCTCTACTCTGAGCCTTTCCATGGCTCTCATGTGATATGAGCATTCATATTCTATCAAGTCCAAATCCTTTCACTTGGTCGCATTGGCCTATCAGAGAGGAGAAGTGTAGTAGAGAAGAGACTGAAATTCAGAAGCAAAACAGACATTAGACTATGAAACTTGGTTCTAACTTGGGCTATGGTTCAAAAACACCTCTGAGAGACCTAGTTTTCTAGAAAACTGGAAATGTGGCAGTTTTGGTGCACTTTAGTATGGCCAAGTTCCCATCCTATGGGAGGCAAGCGTAGCTGAGGTGGGAACATAGCTGAGGTGCGGGGGATTCCATGCTAGAGCAGATGGTGCTGGCACAGGGACCAGATGGAAGCAGTGAGCAGACTCTTAACCCTCTCTTCTTCCTTCTTCATTCAATGGCTTTTGAAACTAGGTTGTGTAAAAATTAATTTGCATTAAATTGCTTAAGATAATGTATAAACTATCTTATGAGGCTTCCAGCAGCTTTTAAAACTTATTTGAAAAACAAATAATCAATAAAGGTGAGAAGTAAGCCAAGATTTCTTTAGATAAATGCTTAAAATATTTCCATTCAGGGTATTAACTATACAGCATCTTTTTGTATAATTTGCTGAAGATGAAAAGTAAATAGTGCTTAGTTAGGTTACAAATATAACTCTTGTCAGTTGTTGTGCTATAGGTAGGTTTCCTATATTTTACCACCAAACGTCAGGATGAGGGAAGTGGCTTCTTATCAACCCATCTTAGAGAGCTGTCTAACTTGCTTGGGGCCACAAAGCTAGGGTTGGAAACCAGGTCTCTCGGATCCCAGCTCCTCACCTATAACCACATCTGTAATGTTAGCATGTGAATTTGCATGGGAAGGCTCTGCTGACTAGAGTTCTGAATGAACAACGAATCTCTAGGTAGTTGAGGGTGGCCCTAGTGATGAATAACTGATGTTCTAATCAATGTTTTCCCTAACAGATTCAAGCACTGTTATGGCCTCAGAGTGAGTTAGGTCAGAAGAAGGCAAGATTGGCTGAAGAGAGCAGATGGGCCACTCTCTAAATGAGTGAAGGGGGTTCAAGGTTGTCCAAGGGTACATAAGACTGTTTGAGAACCAAACCAGGGGCAGAAGAACAAGGAAAAACCAAGGAGAGACAAGGTCTTAAGAGAGCTGACATGGGATGGGATTTATAGCAGCTGAGGATCTGAAACATTTTCTGTTGGGTTTGTCCCTGGCCAGACCGCAATAGAGTTGAAGGGACTCTAGCTTTGAAGCTTCTGCCCTATTTTGGGTTGGTGATCACTTAGTCTCTCAGGACTTAGGATATTTCTAGAAGTTTGCTAATTGCTTATCTTCCTTGAGCTTAGGAATGGCTGGGGAAATATAAGAAGAATTCATAAAGTAGAAGTTCAGGAGAAACTATTTATAGGAGTCTTGTTCAGCTGAGAGGTACTTTCTCTTGTCCTTATCCCTGGCTCCATCTCATTAATGGTTGGAGCCACCGGGGTCATTTTGTGACTATGAAGAAAACTTGTGTTATTGGTAGCCATGTGGTAAAGAAAAATAGAGGAGATTGGGTTACCTGTTACTCGTAGCAAGAGCTAATTCCTAATTGGGAAAAGTGATGCCATTTCTGATCACAGCAGTTCCACAGGGTAAACAAACAAGTAGAAAAATAGTTATCCCTTGGCATGTGGCTCCCAGGAAAGCTGTACTCATAGGCATTCATTGGTGGATCCATTTAGTCTAGATTTTTCTCTGTGGTCCAGATGAGCCTGGTTATTTTCTTTTTCATGGGAATTGAAGATTACCTCATGATTTTTCATCTGGGAGAACTGATTTTTCTATCTGTGGTGTTTATCCTGTGGAACTGTTATCAGCAATGACAGTCTGGCTATGTGAGATTTATGCAAAGTCCAAAAAGTTTTGTCAGATTTTAAGGATTCTAGAGACTTGCACATCTAAATAATGGGAGATGGTTAACTAAATATTAAGAGTAATAGAGTGACCAAGGTGGTGCTTAGCATCAAAGCCAGAGAGCTCTTTAGAATCTACTGCCAGAAAGATTCAGATCTGTGATTTAAGGAAATTTGAGAAATATAACTACCCAAGTTAGAACAGAAGACAAAATGTTTTTACTAGCAATGCCTAATATTCTGAAAACTAATTACAGTACCAGTAATAACTTAGAATAAGATCATTTTCTTCCCGAGGTTTGAAGCCTTACTGGAACATGTAAAGTGAAATGCAACATACTACTTTTCTTCCATTTCCTTCCTGAAATCACAGATGACTTGTTTTTGCTTATTTTATTTATATGCTCAAGGGAACTCTCTGGAAAGTGATATTCATAAATGACATTAGCATTCTGAATTAATGAGGTAAAAATGTTACTCTCCTTGGATTAATAGAGGTGTTATTTCCATAATATGGGGCCAGAGTCCTAATGTCTACAGGGCCGAGCCAATAAAGTTAATGAATAATATAGTCTGCATAAAACAGTTGGGAGTGGTGGAGACTATGGGAAACTGGGCATTTCACAGTTTCAAAATTGAACTCTACTGAGTGAAATGGAGGGGCTCAGCCTGTTCTGTGGGCTACCTGTTTTGATTGCTGTAAACGAATCTTTTGTTTGCCTGCTGTACATTACTTTGCATGCTGGAATAAACTCACTAAGGTGAGTAAAATGGATGTGTTCCATGTTTGAGGTGCCAAACCGGGAGCTCTGCAGATGTGAGTTATTTAAATCTCAAAACAGTGCAGCAAGGAGCTATTATCAGCTCCATTTGGACAGACTAGTCATCTAAGATGGGGAAATTAAGTTCACAGAGTCAGAGTTTACATGGTTGAGTATGAAGCCTGGGCTAGACAGAGGACAAAGCCCACAGCATGTTCTCAGTAGAGACTCAGCTGGAATGTTGGTAATGAGTGCTACCTCCCCTCTTCCTGCTAGCCAAAGACAGTATATTTATAACTCTGGTACTGTTACTGGACAGACTTGTAGAAGAGAGCCTACCTTGCCAAGTAAGGCAGAAACCACCTCCCAACACAAGGTAGTGAATCTTTTCTGTGATTTTTCTACCTTGCCCTGAGAAAACCAAACAAGGGCTGCAGAGAAGTAAATGACAGGCAGGCCTAGGGAGCACTTGTGGGAATGGGAGCAAAGAGGACAGGCCCTTCCATTATAATGAACCCCTCTAGGAGACCATCCTAGGTTATCCTGGTGGCTGGGTTTTCAGAGCAGACTGGTAGCTAATCAATCACATTCATTGTGTGGGTGACTCCTGACTTGGCAGCAGTGTTTGCTGACCCAGAAGCTGCCGCCTTTGATGAATGGGGCTTCATATGAGAGCTGGGTGGAACATGTAAGTAAAGCATAGTCATGTGGTAATCATCCACCTTTCCACTCACCAGACAGTTTTCCCATAAAATTAGGCCCCCTGAAACTTTATAGATATATGTAAAAATATATATACTATTTTTCAAAATTCATTATGTAAAAGGGAGCACTTACCAATTTTGGTTGGCTGAGCAAACATTTTTGCTCTGTACATTTAAAAAGTATACTTCACCTGTGCCTTGAGTCCAGGGTACTTCTAAACACAACTGCCTGTGTGTGGGAGAGTTATATAAATAGCAACTGAAAATGCATTCCCTCAGTTTGAATGTGCTCTGAGAAAGTACTTCAGAACCTCCAAGAATGGATTCAACAATATTCTATTAGAGCAGGTATATTGGTATATTGGTGCATGCCTGTAATCCCAGCTAGGTGGGGACTAGAGATGGGAGGATCATGGTTTGAGGCTAGCCTAAGCAAAGTTATAAGAGCCATCTCTGCAAATAAGCTAGGTGTTAAATTATCTAAAGTGAAATGGGGGGGGGGTATGGTTTGAATGGTAGAGTATCTAACTGGGATATGGTCTGGCTAGCAAGCATATAGTTCTGGGTTCAAACCCCAGTAATGCCAAAAAGAAATACTCTTAGTATTTGCTGTTCTATATTTTAGCTTATATTTGAAGAGTCCCATGAGTTGAAAGCAGTAACTATGAGCAGTAATGAGCTGCTTACTTAGCACACACAAATCTGATGATTACTAAGAATATTTAAATGAGTTTAGGAATGGTTTATAGGCCCAGCATCAAGCCATGCTCAGATCTGAGGTGGGGAGGAACACCATACCCTCACTACAGAGAATGAGACCCAGAGCTTCTAGGGATAATGCTTTATCTTTAGAGAGAGGCTTTTGGGGACAAAGATACCCTTTTATTTGGTTGTCTTTCTCTACCACATGACAATCTTCTTGTTCTTAATTCTGTAACAGTACCACATGACAATCTTCTTGTTCTTAATTCTGTAACAGTAAGAGAGATTTTTTTAAAGAGGGAGAATGAGAGGACAAGCAAAGGAATGTTCTGCATCCAGGGGAATGTAACAGAGCAGGCACTGTGTCTTCAAATGGGATTCCCTTTGTCCATGGAAAGGGATCTGTCTGCTTCCCTTAATGCCTGAATGAGATTATGTCATTGTGATTTTATGACATTGCCAAGTCCTCCAGAGGCTAAAATGAGCAAAGCTTGTGTGTATAGGGACAGTGGGATCAATCCCCTCAGCAGTTTTACTACATTTCTGAAGTGCAGTTTAAGGCAGGAAACATAGACTTTTATGAATAAAAACTTCCTACTGAGCCAGGTTCTGGTGGCTCAAGCCTGTAATGCTAGATACTCAGGAGGCTGAGATCTAAGGATTATGATTTGAAGCCAGCGCAGGCAAAAAAAGTCCACGAGAGGCCTATCTCCAATAAGTACTCAGAAAAAGTACTCAGAAAAAGCCATAAGTGTGAGCTGGTGGCTCAAGTGGTAGAGCACTAGCCCTGAGCACAAAGAGACTCAAGTACAGCATCCCGGTCCTGAGATCAAGCCCCAGGACTGGTAAAACAAAATAAAAAACAAAACAAAATACCTTCCTACTGGGGACCAATCCCAGTGAAAGATAAAGTTGAGGGATAGCAGTGTGAAATCAGCCCAGGCAAAAATGTTCATGAGACGCCTCAACCAGTGGTGGGCATGTCCTGTAGGTCACAGGGGAATAGGAAGATCACAGTCCTTGCAGTCTTAGGCATAAAGCGAGACCCTATCTCAAGAAACAAAAACAAAACCATAAAACAATACAAAAAGTGGTTGGAGTGGTAGATTGCCTGCCTAACAAGCATGCGGTTCTGAGAGCAAACCCAAGGATCATCCCTAGACAGAAGTATGAGTACCTTTTGAGTATTTTATTCAAAAGACTAACACACATAAATTAGGGAATTATTGATCATGTGTTAAAATAATTAAATAATAAGTCAGCTGATTGTTAAGTTACTAAAGCAGCTTACTAGCACTGGTATAGTAAAGATAAATGCTTATTTCATAAAGATCAAAACAATATAGTGTTTTACCACCATCATTCCAAAATTATTTTAATGCCTCTTGTACGTTGCGATAATCCTGAATAGGAAGACCTCTTCCCCAGATCACCCTACTCACTGCCACTAAGGGCTACTTGGTCATTGCTTCTCAGCATTTCCTCTGAAAAGCGATCAATGTCTCCTGCCTGGTCATTAAATAGACTTTGAAAAACTCTTCAATCCGTATCAGTCTCATATCCTTATTTAGTTCCTCAAATTTGCCCTCAGCTGGGAATTCTGCAGGCGATGGCGGTCCTGTTGTGCTCCCCGCTCATTTGAAAGGGCCCATCCATCATCATTTCTAGTCCTTTTCTGATGCAATGTAGCTTGTTCTTTGTCTTTCTTAAAAACTGAATGGCTGTTAAATTATCCATTTATCTTCCTTCAGATTTTCTGTTCAGTTTCTCAGGGCCTCTTGGGGCTGTCTTTTCTACCTTGTTTGCTGACTTTTCATTCCATTTCCCTCTTCTTAGAGGCATCTTGGTTCACCATGCTGTCCTTCCAAAGAAACTCTCTGGTGAAGTGACTTTCTGCTTATTTAAAATCTTTTCACTCCTTATGGGGATTTGGTCCCTTCCAAATCACTGTGAAAACTTCTGAGAATAGTATTATGTCAAATTTTATACATAAGTGGTAGAATATATTGGGACAAACCTTAAGCTGAAAATCAAAAGTCTTGAGTTATAAATCCAGTTTCATTCAAATCCTAACTTTTAGGATTTTGCTTTCTTCTGCCAGTCTATTCAGAATAAAGCTTATAGTATTACAGCAGTGTGTTTGCCTCTGCTTAAGGGAACCTCATGAAGGCCCTGACATTTGTACACAGTGCGAGCTGTATACAAACTGGTAAAACACATCTGTACACAAACACAATCGCATTGTCAGAGTCGTGAACACACACAAAATGCTCAAGAAATACTACATTGATGAGATGGGAAGGCTGGCTATTCTGATCCAAATTCCCAACAGAGATATGGAAGTTCAGAGATGATATTAATGGCAATAACAATAAAAACCCCACATGTTGAAAGGTTTTAATATATGCATGCACTTTTCTCAAAGGACTTCTAAATATTTTGCTTTCCTTGGTTCAGACTTGCTGCAAGCTGAAATGTCCCAGCATCAATTTGTTTGCTTCAAGAAGTCACTTTGCAAGGCCAGAGTCTTTTAAGAAATAACAGAGTGAAGCTACTTTTAGTCATACCTGTGAGCTAGCAGTGATCACCTTAAAAAAGCCCACTGAAGAGAAGCAGCATTTGGTTTAGGTCAGATTTGAAAGAGGACACTTAGAAAAAGTCTTATCTATTATTTTGAGCATTCATCTTGGACTTTTTTCTCTTTCCTAGTGATTTGTTCTTGGGATGTCTATGTTTGTTTTTCCTTCCTCTTTAGAATTTTCAGCTGTTCTGGTAATCTGTAGCATTAAGACTGCAGCCAGTGATTTGTTAAGTCACAGACTTGGAGAACAGTTCTTCCTTTTCTGTGATTTTACAGTCCTGGAGTTATTTTCTCTTTGCTTTCTAGATGATGAAATCCTCCTAATTCATGGGAAGCTGACTTCCCTACTTCCTCCAGAAAAACTAGTCTGTCACAGAGCAACTCAAGCAGGTAGGTTATTTCCAGGTCCTCTGAATACACAGATGCTGAGCAACTTTAAGTTCACCTGAGCTATTACTGGCAGCAGCGGGGCAAGCCATTTTTCCCCCATTTCTGTCAACCCAGAGTTCCAAGATTGCTGAGGTAGGCTCCTGGACCCCAATCAGATAAGGACATACATACTGAGACTCCAGAGGAGGCACTGGAGAAGAATGGCAGTGTTTAGGATGATGAGTTTTGTGGCAACAGAGAATGAATGCAAATCCTACAACATGCTAATCAAGGAAACCACACCAAATCCCAAAGGCCAGAGTATCTACAAGAAGACTGTTGAGTGGTGCCCAAAGGAAGGGTAGGATTGACTTGAGAGGAGGGAAAGGTAGGCCTGCAGAGAAGGCCAGAGGAGCAAGGGCACAGGAATAGGACAGTAGCCATGCAGTGGTTGTGCAAATGGCAGACGACAGTTATGGTGAGATCAGGAATGGAGAATAGAATGGAAGAGTCAGACTGGCCAACTTAGACATCATCTCCAGTAATAGAGATAGAGGAGCTGAAGGATTCTGAGTAGGTGAGTGAGGGACATCAGATCTGCTTTAGGGAGACAACTCTAGAGTTACTTGGTCTGTGTGTGTGGGGGGGTGGAGGGTGGTATTGTTCAGTGAGTAGAGAGTGGCAGTAAGGAGACCCCCCTTACTAAGAGAGGGGACCAAGATAAAGGAGAAAAATTATAACCTGACAACTCAAAAATAATAGGAGAGAAAATGCTAAGTCTAATAGTTGGTGTCTCTGTTGTGAAGTGGGTGAAGACATTGCAGAGATTGGAGCATATCGCCCCTATAAGCCAAGGAGTGTCATATTGCAGACAGACACCAGGAAATGGGGGAGAGACTAGAGTAACCTCACTCTCAGAACCTTCAGCAGAAATTCATAACTGGGAGAAAAATGCATTTCTGCTGTTCCAAGCCGCCCAGATTGAAGTGCTTTGTTGTAGTGGTCTTGAGACCCTGATACACACAGTTGATACACACACTCCTGGCAGTCCCTGCCTCTGTGTCCTGAATCTCTCAGGAGCTCCTAGTGAAAGACAGATTATCTGGCTTCCTTTGCTCTCCCCTCCCCAGATATTCCTAAATGTTACTTCCCTTCCAATTTCCAATATTTGGAGATACTTTATCTCTATTTACATTCTGTTTCTTGAAAGTTATATCTTGGAATACAACTTTATTATTTCAAATCAAACCTGATAATACTAGATAAGTCCATAAAACATTGAACAAAGGTGCTGATTTCAGAGTTTTCTCTATTAGAAGGAAAAGAACAACTAAATAAATCACGACAAATCAACTGACTGGACCACTAGACTGCCATCTCAACGGGTGATTTGAAAACTACATAGGAACATAGAATCATGGTATAAGCTTTATGTTAAGAAAGTAAAGAAAAATACCATTTTAGGTCTGAGCTAATGTTTTTGTGTGGACAGTGGTACAAAGGGACTTCACTGGAGAAGTAAGCCAGGCCCAAAGAAACATAGGTCCCGTGGGTTCCCTTATTTGCAATAACTAGTGTATGTCTAGGACAAGCAGAAAAGGTCAAAAGCTACGTACATATGACCATATAAGATGATGCTAAGCTAAATGAACCCCAAGACAGGGACAAAAGTGGTTTTTTCTTTCTTGCTATTGTTTTATAACGTACTTATAATGTACTATGTGATTTTTTTTCTTGTTTCTTTTGTATGTTCTTCCCCCATGGTATAACCCCTGTTTTCACTGTATTTGATTCCAGTGCCCTGCATCTTGTATATACACTTTCCTAATTTGGGGAGGAGAAGGGAAAAAACAACATGCTTAAATAGGGATTCAGGTTGACCCATTGTAACAATGAGATGTACAAGACACTATGTTGAAAACGAACTTTACAACTTGTGGGGGAGGGGGGGAGGGAGGAGTTGGAGAGGTGGGGAGGAAAGAGATGGTAGGGGAAAAACAAAAGAGGAGGCAACAATGCTTGATAGGAAATGTACTCATTACCTTACTCATGTAGCTGTAACCCCTCTGTACACCATTTTTAAAATAAAAAACGTATAAAAAAGGGACTTCACTGGAGTAGTAGAATGTGAGGTTTCTGTTTTTCCTGATCAGTTAAGCATTCTCTAAGGTGATATGTGTTTTCATACTCTTCTCAATTCCCTTTAAAGGCACAGTCATTAACACCTATTCTAATAATCTAGAACAGTCTGTTTTAGCATCTAGGCTTTTCTATCATGCTCCTCAAAGTTCTTCAGGCCTCTTCTCATTGCCCAAGGAAGTTATCTTATAAAAAATTCCTTTCTTAAAATAAGGGATCATCAAAAAGATGAGATTAACTTGCAAAGCTAATCTACCCTTTTACTGGTAATGTCAACCTACTTTGTTATCCTTATATCAAGGATAACATGACATAAAATATTTTGAGAAAATTGTCTACAGTGATATGGAATCCACTAGCTTGTTTGTTCCTTAGAATTCTTTACTCTATAAAAAATTAGAGTTTTATTTTGAAAATGGTAGGTTCAAGAAGCTAGAACACTGTTGGACAAGATAGAATCAACTTCTATATCTTCAGGGCAGATTAGTGGAGAAAAACACAGCTGGACCTAGAGGACATGCCTTAGAAACTGGCCCTGCCTTGGCTGACTACTTCTAAGTCCATTAGCTTCTTTGTGTTCTAGTTTCCTTATTTGTAGAAATCAGACCCTGAGGCAATATGGGATCAATGATGAAGTCATTTCTTCCTTCCCAGAATTAAAGAAACTGTATATATAATTAAATTGTATATATAAAACACTTTGTAAGCCTTAAAATGTAAGACCTCATCCAATGGCAAATTCTTATCATCTATTGAGTAGATTTCTGTTTTCTGGAAAGTGTGCATAAGGATGTTCTGGTATCTGTAGGTCTCTAATATTGATATTCTTTTTCAAGCCTTTGTTCCAAACAGAAGTCTTTAGCTTTGTTTTAGACTCAACTTGTGGCTGCTGAGTTAGTTGTTGGATGAGGTTTGAAGTCTGCCTTTGAGCACATAGCAATGTAGCTTAGCATCTACTTACTAGAGGAGGCAGTGTGCTTTGAGTGATTTATTTAATGTTTATAAGGCTGCAGCTCTGATAATTAAATACAAGAGTAGTGATAGCTGAGGATCCAATAATGCCTTCTTGAATTATCTCAGGAAACATTTGGAATAGTTTAGAGGATTCTGTTTGGCAATAGCATAATAAGAACGCTTTCTGTTTATCTCACGCCTCATTTCCCATAAGCTCGAACAACAGTGTCCCTCTAAATGGAAATAAAATTACAAAATTTTAGAGAGGCATTAACAATACAAAAAAATGAAGTGAAGAGAGGTTTTCATTTACATCTTATAAAATAGAAAGTCTGAAGTTTTCCTTCTTTCCTTTTTCTTCCTCTTCCCTATGCCATTCCTAATTGACTAGAAGTCTTTCTGTCTCTCCTTCTCTTTCCCTCTTCCTCTCTTCCCCTCCTTTCTCCTCTCTTCCTCTCCTCTCTCTTCACTTCTTTTCCCCTCTTGTTTTCTTGAGGAGTAAAAGAAGAAGAGGTACACCAGTGTTTCAAGTGTGCTCTGTAAAGGAACTGGAAAGTAACTTAAGTAAAGACAAGATTTCAAACCTTGTATGGACTTGGAGCTGAGTAACTTTTAGCTTTATGGTTTTAAAACAGAAAACTCTTAAATGGGAAGTGATTTATGTTGGTCAGCTGGGTACAGAGAAGTAGATCTTATCTTAAAATTCTATCTTAAAAAACCTTATTAGGGAACCATGTCATCATTTTTCACCAGATTCCAAGATTTTAAAGCAGATTCATGATGACAATTTTTAGGCTGATAAGATACACATGGATAGAATACATCAGTACTCTTGTATAAAGAAAAGAAGGAGTTGCATGAAATAAAGCACATTAAAGTGTATTTTATTTCTAAGAATATGTATAAAGAATTGGTTTTGTTTTTATCAACTCAAGCTCATGTTTGGCGGTAAAAATTTCTCTACAAAGCCAAACACCAGCTGCCCAGGGAGAACTCTGAGGTATAGTCCAAGGTATGAGACCCTTTACCCTCAAGTGTCAGGCAGGAGGGAGGAGGTCACATGACTTCACTGCTTTTACTAGTGAGCTTCCATCCTGCAGACAACTCTAGTATTTGATGGTTTTATTAATAACTCTTAGGCACTATAGAATCCCAAAAGTCTTCTAAGTCAAAGGAACCTTGAATTTTAATCCTGATAAATTTAGTGCATTACACTGTATTAGAATTTCTTGAACTCATGAATACAACATATAATTGTATAATTATATACATAATTTCTTCAGATCTATGTATGACATATGGCAGCTTGATCTTATTATCTTGAAAATTAAAATAACTACAATATTACATTTTCTGGCAGTGCTGGATAAGAGAAATTTAATGTATTTCCCAGCTAAAAATAGTCAAAGCTCTGAAAAATTCATGGCTATAAACTGGCCCTTTATAGTAGAATTAAGAGCCAATTCAACCAAGATGAGGACTAAACCACTTGCTAAAAAGATATCATAGGCCATATACTTTAGGTTATGGGCAGGCATATAACAGTTCATACTGTAGTGAAAGGGTTTTTATATTTATAGGTGATAACTTAAAATGGCATTAAACCTTTCTTCATACATTGCACTACTTATAATGAATCCGTGGTACTGAATCCCAGCATTGACTTTTCATCTCATCATTCATTTGTTCAGCAAACATTTACTGAGTTGCTGTAATGTGAGAGGCACTCTATGGGGTGCCAGCAGTAAGATACTCCCCAGAAACCCGTCTTGTAGGGAAGAGAGACAGACAGGAAGATAGTGACTATGGAGAGATGGAGAGAGTGCCACAGAATACTGATGACATGTGACAGTTTGAGCAGAGTGGAGAGGGAGGGAGGGAGGCAGAGGCAAAGCCAAGAAAGATGGACAAATGGTTTAGTGAGTCCTGTGCTTTGGATGTCTAGGTAAGCGGGAAGTGACAAGAGGTGAGGCTTACAAGGTGTGAGGAGGGATCTGAATGGAATGAGAGGCCCTTAATGCCACACAGAGTTACCTGGAAGCATCTAACGCACGGCAGTGGCAGCCTGAAGTTTTAAGGCATGGAGACGCCATGACCAGTCCAGTCTTCCTGCCCTCTCTCTCACAAGAATGATCATTTTAAAAGTTTAGAAGATATCCATAGTGGAGGGGCCTGAAAATTATCTAAAACTGACCTTTTTGAACGTTTATGTTTCTCTTCCTGTTTGATTTAGTAGTGCATAGCCTATTTTGGAGGTAAGCACTCAGTTTCAGGTAGAATATGCATGACAAGAATGATACTTTGAAAATAAGAAAGCAATGCATTTTTCATTCTGTTCCCGTCATGGTGCCTGTGACTTGCCACATATCAATATCAACTCGGCTGGTTTCCTTCCTTCAGGCAAATGGTGGATTCCTGCTAGAAACAGTCACACATCAGCTCATCATTCAACTTTGGAAGACAAGACCCTGCATGTCAGTTTTTTGTGTGGTGAAGTGGGATTTCTAAATTCCAGATTTCTCCTCTACTTGCAAGGAAGCAGGCCTGGCTAAATCAGAACATCCAGCTTACAATGAGCTCTTGCTAGAAATGCTTAGAGGTGACCATCTATATAAGGACAGTTCCCAGTAAAAGGAAACTTAGAAATTTTCCACTGTGGTATTAGGGAAGGGGGAAGGAGAGAGATGAAAGGAGAAGAGAGGGGAGAGAGACAACAGAGGGGTGAAAGAGGGAAGGTCAGAAGTAAGCAGCCTGCCTCCATGTTCCTTGAGGGTGAGGAAAGCGCTTGTCTCTTGAATCTCAAGCCTAATTCAGGAAAATGACAGGATTTTCCTAAAGCAAGTCAGCACTATCTAGCAGCATGTTAGGAAAAGCTTAGGAAGTTGTGTAGGGATGAGAAAGTAGCAAGAAGTCTGTGGGAAAACCGGGGGAACTAGGCAATTGCTAAAGGAAGCAGTTGATTACAACTGACCAGGAAGCAGGTGCAAGTGGGGTGGGCTTTCCAAAAGTCTTTTACAGGGACCACAGACTTCAGCAGCCAGAACTAGTGACCATGACTGCACAAGATGTTCATATCCATACCCATGGTCAGACAGTTCCTTCCTTTCCTTTCCTTTCCTTTCCTTTCCTTCCTTTCCTTTCCTTTCTTTTCCCTTCCTTCCTTCCTTCCTTCCTTCCTTCCTTCCTTCCTTCCTTCCTTCCTTCCTTTCTTCCTTCCTTCCTTCCTCCCTTCCTCCCTCCCTCCCTCCCTCCACTTTTCCTTCCCTCCCTCCTTCCTCCCCTCTCTGCCTCCCTCCTGGAAAATAGCCAATGAGGTTTTTCTTCTTTCTATCCACATTCTACTCCTGTAGTCTATTTGAAAGCAGATGATTTTATGCTGTAACTATTCATTGTGTAGCTCATTAGTTATTCTTTTTTTGTAATCCAGACATGAGCCATAGAGCATAAGGAAACATTGCAAGTAGCTTTACAGTACTTTTATCAGTATCCAGAGACATTGTACTGTATTAGGCTTCATATCCTTTTTTTTTTTGCAGTTTATCAGTTTCTAACTAGTTGGAATATAGTTTCATGTGTAATTTAGAGATGACTTGCCTTTCTCAGAGAACATGTTAATCACTGAATCAAGAGGAATGGATTTTTGCCAAAATGAACATTACAACTGGGGATGGAAAAAACATCAGTTTGTTCTGCCTCGTTGGTTGCAGAAAACTTACAAGATTTTTTTTTTTTTGGTTGGTCATGGGGCTTGAACTCTGGGCTTAGGCGCTGTCCCTGTGCTCTTCAGCTCAAGGTGAGCGCTCTACCACTGGAGCTACAGCACCACTTCTGGTTTTTTGAGTGGCTTATTGGAGATAAGAGTCTCATGACTTTCCTGCCCGGGCTGGCTTTGAACTGTGATCCTCAGATCTCAGCCTCCTGAATAGCTAGGATTACAGGTGTGAGCCACCAGTGCCAGGCTAACTTACACAATTTTTATAGAGAAGCACCTATTTTTACTATAAACATCCCCTCTTAATGGTGGGAGTATTATTCTGCCTAGATGCTGCTCAGGTTTAGCCCTTTTGCTTTCTCTTCAAGAAGGTCTGCCCCCAAATCAAAAGCCAGTTTGGGATAAGCTGACATTTTGATTATAATAAAAATGTTCATAATAAAAAACAAAATCTCTCAATCTTTAAAAGCAGATTTATAATGCGTCTGTGCATCATTGACATTCTATGTACACTGAGATTTCAATTGAGAATGAAAATAAGGGGCAAAAACTGTTTGCTCCTGCAAAGAGAAGCTCGGAATGATCCAGTGACATTGGGGTTTCTGTTTATCCCTAAGGCTCTACAGCAATGGCTTCTAAGTTTGATGTTGTCTTTTTTCTTCTTCTTTCTTACTTTTTTTTTCTTCCAAAGATGTTGAGCAGCAGGCTAATGGCTCCTCAGCAGGGTGCAAAGACAGCAGAAAGCTCTGGAATCAGATGTCAATGTGTTCCTAGGAGATACCCTGCTAGGACCGAGCTAACTAACCAGGGCTTTAGTCTCTCTTGGGGCCCATGCTTGAATAGCTCCCTGCCCACTCTCAGCTTCCTATATGCTCCCTGATTAAAATGCTGTCACAGATAAATCATGACTTCTCCCTCCCTCCTTTCTTTCCCCCATCTTTCCTTCACGTTTTCTTTCCCTCCTCTCTCTGTTTCAGAAAAGTTTAAAGATTACAAAGATGAATAAGCCCTGCAAAACTACCTACTTGCATATGTAAGTAAGCGTTCATGGAACTGGGCAGGTCTTTGGCATGCCCTCCCCACCTGGCATGCAGCAAGCACTAAGCAATGCCTCGGCCACATGTTCTTATTCTCCACTAGAGATATGTTTACAATACATGAGGTGAACAGGGCCACCACCACTTTTGGTGTTACTGATTGCCTAGTTATTACTAAGAATTAAACCCAGGACAGATACACCAGGTAGGCACTACATGCTGACTTATACCTTAGCCCTATATGTTTTCATGTATTTTCTGTCAGTCCCTTTCAATCAATTACTTGATGACTCCTGTAACTTCCTTATAAATAGATAGATTATTTTGGGAGTTCCACATTGCTTTTCCCTAACACAGTCAGAAACTGACTAGAAATTGAAGCCTCTCACATATAGTTTTGATTTTCAATGCAGTGAATAAGTGTGCGTTCCCACCTGGAAATAGAGATAACGGGCCTTCAGGTAGTTAAGAGTAGTTGCTTTGCTACTCTATCCTTTGCTTGGAACAAAGATGAAACTGAGCTCCCAGAAACATAAGCATAGCCTGATCTATTAGGGTATTTGACAAGTACAACCATTTAAAATCACAAAGTAAAACCAAACTATCCAGTGAAAGTCAATGAAGTAAAAATACTGTACTAAAGCCATATTCACATCTTCAACTTAGCCACATGTATACCTTCTCCTCCTCAACTCCCAATTTTTTCCTGTCCTTGAACCCTATAACCCTGTAGCTGCCTCTAACTTCTCTAGATTCATCTGTTCCATGCTGTTCCACTTGCAGGATGGCCTATCTCCATGAAAATCTATTTGCTTATGCTCTACACAAAATTTCTTCCTATCTATACCTACAACCTTGATGTGGGACTGAGGCTTTGGCCACTAGAGAGGGCTTTGTCTTTGATGCCCTCTTCTGTGCCCTTTGCCTTGGTCCCCAGTCTACCTAAGAAGGCCTTGATGGGTTCTTGGGCTCTGAATTTCAGAGCATATCGTATCAGTCCATTCACAGCAAGGATTCTGCCACCTGCATTCCTTCTTTTTGCTTTCCATCTCTCGACTCCTGGCTGTTGCTCTTCCATCAAACCTCACGCTGGTCTTTGAGAAGCATCTGAGTTGTTTCAGCTATGCTGTTTTAGTACCAGTGTCATATCAATGACTTTCCTCGCTTGTCATTTCTTTTAGAATTTGTCTTCTCACTACCCAGTGACTGATTCCATTTCAGGAGCACCAACAATTAATGTGATGTTATCCAGCAAAATCATGAGGAAACCTCCATTGCATGAGATGGAACACAGTAGGAACCCTCACAGAGGTTACTTAGACTAACCACACCTTCAGTTTGAAAGTACTTGTTGTTGTTGTTGTTGGTCGTGGGGCCTGAACTCTGCCTGGGCTCTGTCCCTCAGCTCTTCAGCTCAAGACTAGCACTCTATCACTTAAGCCAAGCACCACGTCTAGCTTTTTCTGCTTATGTGGTGCTGAGGAATCGAACCCAGGGCCTCATGCATGGAAGGCAAGCACTCTACCACTGAGCCACCTTCCCAGCCCTGAAAGCACTTTTGAAAGTTGATTTCAAATCTTGATTAAAAAAAAATGTACAGGGAGAAAATGAGGGAAGAAGTGACAGTGTTCAAAAAGAAATGTACCCATTACCTGACTTATGTAATTGCAGCCTCCCTGTAAATCACTTTTATAATATTAAAAAATAAAAAAGGAAAAAATGTACAAATAAAATTGTGAAAGTAAATAAAAATAGTGGTGATAAAGAATTTTAAAACAGCAAGATTTTAGTCCTCTGTTAAAGAACTACACTATGAACTTTTGTAAACAGCTGTTTCCATATTCCCCTTTAGAGTGGCATTCTCTTCCAAGAGCGAAAAAGGCAGGGAGAAATTTCCATGAATGGTAAGAAGCTGAAGCTGGGATCCTTTGCCCCAGAACAAAGGTTATGGATGCCCAGAACCCAATTCTGATGTATTATTTAACTTTGTATATGTTCCTTTCTTGCTGGTAAAGATATATATATATATATATAGATAGATAGATAGATAGATAGATAGATAGATAGATAGATAGATAGATATAAAACCTCTCAGATGAACAGTAAAGTAAAACGGATGTGGAAAAGTCAGGATGATGTAGTAATAATACTTATTCCCTACATCTATGAAGATAAAATTTTCAGTTTAAATTAACTTCCTTTTTTTTTTGGTGCTTAGGTTTGATGCTTGAGTTCAGGGCTGGGGTGCTGTCTCTGAGCTTCTTTTGCTCAAGGCTAGAGCTTTACCACTTGAGACACAGCTGTATTTCCTGCTGGTTTTTTTTTTTTTTTAAGTAGTTTATTGGAGATAAGAGTCTCACAGATTTTCCTGCAAAGGCTAGCTTTGAACTGCGATCCTCAGACCTTAGTCTCCTGAGTAGCTATGATTACAGCATGAGCCAATGGTTCCCCGCTTAACTTCCTTTTCACCCAAAGATTTTAAAGTATTTAATAGGAGGTACATGGTAATTACAATAATTGCTCATTGAGTCAGCAATGCAACAGATTAACATGCAAAAGCTTATGAGGCTTTTTCTTAGCACTTACTGTAAGTAACCCTGTGGGAAGACTATGTATATTTCTGGGTCATTTCAAAGTAGCTTTGCAAAGTAGTACCCCATATTAAACAACCACATAATACATGTCTTCAACCTCCTAAGTTTTACTATTGGTAAAAAAAAAATGATAAATCTCATTTATTGTCTTAAGTATGCCCAGGAAACTGAGTAACATTAAAACAAAATTTCCCCTGGGCAGCCAAAATCAATTGAGCAAAGGAAGAGATACCTGATCTAGAAGCTATGGTCTTCACACATGGGGCCAACTACTGCAGTAACATCCATGATGGAAGGAGCAGACAAGATGGAATGAAGGTTGAGGATCCCCTTGATTAATAAAGTACACATCATTTTCATCCCTCCCCCTTTCATTATTATAAAGGAACATTGTGATCATTTGTAACTAAACTAATTGATTTTAACTTCTTTGAAAGCTCTATCTGGTAAAAACAATGCTGGCAGGCATTTAATGGGTCACAGAAAACAAAAATGAGTTTTTGTTATTAATTGTTAATAAAACTTACATTTCCATCTTTTAAGACAGTGTTCTAATTTGTTTGTTTTCAGGGTACTGTGACAAGGCTCAGCAGTTCCTAAAAGTACTGAAAATAATGTGGCAGCTAAGTTTGAGATTTAATGGTCATGGGGTCCTTAAAAAACAATACTGGGTTTTTAATGGAGTTCCACAGAGTGAGAAACTAAAGAGGTTTGCTTTCCCTGCATGTTTCTTGCTTTGAAGTTAGAAATGTGGCTCAGTCTGATTGAGCTAGGTTGGGGGTAAAGAACTTGCCAGGTTTTACAGATGAAAGCAAATGCTTAGCAGTGGAAGTAAAAACCAATGTACACAAAACTGTTAGTGTTTAACGGATGCCAGTCCTCACTGGTACTCAAAAAGTGATGTCTGAGCCATTCAAAGCCGACCTGGGTCTCCTTGCCAGGAGCAGGTTTGCACACCAGGCAGCCTGGTATGCAGAAATCATTAGTGCAGCTCACTTAGAAGTCACTGGTGGGGAGAACTCTCCCACATGCTTCTCAAAGAGAGGCAGAATTACATGGAAGGTGCTTCCTAAAGTTGGGTGGTCCAGATCAAGGGGTCAGAGCAGAAAACCACGTTTCATGGAAACCCCATGTCTCTCATGACATTAATAAAAGTGAAAGAAAAAGTGGTTAAAAAAAGAAAAAGAAAAACAATTCCATGGTCAAATATATTTGAAAAACTGAAAGTTAAGCAAGGTTAAACATGTTTCTTCCCTGCCTACTTCTTCTCTAAGCATGCAACATTTTAAGGAGAATGGGATTTCCTTTGTTACTAGGCTTGCTGGCTGGTTTTGAAGAGATAGCTAGCTATTAGACAATGCCTACATACTGTGATCCAAGGGACACAGCCTGGGAAATACTGAAATAAAATATTATTATCCTTGGTTTACAGAAGAGGACGATGAGGCTCATGGAGAAGATGGTAGAGGTCTCAGGCCTGCAGCTCCCTAGGACCAACTCTTAGGTCAGAAATTTGAGAAAAGACAAATTTCAAAGTACATATCCTGAAAGAGTCTCCTCAAACCAATGCTTCTGAAAGTGCTTGACACATGCTTTCTTTACTGACTCAGTGAGGACAGGCAGAGCTTCCCAAGTCAAGATTACCTGATACAAGGGCATGCAGATGCTATCAATCCACTCCAGTTGCAAGCGAGGCAGTTCATCTTTCCGGTTCCGGTCAAAAATAGCCTAGAATGGAGGAGGAGAGCTTTGCTTTACTACACCGGAGTATTTTACAGGGCCTTTGTCAAACACTGTCACAGTGGTCCAATTTCTACCAACTGAATACTTCACATATCACCATCAATATATGTATTTTCTTTTCCTTTATCTGTGAGGAAAATCAAATATTTTCACCCTTAAAAACAGATTTGTAAGTGAATATATTTGAACTTTATAGCACACCCTGGGAGCTAGGTATGAATCCAAGGGAAGGGGACATATTATACTGTCACAAAAATAATAGAGGACTTTTATTTTTACAATGAGAGGGTGGTTCAGAAAAGGATAGATAGAAAAATGTTCTTAAAAACATTTTTTTAAAAGTAGAGACCAAGAGCATCACACAAATAAATTGATAAGTTGAATTGAAATTCTTTTGACCAACTACTTAAATATAATACAAGATTAAAAAGTAGAAACCATTTACATTATATTTTGAAGGTGAAACATTAGTTTGGTAATTATGTAAAACTTTCAATAAGATTCTGTCATGAACAAATTCCTATGTATGTATGGGTAGAAGTGGAAGGCATTCAATCTCTTCACTGCCCCCTTTAATGATGTTATAAAATTTGATATAATTTAGGTATATTTTTGAATAAAAAGAATGGCATTTCTGTTAGGAGTCTTGGCAAGGGAAACAATTGGAATCGGAGGAGTAAAATATACAAAGTCAGTTCTATGCCAGAAAGAATGTCTCCCTTTGTTCTTCAAGAATAAAGCCAGAGCCTAAGAAGCTGCCTGTGCTCTTATTGGTTTGGCAGAGAGCACTACTGAATTATATCTCATCTCACTGTATCCTCTCAGAGGAGGACTGTGTCTTTCCTCTAGGTAAAATGTGGTGTCCACATGATTTGGCATTCTTTCAGGTTATGGAGGCACATACAAGCCATCTCTTTGGTTCAGAGATGTTGGAAAAGCATGAATTCTTAAGATTGAAGTAGTGGGGCAGAAATTGCTAAATATAAAATGTGAAATATTCAGAAAGAAGACTGGGATTCAGAGAAGACTGCAAAATATGCCGGAGAAAGTGGTAGCTTTTGTGACTCACCTGAATGTTGGTTCTCTAAAAACATTCATATACAATTCTGTTTTAGATTACTATAATAAAATACCAGAGGCTGAGAAATTTAAAAAAAAATCAGTTTATTTAGCTCATAGTTCTGGAGCTTCATGGCTCTATGTTTGTCATGGTCTCCTTGCTGCGATTCTTGAGGTAGCATAAATTATCACATGGCAAGAGACAGGGCATCCACATGTGTGCCTTTTGCTGTCTCTCTTTCTGATGAAGCCACTGTGACTCAGATATGGGGAAGTGAGCTCCACCCTAGTGACTTTCTCTAATCCCAATCTCCCCCAAACCCTACACTTCTAAATATAACCAGATTCAGTTTCCAGTCTCTGAATGTCTTACCATGGGGATAAAATTTCAACATATTTAGTCCTGAGGGACACATTTAAACTATGTTCAAACTGTAAGGTTTTATTCCATTTTCTCTACAGCTCTTTCTACTATCTAAAGCATTTATTGTTTGTTTGTTTACTGTTTCTGATGGGTATTAGATACAAATACTTGAAAAATTCAGACTTTTAGTCCCAATTGTACAACTATTCCAAAAATGATTTTAGAACTTGAGTACTGTCGCCAAAAGCAATCATGCCAATACTAATAACTCTTCATTTCCTCTTGATCATCTAATCTTAGTCCCCACTAATGTACCTTCTGTAAGGATTTGCCTATCCTACATGTTTCATAAAAAAGAAATCACATATGTACTCTCTTGTGACTGGATTCTTTCACTTAGTATAATAATTCCAAGGATCATTCATATAACATGCATCAGAACTTCATTTAACTTTTTTTCTGCCTCATGGTGATATTTCATTGATTAGACATACCAAGTTTTATTCATAGACATATGAATTGTTTCCACATTTTGGCTATTCTGATTAGCACTTCTATGACCATTCATGTGCAAGTTTTTGTATGGATGTATGTTTTTATTTTGGGGAGACGGGGGATATATTTAGAAATAGAGCCCTGGGTCATTTGGGAATTTTATGTTAATTTTTTTTTCAATTGTGGGGCTTGAACTCAGGGTCTAGGCTCTGTCTCTGAGCTCTTCTGCTCAAGGGTAGGGCTCTACCACTTTGGGTCACAGTCCTACTTCTGGTTTTCTGGTGGTTAATTGGATATAAGAGTCTTATAGACTTTTCCTGACTGGGCTGGCTTTGAACCATGGTTCTCAGATCAGCCTCCTGGGTAGCTAGGGTTACAGGTGTAGGCTAGCATATATTTAAATTTTGGATAACTACAAAGCTGCTTCTCAGAGCACTTTCACTATTTTACATTCCCACCAGCAATTTATAGAGATTTAACTTCTTCACAACCACACCAACATTTGTCATTTTGTGATTATCATTTTAATTATAGTCCTCCCAGTGGGTGTGAAATACTACTTCCGTATGTTTTCCATTTGCGTTTTCCTGATATCTAATTATTTTGGTCATCTTCATGTGAATATTAGCCATTTTAGTATTTCTTAGAAAATGTATCTATTCAAATCCTTTGCCTATCTTTTAGACTGAGTTGTCTTTATATTTTTGCTACAGTAGTTCTTTTCATATTCTAAATATGAGGTAACTATGTGATATACAATTTGTAAATAATCACACTTTTTGCAGATTATCTTTTTACTTTCCTGGTGGTGTCCTTTGACGCACAGAAGTTTTTAGCTTCAATGAAGTTTCATTTAGTTTTGGTGAAGTCCAGTTCAACACCTGTGAACTAGCATCTCTGGATCATTCCTAATTTTGTTTCTTCTTGTAGCTTCTGTATAATATCTCAGACATCATTGCCAAATCAAACTCTTGAAGATGTCTATGTATATTTTCTTTAAAGATTTTATTGGTTTTACTATTACACATGTCTGTGATCCAGCTTGTTTGTTTGTTTTGGAGTACAGTGAGTGGAAGGGCACTCACTTCATTCTTTTTGCCTGGAATAGTCAAGCTGTTCCTGGACCATTCATTGAAAAGACTTTTTCATGAATGTCAGACAATATCCTGACATTCCTGTTGAAATTGCTTGACCATAATGGTAAGGCTTGTCTTGGACTAGTCACTTCTTAATCAATGTGTGACCTAAGAAAAATGAGTGTAGGTACAGTATTGTGCTTTCCCTTAGCAGCATTTTGCATCTGGTATTTATTACTGATTACTTATTGCCCACTTCCCCAGCTGGTTGACAAAATCTAAGAGGGCAGGGAAAATCATGCCTCTCTCATTTCTGGAGGAACAGTGCTTAGTTCCATGCTTGGTACACAGAGGTACTCAATCACATTTTATTAACTCACTGCTTCTAGAATTATCCTGTCTGTGGTCCAGATTAGCTTTTGTCTCTAAAAGTTACTGTGATAACCTCTAGGACTGTATAACATATGGAGGGGAGGGAGAAGTTCCAGGACAATTTTCTTCCTAAATGTCAAGGGAAGGTGGACATGGTGGATGTCAACTCTTGGTGAATGCACTTCTAGAAGCTTTTGGAAAGGCTTGTCTCCTGGGGGGAGACAATTGTGTGCTGTGGTACGTAGCCTTTTGTGAATGTAGAGGAGAATTTGGAGCTGTTTCCACCACAAAATTAATTTCATTATGTCTTCAGAACAGACCTTACCTGAGACTACAGATAAAGGCCCTTAGTTCTGCCCTGCTGCTCCTGTCTGCTCACTGATGCCAGCAATTTACTCTTTTCTTTCATTTAATTAAATGACCTGTGGTATTGCTTCACTATAAACCCTTCAGAATATGCCTCTGAAACATCTTTTAAAAGGAAGAAAAAAAGTTGTTATTTAAAAGTAGATATGTAGCTGAGAGAAATTCGGGTTATATTAGGTTTTCCATATAAACCGAATATATCCTAATCTAATATCTTTTCTTTTCTTTTTTTTCTTCAGTCATGGGGCTTGAACTCTGGGCTTGGGCTCTGTCCCTGTGGTCTTCAGCTCAAGGCCAGTGCCCTACCACATGAGCCACAGCACCACTCCCAGTTTTCTGGTGGTTAATTTGAGATAAGAGTCTGACGGACTTTCCTGCCTGGGCTGGCTTTGAACCATGATCCTCAGATCTCAGCATTCTGAGAAGCGAGGCTTGAGCCACCAGCGCCCAGCTAATATCTTTATTTTTATAACCAAATTTAGTAACACTGCTAACAAAGACTGGTATGCGTTTCAGTCTATTTAATCTGGCTTTTATTAGATAAGTAACTAGTTAAGAATAGTTGAAATCAGCTGGGCACCGGTGGCTTACACCTGTAATCCTAGATACTCAGGAGACTGAGCTCTGAGGATCATGGTTCTAAGCCAGCCCAAGCAGGAAAGTCTGTGAGACGCTTATTTCCACTAAACTACCAAAAAATAGCTGGAAGTAGAGTAGTGGCTCAAGTGGTAGAGCATTAATCTTGAGCAGAACAAGTTCGAGGATAGAGCCTAGGCCCTGAGTTCAAGCCCCAGGACTAGCAGAAAAAAGAGAAAGAAAAGATTCATTCTCAAATAATAATTGAAAAGTTGAAGCCAGCATTCTGGCACCAAAACCTAGTTCGTTAGGTAAAACTTTTCATTTTGCAAATAAATTGGTTGGAAATGATTTGCTTTTGAGATTCTGAATGCTCTAAACTTTAAGACAAAAATCCAAGTCCATGACAGAGGATCACTTAAAGGCAGGTATGAAATGCTAACTCTGGGTCTGATCTGTCAAGTTCCACTTGGCACTTCTTCCTTCATGCCTACTTGTTTGCCCCATTGAGGGTGCTCAGGAAATGCTTGTTACATAGCGTACCACTTTTAGGCAGAAACCTGGGCATAAGAATGTTTGGCATTTAAGCTTAATTAAAGTTTAAAGCTTTCAAAGTCTTTTCTTAAATCCTTTCTCAAGCTTTTCCAATTTTGAGTTGTGATTTGGAGTTATTTTTGGAAATATCATTTAGAAAGGTAAATACATGATAATGACAGCATGACATACTGAAGGAGTGAGTTTAAGTTCTGATCTTTCTCGATCTCCTTGTTCGAAGAACTCACTAGTCACAAGTTCAGCCACCTGAAAGACAGAAATATTTTAACTTATGTGTGGTTCATCATGAGACTTGGAAGTTAGTTCTGGCTTATTATATGGCAGTTATCTTCAACACCCACAGTCATTTAAAAAGCTGATAAGGGAGTATATTAACCTTTTGTGTTGCAGAATTTAATCAATGAAACTGATTTCCTTTTAATGGGAACCTGTGCAATGTACTTTTAGGTGCATGCCAATGGATAATCCACAAAAAGTTTCTATACAGAAAAATGAAACAATAATTCAATCATATCATATCATTTGTTATCATATTCTTTTATTAAATGGTAGTAATCATTTTTTATTTGTCTGTCTAGATTCTTGTATGTGTGTGTGTGTGTGTGTGTGTGTGTGTGTGTGTGTGTGTGTTGAATCCCTTAACTTTTTCACTCAAAGCTAATACTCTACCACTTGAACCACATCTCGGCTTTTGACTTTTTGCAGGATAATTGGAGATACAAATCTTACAGAATTTTCTGCCCAAGCTGCTTTCAAACTGCAATCCATAGAACTCAGGCTCCTGAATAGCTAGGGTAATAGGTGTGAGCGATCAGTACCTGGCTTCTATGTAAATTCCTTACTGAGCTCCATACTTTTATCTCAGTCTGACTTTATCTTGTAATGATAAATCCATCACAACTTCCTTCTACTAATATTTGTGTGCACTCTGGAAAGGATAATCTCAGAGCATTCTCTACTTTCTACTATAGCTATCAACCAAGAGGCAAGACTAATGCAAGCTTCCTAGGTCATACCAGACCTTCTCACGTTGTTATGATCTAGTTTGAACAACAGTCTTTGGGCTATCTGAATCTGTACTGAAAGTGTTTATGTATGGCACACTCTACTTGTTGCAAGCACAGTGGAATGGATATTCTTCCTCAGACCACTGATAGCTTTGTTTTCCTACCTTTCATCCATTAGTGTAGATGATCAACAGCCAAGCTAAAGAGATTATTTTATCTCCCAAAGACTTTCCTTCTCAGCATTTTTTGAAGGAATTGATCTAACAAATAATTGTTGAGAAGTAACAATAACAATATGATGTGCACCGAGGAAAGGTTTGAATGAACTACCTGGATTTACAAAATATTGGAAGGAAAAGGGAAAAAAAATCTTAGACAATTGATGGCAAGAAGACCTGGATCCCTACACTAGGCTTTCTTTGTCCTGTGCTATTAGAAAGATCAGGTCCTATGTCTGGCAACAGTGAGATGAGTTTAATTTTGGTCAAGGATACTGACTCAAGATATTTACATAATATATATATATATATATATATATATATATATAGTTCAAAAGATGGATCACAGATAAAACTTAACTATCTTAAATACCGTATCTTCCTGAAATACAAGAGTAGCAAGGATAAAGCCATCTATTATGGGGAAAAAATCCACCAAATATCCAGTAAGGTCAGATTCTTTCAAGAATTTAGCTGCATAAACATAGCAGGATATACCAATGAATGGATAGAGAAAATGTGGTATAATGCCCAATGGAGTATGATGCAATCATAAAAAAGAATAAAATTGTCACATGCAGGGAAATGGATGGAACTGCAGGTCACTGGGCTAATGGAAATAAATTAGACTTACAAGATTTTTTTCCTCATCTGGATGTATGTATACTTGTCTATGTATATGCTTATGGTATATATTCACATAAAAAGGGGGCTGTATGAGGAAAGCCACCAGTGGGCGGGAAGGAGATGATGTTGGTAGGTAAATAACAAAGTAGATTATGAATTTGTGAAAATAATATAATGGAATCTATTTAAATTGTATAAAAAGGGAGGAAGTTGGAGGAGAATAGAGAGTATAGAAGGAATGAATTTGACCCAAATACATTTGATGCATGCATAGAACTATCACAATGAACTCCCCTTTGTACAAAAGTGACTCAAAAGATTGCCTTCCCACCAGCTGACTATATAGTCCTTTGGCTGGTATGTTGTGTGTTTTCTAAGACTTGATTTAACTTTTCCTAAAATGCTACTGCCTTTGATTTTAGCATCCCAGGTCTCCATTCTCCAGATTTCCTTTAAAGAAGAAATCATACCCATAGGGTTTCTCCTCATTAATCCCAGAACTCTCCCTCAGCTAGCTCTGAAGCTGGGTCTTCTACATTAAAAAATGGAAATGTGCACATCAAGTGCGCCATGGTTGGGAGTCCCGCACAGGTCTACAGCCCTTGGAAAGCAGAGAAATTAAGACAAAATCCTACCCTTACTCCTTCTAAAGAGGTCCTGAGTATCTCCCCAGTGTTTCTTTCACAGCTTAACTTGTACTACTGTTTTGTTTGTACTTAAAAACCCAATCAGGAACATTAAGTCGCTCCTGATTGAATTTTTTATTAACGAAGGAAATTGGGATGCTAATCAGTCCTTGGGGATCACTGGAGAAACTCACATGCTCAGTGTCATATTTCTGAGGAGGAAAAGTGAATAGATTAAAGTGTTTTTTTTTTAAGGCAGTTTGAAAAGTAATTTAGAAAAACATCTGAGAAGTTAGAAATACATTTCTATTTTTAAAAGAAGGCCTCAGTTATGTCCAAATCTTTCCTGAAATCAAGAAAGAGTATAATTTAAAAAATATTTCAACCTACTCAATTTAGAGACAAACATGAACACGACTTGTCACAAGAATCCTGATGGAAACATTTGTAAAACTATAATGATGTTTTTATTTTCCTAGACTCCTTCTTGGTTTTCTACACTTACCAGTGGAACTTCACATCAAGAAATATAAAAATAATATTTATACCATTAATTGAGTAGAACACTTAGAAGTGTTTTTTGAGCCTCCCATGTTGATCTAAAATATCAGTGTAGAGATTATTTTTCTTCCAAATACTTTGTCCTGTGAATTTCTTGTTCCCTGTAGGATGCTGCTAAGATCCTGGCATGTCATACCTCACCTCATTGTCTTTCCAGTCTTCTCTATTTTTCTCCTCATCCTTCCAAGATATCTCCACCCTCCATCCTTCCATCCACTTAGTCCCTACCATAGCAGCTCAATCTACATTAGACTATGATGTGAGCAAGAAATAAATTCTATTTGGCTTTAAATATAATTTCAGAATATATTTGTTATTGCAGTAGAGCCTAACCTAACCTTGACTCATACAAAAATTTGTATGGAAGCAAGGTCTTGATGCTTAAAAAGAAAAGAAAGGAAAAGGAAATAAAAAAATTGAGTGATCCTAAAATACGTGGCATCAGCTTGGGTCCAGGTATCAGATAGCAGATCATCTATATAACATAATTTTGTGCAATTATTATTGAAGTAAAGCCAATGATATTCTTACTGAATTTACAGTCTTAGGAAAAGAGTCTGGAAAAAAATGTTAGTAGCATGTGATGGCTGATACTGACAATCCCCCCTCCTCCATGTATTCCAGGAAGTGATTTCAGGAAAGGATCATCAGGCTTATAAAAACAAATGAAAGAGATTAGGAAAATTCTAAGTCTTACAGAGATGGAAATTAAAGCTCTTTCTCAACTTCAAAACTAAAAATTAAAATTTAGGCATGCTTTAAATAACAAACATCAAATAAGGTGCATTCTTGAAATAAGAATCTAATCAAAGGTATGGCCAACACCCTAGAGTTAAAAACTCTGAGTTAGATGATAAGCAACAAACTCTGGTAACTGGGTGAAAATAGCTCAGGGAAATTATTTACCTACATAGTTCTCTAATATCTGTGAGGCCCAAGATACTAGGAACTGAGAGAGAGAGAGAGAGAGAGAGAGAAAGGGAGGGAGGGAGGGAGGGAGGGAGGGATGAAGAGGGAGAAGGAGGGAGAGAGAGAGAGAGGAAAGAAGGAACATGAAAGACAGAACATGAAGGAAAAAAGGAAGGAAGGTTGGTTGGAAGGTTGATTTTTATAGTTCTTTAATTCCAAATATAAGAAAGCAAAGAAATGCAGAGAATCTAAGATGTTTTGGGTAGGAAAAAAAAAAGACTGTAGATGTGATTACTGACAAATTGAAATAACTAGAATCAAAGACACAGACAACTGTCTAAATGTTTAAAAGACTTTCAATGCTAAAGAATCCAGGAACCCATAATAATATAAAACAAACCCTTCTTTAGGTGAGAAACAAGCTGAAAAAGCTTACTTCACCCTCAAATAATTGCACGTAAGATAATGGAAAGGAATAATTTCTAAGGATAAGGAACTAAAGGTGAAGGGAAATAATGAATGTGGAGGTAGCTCCCAGGGAGTCAGGCCCACTGCGGTGTGGAGAGCTCTTACAGCGAATGACCACAGGGATTTTAGAATTGCTTTGAATTACACACTGACTGCAAATGTTTCTGATCTCTTTCCTACTGAATGGGAATACTACAGTAGTATTTTATGTTTGGGGTGAATGTTAGATACTGTATTTTTGATATGCATAGGACTTATTAGGGAAATAGGTATAAATCTGCCTGAGTTTCTGGACTGAGCACTTGCCCTGATTGATAGGCCATTTGGGTTTTTCTCCTCAGGAGAGAAGAAGAATATATTCTATCTGCAAAAAGGAAAGAAAATTATAATTTTGGTGATTTGAAGGGCATGATAGTGTCTGTCTTTCTACTTGGTGGGCACATGAAAGCACTGTTCTTGGTAAAGTGAGGTCATGTGACATGTTTGGGTCAATGAATTGTTGAAGTAGGGCATTTAATTGTCAATGCAAGATCTTCTAGGGCCCTGACAGGAGATCCAGAATGATGCAGATAGTGCTGCTTCATCTGCACAATCCAAAATGAGGGCAAAGGAATACATGTTCATGAGCAATTTTTTTTTTAACCATGAGAACTGTGAGGTCTAGTGTAACATAGCATATTCTGTATAGACTGTTTATTCTATACTGCATAGTTTAAAATTGAAGATTGATGTATCCTATGTAGGAAAGCATCCTGGATATTGAAGTCTTGGAGCCTAGCCAGCTAGGATCCATTTTTACCCCTACCACCTGCTAGATATAGGATCTCAGATTTCCTATCTTTTCAAACCTCATATTTCTCATTTATGAAGTGAAGATAATAACTATATTTATTCCCCAAAGCTGCCAAAAATTGCTTCAAACTTTATGGCTAAGACAACAGGAATTTATTCTCCAATATATTTTTTGAGGACAAGAAAGCTATATCAGTTCACTGAACAGGAATTAAGATGCTAGCAGGCTGGGCTCCCTCTGGAGGTTCTGAAGAGAATCTATCCTTGCCTCTTTCTGTTTCTGGTAGCTGCCAGCATTCCTTAGCTTGTGGCCATATCATTTCAGTCTCCACATCATCTTCTTACATCGTCTTCTCCTCTTCTGAAATGTCTGATCTCTCTTACAAGGATACTGTGATTGAATTTAGGGCCCACTTGGATAAACCAAACTCATCTCCCAAATCAGATACTTTCTTAAATCACATTGGCAAAAATGCCCTTTCCTTCTCAATAATGGCTACAGGTTTCAGACTAGGACCTGGTTCCTCTTGTGTCTATTATTATGCCTACTATGGCAACTATACTTGAAGGCATTTTATGGATTAAATGAGATAATGTGCCTCGAACAGCTATATGTTGGTGCATGAATATATGTTATTCCCTAAAATGTCAAGTGTTAAGATATCAAGTGACTGTTTTGGACCCCACAGTTCACATATTAGGTATCCCATAAAGCTTAAATAATTAGCCAGCAGTCCTAGCACTAGAGAGACTGAGGTGGGAGGATTGTTTGAGACTGGGAGTTGGGCAATATAGCATGATCTTTCATCAGAACAATAAAATAAAATTTAAAAAAGGAGAGAAAACTGAAAGAGCTATTAACTTTTATCAGTAATTAAAGACTTTGAATTGGGTAATTACCAGATTGAAAACTATTGTTGCCATGAAACCAGAATTTGGTGGTGGTGAAAACAGAGAAATGTAAACACATGGCTGTTGTGATACAAATTAAATTGGGTGTTGCGCATGGTGGTCATAAAAGGCCTCTGATATCTGAATAGTATTAGGAAAGAAAAATACAATTTCCTTTTTAGCCTCTTTTATTTTTCTCTCCAAATGTGAAAAATAGGATCCTGTACCAAGACATGATTACTTATTCAAAAACCCTATTTTAGAAATGCTTGCCTTAAGAAGTCGTGAAAGTGTTGTTCAGATTTAGCACATTACAAAAATCTTGTAGGCAGAAATAGTATCGCTCAGTGAAGAAAAGACTGAGCTTAAATCCTATTGTGACTAAGCCTGCTGCTGTTTCTTTTTGAATATCATGTTAATGTGGATGCAAATGCACTAGGGTTTCAGTGTCTCACTTAGCCTCCCCCTACCCCCCCACACCCCATTCCCTCCTCTGCCGAGCCCTGCCATTAATCACCACTTGCCTGTCTGGAGATCTCCCACGGTTTGGTCACGGCTCCAAGGTCACAAGCTGTCATTAACATTGATCTGAAAAACAGAACCGAACAAAACAGCCTGAATGATCTTTTGTAGCATTCCTAAACAAACCCGTCCTAGATAGATAAATAAATAAAATGAAAACAAGGCCAGTTCACGTCTTCTTTCCCTCAACAAGGGGCAGCACTGTTTATAGTCCCTGTGTTTGGAATCTCTAGCATGCCACTACACTGCTGAGAAGACAAAGCGCTCACACATCCCCTGGTGGCCCTTTTTGTTTGGTCTGCAGCAAACCAAGGAAAGCAAAACACTCCTTTTTCTACACCTGAACCAGGCAAGCTCTGTTTAAAATAATTTATAATGCACAATGTTGCTGTTTTGTTTTTTGTTAAACTATAAGCCAGGGAATCAATATATTACACTATGCACATGTCCAATGAATCTTTTGCTGACTTCTCATTGATTGATGGTAACAGAAGAATATCCACACCAAAGAGGTGAGACACACGACATATAAGATGCAGGGTGCTCCTTCATTTTCATGGGCTCCATAGAGCTGAGATTTATGGGAGCCATACCATGTCATTCTAGTTTACTACCTGGATCCTACATGTTTTATGAGCATTATGAAGAAGAAACACCTTCAGCCATAGCTTTCATTAGACTGAGCATGTAAGAAAACACAGAAATGATTTGAATAAGGTCTTTGAGAGGCAGACTTACTAGAATTTTACATCAAATGATGGAAACACAGGAATGATGAAAACAACTGAAATGGTAGGTGGATTATAATTTGATGTAATGGGAAGGGGAAAAACAAGACACACAGTCTTTGTCCCAAACCTGCTTTCTTTATGTTAAAACTAACAGTAGGTGATGAAAGTAATATAGGATTTGAGCGGGGAGATCACATCTTGGCTGACTGCTTTTGGAAGAAAGGGTATGTTGTTAAAGGTCAGAGGGCTGTCCTGCAGTTGGGTCTTAACATTTTCTATGCCAGATCCCAGTGCCTTTGAATCATGTCTGCGGCCCAGATGGCAAAGCAGGCTCCACTGAAGGGAGGTTTGTATAATTTCACCAGGAAATCTCTCCAGGGAGCGAGACTGCTCAGCAAATAATAGGTTATTCAAGGCACAATCAGACTGCATCAGCATCAGCAGCCTGTTCAGATTGGAGCAGCACTTAGAAAGCAGCCAACTCCAAACAACCCAGTGTTAAGCATTATGCAAAAGGAAACACATGGGTCTACTCTTCATTTTTGATCCTTTGTATTATAAGCATTTCCATAGTACATACCGTATGCCTCTCTCTGTACTAAGTACTTACCCAACAAACTACTAGTAAGTGAATCCTTACTACTCACAGTAGTGAGCATTATCGTTCCTCTTTACAAATAAGTAAATAGAAGCATAGAGAGATTAGCTTTTCAGAGGTGAATAAAGAATTTACTATCCTGTGTTTATTACAAAGCCACTGGAACCCATCTCATTATATTCTTATACTTTTCTTTTTCTGTTCTGTTGGAATGAGAATGTGGGTTAACATGTGGGGTTTGGCAGTACCTCCTGAACAGAAAATAACTACTGCAAAGTTGCCTACTGGGATTATAATTTGTATAATTACTCAGGTTCTGTTCAATTGATCATTTAAAACTTATCATATTATTATTACCTTAACCAACTGATCAACAAGTTTCTTGCATAGCTGTTAGGTGCTCAGATGATGATGATTTTAATAGCATTTATTGAATAGTCACTTCAGGGTGATTGACAGTTTTTATTTGAGATAAGGGTTCTAATATTATTTCCATTTTTACCTACCAAAAATTGTGGCTCTGAATAGTTAGGTAGCTTGTCCAAGGTTAAAATTGCTAGGTGTGTCAAAGTTAGGGCTGAAATTCACAACGTCTCACAGAAGATTCCTTACACCAACAAATGCCCTAATAGTAAAAGAGCAGGAAGTCTATGCAGAAAATGATAGAAAAGGCTGGATGTAGGATAGGTTAATTGACCAAAGCCTTTACCCAATTAGCACTAAACAGAGGGATCAAGTAAAGTTGAAGATTTAAGAAGGATTTAGCCAGGCCATGGTGGCTCACGCCTGTAATCCTAGCTATTCAGGAGGCTGAGATCTGAGGATTGTGGTTCAAAGCCAGCCTGGGCAGAAAAGTCTGTGTGAGACTATAATCTCTAATAAATTACTCAGAAAAAGCTGGAAGTGGTACTGTGGCTCAAATGGTAGGGCATGAACTTTGAGTACACAAAGGCGAGCCCTGAGTCCAAGTCCTGAGTTCAAGCCCAAAGACTGGCAAAAAAAAAATGATCGTTAGACCTTTAGGGAGTAGATGTGAAGATCATTTGAAGAAGGAGTGGAAGGAGAGAGAACAAGCGTATGCATAAACTGGCAAGAGCCTAAAAGAAGGATTGACAGGGAGAGCTGAAATGCAAGGGCAAGGACAGATAGTTACAAAGGAAATACTAAAGGAGAAGAAGGCACAGTTATCATTATTATTATTTTTAAAATCAAGTTTCTGCAAGAATTTATATTTCTAGAGTGAGAGAACAGAGAGGAAGCTTGTATCAACTGTTCAAGTTCAGTCCAATTTATGATTAAGTGAATCACCTTGGTCAAATTGAATGCATGGCCTGAAAGAAGGGCATCAAATTTCTGTCCTAAGTAGCAGGAAAAGAATGGTTGTGTACCTAGCATATCTAATACTGGCAGCGGAACATTTTAAGTATTGTTATCTATTTGATTAGTTCTGTAATTTTAAAACAATTAATAATTTACACAAGAGGCCCTAGATTAAAACTCTAGAACCACCAAAAATAATTAAAAGAAACAATTTTTATTTTAATAATACATTCAAATTTAGTAAATAATTGTATGTTTGAGCTGAAGTTTCTCTGTACCCAACAATGTTGGGTAAAGAGAGCAACCTGTTTCATTGTTTAACATTTTAAAGACAAAAACCACATATAGTCACATAGAATGCCAGGATGGAAGGAACTCAGGTTATGTGTCTGTATGGTGCTATCTTTGTTCATTTCACATACACTGTGGAAAATAGGATTTTGTACAGCTAGAGGTATAAAATTCATTGTGAGTGAGTTGGTGTAGACTCCAGATATAGTTTACTCTGGAACATGAGGAGCTAAGTTCACTTGTTTGAGGGACTGACTATAAAACCAGGCATTTTTGGATTTTGCTTACATTATAACACATATACAATGAGAGGGTAAGAAAGAACTGCTAATTTCCTGTCAATTATTTTTGTGTTCAGCAGTAAAAAAAAACCAAAAAAAAACCAAAAAACAAAACTGGTTAGAATTTATCTCAACCAAGGATTTTCTTCAGGGAGAAATAGTACGTCACTGACATTATTCAAAGCTTAGGGCATATGGCAATGCAAACTGGCTTTTAGTTGGTTTTGTTACTATTTAAAAATTCTCTGCAGATATTGTTTTATCAGTGCCTACCTTCGGGGCATCTCAGTCAAACCAAGCAATGCGACAGGAAAGACAGACACCTGCCTTTTATATACTGTGCTTTCAAATAAGACATTTTTTCCTGGTGGGCTTCCCTGGAAAAAAAAATTGAAATTTTCTGCAGAAAAATATCTAGCTGGAAGCTGGGGACAGGTGATTCACGCCTGTAATCCTGACTATTCAGGAAGTTAATATCTGAGGATTATAGTTGAAAGCCACCCTAGGCAGGAAAGTCCTTGAGACTCTTATCTCCAATAAATTACCAAAAAAGCCAGAAGTGGAGCTGTGGGGAGAATTCCAAGGCCTGCAGTTAAATGGAAAAAGCAAGTTCAGTTTGATATGCAAATATGCAGTTTATGTTAAAATAATGTGGCATAAATATCCAAATATGTAATATACACACTTGAAAATGGAACAGTGAAGCGTGTTGAGATTGGTTTGGGAAGAGGAAGAGGACTGAGGTAGAGTGATAGAAGGGCTAAGTCAGTTATGCAAATGTAGACATGTCAAAACGAAACCCCCTTGTAGAATTGATGCTATTTCTTTAATGTAGGAAAATGATGGTAGGTGTTGGTGTTTCACATTTGTAATCCTAGTTACTTAGGAGGCTGCAAACTGGGGATCAGTTTCAAAATCAGTCTGGGCAAAAAATGTCCTTGAGATTTTTATCTCTAATTAGCCAGCAAAATGTCAGTATGTGAAAAAGCTGAGCCAAAGCACATGGCCCTGAGTTCAAAGTTCAAGCTTTAGTACTAACAAAACAAAAAACAAATAAGAAAATTGGGAAAAAGCAAAAATGGTCACAGGGTACACAGGTGTGTAATACTGTGGGAATGTCCAGGAAAGACAAAACAAGCTGATAATGGAAGATAGCTATGCAATCAGTATAGGCATTGGGTTGGAGCTCAAAGGAGACTGGGCATACATTTGTAATGATTTCATTCATTTCAGAGAAATAGATTCATATATTGCATAGTAATTTCACAGTAATTACAGTCATTCATAGTATTTCACACATGCATATTCATATAATGTGTATATAATTATTCATGGAATACAGAAATTACATGAAAAGAAGTCTTCTTGCAAGAAGTTGAGTGGACAAGTGAAATGTCAGAGTGATGGAAAGGGGGGAAAGAGAAAACTAAGATGGGACTTTGAGAAAGTCTGGCCTCTAATTCACTGTGTGACTTCAGGTGGCCTTGTACTCATGATCCTAATGCCTCAGCCTCCCAAATGCTGGGAATACAGCATATAGCAACAAGCCTTCCTTATTGAGGAGCTGCAAGCACATTTTTAGGTCTAGAAAGGCCATCAGCATCAAAACAAGATTTTGAAAATGGAAGCCAAGATCAGTCATCTATACTGGCTTGAAGGAGGGTATGGGGGGACAACAATAAAACTAGGATGAGTAGAGGTGTCATTTTGAAGAGAGGAGAGCTCTTTCACTCTGAGAAGAATGAAGAAAGGTCTGTAAAGGTAACCAAGAAGTATTCAGAGTGGAGAGGGATGAGATTAAACCCTCTGTGACCTCAAGAGACTTCCAAGTGAGGTTGGCTCCAGAGGGAAGGAGGCAGGAAATATCCTGAACTGGAAGTAAGGAGTTGATAAATAGCAGATATATAGCTAAGATAGGAATCACGCTTAGGGTAACTCATGGTTGCCTAGTTGTGAGCCCAAACCAGGACCTCATACGCTTCCCAATAAAACATAGTAGTGTGAGAACAGGAAGGAAACAGAAGAGGAAGACAGTGAGAGCATGGTCTAGGAGAGAGATCAATGACACTTAATGTGCTGGAGCGTGTGTAGAGTGGTTTGCTGTGCAAAGTCTAGAACAGGTCCTTACTTCTGCCCCACACAGTGTTTAGGTTGTTTTCTATCCACAGTGCTTATTATCCCTAAAGGAAAACAAAGGTAACTTACCACTTTTCTGCACTCTGGGTAACTTTGGTTCCTAAGGTTAAAAAATCCTGTCTCTGCCCACTTGCACCTTTCCAACACCAGAAAAAATGAAGAAATCAGGAGTTGGTGAAAGTAAATTAATTTTCTAATTTTGAAGATAGATTTATGGAGAGGAGAAAAAGAAGTAATAAATTGCAAGACAAAACGATCCATTCTTTATCTTGTCTCTAGTTGTTCAACTAATCTCAGGGTGTTTTGGATGTAAGTGAAGATTTATTACTTCAAAAATCTCTTAATATGCTTTTAGCACTGTCAGAAAAGTGTGTTTAAATGTTCAGATAATGAAAAAACACTGAAATATGAGCTTTTTCTTACCGAAATATATCACGATGGTTTTTGATGTCCCAATCATATTCTCCTTTACTGACAAGTTCAAAGAATTCAGTTCTCCTCCTGCAGGAAAATCAGATGAAGAAAAAAAGAAATAACCTGGAATGAAATTTCTGTCTGTGGGGTGACAGATACATTTATGGGGGACATATAAGACCACCTGAACCAACTGACTTAATATTTGAAATCATAAGGCTAAATAAAGCACTATTAAGTCACTTAAAAAAAAAAGAATGCTGAGGCTTCAAGAGATATCCACATCACTTCTGAATATATTTACAGTGGAGGATATTACAGAACCATAAAATGGAAGACAATGTGAAACTGCCTTCAGGATTATGCGCTGACACTCTGTGACACTGTAAGTCAGAGGAGGGAGGCAAGGACAAATAAAAAGAGCGGACAGTTGCAGAATGTTCTTTTATCATCCAACATAGAATTGAGCTGCATCATGACCCGAGGAAAGGTAGGCTCCCTAGTAGTAAATTCAGGATAAAAAATATTTGCTTTCCAGGTTGGAAAGCAACTATCTCACCATTTCAGTGCTTAAACACATCGGCTATGGAGACAGAAAGTAACTCTCAACAGTGACTCAGTTTCCTACACGCCGTGCAACTTTGCAAGGTTGCTTAAGCTATCTGAAATTCACTTTCTTCAAGTCTAATGTGAAGATCATATTTGCTAACCTAGGATTAAATGTGAGGATTAAATGAGATGATAAAAGTGAAACCTTTAGCCCAGAGTCTGATACTTTAAGTGTTTGATGAATCTAAACACGCACCAAACACACACACACACACACACACACACACACACACACACACACACACACACACACCATCTACTAATTTGGAGATATATAAAAGATAAAGATGGAACACCTGAAAGTTGTAAAAAGAGGAAGGTGCTTAGCTTGGAGGCTCATGGAAAACTTTCTGGAGGAGCTTCTAGTCACCATCCTCATCATTTTAGGCACCTGGATGGGCCACTTCAACCTATGAGTTATTTCAAGAAATTACCAGACTCCAAGCTCCATGAAGACAAGGGCCTGGCCCATTTCTGTTCACTCCTTCTAGCTCAGTGCTTGCAACAGTACCTGAAGCTCAATAAATATTTGTTAAATTGATGAATAAATTAAAATGATTACTTCAGAAAGTAATTTTTCAGCCACTGATTTCAATTAGGTTCTAGGGGCTTTACAGTTAGAGAAACTGAGATTCTAAAACAATGTGAGATCTATTTAAGAAAAATGCTGTCAGATTCCTTCAGACTAGAACCTACTGGACAACATAACAACTTACATGAAGTAAGAACACAATTCCCATCCAATATCTCACTCACTCTCCACTAAATATCTTTCTATCTGCAGATAGAAAGGGAAAAAACATTTTTGAGAGAAAGTGAAGGTATATTACCTAGGTGGTTAACTTATTGGGGAAAAAAATCACTTTTTAAGAAATATAAATCTTTGACATGCAAACTGAATACCATCATGAAAATAAATTCCATAGTGATGAAATATTAATAGGTAGAGTTTCTGGTATGAAATTCTTAAATAAACTGAATGCATGATTGGTCTTTGGTTTCATATGACACTAACAAAACCAGATTTCTTCACACTGGGAAGAGAACATTCATTACCCCAAGTCAATACCTTCTATTTATTCTGTCATTTCTCTGACTAAGGCTCCAGAAGTAATTCTGTCAAGTTAAACTTGGGACATCAAGGGCTGAGGGTTGTTTGGCTTGATGGTAGAGTACTTGATAATATGCACATGGACTGGGTTTAGGCCCTGGATTAAATCCCCCAAACCACAATTGGAACTGTGAGAAATCTAGTATTGATAGAACCGTATATACTGTATACCTGGTAATCTGTTTCCTCCCATCATAAGATGACCACATTCTCTGTTTGGTACTAAGCATCTTCACATATATCTTTATCATTTTTCTAGGTAAGTGATACACCTAGCATTGTTCTGCATTTTTTTTTTTATTATTTTTGGTCCGGTCGTGGGGCCTGAACTCTGGGCCTGGGCGCTGTCCCTCAGCTCTTCCGCTCAAAGCTAGCGCTCTACCACTTGAGCCACAGTGCCACTTTCCGGCTTTTTTCTTTTTGCTTATATGGTGCTGAGGAATCAAACCCAGGACCTCATGCATGCAAGGCAAGCACTCTACCACCGAGCCACCTTCCCAGCCCTGTTCTGCATATTTTAAACCTTCATAGAATAATATCATATTGAATGTATTCTTTGGCTACTTGCTTTTCAAAAAAATGATTATGAGATTGATCTGTATTGGTATGTATACTCTAGACCACTCTTTCTTACAGATGCATGGAGTTGCATGTATGATGATGCCACTGGTTATATACTCATCTTCTGATGATGACATTTTAGATTGTTTTCATTTTTTAAATTTTGTATTATTTATATTGTTTCTATGAACAACCTCGTACGCTTCTCCTTGTAAATTTGTGTGTGAGTACTGTGTGTGTGTGTATATATAAATAAATATATATATATATATATATATGAGTACAAGTAAAATTTCTGAGTCATCTGTTTGAATTTTCATTATAGTTGTAGACTATGAGTGTTGTCAATAACGTCTGAATGAGGTCTTCTATAATTCTCACATTTTATAGGTGGGGAAACTCAAGGTAAAGGAAGGTAAAATAATTCTCCCTGAGAAGTTGTGGGCAGGTCTAGTTAGATTCTAATTCCCCAGTCTCCATTTTGGGCCCTTGGGATAATCTTGGTAAACTTTAGGTAGCACACCTCTTTGAAGCCAGATAGGCCTTCATGTTGAGAGTTGATGCCATGTCCCAGCTGCCCATCTTCATGAGACAGGATAGCATCATGGGCATCTGTCCCCAGTCAGAGGCAGTACCAATTAAGGTAGACCTAGACAGAGATCTCTCCATTAAAGAAGGGCCCAGCCCAAGTTGATGGTCCACTGTGCAGGTAGTGTACTTCAGATTTCCTCATTCTCAACAATAATTACAAAACAACAAGAAATTTCACTGTGCTTTTTGGAATGAGTTTATACATAGAGTTTGTCCTTTTAGCGTGTGTGTGTGTGTGTGTGTGTGTGTGTAAATTGTAGAGTCAATGACATGAAACTGTTAGAAATAGAAGTACTTTTAGGAACAGGGGACTCTTAAAAGGAATGTTTGAAAATCCACAAAATTATATAATACTCCCCAGATCCAGACTCTTTTTGTCATGAGGAACTATGTCATTAACTTCTCAAGCAGATCATTGGGAACCTTGGATTTCAAGGACAATGGCAAGTACCTCAGCTAGTGAAAAGCAACTTACTGGAAAATCTCATTTATAATCAGATATGTTTTTATTAGGCTTTTATTCTGCTCTGCTGACATATGTTCCACTCAGAAAAATGGCAGTCTTTTAAAAAGCATCATTTCAACAGAACTGTTAAAATTACCCTCAAAAATAATTCCAAAGATTGGTTACGTTTACTCACCGCTACACTGAAGATCTTTCTGGTTTGTGATTTATCTGCGAGGCACCTTTTGTTTGTAAAATGAGAAATCACCATTCCTGTGTATATTTTAATCAGAGAGTGTGTGTGTGTGTGTGTGTGTATGTGTGTGAATTTAAATGTGTGTATCTTATACATGTTATCTGTTCATCTGATGATTTGACCCTCCTTAGCCCATGGACATTTGGAAGCTTTCCTGTGCAAGTGAGAAGCCATCCTGCATCGCCCCTGCATTCTCAGCTCCAGACTTACCAGGCAGAGGTTGCAGGAAGCTTATCTGTGTGGGCAGGGAGGGCAGGTGCAGGGGGAATCCTGTTCCCTTGGTGTTCTTTCAGTTTATTCATAGGTGAATCATACATGTGTAATTAGTTACTGAAGGCATATTCTGGAAGGTTTATGGGCTTTGGGCACCAAAGCTTTGGAAAGGGGAATAAAAAGTACTATGCAGATGTCAACTCCTGTCATTAATTTTTTTTTCTTTCTTTTTTTGGGGTCCAGTCGTGGGGCCTGAACTCTGGGACTGGGCACTATCCCTCAGCTCTTCAGCTCAAGGCTAGCGCTCTACCACTTGAGCCACAGCGCCACTTCCGGCTTTTTTCTTTTTGCTTATGTGGTGCTGAGGAATTGAACCCAGGGCCTCATGCATGCAAGGCAAGCATTCTACCACTGAGCCACCTTCCCAGCCCATGTCATTAATTTTTTTAAGGTAGGATCTTTCTGTGTAGTCCAGGCTGGCCTCATCCTCTTGCCTCTGCCTCTCAAAGGGTGGGATTACAGCACATCCAGCATGAAGTTAATTTCAAAGTAAATGTCCTCCTTGCTCTAGATTAGCATTGATAACATTAGCTAAACCCATGAGTGAAATGACCTTTTCCATGCTTTGTTTTGTTGATAGTTATAAATGAAGGAAGCAGAAAACCTTAAATTACTCTAAATGTAGAACATGGCAGATTGGAGGTTCTAATATTCCTGTCCAACACAATCAAAGTAGTTGTGAAAACTGAGATCTAGGCAGAGCTTGTTCCTGCTGCTTTGTGCAGTGACTCTGGCTATAGCCTTCCACCTGTGATAGTATTACTGCTTTCTTCCTTCCCCTGTGGGATCTATGTGCCTGTAGTCCTATGTTTAAGAATTGCTCATTTTCTATTTAGTTGTAATATCATGTGGATGAGTTTTAAAATGTGTGTGTTAGACAGGAACCAGTGGCTCATGCTTGTAATCTTAGCTATTTCGGAAACAGACTTCTAAGGATCTCATTTTGAGGCCAGTCCAGGCAGGAAGTCCAATCAGACTCTTATCTCCAGTTAACCAGCAAAAAGCCAGAAGTGGAAGTATATGGGTCAAGTGATAAGAGTACTAGCCTTGAGTGAAAAAAGCTAAGGGTTAATGATCAGGCTCAGGCCTGCGTTCAAGCCTTAGTAGCAGAACAAAGAAAAAAATGTGTCAGAAAAACTACCAAAATATTTAACCTGTTAAAGGCCCATATAAAATGGGATCACACACATACAAATCTACTAAGTAAACACTCAGGAAATCTCAGCTAATTGTGGCAGCTGATTAGGCCATCTTTGCTGACTTGCTTGCAGACAAATAGTACCAAACCTTTGTGACATCTCTTTGAAGTTGTAACGTTTGTGATTTTAGATGTCTCTCTCTGCCCATTCCAAGTGTCATCTTTTATGAAGCATATTTTATTAGGTTTCTGGCTGAATGATTTCTTTTTTATAAGGTATTTTAAATTATCAAAGCTCTTCCTGGTAGGTAATCTTTTTTGCCTTCCACAAGGACCTTAGCAGATGGGAAGGGTGAAATGCCTATCCTCATATTTCTGACAAGGAAACCAAGGCAGAGTGAGGTTAAGTAAGTGGGAGCCTCTCTTAGTCACGTGGCTAATCACTGACAGGGTATGTCTGATTCCTGCTTGAGCTGATAAAATTACTCTTTAATTATCAGGGACTGCAGGGACTAAGAAACAGGCACAGGAAATCAATTTCAGAAAATCATTCAACAGTAACCAAGTTTTCAGTGAGTTGGAAAACCAGACTAAATAATTAACCCCCCAGACTTGGGGTATGAAACCTAGACAATCATATCAAGGATTTGTTTGTTTTCCTATAAATCTTGTAAATCCTGCCTTTATGCACTGTGAGTGGCATAGAATCCCAAAGACACTTGAGCCATTAGAAATGGAAAGTTTCAAGATTGTTTCAAAAGAATCTCCACATTTCCATGCGTTTTTGTTTTTTTTTCCCCTCTCCTGGAGCACAGCAAGAATCCCTGTCCCTAGTAATGAGCCACAAATACTTCTCCAAAAGGCAGGATCCATTCCCTGCCACTCTGGTCGTTTCCTCAACTCTATCATGACATTTGATTTGAGTAGTAGGAGCAGAAGAACTAGTGGGTAATCAGACTTCAGAGCCAGATGTAGGGACCACCTTACATGCTCTAGACCCCATTTTCTCCAAATTTTGAACTATACCACTGAAACCACAGATTCTACCCTGGAACCAGTCCTGCTGGGATTCAATATGGAACTGGGGAGAGCTATAGAAATCGCTAGCCTTGAGTGCACAACCTGGAATTACATGGAAGTCAACACCCCTTAGAGTAAACTGGCTGACAAGGATGGATGCTAGTGGAAAGTTCTGAGACACAGACTTTCTCAGATGGTCCCATCATCACTGGTCAACCTGGCTAACCATGGAGATGACCAACAGGGAATGTATCCTTCCAGTGGCTTCCAGTGGCTTCCCTCTTTTCCATTTCACTGTCCCAGTCTCTGCCTCTGCTTCTCAGGCATTCTTGCTGTATTTCCCAAACTAAACTAACTATATTTATGCCACAATCTCCAATTGTGACTTAGAAAAGAATATATTAAACCCAGGTTCATGTTAATTTTAAGCTGATTAAAGTATAGCTGGGAAAGTCAGTATTGCCACAAACTGTGTCCTCAATCAACATATTCTTGATTCATTCCTTGGAAGGGAAAAATGGTGGTTGTAGGAAAGGCCCTCCTCACCCAAAGGATGTATGGTTTCAGTTTTGCCAATAATTAGTTACGTGACCAAAGCTACCCTATTTAACCAATGGAAACTCAGTACCTGATTTCTCAAAATAAAGGAGATGAATTAGATGGCATCATTTCTAAGATTCCTTCCAGCTCTGTGATTGTATGTGAAATAAAGCATCTGGGTGACAGTGTGTAGAGTTACTTTCCCCTTCATTAACTTGAGGGATTGTTTTGGCTAAAAATATGGCAATACTTTAATGCAGCTTTAGACAGGCAAGTGAATCAGTCCCCTGAAGGTCTAGATTAGAGAATGAATAGCTATTCAGAACCTCAAAAAATAATACTGCTGGCAGAAAGAGAACAAGCCAGCTTCTATGAGAGTCAGCAAACATTAGCAGGGGCTGCAGCATTAAGATAAGAACAGAGTAATGAGAAACCGACTCGCCACCAACTTCCCTGTCTGCATCCCAGCGGTCACTCATCCCTAACAAGGTTTACTTGATAAATGGACTCCATGGGCTGAGTTTTTTTTTCTCCCTTTAAGAGGTGGTTGAAAACTTGGTTTGGGAAAATGCTTCTACTTTGAAAAAAACCCACAAACACAAAATCCACCAGTGTCAGGGACAAGAAATAAAAACATTAAAGAATGCTTTCCAAAATCCCAGATCAAGGAGGATCAGTCCAGAAAAAAAGAAAGTCATGATAGTTAATGGAACATGAAAGCCACAAAACATGCAAAAGAAATATATCTATAAAGCAAGTGAGAGAGTTGATGTCATCCCTTGTAAGATATTTGAGATAAGTATTATCTCCATTCTACACATGGAGAAAATAGGCTCAGAAGGGAAGTAATTTAATGACATACAGCTAGTTAACAGTAGAGCTGGGATTCTTATCTTTTTAAGGATGTATGTTTATGTTAATTTAAATTTATATTTATCAAAATACTACATGGACATACTAACAAACCTAACAACAGCACTAAAAAGACATATAATGAAGTGTAGCTATTTTCCACCTTTCTGCCTTTTGTTCTTTGCATTTCCCAATGCTCTCATGTTGTGTTTCTAATTGTGATTATTTCTCTTAAGTGGTGTGTACTCATATTTGCTAAGCAGCCACTCACTCTACCACTTCTCTAGGATTATTTTTAAGGCATTCTATTATCGCCTCTTGTAGGATAATACATAGACAGACCTGGTTGAAGTAGATAAAGCCTGTAAAGCAGAAATGAAATACAAGAATATATGGGGGCAGATTATGGATGACTTTGAAAATCAAACCAAATTTAAAGCTTTCTTAGGAGGCAATGAAGGAAATAAGTGATGGAAATAAGAGATGCAAGCCTACAATGACAGGAGCTTGAAGTGAAGCATTTCTGAGTATTTCCTATATACAGCTAATTGTAATGCAGGTCAAGATAATATAGAAGTCAGTCATGAGATACAAGAAGAGAGAAGAAAGTGGGTTCAAATCGCAGGGAAGGATGACAGAGAAAAACAATGAATGGAATGTTGGGGAGGCAAAGATAAAATGTGACAATGAAAAGTCTGCAAACCTTTTTACCTGTCAAATGAAGATAGAAAAGTATCAAATCATTTGTGATCATTGACAGTACAATTTTGATAGATTGTGCAGATGCACTGTGCTCTTTGAGTGTCACAAATATAGAAGTAATGTACACTATTTATTTAAAAATAGTAAAATAAAAGCAAGTTGAGAAACAAAAATCTGCTTTGGATCAAGTGAGATAATTGAAAATTTGGTCTTTAAGGTAAGAGAAGATGAAGCGTATCACTGGAAGAAGACGGTTCCAGGCTGTCAAAAGAGGAGTTATTTGATTGAGTCAGTCCTCACAGGGAATGAGAAAGATGTGATTTTCTGCCCAGAGAAAGGCCTGAGCTGTGGAAAAAGGGAAGACAGCTCTTCTAAGAAAGAAAAAAGAAGAGAAACCAAGAACTTGACTGTCTGGTCAGCCTTCCATCAATTAATATGTTTATAATCATGGTCATCAACATCATTATCATCAATGTTCTTATAGATTGGTTCAGAAATAGGAGCCTAAAATAGCAGTGATAGGCAGTTTTCAAAATAAAATTATAAAATTATCACCCTTTGATTTCTGACTCAAGAGTTCCACATAAGGCTCATTAAAAAAAATAGAAATCTTGCCATGGTAACCATGGATCTTTTGGCTTATACATACTAACTTAATGAACTTCATTTAGTTAGAGAAGAAGCATTAAAAATATAGCCCTTTTTACACATTGATATCAATGATAAAAGAACAGGCAGCCCACAACATGGACCTAAAAATTAACTATAAGCTGAAACTTCAGATATCCATTTGTCAAATAGATCAAATGCCAATACCTACTCAAAGTACAGAGTGAGGTCTGTTGCTAATATTGACTGCTTCAAAAGCTGCATAAGGTCACTGTATTCCTTGGAGGACAAATTAGCAAAGATGTTATGACCCTGTAATGAGAAAGTAAAAAGTCACCAAACACATCATTAAGTCTCTGGGTTTTGTTTACATGTTTTTCCTATATTAAAAAAATATCTGGGAACATAATAAAATCATTTTTAAAGCTTAATAAAAAATTAAAATACAAACATTCCCTGGCAAGTACTGCAAGGCCAGGAAGTGAATCATTTTTGAGGAGGTCCACGGAGGCATCCTTGATCACATGTTCAGCGTGGGAGGGAAAACCTTTAGAAACATTTGAATTTTTCATTTTAGGGATATGTTTGTGTCAATAACTCCACTTCACTACTAATTTCCTAGGGAAGTACATGAAAGAGATGCAGGCAAAACATTTGGGAACTATTTGACCCTACCATGAATATTCCACTACTAAAGAGTTAGCTGGCATTCTAGAAATGCTTGCTGTGACAATAAGATACGTAAAAAGGCCAATAGACCAATGGTTCTTAGTGATTATAAGGAGTTTTTGTGCTCTCTGTCTCTGTCTCTGTCTCCGTCTCTGTCTTTCTCTCTGTCTCTCTCTCTGTCTCTCTTCTGTCTCTCTCTGTCTCTCTCTGTCTCTGTCTCTCTCTCTCTCTCTCTCTCTCTATATATATATATATATATTTTTTTTTTTGTCAGTCGTAGGGCCTGAGCTCTGGGCCTGGGCACTGTCCCTCAGCTCTTCAGCTCAAGGCTAGCACTCTACCACTTGAGTCACAGCGCCTTTCTGGACTTTTCTGCTTAGGTGGTGCTGAGGAATCAAACCCAGGGCCTCATGCATGCAAGGCAAGCACTCTACTGCTGAGCCACCTTCCCAGCCCTGTCTAGAGATATTTTTTGATGGTCACAACATGTTGTGATCTGCTGACATTTAAAGAGAGAAGCCATGTATGCCCAGGAGTCCTACAATGCCCATGAAACTCTGTACAACAAAGATCTACTTGGCCTAACATGACAGGACTGCTGAAGGAAAGAAAGCCTGCATATACTACTAAAATGCACTTTTAGGAAGGCCTTGCTGGATTAAACTCAGTATAAGCAAATGATTACTGAACAGCTTTTGGACTCTAGACGTAACGTTTATCTAAGAAAAGTTGCAATTACAGCTTTATCACCATACTTTGGAAAAGCTTTCTTGCTTTCATCAAAGTTTGTTAAAGCAACACTCTAGTCAAGTGAAAATTCCTTTGTAATGTGACCAAAATGCTACTTAATTTATTAGTAAAACCAAGACTCATCATGCTTTGTGTTTTTAACTGGGGAACTTTTCAGGTTTTCTTAGCATGAAATATGAACTCATAAGCTTGTGCTCTGGGAACTGGACCAATTTTAACCAGAACTGAGAGCCAGAAGATGGTAGAGAAAGGGCAAATGACTGAGAATAAACTATTCTCCAATGAAAGGTAAATTAATCCTTTCAGGGACCAAGACTATCAATTAGTAAATTACTTCTTACTAGGCATCAGATGATAATCTGCTCCCTTGAGTTAATTTATCTTATTGGGTGAACCCCCTACTCCTTAAAGACTAGAGTATATTGGTTCTACCTGGGACCAAATCCAATATTAATAATAATTTTCAAATGAACTCTTCTAGACCCTTTATTCACCCAGTAAGAGAAAGACAAATAACTAAGGGAGTGCTGTGCCATAATTCTGCCTAGATTTTTTTCTGCCTGGGTGAGCATCAATCCATGGATCAGCCATAAGCAGATATTCCAGAGCCTGGGAAAAGTGTCTGAAGGGTATAGAAAAATAATCACCTGATCTAACCATATACCCAGTATCACCTATTGAAAGAAATATAGCATTGAGGCTTAAGTTAAAAGCATTTTGACAAAGGAAAAACTAATGTGAACTTGAGAATTCTGATTATTTTACAAAGATGTGAAGTGTGTGTGTGTGTGTGTGTGTGTGTGTGTGTGTGTGTGTGTGTGTGTGTGTTGGTTCTGGGGCTTAAATTTAGGGTCTTAAACTCTCATTCAGCTTACTTGCTCCTGACTGGTGCTCTACCAATTGCACCATACGTCCAGTGTAATAGTTTGCTGGTTAATTGGAGATGGAATCTCATGGACTTTTTTTTTTTTGTCCTGGCTGTCTTTGACCCGGTATTCTTCAGATCTCAGCTTCATGAGTAGCTGGGATTACAGGTGTGCAAAGGTGCGCATTTTGCTACCTTGACAAGACATAAAGCAACTAAAACCATTTCCAGACAACACAATAACAAAACTCAAAGCTCATGAGGTCTGCTTTACTTTTTTTTTTTTTGTCAGTCGTGGGGCCTGAACTCTGGGCCCTGGGCCTGGGCGATGTCCCTCAACTAGCGCTCTACTACTTGAGCCGCAGCGCCACTTCCAGCTTTTTCTGTTTATGTGGTGCTGAGGATTCGAACACAGGGCCTCATGCACACAAGGCAAGCACTCTACCACTAAGCCACCTTCCCAACCCCAGCTTTACTTTTGAAAAGGATTAATTTACATCAGGGCATAATTTATATTAAAATTGGCTTTGTACAGTTTCTCAAGGTTTAGTCACTGAAGTAGAGCCGAGATGCCTGGAAATTCTGCTTTTTATCTTTTGTTCAGTGATATGGTATGTGTAGAGTTGATGAAAAGGAAAAAGAGAATGTGGAGGGAGAAAGGTCTGCAGTGACCTCCCTCTAGCCATCTACCTTCTCTGCATCTATGAGTCATTTGAAAGGGGGATGGGAGATAACACCTGCCTTTCTGCCTTTCTGATGGACAGGTCAGCAGGGATCAGGGAGAAATGCCCACAGAGTGTTGAATGTGACAGATGAACAGTGCCTGGTTCCATTATTACTGTTAGTGTTCCTCAGAAGAACCCCGTGTGAAGGGCAGCCAATATGTTATATTTATATGAACACAAATTCTGTGGGAGCCAAGGTTGTTTTCTCCAGGAGACTTGGCATCCTGTTTAAAATCCCTGGCTTTCTGGGGTCAGAGTGGAAAGTCTTCTCATTTTCCTTTACAGAGGAAACAGGATGAACAAAAATGCCTCCCATGGCTCCCTCCCTCTTCCTCAGCGTTCTGCTACAACATGGCATTCATAGGAAAATTACACAGTCACAGATGTGAGGATGCCAGCCAGTTCCTGAGCACCTATCCCTGGTGCTTCATTCCCAGTGGAGAATACATCACCCTGGCATGGGCACATGTGCCCTGCTCCAGTTGCATTCAGGAGAGCAGTGACTCTCCTTTATGGGGTCGAAGGTTTTTGTGATAGTGCACAAGACAAGCTTTTGCAAGATAGGCTGGAGGAAAAAAAAAACCCTCCATATTTAATGATGCTATTCCAGCGAAGCAGGACCTTAATGATGATAATAATAATAATTAATGGCACAGCTAGAGAACTGACAAATAATGGGGAACAGATGATCCCTTCTTGCCCTCACAAAAATGAGTCTGTACGCCTGCAGAAAATTAAACAGATCTTTCCCTGGCAAGTTAAAACTCAGATGCCTCAGCCAGAGTCAGCTCATGGTTTCTGTTTTTCTCTGTGGAAAGCACAATGTATAAAAATTCCAACTACTTCTAACTCCTGCCTTGCCACAGGAAGCAAAATAAGGCATATGGCATTAGCCCTGGGCCTTAGGTTTAGTTGCAATTCCCACTTTTAAACTGATCTTACCAGCAATTTTAATTTCCTTTATCTTTTATAGATTTCTTGATTATGCTATTAAAGTACTACTTTGCTTGCCCGGTTTTTGCTTATAATGTGTGTGTGTGTGTGTGTGTGTGTGTGTGTGTGTGTGTGTGTGTGTGTGTGTGTGTGTGTGTGCGTGCGTGCACTGTTGTTGGGGCTTGAACTTGGGGCCTGGGTGCTGTCATTGAGCTCTTTTGCTTAAGGCTGGTGCTCTACTTCTGTGTATTTTGAATGTTTAATTGGAATCTCATGAACTTTCCTGTCTGGGCTAGCTTCCAACTTCAATTCTCAGATCTTATCTTCCTGCTAGGATTGCAGGTGTGAGCTACTAGCACCTAGCTCTACCTCTACCATCTTTTAACTGGCTTTTGCTTTTACAAAATGGGATTGTTAGGCTACTCAGTACTTGGATCAACTCATTCCCTTCGTGGGCTTCTACATCCAGTAAGGAAGGCAAGATGGTTTGTAGTTAGGCAGCTATACCTGTTACTTATAAGTGACTATGTAAAGCTTAAGAGTGAAACTAAAAGCATCAGCTCAGGAAGAACCTGAACAAGATCCTTGATCAGGCAAGTCAAAAAATCAAGTGAGTCACCAAAGTCCAAAAGATTGACTTAAACACTGGTTCCCCATGACTCTGTGGAGACTATGAGGAAAGAGAGGTAAGAATCCTAAGTCTGCTCTTCTGTTACTGGGAGAAGTGGAGCAAGTCATACCTCACTTTGAAGGATCATCACAGCATGGTTGAAATGGTGATGTTCTAAGGTAGCCGAGGTCCCATAGAGCTGGGCCAGCGCAGAGCCACTCCTGGAAGAGGACAGAAGGTGAGGTGACCATCGCCCACACCTGTTCTTTGGATTAAGCTGCTTTTCCTGCTTTTGGAGACCACCACACCAAGTACATTCTCAGGTGACTGCTTGTCTAGTTCATTCATCTCATAAGCAAATATTCCAGAAACTTTCTATATGTAAAGCTGGATGCTGTATGATTAATAAGACACAGTCACTGCCCTTCATAAAACTAGCAAGAGAGACATGATCAGAAGAAAGGATAATGCATGCAACAATACCACCAATACAAATGTATTATAGAATAGCATTTTGGGTCCAACTTAGGTGCTGTGAGGAGACACAACATCAAGCTCTGGGAACAGTGTAGGCCTCAGGAGATTTTGAGTGCCCCCAGCAGCTCTCCTACATCAAATGTGCTTGATTGTCCATAGGAAAAGACCTTGGGAATGTTCTACAGTGTCAACAAGTGAAGCTGACAACCTTCTGTGGTCTCTGTTATCTCCAAGATACCAATGTGAGTTTCTTAGATTTGGATTCACCCTAGCCATTCCTCTGTTGGTAGTTCTGGACACTAACTTGGCCTATTTAAGCCTCAGTTTCTTAACCTCTAATATTATGATCCTATCGTCTACTCATTTGTTGTTCATGAGACCACAATAAAATATTTGAAAGTGCTTGTCACAGTGCCTGACATGGAGTAGAATATAGTCTATTTTAATTACAAATAAGTTATATATATATGCATTTATATACATGCATGTTGATATTTCCATTTTAAATCAATAAAGTTTTAATACTTGAAGGGATTATTTTGAGTTATATGTAAATTTCACTTTTATAGAACAACCTACCCAACAATAACATCAGTAAAATGATCAAAATATTCATTTTTACAATTGTCTTTTTGGAATAGTAGTTGAGCATCTTAGGAGTCAAGAAGCAGCACACTGAGGAGAAGTATATTAAAAAGAAAAGTGAGTGTAAAAAAATTATCTTCAGGTATGTCCTTCTTTGGACAGACACCAAACCTCAGAGCGTAAATCAAAATGTCCTCCACAACTTCCCTATATGCATACGTGTATATTCTTTGAGAAAAAGACTTAATGGCAGTTGGTGCAGGTATGGCTTTGAAAAGGAAACTTTGAAGAGGAAAACTATGAAAGGTAATTAGGAAATTGAGAATTGTGGGGAGTTGGTGAAGAATGGGATTAGGCTGTCATGGCAGATTAATGTGCCCCAGTATTTCACTTCTGGGACCTGGCCGAAAGCGACAAGATGGGTTTTTTTCCCCCCAAGAAATGAGTATAAGAGATTATGCTAGAAATGAATAGAAGAAGTCTCCTAGGAGAATATACTACAAAGCTGCTCGGTACTGATATTTAATCATCAGGGGCAGCTGTAATAGAGAGGGGGATGAGAGGGGAATGCTGTCCCTGGAGAAAACAGGGGAGAGGTGTGGACAGCAATTTCAGAGTGCCGTGGTACTGCTGCCTTCTCTACCCATTGATCATTCATTGCACGCACTCTAATACTTAAAAATTAGGAATAAAATATGAAAATGCAAAGGTTCACTTATCAGAAAGGCTAAGAGTATAAATCAAATTGTGCTCTAACTAAAGTCATACTTTTTTATTATAGAGGCATTTTGCATTTTATATAGCAATTTGTCCCTTGCTAAATGTCTCCTGTTTTTTAATAGCCTTATATATGAAAAAAGGTAGCATATGCTTTGCTACATAATAATTGGAGCATTTAAATTCCATTTCCAAATCCCTGGAAAGGCTGTGAAGAGTTCAAGAGAAGAGAATTAGACTCTGATCACTTTAAGAGAAGAGACTGTTGACTGTATTTTCTTATTTCTCCCACCATACTTAACACAAGGATGGGACGTAGAAATCACTGGGAATAAAAAAGGATAACACATACAGCTTTCTTCCTAGGGATGATTTAAACTCTAGTAAACCTGATGGATAAATATTATTCTGATCAATAAAAAGTTCCTACATCAGGGTATAAAAAAGTCTCTTTCAACATATACTGTCAAAGGTAATCTTAAGTGAGATTTGGTGGTCAGAAGTGGCTCCCTTAGGTTGGGCTGGTGGACAGAGCTGATAGCAAGTTAGGAATCTCGAAGTATATCCTACAATCTTGAAACAGGTGGATTTGATCATATGACATGCCAAGAAAAAAGAATTCTAGTATTTGTGACTTAATATTTAATTTGCATGAATATCATTCATTTTGGAATCACAGTTTCCAGTTTTGTAAAATTAAAGCATTTTGAAATATGACAAGGTTTAGTTCAGTTCTATAATTTTTATGACTCTATGCTTTGAGTTTCTGAATGTCAAAATATATCTTAGTTTTGTAGAGCTCATGTATCTGGCAAGATGGCCAGTAAGCTATAAGCTCAAAGGCCCAAAATAGAAGTCATAGTGTCATGGAAGAAAACAATGCAGTGGTTTAGGAATGGCTTTCAGAATAGTCTTGGGTCCAAGTCTGCTCTGCAGCATTCTGAGTAGATGAATTGGGGCACGTAACTTACCTTCCTGAGGCTTCTGTAATAATGGAGAGCAAAGTATCTACAAACATATTGGGAAGGGCTTGAGACATAGTAAACAACAAATAAATTATAATTCTCATTGTTTATGGACTTCTAGTTGCATAAAACCAAAAATAAAGTACAAGATTAACAAAAAAAATTTGTTTAAATGATTCCAGGTACTCTGAGGAAACTCAAGTGTCTTAAGTTTGACTGAGTCTCCTAAGCAATAGGAACAGTAATGGAAAAAGCCAGGGACTGTTTTTTTTTGTCTCTCTTTTAGTTGAACAGCCTTTCTTTGTGGCTTCTCCCTGAAAATCAACTTCCTTCTTTTCTCCTTTCTGCAGAATTATCTTATTATTCCTTCCAACCCCTTGGGATATTCTGTTTATAGCTGTCTCCAAAATGGCAGCCCACCTCACAAGTCTATGTAGACCTGTAGTTTAGATCCCTATTCAGGATCATGGTAACAAGCTTCAAAATTCTAGGGGGATAACATCCAATTGGATTAACTTTGATTGGGTATATACTCTTGATTCAAACCACTGAGAGCTCAGCCAGCAGTGTGTTGCAATAGGCTTTCTTGCTGAGGAGAGGTCATGGATATCAGAGCACAATTTTTGTGAATTTCAAAGAACGCTCAAGGCTCTTACTCTCGGTTTACAGGCAGAATTTAACACATTTATCTCTTCTTTATTTATAAGTGGTAGAAGGGTAGGGGGCTGAAAAGAGGGCACAAAAAGGAGATATACTAATACTAGATTTCTGGTGGGGCCATTCGCTGGGATACCATTGGCCTGGGAGAGAGAAAAATCCTTTAAAAAATAGTGAAGGGCTGGGAAGTTTGCTCAGTGGTAGAGTGCTTGTCTTGCATGCATGAGTCCCTGGGTTCAATTCCTCAGCACCACATAAGCAGAAAAAGCTGAAAGTGGTGCTGTGGCTCAAGTAGTGAGCACTAGCCTTGAGCTGAAGAGCTAAGGGACAGTGCCCAGGCCTAGAGTTCAGGTCCCATGACCAACAAAAAAGAAAAAAAAAATAGTGAAACACATAAGAACTTAAAACAAGCAACTATTAAATCCTTTAATGAAAGGGTGGGTAGTTTACTTTGGTGAGTTCTAGGTGTTTGCTACATATAGTAGAAAACCTGTGTTTATCAAAGCTATGCTTTATCATAGTCTATGAAAGAGCGTATACTTTTCTTAAAGCAATAAACTATTAAAAGTTATATTTGAATAAGATAAAATCCTACAATTCATCATTTATCAAAAATTAATCATATGCTTATTGAAAAGGCAGTACCAGGGCATTATATGGGCATAAAAATTATCAAAGAGAGATCCTCAGGGATTTAAACCCCAAATTGATACTTTTGGAGTACTTCTGATGACCAAAGGAAAAGGATGGCATTGAAGGTAAAAGAAATAGCGTATTGGGTATCAAAGAGATGTCAGTTAGCAGGACCCCCGTTGATAACTTTCAGATGTCTTATGTCTGGAAAATGGATGCTTGGGTGGAGTAGGCTGGAGGCTGAGTGGGTGCTGGGCCAGAGAAACAATGCTTGATAAGAAATGTACTCATTACCTTGCTCATGTAACTCTAACCCCTCTGCACAGTATTTTCACAATAAAAAACTTATTAAAAATAAAACAAAAAATCAAACAAACAACAACAACAACAAAAGAATCCCCTTAGAGGGATAAGCTAAGGAGTGTGATCATTATCCTAAAAGTCACAGAAGGCTAATGGGTGGCTTTTAAGATGAGGAATGACCTGATCACTTCTGTGCATCAGAATATCCTAGCGTTCAAAGCCACTGGGAGGAAAGTCAGGATGTTTTTCACAATAATCTAAGATAGCTGCAAAAGAAGCAGCAGTTTCTGCAAGAGGGCAAAGGAGGGAGACACTTTAAGGAGTTCCAAGAAGGAAGTCTGAGTGACTTATGACTTGTAGATTTCTGGTAGGGCTATTCATTGAGAGTAAGAGAGAGAGAAGACCATGCATAGTGGGAAGATTGAGAGTGAGCTGACTGGAACTTCAAGTAGGAGGTACCTCTCAAACAGCTGAAAGGAATGCCTGGAGATAAGCTGTGGGTGATGGTTCGGTTATGGACTTGAGATCCACCAGCAGATGGACAGAGGCCCACACAAAGGCTGATGGTACATGAAAACAAAAGAGAAATGAGAGGAAGCATCCACCAGTGAAAGCCAGGCAGGAGGAGATGCCTTGGAGCACACAGGGAAGAATAATATAATGATAGATGAAAATCCTTTGTGTGTGAGATAAAGAGTTTCAGGAAGGAGACAGTAATGGTCAAGAAAGGGCAGCTTTGGGCAAAGGGGAATCACTGGTTTCTCTGGTGAGATGAAACTGGAAGCCCTCGGACAGGAGTACAATTGGAGGCAAGGAAGACAATGGAGACAGATGTCTTTCCAATAAGTCTGAGAAGGAAAGAATAGAGCAGTAGCTACAGAGGGAAGTGGTGATTAAAGTGGTTTTTTTTTAAATGGGGACAAGGGACAATTGTTCATATTAATAGGATGCAGGAGAAAATGGCTGAGAGATATGAGGAAGGAAGAAGGAGGTGGAGGGTTCCAGATAAGAGAGAAGAAAGGGATCCTAAGATAGGAGGCAAAGATGGGGATGGATAGAAAAGTTTGTAGAGGTCAGGGGAGGAAATGCGGGAATTCTCTTCCATGGCCTCTGTTTTCTCTGTGAAGCAAGAGGCCAGGTGGTCTGCTGAGTGGTGTCGGGAGAGGAGGCAGATCAGGAAGTGGCTTGGGAAGAGGATGCTTGCCGTATAACACTACTAATAAAGAGGGGGACAGAGCTGGCAAGGGACACAGGGAGATTGGTAGGGAACAGCACACCCAGCCAAGTTTGGAGAGTATATATCTGAACTGTCTCAAACTCTCACAACTTTCACATTTTCTCCTAAATGTTCTAAGTCTAGGCAGAATAGACGCTAGAGCTGAGGTTTACAGAAGGGATGTCATAGAAATCAAAGAGTCAAGAAATTGTAGAAGAGAAGGTAGAAGTCGTGGGCCACAGATTGCAGGGGGATAAAGACCTCAAAATTAATTTGCTCTTGGTAGATCAGGAACAAATGCAAGAGCCCAGGACTCCAAGCCTCATTGGGAGGTTTAGGGAACAAAAGGAATGATAAGGAGATTGTTAGTGTTTCACTTAACATAGGTTGGTGACCTGGAGGTTCTGATTTCAGTCGTATGAAGGTTAATCTCACTTCTCTATAGAAGCTTCCCCTAGCTCCTCTTCACCCCAAATTGTTTCTCTTAGTCCTCTGATCTCCTGTATCATTCTATTTGCAGATAAATAGTACAAAGAACATATAAAGCCCCTAGCTCAGATTTCTATCACCTCTTAAGTTCTGTAGCCTTGGCCATTGTATAGACCACCACTATACAGTAGCTATCCTGACCAGTAGTTTGCTTAGGGACAGGTTATTCTATCCTTGCACATTATGTGCAGGGCAAATAGTTACCTACACATGTCTGTATTTATGCAGTGCCTTTGTCTTCATGTAAATAGGCATGAGAAGAACAAAGTCTATTCTATTGTATGTGGCTTTACTTTGTTACAGTTTATATAATAACCACCATCAAAGAAATCCTTGGAGCAATTTTGTTGGAAATAAAGGAATATTTTGCTTCATAAAATTTCCTAAGACCCTTTTCATTTAATAGTCTCAGAACTAGACTTGGGAGTAGCAGGTCTATGTACTTTGTCACACCATGTAGGCAAATATTCTGAGAGGGAAAATGTAGGCCCCTTAAAACTGGAGCTTCTTAACTGACTGAGGTCAACAGAGACAGACCAAATCAACAAGCATGACATGAAGGGCAAATTTGCAATTAAAAGAAGAATGGGGAATTATAAAGATGGATGGGCCCCATGACGTGCACGCCCAAGTCTGCATGGCCTTGGCCTCAAATGCCAAAAATTAATGCTTTACTCTTTAGCAATCGTCACCTTTGGCTCTGAGCAGAAAGGCAAATGCATTAAAATAACAACAAACAGAAGACTTACTTAGCTTGGAAGGCATTGTTGGTTCCCCTGTGGTCAAGGTCATGACATAGGCATCCCACAATCACGGCTAAAATTTCCACCTCAGTCAGGATCTCTTGAAACCCAGCCGTCTGGGAAGAAGGAGAAAATGGCAACAGTCACTACTGGGAGCAGGGAGGATGGATAAGGTTAGCAGGCTGTGTTGTTTTCATACCCACATCATTTGAGGAAATGATTAACTGCCACCTTCTTAGATGACAGTAAGTTGAGTGGTCAGTTGCACAGCCTATGGTCCCCACAGTGATAAATTAGTTTGCTGTCACAATGGCCCATGCTACCACACAAGCATGATGTTCCTCTTTGGAGAATGGACTTTACTATCTAGATAACAGAGATAGCTTGGTAAAGGCCCAAAGCAAAGTATGCTTTGCTGTTGTACATTTTGATGGCGAGCTTCTGGTTTGATGGTAGGGTGATAAAAAGGCAAATTTCAAACTGACACTGTCCCTACCAGATGCCACTCAAATGAGTGGTGTTAAAAGGAACAACTTGGAAATATGCAAACTGGTTCATGATCTCATTCTAGACGTTATCTTGCAACACATTAATTCATGTTACATTGTGAGCTGATTAAATTCATACAGGTAGTAAGGTGGAAACTAGAGTTTAGCAGAGCGTTAGGCAACCCAGATTGAGGAGTGAGGGAAGTACACATTGTTAATTTTTTTCCCTAACTGGTAGTTTTGTTTGTGAAATACATAGCTTTGATGTAATTTCTTCTAGAAACACTTTGATATAATTATGGGACCAAGAGAAGCAATGATTCTTGGTTCCTGCTGATCCTTTCATTAGTTTAAAAGAGGAAGTGCACCTCTGGGAAAGCTAGTCTATGAATTTTCTTGATCCAAGGCTTTTATCTTCCCCCTCTCCTTTTACTGTGAAAGTCTCCCCTTTCATTACTTATTAAAATCTTTATCAGAGGACAGGAGAAGGGGAATGAAGACTTAACTTCTTTTACTTTAGTGTGTTTCTCCTCCCAAATCTATGATCCTTGGATAGTTTATCCATAAGACACTTCTAGTAGAGCAATGAAAATGTTGTTTCATAATTAGTTATGTTACCATTGCAGAAACAATTGAGTAGTGGAGTACTGTGTTGATAATTTTTTTTTTTTTAAAAACGGAGTAACCTGCTCTGGCAGATGTTGAAATTCATCTAACTTCATTTATGTAGCAAATGAAAATGTTAACAAATTATCTGGAGTGTGAAATGGTCCATACTAAAGTTTGTATGTGCCCTTAATATAAAATTTGGTATTAATTGCTGCATTTTCTGTTTTGCTTATTTTACTTAAAGTATTTTTAAAAAATCCCATCATATTTAGAGACTTAGAGTCAAATACCAGTAATGCTTCATCCTTTCCCTTTTCTGATTCCCTAAAGACAGCCACTTAAAAAATATATGTAGTTAGTTAGGTTTCTACCACATTTCTTTATAGTATGGGCAAGTTTTAGCACTAGGTTATTCACCAGATACTTGGTCTTTACTGTGTACCTTGACCTTTGAGCTTTCAAGTTGAACAATTCTTTTAACAGTACTATGTGGTTAAGTGCTACAATTACCCCCTTTTAGATTAGGAAACTGAAGTCCCAGAGAAACTATGTTCTGTGTCCCATACCTAATACCTAGGAAAGGATACTCCCAGTGTGCCTCCTTGAGAATCTATTATAAAAAAATGATGATGTCCAGTGGCAGGTAAAGGCAAAACCCCCCAAACCTGTTCTCATACTCTCAGTATAATCCATACTCACACTTGCTTGATAATCACTCTCTAAATATTACTCACTGATGAACTAATTAGCATACAGTGATTGTTTCCTACCTAGGTTATGTAAAGATTTGCATTTCCTGGTGTTAGAATTTCTTTGAAACATCTAATACTTTTACATCACTTCGTTAAAGGAGTGCTAAACAATTGTGAGAATCAAGTGTCACACGTTTTATTTGACCCTTTGTGTCCTGGTGATGCAACTTTCCCTCACTATTAGTTAGCGATTTGCTCTTTCCTCTCCTTGCTTGATATCGTGTCCTGCAGCCCAAGTCTTTCTCTTTCCTTGATTTTTCCCTTGCTTTGCAAGAACATTAACAAAGATATTAACTTTTTATTAATTTTTAACCCTGAGTGAGCTCATTGTTTTTGGAGCTTTATGTGACTGAAGAAAATCTTTATTCTTTCTTATATTCAATTGCTAGTTTATCTGCCGCTGCATCCTACTTTTGTGGTGTCACCCGTGCCTTGGCAAGGTGCTCTTTTCATGTGTGCTCAGCCTTGAGCCCTGAGGCACTTGATAGAGACCTTGTTCTTCTTTACTAAGTTAGGAGCCAATCTTCCCTCTATTTTCTGCCTTCATAGGTTATGGGTCCAAGAAAGGGAAGGGGGGAGTTTATATCCATTTCTGTTTTTCCTGTTATTTGGTGGTTTTTTGAAGGGAACAGGAGGTATAAGTATCATCTTAAAATTGTAAATTAGCTTTGTGGGAGGGGGGCGTTTGGTCTTGCTAATGCAAAGTAAATCTTGAAAGTCTATCAAGCAAGCAATAATTATTATATAAAAGTAAATGTTTTGAACAGTGGAATTCTACTGAAATACAGAGGATTTTTTTTCCTGTGAAAATACTATCAACTAGGATGAATGAGAACAGTGGGAATAGAGATAATGTTAAGATATAGTAATTTGACTAGAAATTTATGAATACGTTAAAATCAAATTTCTTCTAAGAGATTCAAGATCAATATAACAAATCATGTAAAGCCATAAGTTAGCACCCATGATATAATAGGGTGAATCATATTTTGCTGAAGTTTTCTATAGTTACCTTTTGTTCTCTTGAAATCTAGCAACTGGCTCTAAAATTATTTCTATCATGGCTACTTTGGAGAATTTGGTGAAAACTATGGACTTTCTAGAAAATTTCCTATAATTTTGTAGCATTCAAAGACCATAGAGCCTAGCCCATCTCTGAATCCTCAGAAGAATCCCCGAAATACATACACACAGTTGCACAAAATGTATTTACCTCTCCAGACTGTGATACCTGAGTTACTGAAGCAGCACCTATCTCTTGACTGTGATTTAAAGCTGCCTCGTAAATGGTTTCTGAGACTCATCAGGCCTGAAAAGTGTCCACCTGCCACTAAGTGTCCATTTGCCCCTCCCCCGCTCTCATCCATCTTTCTTCTGGCCCTGTCCAAGCAGACCTAAATTTATCCACACTGAGCAGAAAAAGTCAGCTGCCTGCTGCTGATAATATACCTTCAAAAGGAAACAGAGAGGTAGGAGAAAGTGTATTTCAATGCATTTGCCCTACTCCTGACTCGAATTCTTATTTTATTTTTAAATAAAATATGACTTTTTTTGCTCTTCACCCAATAATTATAAATTTATTGATCTTTATGGTAATATATCTTTTCTCCTATATTTCCTCAGAGTATGTATCAAAAATTGAAGCAATGACTATGATTTCCCTAAGTAAAGAGGAAGTCAAGGCATGTAGACCTCGTTCCCAAGACTCCCTCTTCAGAGAAACCTTGTGATTGTTCTAGGCCATCATATTCTGAATGACCTCTAGACAGTTTTAACTGGGAGGTCTTGTAAACTGTGGTCAGAGAGAGACAGAGAGAGAAAGCATTCACACCAGAAGCATCTAACTTCTGGTTTAATTTCTGGGACACAGAATGTTGTGGGTTGACTGTCTAGAGCTTTCGTTTGATACATGATCAAAATCAAATTTACTATGGCTTAGAAGTACTCTTTGATGATTTTGTGCTAAATATGATCACTTCTTCAAATAAATGCCTCAAATTGCAATGCTGATGGCTGGTTTTATGGTGGAAACAGCAGTGCTGAAGGTGAAATTGATACTACTCTACAACACAACCTCCCTCGTTGTTTAAATAATTGTATTTCATTTTTAACAAATGTCTTTTGATTATCTTTAAGTAGCTGTACAAAGGTGTTAACATTCAACTGTCATTTTATCAGTATAATGCATTTTGACTGATATCTTATCTTTCATCTTTCTCTCCCATCCCTCCCAACCCAATCCCTCACTTCCATTTACTTTGTTTCATAGGATGTTCATTAAGTATTATGACCAAATTCTCTCCCAACTTCTTCCTCTTCTTTTAAGATCCCATCTTTGCTAGCTATAGAAAGTGCATGAGAAAAGGACAGGAGAGGAGAGTAGGAATCAAGAATAATCCTTTCTGGGTGGAAAACCCCACAGGACAAACTACACCATCACTGATCAATGGTTGGACTCCCTTGTGTTTAGAGTGATGTTTGCCTGAGGACATTTAAAGCTGCTGAACTGAAAAGGAGGCACTTCAGTCTCCTATTGAGGTCCAAAGGCCAGAAACTTCAGAGGATCACCATCTAGCACCAACCTATTGCATATCTCTTTTACTAGAGCATGAAGCATAATACCAATCATTTGTGCTTTGTTTAATTTTCTGTGGGAATGGGATCTTTTTTATTTAATTTGCTTCTATTTCTTCTCAAGATGAATGTAACCAAATAGTGATTTGAAATTAATTAAAGTCTATAGTGATCCTTTCTTTACCAAGCTCACAGGTGGGAAAACATTATATCTTCGTCTAAATGACTTTCTTTTACAACTCGAAGCTTCTGAAAGCACTTACTATCAAATTCTACAACCTGGCATGTTTGGAGTATATATGATTGCTAGTCTCAAATTATCTTGCAAATGTTTATCTATGTAATTCTCAGAAAGGTGAGTCAACAAGACTCAGTAGTCTGTCTGGTACAATTATGTGTTGAGTATTTGTCTCATGCACAAATGAGATACTGACTTTATACAATTATATTTAGTTATTTTAGCCCCATCCAATAATTAATTTCTAACCTACTTGTTTCCAGACTCAAAAACCTTTATTGTAGAAAGGTAAAAATATACAAATATATAGATGACTATATAGTGAACGTCATGTTATCCTTTGCCTAACGTGGCTAGGAATCCATGTATTGCCAGTCATTGTATCGTTCCTTTATTTGCAGTGTCTTGTTCACGTATCTGTTTGTTTTGTTTGCTAGAATATTTCAAAGAAGACATCTAGCATCTATCAAAATTCCTTATTCTCAAAAAGTTTTGATGTGGTCAAATAAAAAAATCAATTCATATATCTCTGCTCTCATATTTTGATAAATGTGGAAAAAATAAACAAAAGGTAAGAAGAAAGTCTCAGTCTAAATGTGTCAGTTTAAAATAAAATCTTCAAAAAAAGATGAGAAAATTGAGATTTCTCTTTTAGTTTAGACAATATAATAAACATAGCCTTATGTAGTTCACATGTACATCTAAAAAGAAGCAAGGGAAGAGTATTAGATTCTTAAGACCCTAAAATATGTATGTTTATTATTTTTTAGAGGATAAGAGCAGCATGTTTTTTTCATATGTAGAAATGGCAAATTATTAGTGAATGTAATATAATATAACATATGGTTTGTGAGCATAGAAAATGAAGCAGATCTCTTGGTGAACGTTAATTGTGTAGAAAGAGATCTCTCAGAGGTCCATGAGAGGCCAGCTTGATGAATTTCAATAATCTGAGACCTCTTTAAAACTTACCCCAGGTTTTACTGGCCAAGATTAAGCATGAATCAAGATTAAGCATGAGACCCAGTAAAAATGTAAACTCTTTAAAGCTCCCCTGCTTGCCACTGGTAGGTGCCAGGTTTCAGTCCCAAGAAAGTACCACCAGGAAGTCCTAAAACCATGGAAAATGGAGGCTGTGATAAATAGTTCTGGCTCTGCGGCTGGGTCTCTCTGAACTGGGGGATTCAGCTGGCATCATAAAACATAAAGGGACAGATTAAGCAGTTTACCAACACTATAAAAATCTCAAGAATAAATTCACTTTAATCGAAAAGCCCTGTATTCTAACTAAGGCATTTTTAGTCCTAAAACCACATACTTTTCCTTAAAAGGCTATCTTCATGAGCAAGAGCTTATAGTTTCCCTGTAATGCCAGACACAGTTATGTTCATGCACTTTTACAATTTACATGTCCTAAGGAAAATACCCAGCTTGAGCTGATGGTGCGGGAGAATTTATTTTCACTAGAGAGGGAATGACCCATAACTCATGAATGGCAGCGCTTAAAGTGAGTTATGGAGGTTACTCTCCTGTGAGAGGAAATGGATTGGATTATCCTTCTGCCCAATTGTATGTTTTGGTTCTTAGCACACCAGGTTCTTAATTATGTACATTTTTCCTTTTTCTTTCATAAAATAAACGTGGATAAAGGGCAGTGCCATCTAGAAGCATGAGGTGCCTAATTGGGGCTCTGAAATATAGCAGAGAGTAAAAACAGAAGCCTTCTTACATGATTAAAAGGTAGGAGCCCTAAATGCAATTTAAACATAGTATTCAAGTTGATTAGCTCTGTAGTTAATTTATGATGCCCCCTGCTGCTATTATGCAAAACATTAAAAATCATTCCTTTCCTAAATTAAATATTTGCCGTTTTAAGTTATACCTAAATGAAGATTAAGTAACTGTTTTTTTTTTCTAATTTCTTTGTATTATTATGATAAGGCTGTTATTTAAAGTAAATATAACTAGTCACTACTTCCATTGGTAAGGAAATGATATGTAAATATTACATTTGATAGTTATTTTATACAAATGATTATTGTTTATTTTATTGTTATAGAACAAAACGTATAGATCTCTTTGTGCCTCTCAACAGAACAATCAGCAAAGGAATTTGATTTTGTTTGAGATTAAGATTCTGGTTATTCAGTGAAAATGTTTTCTTTACAAATTCAGTTGGCATTGTCCGAAAAGAAATGTACTACTGTTTATCTGACCTACATAACTGTAACCCTTCTGTATGTTACTTTAATAATAACAATGTAAAATATTTTAAATAAATACATAAAATTCAGTTCATCTGTCCTTGATGGGAAAGAAAAGAGTTTCAGTTGTGCTTTTGTGAGCTTCCAGGAGAATATTTCTACCTTGAAACTCAAGGTCTTTCTGGCAACCACAGAGAGCACGAAGCATCTCAGCCCCAGGCTTGGGAGCCGGATGGAATTTGCTCTAAACATCCCGTCTGCTCTCTAGTTTGAATTCTCAATAAAACAGCTTAGCTTATCTCTGAAAATCACCTTGTTGACAACACAAATATGGACCTACACTTGCCACCTTCACACTTAAGATTTAAGAAGCCTCCACTAAACGTCCAGGGGTGTCAGTGTGTGCACTATTATTATTAGTGGTTATTATTAGTGTTTAACTGCAATTCCCCACCAGTACCATGCTGCCAGCACTACCATAAATTTTAATGCGATCACGTGCTTTTCTCTATTCATATCCACTGAATTCTGCAAGATCATAATATTCTCTATGAACCCTGGCTGAACCTTAGTGTGATATGAAGAAAGAACAAGATTTCTAGCACTGTTAGTTGTTCGTCATTTTGTAGTTTTTTTTTTTAAACTGGACACTGAGAGACATGGTTCCTTGAATAATATTACCTTAAAGCAAATTCACGCATTCAATTAATCTTTATCGAGCCTCTACAGGATGCGGGGCATGGCCCGAAGTGCTAATGAGTACATTTATGGGATAGTAAAGAATACTGACTCTTGAGAAAACCTTTCTCTCCCACTGCCTTGGAAAATCTGTCAGAGCTCATATATCATTTATAAAACCAAAAAGTATCTCTGCAGCCCTGGAACCACTATTTTCCTTTTACTTTAAGAATACAAATTATAAAGAAAAAAAGAACCCAGCCTTTCCCTGTAATCTTTCCTCTATTTTTCATGTGTGTTTGATAGAATTTTTTTCTAAAGGATTCCATAAAAGAAGATAATTTGTATACCTACCAATGATCTGCAGGCTTTTAATCTTTATTTTACTACAAACAGTAAGTGATTCTATCTGCTAAATTTATGGGAAGAATTCAAAATTTGGCAAATTTGAACTAAGTAGCTCTTTAAAAGCAAAGGATAGCACTGATGTTTTTATTATATAAATCTGAAAAATCAGGCCAAATGCATGGAACTAATTATTTAAATTATCAACGGTTCCCAGTAAACTAAATTTCCATTAAAGTCTTCATTTCCCTGTCCTACAGAAGGTAGTTATTTTTTAGTTTAACTTCTAATGAGATAAAATGGCTTGGTATCTTAGACATGAGTCTCAATACCTTTGTAAACTAATTCTGAATCAATAAGCTTATTTTCTCTGTGTGAAATATCTTATGGTTAAAGGTTATTATATATTTAAAATTTGCTTATCCTATCTTTCATGGCATAAAATTTGCTTAGCAGTCACATGTAACTATGCACTTCCAATTCCCAGAACAATGAACATAAGAAAATATAGTCACAGATTTGAGGTCACACAGAGAACATTGCATTTTATTTTTATGGTTAGGGCACGATCAGTCAGGAGGCAGTCATAAAACAGACCCATCCCAATAGAAGGGGCATTTTTTGGACACAGTTTGTTGGTGTGTCTTCAAAGAAGAACATTTATTTCATAGTGGGGTGTGTGCCTCAGTGTCTCCCTGACAAGATTTTTTTTTTTTTAAAGAAAATCCCATTCTAGCAACTGGCTGGGAAACTTTGCCTTGGAGTGCCATCTAGAGGAATATTTTGTTCATATGCACCATTCTTTTTTGCTTTGTGACCCAGACTGAATCCTGTAGTGTACATATATTTTTCCAGGTTAATTTTGGTTCTAATTCACTGTATCGAAACAGAATATGAGAACCCTTTAGTAAAAATAGAATAACTGAGATCAAAACCCAAGTAATCGCCAGGCAACAATGGCTAATGTCTATAATCCAAGTTATTCAGAAAGCTTAAATCTAAAGATCATGATTCCAGGCCATTCTGGTCAGGAAAGTCTATGAGACTCTTATCTCCAATTAACTACCAATAAGTTGGAAGTAGAGCTGTGGCTATAATGGTAGAGCACTAGCCTTGGGTGAAAAAGCTAAGGGCCCAGGCCCAGAGTTCAAGCCCTAGGACCAGCAAGCAAAACAATAACAACAACAACAACAACAACAACAACACATACACACACACACACACACACACACACACACACACACACACACACACCTTACAAGTAGTTGTTGTCAGGATTGTTTGAAGCTTTAGTGCTAATCCATGGAAACAGCCAATTGGCCACAAACTGAGGTCATACTTCAGAAATTAGAATCAATATTTTTAGATCAATAAATGAATTAAATTTATTTTTGTCTATCCTGATCAAGTAAGTTTAGTTATCTCCATAGTTATTTCTTCATTAAGAACTTTGGTTAACCAGATTGCCTGTGTCCAACCCATAAAAAATTCTTTATGTTAGGAATAAACAAAACTTGAGACTTTGAAACTATTGTAATTATAGTTAAGTCCAGTGAAATGTAGTGAGAAGAAAATAACTTTTCCAGCTATAGCTATACAACGCAATGTAAGAAAGAACAAATAATACTTACTAACATTTTTTTCCAAAGACAGTTTATCTGAGTATGTGGAGGCGGGGAGGGGGTCTTGGAACTGGAGTTCGCACTCAACCTCATACTCGACTTAACTTTTATACTCCCTTGAGCCTTACTTTTACTTCTGGCTTTTTGCTGGTTAATTGGAGATAAGAATCTAACAGACTTTTCTGCATGGGCTGGCCTAACATTGCAATCCTCACATCTTAGCCTCCAGAGTAGTTATAATGACAGGCATGAGCTACCAGGATGTAGTGTTTTTATTTGTTTGTAAAGGTAACAGAGGGGTCACAGTTACATAAGATAGTGAGTACATTTTTTGAAATGTTACCCCCTCCCTCATTTTCTCCCACTTCCCCCACCCCAACTCCCTCCTCTGCAAGTAGTAAAGTTCATTTTCAACATAGTGTCTAGTGGGTATTGCTTTTGCAGTGACCATTTCTGTGATTCCTCTTCCCTTCCCCAAATCAGATAAACGTGTATACAAGACAAAGGGTACCAAAATCAGAAACAGCAATCACAGAGAATAAACCAGAGGGGAGAAGATGAAAGAAAAAAAAAAGAAATAACTACAAATAATACATTAAGAGAGAGAGAGAGAGAGAGGAAAAAACCTCTTTTTTCCATATCATGAAGTTCATTTCAATTAGCATCATTTTATATGGTCATATGTACATAGCTATTAGACTATTATGATCCTCTTCTAGGACTATACTAGGTATACACTAATTATTACAAATGAGGGAAACATGCAGTCTATGTTTCTTTGTGTCTGGCTCATTCCACTTTATATGATTTTCCCCAAGTTTTTCCATTTCCTTGTGAATGGGGTGGTGCCATTCTTTCTGATGGAAACATAGAATTCCATTGTATATTTATACCACGTTTTTTTGATCCATTTATCTATTAAGGGGCATCTGGGTTGGTTCCATATCTTAGCTATGGTAGATGCTGCTGCAATGAACATAGTTGTGCTGGTAGCTTTAGTGTGGCCTTGTTCATGATCATTTGAGTAAATGCCCAAGAGTGGAATTGGTGGATCATAGAGGAGCTCTATGTCTAGTCTTTTAAGGAACTGCCATACTGCTTTTCAGAGTGGTTGAACAAGTTTACATTCCCACCAACAGTGTAGTAGTGTTCCCTTTTGGCTACATCCTCACCAGCATTTGTTATTATTTGTTTTCTTGTTAATGGCCATTTTAACTGGGGTGAGGTAAAATCTCAATGTGGTTTTGATTTGCATTTCTTTTATGGCCAGAGTTGTTAAACATTTTTCTTCCTGTATCTATTGGCCATTCTTTCCAGAGACGACTCTTTTTAATTCTTAAGCCCACATATTAATGGGGAGGTTGTTTCTTTGAGGATTTGTTTTTTGGGGGTTTGATTTTTTGAGCTCTAAATATATTTTAGATATGAGCCCTTTGTCTGTTGTACAGCTAGTTGAAATCTTCTTCCAATATGTGGGCTTTCTATTTATCTTGCTAACTATGTCCTTTGCCATGCAGTCAAACCCTTTCTAACAATGACACTCAAATTTACTGAGCAGACACAAAAATAACAACATCCTTGTAGTATTCTGATGGTTTAAATACTCCCCTGTGCTGGCACAAGTTCAAAGTTCTGTTTTCTTCAGTTTCTTGTAAAGCGTCTATACCATAAGAATATTCAAAGATGAAAAAAAAAATGAGTGCTTGTTTTCTTTTGTTCCAAAGGGTTAACCATGAACCCACCACACTTGCTAGATCCCTGCACCTCAGGTATTAGAGACTCATTATAAAACTATGTCTCTGCCCTTGACAACTCTGCCTCACAGAACTATGGCCTTTCCTCCTTCTGTTGTTTAATAAGGCTTTCACTTTCTTATTTTGCCAACTCCACAAACCTGCAGGTTCTCCAAGGCAATCAAGCTAATAAGGTATGGTTGTCTGTGAGTCAGACTCATGAATTGTTTCTTGTCTGTTGAGATCTGATAAAGAAAAATGCAAAATGGAGGCATTTTTATTTTCAAACAACATTTGCCCTTAAGCAATTAAACCTCAAAGTTCAAAGCATTGTCTTTCCTCATCTGACTGGTTACTATTTGATGCTATTCACAACAAAGGGCCAGGGACAGTTCAGTTTTTCTGGCCAGTCCCACTGTTCCTTAAACAGAAGAAGAACCAAACCACAAGACCTCTAGAAAAAAAATGAAGACATTTTGTTCCCGTCTTCTTATTTCACTGTGCTCTTGATTCCAAGCCATTGTATATGTGTTGAAAACCAACCAAGTGTACGATCAAGTGCAAGGTACTAGTAGGGTCCTTAAGAAATAGGTGAATAGAGGAAATGAGGGAGGGAGAGAGAATTGAAGGAGTTGGTGAGGGAATTGTAAGAATGGGTAGGGTTGAGAGGAATTGGCAAGAATGATGAAAGGGGAGATAGTGATCAACATGTTTGTACTCATAAGTTAACATGTTGAGTTATAACCCCTTTTGTACAGCTACTTAAAGATAATAAATATATAATTTTAAAATTTTATTGCCAAAACAATGGAGGAGGCAACAATGCTCAATAGGAAATGTACTCATTACCTTGCTCATGTAACTATAACCCCTCAGTACAGCATTTTTACAATAAAAAGTGTACAAAAATTTTGTCAAGGTGATGTACAAAGAAAGCACAGTTACATAAGTAATGTAATGAATACATTCCTTGTCTAACTTGTTACCCCTTCTCTCATTTTTCTCCCTCTTTCCTTCCCCCACAACCCCCCCCCCAAGTTTTACAGATTATTTTCAAAATACTGTCTTGGTTCCCCCTTTTGTCCTTTGTCTCACCATTTTGTTGTTCCCCTTTCCTTCTCTATTTTTTCATATATATATATATGTATATATATATATATATGTATATATATATATATGATACCCAGGGTACCAAAATCGAACACAGTGACAACAGGGATGAGCCACAGGTGGAAAAAACACAAAAGAAAAAAGAAATCACATAGTACATTAAAAACAAGAACAACATACCCTGAGCAACAGGAACCAATATACAAGGACACGTGCACTTCCATGTTTATTGCAGCACTGTTCACAATAGCTAGGATATGGAAACAACCCAGATGCCCCACCACAGATGAATGGATCCAAAAATTGTGCTATCTATACACAATGGAATATTATGCAGCCATTAGAAATGACAAAATAATGGCATTTGCAGGGAAATGGATGGAGCTAAAAGGAATCATGTTGAGCGAGGTAAGCCAAGAGCAAAGAGACAAACGGTACATGGTCTCCCTGGTGAGTGGATGCTAAATCCAAAATGTTAGGTGATATGACAAAACTAACAGGACTTAAGAAACAAAGAACTCCCACTCATCTGGTCGAACCACTACTAAATATCCCCACGCTGCTGATCACATGTATGGTGTATAACATGTGTATACCGTTATATGTTATAGACTGTGATAGACAATTTGCTCCAGGAAAGTTAGAATGAACTTGTGACTTTAAATGAGCATCATTATTCCACAATACTGTGAAATTCAGGAAATTATGTAATCACTTAATCACAATCAAAAAAACAAAAAAGAACCTCGGGGAAGGTAGGGAGGGAAGGGATGGTAGGGGGAAAACAATGGAAGGGGTAATAATGCTCAATAGGAAGTGTACTCATTACCTTACTCATGTAACTAACCCTCTGTATAGTATCTTTACAAAAAAAAAATAAAAATAAAAAAATAAAAAAAACAAGAACAACAAAGAAAAACCTCATGTCTGTGTCTTGGAATTCATTTTACTTAGCATCAGCTTATATGGACATATGTACATAGCTATTGAGCAATTTTTTTAAAAAGAAATAAGTATTGAGGTGGGCACCAGTGGTTTATGTTTCTAATCTTAGCAAATCAGGAGATCTGAGGATTGTAGTTTGAAGCCAGCTCAGTCAGGAAAGTCTGTGAAGCTTTTTATTTCCAACTAACCACTAAAAAGCTAGAATTGGAGCTGTGGGTAGAGTATTAGCCTTTATTAAAAAAGCCCAGGGACAGCATCCAGGCTTTGAGTTCAAGTTTATCATCACCGAAAGGCAGACAGACAGGAAGGATGGGCAGAAGGAAGGAAGGAAATAAATAAATAAATAAATAGATGTTCAGCATAGAGTTTTATTGAAAGAGTAAGAAATGATTTCTGCTCCATAAGTTTATACTATTAGAGAACAAGAAAATGGTAACTTAAAACACCCAGTAGAAAGGTCTGTGTTGTAACAAAAGATTCAGTGTGGAGAAAGAAGTAATTCTAGATGTTTTGGAGCAAAGAAAAAATCTAGAATATCTGGCCAATAGACACATGAAGAAATGCTCAACCTCTCTAGCCATAAGAGAAATGCAAATCAAAACAACATTGAGATACCACCTCACCCCAGTTAGAATGGCTATGATCAAGAACTTTAATAACAACAGATGTTGGAGGGGATGTGGACAGAAGGGAACCTTACTGCATTGTTGGTGGGAGTGTAAACTTGTTCCACTACTTTGGAAAGTAGTATGGAGGTTTCTCAAAAGACTCCAAATAGAGCTCCCCTATGACCCAGCAATCCCACTTTGGGGCATTTACCCAAATGATCACAAACAAGACCATACTAAAGCTACCAGCACAACTATGTTTATTGCAGCATTATTTACCATAGATAAGATATGGAACCAACCCAGATGCCCCTCAATAGATGAATGGATCAAGAAAATGTGGCATATATACACAATGGAATTCTATGCCTCCATCAGAAAGAATGACATTGCCCCATTTGTAAGGAAATGAAAGACTTGGAAAAATTATATTAAGTGAAGTAAGCCAGGCCCAAAGAAACATAGGTCCCACGGTTTCCCTTATTTGCAATAACTAGTATATGTCTGGGACAAGCAGAAAAGGTCAGATAAGTTGATGTTAGGCAAAATGAACCTCAAGATAAGGACTCAAGTAGTTTTTATTTCAAGTATACCTCTTGTTCTCACTGTATTTGATGTTGGTGTGAGTACAAGATGCTATGTCGAAAAATGCACTTTACAACTTTGGGGGGGGGCAGGGTTGGCGTAGATGGGAGGGCAGGGATGGGAAGGGGAAACAAAGGAGGAGGCAACAATGCTTGATAAGAAATGTACTCATTACCTTGCTCATATAATTGTAACCCCTCTGTATGGTATTTTCACAATAAAAAACTTATTAATAAAAAAAAGACTATCTGATCAATACTTTAAACAATAAACAAAACTTTAACAGGCAAAGGCTGATGTTGGGAGGTTCATAGAGAAGCAGCCCAATGATCTATATTCATTTTCATCAAAAGAAAATACATTTCACATAGAGACCTGATTTTTGTCTTAATCTTAATGTCAGTGCAAAGATACAAGGTCTTTATACTTCTATTGTAAGAGTTGAAGACTCACGATCTTTCTTTTACATGGTATATATGTTTACACAACTATATCTATGTATGTATATATTACTATGAGTCCAATAAAACCGTATTTAAGCCAGAAAACATTTTGCTTGATGATAGCTTAATGAAAGTATAAGTAGAATTAAAGCCAAAATAAATTTTATTATTATTATTATCATCATCATCATCATAATCGCCAGAAAATGGGGATGAGTAGAAGAATTTGTTTCAACCTTTGCCACAAACATTTGCTGAGTTTGTTTCAAGACTTACCTCTGACCTACTGCCCTGGCTATCTTCATAAAGCAGACTGAGTTGGAAACCAAAAGAAAGATGGTTTAAGCTTAATGAGTGATAAGCCTTGAACATCTACCCCTGTTTTCCTTGTAGGCTCTGGAGGTGTTCTCTTAGGATTTCCATGTTCCTGTGGGCAATGCTCCTACCTCCCTAGTGTGGCTTTCCTGCCTTCCCAGCATCTGATCCAAGGATTTCTTTGTCTTGTTATGTGTTTCTGTTTCCTCTGTCAAGATAACACTTTGAAAACTCAAACATTTTTTGTAAAAGACCTAGTTTACCAAGAAAGAATATGGAGAAGAGGTTTGAGTCCTCATGCCAAGGCTACACACACCTTTAGAGCTCATCGTTGGTAACTGTGGTCAAATAACTACTCCCATAACCAGCGCAGGTAAAGTCTGCTGTGAAGTAATCACATGGCAGTTTTTTTTTTCTGAGAAATAGAAAGAGACGGCCTATGATTCCACACACTACAGGAGGTGACCTTCTACCCCACTGCACACACTTACGGTTAGCATGGCAAACATCAGTTGGCACACGTTGAAGGCGTGTCTCCAGTTGTGGTACAGAACCATCCGATAGTTTTTCCTCACTGTCAAAAGCCACCTACACAGTGTCTGGCATTAGGAGAAAGAAGTTATATCAGGCAGTTGTATATGACTCCAGAGGACCACTGTCAAAGCCAGACCTTACCACCTTCTATAAACACCCATCTGAATCTCAGTGTTCCCAGGAGGGTTGCAGATCAGGAATCCTCACCCTCATTTTTAGAGGGAAGCCTACAGTTCAAAGAGGGGAACTTGCTGTCCCAAGTATAATCTTTGGGTCTCTCAACATAGAACAGACTTTACCTCATAGTCGATTTTAAATTTCTGTACCATCCCCAACTCCATGAACATCCGGAGAGCAGCTGTGATCATGGCATCAACGTCTAGGGAAAAGTCATCAAAATGGATGTCATCAATGGCCAGCTCAGACACCAGAGGGATATTGGCTGCCTGCAAAAGCAAAAGACATAAGTCAAGCCAAGTTCACCAGCTTTCCCAAACCCCATGTCCTGCTCTCCTTCCTGCTTATCAGAAGTGACACATAAATCAGGCCTGACCTGCACTTATACCCCAATACAGCTCAACTCTGGGTTGTAAATGTCTTTTGTTTCTGAACTGCAAAGATCACAAGCAAATGAAGGAGGAGGGGAAGGAAGCTAATCGGAAGATAAAATATGCACACTGAATCTCAGTCTGCAGAATTTAGAATAGAGAACTGTCTAGTTTATTGCAACTGTGGTTCCACAATATATTCTGATGCATATTACAGAGCAGTAAATGCAAGAAACATCTGGGCAGCCAGCAGCTGTGAATTTTTAATTGCTGCTAGTCAGAGGAGACAGTATAGCACTCTGCCTTGTTTCTTGAATCCTTAGATTCTATAGCTTGCATGTGTTCTTTGCTGTATATATGGTTATATATTCAGATGCATAGAAGGACCAATCAGCATATCTCTAGTACAAACTCTTGTCTTCATAAAATAGAGATACTTGGAGTGTTGGCACAAACATGACTCATGAAAGGGACAAATTTTGCTATCTTCTTTAGCTTCATTCATAATTAGAATACTGGTGATTGTACATATTCAGGGTTTCCAAAACACCCATGTTAGGCAGCTGTCAGTGGACTGCCCTTGCATAAACCTGAAGAGCAGGAAAACAGCCTTTGGAAATTATTTTTATGCTGATTTTATTGGGTTGGTCATATCCTTTTGGCTTTTTTTTATTGGGGTAAGGGAGTCACTTTTGTGTTTTTTCAGATTATTAAGAAGCCATCTTGTATTTGTATTCTTAGTCTGGGTATATATTACCCTAGGAGTAATTTATGCTGTAGACCTACTTTGGCTGAACAATTAATCCAACAATTGCCCATAGTAAGCATTCCAGGACCCACATAATCGATCCCTCTTTCCCAGCACTATGCTTCTGCATGGACATTTGCATATCTGAGTTAAAATTCAAGAACGGGTTAGTTATTGCCCACAATATGGGATAACACATAGAAATGTCAGAACAATTAATTTCTTATTTTGAAGACTATTTTTTATTAAATATTTATCTTCTTAGCTAGGTGTCAGTGGCCCATGCCTATAATCCTAGCTATACTGAGCATCACCATTTGAAGCTAGAAATGTCTTCAAGATTCTATTTCCAACCACTGGAAGCATGGCTCAAGTGGTTGAGTGCCAGCTGTGATAAAGTGCAAGATCCTGAGTTCAAGCTCTATTACTAGCACACACATAGAAATAATAACCCTCTTATTCTTACTAAACCATTTTAATGTGTGAATTGATTTGTAGACACTAGCTCCTTGGAATTAATAAGGAAAAGCTATGAGATTCAAATATGGTGGTAGAATCCTCTTTGTATGTGTACTTGCAGGGAGTTCCTGACTGGGGGTTTGAACTCAGAGCCTTGTGCTTGCTAGGCTAGTCCTCTATCCATAAATCACATCTCTAGTCCTTGTTGCTTTAGCTACTTTTTATGGGCTAGCTACTTTTTTATGGGCATGTGTTCTGGTCTTGGGGCTTGAATTCATGGCCTGGATGTTCCTGAGCTTTTTTTGCTTAAAGCTAGTGCTCTACTACTGGAGCCACACTTCCATTTCTGGCTATTTAGTGGTTAATGGGAGATAAGAGTCTCAAGGACTTTCCTATCCAGGCTGTCTTTGAACCATAATCCTCAGATCTCAGCCTCCTGAGTAGCCAGGATTTCAGGCATGAGCACCAGCCTGTGTACAAACATATGTACACACATGTGTATAAATATATATATATATAAATAATTATATAGGTACTTTGTTTAGGTAATAATCAATGTTTACAACAGTAAATGGGCAAGATATTCACAGCTAAATGTTGCAATTTATCATGACTACTTTTCTTTCCTTGATTGCATTTTGAATATTGTCTTCTTTAATATGTGCTTAGTTGTCTATGGACTTATAATTAATTTAAACCCTAAACTCTCTTCCAGTTGTCTAAATCTCCTTTCAAAATGTTTGATGCTTCAGACCATCCATCAGTTTCACAAAAAACATACTTCCTGGCTTACTACACTCCTCCAGTGTGGACTGGCTGTCCTAGGATGTAAAGGTAGATCCTTTGTGGTTGCCTTCCTCTATCTTTTATTTCTGTTTCCCACACTTTTTTTTTTTACATTTTAAAATTTTTATTTTATTTTGTTGTAAGTATGCTATACAGAGGGATTACAGTTACATAAGTAAGGTAATGAGTATATTTCTTGTCTAATATTGTTACCCACTCCTTCATTTTTTCCCACTATCCCTCTCCTCACCTCCAAGTTGTAAAGTTCATTTCCAACATAGTTTCTTGTGAGTTTTACTGTTGCATTGGTTCACCCTTTGTCCTTGTTTCACCATTTTGTTATTCCCTTTTTTCCCCCAAATCAGATAATCATATATACAAGACGCAGGGTACCAGAATAAAAAACAGTGACTACCGGGGATAAACAAAAGGGAAAAAGAAAAAAAAATAAGAAAGAACTTGATACAGTACATTGACAACAACAAGGTCAACAACAACTAAAAAACTTTGTTTTCATATCTTGAAGTTCATTTCAATTAGCATCATTTTTATGATCATATGGACATACCTATTGAGCTACTGAGCTCTTGTGATCCTCTGCTAGGATCTTAGACATATACTAATTATTTATAAATGACAGAAATCATGGAGCCTATGTTTCTTTGGGCCTGGCTTTACTTAATAGGATTACTTCACTTAATAGGATTTTTTTTCCAAGTCTTTCCATTTCCTTACAAATGGGGTGATGCCATTCTTTCTGATGGAAGCATAGAATTCCATTGTGTATATATACCACATTTTCTTAATCCATTCATCTACTGAGGGTCATTTGGGTTGGTTCCATATCTTATCTGTGGTAAATAATACTGCAATGAACATAGTTGTGCTGGTAGCTTTAGTGTGGCCTTGCTTGTGACCTTTTGGGTAAATGCCCAGGAGTGGAATTGCTGGATCCTAGGGAAGTTCTATGTTTAGTCTTTTGAGAAACTTCCATACTACTTTCCAGAGTGGTTGAACCAGTTTGCATCTCCACTAACAGTGGGGACACATCCCCACTGTTTTGGCCACATCCCTGTCAGCATATACTATTATTTGTTTTCTTTCCTTTTTTTTTTTAACCTGTATCCTTATTTAAGGATTTTGTTTTTTCCCTCTCCTCCCCGAATTAGACAAGTGTATATACAAGATCCAGGGCACCAACATATTATTTGTTTCCTTGATAATGGCCATTTTAACTGGGGTTAAGTGGAATCTCAATGTGGTTTTGATTTGCATTTCTTTTATGGCCAGAGTTGTTGAACATTTCTTCATGTGTCTATTGGCTATTCTTATTTCTTCTCTAGAGGACTCTTTAATTCTTTAATATTAATGGGGAGGTTGTTTCTTTGAGGATTTTTTTGTTGGGGGTTTAATTTTTTGAGCTGTATATATATTTTTGATCTGAGGTCCTTGTGTGTTATATAGCTGCTGAATATTTTCTCCCAATCTGTCGCACCCTTTTCTCTTTCTTGCTTTCTCACCTAACTTGGTGAGATATACCCTCTAATAGCTTCCCAAGAAAAGATTTGTAAAGACTTACAGTCTAAAAACGTTTTTAATATCATGTCACATTTCATTGATGTTTTGTCTAAACACAGATTTCTAAGTTGAAAATCATTCTATTAGAATGTCAAAGGCTTTGTTCTTTTAGCTTAGATTTTACTTTTGAGAAGTCAGAAGTGATTCAATGCTATTAAATTTGAAAATAAGTTCCCTTCCTACTTTTGTAGGATCTTTTGGCTGCCAGAGTTTTGAAATGTCACAATGTGTGCCTATATCAGTCCATTTTTCTTTGATGATTTCTTCCAGTCTTAAATTTTGTTTTTGGAATTACATAACTTGGTCCTCACATTGTCCTCCCATTTTTCTCTTTCCTCCTTCTCCTTCTTCTCTACTTCCTCCTTCTCCTTTTCTTATTTTCTTTTTATATTTTTCATTTTTTCCCATTTTTAAGAAAATACCATTTTTCTTACTCTTCAGATTTTAACATCGCAGTTTTTTTTATTTCTAAGAACTCTTCTTTGATTGTTCAGATATTCTTTTTAGTAGCACCACATTTCATCTCATCACTTCAGTATCTTTTACCCTTCAGAATTGCCATAATAATGTCAAATAATCTTAACTTTCTTCATTATTTAAAGAATGTTTTATTAGTTTCTGTAATCAAACCCACACAGATAAGACTTGACATATTTAATACACGCATTTATCCCTGTACAAGTGAAAAATTTAAAGTTTAGGCCAATATGGCTCTTAATTTCTGGACAATGTCAACTTAACTGGGATACTTTTTCCAAAGTTTAGAGCACAGCTAAAGTTCCCAAGAATTCAAATAATATATTTGTATATATATTTATGTTTATGTAAAAAGACCAATAATAGCAGTATATTATGCATCACTAGCAGCAATAGCTTATAATCTTATTTGACATTTTCTTTTTTTCATAATTTCATAATTTTTCACTCCCCTTAATTTACATTAGTTTCTGTTTTATTGCAACCAACAAATATAATGTAACTTTACTCTCACAGAGTTTAAGTATACAATATTGTTCACTATATACACATTGTCTAATGACATCGCATATGATGAAAACTCCATATCTGTTGACTAATTTCTAGTTTCCTCCTTTTCCTAAATCCAGACAACCACTTTTCTATGTTCTGTTGTCATGAGTTTATTACTCCAACTACTTCATTAAGTGGTGTCTGTCTATATTTGACTGGCTTGTTTGACTTAGCACAATGTCCTCCAAGTTTATCCATGTTGTAGCATGTAATAAGACTCCTTCCTCTTTTTTTTCTTTTTTTTATTGTGAAAATACTGTACAGAGGGGTTACAATTACATGGGCAAGATAGTGAGTACATTTCTTATCAAGCATTGTAGCCTCCTCCTTTGTTTACCCTTCCCATCCCTTCCCATCCTCCCTCTCCCCCCACCCAATCCTCCCCGCCCCCCAAGTTGTGAAGTTCGTTTTTGACATGACAACTTGTACTTCTCATTGTTGCAACAGGTCCACCTGTATCCTTATTTAAACGACTTGTTTTTCCCCTTTCCCTCCACAAATTATACCTACATCAAATACAGTGAAAGCAGGGGTTATACTGTGGGGGAGGGACATACAAAGCAACAAAGAAATAATTTTATAATTGCGTTAGAAACAAATGCATGAAAGAAAAAAACATTTAAAATACATATCTTAGGGTTCATTTTCCTAACATCACCTTATTTGACCTTTTCTGAGTGACTCAAGACTCCTTCCTTTTTAAGACCGAATAACATTCCATTGGATATTCATGCACCACAATTTCCATTTAGCCTGGATAAATGTCCTGAGTTTCTTTCTTAATTATCTGTTACCAAAGTATTTTAACCTGTTAGAGCTTTTCCTTAGATATCCAATCATATTTGGTTTCCCACTCTTGTTTAAAAGTGAGACCCTGAAAGTTTTATCAGAGCTTCTGGGGCTTCTCGGTAGGTGGAGCTGACAGAACTGTGTTCTTGGGGAAGCCATCAAAGTGAATATTGTTGTCTCTTTGCTCTTTCTCCACTCAGATTCCCTAGAGAAGAACTTCTGGCAAGAGACTAGTGGAGAGTAGAGTTGGAGGAGACTAGGAGTTTGTCTATAACTGTTGATTTAGTTCTGTTTTTAGCTCATAATACTATCTTCATCTTCTCTGATGATCCACTAAAGACCTGCTGCTACAGTCTTACTAGAGGATAAGCCTCCCATCTCTAGGGAGTCAGGAATGGGACAAAGGATCTGGGATAAAACTGTTTCTTAGACTCTTTTGCTATCTAGAGTCCCACCTTTACTCTCACCTACAAAGACACTTACAGCCAATTTCGGAGATATTTGTGAGGAGGAATCTGTATTGTTGATATTGCCTCTCAATTTTATCCCCATTGCTAGAGAAAAATGAGTTTGGTTTTCTTGAGTTTCTAAATTACTTAGTATACATTTTTATGTTTTTTATTTTCTAGCTTCAAAGTGTTGTCATTGTTAAGTCCTGTCCCAATTTCTTTGGCTGTGAGAGTTTATACCTTTAAAGCATCCCTTTTGTTGCTGCTTTAAAAAGGCCTATGGAGGGAGAAAAGAAAATGTGAATGATTTAACCTATTACTATTTTTCAAAACTATTTGAAACCGTTTCTACTGAATACTTTAAATGGTTACTTGGAGAGCTTAAGAATAAGCTAGGCTTTAACTTTTTGTTTCGGTCTAGGTATATGAGCCTGGCTATAACCACGTGGATCTCCTCTTGTCCTATGGTCCTGAATGCTCATGGGTGAATGACCACACTTTCCAAGCTTTACTAACCATGGCAGCTTCATATTTCTTTTCCTTAAGAAAGCTCCAGACCAACTCTTCTCCCCTCTCATTTTTCAAGGATTTGCGCTTACTTTTGTACTCAGAAGTATCTGTGCCCATTGCAATTCGTTCAAATCAATTTTTACACAAAACAAAAAAGTACTTTCAAGAGACAAAGGGGGGGCCATTCCAAAGGACACAAGTCTTTTTCTCTCAGGAGAAAAGTTTGGTGCTGAATTGGCATAGGAAAATGAACCCCTTACACTTATCACCAAAGGAGGAAGAATAGTAAAGGAGCCAGCATTGCCGCTTCCAGGTGGCCCTGTCTTGTAGATTATTAATAGTGTATTCCCTCGTGCCATTATAAATCTTCTACTTTTCAAAGGCACTAAATTCACTTAATTATCTTAAAAAATAAAGAATATAGGCATTTTTTCATTATGAAATGTTAATGGAAAGGAAATAAGAACATTAGGTTGAAAAATGTAGGATGACCTCTGGTTCACCAAGACCCAGTCTTATTGACCTAGTCTTTTTCCCCTAATAGGTTGATTGATCCACAGTTAAATCATACCAGTCTATAGATCACCCTGAACCCTGCCATAAACCCTTGCTGGCACTTGTAGATACAGAAAAAGCTCCAAGACTTCCATGAATGCCTGTTTTTAGCTATTCTGAGATGTCTAGGTAGTCTTCACCCATACATTTCCAGGTCTTGGGATCTGGAAGGTGAAAACTAAGATGAACTGTGTCCATCTTAGGGAGGTGAGCATTGAGGTCTAGTCTGCAAAAGATTTAGAGACATTCTTCCAGTACTAAATTCTTTGTTTTAGAGACACATGCGCTCTCTCTCTACTGCGAAACAGAAAAGGACAACATCTTTCAATCCTATAATTACTCTAGCCATAGGATATTAACAAAACAAATCAAAGTCAATTTCTCAAAGTGTCAATCTTTCAACATTTAAATATTTATAAGGTGCTATATTCCTAAATCAAAGAGGAGTGTCACAATCCAAAATAACTACTGAATTAATAGCTAGGAAATAACATTTGGATAAAAGAACCATTTACTTTACTGCAGCAATAAATGAAAACACAGAATTATGAGTCCTGGAGATAATTTGAATAATGTTGAAGAAGTAAGACTCTAGCTGGCTGGAAGTACCTGATCTCATCTGACCATTCTTCTTCTTTGTTTAGGTCTTTATAGTTAAGTGGTTATCAAAGGAAGTCATAAAACTGCCTCCACTAAAATTGAAAAGGTAGCTTTACAAAGAGGCTGTAAAATGTGAAAATACAATCTTGGATCCCTTGACACATGAATATTACATTTTGTGATGCTCAGAAAATGGGAAGAAACAACAAAGTAGAGGATAGACCAGCCCAAGCAATTTGAAGGTAAATGGACCTGTTGCCATTCATTCCAGCCCCCTCGCCTACTTACTACTCCAGAAAAAATAAATTAAAAAAAAGCAGAATCAGGAGCCTTAGGATTCTGGGACCGATGGAGACAGGAGGTGGAGCTATGTGGATGTGGAAAGGACAGCATAATTCTTTCTTTTGTCGACATTTTTATAGCACATTTTATGTGCCAGGTACTGTTTTAGTATTTTATGAATATTAGCTCATTTTCTCTTCACAATGATCCTAAGAGCTTGAGAACGTTTAAGATTCCATGTTACCATAAAGCAACTGAAATAGACGGTAAACAAGCTGTTCGGATTGTTGATGTTATTCACAGAAGCAGATTTGAATCTGAGGAGTTTGACTCTAATGTCTGGCTCCCAACCACTGTGCTACTTCTAAAAATGGACCCATACCAAGCCAAGTCTTCAAATTCCTGTGATCAGCAAACTAACCTGGGTGCACTGTGGGTAGCCCTTGGGATTTAACACAACATAGGTGATTGGCCCAGTTGGTCCATTTCTGATGATGAGTAGCCTGGACCCATTCTTGATTTTTATTTATAGAAACCTACTTGAGGATATCTCTAAACTCTCACAGCTGACTTTGTAAAACATCTTGGCTATTAACTGTGTGTTGATTGGGGCTAATTAAAAGTCATTTCTTGAGGGGCTGAGACCATGGTGAGAAAATAACTTGTCCTCAGAGCAGGAACTCCAGACAGATGATGATACTAGCACAATGGTAAATAGTAAAAAATGGTAAATAGTAAAAAAGTAATACTTAAGTTCTCTTAAATACTTTATCTAAAAGGCATTGATATAATTAACTTAACTTGTCTAGTCTATCAACAAGGACACCTGAGGCTGGTCATCTAATTCCAATGAGCCTTCCAGAAGGAATATTTCAATATTTATGTACTGAACATAATTCATTTTCCATCTTATGCACCAAAATGCATGGCAGAATCTCTTTGTCACTTCTAAAGCTAACCATCTCCCTGCTAGTGTGTTAGTATGCAGCTCTAGAAAATAGACTCTTCTTTCCACATGCTTTTCATGGGTCTTCTTTGCAGCAAGATAAATAAGAATTTATCTACTTTTACTTATAGATCCAGTAAACATTTATATTGGTTTGTACCATAAAAGCACATGAAGCTTTATAAAAGAGGTCCCTGCTCTTAGGGTTCCATAAAGCAATCACCTGCAGTGAAGAAGCAATCTATCAAGTGAGAAAAGTGGGGTGTGGAACCTGACACTTGAGACACAACTCTCTGTTTTGAATTGTGCCTGAATTTATTCTGGGATGGATGCTGATGTTCCTGAACACGTACACACACACATGTATATCCATGAACACAATGTCATAAACATGCTTGATTTTTAATCTCCTCTTTGGCTTCTAGTAGATATTTTATAAGCCCATTCTGCCATGCACTTCTTTTAGACTGTCCTTCCACATAGAAAAACATTTTAATTTTGAATGATATATGTTAGTATTTGACTTAAGCTGATCATTTGTAGATGGGGGCAAAAATGCTTTGGAAATGAAATTATATAATTTTAAAAATATAATGGTTAGTGACAATATAAACAACATTAATAAATAAAAAAAACTAAGAACTCAACCCTGTTTAGATAGGCTATTTTTGTTAGTGTTGAGCAGAATTCACATTAGAGGGAATATATTTTTCTCACCTTGGTGCAGTTACTGAGCTATATTATATATCAAGCCTTGTGCAAAGTGCTTTATAGTGTCTCATTAAATCCTGAAGAAACTTTGCAAGTAAAATTCTACTGTTAGTCCCAATTTAGGTCCATAGATGAAGAAATGGGTTAAGAAGATAAGCAACTTGACCAAGGTCATAGAATTAAAAAATGCTGGGACTAGAATCCAAGCCTAATTAATCTGTCACCTGTGTTTGTAATTAACCTACATTGTTTATGTCTCAGGTTGGGTTCACTGTGGTGCTGCCATGATATTACTTCCACAGATTGTTTTCTATGTAGCTTTTTAAAAACATAGAGGTACTGGGCTTGAACTCAGAGTCTTGTACTTATTAGGCAAGCACTCTCTGAACCTGTTTTGCATTTGGTTATTTTGAGAAAGGGCTTCGCCTGGACTATGATCCTCCTATTTTATTCTATAACTGGATGACAGACAGGCACCATCACACTCAGCTTTTTCCCTGTGATGGCCTGGAAGTGAAATCCTCCCAACTTCCATAGTCAGGATTTACAAGTATGGATCAATGTGAATGCTCTTCTATGCAGCTTAAAAAAAGTTCCCTCCTTCCTTCGTTCCTTTTATCTTTCTTCCTATTCCTCTCTCCTTTCTCTCACCTTTCTTTCTTCTTTCTTCCCATTATTCCTTCCTCCCTTCCTCCTCCCTCCCTCTCTCTTTCCTTCTAATCTTCCTTTTTCCTTCCTTCCTTCCCTCCTTCCTTCCTTCCTTCTTCTCTCCCTTCTTCCCTCCCTCCCTCCCTTCCTTTCTTCCTTCCTTCCTCTCTCTCTCTTTCTTTTCTTTTTTTTTTTTTTTGGTGACTGTCATCATTTGTAAGCTCTATTCTTAAATGACAGCCATAATTGTATCTAGTGCTTTTCTCATGACTAGTGCAGAATAAATGTAGGTTGGTAGCAGGCTAAGTGCATAACCGCGGAGGCCAAACAGATGTATATTTGAATCTTGAGTTTTCTACTTGCTAAAGTAGCTTCTCTTCTGAAAGGGAAAGTAACAATCACTCTTGCCTGTGGTCATTAACAAGACTGAGGCCAGAGACTAGCACAGTGCCAGGCCCAGAGTAAACAATCAGTTCAGGATCCTATGTTAGTTTTCTAAGACTGCTTGTATTTTCTAATACTGCAATGTATTTTCTCAGAAGTATGGAGACTAGAGGTCTAAAATGAGGAATTGGTAACTTGTTCTTCTGTTAGAGCTAACCCTCCTTGGCTGGTAGTTTTCTCCCTGTGCTTTATCAACATCTGTGTCATCTTTTTATATTAGAAGGACATCAATTGTATTGGACTAGAGCTCACATATGTGACTTCATTCAGGCTTAATTAGTTTTTAAAAGACCCTACCTTCAAACATAGTCATTCAAAGGTAGTAACCACTAGGGCGTCTGCACATAAATCATAAGTGAGATACATTTGACTCCATATCTGTTTACTGTTATAAATGAACTAAGTACCCCAAATCCAGGCATTTATAATAAACATTTCATGTCAAGATTAAGAATAGTGGCCTCTCAGAAAGTGTCCTAAAGTAGCCTAGGCAATCTAGAAGGGTGTAATAGAAAAGTGTATTATAGTAACTCCTGGCAAGAAGTATGTTCAGTACTGAGTATCCAAGATCCAAGGAGGGGAAAATGATTCACTAAATGCAATACTTCCAAAGGCAAGAATCGGGGGAGGGGAGAGGGATCAGTTGCAGACTTGTAAATGTGATGTTAGGCTACCTATTCTGCTAGGGAAGGAGGTCTTCCTGTGGCGAATAATAGTAGGGTGCTCCTGTTGAGAAAAATCCCCAGATTGCTCCTTCTCAGAAAGCTGTAGCTACCTGGCTCAGCAGAATCCTTTGGCCTGCAGCTCTGCTCCTGCCTACTCCCTGGCTATCTCAAACCTGTGCAAAATTTCTCATGTCAATTCTCATAGTGTATTTCGCTCTTTGCCTTTGTATTATTCCCCATGGTCTGCTCTCTACTAACATTCCTATGCTGTCATTCCCCAGCTCATCCACTCAACAAAGACTTAGTGAGGACTTCTGAGGTGTCAGCAATGTTGCTAAATGCTGTGTAGGCATTTTCATATCCATCAGGCAGGGATGTCCTGTAGGGCAGGATAGAGAAGAAACTGTATGCTTTGTTTTATGATAATAACCACAAAGACTATCTATTGGAAATTCTTCCTGTAAATAGTAGCTAACCTCAACTGACATATAAGAGGGATGTCATCTCTGAGAACACTCCTCAGAAGAATGAATGGTTAAAAAGAGGTTTGATGAAAAGCCTCATTTGATGCCAACTTCAGTACTTAAGTATTTGGTCTATGAAATTTCTGGTCTCACAAAGATCTGTAAACTTTGTGGCCTTGGAGTACATCATCACCTTCAAAATGTTTACCTCTTCCTAACTCCTTTGCCCATTCCCATGGTTACCCTCAAAACTTTATCATCACCATTATCCCTGCAGTCACTTAGAACTCCAGGCCAGAAATACTTGACCTTTTTCACTGTTTCTGGTCCCATGTGTTGTTCACATCCTATCTTCCCCAGATAGGACTCTCCAGCTCATCAAGTTCATGCCCATGCTTATACTCTTGATCCTTTGCGCCTCTGAGAGCCTTTTGGTAAAACCCAGCTAAAGGTACCTCCAAATGTATGTATTTGAGTAGCTAAACCTAGTGGAAGAAAATGTATAATTGGACCAATTAATCCATATTATGAACTGGATCACAAATCTCAAATGAGTTCACATTCCTACTACATTTGTCTGGTGGTGAAATGCTTTTTGTCCTTCTGAGTTACTATTTCACATCTCTCTTCCCAGATCTACTTATACTCTCTCTTCCTGGTTCAATCTCAATGGAAGAGCTTTTCTGTGTTTTCTTAAGAGAGCTAAGGGGAAGTGGCACTGTGGCTCAAGTGGTAGAGCACTAGCCTTGAGCTGAGGGACAGTGCCCAGGTTCAAGCCCCATGAGAGAGAGAGAGAGAGAGAGAGAGAGAGAGAGAGAGAGAGAGAGAACGCTAAGGATACCCTTCCACATTTGTATCTTTGTATCTCTGTTCGTGACTTGTAGAGCACATGGGCAGCAAAGATGGCGCTGAGAGGGAGTTGAGTGGGCAGAGCCCAATTTACTGTAGAGCACATGGGCAGCCAAGATGGCGCTGGGAGAGAGTAGAGTGGGCAGAGCCCAATTGACCTTCCGATCAGTGCCTAACCAGCCCGTGAAGGCTCAGGTGCATGATAGGGTGTGACCTTGACAGTGCTTGGTTCCTCTTCCTCCCTTGCCATGCTACCCACCCTTTTTGGCTTTAAAAAGGGCTGCTCTCTGTTAATAAACGAGTTTTCTACCTGCTGGATTTGGCTGCCCCGCTGTGTCTGATTGTCTCCCGGGCTGAGGGAGGCTGGGGAACGGGCTAGCGCAGCACAGCACTTACCTTTCCTCGGACCCCGTCCGGAAGACCCAACAGTGACTTCCATTTTTTTCTCTTGATACAGTGAAGGATCATGGCTCATTCTAATGCAACCTATCCTCATGGGTTCTATTCACATCCTTTCTCAAGGACTATGGGATGTAATTTTCTTTCTTCTCTGTATTGCCTTTCCTCTAAACTGGGTTGTTCCAATGAGCATCTAAACTCGTTCCTACTATTTTTCTTTTCTCTTGTTTAATTATTAGCATTAATTAGTTGTACAAAGGGATTTTATTGTGATTTTGCATACATGTATGTAATATAATTTGATCAAATTTACCCCCTCTATATTATTCTTTCTTAGCTCCCCTCCTTAAATGGAAAATTTAAATCAAGTACAATTTATTGGTTGATATAGGAAGACTAACCCATCTGAAAAAAAGAATAAACATTGCAAATTTATAATCTAGAAAAGAACCAAATCATACTTTTTTCACCATTCTGGTTACCCTTATAAAGACACACCAGGTAAATAAAACCCCTTTTCTGCCTTATCTAGTCTCCTCTTATTAAATACTGAGGTAATATAGCACCTCTGCTCCTGGCAACACTATATGGACAATTCTTAGAAGTGTCATGAACTGCAGGGTGAATGTAAAAAGCTTTTGGCTCTTATCTAGTATTACTGGATATAAACTACAGGCATAAGACAGCAGTTATTTTTTTAATATTTTTAAGGTCACAAAGGATAAATGATTACAATAACATTTCACCTACTGACTCTAGGTTTTTACCAGTAAATCCTCATATTGATTTTACAAACTGCAAATCTTTAATTCAAATATTTCTGATCACAGTATAAATTCTGAAAAATAAAATCTTTTTCTGAATGAAAGATCTATGAAAAGAGAAGATGAATTTCATGGTCTGTCAAAGCAAGAATGTTACAGTTCATAGTTTGTCATTGAAAATGACATAAAATACTTGCAGGTAGATTATTTATATTGATAAAATTACTCTTCAGCATTTGAAGCTGTTTTCTGGGAAATAAAAATAAAATATCAAAATGGTTTTTTGGCAGAACTAGAAATTTGCTACTTCAGACTTAGGTAGTGGAAAATAATGTGGATAAATGCCCAATGTCATTTCTTTGAGTCAAACACAACATATGCTGGCATAACCAGCAGTGTCGACCATTTTTCCCATCAGACGCCTTTTATTTTACCATTTATCTACCATCATTTTTACTGGAGATGTGGCAATTCGTTTTTAACTGCCTTTCCTTTCCTTTGTTTTTGGTTATTGTTCTTTTTTATGCTTCCATTCCAGAAGTCATGAAACATTAAATTCATATTTCAGTCAGATGACATTTCTCAAAAAAGGATTCTTTCCTTTCTGGGTGGTGGCTGTAGAATTAAGAAGCTAGTTAGCTTTCTCATTTGCCTGGCTACAGGCAGTGGTCCTTACTTTGGTCAGCGGTCCCATCAATAAACTTGTCATAAACAGGCTGATTAAAAGGAATATGGCCAGAACAGATAAGTCCCACATCCTAGCTCCCTAAATAAGTAGGAGTTTGTGTGCCATGGGGATGGATCCAGAGTCATCTTCCCATGATAAAGATGTCAAAAGATACAACACTGAAACTAACATGTGTTCATCTATATAAAAACAGAAACGGGTTACGTATTCTCTAATCTGCTATTTTAAACCCATAAGTAATTTTTACAAATATGAATCACAATTATTTAATGCCAAATATCTTTTAAGAACTGAACAGTTCTGTAAATATTTATATTTTACAGATGGAAGCTAAAATACACTGAGAGCTCACACATGGAATTATAAACATGTTCCTCTATTGCTCTGCCCCCCATTTTAATTTTTACTTCTCCTCATTGGCGGAACAAGTGGTACCACATGCTTAACAGCAGTTCCTGTTGCCAGGAGCATTTATAGACAACAATTCTAATCACAGCTTTGATGCTCACTTGAGCAAGTTACTTCACCCCACTATGCTATGTCAAGCTGCCCATTAAGCCAGAACCACTTATCTCAGAATTGTTTTGATGGTTAAATTAAAATGACACATGTGAGGTGTCAGGCTTATAGTAGGCATTCAAAGGATGGTAGCAATTATAGTTATTACTATTAATATTGGAATTATACCTAACTTGAATACTTTCTGAAGCCCTGGGCTATTATCAGAGAAGGTGAGCAGTGGTTTGCTGTGGCTTAGATGCTATTTATGAATATCAGCGCTGCATGGACAAATGAGGTCACTGGGAAAGGGAACAAGTCAGAGGTGGATGGGGAATGTCTGAGGCAGAAGGGAGATGCTGGCTCAGAGCTTCCGTCTCAGCTTCAGTTTCATTTACAACAGTACATAATTTCAGCTGCACATAAGAAACCTTGCCACCTTTGCTCAGTAAAATACAAATCACTGACTACCCGATTTTATTTTAGGCAGTTAGATAGTTAGTACATCATTAATTCCTGCACATCCTCAAGCTCAGTATCACTGTCAGTTCAGTTTTATTTCCACCTCCTTTCCAAGCTCCCTGGTTGGAGGTAAAGACCTGTTCTCGGAGTGTCTCCGGGTATTCTTAGGCAATATAAATCTTTAGGAGCTCTTCCTTTTTGAGACAATTTACAACTCAAAACAGCAACACATTTTCTTTTCAGAGCAGAAATACCAACAATAAAAATGGAACAGCTCTGAAATATGCATTACTGTAATTAAAGTGATTTGCTCTTTGGAAATTTCAGATATGAATTTTTATTGCGACTATTACTCAATGATGAGCATCATAATTAAAGGGCCTTCCTGAAAATAGTATCTATGCCCACATGTGGATGTCCTGTGGCATTTCTGATTAAAGAATGTGGTCACTGCTGGGTGCCGGTGGCTCACGCCTGTAATCCTAGCTACTCAGGAGGCTGAGATCTGAGGATCTCGGTTCAAAGCCAGCCCAGGCAGGAAAGTCTGTGAGACTCTTATCTCCAATAAACTACTAGAAAACCGGAAGTGGTGCTATGGTTCAAGTGGAAGAGTGCTCGTCTTGAGCTGAAGAGCTGAGGGACAGCACCCAAGCCCAGAGTTCAAGCCCCATGAACAAAAAAAAAAAAAAAAAAAAAAAAAGAATATGAACACTGCCAAATGGCTCTAGTCAAGACTCTGCCTTTCTCTTGACACATGTGGACATGCCCTAGGCTAGTAGGTGCTCAGAGTGGTGTTTTCTGGCGCAGTTGTGGAAGCTGTTAGCAAATGGGTCTTGATGGAATGGTCAAAAGTGGCTGGGTATGTTAGTCACTTTCCGTCACTAAAACATACCTTAGAAAGTCAACTTAAAGGAGGAGAATTTTTGGCTCAGGAGTTCAGAGGTTTCACGGTTGGCTATCCTTATTGTTTTGAGTTGGAGGAGCAAGATGCTCACCTCAGAGTGGTGATGATGAAAGAGAGTGAGAAGGGAAGAGAGGGAGATAGATAGATAGATAGATTTTTGAATCAGGAAAAGAGAGCACACAGGTAAACAAAGGTATGCCCCAAGTGACCTACTTTCTCTAACTAGATCCTATCGTACAGTTTCGACCTCCTCCCTATAGTCCACTCAATTATGAATTCACTAGTGCTTCAATTGATCTATTGGTGAAGTTAGATCCTCAGTGTCCCAAAGCCCCTTCACTTGCAACCAAGCCTTTACCACTATGGTTTAAATCAAAACCATAACACTGGAAAAGTTGATTCTCTATTGAAATGCAATGCTCATAAGAGAATAAACAAACTGTGCAGAAAAGACAAAAAAAAGTAAAAACAAAAAGGGTCTATTTGGGAAGAGAAAGAAGACCAGAGGAAGGAAGGAGGGAGGATAAGAAAGGGTAACGGAGAGGAGGTGAAAATAATCAAGATACATTTTATATATGCATAAAAATGTTATAACAAAACTAATTTTTTCCACAATTGATATATGCTAATAAGAATTTTTACAAGACACTTATTTTGCACTATGTAAATGTTTTCATTTAATTGAATGCCAGAATACTTTTGGGGGATATGTCACATTTCTATATAACATTCTGTGGAACAGTATTCTAAGACATGCCAGTTTGGGTAATATTAGCTATTTGCTGATATTATTCTTAGGTTCATAATAAATCTCTTGAGAGCTTTTAGAAATAGATCAATGAGGGCTGGGAAGGTGGCTCAGTGGTAGAGTGCTTGCCTTGCATGCCTGAGGCCCTGGGTTCGATTCCTCAGCACCACATAAGCAAAAAGAAAAAAGCCGGAAGTGATGCTGTGGCTCAAGTGGTAGAGCGCTAGCCTTGAGCTGAAGAGCTGAGGGACAGTGCCCAGGCTCAGAGTTCAGGCCCCACAACTGGACCCAAAAAAAAAAGAAAGAAAGAAAGAAATAGATCAATGCCAGTGGTCTGCCCTACCACTTTTTAATTGACCTGGAGTGATACCTATGTATTGATACCTAGGTATTGTTTTTAAGCCTCCTTTCCCTAGATGAATCTAATGCCCAGTCAGAGCTGAGACATTGGGCCCCTGACTTATACCTATCATCCATCTGAATTATTCATTTTCTAGTACATGGAGCTAGAGTGAATAAGTAGAAACTAACTTTCTGAGGTTCTAATACGTTAGAGAAAGAAATTTGGATGTTTAGGTGATGTATCGATTTGTTGTTTGTATGGGCTCAGTCAATCTGCACTTCTCTCTCCTTGACTGTGACCATTTTTCATAGGGAGAGGGAAGACCTACCCAGAACTTAACCTGAAGAAGACCTGCATCTGTGGGTATACTGATTTTATGCAAGTGAAGAATACTTTTTCCTCTCCAAAAATGGCAAGAAACCCTGCTGTAGATCAACATACTAAGGTCTCACTGCGATTTATGACAGCCTATTTCTTATTAAGCTAGAAGCTACTAAAAGCTCCTGAGATGTTCCTCATTTGTGTCATTTCCCTGGAAATAGAAACAGGACAGAAACCTGGCAGGTGGAACCTCAGAAAGACATGATGTAAAATTTTGGTTATAATTTGTCCCCTGTGCCTGAGCTTTCCTAGAGTTTACTAAAATAGAAAACATATTCTTCTTCCTCATGAAAGAACCAACATTTATTAAGCAATACCATCAAGAAAAACTGGATTTTTTTTGTAGAAGGTTAATTTCATATCCTGTTAAGCAAACAACAATCTTCATCTTTTTTTATTTAGGAGTGAATAACAAAATGGCCTTTAATACTTATTATCTATAATACGTTAGGATAAAGTCAGACTCTGTCCATATTGTCATCTCATTTAGACCTCACAAAATGCTTACAGTGAAATCACTTGTGCCACTTTCAGGCAGTAAGAGACTAAAGGTATGAGAGCAACCAAGCTGGGCTTGGTAAATATGATGGCCAACTGGATGGATGAGCTGATTTCCACTTCTGCACATCCCACTACTGGAGCAGGAGGCTAGATTCCAGCCCGAACTCACTAACATGCTCACAGTTAAGAAAGTGGCAGGTTTTCATCTCTCCTGAATATTGGCTCTCAGTTTATTTTGAATCATGTCCAAAATAGCATCTGAATGTCATAAGGAAGTTGCATCTGAGTTTCTCCTCTGTGTCCTGCTCTGGGTTTTGAAACAGAATTGTTCACACTTTGAGGAGAGTAGCATGTCCCATTCTCTGGGTTCAGGCTTCAGTACTTAAACACAAGAGTGCGAGATCACTCCTAAAGGGAAACAACACAACCTGTGTATTAGACCTGGGTTTAGGCTTTAACTGTGACCTATTAACTCAGTGACCTTCAGTGACCTCTTCAGGCCTCTATTTCTTCATCTGTAAAATAAATTATGATATTTATCTCACAGAGTTGCAGATGAGCCAGGTTACAGCTCATATCTCCTGAATTTAATTTCCAGTAGAAACACACAATCAAATGCATAAAAGAAACTTGAAATGCATTCCAGCTTTCCAAAACTTGTCATCTGTGAAGCTCAGATTCCACTTTGCTGTCATTTGTTGATTCTTTCATTCAATCATCAACTTATCACTTTATTTGTTCAATAGATAATCTGCTGAGCATCTACTATGTTCTAGGTATGGCATTTTGTGTAATATACTGAAGACACAGCAGTTTGCAAGTACCTTAGAGTCTAACTTAGGTAAATTTGGCTGAATCTTTATTTTATCTTATTTTTGGCAATACTGAGTTTTAAACTTAGGGTTTTGTGCTTGCGAGGCAGGCACTCTATCACTTGAATTATATTCCTAGCCTTTCTTTGCTTTAGATACTTTTCCGATAGTGTTGTATGTTTTCTTGTCAGAGTGATCTTCCTATCTATACTTCTTGTGAAGTTGGAATCTCAGATGTGTGCCACCATGCCCAGTTTGTTGGTTGATAAAGGAGACTCATTATTTTTTTTTGCCCATATTAGCCTCAATCTGTCATCCTCAAAATCTCTGTCTCCCTGTAGCTTGTTTCGTTGAAATATAGTGTCATCTTCCAGCCTTATATTTTTATTTATACCCATTCTAGGTACAAAGAGATGAAACTTGCATCCTAATTAGTTAGTGTGAATCTACAGAATTAACATAAATGTTAACTGAATCAACAATTATAGTAGATCTACAATTAGTATTTGTCCACTGTTAATTTTAATCACTCTTGAATATGGTTACTTTCTAATCTAGCCAAACCTCTGGAAAAGCAAACAGCAACATTGCTCCATTTTCCTGCTTGAAGTCAGCAAACAGCAGATGCCCAGGTCAATCAACAGAGCTACCCCTGAGTGAGCTCTTACAGTTCAACTGTTTGCTCTATATTAGACTCAAGTCCTTAAGTGGCAAGATTTGTATGAGCCCCCAAAGGCTCGGAATTTAGCAAGTTTTATTATTGAGAGAGAATGCTCACCCATCATGTAGCTTGAATTGACAGGAGCCTGGGTTTCCAGCTGGGAATGGCTTTAACAAGTTGAGAACTAATTTTTCTTCTTTTTCAGTATTTCGTTTCCTTTGTTGGAGAATACTCTAGCAATCGATTCGTTTGTGTATGTGGTCACATTAATTGGCTGGATTATTTTTTAACAACAACAAAAGCAAACAACAAAAACCAAAAGGAAAACTTTATGTTTCTTCACATGAAAGAGAAGTTCAAGTAGCCTGAGTGGGTAGCCTTAGCATCCGCTGATCAAAGTCCAGGTAACAGACTTGTTCCTTGGCTCTTTCCTCTGATGTTTCTCTGGGATAAAAGAGCAGCCTTACTGCTAAGTAGTATAAAGAGCTTTTTAAGGGCAAGATAATTCACAAGATCAGGTATTGCTAAAGTAACCTTGGGGATTTACTTGGCATTTATAAGTCGCACTGTCCATGGCTCCTGCCTCTAGTAGAGGTATGCCAACAAGCCCCAGCTCACCTCCCCCAAGATCCCATGGTCACCAGGCCTTCCTTTCATCAGGCAGCTAAGACTGAGGAATAGCACCTATTTTCTATGCACCTTGTCGTTCTGCACATTAAAACTTCCTGCTCTAAGGCGGGTGCCGGTGGCTCACGCCTGTAATCCTAGCTACTCAGGAGGCTGAGATCTGAGGATCTCGGTTCAAAGCCAGCCCGGGCAGGAAAGTCCATGAGACTCTTATCTCCAATAAACCACTAGAAAACCGGAAGTGACGCTGTGGCTCAAGCGGTAGAGCGCTAGCCTTGAGCTGAAGAGCACAGGGACAGTGCCCAAGCCCAGAGTTCAAGCCCCATGACTGACAAAAAAAATAACAACAACAACAACAACAAATCTACCTGCTCTGATATAGTTTCCTTCTTTTGCACTAGATCAAGGGTAGGGAATGAAAACATAATTCGTGATACAATATTTATAAAACTCTTTATTTGCCAGAAAGAAGCGACTACCTGTGTCCAAACATCTGCCCAACCTCATCCTATGCTTCACCTCAATCCTTACATCCGAGGCCCACTTGAATCATCTTCTCCAGCTGACAGCCAGACAGCCAACAAAATATTTTTTCCTGTTGCTGGGTAACTGGGAGTATTTTGAAAACAAGTCCTATAAATATGGCAGTGGAATGTTCTGCCATTGGTTGGTTGGGCTTTCTGTGCAATGCTGACGCATTGAAGCTGGCAGAGAAGTGACAGGTGGGAATAGCCAGGCACATATATTACTGGACTGATGTTCCACTGGAGAGGAAAACTATTTCAAGGCTGAGTGACAACTATAACATACCCTGTTAGAAAAAAATAAATCTCCCTGAGTCTACATTCAGGAATCTGAAGAATAGTTAAGGGAATACTGCAGAGAAAAGGGGAGGTGGGGGAAAGAAAACCCACAAATAACCACAAGGTTGTCTTACCCTCAAATACCCTGCTTTTCATGGTCTGATGATAATTCTTCCTATTCAAGAAATATGCAGGTATTTCTACACATCTTTTGTAGAATGCTTGTTGGTATTTTCCTTTCTTCCCTCCCTTCCTTCCTCCCTCCCTCTTTCCCTTCCTTCCTTCCTTCCTTCCTTCATTCTTTCGTTCTTTCTTCCTTCTTTCTTTCATATTTAAGTTCAAACTAGAACCTCATCCTTACTAGGCAGGAGCTCTAGCCCTTTATGAACTATGCCTCCAGCCCTTATTTTGTTCTGGTTAGTTCTGAGATAGGGTCTTCCTTCCCACTTAGGAATGTTCTTGGACCTTGATCTATCTATTTTAGGCTGAGATGACATGGGTATACCACTGTGCACACTTATGCTCACCTTCTTTTGTTGGGATGTTGAGATGGAGTCTTATGGACTTTTCTGGCTGTCCCAGCTTGGAGCATTGATCCTTCCAATTTCAGCTTCTCATGAAGCTAAAATGACAACTTTGTATCATTGTGTCCAACTGTAGGTTGGGAAGAGGTTTTGCGAACTTTTCTGTCGGCTGTCCTTGACCTTCAGTCCTCCTATCCCATCCTCAAGTGGCTATGTTTATATATTTTACAGCTCAAACTTCTTTTAGGAAATAATTTTCAAAGTTGCCAAGAAGGACTTTTAATTTTTTCTTCATTTCTTTATTTCCAGTATCCCCTTCTTCACCTTTTTCCTCTGACCTTCAAGTCAGGAGTCACAGGATGTGGTCAGCGTCATGGGTAGCACTGGGTGAAGTTTATCTCATCTGTCCATTTAAAATATTTGCCTTCTAGGGGGAGGATAAGCACTGTCCTGTCTAAACATCTTTGGGATTCATCTTTGCAGTCACAGAGAACTGTTTGGACACAAGTAACTGCCTTTGCTAACACCAGGTTAATGGTTCACACACAAATCTGCCAGAGAGCCTCTAGGAAAGAATGCCCCTCTGTTAATTGAATTCTAATGAGGCCAGGAAGTAGATTAGAAATTGAGCCATTTTACTATTATTTTCAAGCATTGGATGTAAGGATTTTTGGCCTATTTGATCTGTAGTTCTCCACTAGGTCATAATTAATTTGTGAAGAAATAACCAGAAGTACTTTGTAGGTTATTGGTTGATCTGGCTAAAGGGGATTTTTTTTTAAAATGGTTATATATCAGAGACTCCAGCAATCAATAACAATAGAAAGATGCTGGTCTGGAATGACCTAATAAGATAGTCATTAATGAGGAGTTCCCCATGGATGAAAGTCAAATGAGAGTGACTATCAGGGGGATTATGTGTGGAACTAGAAATGCCCTAGTGATCTAATAGAATATTCTGCTTAAAACTATAATCTAGCCACTATACTTGGGAAACTACTTCACCAGACAGATCACTTGAAGGTGTCACCCAGAATCTACGCAACATGAGAGAGTCATTGTGATCATTTCACCTGTACCCCAGGAAATGTCTTCCACCATAAAAGAGGGCATGGGCCCTGAAACTCACTATTTGAAAGTTATGTGCATCTATAACTCATCTGGGAAGGGCAGAGAATATTTTTCCTGCTGGTTACCCTCTTTTTTCTAGAAGAATGGATCCTTATCTCACTTTACCCATCTATTTTCACCTGGATACTGGCATTTTTCTCTGAGCAAATCCCTCGTCAGAGAAATGTATTCATTATCTTGCCCATGTAATTGTAACTCCTCTCTACAGTATTTTCACAATAAAAAAAAAAGACACACACAAAAAAATAATCCAGAGTTGATTGGTCCAAGAATAGATATGTAAACCAATCTTAGAAGATTGTCTAAATCGAAACATGGGAACCATTCCTTTCTACAGGGTTGTGCTGAAAAATGAGAACCTAGGATCTAACAGAGGACCCATTTACTCCTCTTGGAATAAAGCCTATGTACCAAGCACACCTGAGGACTAGAAGCTGCAATGTCCCAAGGTACCACTTGGGCGCTTGTAGAGTCACAGCAGCCCGCCCTGGGAGTGGCTAGTGAGTTCTGAGGGCAGCATTTGGCTTTGCAGGAGCCAAGTTCATGGGCAGTTTTTCCTTTAGGTATGCACTGCCATCCCATTTGTAACATTCCCTCATAAGGCCTTGGGTTTATGTACACAGTATAAAAGCAGATTTTACATCTGGGACCTTGCACCCTACTCCATGCTTTCTCATGAGTAAATTTACCATACAATGAGAGAATGAGCTCCTGCGGGGAGCGACGATCAATTAGAGTGGAGAGCAGACAGAGACATTTCCATCACTAGACTTTAGGGACCCTTGCTTGTTTAAACACTAAGCTTTTCTCTTGAACACAGCTCCTCAGAGAATCGGAACACAGTAAAGCTGTTTTCAAGGGGATCACTGATGGTTTGAGAGATATCTCAGGCGGAAACATAAATTTCTCCATGGTTTTCAAGAGGGAGCAATTCCTTTGATTTTTTTCATGTTGGAGCAATGCAAACAAACATACCCTCCCTCAGCCTTGCTTTTCCCTTTCCTTCTGGCTTCTCAGTCTTTTATATTAGAGGTGAGGGGAAGAGAGCAAAGTGTTCTTCTTCAAAAGCTGGATTTGTGTTTCATGTAGTTGTTTGACAAACTTGAGCACAGCAATGAGGACAGCCACCTGCTCTTGCAGAATTCACACAGAGCTGGTTTCCACAGAGCCCCTTTCTGTCTCCAGAAAGGTCAGAGGTGAATTATGATGGCTGTTAGGAAATGAACCCAGTAGCAAGAAGACTGGGATCAGTCGGCACAAGAATTGTTTGAAATGTGTGCTTTAGAAGTGAAAAAAAATCATTGTTCTTATCCCTGGAAGTTGATATTGCAGAGTGCTAGTGGCTGGAAAAGCCCACTGCTGAATCAGAGGCTGGACTGCCTTCCCAACAGTGGAGCCTCGGAAGTAACACACACGTATATACGTATTGAAATCTGAACTTACATCTCAAGGAACAGAGCCAAGATTATACCAGACTGGAAGGAGATGGCTGAGTAAAGGCCTAACAAAAAAGAACCCCACTGCCATTTCAAAAAGAGAACATTACAAATTCAGTGTGTTCATCCACATTTCAAATTTTAAGTTTGGACATTGGAATTAACTGGACATTTCTCTCTGCCACAGAAAGTAAGACAAACAATAGAAGTGTTTGTGAAGACTGAGTTAATTCTCAGATGCCTCAAACCGTGTTGGCAAGTGATGTCACATTCAGTAAATGGTTTGGTATTCCAGGTAACTGTCACACTCCTTGGACTGAATTTACACTGAGGAGGAGAATCCAAAGGGTCTCAGCAGCAGGCACAGAGACCTCCAAATGAGCAGTGTGGTTCCTCCCTTAGCTGCCTGCTATGTAAGCCAGATTCTGCTTGCAGAGTCTCCTGAAGATGCTCATTGTTAAGGTTGAGCTGGACAAAAGTGATGGACGTACTCTGGACAGGCAAAAATGCCACAGCTATAGTAGCATTATTCTTCAGGAAAAGCAGTATTTGAAGGTATGTGATGGTTGGGACCATGTTATCCTGCAGCAAGCCCAGCAAATGTATTTTAAAGTCTATCCACCTGTAGAAGCTGAACTTTAGAACAGTATTTAAGTCTTTTATTCCTGGATAGGTTGAGAAAAGCCTGATTCTAAATTCTCACTAGTTCTTTTTATACTGTCTGCATCCACATGTGTGTTGCAGAGGGGAGAGAGGAGCTTGATTTAATCAAGGCTTGGAGATCAATGACTTCTAGGGTCAACTACAAGGTTAGCTGCTGTGTTCCTCCTCCAATTGATAAGGCAAAATGTCTTATGAGCCTAGATTCCTTCTACAATTTAGCCTTGGTAAGAAAACTTCTAGAATGTACTGCTTTTGTGTTTGAGCCAATTATAGGGCCTGAACTCAGGGCCTTGTACTTTCATTTGACTCACTCAGTGCTGGCACTATACCACTTGCACATCTCCACACCTGACAATTCATTGGCTAATTGAAGGTAAGAGCTTCATGGAGTTTTTGGTCAGGCTGGCTTTGAATCTCAATTCTCAGATCCTAGCTCCCCTGAGTAGCTGGGATTACAGGTATGATCCATGAGTTCTAGGCTTAGAATTTACTGCTATAGTGAGACAATCTATTGATATATTTTAACTTTTAATTAAAATTCTTTAATCATTCTATTAGAAGACTTTTCTCTTTAATTCCAATTAAATGATTGAGCCTCTGGGTGAAAACATCAGCCTGGATTGCACGACAGTTTTAGAATGCACTCTGTGATTATTCTTGTTCATAATGCTTTGTTTTAATTCTTTCGTTTTACATATATGTGCACCCAAATTCAAAGACAGAAAAATCCCACAAAGATATTGTCTTTGACTGTAGATGTTCTGATGTCCAACTAATGTGCTGTCTATGTACATTCCACAAAGTGTTTCTAAGGAAGCAAAGAACATTCCAAACAGTACTGCTACGTGCAACATTCTGGCAAGGGAAGAAAAGATACTTTATCAATTCACCAGCACTGGTCATGAAAGGAATGAATTTGAAGGGTTAGGGGACACCCACATAGACAGCCAGGTTCAAGCCCTAGGCCGCCGGCATGCTGTGATTGCACACAACAATAAAAATAATTAATGGAGCATCTGACCCCATTGACTTTCAGATACTTACCACACAACCTCAACAATTCCCATTCCCTCCTTGATGACTCCCCTGCTGCTGCAGCCTGCCTGGCTGGACTGCGGGGGAGTATAGGAGCCTTTTTCTGGCTTTGTTCATAAGGCTGAACCAAAGGAGAGAGTTCCCCCTGACTCTCCACTCTTGTGCCTGGGCAAATAAATCAACTTCCGACATTACTAACATATTCCAGGTCATACACAAACACAAACATTATTAGATCTCAAAATTATTTTTAAGTTACTATCTTTTGGGTTTTAACCATTTCCCTATAAACATGGCTCAGGAAATTCTTACATGGAGCAAGGATGGCACCCAGTGGCCAAAGTGTTTCATCTCAGACCCTGTTTTCTCATGGATCTTCATTTCCTTATCTTCCTGAGGACAATGCACTGCCACCACACCTTTTCCTGAAGCAAGAGTTGAAATTCTAAATCTCTGCATTATATTTCCAAGTTGAAGCAAGTGTGATCATGCATGTGCACACACAGACATACATCCAAATTGAGGCATTATTAGGGGTTAATTCAGAAAAAGGCCTTTAAATTTTTTCATGTGCATTGTGTTGAAATCATCACACAGCAGATAAACATCAGAGATCCTAAGATCAAACATCACATGGGAACTATTACATCAATGTAATCCCAGTTGCACACTCCTCAGTTCCTATCTTCCTTGAATCGCTAGTTTCTAAGTTCTCATACCTTAAACATAAGACTTTATCTCCTGACAAGTGCTTTACATTAAACTGATGTTCACAATCTCATATCCTTGTTATCTTTCTTACAAGGTACTTGGCAGGCCTGGGGAGCACTTTATTATCATAAAGTGGGACTGCTCTTCTGCTTTTGAGCTTTCCAGATGTCAAGAGATTCCTATAGAGCTAGATAGTCAGATAGGTGAGATGTCAGAATAATGGATCATTACTCTCTTGCTAAGAATGATGCAATGTCTCCATAATGCTTACCACCTGCAATTTCCCTAGGTTTCTAAGCAGTCTGAAACCATGGGGCAAGAATCCACATGGATAGCACACCATAATCCAAAGAGAAATTTCTAATAAAGCAGTGATGCATATTAATTAACCAAAGAGTACCACAAATAGTCTTCTTAAATACTTAAGCTCAGCTGAAAATTCTCTTAGACTTTTTCACCATGCATATTGAATAGCCTCCAAAACTGTCAAAATGGCACCAAGGTTATAATAATAATAATAGCTGAATCAAAAGAAATGACTTCTGGACACTGTACAAAAGGAAATCTACTCATTACCTGACTCATGTAATCCCTCTGTACATCACCCTTATAATAATAATAGAGTAAATTAATTATTGAAAAAAGAAGTGACTTCTAGATAAAATTCCACAATGTTGCTTCTATTTTCCTACTCTGCCCTTGAAGAATAGTATTGATTTTTTTTAAGATCAAAGCAGAACATTGGAGAGGGAAAATGTCAAAGCACTTGGGTCCATTTTTATTCATGCTTCTTTTGTGTTTGGTCTGTTTTTGAGAGAGAATGTTGCTCTGTAGTTCATACTGATCTCAAACTCACCATATAGTGAGGCTAGACTCAACTCACGATCCTCCTGGCTCAGGCACCCAAGTACCAGGATTATAGGTATGTACCACACATCACACTTTATTTTTTGTTTCTTGACTTTTAGTTGGTTCATATGTGCAATACAAATAATGTAAACCCTATCTATCAAATAGTTGAAAAGCTCATGTGAGATAATGATGTGAGATGTTTTTATGTCTACTTCTCTTTTTCTGTATTTAAAACACTTTTACTGGGCTGGGAAGGTGGCTCAGTGGTAGAGCGCTTGCCTTGCATGCTTGAGGCCCTGGGTTCGATTCCTCAGCACCACATAAGCAAAAAGCAAAAAGCTGGAAGTGGTGCTGTGGCTCAAGTGGTAGAGCGCTAGCCTTGAGCTGAAGAGCTGAGGGACCCAGGCCCATGGCTGGACCCCCCCCAAAAAAACACTTTTACTAAATGTTTATTTATAGGAAGCATTAGTATACAATGTGAATATTGATGAGATTAAGACTTGTTTTACCTAAAATAATCACTTTTCTCCTCATGAGTATTATTACATTTTATTACCCCTCAAGTACAGTCATCATGACAGACTTTGAAAAGTTACATATAAGATATAGTGAAATCAATCTGAGCCAAATTTTCTACCAAACCCTAAAATTCTTAAGTAGCTATTCAATTCAAATACTTGAGTATTCAAAAATCATTTAAAAGAAATCCCAAGATATTTTGACAACATTTATGCTGCTTTGTGTTTTGTCCCCTTTCCTTCTAGAGGTAAACTTTGTAGGCCCTTAAAGTTATAGCCCTTCTTAGCTAGAAATGGCTTTGTTTGGCAGGTGAGGAAACTTGAAACTCAAAAGTTTTAAATAAAGTAGGAGGTCTGGTTGCTGCTCTGTCTGTTGACTGTTTGTTTGCTCTTGTCCTTCTGTTTCTGGTCTTACAAGGACTACACATAAGGGCAATGCTAGCTCCTGAGACTGCAGAGCATGCTCAGATTGGACATTCTCCACTCACATCATATTTCATGTGATGCTTTGGGACTGACAGAATCATGAGTTAAAACAAAGTTTTAACAGTTCAGATGGCTCCATTTCCAAAGAAGAAACAACAACAACAAAACCAGAAAACCAAGCCATGAAGAACTACCCAATAGGTATATGATTTTAAAAACAGATAGAAGAGTCAAATTACAGAACAAAACAAAATTACACACACACCAAAAAACAACAACAACAACAACAAAATCTGAGAAAGCTATTTTGAGGGCTGAAAAAATGATAAGGCTTTAAGAAAATGTAATCAGCAGGATGGTAGTAGTAGAACACCAGTAAATAAACTTATTCATAGAGGAAATTGCTGAAACAACTGGAAACAATTATGAAGAAGCCTCTTCTCACAGCAGAGAAGAGAAACAATCCTACTGCAGAGAACTCCAAAGAGAATATGGCCAGAACTTATCTTACATAAACAAAACAAATCCTTTTATTTTCATATAGCTTAGGCTACATGGGGAAACTATGAAACAAACAACTGAGAACATTTATTAAAGCAAGAGGTTTTAAGTAAGAGAAAGCAAGGACTGATACAATAATGTTCAGACATTCCTTTTGTCATAGGTCTCCATTTCATTATGCTCTATAAGTTCTCTTGCCTTAAAAATGACAAACAGTTTAATGAATTAGTTTATAAGGTGGGAGTTTTTTCAGCATTAAGCTACAAAGCATGACTGGAGGTGATATAAGTGTTCTAAAAATGAAGAAGCCAAGAATTCTCTCTTAAAAAATGCTCCTAGTATAACCATTTGGTTAGACAGAGGCAGTGCAGGTTTGTACTGCAAGGTAGGAAGCAGTAAGTATGAGGAAAAGGGAGGCCAAGTAAGGTCATTTTGCCTGAAGGAAAGCTAGAAAAGCTCCAGGGAGAGAGGAATATTAAGGTGAATCCAATGGATTGTTAGGCCCTTAAATGTTCAGAAATGGGAACTGGGGCACGGAGGCAAATATAAGAAAGAACTGGAGTGGGAAACATTTAATACTACCAATGAAGGACATTGGTAAGTGACCACGTAGCAAACAGCTTGGAAAAGTGAACTAGAGTTTAGAGTAGTTTTAATGTCAAATAAGAGGATTGAAATGGACACAATCAAGAAACTCATAGAGGATGCTAAGCTTTGTGAGCAGCACCTGGCACCAGAAGTGGACTGTTCATCTGGCAGCAGGGTTCAGGGCGAATTTGGGGGAGGAGGGTTCTGTGGATGCTGAATGATCAGTGAGGGGAAATCAGCCATGGTGACTGCTAAGCTGTTCCTGGAATGAGCTCAGTCATTTGCTGGCTCCACATCTATCCTTGCACAAGGCTTGAAATAAAGGGAAACCAGGAAGAAGGTAGTGATACAGTTTCGATCTTGGGTTCTGGAATGTTTTGATGCCTTTGGCCACTCTAGTTCCCTTCACAGGTCAGAGGTCAGGGCTCTTAGTGGGCTCCCCTCTACAGGATCACCACCAGACCTACCACAACTGGCAACCAAAATGAATTGCCTTTATTTTACTGCCTTGGGTCCTGACTGCCTGGGCCTCTAAGTCTGACCTAAAAGGAGTGCAGTGAACTCAGCTCTGTTAATCAGGGGCTAGGAGAAGGTGTGAGAAAGCCTTAGGACTCCATTCTTCTTCCAAGTTCCCAGTGGCCTTCTGGAGACATTGTGCCTGCTTTGTTTTCAAAGGGAAAGAAGTGACAAATAGTGGCTGTATAAGTTGATCTGAGGTGAGCTCAGGGTCATCACAGGATGTATTTGGGTCAGGCAGGTCCTTGAAGAGTCCTCAATCCACAGCGAGCAGAGCTCAGCAGGAGGGAAGGCCAAGCTGGCCTTACAGACCTGGTCCCCACAAACCACTCCCTCCCCAGCAATTTCGGTACTCAGGAGTGACAAAGTACCACCATTCTTTTTCTGATGTGGCATTTGATTAAGACACAACTCATAAAGAGCACTGAGTGCTTTAGTACAAGGCACTCCACATATTTATGGACAGGGCCTGAGCAGTGCTGGCTACTGGCGTGGGAGCAGAAGATGCCCTTTAAAGGCTCTGTACTGAGGTGGCTGCCCCCTCCACAGTCAGTTTCCCTCTGGAAGTTCAATAACTCTACCTGATGGAGAAAACAAAACAAAAGCAAAAAATACCCAAAATGTAGTCATCAAGCTCAACGTGAACACCATTTAAAGTCAAACCAACCCCCTAAATTAGAGATACCAGGATGAAGGAGGAGTCAGAATAGGTCAGCTGTAAGGTGAGCTAAATTGCATGCACATAGCTGTGGTGTTCTCATTTAAACCCCGTTGAAATCATTGAAGTGCACTGGGAAGCTGTGATGAAATTCCTAAAAGCAGCATTTCTGAGAGAGAGAGAACTAAGAAGTAACCAGAGAAACAAGCCACACTTTGGGGTCCTTTCTGGAACTGAAGTGTTGGCATATCCCAGGCTGTGGAGGAGGCTCTGAAGCAGCAGCTGTTTGGAGGGAGAGGATGTAGAGTTGCTTCTACCCCCATGAGGTGGTAGAACATGAGCTATCCTGTCTCTATCATGGGCAACCTTCCAGGGGGGCCACTCCTCTTAATTCCTGCTGTCACCTTGTGCTGGGTGGAGGTCGTCATGTGACTGGTTCTCTGCAGAATGTATTCTTCATAAATGGGTACTGCAGGGCAGGGCTTTTCCACATTTAGGAAATGGTAGTCATGGAAGTGGGCAGTGGTTACTGTGTGTGGTGCCTCTATGCCAAATAGGGACAAGACACTCACTTACTAAAAGGCATCCCTCCCCAAACGGGGCTAGCCTGGTGCATGGGATAGCCGTCAGTCCTGCCTGCTCCCCGAGGATCGTGTGAGGACACATGACAGACGCAAGCCATTGACACACCAGTATCAGCCATGCTGAAACCTAAAGCTTTTTTCTTCATATGACTATTTCTTGAACCAAAGTGCTTCTCAAATATGAGAAAACAGCCTTGAAAAATCACATCCATGGTTTAGTCTGCAGAGGAGGCCATATCATCCTGTTTTGGCCATTCTTATTGTAGCACAGGGCTCTTCTATTCTTGGTACTTTATTTTATTTACTTTACCAGGATATTAATCTGTGGGCTGAGGCATTAGCATGGAAAACTTGAAATATGTACAAGGGAATCCAAATGCAAACAGCCAACTTGAGTTACTACCTTTTAATTACTGTGGCCGTTACAGTGACGTAAATGAGTCTCTCTGATTGCAGCTGTAACCCATGTAGTTCTGAATTGGAAGAAGGGGTGATTGAATTGGCAATATAACATGAGGACATCTACCAGTTGGTTTTAATTGGTAAATTGGCAGTATATAGGGATAACCATTTGGTCTGTCCATAGCACTGGAAACCAAGGCAAGTACATAAAATCACAGGAGCATATAATTGGTGTACTAAACTCATTTTCTTATGTTATCCCAGCTGGCATCTCCAGGTTATTAAAAGCCTTTAAAACCACCATCTTCAAAGAGATCTAATTGTCAATATGGTCTTTGTACATTAATCCGGTTAGCACAGAGCTGAATAGATATAAACAGGCAACTAAAATCTACACAAATTTTCTATATACAACTTTCTTATTTCAAGTTCATGAAAGACCAATAAATCTTAATGAGTATACAAACCATTTTGTGTATCCTGGTTTCCTCATTAGATGCATAAGGCAATCAACCCATAAAAGATAATTTATTAACAGTATAAATTGAATCAGACTTTTAAAGATGGTTAATTCACTAGTTCCAGAAAGTGCTATGATCTTTGTGACTATTTCCTGAGGCATAAATGACACATCAGAATAAGGAAAAATAAGCCCAGGTTTTGACAAATCAGAACTGTAGCTGGAAAGTCTTGGAATACTTGTAGCAATGTTTTCAACTCAAATCACATGGCATCTATCCACTACTAAATATCCCTCAGTGGTTTTTTTTGCCAATGGAAGAACTAAAGTTACTTAAAGCAAAGAGAGAACAACTGTACCCTGTCATCTTAGAACAGAGAACGAAATCCCAGGAAATGAAGAAGTGAGTGAAAAGAAGACCAGATATAAAGAAGGGTAAGGTGGCATCAACTTCTCAGTATAAGTAGTTGAGATTTACTACAGCTTATATACAATATACCTTATAAAAAGCCTTCCTTTAGCCACACCATCTAGGAGTACAAGTTAAAGGAAATTAAGAGCAATTAGTGATACATATCAAAATCTCTGATATTATAGGATCTCCATTTTTCCTTCTTTCTTGGAGGGTTCAGTGTCTACCTTATCTGTCCTTACAACGTGACCATTCAACCTGCACCGATCCTCTCATTCTCTGCTGATCATACTGGATGGAAGGGGCCCTCACTCTGGTTGCTAGTGATGTTCCTGCCACTGAGGTACCGCCTTCTGGTCTGTGCTGCTGTTAGTCTAGGGGTGAGTTATGGTGAGGGGGCATGTGTGTAATGTGCTTGAACCACTATTAAGTCTTTTTTGATCACTCATGTTCTAGCTAAGAGCATGAATCCATAGACAGCTGAGATAAGGGACAGATACAGTTTATGCTGGACTTGGAGTCATCTAAATAGCGAGGTTTATGGGATTTTCACTTTAATTAGGAAAGAATTCTTTCTCTCTTCCCCTCCCCCCCTCTTTTACTGAGGTTTGAACTCAGGGCTTTGCATTTGCCAGGAATGCACTCTACCCCGAGTCATGCTTCCAGCCAGGGAAGAGTTATTGACTCAGAGGGATCTCAGTTTCTTATGTGAATAATAACCACATCTCACTGAGCTCTCAGATACTTCTGCACCCCAGGTTTGGTGCAGCTGGGGCTTCTGCTGAGGTTTGTCATATGTTTGGGTGTTTTTGACATCCATATCTCTTTTAGCACCAGATGTTGAAATCCTTTCTTCCCAAATACTGTACTGGTCCCAGAGGAGTACAACCATTAACTGTCCCTTAACGCATGAAATCTCATCGGTAACTCTGACTCTGGATTTCAAATAACTACCCCTTTTTCCTTTTTCAGCTATCCCTATTTTAAAAGGCATCACAAGAAACAAAGGTTAAAGTATATTCAAATATAAACATGGCTTGTCTTTCAATATTGGCCAAAGCAAAGCCTTGCCTTCCTGAGATTCAGCTAGCTACATACAGTGTTAGAAAAGTGTCATTGTGTTATCTTCCAGCCTGGAATTTCTAGAAATACTTTTGCGCTCTCAATATGCAGGATTATTTTAAGCCCACTACATTTTAATGTTATTGCTGCTGTTACAATAGACACCAGCTACCAATTACGATAACGTTTTATTTATATATCAAGAAAAAAAGCCATTTGGTTAAAATTATCAACTATATTTCAATTACTTTGTAATGAGATATTAGCTAATATCTTTTGAGAAAATCTAGAGTAAATCAGTTAAGTTAATAATCTTGATAATTTTAAGATGAAATAACCCTATGTTCTCAAATTTAAATACTTCATATTTCCAGCATGTTTGTGAGCTAACAATAGAAAAGTATGGCAAAGTCTAGACAATGGGTTTTTCCGAAGCGAAGAATTAAGTCTAAATGTAGGTCAATAACCTTCAGAAAGTGGACAGCTATGGATTTTAGTTTGCTATTGCTCAGGAAAGGTCCCGTAATTAGCTCTTTCAGTCATTTGTTCACTGTGAGCTTTTCTATGTTTCTTCCTGTCCATCAGGCTCCTCTTTTAGCAATGATAATAAATATAATAAAAATATAATAATAGAAAATTTAATCAGAAATTAGGACATTTAGTCAGGAATTCGATATTTCCATAAATAAGATTTTTAGGTAACTAAACCTTTCTGATATTTTTCTTTTATTTTAAACATTATTTGTAAGCTGATACATTAAAGACAATAATTACCTGTATTGATGGCAATACCATGTGATAATTTATGGTTCATGTCTATTAAACTTTATTAGCTAAAGCAAAAACCTAGCTAGGCAGGAGTGGCTCATGACTGTAATCCTAGCTACTCAGGAAACTGAAATCTGAGGATCGTGGTTCAAAGCTAGTCCAGGCAGGAAAGTCCATGAGACTTTTATCTCCAATTCACCACCCCAAATTCCAGAAGTAGAGCTGTGACTCAAGTGTTAGAGCACTAGCCTTGAGCAAAAAAGATCAAGAACAGTGCCTGCGTTCAAGCCCTAGGATGCATGTGTGCGCGTACACACGCATGTGCATCCACACACATTAAACATTTTTGCTGTATTAAATATACTGAAGTTTTTATAAGGCATATGATAGTTATATATATTACCATGATTTTAACAGTCTTTTAATGAATAATTGGTTTGAGTTCTAGAATACTGATGTTCTTTGAATTTATGGAACCATTCATCTACTCATTCATCTATTTAGCTAGTATTGATTGTTACTATGTTCCAAGAAACTTAAAAGGCAGTAGAAATAGAGCAGTGAGTAAAGTATAGAAAGCCCTGTTCTAAGGGAGATCATCTTCCAGTCAGTATGTGCTGAAGATGCCAATAGTGTGTTCTTGGATTTCTCAACTTCTAGAACCATAAGCCAAACAATGCTGAACTCCTTATAACTTACTTAGGCTTGTGTACTTTGTTCCAGTAAGAGAACAAGATAATATACAGGGTGTTGGGCATTACATACATGGGCCTGGCTGCTGTTTTTTTTATTAATAAGTTTTTTTATTGTGAAAATATCGTACAGAGGGGTTACAATTACATGAGCAAGGTAATGAGTACATTTCTTATCAAGCATTGTTGCCTGCTCCTTTGTTTCCCGTTACCATCCCTGTCCTCCCATCTTCCCCACCCCCCACTGCCAAAGTTGTAAAGTTCGTTTTTCAACATAACGTCTTGTACATTTTGATTGCTTTGTCTTCCTTCTTAGATGTCAGTTATTTTCTCTGCCTGGTTCCATTTCTCCTTTTGATCTGAGGTGTCATTGTTGGTCTCTTTCCTAAGTGTTTGCCTAATGATAAACCACATTTCTGGATAGGGACCAAGTAGCTCATAGCATGCTTCCTGTCACTTACACACTCATTTTTTCTATTCCTACTTGCAATGTTTGAGGTCTTTGTTCCATTATATTGTTTATGTGACTCAGTTCTAATAATCTGGTTCTATTACTAGGCTCAAAAGTCTCTGTGACATATTTTTTCCTCAGAGAATGAATACATCTAAATGCAAATAACAAGCATAAAATCTAGCTTTATGGTTGTTGATTAGAGATGGAATCTCATCAGCTTTACTGCCTTGTCTGGACTCGAACTGTGATTCTTTAGACCTCAGCTTCCTGAGTAGCTAGGAAAACAGGTGTGAACCAAAAGAACCAGGCCCACTAAACCTTTTTAAAGGAAGGAAAATGTTTTCTTACTTCCTTATGTATCAACCACTTCTAAAACTGGAAAATTCAAAGAAACATAGGTCCCATGGTTTCCCCTATTTGCAATAACTAGCATATATCTAGGACAAGCAGAAGAGATCAAAAGCTATGTACATATGACCATATAGCCTGATGCTAAGTGAGCCCCAAGATAGGGACACAGAGGTTTTATCTTTGTTGCTGTTCTTCTTAATGTACTTATAATGTACTATGTAATTTTTTTGTTTCTTTTGTATGTTCTTCCCCCATGGTACAATCCCTGTGGTCACTGTGTTTGATCCAGTGCCCTGCATCTGGTATATACATTTTTCTAATTTGGGGAAGTGAAATAACAAAATGCTGAAACAAGGATACAGGATGACACATTGTAACAATGAGATGTACAAGACAGTATGTTGAATATGAACTTTACAACTTTGCGGGGGGAGGGGTAGTGAGAGAGGGGAGGGAGAAGTTGGGGAAGTGGGGAGGAAAGGGATGGTAGGGGAAATATAAAGGAAGCTGTAACAATGCTCCGTAGGAAGTGGACTCATTACCTTGCTCATGTAATTGTAACCCCTCTGTACAGTATCTTTACAATAAAAAAATATTAAAAATAAATACATAAAACTGCCTGGTAGGACTGTAGGGAGAGAATTGAAATTCTACTGTGTTGAAGGGAAGAATGGTGACTAAGATACAAAGGAATATCCAAGACTCATTCACAGACTATCAGATATTGGAGGGTCATCCTGAGCAGTAGTCGAGCATGATGGTTAAGTATTCCAGTTCTGGAGCTAGATTGTGGTATCCACTATGGTCATTTGACCTTGGCCTAGATATTCAGCATTCCATGCCTCAGTTTACTCACCTGCAAAATAATGTGTATAGCACTTCACAGGGTTATGAGGATTAAATGAATGAATTCAGGTACAGCACTGCACTACGCTTGGCACACAGTAAGCAGTAAGCATGTAGTAAATATATTATCTCAATTTCTTCACACACTTTTATACATAAAGAAGATAGTAACACATTAAGATTTTAAGTGAACAGAAAGTTAATAGTAAAACCACATCAAAATCAGAGGTCCTAGGGCTAGAAGTATGGCTCAAATGGTAGGACTTGAGTTCAAACCCCAGTAACTACAAAAACAAAGATTTTTATGCTTATATAACAAATAGGAAGAGATTCAGGATAATTTAAAAAATTATGAATGAACTACTAAATTATATGTTGAGTCACTCTTTCCTCTCTAAAATGCAAATATCCAGATATACTCTGCCCAGCTCTGTTCCCTTAATCCCTGCAGCAGGACTAGTTCTATAGAGACAAATGACAGGATTGGGACCACAGATGAAGTTAAATTTTATAAATCAGTAGTGCCACCATTTCTTTCCTTACCTTGAACTTGTCAACTTCTGCTTTTGAACATGTGGCATGGTACGATAGCACCTAATTCAGAAAGAAAACAAAAAAAGAACTTCAATAATGAAAAACAGGACAGCATTTTCTGAAATTCTCTTGGATTAAAAAAAAAACTTTTTCATGAGATGGTTTCGATATAACAGTAGATTTGAATGTATGACAAAAGATTTTCATGAATCATCTGTGACAAAGATCAAAAGCAGGTGAGCCTGTCACCATGTCATGTGAGCTGGAAATTGCCTTATCATATATAATTCAGATACAGAGGCCTAAAAGGAGGTCCATTCACAGGCTCCATGAGATTGGGGTGATCAGCTGCTGCTGCTCTGCTCAATGAAATATTAGTAGAAGCATTCATTTGCTTTTTCCTTCTTCCCTTTATTCCATCTTTAAAATCTGTTATTTCTGAGTAAACACAAGTGTCAAATGTCAGCTTCTTAAAGATAGCTGAACAAGAAAGGAAACAGAAAGGAGGCTGGTAAAATTGGAGCTGGCTCAAGTGGTAGCGCACCTTGAATGAAAAAACCCAGTGACAGTGTCCAGGCCCTGAGTTCAAGCCACACACACACACACACACACACACACACACACACACACACACACACACACACACACACACACACACACACACACACTCCAGATTGGGTCTAGGCTGCTCTGTCCAGGGCTGTTTCTTCTTTTTTTAATGGAACAAATAAACAACCACATGCTTATTCCAGTATTGGTATGTTATAAGACAGTCATGTATAGTATACATATTATGTACATAATATATATAATGGCTGTGTTTTCTAGGTTGTATGTTTTAAATACACTCTTAATCTATATGAATTATAAATAAGTTTGAGAAATGTTAAATCTTTCTGTTTCTACCAAGTTTAGAGGACTCATTTGGTTCTGAAAGTAACTCAGCATTTCTCACTTAGCCATAGGACTCCATTTTGTGTGTGTGTGTATGTGTATCCTGGGACCCAAACTCAGGACCTGGGTGCTATCCTTGAGCTTTTACCCTCAAGGCTAGTGCTCTACTACTTGAACCATAGTTCCATTGATGACTTTTTGGTAGTTAATTGAAGAATCTCATAGACTTTCTTGCCCAGACTGACTTCAAACTGATCCACAGATCTCAGCCTCTTCAGTAGGTAGGATTACAGCTGTGAATCATCAGCACCCAGTGAGATTTCATTAAGTGATAAAGAAATGTAGTAACATGATAACCTAGTAACCTATGAGCCAAGAACTTTGGTGCACACGCCATGTGTGGATGGGCACACTCAGCAATGGGCAGCAGTGGAGGCAGTGTCTATGGGGGTTAGAACCCAGCCTCCTCAGCAGCACTTCTGGGGTGCATCTAATTCCCAGCATTGTGAGGTAAGGCAATCTCTTTGAGTATCTTGAAAATGGCATAATAGTGCTACTACAGAATCATTCTCTTCTTAAATCATTAATCTGGGTTGTTTGGGTTTGGTTTTTTTGAGACAGAGTTTTATTACATAGTCTAAGTAGGCCTCAAACTTGTGATCTTCTGTCTCAGCCTCTCAAGTGCTGGGATTACAGAAATATCAGCAATCTATACTTCAAGATTCGAGGTTCCACCTGAAAATATTCATGAGAGTTATTTTCCTTTGCTTTTAGTTGGAAGTACTATAATGCATGGTAAAGTATGTAACAACTTTTTTTAAAAAGTAGCATTTATTATTATTATTATTTTGCCAGTCTTGGGCTTGAAATCAGGGCCTGGGCACTGTCCTTGAGCTTCTTTTTGCTCAAGGCTAGCACTCTACCACTTGAGCCACAGCACCACTTCTGGCTTTTCTCTGTAGTGGTACTGAGGAATCAAACCCAGGGCTTCATGCATGCTAGGCAAGCACTTTACCACTAAGACATATTAACAGCCCTTTTTTAGGTAACTTTTTGAGTAACATTTACATGTGTATATAAAAACCAAAGAATTATGCTAGGTTTTAAGTTGTTCTAAATACCACTTTTTAAGGTCTCCTTGAATTGAATATTTTATTTCTCATTGTAAACTGTTTTCTCACTCACTACTTTTTTTATGTTTTCTTCAATTCCCTTCCGGCTTTGTAAGAAACTCACAGAAGTGTATTTATTAGAGATCAATACATTCTATGAGGTCTACTTATTAACAACAAAGCAGGGCTGGGAAGGTGGCTCAGTAGTAGAGTGCTTGTTGTCTTGCATGCATGAGGCCCTGGGTTCGATTCCTCAGTACCACATAAACAGAAAAAAAAATCCGGAAGTGGTGCTGTAGCTCAAATGTTAGAGTGCTAGCCTTGAGCTGAAGAGCTGAGCGACAGTGTTCAGGCCCCATGATGGAAAAAAACCAAGAACCAACACACACCACAAAGCAATTTTCTGCTAGGAAAATGTTAAGCACAGCAAAAGTCTGTGAGGATGGGTTTGTACTTCAGAGTTCTTTTTTTTTTTTTTTTTGAGTCCCGTCGTGGGCCTGAACTCTGGGCCTGGGTGCTGTCCCTCAGCTCTTCAGCTCAAGGCTAGCACTCTACCACTTGAGCCACAGCGCCACTTCCGGCTTTTTTCTTTTTGCTTATGTGGTGCTGAGGAATGGAACCCAGGGCCTCAGGCATGCAAGGCAAGCGCTCTACCACTGAGCCACCTTCCCAGCCAGTACTTCAGAGTTCTTAAAGAAGATTAAATGCAATAACACATGCCAAATCAATATAAAACTATCAAATGACATTTATTATATTACTTTTATTTAAAATTCTACCTTATATATATTTGTATCATCATATCTTCATTGATTGTAATTTTTACTAAGTATTTTAAATACAAAAGTAACAATAGATTTTCCTTTAATTAAATTTTGTTATGATTAAACTATCATTTTAGAGTCTCTTACTGTTCACAAATAAGAAATGTTGCAGATTCCATATTCAAAACATTTATTTTCCCTAAAAATTGCAAAAAGTCCAAATTCAAGATGCAGTTCAAAATCCTGCCACCAGATGGTGCCTATCTAGGCTACACCAAAAAGTGTACAAAGCTTGGTACTCTCCGTTTGTTTAAATCAACTTGTCCTACTTTTTTATTATGAAAAAAAGTTATTAACTTCACTAAATTGAAACTATTTGAGTCATTAAAGCAAACAATTATTACAAATTAAGTCCATACTTATTTAAGATTAGTTCATTTTGGTTCTCTTGTTATTGAAGTATAGGTGTTCTCTGTATTTTTTTGGATTTAAATCCTCTATTAAATATATATCTGTAATCATTAATTCCCAAGATTTTTCTTCTTTTTTTGATTTTGTTTTTGAGAGGAAGTAACTATGTTTCCCAATCTGTTCTCAAACTCTTATACTCAAATAATCTGTCCTGTGAGTAGCTGGGATTACATTTACGCATCACTGTGCCTTTTAATGAACAAAAGTTTTTAATTTTATTTATTTATTTAGGGTCCGGTCGTGGGGCCTGAACTCTGGGCCTGGGCGCTCTCCCTCAGCTCTTCAGCTCAAGGCCAGTGCACTACCACTTGAGCCACAGCGCCACTTCCGGCTTTTTTCTTTTTTTTGCTTATGTGGTGCTGAGGAATTGAACCCAGGGCCTCAGGCATGCAAGGCAAGCACTCTACCACTGAGCCACCTTCCCAGCCCAAGTTTTTAATTTTAATTTTGTGTGTATGTTGATTTTTTTCATGGTTGTTGTTTTATGTGTCACTATTAAGAACATTTTGCCTACTACCAATTCACCTACATTTCTTATAGTATATATTTTGAGATACATACCTTAGCTTGTCTTTTATAATTACTTCTATAATACATATGAAATGAAATTTATGCATAGTATAAGATTAGATTGATAAGAAAATTCCCGTTAATTTCCCTTTTCTTAAATCTTCTGTATTTACTCTATCTAATTTGACAAAGTTAAAAAAAGGAAACTTTTCATGGGCAGGTTGTAATCTTTTTCATGAAAAAAATCCTGTAATAGGATGGGGAAGGAGGTTAAGAAAACAATAGAGGTGTAAATGTCTGTGGAGAGTATACATCTGTAAACCATTCCCTTCTGAAAGTTGGAAAGATTGCAATATAACTACAACTCCATCACATGTGAAAAAAAATAAAAGGACGCTTTTGCGTTCGAACATTTTTGTTAGGAGAGTTCCTGTGTCCTTTTATATGACGCAAAGCCAGTAAGGAAGTGGAAGAAGGGTTTGGCTAAAAAAAAAATCGTTCAGCCATCTTCTCCTAAAAGCATGTAGTCCCATGTGAGTGACCAGGGAGAAGAAAATGCTAATAGAGAAGAATATGCTGCTGGGCACCAAAGAGCCTGCCAGTAAACCGGTCTGAAGGGATGGTAGCATCACTGCCATTAAGACTCCTTAGAAAAACCAGGAGCCTGAAGAAGCAGATTCTTTAAGACAAATCAGCTTTGAATCTTGCTAAGGAACTTTCCAATTTTTCCTTCCCAACCAGTTCTTACAGTTTTGTTCTAAAGGATTCCTTGGGCTTCATTCAGGAAGGTCGGGGGACTCCATTGCTCCAGTTGACCTTTTGTGTTTGCTTTGCACAGGGTGCAGCAATGAGAAACTCGCTGCATCTGTACCCCTGGCCCATACTACATAGCCTCACACAGCTCCACTTACATGTAAAGGTATAACAGTGATCACGCTTAGTTCAGCTTCGTGTTGAAAAGACTGTGATCAAATGTGATTAGCTTACTATTTTTAACAAGCATCTGCGAGATACTGCCAAGGTCCACAAAGGTCACAGACTGCATCTGATTCACCTTCTTCTCCCTCAGTTTTGATTCTGCCATTACCATTCCCCTGAGATAGCTTGAATCAAAGTAGAAGCTTTTTGCTGCCAGGCACTGACACATCCCCAGGTCCTTCTGCAGGAGTTTTGAAGCTGGAATATTATTCCTTCTTTATTTTTTTCCTACTTGAACAATCTCTTCTCTGAGCCTTCATGACAGTGTACTATTTTGGTTTTCAACCTATCTCTCCTTCCTCTCACCCTCCTCTGCTTTCTTTGCTAGTTCTGCCTTCACTCCAGATGTGAACCACTCCATGCTCCATTTTGGCTTGGTCTTTTGTCCAAGGATATCATGTCCTGTCGTAGCTTTCTATACCCTTACTGTGTTGACAGCTTTCAAATTTAGTTCTAACCTCTTTTTTTGTGTGTGTCGGGCGGGGGGGGGGGGGGTCCGGTTGTGGGGCTTGAACTCTGGGCCTGGGCGTTGTCCCTCAGCTCTTCAGCTCAAGGCTAGTGCTCTACCACTTGAGCCACAGCGCCACTTCCAGCTTTTTTCTTTTTGCTTATGTGGTGCTGAGGAATCGAACCCAGGGCCTTATGCATGCAAGACAAGCGCTCTACCCCTGAGCCACCTTCCCAGCCCTCTAACCTCTTCTTGAACTGCAGACTCGCAGATATAATGGCCAACATCATGAATTCCTACCCAGTGAACACCTTGACAGCTCAGATTTATCACCTGTGGGCATACCTGTTGATTTTCCCACGTGTGATGGGCAGAATAATACTCTCCCAGCCCACCCCACAAGATCTTCATGCTGAAGATGTTTCATCCCCAAATCTGCATATATGTGATGTTAGATAATGAGACAAATGAAAGCTGTAGATGGAATTAACTTTGCTCATGAACACATTGTAGTATGGCAAGAATAGTATTCTAGATTGTTGGAGTGAGTTTCATGTAATTTCAGGGGACCTAGTGAGTGTAAGAAAGAGGCCAGAAGAGGTAGAGTTGGAGTGATGAAATGTGAGGCTAGCCAGTGCCATCTGCAAAGATGGAAGAGAACCATGAGCCAAATGATGAGGTTAAAGTAGGCTCTAGAAGCCAGAAAAGGAAAGGATGTGGATTATTATCCCATTAGCGTCTCTTTAAAAAATGTAAACATGCCCCCCACTGTGATTATTATCATAGAAGACCCTTTTAGACTTCTGATCTGCAGAAATGTAAGATAAATACAGGCTGTTTTAATCTACAAAGGTTGTGATTACTGTTAAGGCAGCAACAGGAAGGCAAACTAACATACATACATTATCTCCCTTGGCCTTCATCAGTTACATACATGACACTTTAATCCATTGTTTAAAGAAGAAATCAGATTTTTCTCTATTCTTCTTTTTAGCACCCCAAAGTCCATCAGAAAACGTATGTTCAACTCCCATATTTTGACTCTTTCCTCTTCATTGACACTACATTGGCTCTATCCACTGTCATTTTCTCACCTGGGCTCCTGTAGTAATCCCTCCAATTTCTTCCCAGGATATCTCAAATCTTTGAGACTATAAGAGCCACAGTTATCTTTCAAAAGCCAAAATCTGAAGTTATCAAACGCTGCCCTCCAGCTGAAAACTTTTTTTTTTGTCTGTCATGGGGCTTGAACTCAGGGTCTAGGCACTGTCCCTTAGCTTTTTCACTGAAGGCTAGTACTCTTATCACTTGAGCCACCTCTCCACTTCTGGATTCTTGCTGCTTCATTGGAGATAAGGGTCTGATTGGACCTGTCTGGATTGGCCTCAAAACGAGATCCTTAGATCTCAGCCTCCTGAATAGTTAGGATTACAGGCATGAGCCACTGGCTCCCAGCTCATGTTTTATTTTTCTGATATAGCAGTATGTTCTCAGCTAACTTTGTAACTCCCCTGCCTTCATTGGATCTCCACTGCATGTTGTTGCATTCCTTTCAATGGTAACTGCAGCTTAGTTACAGGGCTTAATTTGAATCCCAGACAGGATCTGCCTGTTGGCATCTTCCCAAAGTCCATTGAACGTTGCCCATGCTCTCTTCTCCCTATCGCAGTCCCACTCGCTTCTTTTTGGATCTTACTATACACTAAGTGCTTTGCTATCTCAGAGCTTCTTCTGACATCATTACCTGGTTGGCACCCCTTCTGAAATGAGGATGAATGTTACACAGCTTCAGTGAGGTCTTATCCAGCTGTTTTTATTTATTTATTTATTTATTTTTGGGGGGGGTCCGGTTGTGGGGCCTGAACTCTGGGCCTGGGCGCTGTCCCTCAGCTCTTCAGCTCAAGGCTAGTGCTCTACCACTTGAGCCACAGCACCACTTCAGGCTTTTTTTTTCTGCTTATGTGGTGCTGAGGAATCGAACCCAGGGCCTCAGGCATGCAAGGCAAGCGCTCTACCACTGAGCCACCTTCCCAGCCCGTTAGATTTTTTTTTTTTTTGGTGGGGCTTTAACTCTGGACTTGGAAGCTGTCCCTGTGCTCTTCAGCTCAAGGCGAGCTCCCTACCACTTGAGCCACAGTGCCACTTCCTTATCCAGCTGTTTTGAGAAACTCTTTTCCCTGCCATTTTCTGTTGAGTTGACAGACTCTTTCCTTCACTTCACTTATCACAACTGGAGATGTTTATCTGTTTGATCCTGACCTGCCTTGTCCGCTAGACTATGAACACCACTGTCATGGTTTGGATCTGAAATGTCTCCCAAAGCTCATGTATTTCAGACTGAGGTCTCAGTTGATGGTACCACTGGGAAATGCTGGAAACAGAGGCTTGTAAGTTACTAAGGGCAAGAGCGTGCCTTTGAAGGGGGCTGTTTTACCCCAGGCTCTTATCTCTGTTTGTGCTTTCCAGGTGCCCTAAAGTGAGTAAATTTGTTCTACCATGCATTTTATGCCATAATGTTTGGCCTCCTCTCTGGCCCAAAGCTGTGGAGTCAAATGACTATGGGTTATAACCATGAGGCAAAATAAACCTTCCTTCTGTTTCTGTTGATGAAATGTTGACTGAAACAAACCCACACTTAACCTCCAGAGCATACTGTATCCTGTCCTTAAAAGTGGCCTGATACTTAATTGGTACTCAATGTATTTAATGAGTTCAAGAATAAAATTATCAACTTAAAAGAAAATAAGCTTGATTTCCCACATTCCTCTTTATTAGTAGGTTTAGTTGGTGTTTTTTTTAAATTAATGAAACCATTATACACATTCCATATGAATATATACTGAGCAGTACAGGAAGGAATTCCCGACTGGTAAAAATACAGGACACTCCACTGGACCCGAATTTCTCAACAGCAAAATATTGCATACACTATTCATGACATACTTATACTAAAATGATTTGTCATTTATCTGAAATTCAACTTTATGTAGGCCTCTTGTATTTTATCTGACAACCATACGTCTACTGGTCCCAAATTAACAAGGGAGAAAGCAAATCTGGAGAATGCTAAGCCATATGCCATGATGCTCATGTTCGCCCTTTGCTCCAACTCACATCTCCTCCGACTTTTTCCTCACAGTGCTTGGTCTGGCAGAATTACTAAATGCCTGGAGTATAAAATGCTTTCTGTAATGTTTTGCCATTGTTGTGAGTTGAGTTGTGACCCTCAACCTGCCAATTTCACTTGCTGAATTCCTAACCCTTAGACTGTGACTATATTTGGAGGTAGACTTTTTAAAGTGGCAATTAAGGTAAACTGAGATCATATGGGTGGGTCCAAGTGCAATACTATGTGTGTGGTTATAAGAGGAGGACACTAGAACACAGACAGTACAGGGACTGAGAGGTGACCATTTAAGGACAAAGCAAAAATTAGCTGTCTGCAAGCCAAGGAAAGAAACCTTAGAAGAAACCAAACCTGAAAATGCCTTGGTCTTTCACTTAGCTTCTAGAACCATGAGAAAACAATTTTCTAGTGTCTAAACCACTAAGTTTGTGCTATTTTGTTAAATGTTATGGAGTCCTAACAATCTAGTACAGCCATGTAGGAAAAATCTGGGACAAAATTGAAGGAAAATAACAAATAATTTCTGATTACTTTTACTATAGCCAATCTTCAAAAGAAAGCCATTGTTCTTTCATTTATGAAATAATATTATATGTCACTGGTAATGACTGAAATAAACCTTTTATGGTTAATAATAAAACAAAGTAAGAATCATATGTTTCTAACTGCTAGTTTAAAAAGTTTTGTAAATAAAAAGTTCCTTCCACAATTTCAGACTATGTTGTAGGCTATTTGAATTCTCCAAACTTTACCTTTTGTAGTAGGGTCTAGGAGTTCCATACATTTTGAACAATAATCTCGTAGATTAAGTCTAAGCAGTTTAATTAAATGCATCATAGCTGTTTTGAAGAGTCATTTGCAAGACATAATTGTAAATACACTATCTTTATGAGAAAAGTTGGTAGATTACTCAAACTAAGCCAACTCATACACACTCAGTTTTTTGACAGATAAGTAAAAATTTGTATGAAGTTTACATATAATGGTAATATAACATAATAGTAATAGAACACTTGGGTAAACATTAAATATGTAAACACTTGATAATCGAACACTTGAATAAACATTAAACTCTCACAAGAAAATTTCTATCCCAGATAGATTTCTCTTTTGTGTTGGTGTTAATTTTAGAAAATATTTTAAAGATAAATGTAGCAACTCAATTCTGTTGGTAATCTCTAACCTAGGGATTCTTCATAGTTTTAAAAATAAATCACTATTTACAAAACCCTGCTACTTGAGTTAACTTTTGGATTGGACTTGCTCCTAGCAAAACAAGCAAACCAAACAAGCGAGATAAAGTAATTATTATACCCATTAAGGACAGAAGAAAAGAGTCATGTTTTGTCAAGTATGCACAGCAGGAAAAGACAATTAACTGTATTTCAAGAGAAAAGCAATGCTCAGAGCAATGAAATAGGACCCCTGTATCACACTTTGCCCTCTGCCACATTTGGTTCACATCCTGAGCCAAAGTGCTTGTCTTGCAATTCCTGCAACTGCCCTCACAGTAGCTGAGGACAGAGTTCTCACCCTGGTTGTTTTGAATGCCAATTTGTTAAAGATCTGGGCAGCCTTTGCCTGTGACATGAGAAATGGACCATTGCGGGAAGCCGAATGAGAGAAATGTGAACAAAAAGAGCCACTTAATAGAGCCAGAGAACAAAAACCCCACTGAACACCCACAGTGGCTGTCTCTACACAAAGGGATTACATGAATATTTACTGATATGTTTATGGTTCCGGTGGCAAAGTGGCACTTGGTAATTAAGCTGACATCAAATTTAAACTAAGCTGATTTGAACTAAAACCCTGAACAATTTATACTGATGAGCTCTAAAGAAATAATGAAGCTTTGCTATCAGGAGTTGCCCTTTAGTCAAGAAAGGTGACAGACCCCAGGAGATGAAGAGCCAAATTACTTGGAATGACCTGACAGAAGTGTCATCTAGCTGTGCAAAGAGCCATACTCCAGGATTTCTCAACAAGCCGATGACAGGATTCAAACACATGGTGACGGAACAGATGTGTCCAGATTGAGGGAATCATCAGTTTCAATTGTCAACTATTTAAGACGCTGCCTGCTGTCCAATGAATGACGTATGCGTTCAAGGAAATACCTCAGCTAACTGGATTTGCCGTGTGATCTATTATTATCATATTCAGAGTATGTGCCATAAAATGTGCTTAAAAAAAACTCTAAGAACTTAAACTTCTTGAATCTAAAGTAAAACACAGGATACTTACAGATTCTTGGGTAAGAAATAAAATATTGAATCCATTGTGATTTAAGAATTGTTGAATTTTTAGCTACTACCCATAATAAAGGTAGGTCACACTTGTAGTTCAGAGCAACATGTGTTCATGGGTAACCAATCATGTACAAGCTGTATTTATTTATTTATTTATTGTGCCAGTCCTGGGGCCTGAACTCAGGGCCTGGGCATTGTCCCTGAGTTTCTTTGCTCAAGGCTAGTGGCTCTGCCACTTGAGCCACAGCTCCACTTTCAGCTTTTTTGGTGGTTACTTGGATGTAAGAGTCTCTTGACCTTTCCTGCCTGGACTGGCTTAGAACAGGGATCCTCAGGTTCCAGCCTCTTGAGAAGCTAAGATTAGAGATGGGAGCCACCGGCACCCTACCCATTCATTTATTTTCAAAGGCAAGAAAGTATTTAAGGTGTTTATTTGAAAGTGAAAGGAAAGACTTGTAGTGAGATGCTCCATTTGTTGAGGGGCCCCAAAGAGGAGTTCTGGTACCAGCCTTTCGATAGACCCTTTGGGCATTTTTTAAACCCTCCTGGCAAATACATTGTACATTGGGACTAAATTTTATTTAATTACCAGTAGGTAGTTGTAAGAAGCACTCTATTGAACCTGATTGTAAGATCTTAAAGGTAAGATGTGTTATGATTATAATGAGCCATGGGGATGGAAGGAGACATGTGTGCTCTGGATTTGCAGTCACTGGAATGTAAGACTAGAAGATACGACCTGTAGTATTGAACTGCTGGTCAGCACTCTGCTGGTGAAAGCTATAAAGTTACATTTTGAGAAAATCATAGATGCCTGGATTGAAATGACAAAGGATGTAGATATAATCTCAACAGCTTTGGCTTTGAAAAAACGGGCACAGTTTATATGGAAACAGGGAGAAATAAAAATCATCTTTTAAATTGTGCTTGGGAAGGTATAAGTAAACATTACTTTGAAAAGAGCTTTGGACAAAACCTGTCTTCATAGCAATACCCCTACATGAGCTTCAATTTGAGATCTTCCAATCTTCGTTGTATTCTTCATAAAACGAACATGCTATTTTTACGTTTCTTCAGTCATTTGATAGAATGAGAAGCACATTCATCACCTATTCACTCAAATAAAAGATTTAACTTAGCCAAGTATGGTGCCTCATACCTTAAGTGTTCTACTAGGGAGATAGAGGTAGGAGGATATTGGTTTAAGAGAAGCGCAGGCAAAAGACAGTGGTCCCTCTCCAAAAAATAAGCCTGCAATTTTAACATGTAACTCCAGCTACCCTGGAAGCCAACTCAGACAAAAGCTGAAACACAAAACTAAAAGCAAGAGGACTGCAGGTGGAGGATGCAGTTCCACCCCTGCAAGCACAAGTCCTTAAATTAAAATCTCTAGAACCACAAAGTATTTAACGTAATCATTGGTGCCGTCACACAGGTTAAAATTTTACTATCAGCGACGGCAATTTAAGTTTGAACAGAAATTCCCTACAATAGCTTCATAATTACACTACTAGTACATAATTATAAATGCTATTAGTACATAATGACAATGCTGACATTCATTTGGCAGCTACCCAAACTCTCCCTCACCCTTGGCCCATAAGTTGCTAAATATCAGCATCTGTATACCTGCCAGAGGCTTAAAAACTCAAGTTCATCCAAATTATTTTAGGTAGCAAATTAAAAGGGCCACATATAAATATATACAAGGTAATATGCACACACACACAAGTACTAACTAAAGTATGATTTATTCATGGGAGATGGTGTAACTCATTTGAACTAACTTAGTCTAACAAAATGAATACCAGGAAGCTGATACTTGAGGTGTGAACAGGGGAGGTTCAAGAAGAGGGAGAACAAAGAGAGAAAGGGAGAAGGCAGTCATAATATTCGACATGTATATGTGAAAGTGAAACTAGGAGAAATTGAGGGGCTGGGTATGGTTGGGAGGGATGAGGAGAAGCGATAAAAGGGAGGACATTGGTCGAGATTCATTGTACTCAAACTGCCATGTTGAATTGTAACGGCTTTGTACTTAAAGACAAAAAATTATAATTAAAAAAAGAAAAAGAAGAGAAAGAGAAGGCCACATGTTCTTGGACACTTGTTTTATAAAGAGGATAATCCATGCCCGTTCCTCTTCACTGGGTGGGTTGTGGAGACTTCACTAAACAACATAATTTGTATTTCTTTGCTGGTTGTGCTGGGCCCATTACTTAAGAGATCGGAAGCTTCTATTTTCTGGCTCTTGAAACGTTTTTTTTTTCCTCTAGCAATGAATCACTGTGTATAAAGTTCATTTACTCTGTAAGAAACTCTAGCTACATAGAGAAGCCTGAAGGGTAAGACACCAAGTGAAAGGAGAAAGAGGCCAAGGAGCACCGTGATGCCACTCACTTAAACGAAAAAGCCATTTTGAAATGGATCCTAAAACCCCAAGCACCTCGGCTAAAAGCCCATGAATCTGAGATGAAACCCATCCTAGCCCTATGGAATTTTTTGACTCATAAGGTCATGAGCAAAAAAAAGCTATGTTTTCAAGTCTACAAAGTTTTGGATAGCACTAAATGCAATACAGAAATAAAACATGATCCAGCTTTCACTGGGAGATACGATCCTGGTCACAGAGTTCTAAGCTCAGGCATCAGCTCAATCTTCCTTGTATTTCAAAATTTAAGTAAGGTTGGCAAACCCATAGAATATTATAGATATTCAAAACCTGTTTTCAAAACCCCTGCATATTCTTGGCAGATTTATAGCTTGCTTTGGTATTTAAATTCTTATATATTTTTATTCTGTACCTGTTATGTAATCAGTATATTAAATGTAAAATTCAGTACCCTCCTCAATTAAACAAAAGTGACTTGTATTAAGCATTCCTAAGTTCAATATAGTGTGGCGTTCTTTCTTTTGATTTTATTTTATTGTAAAGATGCTGTCCAGAGAGGTTACAGTTACATGAGTAAGGTAATGAGTACACTTCTTGTTGACCATTGTTACCCACCCTCAAAGTTGTGAAGTTCACTTCCAATATAGTGTCTTGTGAGTATCACTTTTGCTATGGGTCATCCTGTGCCCTTGTTTCAGCACTTTGTTATACCCCTTCCCCTCCCTAAATTAGAATAATTACTATGTAAGATGCAGGGCACCAAAATCAACTACAGTGACAACAGGGGGAAGAACAGACAAAGGAAACAAAAAAAATATCACATAGTACATTAAAAACAACAGCAACAAAGAAAGACCTCTTGTGTCCATATCTTGGGGTTCATTTCACTTATGGTCATATGTACATAGCTTTTGACTTTTTCTGCTCATCTTCTAAAATTATCCTAGATGTATACTAATTATTGCAAATGAGGGAAACCATGGGACCTATATTTCTTTGGGTCTGGCTTACTTCACTTAATTTGATTTTTTTCCCATCTTCCTATTTCCTAACAAATGGGGCAGTGTCATTCTTTCTGATGGAAGCATAGAATTACATTACACACACACACACACACACACACTCACACACACACACACACACACACACACCCCACATTTTCTTGATCCATTCATCTAGTGAGGGGCATCTGGGTTGGTTCCATATCTTAGCTATGGTGAATAATGCTGTGATAAACATAGTTCTGCTGATAGTTTGAGTATGACCTTGTTTGTAATTTTTTGGGTAAATGCCCAGAAGTGGGATTGCTGGGTCATACGGAGCTCAACTCCAAATGGGTCAAAGACCTCAAAGTAAAACATTACAGGAAGGAGTAGGAGAAACTCTAGGGCTCCTTGGGATAGGCCAAAATTTTCTGAATAAAGACCCAGAAACACAACACAAAGAAAGGTTGGACAAATGGGATTGCATGAAACTGCAGAGCTTCTTCATGGCAAAGGATATAAATAGTAAGATCAATAGAAAGCCCATGGACTGGGAGAAGATCTTCACTAGCTATACAATAGAAAAGGGCCTCATATCTAAAATACACTTAGAACTTAAAAAATTAAATCCTCCAAAAACAAATCCTCAAAGAAACAACTGCTCTATTTATAAGTGGACTAAAGACTTAAAGAGAGACTTCTCTAAAGAAATAAGAATGGTTAATAGACATGAAAAATTGCTCAACCTCTCTAGCCATAAAAGAAATGCAAATCAAAACAACATGGAGATTCCACCTCACCCCAGTTCGAATGGTTATAATCAAGAAATATAATAACAACAGATGATGAAGGGGATGTGGCCAAAAGGGAAGCCTACTGCAGTGTTGGTGGGAGCATAAATTGTTCAACCACTCTGGTTTTCTTTTTTTCTTTCTTTCTTTCTTTCTTTCTTTCTTTCTTTCTTTCTTTCTTTCTTTCTTTCTTTCTTTCTTTCTTTCTTTCTTTCTTTCTTTCTTCTTTCTTCCTTTCTTCCTTTTCTTTCTTTTTTTCTCTTTCCCTTCCTTCCTTCCTTCCTTCCTTCCTTCCTTCCTTCCTTCCTTCCTTCCTTCCTTCCTTCCTTCCTCCCTCCCTCCCTCCCTCCCTCCCTCACCTCCCTCCCTCCCTCCCTCCCTTCCTCCCTCCTTCCCTCCGTCCCTCCCTCTCTCCCTTCCTTCCTTCCTTCTTTCCTTCCTTCCTTCCACCTTCCTCTTTCTAAAAAGACACATAACAGAGTTACACCAAAACAGTTTGCCAATGTTGGAAAGCAATCTTGTTTATTTAGCCTTTGAGCACAGGGACTTGGGGGTCAGAATGCTTGAATTTACAATTCTGAATCTGTAATCTTGACCTAATTACTTAGCCTGAAGCTCAATTTCCTTGTTAGTAAAAATCAAGAAATAGCAGATTTTTTCAATCACTTTCCACTGACCAGAGCAAATTATAGTGTTTTATCCAAATTGAAAGAATGAGGAAGTATAATCCTACCATGAGCTCTGAAAGGAATAACCACAAATAATTGCCACAGTGGATTAGGCAATCAAATGGCAATTTAATGGGTTAAGCATATAGTATGTGTTTTATTTGTGTGTGTGTGTGTGTGGAATTAGATATTGAATACAGGGCTTTGCATGTGTTAGGTAAGGCTCTACTACTTAAATCACTTAAACCCCTTGTGTGTCTGTTCGTCTTTTGTTTTTACTATACAGCCTAAATTTGCCTAAGCTTGTCTTAAACTCCCAGTCAGTCCTCCTGGGCTCCAAGTCCTGAATGGTTGGAGTGACATTGTGCAACCACCACACCCATCTTAGAATTGTGTTTAAAATCAGATCGAATTAGTCCAATGAATCAACCCTTCTATATGCATTTTGTGGCTTATTTGATTTTTGTCTACTTTCTGCTTTCTCTTTTGTGTTTCAGTTGTATTCAATACAAAACATCTCTGAATCACTGAAATTATAGTATATTCGTATTTTATAGTTCAACATATGTAGTAATAGAGCGTGATTATTAAACATTATTGCTTTGAATAAACATAGTCTGATACCTATAGAAGAAAATTATGAAGGAAGGATAATGATTTACTTCTGTTATATAACAGGAAATGCTTATTCATTCCATTCTTTTAAATGTCATTATGTGGAAAAGACAGCCTATTCGTTAAAAAAAAACTTTCATATGGTAATAATTTTTCTAAATTTCTACTCATCTCTCATACAGGATCTCAACCATTAACACTTACATTTAAAAGGTTTTTATGATTAATTCTTTGTGTGATTCAATTTAACTCAATACATATGCATGTTGGCCTATAATTTATAACTGTTTTAAAATAAGTGTTCCATTCCCACAATTGCATTACTCCCCATGTTCTGTTTTAAAGTGGGGCTGTTTTTCTTAATTGTTGAGGTTATTAAATATATTAACGTTCCACAAATGCTTTTCTAATGAACTCCTTGCTTACTTGCTTTTCTTGTTTGTTATTAAGAACAAGCAAGAACACAGCATTCTTTTGGACTAATTGAGCAAACTAGGATTGGTGATTGTTGTTTTTAAAACAACTAAACATGCCAATTTTAGGCTTTCAAAACTAAAATTTATATATTTGGAACTATTAGTATTCTGATTTTACTTAAGCTGTATTTCAGAGTAGCCCATTATAGAATACTTGTATATAGTTATTTTACATGTTTCTCCAATCACTTTTCTATGATCAGTAGAACTGTTATCATGGCTTATCATTTCAGAGAGATATGTTGCTTATTTGTATTGGTTAACTAGGAACAGCATTGAGCACTTTTGTTGATGTTACTTTTCTGGGACTTTCCTTTGAAGTGTAAGGAGTAAAGAGGGATAAGGCCAAGCTTAGGCCACTGCTAAACTGACCAGGATCACAAGCGGAATGATCAATCTGAAAGTAAAGGAAATCCCAAGTTAGGACTAAAAGGGGAAATTCCCAGTCTTCATAGATCAAGAGTGATGGCCAGATAAATTAGATTCAGTGTGAAGGAGTCAGAAAATAATATGTTTAGTACAGTTTGGAGTGTCTAGATCATAAACAATGCATTCAATGAAGAAATACCCATCAAGCACTTAATTTATGCTAGGCATTTAATACTGACATGCACAGGGTTCCTGTCTTAATGGAATTTCTGGTGTGTTTTTTGTTTTGTTTTATTTATTTTTTGTTGTTGTTGTCTTTGCTGGTGCTGGGGTTTAAATTTCGGGCCTGGACGCAGTCCCTGAGTTTCTTTTGTTCAAGGTTAGCACTCTACCACTTGAGCCACTGTGCTAATTCCAGCTTATTCTGAGTAGATTACTGAAGTTAAGTGTCTCATGGACTTTCCTGCCCCTGCTGATTTTGAACTGGGATCCTCAGATCTCAGCTCCTGAGTAGCTAGGATTATAGGAATAAGCCATCAGTGCCCAGCTACTCTCTGTTTGTTGCAGTACATAGAGACAGGCAGTAAACAGGTAGGAGACACACTACCAAAGGCTATCCTTTCTCATACTGTTGAACAACTGACCTGACTCAACATTTGACAGTAAATTAATTATTCAGCAGCAGGGACTCATAGCAGAACCCGGCTTCCTCTTAGAATCTGAACCATAAATCTAAAAACATTAGGGTTGTTAGGAACTGTTCCTTATGAATAAGTTACTAATTTTCATCAAGAACAAGAGAGGGGCCAGGTGCCAATGGCTCATGCCTGTAATCTTAGCTACTCTGGAGGCTGAGATTTGAGGATTGCTATTCGAAGCCAGCTCTGCCAGGAATGTCTGTGAGACTCTTAATCTCCACTTGACCACCAGAAAACCAGAAGTGCTGTGTCTCAAAGTGGTAGATCTCTAGCCATGAGTGAAAGTTCAGGGACAGAGCCCATGCCCTGAGTTCAAGCCCCAGGCCAAAAAAAAAAAAAGGTAAATAATACAAGAACAAGGAGGAGGAGAGTTCTTTTGTAAAGATGTCTTGTTCACCTTGAACTTGTAAACCAGTGGCTCCTCGTCAATATTTGTGCTTTTACTCATTGTTACCATACTATTATAAACCAAAAATATCGGTGTTTATCCTTGCCTTTTTTCCTAATTCTTGATAGCCAGTCAAGGGCTCCAGTGGTAAACAGAGTTCTACAGCTGTTACCTTTCAGCCAATATGGCCCTTTGAAGCCAATGGATCTGATCTTGAATCCAGTTCGTAAGCCACCAAATCTCAGCAAACTTCTAAACAATTCTGAGCCAGTTTGCTCATTTGTGAAAAGTAAAGAGTATTGCCTATTTTTGTGTTTTGGTGAAGGTTCAGTAACATACTATGTAAAGCACATTATATAGTACCTGACACATGACTGATATTTAATAAATATATCATTTAACATAAAAAATAAAAAAAAATCCTTCACCTCATGAAAACACAAGAAAGGAGAACATAAATTAATCTTATCAGATGAGCAGGAAAGCTAAAAAACTATGTACCTATGACCATATAAGATGATGCTAAGTGAAATGAACCCAAGATATGGACACAAGAGGTTTTTCTTTGTTGTTGTTTTTAATTTAATATGTGATTTTTTCTTTGTTTCTTTTGTATGTTCTTCCTCCTATGTTATATCTCTGTTGTCACTGTATTTGAGTTTGGTATTTGAGTTTGCATCCTGTATATACATTTATCTAATTTGGGGAGGGGAAGGGGAATAACAAAATGCTGAAATAAGGACACAGGATGACCCATTGCAACAATGATATTCATAAGATACTATCTTGGAAATAAACCTTACAACTTTGGGGTTGGGTAGTTGGGGAGGTAGGGTAAGGAATGGATAGTGGGAGAAAAACAAAGAGGTACTGTACAATGCCTGACAAGAAATGTACTCATTACCTTACTGATGTAACTATAACCTCTCTGTACAGAACCTTTACAAGAAAATGAAATTAAAAAAAGAACCTGAACCCCCCCCCCAAAAAAGAAAGGAGAACATAAATTAATGCAAGAAAAAATTCCAAATGTGCCAGAATGAGAGCATCCAAAATAATAGTTACCTCTTAAGGTTACCATGGAGACTATGTTAAGTTACCCCAAACATTCTGTTGTGTTTGGGAACTCTTATCCAGATCCTGCAGCACATTCAACAGACTGTGACAGTGGTGACAAATCCTGTGAAGGTGGATTTGACTTTGGAGAACCACCAAATATCACTTAACGGGAAGTAAAATGAAAATATGATCAACTTTGGTTAAAAACAGAGTGTGTTTATAAAGTACTAAGATGAATTTTCTCCACAAAACTGGCAAGATAATACCAGGAAAATGTCAAACTAATCATATTTCTCTCCTGCTGAAAATCTTTCAATCATTCTCTACCACTTGTAGAATGAAGTTTAAGTTTCTTTGTGACTGGCCCCTCTCCAGTGTCCCGGGTGCCTGCCTATCCCATGGGTGGCCAATAACCCTAGCGGTGCTGAAATTCCAGGGTGTCCTATACAGCATGCTACCCCTGTCCTCCCCACTTTCAACCATGCTGTTTCTTCTAGTTTACTTTCAAAAGTATATAGCTCCCAGCGCCCTGTCACTCAAAAGTTATCTTCTCTGCAAAGCGATCAGAACTGAGCTCTTGGATTACATGTCCCTCCTCCATGCTCCTTCCAAAATTGTGTCTCTCCTGGAACTCACCACACTCTACAGAGTTAAGAAACTACCTCACTGAGAATATCTAGCATGGTGATGCACACCTAGAATCCCCAAGAGGCTGAGGCAGAACGGTCTCAAGCATCAGGCCAGCCCGAACTGCATAGTAAGACCCCATCTTAAAAAAAGAAAAAAATAAAGCAAATAACAGAAATAAATGATAGATGATAAAGAAAGTTGTAGTGGCTTATAATCTAAAATGTAAAATCAAAGTATTTTTATCTGTCTGAAGATGGAAGGAAAGAAGGAAGGAAATAAGAAGGAAGGGAGATGGGATGGAGGCAGGAAGAAGGGAGGGAAGAGGGACAGTATATGATTCTATATAGGGGAATTTAAACAATTTGTGTAGATACTTTCCCCTCAAGGAAGTGAAGCAAAACTCCCTACTCCTTAGTTGTAGCTTTTTGTAGCAACTTCCTCCCAAACAGCACAATATGAAAAACAGGGAAAAGACTAATTTTACGATAGAGAGACTTGACACACACTACCTCAGCCAGGTGATCATGACTAACAACAACACTGAGGTCATTTTGATAGTATGCACCCTTATGATGAAATCAGCCTGGCCTTCTTTGATCACAGTCTACTCAGCAGCAAAATGTCAGACAAATCCTAATAGAACTACAAAATGCTTGACCATGTAAAAACTATCAAGGTGATCAAAAAAGACAGCAAGAAATATGGTTACAGCTAAGAGGCGTCTAAGGATTCATGTCAGAGGATGTACCGAGAGGAACCTGGGACAGAAAAAGGGCATTAGGTAAAAAGTTAGAAAATCAGAGTAACCTATAGGCTTGAGTTTTTAAAAAGCAGTATCAGTTTATCAATTAACAAACATACCATGCTAATGTAAGATTTTAAAAATAGAAAATGGTTGCAGCGTATACAAGGATACTATTTTTGGAATAATATTATTATCTGAGTCTACTCAGTAATGTTTCCAATTTTTTTGTAGTTTTGAAATGGTTTTAAAACAAAGATAATTTTTAAAAAATGATATCTGGCTGAAACTTGATGTAAGGTCTTATACTTTCCACAGAATACCTAAATGAAAACCCAGATGCCATCGCTAAACCTGAGAACCCATTACTAGAGCCAGAGCAAGTTTTTTTCTGGTTGTAAGACAGTGAAGTAGATTGAGGAAAATAACTCGTGGCTTCACCATGCAGTAGCCTCTTGAATAAAGCAGTCCTTGGCCTGAAAGGTAGGAAGACATTGTTCCTCCCTCGCTCTATCATCAGGTCTCTCACTCCAAACCCAGGACCTGCAGTAGGCAGAAATCAAGCTTTCCCCTGCTGCGGAATGGCAATTGTTTCTCAAATATTGGCTTTCATCTTGAGGGAAGAGTCACTGACAAAAATATCGAATGAGCTAGGAGTGGAGGAGTGTATGCCACTATGACTATTGACATTTTATGACCACTGTGCTGAGATTTACTTGCATTATTACATATATATATTAACAATGTATAAACAATGAAGCACAAGGAAGTTAAGTTACTTCCTTAGAAATATGTAAGTAAGAAGTAGCAGAGCTAAATCAGTGTGATTCTAACGCCTATACTTTACCTTACTGTAATTGACTCCATGGAGAGCTCAAACAGTGTAATTTTTAGAAAGACAAAAATCAAAGCCCAACAAAATAAGCATGAGGAACTGGGTTCTTGCAAGAGGGGAGGGGAGGTTCAAGGGGAGAGGGGTAGATGAATGAAGCAGAGTTGGTGGGGAGAACGCAGTCAGGAATTCATTGTGTTGACTAGAAAATCAAGAATACTAAGGGAAGAGGTAAGTTGAAGAATGAGAATGCTGACCAAGATGCATTGCACCCATAAACTGTTTTGTTACATGGCAACTCCATTGTACAACTACTTAAAGATAATAAAAAATAAATTTGAAAAGGTAAGAGAAAAAAATCCCCAAAAACTAATAACAGTATATGCTGAGAAATGAGATTCAAAACATGTTTTATAATTATAATCTTGTGTGCATATTTTACTTGATGCACTCAGTAAATACATGCAAAACTGCATGTATCTTCTGTGCCAGGCCTGAGCTAGCACTGGAGACATCATGGTGAACAAGACACACAGTTGCAACCTTATGTATAAAGGATCTAGAATACACTGGGATTCTCTTGGGAAAAGAACATAGGATCCTAGCCCAGGGGAACTCCACTGGATCTGTCTTTGAGGCTGGATGCTGAGAGTCAGCTTAGATTGAGCAAATCACTTTGCTCCCCTTCTGTGTATGTAACTAGGAAGATTCCACGTTACATGGTTGGATAGTGAGAGGAGGGCCAGAAGGCTCTCAAAGCCTTGGTACTTACTTCACTGCCCTGAGCCAAAAAATATACCATTGATAATGACTTCATGCAAAGGCCATCACCTCTCAGAAATCTCAGATCTCAAGTCTTCATAAAATACAAGAAGGTGTGCAAAGTCCTGAGTTTGATCCCTGGCATTCCAGACAAAAGGGTGGAAAAAAGAAAGAGCCTTGTTGAAACAAACAAAAATCACACAGACAAATAGATTTAGATGAAATTTATAATGTAATCAAAAGAATGAGATAATACAATGGAATTTTATGCTTCTGTCAGAAAGAATGTCATTGCCCCATTTGTAAGAAAATGGACTTGGAAAAGATTATACTCAGTGAAGTACGCCAGATCTAAAGAAACACAGGCTACATGGTAATAAGTAGAATGTGCCCCAAAACCAAGTAAACCCAATGGACAGTAAAAGCCAAATAATTACACCTGGACATGATTAATTAAATAGGACTCTAAACATTCACACAGTGACAACAAGGGAGGATTTTCTTAGAAGAAGATCGGAAGGGCTCAATAGCTATATGCATATGATCATATAAAATGCTATTTATTGAAATGAATTTCAAGAAATGGAAGCAAGAGGTCACAATTCTTTTCTTTTTTTCTTTCCTTTTTTGTTTGGTTTATATCCTTCCGCCACTTTATTTTTTATTTCTGTACCCTTTGTCTTGTATATAGGTTCATCAGATTTGTAGAGTGGAAGGGGAACCCCAGAAATGGTGAGACAAAAGGTGAACCAATTCAACAGTGAAACCCAGTAGATACTATGTTAGAAATGAACTACACAACTTTGGGGGGAAGGAAGTCAGGAGGGGAAAACTGGGAGAGAATGAGGGAGGAAGTGACACTGTTCCAAAGGAAATGTACTCATTACCTGACTTACGTAACTCTGATCCCTCTGTACATCAACTTTACAGTATTTTTTTTGAAAAGAATGAAATAACAAAGCTCAATTGCCACTTTGTCAAAGAGGACTTGTTATAGTTTGGATATAGATGTCCTACAAAAGTTCAAGTATTGAAGGCTTGGTCCCCAGATGGTGGCACTATTGGGAAGCAGGCACTGGACACTTGAGGAAGGCAGTCCTACTGTGGAGGGAAGTAGGTGATGGGTGTGTGTGTGTGGGGGCAATACTCTTGAAAGGTATTCTGAGATGCTATGGCTGACTTCTTTCTCTGCTTCCCTGCTGTCATTAGGTGAACAGCCTTCCTCTATCACATACTCTGTTCCTTGTTGCTTGGCCTCACCCCAAACCTAAATGGTGGAGCCAAAAGACCAGAGACTGAAACGTGTGAAAGCATGAGGTAAAATAAATTTATCTCAGGTAGTCTGTCTTAGCAACAAAAAGCTAGCACAGGAATCTTCTGAATGTATCCATAGCAACCCCTACTCATTCTTCATAAAACACCTGCTATGTTTTCTTCATGACACATTATCATGAATTCATCTTAACTTATTCATTTACTTTTCTACTTTCATCCTCTACTAGAATAGAAGGTTCACGGGGGTAAAGGTATGTGATTCTATAGAAACTCCTGCATCTAGACCAGTGCCTACCACAAATTTAATGAAATAAGCTAGTCACAAATGGACGAATAGTACCTGACCATTTACATGAGGTTCCTAGAGAAGTCAGATTCACAGACAAAGTAAAATGGTGGTTTCTGTTAGCTAAGAGAAAATGGTGAATTAGTGTTTAGGGGTATAGCCTTAGGGTGGAAAGATGAAAAAGTTCTGGAGATTAATGGTTCCACTGTAATGTGAAAGGAATTAACTGAACTGCACATTTCAAAAGGCCTATAATGATAACTTTTATATGTTTATTTTATCATGATTAAAAAGCAAAAATAAAGACTGACTCAGAGGCCTGCCTGGAGGAATAGGTTGACCACTAGAGAGAAGAATGGATGGACATGGAAGACAGGGGCTGAAAGAAGATTGAAAGCTGTCAGGAGGGAGAAGCTCACATCAGCCCAATATGAACAGAAAATTGTGAGCCATGGTGTTGTCTGGAAATGAACAGAGAATGTTGGTTTGGCTACAGAGGGTCCAGCTGTAAAGGCTTTGTCTTTTCATCCCATCTTCCTCCTGAACCCATCTTGGGCAGGAGAGGAAATGTAAAGAAGCCCACTAGAGTGGCTGGGAAGGTGGCTCAGTTGTAGAGTGCTTGCCTTGCACACATGAAGGTCTGGGTTCGACTCCTCAGCACCACATAAGCAGAAAAAGCCGGAAGTGGCACTGTGGCTCAAGTGGTAGAGCGCTAGCCTTGAGCTGAAGGGTTGAGAGACAGTGCCCAGGTCCAGAGTTCAGGCCCCACGACCAACACACACACACACACACACACACACACACACACACACACACACACACACACACACACACACACACAGCCCACCAGATCATGTCTTGGCCAAAGGATCCTAACTACAGAAAGAAACAAACACTCTACATGTGTCAGAAGAGCTGTGATATCTATTGGAGTATAGGCATTATGTTTGAAGCCTGTTCAGTTCTTTCAATCACCCGCATAGAGAAAATCTCTCCTTTGTGAAGAGAGATCCCTTATATTAGAGTCATCTCTACTCTATTACCTTCAAGAAGCCAAGTTGACTCATTGTCATCTAAGGAAATATCCCATGGCACATAGTGTCTGAAAGAGGTCCCCATTACTGACACCTCATTCCCCACCCCAAACTAACTCTGTACTTATGGCCTTTCAGGGGGGAAGAGAATACAGAAGCACTTCTCTGCTAGTCTGTGTTCACTAAGTGACTTCAGCTTCTCCATCATGGTCCTTATTCCTTTCATGTTTCCCTTTAATGGCAGCTTATATTCATTTTGTTCAATATACCTTTGCGGAGGACCAATCATACGTTGAAAATATTGAAATCAATACAATATGTGACATGATCCCATACTTCAGAGCACATGTTCTAGCAGAGCAAAACATACAGTCACAAGTAGGACAAAAAAAGAGATGGTAATGGGATTCAATGCTTGGCAAGGAAAAGTACAATTAAATCAAGATTTGTTTGATGGTCTTATTTTGAGTGGAAAAAGGATGATTTGAATAGAATAATAAAAGTGGAGGGGGTATGAGAGTGAAAATCAGAGGGCAGAGAAGCAGGTGGCTGATTTGTAGACTATGAAGTATTGGAGTTTGTAAGTACCACTGAATTCTCTGAGAAGAAAAATGAGAGCCAAGGGCAGGAAAGTAGTTTGTTATGAGATTTCCAAAGGGCCCCAAAGACCAGGACATTTGTACTTTGATAGCGAATAGGGGAGTAATTTGAAGTCTATGAGTGGGCGAGTGATGCAATTGAAAATATGTTTTAGGAAGAACAAGTAGAAGGCTATTGCAATTGCCCAGCCAAGAGGTAATAAAGCTCTTAAGTAGTATGGTTGCTGTGGTATTTGGAAGAAATCAATAGTTTGGAGAGGCTTTGGGGAGTAGACTAAATGGGGCCTGTATCCTGATTGCATATGCCTTTACTCACCCTCTATTTGACCCTTATTCCTTTCTCTTTCTGATCATAAAGCTGTAGGAGGTATCCCTTAACACACATTTCTATTTCCTGAAAAATTTCTCATTATTATTAGATAAAGCTTCATTTGCTATAACTATGAAATACACTCCAAAGGACAATTCTTGAGATTCAAAATGAGGAGATAATATTCCACATCTATGTTTGTATTGTGTCTTCTCTATATTTTGACTTTCAGGTAGATTTTTCACTTATTTTTCCTGAGGATCTTACTCTAAAACAAAAATAAGCATATATAAATGCAGCTTTTTGGGAGCTCTTATTTATATATACAGAATGGAAATCATAATCATAAAATTAAAGTTATTAAAATGATACTAAATTTATCTCTTGTTCCATTACGCAGCTTGAAGAGTATCTTGGCTCTTTAAGAGCCTTAGAATATTAATTTTACATATTTAGAAAAGGATTCTGACAATAGAATTGTATAACAAAATTATAAGAAAGTAAGAGAAGCAGTCACCAAAATAATTGAGCTGATAATTCAATTGTTAAATAAAATGCAGGTAATGCATTTACTATTCTATTTTTAAAGGCTAGAGAAAAGTACAAAATATTTTGTATATTTATGTTTCTATTTTTTAAAATCATTTGTGGGTTATGGCTAAAATGAGTTGAAATTACCACTATGTAGCAACAGGAAAGAGATGCCCTGTGGTAAGTCTTTTTTCTGGAAGTTTTATCCAGGGAGATATATTGCATTTATCTATCTCTGATGTGAGAGTTTTGAGTTTCTTGACAGAGGTATATATGGTAACACAGGCAGCAGATGACAGATATGCCAAGGGAAAGCAGGAGTGTTCTGGAGCAGCTGGGTGTGTGATGCTACTAAGGCACACTAACTAACTAAGGTATAACTAACAGAGTCTGTGTCAATGAACTAGAAAATGAGGGGCTTATTTTCTGTTCAAACATGAGTGATCTTCCTGATAAAACAAGCAACAAGTTATAGCTAGCCCTTGAATTAGCAATCTTATAACACAACAGACAAAATCAGCTCTGGCACAAGTGCACAGGGTAGTTAGAATAACTTTCACAAAAGTACAACACTGTCTCCCTAGCTGTGAAGAATTGGTTCCAAGACACCCTTCCTCATTCCTAAATCTTAAGATGTTCAAGAATCTTCCATGAAATGGCTTAGTTCATATACAATCTCTGCATGTTCTGTAAATTTTAAATCACATTTCAGTTACTTATAATTTCTAGTGAAATGTAAATGTGATCTCAAAAGTTATTACACGATATCACTCAGAAGAAAGGCAAGGGAGTAGCTATATGTGATTAGTACAGACGTGGGTGGTTTTTTTTTCTGAATATTTTCCACCATGGTTGAATGTACAGATGTGGATCCCATGGACCCAGAGGGATGTCAGTACAACTGTAACTGAATCCTCTCCCTAAACACTGTGCTTGTGTTGTTTTATTTGCTAAGCCAACCTTCTTAGATTCATTTATTTTATGAAATAACAGTATCAGAGGTGACATTGCTTCCCCAACATCTGCTAAACCAGGATTTAATATAAAAAGCTTCATTTCAGAAAATATGGTTAAAAGGTGAAACATATATTCAGAGTGTTCTTAAAACAATAAAAGTGTTTCCAGGGGGGGGGGGGAGGAGAAGGATTGGGATTAGGGGGGGAGGGGGGAGGCTGGGAAGGGATGTGAAGGGTTAACAAAGGAGGAGGCTGCAATGCTTGGTAAGAAATGTACGCATTATCCTGCCCATGTAACTGTAACTCCTCTGTACAGTATGTTCACAAATAAAATTAAATTTAAAAAAAAAAAAGAATGAAAGGACAAAAAAAAAAAACAATAAAAGTGTTTCCAAATCAATAGAACAAAATAATGTGTAAACTATATTTCAATAGATATACACACATGCACATATATATACATATATATATGAATTTTAAAATTTTACAGAGCACTGCAAATCGTTAGGAAAAGTAGCCAGTACTAAATAAATACATAAAAACCATTGGCTATTGGAGGGGGATGGGAGGTGGGATAAAGCTAAAGCTGTGCATTTTGTTTAAAAAAAAAAAGAAATGAAAAAGAAAAAGTGTATTTCCAGACATTTCTAGTTGTTTCAGAGGTTGAACTCAACTTCACTTGTGGGGTATAGTAATTGAGTTGGAGAATATTTGCTTTCAGAGAATGCAACAGTTTTATTAAAAATGCCTTGGAGGAAAGATGTTTGAAAGGCAAAAAGAGACCAGTGTTGTGTTTATCTCTCTAGTGTCTCCTAAATACACCAGAAAAAAATACATTCCCATGAGCTTTCTGGGCCATGAACTGGGCATGTGTACTTTCTGATAAGAAAGTGGTTACCATCATAAGGGCTAGATAGTTTCTTTCTTTGTTATTTATGGAAAATAAGAGACAAGGCAATAAGAATATAAATAGAAATTCACCTTGGGACAAGATTGAGAAGGATAAAGACTTCAAAGAAATGTGCAAAAAAAGAGAAAAAGATGAAAAAATAAATGAGACAATAATGAAAATAAATAGAAGTTGAATCTGGCAAGACCAGTGAGAACTCTTCCCTTGGCTATTCTTCCCTTGACTGGCCCAGGCTCCTGGGCAGGAGGAATGAAGAAGATACAAGTAGCTTTAACTTTGGTTCAGTCCCTCTTTTTGAACCTTGACCTTGCTACTATTATTAAATAACTTTTTAAGATTTGCTGGCTCCCTTATAGACTTATACTTCCCTTTGTTTTTCTCTTTCTACGAAGATTTATTACCAGAGTATTTTAGAAGATTTTGCATGCATTGCATATATATGTATACATACATATGCGCACACACACACACACACACACACACATACTGTTCTATATTCTCTTATTTTGGCTCTGATATTTTATCTTCCCTATTTAATAGTATTTCATACTTATAAATAAAATCTCTGGTACTATCTTTAGAGCAGATGCTGGGAAAAATAGATCTTGGGTCAAAATGAACATCTGAGATTTATGGGACATGATAAATGTTCCTTTGGAGCCTGGTGGGTTTTCTGAGAGAAAGAGAGGTGCGCTCAATGGAGTCTGTGTGTGTGTGTGTGTGTGTGTGTGTGAGAAGAACAAGAACTTCTCCCATCTGAGCCAATTATCTTTAGAGAAAGGTTTTCTTCTATGATAAGAAAAGTTGTGAACTCGCAAAAGTATTTATATATATACTGAAATTTAAGTTTATGAGGCAGTTTAAATTCCACCAAATTATTTTTGGGTTGTCACAATTTAATAACTCTAACCTATGTAATGATAGGATATGAATGGTGGATGCTCTGGAGTCTGAGAACTCTTGGAGATTGCGTGTAACATTGAGCATATACGTGCATTTTTCTAGACAGGTTTTCTAGCTGTCATCCTATTTCAGCCTGTAACCTTAAAATGATTAAGAACCAATAAACAGGTCATTACAAATTGAGAAATTAAGCCACACAATAAGGACAGCTTTTTCTTTCATAAAATATAGGGCTTTTAGCATAGAGTTCTTACATAAATGCTATACTTACATCAAGAGCCACAGACTGCTTGGCCCAGGACTTTTTTACTTGGTCATACATAATTGTGTTGTTAATACCAAGCCCACAAAAGATTACAAAAGCCTGAAAAAGGGAAAAGTCATTAATTAAAAGTTGTCATAACTTACGAGCAAAGTGCAATATGAAAATGATTGCCATTAGGGAAGGATCTGGAAGCTAACGTTTATTGTAGGCAGAGGTGAGCCCTAAGGACATATAGGTATTTAAATTAAGTACTATTGTTATGACTTTAAAGCTCACTTTACACATAAGAAAAGTTATCTATTTAATGTCATCATAAAGGCATTACTTCATATGTGTAAAACTATACAGTCTGTTTAAATGTGTTCTTAATTTATCTAGGTTGTATACTACTGATTTTGATCATTCTGTTCTATTCAACCAAAAACAATCTTGTTCAGTAATGAGGCTATAAAATATTTTAGTAAAGACATTAAGTGAGAGTAACTGTAAGATAAGAGTTAGGGAAAAGGAAGATTGATTAAGAACCCATTGATAAGGAAACTGTAAGATATTTTCAGCTAGAGAAAATAATGATGGGGTTTTCTTATGAGCTTCTGGAAGCTTCTTGTTAGCTTAGGAAGCCTGTTCAATGCTAACCCTTTGATCTTGGGATGGGATGAATGGGATTTTGTTAACACAAAACCAGGTGAAGGTAATACACCTAGAAGAGTGAGGATGGCCCTCTGGACTCTGAATGCCTGTGAACGAGACAGGGATAACACTAGAACTCTTAAGAGGGGAAAACTGTAATAAAATTCTGAAATAAAATTAAGATAAAAAGCATCAAAATTTAAAAATAATGTGATAAATGAAAAATATGATCATTATATATAATTTATATATTCTTTAAAATGTCCCTTAAATCTTGGTACAATACTTAAATATAATAATGATTACAATCATGGTCCTTATAAATAGGAGCAAATTTGATTAATAATGATTTATCTCTATAAATAGGAATAAATTTGATTAATAATTATTTATCCTTATGAATAGGAGCAAACTGTGGTGAGTAGAGGATTGGTGACTCAATGTGACCTCTGGTTTGTAAGTTTATTTTCTTACCTCAAAAAGTCGTTGATCTGCATCATCAAAAGGTTTCCCATCAAGTCTATTCAACACTTGAGCTACACCTATAGGAATAATTTGAGATACATGGTCATGTTTAGTACAGGTACTATATCACTGTAAAAGGGTAGGCCATAGCCAGGCCTATATTTTTATTAAGTAACTCAAGCATTTAGCTTATGCTTCTATGTATCACAACTCTATTATAACTATCATATATAAAGAATAGATAGGCATACATATATACATATACAATTACTCTAGATGATCTAATCTATATATCAATATATCAATCTAGTTACTATCTATCTATCATCTATCTATCTATCTACCTACCTACCTAACTACCCATTCCTTTAAGGCTTAAGGGAGGCATTATGGCAAAATGATTAAGAACACAGGTTTTGAATTTAGGTGATCTAGTTCAAACTGCAATTCTATCAGCTCTGAAGCTCTAACTTTTGGGGGGCGAGGTACTGATGTTTGAACTCAGTGACTCATACATCCTAGATAAGTACTCTGGCATATAAGTTATGCCCCCAGCCCTTTTTTGTTGTAGCTTGTTTTTCAAGTAATGTCTCATGATTTTTGCCTAGGCCAGATCCAGACAGTGGTATTTCTACCTCCACCTCTCAAGGTGCTGTGATTTCAGGCATGCACCACCTCACTCAGCCTTTGTTACCTCACTTTCTTAGCATCAAAATTCCTCAAGAGGGGATTTAAATGCTATCTCATAGAGTTATGAAAATTAATGAGACAATTTTAAAATTTTATTATGTTTATTTAAGATGTAACATGTTATGGAACACATATAGAAGTAAAAAGGTTATTATAGTAAAGGAAATTAACATTCAGCAATTCACATAGACAGCTATTTTGGTTTTGGTTTTCAGAACAGATACAAATCACTCATTAATTATGAGCTCAAGTGCAATACAATTTTGTTACCTATATTCTTCTTATGGTACATTAAATCTGTAGATGATCTCATCTTACATATTTGTTACTTTGTATCGTTTCACTTTTTTAACCACTGTTTTATCCTCTATAGACAGAAAAAATATCTAAATGTTTACAAAACATTTAGCATATTGCTTTGCATAAAGTAAATGATCAGGAAATTATAGGAGCTACCACAAAAAATAAGGACTGTTATCACACGGTTAACTTTCAAAATAAAGTCAGTTGTATTGTCTGCTATCAAAATGATTTACATAACTCTAATAAACCTAACAGTGTTTCACTTTCCAAAGTTTATTTCCAGCATTATTCCATTATACCAAATTTTAGGTCATGGCATTCAAATTTTAACAGTCTAATCAGAAAAACAAGCCTGCAAAATACAAGCCTCTGCCTTCATTTAATACAAACAGAAGACTGCATCTGAAATGTACTTGTATTTTTTAAAAACACAACTGCTCATTAGGGAGGTAATTTATCATATTAAAAAATAATAAAATAAAAATTTGAGCATATAACCAGCAAACTAGAGCACTAATTTTGAAGGAATAATAGATATTTACTACTATTAAATCAGCAGATAACATATGTTATTATTTTGGGGGGATATAGGGAATTGAACTTGAAATTTCTCTACTACTTGAACTACACCCTTCCTCCTTCAGTTATTTTGCTTTTCAGTTTGTTTTCTAGATGGTGTCTTGGATTACAGATGTATACCATCATACCTGGTCACACATGGAATTTTAATGGATTCTTCTCTGTTGTAAATACAAATACGTTTAAAATTTTACATAATGTAAGATAATCCTCATTTGTACTAGGGACTCAGATCCCCAGATCCTAGAATATTTCTTTATGTCCAATGATGTAGGTTAAACAACCTGATGAAAACCTTATTTCAGAATTCAGGTCTTGATAGCCATCACAAAGTATTAACTGTTTTGGTAGGCAGCAGTGTCTTAGAATTTAGCAGGAAATCTTAGCAAGTAGAAAGAGGCAAATAGGTGCTTCATGTACCAAATCACATTTCCATATATTTCAATAATTTTAACTAATGCCTCCACCCTTCATGAATATTTTAACCATGAACTATCCACACTTAAGCTTCTCTACCAAACTTCCCCTTTTATTGAGTTTTTTAAGGGAAGTATAAAAGGCAATGAGGGAGGGAAAAATAGTAGAAGCCACTAAAAAAAACTCAATCCCTTTTGCAGCTTATTTCAGAACTATGCAGGTAGGAAGATACACATTCAGTATATGTCTAATTCTGTAAGTTCCCCCTGCCTTTGTATTTACAGAATTTGTAAAAGCAGTAACATAAAAACATAATAGTGACATTTTTACTAGGAGTTAGACGGCCTGAGCATCAATCCTAACCTTTTTACTAACTTTATGACCTTGGTCAAGGTATTTCTCTTAGTCTCTCTTTCTCTGTCTTTTGTCTTAGCTTCAATGTTTGCAAGGTAAGACATAATAGTTGTTTGTTGCCTTCAGGTTGACTGATTCTTTGATATTTGCTTATAGTCTGACCAGTGTCTATATATATACTCATTACCAATCATGCTTAGATGATTAGACAACAATATGGGATATAGCTTAGTGAATCCTGAACATATAATAGGAACATATAAAATTGAGTATATTTTAAAGCAAAATTGTTTCTTTATAAAGTATGTTAGCATAGCTTGGATCATGTCTTACCAATTATTTGGTGGTTGCTATTCCAAATGGGGACGCAGAGAACAGATCTTATGTGAAAACCAGATATCTGGTCGGCCTAGGGTATAAAAAAAAAGCTTATTAAAGTTGTGTATTAACCATCCACTAGAAGTTGTTTTGAAGGCTGACATGGTAACACACACCTGTAATCCCAGTACTCAGTTGGCAGAGGCAGGAGGATCCTGTGTTCAAGGACAGCATGGGTTATATAGCAAGACCCTGTTAAGAGTTATTTTTATATGTTATAATCTAATTTTATACAACATATAAAATCTGATTATATACAAAGTGTTTGGTTTATAGATAATAGTGTCAAAGGTATTGTATTTTATGTAAATTCTGGTTTGGAACTGAAATGGAAGAATTGTCATTGCTGAGTTATTCCCACAGCCCAGTGGTAAAAACAACAGAACAATACCCAACCAATGCCTAGTCCGGCCAGAACATAGAGGATAATTCAGCAGTCAGATGACAGACTCCAAACTGTGTACTGCCTTCAAATGAGCAAATATCAGCATAAGAATACCAAAAATATGAAAAAGAAGGCAGTATCATATCAAAGTCTATAGTCATACAACAAAGGATCTGCATGATAGTAAGGGGAGTACTCTTAAATACAAACTCAAGGGAAAAATGGTAAGTATGACCAAAGAGATGAAAAAGGACATGTATAAAGACCTCAATGAAATTAAAAAGAACACAAAATAATTCAGAGATTACAAATAAAAAAATGTAATCAAAGTCAGTGCAAATAAAGTTAAATGAACTTGAAGAGGGTACAAGTAAACATCAAAATGAGCATTAAAAAGATACAAATAAACCAAAGGAAATAAAGCAATGCAAGATAATAAAAGGAATAGAAATCTTTAAAAAAAAAGATCAAGAATCAACTTTTCTTGGAGAGGAAAAATACAGTTAAGTGCCTCTTCAGCAGAATAGATAAGATGAAAGATAGAATTTCAGGACCTGAAGATAAGATGGCCATGGTAGAAAAATTAGAAGTATATAAGGAAAGATATTAAAGATGTAGGGGATGAATTTGAAAGATCCTTTAGGACTCTACTAAAACAAAGCAAAATGAAAAACAGACCTATAAATCCTAGGCATATGGGAAGCAGAAGATGCACCAGCTAAATACATTAAGAACTATACTCAATAAAGTAATCACAGAAAATTTCCCAAAGTTTGAAAAATGAGAAGACCATGCATGTACAGGAGCCCTTCAGAATACTCAACAAGCTAGACTAGAACCTCCAAGGAGATATTATAGTTAAAGCACTGAGCACAGAGAATAGGAAATATACAGAGAATAAGGAAAAATACAGAAAGCTGCAGGAGAAAAGCACCAAATCATGTACAATGGTAAACCTATCAGAATAACAATAGATGTCTCAACAGAAACCTTAAAACAAGAAGGGATTGGAACCTGGAATCATACAAATAATTGTGGGAATGCTTGAGGAGATAGGAAGGAATGGGAGGTGGTAAGGACTAAACAGGAGGGATGTTAGAGACTAAACCATGCTGAAATACCTTGCACCTGTGAACGAAGATAGCAGAACAAAACTCACTGAAAGCTGTTGAATGACAGGGGGTAAGAGGTTGAGGAAAGTGAGAGCAAGCAAGTATGCCAATGTGATTAAATTATGGTATATATGAAATACCTGGATGAAGCCTCTTTGAATAATTAACATGAACTTTAATCAAAATTAATTGACAAGAAGGGGAAACATGTTCTGGATGGGGTAAGGGTATTAGTGGGATGGAGGAGGGTAAATGAAGAGAGTAAAGGAGAGGAAATAGAATTAAAATGTGCATGTGTGAAAATAATGCAATAAAGCTTTCTGAGACTGATCTGGGAAAGGGGAGGGAGATGAATTACGGAAGGGGTAACTCTGATCAAGTTATATGGTGTGTATATAGGGCGTGTCAAAATGAAATCCCCTTGTACAGCTAATTACTGCTAATAAAAAAAGAAAAAGATATTTAAGTGAAAGATCCTACATGTCCTAAAGATGATCAGAAAACAGTAAAGTGCTGCATAATCCATGGAGAAGACCAGAAAGCTATACCTCAAGGTCACTGTAGAAGGGAGAAGCTCATGATGCATACAAGAGATTGGTTCCAAATCCATTAACTAAGATACGTAAGTGTCCGTCCTACTAAGGTGATTCTGTTGAGGAATCTTGTCAGTGCAGGAGAAGCAGATGAAGACTTGGAAGTTGAAACCAAAAAGAGTGTGGAAAATAAGACAAGGTTGGAAAATGTGTGGTGTTTGAAATTCCTGGTGCCCCCTGATGATGAAGCAGCACGAATATTTTTAGAGATCAAGAGCTGAGCAACAATTAACGCTGATGCTGATCTGAATGGTAGATATTTGTGTGGACAAATGGCAAAAGCATATTTCTACACTTTGGATAATTTCAGGGTCTTGGATTTGACAGAATAATCTTGATTTTTAAGAACGGGAGTAATTTCTGGTGATCTCCAAGTGAGTTACAGACTGAGCAGTAAGAAAGGCCTTAGCTCCATGACTCTTGGGAATTGAAATTCTTGGGAGGACTTCTAAAGGATGTGTTGATTGGCTCCCTTTTATTTTGTGTTATAAAAATATAAATATATTATGAACATTTCTGATAGTTAGGGTAACCATTTATAGTAGTTGAAGGAAGTCTTTTTTCCTGGCCTAATTATGAATAGCATTTCTTTGCGATCTCAAAGTAGTCAAATTTAGATAAACTTTCATATATTTCATATAAATATTTATATGGAATATTCCATATATTTGTTATACATTTCAATATGCTGTTTCATGAAGTACTTCATCAGAACTGTGATCATTTTTTCCTACTGGGTTTTCTAACATCCCAAAACTGATTTGGAAATATTTGTCCTATGATGTGTAAGAGGCCTTTTCCAATTATGTAATTATAATTATCTTTCCTAATCCATAGCTTGTTTTTTCCCTCTCTCTGAGGATAATATGATGTATCCAAATATCTCAAAGTTTTAATTTATAATTAGAACTTTTGGGTCTTATTTAATAAATCTATTTCTAGTTCATGGAGATATTCTCCAATTTTTTTCCTTAGAATCTTATTGTTTTAACTTTCACATTTAAATTTATAATCCAATTGAAAGTGGTTTTTATGTACAATGTGAGATTCTTTTTTATAAGAAATTTGAATGGAAAAATCTCCCTCTCTATTCTATAGTACCACATTTTTTGTTTTCATGTCTCCATGTATGTTTGGATCTGTTTCTGGACTCTATTCAGGCCCATTCATCTAGGTATTTATTTTTTAATGCCAATGCCATGCTGTCCTAAATAATTATTTCTCACAATAAATCTTGATGCTGGCACTATATACCCTTAACATTATTTTTTCTTCAAGATTAGATTTTCACATCAACTTTAAATTCAGTAGTTTACTATACAGAGGTACATTGATATGATTTGGAGGGGAGATATTGAAATGATCAGTTTGGGTTAGAATTGGTATCTTTATAGAACTGAGGTCACAAAAATTGTTTAATTTGCTTAAGGGATTTTCAATTATTTTGGTTTCAAAACTTGTAAGCAAGATTTTGTAGTTTTATTTATTTATTTATTTATTTAATATTTTTTGTCGACGTGGGGCTTGAACTCTGGGCCTGGGCACTGTCCCCGCATTCTTCAGCTCAAGGCCAGCGCTCTACCACTTGAGCCACAGTGCCACTTCCAGTTTTCTAGTGGTTTACTGGAGATAAGAGTCTCACAGAGTTTCTTGCCCAGGCTGGCTTTGAACCGCAATCCTCAGATCTCAGCCTCTTAAGTAGCTAGGATTACAGGCGTGAGCCACCGACGCCCGGTTGATTTTGTAGTTTTATATGTAGGAGTGTTATACTTAATTCGCTGCATGCATTCCTTTGCATTTTAAAAGTTCATGTTATTGTACATGATATTATTACTTTATTTTCTAATGATTATAAGTTTTTCTTCAGTATCTATGTAGGATTATCTTCATTAGTTCCTCAAGGATACTAAAACTTTCAGATATTCAATTCCCTTATGTAAAATGGTATTGAATTTCCATGTAACTTATGCACATTCTCTTATATACATTATATCATCTCTAGTTTCCTTAAAATTCCTAGCATAATATGAACATCATATAACCATGTTGTTAAGTTGTATGTTTAGGGACAACTCATATGAAAAAATATGCTTACTATAGATTTTTATGTTTAGTATAGATTTCACTCTGAAGTTGATTGGATCATAGACACACAACCTACAGATATAAAAGACCACTGTAATTGATACATAGAAAAAAATTGATTCTGCATGTTAGACTTATATTCATAAATCTTGCTATATTTAATTATTAATTTTAATATATTATTAGTACAGTGTTTTGAATGTTCTAGCTATAACACCATGCAAATCTATCTCCAATTCATATACCTTTAATCATGTGATTTTAGAGCATATGATTTTTCTTTTTTAGTATAGTAAGGTACACATATTGTTTTTGATAATTTCCAGGTACAAAACAAATACGCAACTCCAAACAAAAACAGTGGCATAAACCACGCACCTAGTATACTTGTAGATAGATATTTATTAATACCTCTTAGGAGCACTGTACAGTATGAGGGATATAAAAATGAATTCAGTCATTATCCCTGAAGTTCACAGTATAATATAAATAGAAATAAAGACAAGTATTTGAGTAGAGAATTTACAAAACACTACTTTAAATAAATCTCCAAATCAACTCCTTTTAGAGAAAGCAAGAGTAAGTAGTTTTCAACCCCTTAAAATGAGTCCTCAAAGCCAATGCTGCTGCTGCTGAACTAACATTTATTGGGTGTTCACTGTGTATCAGGACCTCTGTTCAGTATTTTCACATGTGTTATTTTCTATATGGTTTCAAATGGCTCAATGAGGTAGGTACAGTTATCTTCCTTCCTTATCAGGTAAAAGTTACAGACTGACTGCCTGGAATGGGAGAGCCTGGTTCAAAGCAGGCTGACAGTAACAAACACATCTATCAAAGTTATCTTCAAAAAACAGAGTGGTTTTCTTCCTCTGGCTAAGGATAACATCAGAATTAAGGGAATGCCAGTAAGCAGGAGTCAGCCAATTTTAGAGGCTTCAAAAATAAGATTGGCACCTGGGGACTAGTCTCAGTAGACTGGATTGGCTGGGCCTGTTTGGCTTCATAGAGGAAGGGACACACTACTTCGACATCGGAGGTCTGAGCCAACACTGAGCAATAGCCACACTTGTCTTTGCCAACTCTGGCATAACTGCAGCCCTTGTTAACCTCTCCTACAAATCTGAGGCAGCCAAGGGAAGCAGTCATAGTGAAGAAGAAGAAAGGGAATATTTGGTAGGAAAGACATAACCAGAGCCCAGTGGTGAGAAAAAGCAACTATTTAGGCTGTTCGCTAATGTAAAGGTAGTTTGCTTATCCGTCTATTTTTTTGTTTTTTTGTCGGTCGTGAGGTCTGAACTCTGGGCCTGGGCGCTGTACCTCAGCTCTTCAGCTCAAGGCTAGCGCTTTACCATTTGAGCCACAGCGCCACTTCCCGCTTTTTCTGCTTATGTGGTGCTAAGAAATAGAACCCAGGACCTCATGCAAGCAAGGCAAGCACTCTACCACTAAGTCACTTTCCCAGCCCCTTATCCATCATTTTTAAAGCCTTAGAGTTCCACTAAAGAATTTTTACTCTGGGTGTATATGCTATTCCATCCCTAAGGGAGATAGCATTGAAGCATTTGGTATGAGTAAGGATGCTAGAGTTTCTTGTATACATTTGCAGGGAATAGTATTCAGTTCAAGTTGACATACATTACAGCTGAAATGACAACAGGATTTTCCTGGATAAAATCATCAAGGTAGAATTTGCCCAACAAAAGGACAAAGGGTCAGAGCTTGGAGGACATCCTGATACTGGTGATGGGGAGAGAAAAGGCCATCGAAGCTCATGATCTTAGCCTCACTCAAGGTTTTGCTGAAATTCAAAGTGTGAACAGATTGCTAAAGACTTTCTAGAGATTTCTATATCAATGTGTATCCAAAGCATAAGAAGTATATAAAACTTTTGGCTTACTAATTTCACATATAGGAATTTATCTTATGGTAACTGTCAAAACTGTGCGCCAAAACTTACAAATGGAGGTATGAGCCCTAGTATTACTTATCACAGGGATATTTTTTTAAACATTTGCATATTTCATCAGGAGTTGGGTAAGTAAATTATAATGATCTACAGAATAAAATATGTATATAATTAAAATCATAGTAAAGAGGACTGATTCCTGACACAGAAAAGATTTATGTTAAGTGACGGTAATGTGGTATCTGCAGGTATGTAAAATCTTATCGCATGCATCAAAAGATCTTAGGAAAATTATAACCACAAAAAGTTCCTTTTGTATTGCTTGCCTACAGGCATTTAAAATTTATTTTTCTGATTAGACAATCTCATCTTACTTGATCATAACGTTTAATGTAACTTACAGTATGCATTGGCTGTATAACCCTAGCCAAATCACTCAACTCTTACTGCCTCGATTTTATCATCTACATTTATCTTCTGCACATCAAAATGGCAGTGCTGGTTATCTGCAAATTTGGACACTATAGTTCATTCTCATCTTTTCTTCTTTGCACTTTTTCATGTTTAATAAGTTTCTTTGGGAAGATAAAAGGGTTTTAAACTTTCTAATGTAAATATTTACAAAGTCATACCTCTCAAAACATATCGGCTTCGTTGTTTTATAGCCTCCCTTCAGGATTATTTAATCTAAACTTTCCACCATGAGAATCTCCCAAATTAGACTATGTGGGATGAAGACGCCTTTCTAGGAAGCTGAAGTTCAAATAAACATGTTATCTGAGAATGCCTAGTTTTTCCAATTAAAAATGCATCTACTTAAATTTTTTTGCCTAGTTTCTGTGCTCATAGGACCTTTCTAGTTAATGGGTCTAATTAAAGATGGTTGATAGATCAGCTCTGGAAACCAGCACAACAAACCTGTCTTACAGTCTAGCCTCTCAAAGGCAGACAAAAGAAATGTAAAATGAATTGGTGATAATGTAAGATAATTCTATTAATATGCCACGTGCTTTCTTTCTCAAGAAAGATAAGCATAACTTTAACAACAAACCCTGAAGGTTAATCTGCTGGTGAAAAATACTTGTTCTAGCACTAGTACTAGGACAAGATGAGGGAACCAATGTTCAGAGTCCTTTGGGCTGGGCATGTAGCTCAATAGTAGAGCACTTGGCCCTGTGCATCTAGTTCTGGGTTCAGTCACCATCACTGCAAGAAAATAGAGTCACATATTGTTTCCTGAAATAACGAGACAAAGACCCTCACTTGAGAAAGGATCACAAACTGGCTTAAAGTAAGGATCAATGATAGAAGAGTTCCAATGGTAGATGCGTTTCAGTAGATTCACAGATCTTCATTTCACAATGGGTTCAGTTTTGCACATTTTTCTTTGTAACAGATTATACCTAATAGAACATAAGGTGTTCAAGAGAATAGGGGCTGAATTGTCCTGCCAGGTTTGCACTTGGCATCGTGATTGCAGTAGTGCTCCATTGTGAAGATTTGACAGTTGAAATGGCTCTAATGCTGTAAGTCAAGCATCTGCTCAGTGCCTGGAGCCCCATTATCCTTAAGTGCTACATAACCAGGGGCAAGTATTATGGAGTCTCAATGACAGGCTTTTAAAAAATCAGAATTTCACATGGAAGAACTCCATGGTACAAAGATTTAGGGTCAGATTAGGGTCATGGTACCTTACTGTTAACTGTGTAATTCTAAGTATGGCCATTATGGCAGAGAGGATCTGGGTCATGATGAGTTTCTTACCACTTCTGAATTTGTAACCAACACATGGATCCCCGAATCCATCCATGCAAAAGATGTGCCCTATTTTCTAGTAATTTTCTGCCATTCCCCTTGCTGAAAGAGTCTTTCCTATTTATACATCAGGTTCAATGGTTCATTCCTTTTGTGGGCAGAAAACAAATCTCATATTTGATATAGCACTAAAAAATTTCCCCATAACTATACAATTGGAAGGAAGTATTAAATTAAGCAATGAAATATAATGCATTGGATCAATAATGGCTTGTTTTGTATTAGTGTGCTTATTTTAATGCACTCTTTTCAGTGTAACATGAAAAGAAGAGCAGAAGGCTTCACAGGTGATGTTCTAGAGTGCAACTAATTATAGGGAGTTGAACTCAAAAGCACAATGCCAACCAACAAGAAGGCCAGAATAATAGTTTTATGATGAAGGTATTTGTAAATAGCATGTGGGGCTCCAAGAAGTCAGCTGATAATAACGGTAGATCAGCTGAAAGGTAGATTATGCCCATTCAGCCTCAGACAAAGCTCATGGTTAGAATAAACCCAGAAAAGTACTCTACACTGGCAAAGGAAAAGAAAATATTTCGTCTGAATATACAGTGAAGCACGTCGACTTACTTCGATCTCATATTATATTTACTGTGATTTGAATGTTTTTTAAAATAATTTTCCAGATGGTTAACAATAGTTTCATAAAATATATATTTTCACATAAGACATAGAGAATCTAAAATTTACAAAATCTTTATAATTTCAACTGATAACAAAATATTATAAATGTGAAAAATTAAAGTAATAATAGAATCAAAAGTTCTAATCATGACATCCTTCCAGAGATAGCAGCTATTTTCAGTGGCTTGAAGTGAGATCCTCCTCATCTTCTACAAATATATAATGTGTTAATTACCAATATCTAATATATTCAACAATATATAGCAATAAAGACAAGACATATAAACAGACCCAAACCTGTGGCTTACACCTGTAATCCTAGCTACTTGGAAGGCTAAGAACTGGAAGAGCATGGCTCAAAATCCAGTGTGGGAAAAAAGTCCATGAGATTCCATCTCCAAAATAACCAGCAAAATCTGAACTAGAGGCATGTCTGAAGTGGTAGAGTGCCAGCCAAATGAGTATGATGCCCTGAATTCAAATCCTAGTATCCACAAAAAAGATAATAAAATAATTATATATTATGTATGAGCTGTACAGTTATTAAAATATAGTTTTATCTGAGGGAATAGCTAGTGCCAAGACCCCGAGGTGGGTGTTTGGATGCCATGGCATAAGAACAAAAAAAAAAACAAAAATTACTCTTAACAGCTCAGAGTGAGCCAGACTGGTATCAGTGATTCATGACTGTAATTCTGCTACTCAGGAGCCTGAGACCTGTGGATCATGCTTCAGAGACAGCCAGGGTAGGAAAGCTTGTGAGTCTCTTATCTCCAATTAACCACCCAAAAGCAAAACTCCACATGTTGAGCTATGGCTCCAATAGCCTTGAGCTCTAGCCTTGAGCAAAACACAAAGCTTGAGGATAGCAGGCCTTGAGGTCAAGCCCTAGGACTGACACAAAAAAGAAAAAAAAAAAAGAGGTCAGCATGACAATCTACAATGGAAAACTTTGTGTTACACATAAATATGTGTATATGTACATATATACATGGTGAATATTTATCTAGCTATATGTGTCTACATATCTATCTATATACATGAAAATAAACTCATCTGAATTTATCTATAATCCTCTGTAGTACCTTATAAACTTCAAAGTTGTTTTGACATATTCTGCTTATCAGCATAATCAGCCTACATAATTAACATCAAGCAATAAAACCAACCAATTTACTGTTTATTGGCAGCAATTTTTAAAATATGGTAGTGTTTTAGAGCAGCTGTTGAGAAACAAATGTTATATACACATTTTTATTATTAAACATTTCATAGTTTAATATATGGCAACTCAATTATAAAAGAGCATTTGAGTAAGGATGCTCACTTTTTGCTAAAACCAGATTGGAGATTTTTACCCCAGTAAACTCAGGGATTGCTGTTGATTCACATTCTGTTCATTTTTCTTCAACCAGCCAATTATTGGCATTGTGACAATGAAACCTTAGATTCCCTCTTACCTCCGCATCAAAGCGTGGGTCCTGGTAGGCATCGCTTATGTTCACTGGGAGGCCTGTGGAAGCAACCAGCTCAGCGATGCTGTTATTTATCAGCCAGTCAGAGTATGATGATTTCTCCATGCTTTCCTTGAAGCTGTCAGAGCATCAAGGCAGGCAGCAAGAAAAGAGAGAAGCATAAGTTTGACATAAACTCTATCCAATTACCTGAATAGAATTATTTATCCTCATTAAAACCAGATAAGTAATCTTAGTCATAGAACAACAGTGAAGTAATAATTAGTAGCTACTTTCAAATGACTTACCTGCTAGAATATAAAATAATCAAGTCCATGGATAGAAACCACAGATTCTCTATGACCTAAACCCAACTCTAGGTTGTATTTAGGTTTCAAAGGAAGCAGGTATAAAAGCAATTAACTAGATAACCAAAACTATCATAGAACACCAACACTTAATAAATTACTAAGCCCTCCATCCTATCCCCCTTAATTATACAGACTGGATGTTTATCGACTCTCACTGTGGGACAAGAATAGTCTAGATGTGTTTGCCCAATTCATTGTCTTCATATGATTTCTATAAAGTGAATATGATTCTCCATATTTGACAGATCAGAATATTGAGGCTCAGAAGTTTTAGTAACTTTCAAGGATGATGTATACTTTTTACTTAAACTTGAATCCTAGGCCCTAGATTATTGTATAATTTTTCTGATGTGTTTCAGGAATGAATAGGTAGGAGAAGAACAAGAATCATGTGATAGTACCTTAAAAATTAAAGGTTGGTGCAGTCAGAGAGAGTTTCAGGTAGATGCTGAAGGTAGTAATCATTTTAGTCTACTCTTCAGTCCAAGGTAAGGGGAAGAAAAGATACTGAATTTGATGAGTAAATATCATAGGTCCTTACTTAAACAGAATTCCCAGAGGAGACATTGAAACAAAAACACTGGGTAAGGGCTTCTGAAAGACTCAGACTAAATCTAAAGTGTCTTCAAATATCTTTTAGTTTAGGCCACATGCTGCACTGAATGCATTCTAACGTCTTTGAATAATGTACAAAGAAAAATGTTCCTTAAGAGTCTAAAAAAAGTTAAATCAATATAATCAACACCTAAGTTTCACTGAAATATCATTACAAGGTTAAAATTAACTATTTATTCACTTTCTTTAACTCTAGAAAATACATCTCTCTAAGCTCAGGATTAATTTTTAACTAACAAGCTAACTAGAGAACTCCTTTAGTTTATTATTTTATAAAGGTCAGGGCATAGGAAGAGGTAGGTATTGAAGTGAGTTCCATGTAAAGGACTCCGTTTCAGTCGCTCCTTCCTTAATAATATCTTGCCAAATGGAAGACTCAAACTGTCTTCCAAGAAATCTTCATGAACACAGATACATTGACTGCAAAGTCTAAGAATAAAAGAGAATTGCCCTATTACAGAAAATACACACTCCTGAAATATGGCTGTCCCTGAAGTAAGGGCCAGTGAGGTAAACATAAACCTCAGGAATGCCAAGTCCAAAGTAGCTTAAGAGAGAAATCAATATCAGCAAGACAAAACAAGACAAAATAAAACACATCAGGACAAGTGACTTCAATATCTTCAGTTATCTAAAACACCACATAGAAAACTGCAAGAAAATAAACTTCCCCCCTATCTGCAGAATTGCTTCTCAGCGTCTCTAAATGAGAAGGAACTATTTGAAAAACATAAGGTTAATCATCAGACTGTGTTTGTCTTGATGTTTTTGTTCTTAACATTAGAGTTCACTTCAATATCATCACTAGGAACTCTTTTTTTTTTTTTTTTTTTTTTTGGGTCCGGTTGTGGGGCCTGAACTCTGGGCCTGGGCGCTGTCCCTCAGCTCTTCAGCTCAAGGCTAGCGCTCTACCACTTGAGCCACAGCGCCACTTCCGGCTTTTTTCATTTTGCTTATGTGGTGCTGAGGAATTGAACCCAGGGCCTCAGGCATGCAAGGCAAGCGCTCTACCACTGAGCCACCTTCCCAGCCCCATCACTAGGAACTCTTAAGACTTTACTCTTTTAAGAATGAACACTGGTTGACCTCTATCAAGTACTAAGCAGAAAGGAAGTGAATCTTGTATGGGGAGAATGAAGACTTTTTTGTTTTTGCTGAAAGGAATTGATCCTTGGAAACCCATCTGTACATGAAATGTTTGCCTAGTTCTGCCTCTCCCTCCATACTTACAGAGAGGGTAAGGACAGAGAAGTGGGCCATACATTCAAGAAGTTTACAGACAATGATGGTGGACAATGGGAATGCACATAATGGAGGGCCTCTCCCTCCATACTTACAGAGAGGGTAAGGACAGAGAAGAAGGCCATACATTCAGGAAGTTTACAGACAATGATGATGGACAAAGGGAATGCACATAATGGAGAGATGTTCAAGATATTAAAGGAATGGTAGAAAGATTCAGTTCTGTTTGTGTTGAGAATGGTATTTAGATAACTACAAAAGAAGATGGTCTAAGTTAGTCATTGAAAGATAAGGGAAAATAAGTGTTCATTAGAAGGATGATTGAATGATTAAAAAAAAAACAATTTAGACAAAACTACAGCATGAGTGGAAAAACCTCCCATGCTCCTGGATTGGAAGGATCAACATCGTGAAAATGGTAATACTTCCCAAGGCTATCTACAAATTCAATGTGATACCTATCAATACTCCAACCTCATTCTTCAAGAAGAGGTTATTATTATGGCCTGCATGTGGTCCTTCCTTTCTTTTTTCTGTTTTTTCTATCTTAGTTTTCTGTACCCTACGTCTCATATATCAGTTCATTTGATCTGTGGAAAGGAAAGGGAATCACAGAAACAGCAGGACAAAGAATGAGCCACTGTGACAGTGATATTCATTTGACACTACGTTGGAAATTATCTTTACATCTTGGAGGGGAAAACGGGAGAAAACTTTGGATAGGGTAACTGTTTCAAAACAAATGTACTCATTACCTACATATGTAACTGCTCATCAACTTTTCAATAAAGATTTTTAAAATGGTCAATCGCCCTCTTGTCAGTTTGAGTATTATCCAATGAAGGTAAGAATATGAGAGATCAAGAGTCAGGAACTATTTGAGAAAGATACTTCTCTTTCTATGCTTTGCAAACAAAACTTGATTCTTGATGTACAGGTTAAACATGGTAGTATTTGATATCTTGTTTCATTGACTAGACTTCAATCAGAACTTTGGCTCACAAAAAGAAACCCCATACCTTACTTTCTCTTATCAAGAAAAGTCAACTCCTGGAGCCCTTTCTTAAGCCTCCAGCTGTGCAACATATTTGAAGTTATCTTTTAATTGGGAGATTAAGGAAACAAATCAATACTGGTAGGACTCAAAGCTGGAACCCCAGCAGGAGAATCTTAAAGAAACAGGACTAGGGCATTAATAATCTCCTATGGGCTTCAATATATCTTTGAAGGTTATCAAACTACTCTTTTAGCCATAAAAGGAAATGAGAGAGTGTGCAATTAGAACCAGCCAGTCAGTTTGTATACTGCAGTAGGAAAGATGCTATAAATTGCAAGAGTTCTGGAAGTTTATTGTGACCTGTTAATGAACTTGCATTTGAGGTATTGCCTGAGGACGTTTTATTACACATACTTGATTTCTCTAATTTTAGCATGCTGTATTATCACAAATCAGGACATGGAAACCAAAGAACACATTTTCTATACTTCATTACTTTAAGTTATCAAATTAAAATGATGAGGTCCTCCCTGGCCTGCCCTTGGAATTGGCATTACTTTGGGAAAGGGTCTTAGGACTCTCAGATGGGTGTCTAATGGCATTTCATTGAGTGGTTGATGTCTTTCATTTAGAGTAAAGTTCTTAGTTTCACAGCAAAAGGAATCTGTTTTGATTTGGGTTGCTATTCTAATATTGGTCATTACTTGGCAGCCGTGAGACTACAGGCAAATATATGAATGGAAAACAGGAGAAATAAAACCTATTTTACAGGACCTTTTCTAATTTTTATTTTTTTGTTGGTCATGGGGCTTGAACTCTGGGCCTGGGCGCTGTCCTTCAGCTCTTCAGCTCAAGGTGAGCACTCTACCACTTGAGCTACAGCGCCACTTCCTACAGGACCTTTTTTGAGGGTTTGATATCATACTATTAAAGACTGTGTGCACAAAGACGGCTCTTGACGAATATTAGTTCTTATATCACAAAGATTTCCTTTTATTAAAAACACCTAGATGAAACTTGCTTAATTTAACTGCTTAGCTCCTAGGGCAGGAGAGGGGTTTCTGGTTTTGACTATGGTAGCACTGTCAGATTTGGAAAGGAACTGAAGAGAAAGTGTGCTAGTTGGCACAACTGCGGATAATAGTGCCCTGTTAAAATTATGTCCTGTGGCCATCACCAGAGATCTCCTCTAGATTGAGGGCACACCTCACAACAAAGCTTGGGTACCCATACAGACAGCAAGACAGGAGAAGTAGACTTGTTTGTTAAACTGATAGCCAAAGCATACTAAAGAAAGACCTACAAAAATAAATTAAATATCAAAACCAACCATTAAGACCTCTGAGTAGTCATAATTATGTTTACTACGTATAATTAATCCAAGAATAGTTAATAAGCCATTTTATTATGTTCAAGTTCAGTATTTTTTTCCATGTGTTTTGTTCATGGAAAATCCTTATAGCTTTTCTTTTTCTTCTCTGTGACAGTCTTACTAGAATGACAAGATCTCTAGGCTAAAATAAAGGTAATAACAAGATTTGTTTTTACTTCACTTTTCATGTCCAAAGATATGAAAATATAAACAAAAATTACATATTTTAATTTTGTTTAAGAGGTGAAAATAAGATACTTAAAATATGTTTGATTGAGTCTCTCAAGATTAATTTAGAGTGCTGGGAATATGGCTTAGTAGTAGAGTGCTTGCCTAGCATGCATGAAACCCTTGGTTCACATAGACAGAAAAAGCCAGAAGTAGCACTGTGGCTCAAATGATAGAGTGCTAACCTTGAGCAAAATAAGCTCAGGGGCAGTGGTCAGGCCCTGACTGTCAATAAAAAAAGATTAATTTGGGAGATATACAACTTCTTTACAAATATTTCTTCACTTTCATGTTTCTTATAATTAATATCATAGAGGGGAAAAATGAGTTATTTAGGAAGAAAACATGCAAACATAGAACTATCCAAATGATGTTTCCCTAACAATTGTGCTTTGTTAGGTCCAGTAAAAGTATCTCAGTGATGGATCTCAATCTCAACAATCTGAATTCTGTTAGTAAAAGAAAGCAGAGATATCTAGGTGACTAAGAATCGGGATTTCTACTAAAGGTAGCGTCCTTGGTAACAAAGGAATATCAGAGATCAACCTCTGGTACCAGTCTCAGCTTCCAGTGGGGATAACTCAGACTTACAGGGCCACCTTCTTGTTCAGCAATTAAAAGGCAATATCGGATTTGGGCCATTTGGATCTCTGCCCTTCAATGAACAAAATTAAATATTGACGTAATAAAGTATAGTAGCTCCGAAGTCCTAGACAATAGATAGTCAAAAAGAATGTCCAAAGCTCTTACAGGAAATTATATATCAACATAATTTAATTTTCAATGACAATTTTCAATGTTTTCTTTATTTCTTTCCCCTATAAAGCTACCTAGAAGAGTGACACAGTACAAGAAAAATATCTATGAAGGAAAAAGTATATGTGGAAATACAATCTTATTTTAACATTCTCTATTACCCTAAATAACAGAGGTTCAAAGAAGAGTGGAGCGAACTTCCAACCTGAGTAAAGATCATTTATAATTTATTTTTCCATAAAAGCTGTAATAAAAAAATAGCAAAAACTGATCCAAACTCAAAAGTTTCCAAACTCTGGAAATAAACTAATTCTTGCAATAATCCAGAGAACCTTTGCTCAGAATAAGCAGTTGAACTCAGTAAGGATGATAACTTTAGGGACATTTTGATTCACCTTATTTCCATTTCCTTCTCCCCAATCATGGGCTTCTTTGAAAACCAGCAGCCTACCAGCCACAGCAAGGAAAGAATGGGTTAGGAGCTCCCAAAACCTCTGTTCCCAAAGAATGGTCATCATTTGATTTATTTGGAAAAATCCATGTAAATTTGTACTCACAGAGCTTATCCTTAATTGATTATACTTAGAGTTCATTCAGTAATAACCTTTACCCCTAGAGATAACTGTAGGCCTTTAATGCTAGAGATAATTGTGTATACAGGGGGAAATAGTAGTTATTTAACATCAAAACTGCCTTAGGAAGTGATGGCAGTTATGACTAACAGGAAGTTGATCAAAAAGTTTACAAAGATAGGCTTGAAAATGAGATGCTCTCAAGTGCTTTGAAAATTTCAAATATTTTCATGGAAATCTAGAGGGACACATACACACACACACACACACACACACTCATACACATGCATGTAGAGCTAAATAATGTTTAGCTCTATAGACACTATAATCTCTCACTTCTGGTTGACCTTAAAGCTTTGTGCTAAAAGAAAGTGAAAGCTAAACAAACTTGCTATGAGAGAATTGTAGGCCTCTTGCAATGCGCACAGAGCTCCTCCCTGAAAGCCTGAGGACTTATGATTCAAAGCTTTTAGGGCAACATCTGGCCAATCATTAGTTAATAATTTAGATAACAGAAGAAATTCTGTTACCTAATCAGATATTCCATATTCAACAAAGAATACAAACTTTATAGAATCAGTTTTTAAAAGTCACTAGGTAACAAGCAATAATGAACAAAATAGAAATTATAATAAACTTTAGAAGTCAGAGGTGAAGAGACCTTATTTCCAAATATTCTAGACATCATATTATTTAATAGTTTAGTTTTCAACAAGAAAATCTCTTCAACATACAAATAAAGTGTGATTTAGACATAGAAAAAGAAGTTGTTGATAGAAAAATTCCCTCTTGGGAGGACAGTTAGAATTATTAGGAAAAAGAATACAAATGAAAAAAAAAAAGAATACAAATGAGAAATTATATTCTCAAAATATTAATGGAAACTATCTAAACTGTATAAAAATAAAATGAAAGTGTAAGAATCATGTCTCTTATGGGCCGGGAAGGTGGCTTAGTGGTAGAGTGCTTGCCTCACATGCATGAGGCCCTGGGTTAGATTCCTCAGCACCACATAAGCCAGAAGTGGCGTTGTGGTTCAAGTGGTAGGGAGCTAGCATTGAGCTAAAGAGCTGAGGAATAGTGCTTAGGCCCAGAGTTGAGCACCCATGACTGACCCACCCCCCCACACACCAAAGCAGACACTCTGAAAACATACAGGATGGAATAGGAGAAACCCTAGGTCTCTTTGGCACAGGCTGAAATTTTCTTCCTAGTGACCCAGAAACATAACATCAAAGAAAGGTTGGACAAATGGGATTGCAAGAAATTGCAGAGCTTCTGCATGGCAAAGGATATAGCTAGCAAGATCAGTAGAAAGCCCACAGATTGGGAGATTTTTACTAGCCATACAACGGACAAGGGTCTCATATCTAAAATAAACCTGGAACTCAAAAAATTAAATCCCCCAACAACAAAACCTCAAAGAACAACTGCTCAATAAGTAAGTGAGCTAAAGACTTACAGAGAAACTTCTCTGAAGAGGAAAGAAGGATGGCCAATAGACACATGAAGAAATGTTCAAGCTCCCTAGCCATAAAAGAAATGCAAATCAAAACAACATTGAGATACCAACTCACCAGTTAGAATGGCTAAAATCAAGAACTCTAATAACAACAGATGCTGGAGAGGATGTGGACAGAAGGGAACCCAACTGCATTGTTGGTGGGAGTGTAAACTTGTTCAACCTCTTTGGAAAGCAGTATGGAGGTTCCTCAAAAGACTCCACATAGAGCTCCCTTATGTCCCAGCAATCACACTTTTGGGCATTTACCACCAATCCTCCCCCCTACCCCTCCTTCTCCCCCCCACCCCCGACCAAAGTTGTAAAGTTTGTTTTCGACATAACGACTTGTACATCTCATTGTTCCAATGGGTCCACCTGTATCCTTATTTAAACGATTTGTTTTTCCCCTTCCCCTCCACAATTTATACCAACATCAAATACAGTGAAAGCAGGGGTTATACTGTGAGGGAGGGACATACAAAGCAACAAAGAAATAATCTTATAAATGCGTTAGAAACAATTGCATGAAAGAAAAAAAAACCATTTGAATACATATCTTAGGGTTCATTTCCCTAACATCACCTTATCTGACCTTTTCTGCTTGACTCAGACATATACTAGATATTGCAAATAAGGGAAACCATGGGACCTATGTTTCTTTGGGCCTGGCTTACTTCACTTAATATAATTTTTTCCAAGCCTTTCCATTTCCTAACAAATGGGGCAATGTCATTCTTTCTGACATTGTGTATATATACCACATTTTCTTGATCCATTCATCTACTGAGGAGCATCTGGGTTGGTTCCATATCTTAGCTATAGTAAATAGTGCTGCAATAAACATAGTCATGCTGGTAGCTTTAGTGTGGTCTTGTTTGTAAACATTTGGGTAAATGCCCAAAAGTGGGATTGCTGGATCATAGGGGAGCTCTATGTGGAGTCTTTTGAGGAACCTCCATACTACTTTCCAAAGTAGGTTTCTAACGTATTTATAAGATGATTGCTTTGTTGATTTGTACGTACCTCCCCCATGGTATCAGCCCTGCTTTCACTGTATTTGATGTTGAGATAATTTGTGGAGGGGAAGGGGAAAAATGAATTGTTTAAATAGGGATACAGGGGGTCCATTTCAACAATGAGATGTACAAGACGTTATGTCGAAAAACAAACTTTACCACTTTGGCAGGGTGGGAGGTGGGGGGATGTGGGAATGGTAAGGGGGTGTGGGGGTAGGGTGGTGGAGAGGAAAAGGGATGGTATGGGGAAACAAAGGAGGAGGCAACAATGCTCGATAAGAAATGCACTCACTATCTTGCCCATGTAATTCTAACCCCCTCTGTATGGTATTTTCATAATTAAAAAAAAAAAACCTTGTGAAAAAATTCCAGTAATCATGACAATGTGGTATAAGGAAAGGAAAATAGATCAAAAGAACATAATTGAGAGTCTAGAAATAAATCTATACTCTTAACATCAAGTTATTTTTTATGAAAGTACCAAGATACTTCAATGGGGGAATAGTCTTTCCAATTACTTTTGCTTAGACAACTGGATACCTCATGTAAATCAATATTTAGAGCCCTATTTCATACCACATAAAAAGTTAACTGAAGGTGGATAAAAATTTAGGTATAAGAGTAAAATCATCAAACGCCTAGAAGATGACATGGACATCAGTCTTCATGACTTGAATTAAGCAATTAACCAAAAGCACAAGTGACAGAAAAAGTCAAATTTAACTTCATTAAATTTAAAAACTATTATGTATTGATGGACACCATCAAGAAAAGGAAAGGAAAACTCACAGAATGGAAAAAAATACATAAATCATGACTTGTACCAAGAATTTACAAAGAACTCTTGCAATTAGAGAAATACAAATCAAAACCACAGTGAAATGTATTTCACATTTGCTGGGATAGCTATAATAAAAAGGAAAAAGAACTATTTGTGAAGATCTGGAGAAATTGGAATTCTTATACATTCTTGGTGGAACATAAAAAAACCAAAATTATTTCTCAATTATCTTAATTGCAGTATTGGTGGTATAGCCACAGTGGAAAACAATTTGGTACCTTTTGTGAAAGTTAAGCACAGAATGACAACATCATCCATAAATTTCACTTCTAGGCCTATACCCAAGAGAACTGAAAACACATATGTACAAGATTTGAACAGGATTGTTCATAGTCAAGAAGTAGAGACAGTACCATCAATTGGTGAGTGGCTAAACAAAAGGTTGCATATCCATACAAAGAAATATTATTCAGCACAGAAAAAAGATGAAGGAATAAGTACATGTTGGATGAACAGTAAGAACATTACACTAAACATGAAACACTACACATAAAAGGTAACATATTGCCTGATTCAACCATATGAAAGATCCAGAATAGGAAATGTATAGAGTCAAAATGTATAGAGACTTCTGCATTTACAGAAGTCTGGGAGGGGTGGAGAGTGGAATGACAACAAGAAAAAATAGCTTCTCTTTGGAGTAATGAAAATATTCCAGAAAAAGACATTGTTATGGATATACAACTTTGTGAATATCCATTGAATCGAATATTTAAAGGATAATTTTATGGTATGTGAATTCTATCTCAAGGGAAAAAGCTTAGATACTTTAATGATAAGAGGATGATGTACAAAGATGCAATTATGTTGCCAAGACAGAATAGCCAAAAAGAGTTTTAGAAAGTTAATTAAATCTAGTAATAAGTATCAAGCTCCTCACTAAATGCTGTGGCCATTCATAACTCCTGAGACTCCCTTCACCAGGGAGCATAGCTGACTGTCCATCTCATCTCTCCCTCTTTGGATCCAACTTGCCCTGCCAGTTCTCAGCATAGAAAGTGGGATGTGGGGCACTCGTACGGATGCAAGACTCTTCCAACTCTTCCACTGTTTGGGACTTCCCATTGCCAGGGCTGAGACTTTTTCTATTATTTGAGACTCTTCTTATTTGTTCTTTATTTTCCTCTCTTCTATCTCAAATCACTGTGTCAAGGCTTTTTCTACCTATTCTTGATCCTTCCTTCTTTATGCTTTACAATCATTTTTCCCTAAAAAAAATTCTTTGTTCTTCTAACCTTGGCATATATTGCTTGAAGGACAGGAGCTGACTCACTAAAATAGATCTAAAATTGATTCCAGTCTAGTGCTTGAACTATGGCTGGAAGGCCCTGGTAGGGCCTTGTATGTGCATTTATCTGATTGGGGGAAGGGAAGTGAAATAACAAAATGCTGAAAGAAGTACAAAAGATGACCCGTTGAAACAATGATACTCACAGGACACTATGTCGGAAATAAACTTTACAACTTTGGGAAGTGGGGGAAGGAGTGAGGGAAGGGAAGGGATACTGGGGGAACAGCAATGGAGTGGGTAACAATGTTCCATGAGAGATGTACCTTACTCATGTAAATGTAACCCCTCTGTACAGCATCTTTACAATAAAATAAAAATTTAAAAAAGAATATAATTCACAGAAATTTCTAAGCTATGATTCCATTTATGAAAATAAGCAAAACCATAGGTTCTTTTATAAATATTTAGAACACCAGAGAAGCATATCTAAAACTTCATCAAATTTGAATATAGAAGGAAATCAAATGTATCTCTGGATTTAAGTGAATATATGTAACATTGACCTTCAATGAAGTAAAATGAGACTGTCAACAGGCAGAAACTTTTCACGTTAAAGAAAAAAAAAAGACTATGAGAGATGGTTACTCTGCATGGCCCCAGGATCCTAAAATTTGTTTATGTAACACATTTAATTCACTTGTACTAAATAGATGTAAAAAATACCCAATAAGCCATCCACTCCACAAGAGTACCTACTTTGAAGAACAATATGTATTTAAGTAAAGAAGTTCTAAAATGCTTAGAAAATACCACTTTACCCAATCATTGTACTTCACTATTATATTTAATTTAAATATTACATAATTACAATTGAGACTACAACCATTGCCTGGGTAACCCAGACCAAGCTTATGCACCAAGATCATAGTATTTCAAACTATGAGGAAATCAATTTAGTAAGTCAGGAAAGCAGGGTTCTTTATTTTGTCTTAGAACAGATGAGAATATACATACAGAGTAAAGTACAGCTTGATCAAATTTTTATTTTAGATGTATGTGTCTATTTGTGGATATGTTTATATCCATTAACTAGATTTCAATATTCTTATTGTTGATCGTATTTGAAAAAACTGAAAGTCATGATCTAAGAGATTCACCATGAAGTCGGCACATCCAGGAGCCACAGTAAAGACATTTGTCAAGGTTTCCCAGAATGTCTCTGGTTCCCCAAAGACTCATCAAGGTCATGTACCTTTAATGATAGTGATCAAGTGGGTGAATCACAGTAGACTTTCTGGAGGCATTCAGTTAACCAATCTAGAGGCAGAATCACATTCATAATCAGATGAGGTGCCAGAGATCACCTCATCTGGGTCAACTCAACCTGAGAGCTCTAAAACTCACAGTGTGTTGAGAATATGGAAGACCCTTCCTTATCATCACATGCTCTCTCTGGACTCTTACAGTTTATCCCAAGCTTAATCCTGGTCACATCATCCATGCTGAAGAAGCATAAAAGATGGTAGCCAGATATTTCTGGGAATGTTGCTCATAAAGGCTTGAACCAACAATACAGGCCATTCTTTCATTTTCTGGAAGAAGGGTGATTCATGGAAGAAAATTCCTCTTTTAAATTGAGATGATTTGGAACATTGAATCTGGAGTTAAGAATAGTTCAAAAAGAGAAGCCAGGAATGCTTGCAGACCATTGCTAGAAGTGAAACAGATGCTACTCATTCATTTCTTCCAAGGGCACTGAAGGAACTTCATGTTGCCCGTGGTTTCTATCTGGACCCTAGCTAGCAATTGTGTCAGAAGTGATTTGTCTGTAACACTAGATGCCACACAAATTAGTAAAGAAAGCAAAAAACACCAAGGAATTGAAGTACATTTTATTATTCAGACCTGAAAAATATGATGTGGACAATAAATGTTGGAAAACATTTCAACAAGTGTTGGCAAACAAATGTTCAGCAAATGTTGAAAGGAATAATAGAGCTGCTCAATCTTAATATGGAAAGAAATCCTAATTTCTCAGGTGCTTTTCATAGTTCAGGTGTATGTACCTTCCAGGTAAATGTAGGTCAACTATGGGGTAGAAAAGCCACAGGATAAGTAAGGTGTGGTAGGTTCAGATTGGTTAATTGAATCTATGATATCACTAACTGCAAATGCACTGTTGTTTTTAAGCAATTGGAAAGAAAGCTGCCAGAAACAAGCATTATTATCAGAAAATATCTTATTTTGTTGTATTTTTCCAGTTTGTAGGTCTGAATTCAAAGCCCCATATTCAGTCTGCTGCACAGCTATGGCTTTATCACTTGTGCCATTCCTTCAGCCTGGCTTTTTGCTGGCTTAATGAAGACAGTCTTGAGGAAATTTCTGCCGAGGCTGACTTCAAACTGTCTCAATCCAGATCTCAGATTCTTGATTAGCTATTATCATAGGTGTAAGCCATTTGTGTCTGGCTTAGTCTTATATTTAAACATTGTTTAGGCTTAAATTTTATCATATCCCATTCTTTAAGAAAAAAACTAGATCTGTATCAGTTGGTTATACATCAAGGAAAATTTACAAGCCAAAGAAATTGTTTATTGCTAAATTTCTTCTTGTTTGGATTGTCACTGTTGAGAATCACTTCCCAGCTGAGAGTCATCAATGTTCACTGATACCATCAATGATCAGGACATTGATGGTGAAGTCTGGAATCATCCCAAGACCTTCTTCTAAGGGAGTATAATCTGAAAGCTTTCAGGTAAAATCAAACTTGCAATGCCTTTCTCAACTGCTCAATCCATAGTTTGTTGCAAACAATTTTAAGGGTTTATTTTTTTATCATCAAGGTGATATATAGAGAGGTTACAGTTACAAAAGTAAGGTAATAAGTATATTTCTTGTCAAACTTGTTACTCCTTCTTCATTTTTCTCCTACTTCGCCTCCTCCTCCCACCCCACACCCAAGCTATTACAGATCACTTCCCACATATCGTCTTCCGTATGTCGCTGTTGCACTGGTTTCCCCTATCCTTTGTCTCACCACTCTGTTGTTCTCCTTCTCTTCCCTAATTCAAATAAACGTACATACACTACCAGCGTACCAAAATCAAATGCAGTGACATAGGGATGTAGCACAGGGGAAAGAACATACAAAAGAAAAAAAATTCACATAGTACATTAAAAACAACAAAGAAAAATCCCTAGTGTCCATATCTTGGAGTTCATTTAGCTTAGTATCATGTTATATGTTCATAGCTATTGAGCTATTCTGCTCATCTGATAAACTTCCTAGACGTATACTAATTATTGTAAATAAGGGAAACTATGGGTTTCTGCAGTGTACCAGCATTTCCTTTACTGTTGAAGATGCATGTCTAAAGAATGAATCAAGACATAGCATAATTTGAAAGGTAATGTAGGGATCCTGGGCATCCATTCCTTATGCTGTACACCACTCATAGCTCACTTGTCATTCATGCCTTCATGTGCGCATGTACATATATGTGTATAAGTACTGTATAAATGATATCATTGATTTTAATGTATCCTCATATTAAATTGGGTTCAAACTCACGGTAGCTGTGCTTTTGTTATCTATTGCTATAACAAATTACTATGAAGAAAGCAACTTAAAATAGTGCCCATGTATTATCTCAAAGTTCTAGAAGTCGGAAATTTACCATAATATGGATGGATTTGTTTGGAGCCATTACATTTGTGGTCATTTGTTTTTATAGCAATAGGAAACTAAAATGCATGATTTTCAAGAGTCTAGGAAGAGGATTTAGGCACGGGCTGAGGAACATATCTGGACTGGAATGTGTAGGGATTTTCCCAGTAGTTATCTTTATCCCAGGCAAGTAGAGGATTTATACTATATTGTGCTCAGTTTAGAACTATGCCTACTCTGTAGTCCATTTGGTTTTAGGCTTGCTGGAGTCATGGGGTGCTGGGGCCTGGTTTTCTATTCCAAAGTTTTCTCTGTGTAGCTCTGGCCTCTTTGAAGACCAACGAACTATTTATGATTAGAACTCCATTTATTTTTAAATATTATTTCAGAGATTGCCCCCACTACCATCCAAAGTTATTTAACCCAAAAATCAAAATGAAATCTTATTTGGAAATAAGGTCTTTACAGATGTAATTAGTTAGGGATCTTGAAATGGACTAAGGCTAGATTTAGGTTGGGTGGTAAAGCCAATGACTAGAGTCTTTACTAGAGAGGAGAAACATAGAAGGAAGACAATGCAAAGACAGGCAGCGATTGGCATGAGGTATCTAAAAACCCAGGGGCATCTAGAATTGTGAGAGATTTTTCTATTGTTGTAAGTCACCAAGTTTACAACAATGTGTTATTGAAGCCTCAGGAGACTAATACCCTCAGTTATTAAATGAGGAAGATAAAATAGATAATGTCTATTAGACATTATCTTCTTCTAGCCAAAGAGTTCCAGGAAGCTGTAATTCTGTGAATCCAATATTGTCATTGCAATGATTTCTTATTTAACTAAAGAAAGAGCATAAACTGTCATTGGAAGCCTAGTAGCCATCAGATTCAGGTTGTCTCAATCTCACAAATGCCCTTTGAGTTAGAGACAATTGTTCCCCTCTTACAAATGAGAAAGCTAAGGCTCAGAGAGGGTAAGTGACCAACACGCTCTTGCAGGCTTATAAGTGTTAAGTTGCTTTCTGAGAGTAATACTCTCAGAAATACTCAAATACTCAAAGCCATCAACTTTTACAAGCTTATGCCTGGAAGGAATTGCAATCTAACATGCACTCCAAGGCCTTATTCTCCAGACATATTTACATCTTTATGGAGCATGTGTATGTGAAGGACACAAATATCAAAAACCTATCCCAAACTACCCAAGCAAGTACTAAGAGGTTATTATCATGACTAGATATTGTGACATTTCAAGACAATATCTTGTTCAGCCATATTAAATCCTGAGGAAAAATGAAAAATCTGCCTTTTGTTATTTTTATTGGTGTTTTGGGATAGGGTCTCCCTCTTTAGCCCAGGCTGGTGATCCTCATATCTCAATTTCCTGAGTACTGGTAATTAAGCATATACCAGCATATAAGGCAAATTTTTGTCTTTCAAAATCCTTTGGGGCTAGGGATGTAGCCAATGAGTAAAATATTTGCCTCACAAATACAAAACTTTGGATTGAATCCCTAGCCCCTGAAAACAAAAATGATTTTTGACATTTTGTTCATTGAGGATTGATCCTGCTATTGATTTTTTGCATTAGTTTATATATATATATGTATACATATATATAAATATGACATTAAAAACCCAGCACAGTGACTCAATTTGCAATTCTAGCTATTGGAAAACTAAAATCAGAAAGATTCTGGGCAAAAAGAAAAAGACATATCTCAAAACATAAAGGTAAGAGTAGTGACATTCATCTGTCATCTTAGCTATGGAGGCAAGTGTAGATAGAAAGCCCATAGTCAGCTTATAGAAAGCTTATAAGGCCTGGACTGCTCTTGAGGAAAAAACCCCGCAAGACTCTAGCTCATAAGTAACCAGAGCAAAAAGGGCTACAGCTGTGACTCAAGTGGTAAAGCACCTGCTTAGCAAGCATGAAGCCATGAGTTCCAACCTTTGTACCACCCCCACAAAATGTCATTGAAATGTTACTTATCTTTATTACTGAGTTCCTTTGTGTTCCTAAAATTTTAGACCTGAGGCAAGTGGCTTGATCTCAGTATCTTCACCACATCAAGAAGACTGAAAAGGCTGGGCACCGGTGGCCCACGCCTGTAATCCTAGCTACTCAGGAGCCTGAGATCTGAGGATCATGGTTCCAAGTCAGCCAGGCAGGAAACTCCATGAGACTCCAATAAACTCCTAGAAAACTGGAAGTGGCGCTGTGGCTCAAGTGGTAGAGGGCTCGCCTTGAATGGAAGAGCTCAGGGAAAACTCCCAGGCCCAGAGTTCAAGCCCCATGACCAACCAAAAAAAAAAAAAGACTGAAAAAGAAGGTGGAATGTAAGCCACATTTCTAAGCCTCACCATTGAGAATTACTCATTTTCCCCTGCCTGTCTCCCATGCATAAATGAGGTACATGCATTGATAACATGTGTGTGTCTCTCTTCTTAATTTGCCTGTGTATAATATATTTCTGCTTCAGCTAAGAATGAAGAGTAGACTGTTTAATAAAATAATAATTTATCCTTGCACTGGTGGCTAACACATGTAATCCTAGCCACTCAGCAGGCTGAAATCTTAGGATTGCTATTCAAAGCCAGCCTGGGCAGGAAATCTGTGAGACTGATCTCCAATTTAACCACCAGAAAACTGGAAGTAGAGCAGTGGCTCAAAGTGGTAGAGCCTTTAGCAAAAAGAGCACGAGCATAGTGCCCAGGCCCCGAGTTCAAGCCAGTAATACAAATAGAAAACTGAATAATTTATTACAAAGGAAGAGAACCTTCCTCAATTAAAATATCACTTAAAACTGATACTTTACAGAGAGTAACCTTTCTTTGATGATTCTGAGTATTAAACTCTGTATTTTCTTTTTAAAGAAGGTGCTCTACCACTTGAGCCATGCCTCTAGCTCTGTTTTGCTTTATTTTAAAAATAGGGTCTCCTGGGAGAAGTGATAATACAGCAATAAATTTTTTAAAAAAATTCTTAAAGACTCTCTTAAGTACTTCCAGAATTGCTTTTTCAAGGATATGTGGGGTCTATAGTACAGAGAAGTGACTAAGCAGATAGCTAGGTATAAATTATTATTGTTAATGTGACTCTACTTTTAGCTATAATCTGGTGATTAAGTCAGATAATATATTCTTAACGTGCTTCTACCACTTTCTCCACTGTTCATTGATTGTGAGACTGCTGTTTTTTAAAAAATAATTTTAATCGCTAAAACCCCACCACCTAACACCTAACACAGTGCCCAGTATCAAGAAGGCATTCAATATACTGCTGTTGAATAAAATGGATATCTCTAATGGATAAACTTATAACCCATGGGGAGAGGTTATAAGAATATAATTCACCATAAGATGCACTTTTTTTTTCTTTGCATCTCTGGGGTTTTGAACTCAGAGCCCCACATTTAGTCAGCTTGTTTGACTGGTGCTCTACTACTTGAGCCATTCCTCCAATCTAGCCTTGAGCTGGTTATTGTGGATGAAGTCTCACAGACATTTCTGTGAAAGATGGCTTCAAACTGAGATCCTTTAGATTTCAGCCTACTGAGTAGCTAGAATTACATCATGTGGCTACAAAATGCTTTTTTTTTTTAACAGTTAGAATTCCTTATCAGTGGAAGTCCATTACAACAATGAAACTCTTATCACTGGAGGTGTTGTCAAAGTGTTCCAGAGGAAGTACACATTTAACAGAGAAGGATGAGTCAAAGCATTTCCACCTCTTGAGTTGGTAGGTGTTCACGGCATATAGACCACAAGAAGACCAGCTAACACTAAGGAATTAACAGCTTAAGATGCTAAGCAGAATGGTGAGTCAACAATTAACTTATTAAAAGAAATGTCTACAAGGATTGTCAAACTGGAGAACTCTGAAATAGTACTATGAAGTATTGTAATGGGAAGCTTGTTTTTTAAAAGCTATACTACTATATCTTGGAATGATGTCCAGAGGACTGAGGATTTAATCAACATTATCTACTGCAAAAATGTAGAGTGATAAAAGGTTAAGAGAAAGATAGACAGTGGTGTTGAGAGCATGCTATGATTTGTAGACTTGTGGCCTGTTTCCATGTTCCTTCCATGCCTTAAGCAAAGTAAATGGTAGAGCCAGTTGTTCCAATAAATGACTGGATGCACTTCTACAAAGAAGAAAATTACTGGACAATGAAGGAAATGTCTTCTGAGATAAATGAACATCATCCATTAATTTAAAAGCCATAAATAGAATGATAAACAGTACTGACTCATAATGTCAAAGTTCAAAGGCACTTTTAAAATGGCTCTTTATAGAAAAGCCCACCTTTCTTTTTCTTTTTTTATTATCAGAAAGTTTTCCTCGGGCAGTCTGGGCCTTGGGTCATTTCATTTTGACATGGAAGTTCTTTTGACATTAAAATAATCCAGCCAGAAGTGACAATGAAATCATATATGTGACATAAAAACAATAATATAGAAGTACTGGAATTTTGAAGGTTGTATTTTTAATATATATTTTTATTGTAAAGATACTGTATAAAGGGATTACAGTTACATGAGTAAGGTAAGTATATTTCTTGTCAAACATTGTTACCCCCCTCCTTTGTTTTTCCCCTACCATTTTTTCCTTCCTTACCTCCCCAACTTCTCCTTCTCCTCACCCCCCAGGCTCTAAAGTTTGTTTTCAACATAGTGTCTTGTACATTTCATTGTTACAATGGGTCAACCTGTAACTTATTTCAGCATTTTGTTATTTCCCTTCCCCTCCCCAAATTATAAAATTGTATATACAAGATGTGGGTACCAGAATCAAATACAGTGAAAACCGGGGTTATACCATGGGGAAGAACATACAAATGAAAAAAAAATGACACACTACATTTTAAGTACATTAAAAACAACAGCAACAAGGAGCAGAAATCTTCGTCCTGCTTACCACAGACAGTTACAGACCATGGACAGCCCCGAAACCAAGGGAAAGGCAGTGAGCGCCACACAAGACATCCTCATTCCTTTCAAGATGTAGTGGTGGGAAGGTAGCCCCTTTCCCACCACCAGAGAAGAACTCCATCTTTGATACTGACAAAGACAGGGCCGGAGCAGCTAGCAACTCAGGCCTTGGAGGAAGACAATAGGAGCCATTCTACAGGTCAAAGGAACCTGACCTGCTGAGCTCAGCTCCACCCCAAGAGAAAGTTGCCATTCCCAGGCAGAGGTAACTCCACCCAGAAAGGAGTGACTTTCTTCACTGGGTAAACAGAGCCAGAGGCTGTCCCATTCCATTGTAGCACAGGCTGCAGCCCCAGCTGCCTGAGGGTAAAAGAAAAACAACTGGAATCTCAGTAAACATAAATCCTGAGAATGGCTTCAGGCTGGGCTGTGTGAGTAAGTGTCTCAGGAGCTAGTTCCTGAGGAAAAAGCTACTGATTGCTGACAGGCTTCAACCCTCCCCAAAACCTAGCCCCATAACAGAAACTTAAGGTTTTAATAGTTCCTTTAGAAATATGATTTGTGGGCTGGGAATGTGGCTCAGTGGTAGAGTGTTTGCCTAGCATGGGTTTGATTCTTCAGTACCACATAAACAGAAAAAGCTGGTAGCGGAGCTGTGGCTCAAGTGGTAGAGTGCTAGCCTTGAGCAAAAGAAGCTCAAGAACAGTGTCTAGGACCTGAGTTCAAGCCCCAAGACTGGCAAAAAAAAAAAAAAAGAAAAGAAAAAGAAAGAAATATAACTTGTATGAGGTTATGAGTAGCTAAAGGAATCCAAACCAACAGAGATTTTCTCTAGTGTATTTGATGTTATTTCACAATATTCTACATAGGAAAAATTCTGAGCATTTTACTAGAAACCCTCTGTATCTAAACATCTTTATTAGGTATAGGTTTGTTGACACTGAATCCAGATGTGAATATAAGCTCATCTTTATGAATATGAAAACCTCTTAGAAAAGACCTCGGTTTTCCTTTTTGAAATATGAGAACTTTACTGCGAGTAAAGTTCACTCTTTTAAGTGTGCAATTTGTACATCTTTACAAATACAATTGTATTTGCATTTGTCAATACAAACAATACAAGATGCAGGACAGTTACATTGCAACTTAATTTCTCAGTTTCTCTTTATAGTTACCCTTTTTCACTACCTTCAGCCTCTGGAAGCTACTGATGTGTTTTCTTGTTGTAATGTTTGTTTGGGTAGGAAGTGTGGCTCAAGTTGTAGACTCTGCCTAGCAAGTGAAAGACATTTGAGTTCAAATCCTCAGTATGAAATGATAGAAAGAAAGACAGATGAATGAAGACAGGAAGGGGGGGGAATACAGTTATAAAATTCAGTATATATCCTACAAAAATAAGAAAATTGAGGTTAGAGGTATGGTGGGAGGATGGAGGAGAATGATGAAAGGGGGATATTGATCAAGATGTACTGTATTCATAAACTGCTTTGTCGAATGGCAACTCCTTTGTACAACTATTTAAAGATAATTTTAAAAAAGAAACAGAGTTCCATATGAATGAATTATACAATATGCAGCCCTGACCTCTTTTAACTTTCATATATTCAATAATAGTAAAGTACCTAGTATCTGTTTTAATTTATTAGTTTCTTAAATTAAAGCCAATAATAGGTATAAAATCCAAATTAATATTACCTTGTGAAACAGATATTTCCCAGAGATCCATTTGAATATATTTATTCTTTAGTACTTCATTTTAATGCTTTCAATCAGAATCTCTCTGAGATCCAGTTTCACCAAATTCTCCAAACCAGATTGAGACTAATCCACTACATGTGGGAAACACTATCTCAAGAGATGTTCACTTTATGGGATTGATTGTCCGATTTTAGTTATATGTCACAATGGGATCAAAGTGCAGAGGTTGGGAGAGGTAATGTTGCCCTTGGATATGGGGATACCATTACTGGCTACAAGGCCTCAAACAAGTTTCTAAAACTTGTTGAGCTTTGATTTTCTCCTACGACCTAAAGGGACAGAACATCTACTTCAAAAATCTCTTTTAGAAGTTGAATGTGGTGGCACATGCCTTCCATCCCAGCTTCATGGGAGGCGAAGGTAGAAAGATAATGGTCCCAGACCAACCACTGGCAAAAGCAGGAAATCCCATTTAAAGCAGAAGGGATGAGGTCATGAGTCAAGTAGTAGAAGTGTGACCCACTGAATTCAAGTTCAATACTGCCCAAAATACTTTTGTCTTGGAGCAGGGTGTGGTGGCACATGCCTGTAAGCCCAGCTGAGGCTAAAGCAAGAGAACCATAAGTTCTATGCCTCCTTGTCTCAGAAAATGGACAATATAAAAGATGTGAACATAAGCTCATCTTCATGAATATTAAAACCTCTTAGAAAGTGCATGTAAAATACTATACCATCTGGTACTTAATGAACAGAAACACTTACACTATTAGACATCATTGTCATCATGCTTATACTGTCCCTGGCACTTGATTTGTCTTTTTCTAGATCTCTTCATTGTGCCTGACTTTTCTGTACTTCCTCTAGAGAGGTCCAAACTAAATGGAGCTATTTTCTTAGCAGCTCCGCTGTTATTCAGGGTAGTAACAAATGAAGATGCTGCCCACCCTTCGTCTATTGTTAAAGATGTAAAGATGCCAATAAAGAAACATCTCATTATTGGAGACTTATTGTTTTTTTAGCAAGGTGTTATCATTGGCCAAATATAGGCAAACAAAAAGGAATAAAAGAAAGGGTCAGAAAAATGGAGTAAATTAGGTCTCCTACATAATTAAGAGTACCTAAAACCTAACTTTATTCATTAACAGTTTCAGTCAAATGTTTGGTATGAGGCGAAATTGTTACTGGTGGCTAAGAGGAAACAGGTTCCCTCCATTGATTTTCCATATAAACTTGTAAAAAGAACTTGGATCTTGAATTTAGATATCAACATACCTTAAAATTTATCCCAACCTAGTACCAGGTTCAGAGGAAAGAGAGACTAAAATTCAAAGGCAATATTTTAATTAGATTTAAATATGAAAATTTAGTCTTAAAAACAGATTGCAAGCTCGATGTATATACATTCATTATGAGGCTATAGATTTTTATTTAAGCTCTAAAATAGAGTTTAAGTGATATTTGGCAACATTTGCCAGCCAATTTAGAGAAGGAATAACTTCCATCTTCAAAGAACAGCACAACTCCACTTACACCAAGAACAAAGAGCATCAAAGGACAAACACAGACCCCAGGCCCCCTACCTGTTCTCAGCATCAGCACTGCACTTTGGGGACAGCAATTCAAAGGATTTAGTAAACTTCACCACCTGCCATATACAAAGACAGTAAATCCAGGTCAATTAAAGCTTTCTCACAGTTTAAAATAATACAGTAAATGCTTCCACCCTTACAATAATAATTGGAGATTAAAGGAAGGTATTACTTTTAAGTAGACAGATCGTAAGAAAAAAGGAACTTTTTATTCTACACTTTGCTACATTGACAACATCTCAACACATTTTACCAAATTTGTATGCCATATTACAATGAACTATGCTGGTCAGGCAAGAAGAAATCTTACTTAGACACTTTAAAAAAATGTTCCTTGTAACAATCCAATTACCATCATAGAGAGCCAAGTAAAGATAAACACCCCTCCAAAAGTATGCCCTCCATCAATCCCAGGCTCCTGAAGTTAGCATCCTTGTTTCATCGTTGTTCTCAGATGAGCATTTTGGTGTTACCACAGTGGTAGCACTTCAGTGATCTTCTTCAATGATCACTGGACAACTGAACTTTTGTTCTTTCTTCTATACCATGAAACCATCGCATCCAGTGCAGGAGCCTGACCAAATCATTATGCTGAAAGGGAATTAGTGAGCACAGAAATAGCAGTGTAATTTTGTTATTAGCCACAGTTGAGTTCACTAAAAGTTCCTTTGATTGTTTAGTTTTTCTATTATACCTAGAAATCTCTGTCATCAGTCTATATATGAGAAAATTAATAAATTAAAATATTAAAATTAATATTTAAAAGAAAGTTTTACACAATTATATGAGGCAACTGCCTCTCTGCGCAGGTCTGCCTCACTCTAGAGGGTTCACCCTTTGAATACTTCAAATATTGAGTGGGAAAAGCCATCATTTCTAGCCTTCGTGACAAAGCATAACACGTAAGAGGAAAACGTGTTCCTTTGCTGGTAGGAGTCCATTGGAATGTCACTGGATCCTTCCCGGGGTGATATTTAGATCTGCCTTTGCCAGATGCATTCATGTTTCAAGGGCCTTTTAAATGAACCATTTACAAGGAAATGATGGGCACCTGACAAGCTGAGTTTTAAATTGGGAAGAAAGATTAAAGTTTTATCCGTGAACCATGAGCCCAGTCTAAGAAAATGCAACACAAGGAAAAAGGAAGGAAAACCTAACACTAAAACAACTGTGTGTAACTTGGTGAATTCAGGGCAGTAACAATAGTTCAAATGCAAGGAAATACCAGTGGCAATCATATTTCTAATCTCATATTATGTGATTTGAGTCTCTACAGAATCACTTATTGTTCAAATTTTATCTTCCAAAAGTGGCTACAACCATTAAGTTCTAGTTGCACATTCTTCTCTTCAATGTGGGTCTAACAAATGGTAAGACCTGTGTCTTCTCCCTTTGAATCAGTAATCTTCTGACTGCTTCAACCAACAAATGTATGGGTTACTTGATCTAGCTACAATTATGTATGAATGTCACAGGGCCAGTAAATCACTGAGATTATTGGTTAACACCAAATAATAAATACTACAAAATATATCCCAAACAATTCTTAGACATTAAACAATAATAGGATAAAATGGAAGCATTTTATTTATGTTTACAAAATGGAGAATTATCACAGATACTAAAAGAAGTTTGTTCTAGATGCACCTTGACTTTTTTATTTGTGATTTGTTATTTGTGATTTCTTTCCACTACTTTGTTCAGATGACACATTCTTCCATTTTCATCATGTTCTAGGTTACACTCTGCCATCTTACTGAAAATGAGGCACATTGCCAATTCTTTTTGTATCTTTGTCAGTCATTGGGTTTGAACTCAGGGCCTGGATGCTGTCCTTGAGCTCATTCTCTCAAAGCTAGCACTCTACCACTTTGTGCTACAGTGCCAATTATAACCAATCCTTTATGTACTATGTATGTATCAGCGCTTCTGGAAGAGATTAGCATTTGAATTGTAGGTTGGGTAAAGAAGATCATGGTCACCAGTATGGATGGGCATCATCCAATTCATCCAGGGTTGGGACAGAACGGAAAGGACGAAGAGTGAATTCGCTGTGTTAGCTTTAAGACATCTTCTCTTGTCCTTAGATACTAGCACTCCTGATAATCAGACCTTTGTTCATGAACTAGGACTTACACTATTGGCTACTCTGGTTCTTTGTTTTTGTTTTTGTTTTTTTGGGGGGTCTGGTCGTGGGCCTGAACTCTGGGCCTGGGTGCTGTCCCTCAGCTCTTCAGCTCAAGGCTAGCGCTCTACCACTTGAGCCATAGTGCCACTTCCGGCTTTTTTCTTTTTGCTTATGTGGTGCTGAGGAATCGAACCCAGGGCCTCAAGCATGCAAGGCAAGCGGTCTACTACTGAGCCACCTTCCCAGCCCTTGTTCGTTGTTTTTTTTTTTTTTTAAATTTTACTTTGTTGAAAAGATGCTGTACAGAGGGGTTATAGTTACACGAGTAAGGTAATGGGTACATTTCTTGTTGAACATTGTTACCTTCTCCTTTGTTTTTCTCCTACTATCCCTTCTCTCCCCCAACCCCACTCTTCCCCCTCCCAAAGTTGTAAAGCTCATTTCCAAATTAATGTCTCAGATACAACTAGCTTTTTAGATTTCCAGAATGCATACAGCAGATGTGGGACTTTGCATTCTCCATGGTCATATGGAATGATTATTTGTTTGTTTTAAATAACATTTTAAAAACATCATTGCCCCATTAGAATCAGTCCAAAGCAACATTAACATAGTCTTGAAATTAAAGAAGCTTTCTTGGATGGAGTCGGGTAAGAAACAGGGCTGGAGTGGGTGAGGTTGTGGGGATACATGGTATATATGTGTGGAATCAAACAATTTTCCTAAATAATCTCTCAGTGAAGAGGAGAGACAAAATATAAATGTATGGATTTTGTTTCTCTGGAGAAGTAAATACTAATGACTAATAATAACATTTACGGGGAAACTTCTAAGTGCAGATCAGAGAAGTGTAATTTATTTACTTGGTGTTTTTTTTTTTAATTTACTAGATTAAGGGAATTATAAAACCTATAAAATTGTTTACTTTGGTTGTTGAAAAACTCAGAACAAAAGGTTTAAATTCAAATGAATTGTAATTTAAATAAAATGTATGCAATATAATTTAGTCTTAAATTTGTTGGCTTGGTTTTGCTTACAAATTTTGTTTTCTGTTTACTCTGTTTTTTTGAAATTTTGCCTTTCATACTGTTATATAACCTAGCATATAAGCACTCAAAATACTTTTATCAGCAAATACTGTTACACTTATGTTCAAAAGTGCTTTAAATTCTTTTGGCCATGAATTGAATGGAGAATTCCGAAGATGAAGTACTTACATACTTGGAAAAATGTATAAATGTGTATAAAATAGTTTTTATAAGTGAAATAACATGAATGTTCTCTATAAAACTGACTATAGTGGAACAAAAACATTTATGGGCCATTAAGTTGTATAAAAGAGTGGCATTTAGCGTTATAGGAAGAGAAACTGGATAGAGAGTGACAGAAATACAAATTTTGAGGGTTTACAATTGGTAGCAAGCAATACAAGAAAAAGAAAGAAGCAGATTTGAGTCTCATCAAGGAGGTCACAACAACAACAGCAAACAAACAGAGAAGTAAAACTGTTGAGGACAGAACTACCACTGAGCCTAAGCTAGAGGCCAGAGGCATCCAGACATAGTAGCCTGGGGTCCATAACATAAATAAAATTAGTCTTGGTCTAGATCATCTGACTTTCAAGGCTTTGGACTCATGTTATGGTGAGTATGAAACTGCCACAAAAATGCAAAGTCTAAGGTATACATTTTAAAATCCTACTGGATTTACTACGAGGAATACTAGTGCAATCTCCTTCAGGGGCAACCTGAAGTTATGCTCTAAGTCAAATTACTCCCCACACCCCCCAAATTATTGGAAGAAACTATCTATACATGGTCTCTTCTCCACTGAAGACAGTGTTACTTGATCTAGCTACAATTATGTATGAATCTCACAGGGCCAGGAAATCACTGAGATTATTGGTTAGTACCAAATAATAAATACTTCAAAATATATCCCAACAATGATGAACAATTGAGCAATAAGGTAAATCTTGAGACAGAAATTAATATCACTGTCTATCAGTTCTCTAGGTGAGAAGTAGGCAAATGACAACACATGGGTAAAGTCTAGCTCACCATAATTTGTTTTAGTTTTAGTTTTTGTTTTGTCGGTGGTAGGGCCAGGTCGCTGTCCCTCAGGTCTCTTCAGGTCAAAGCTAGTACTCTACCACTTGAGCCACAGCACCACTTCTGTTTTTTTCTGCTTATGTGGTACTGATGAATCGAACCCAGGGCCTCATGCATGCAAGGCAAGCATTCTACCACTGAGCCACCTTCCCCAGCCCTCACTCTAAGTTTTTATAAACTTAGTTTTGTTGAAACAGCCACACACATTTATATGAATACTGGTGAGTGCTGCTTTCCCCTGTGACAGTAGAGCTTAGTGGTTATAACTGATAACATACTAGCCACAAAATCTAGTTCTGGATCAGGTAAACTTATTATTTACAGCTTATTTGTTAATGGCCAATGACAGATAATAATCCTATGGAATTGAGAAAGGAGATTTGTGGAATTATCATCTTAAAAAAATTTTTTTAGTTACCATCTTTTATTCCAAAAGAATATATTGCATTTCACATAGAAATGTAGCCACCAAGGCAAATGGTAGAGAGTACATTTGAGAATATGCATATGTTACAGTGGTAGGAAAGTCTTCCTTCAAGTAAGGTGGGGTGGTGTTGGTTTATTTGTTTGAAACTTTCTTCTTTTGTGCTGGTTCTGGGATTTGAACTCAGGGCCCAAGCATTGTCACTGAGGATTTCTGCTCAAAGGTAGCACTGTACTACTTGAGCCACAGCTCCATTTCCAGCTTTTAGGTGACTAATTGGAGATAAGAATCTCATGGACTTTCCTGCCTGAGCTGGCTTTCAACCACAACCTTCAGAATAGCTAGGATTACACGTATAAGCTATTGGCATCCAGCTCAATTAAGTTTTGGGAATTTTTTGACCCTGGAACAAATACTGATATCATTTCCTTTCACTGTGAAAAGTTTCTGAGGTCATGGGTATGCACATCTGTAATTCCAGCTTATGGGGAGGAAGAGTCAAGAGGATGGCCAGTCCAAGGCCAGCCCAGGTAAAGTTAGTGAAACTCCCATCTCAAAAACAAAAATAAAAACAAAAGGGCTGTGGGCAAAAGAGTAGCTCAAATAGTAGAGTAGTTGTCTAGCATGCACTAAACCTTGGGTACAATCCCAAATACTGTCAAAAGACAAGTTTCCCTGAATAGGAAATTTAACCTATCAGACTTATGGTTGTTCTTCAAAGTATCAGACAACTTATGTTTTTAAAAATAATTTGTTGAAAAGATATTGAATTTAGTCCTGCCTAGGGTGCACATCTGTAATCATAGCACTGGAGAAGCTGAAGCAGGAAGATAATAAGTTCAAGGCCAGCCTGGACTACAATGTGACCTGAGACAATGTAATGAGAGAGAGAGACAGACAGACAGACAGACAGACAGACAGAGACAGAGAGACAGAGACAAACAGAGAGACAGAGACAGACAGAGACAGACAGACACAGAGAGAGGAAGAACAAGAACAAGAAGAAGAACAAGAAGTTGATAATAAAGGAAAGAAGGAAGAAAGAAGGAGAAAGGGAGAGGAGGGAAGGTAAAGGAACAGAGTGAAGAGAGTAAAGGAAGCAGTGATAGAAGGGAGGGAGGGAGGGAGGAAAGAAAAGAAAAAAGTAAAAGAAGGAAGGAAGGAAAGAGAAGGAAGGGCGCGAAAATGGAGGGAAGAAGGGAAGAAGAAAGGCCGGCAGGGAGGGAGGCAAGCAGGCAGGCAGGAAGGAAGGAAGGAAGGAAGGAAGGAAGGAAGGAAGGAAAGATAGAAGGAAGGAAGGAAAAAAGAAGGAAGAGAAAATAATAGTAATATATTTATTATTTATGTTTAAATATCTAGGCTCAAAAATAAAACATCAGGGGCTGGGAAGGTGGCTCAGTGGTAGGGTGCTTGCTTTGCATGCATGAGGCCCCGGGTTCGATTCCTCAGCACCACATAAGCAGAAAAAGCTGGAAGTGGCACTGTGGCTCAAGTGGTAGAGCACTAGCCTTGAGCTGAAAAGCTGAGGGACAGAGCCCAAGCCCAGAGTTCAGGCCCCATGACCAGGGAAAAAAAAATCAAAGACAAAAATTATAGTCCAAAAGAAACAAGTGAAAACACAAACCCAAGAAAATAAATTTCATGTTTTCTTCTTGACTTGAATCAATTCTATGCTTCTTAGTTTCATTAATTTTCAAAAAATTACTTTCTAAATCCAGTTTTTATTACATATATGTAAATTTGGATTAAGCAACTAAATACATACACTCATATCCACTGAGCGAAATTAAGACTCTAATGAGGAAAATCCCAGCAGTGGTTTCTAAGTCAGTGAAACTAAACAAGTATGTCCAAGCCACTCCCACTGCTGATGGGCCCTGGGCATTGCACTGTGTGGGAAGCTCTGTCCACACTTGCCAAGAAAAGTCAACTAAACACCCCCTGCTGGTTCATTGGAAAAGCTCCATGGACTAGAAGTCTTTTTTGCCTTGGACATTTATCAAGTGCTAGTTAGCCTGGTTTCTCTCTGTTCTCTTCCTTTAAAAACAACTTATACAATCAAACTATGCTCAAGTGCATATTCCTGCCACCAAAAAGAAAATTTATTAGGTAAACATCAATTTTTAAGATCTTTTCTGAATCTTTATTTTCACTAAGAGGAAAATGAAGACTAGTCAGAAGGGCAAAAGAAGGAATTCAATAACCATCCACCTCCATTTCCCCTGATAAAATTCTCCTTTAGGACAGTGAAAAGTTCAATCACATTATCTACTCACTGACCCTATGTTTATCAAGTACTTAGTCCCCTAGGCTGTTATAGACCCTGGAAATACCAAGGGATATAAAATACCTATCCTTCAGGAGCTCTAAGCATGAGGAACGAGCTCATAAATGTATACTTTCACCATGACATGTCCAAACAGCTGCCAGCATACAAGGAGGATGTTTGGGTGAACTGTGTCCTAAAGGATGAACACTGAAGAACTTTCCAGGCTGTGGGTCTAAATCAGGTCTGGCAAAAAATGGAGAAAACACTCAAAGTAGTTTAATTGAATATCATTTAATAAAGGGATGAGTTATAGGAGTGTGAGTCATATAAAAACAATTGTGGGTCAATAGGTCTCTGGTTAAGTACCCAGTAGTTAACATGGCTAGGCTCACTCTTCATAGAGTGAAGAGGGAGAAGAGAAGGAAATAGTATTATCTACATTCTGGGGGAGCTGAAACTGTGGAAAGTGGCCTTAGAAAATTCTAGCCAACTCTAGGAATACTTCTCAAAACTTTATGCTAATGAGTTTGAGAACTTGACAGAAATGGACCTTTTCCTAGCAAATATTGACATGCCAAAACTAAACCAAGATGAGTTAAACCAGCTTAACAGGCCCATATCAAGCATTGAAATAGAAACAGCAATAAGAGACCTCCCAGCTAAGAAAAGTCCAGGACCAGATGGTTTTACAGCAGAATTTTACAAGGCCTTCAAAGCAGAGCTCACACCAATACTCCTCCAACTCTTCAATGAAATTGAAAGAGAAAGTTCACCCCCAAACACATTCTATGAAGCCATCATAACCCTCATCCCAAAACCAGGCAGGGACTCATCAAAGAAAGAGAACTATAGACCCATTTCTTTGATGAACATTGATGCAAAACTTCTCAACAAAATTTTGGCCAATCGACTTCAACAATTCATCCAAAAAATCATACACCACGATCAAACAGGATTCATTTCAGGGATGCAAAGCTGGTTCAATATACGCAAATCAATTAATATTATTCATCACATCAACAGGAGCAAGAATAAGAATCACATGGTTATCTCAATAGATGCAGAAAAAGCATTCGACAAGATCCAACACCCCTTTATGATGAAGGTTTTGGAAAAATTAGGAATCCATGGAACATTCCTCAATACAATAAAGGCTGTATATGACAAACCTACAGCCAGCATTATACTCAATGGTGAAAAACTTTTCCTCTTAACTCAGGAACAAGACAAGGATGCCCACTCTCTCCACTTCTCTTCAATCTAGTATTAGAATGCCTAGCTACAGCAATAAGACAAGATGCAGACATAAAGGGGATCCAAATAGGGAAAGAAGAAATAAAACTCTCCCTCTTTGCAGATGACATGATCTTGTATTTAAAGAATCCCATAGACTCCACTCCCAAATTACTCAAGCTGATTCAAAACTTTGGCAAAGTAGCAGGTTATAAAATTAACCCCCAAAAATCAATGGCTTTTCTGTATGCCAACAATGAGAAAAGTGTGGCTGAAATTAGGAAAGCAACTCCATTTGTAATAGCCCCACAAAAAATAAAATACCTAGGAATTAACTTAACTAAAGAAGTGAAGGACCTCTATGATGAAAACTTTAAAATCTTGAAAAAGGAAATCAACACAGAACTTAAAAAATGGCAAAACCTCCCATGCTCCTGGATTGGAAAGATTAACATCGTGAAAATGGCAATACTTCCCAAGGCTATCTACAAATTCAACGCAATACCTATCAAAATTCCACCCTCATTCTTCAAGGAAATAGAAGAGGCAATCCAAAAATTCATATGGAACAATAAAAGACCCCGAATAGCAAAAACGCTCCTGAATGGAAAGAACACTGCTGGAGGAATATCAATACCAAACTTCAAACTCTACTATAAAGCCATAGTAATCAAAACAGCTTGGTATTGGCATAAGAACAGACCTCAGGACCAATGGAATAGAATTGAAAACCCAGAAATGAACCCACAGACCTATAGCCATCTAATCTTCGATAAGGGAGCTAAAACAATAGAATGGAAGAAAGACAACCTCTTCAGTAAATGGTGCTGGCAAAATTGGTTAACTACATGTAGAAAACTAAAGCTAGATCCTTATATATCACCCTGCACCAGAATCAACTCCAAATGGATCAAAGACCTTGAACTCAAAGCAGACACTCTGAAAACATTACAGGATGGAATAGGAGAAACCCTGGGTCTCCTTGGCTCAGGCCGAAATTTTCTGAATAGAGACCCGGAAACACAACAAATCAAAGAAAGGTTGGACAAATGGGATTGCATAAAGTTGCAGAGCTTCTGCAGGGCAAATGACATAGCTAGCAAGATCAATAGAAAGCCCACGGATTGGGAGAAGATCTTTACTAGCCATACAACGGACAAGGGTCTCATATCTAAAATATACTTGGAACTCAAAAAATTAAACCACCCAACAACAAATCCTCAAAGAAACAACTGCCCAATAAATAAGTGGGCTAAAGACTTAAAGAGAAGCTTCTCTGAAGAAGAAAGAAGGATGGCCAATAGACACATGAAGAAATGTTCAACATCCCTAGCCATAAAAGAAATGCAAATCAAAACAACATTGAGATATCACCTCACTCCAGTTAGAACAGCAAAAATCAAGAACTCTAACAACAACAGATGCTGGAGGGGATGTGGACAGAAAGGAACCTTACTTCATTGTTGGTGGGAATGTAAACTTGTTCAACCACTTTGGAAAGCAGTATGGAGGTTCCTCAAAAGACTTCACATAGAGCTCCCTTATGACCTAGCAATCCCACTTTTGGGCATTTACCCTAATGTTTACAAACAAGACCACACTAAAGCTACCAGCACAACTATGTTTATTGCAGCATTATTTACCATAGCTAAGATATGGAACCAACCCAGATGCCCCTCAGTAGATGAATGGATCAAGAAAATGTGGTATATATACACAATGGAATTCTATGCCTCCATCAGAAAGAATGACATTGCCCCATTTGTTAGGATCAAGAAAATGTGGTATATATACACAATGGAATTCTATGCCTCCATCAGAAAGAATGACATTGCCCCATTTGTTAGGAAATGGAAAAACTTGGAAAAAATTATATTAAGTGAAGTAAGCCAGGCCCAAAGAAACTAGGTCCCATGGTTTCCCTTATTTGTAATATCTAGTATATGTATGAGTCAAGCGGAAAAGGTCAGATAATGTGATGTCAGGAAAATGAACCCTTAGATGTGTATTTTAATGTTTTTTTCTTTCATGCATGTGTTTCTAACACATTTATAAGATTATCTCTTTGTTGCTTTGTATGTCCCTCCCCCACAGTATAATCCCTGCTTTCACTATATTTGATGTCAGTATAACTTGTGGAGGAGATGGGGAAAAACCAGTTGTTTAAGGATACAGGTGGACCTGTTGCAACAATGAGAAATACAAGTTGTTATGTCCAAAACGAGCTTTACAACATTGGTGCCGGGGGGGGGGGGGGTTGGGGGGGAAGGAGGGGAAGGAGAAGGATTGGGATTAGGGGGGGAGGGGGGAGGCTGGGAAGGGATGTGAAGGGTAAACAAAGGAGGAGGCTGCAATGCTTGGTAAGAAATGTACGCATTATCCTGCCCATGTAACTGTAACTCCTCTGTACAGTATGTTCACAAATAAAATTAAATTAAATTAAAAAAAAAAAAAGAAAATTCTAGCCAACTCTAGAACTGGCAAAAAATAATGAGAGGAAATGGATACCCCCCATCTCTTAAATCTTCTACTGATCATTCTTGTTTGTAGAACTCAACTGGAAGCCAAAGGACAAGAGCACTCAAGTAATATGTCATGTAGAGATCAGCCTTCAAGAGTTGGGCATAGTGGCTCACACTTGTAATTCCAGCCCTGAAGAGATAGTGATAGGGAGATCATGAGTTCAAGTCCAACCTAAGCTACATAGCAAGACTACCATATCACAAAGAGAGAGAGAGAGAGAGAGAGAGAGAGAGAGAGAGAGAGAGAGAGGTGGGGGGAACAGGATAGGACAGGACAGAAGAGAAAAAAAGAACATGGGGCAATGTTTAATAGAATAGTAAATAGTGTTGGCAATTTTGAACTTTACTCAAGCCCTGTGCACCCCCAAAATAGCAATGACAGAGAAATCTCTCTGCCAGTGTTCTAGAGTAGGCAGTGTTCAAAAGATATTCTTACTAAAGCATGTTTCATCGTAAGACTTGTCTCCATCCTCCTGTTCCTGTATGCTTCTGAACAATGCATATAATTGCCTTGTGCATAGGCTTCTGTAAAACTCCAAGCATGGTTTCTTTTCTTTAAGATGTTCCTCATCTTTTCGTTCTCCCTATCACAATAGGCTGGACATAATTGCCCCTGTCACTGCTTAGTCCTTTTGTCTTTTTCAGTGACCACGCGTGCAATGATAGAGAGGTGAGCACATGGACCACAGGGAGGCAGGAGAGATGGAAAAAGTGACGGAACAAGGCTGAGGACCAGAAAAGAAAACCACAAGTTAACCTGGGAGTTCAAGTGATGGACTTTGGGTAGTAGATAGTGTAACGTTTACTGTCTCTAAGTTGGATATTGGTAGCTCTGGGTATACTCATGCATATCTAACATCCCAGTACTTGGGAGGCAGAGGCAAGAAGTGAGGTTGAGGCCAGATGGGACGACATAGAGAGACCCTAACAGAGAGAAAGAGAGGGAAACGTATTAATGACGTGAGATAAGATAGCTCTGTACCGATACCTTGTAATAAAGCAAGCCACTATATGAATACATGATAAATTAAGGGTGGCAACGTGTGTGTGCATGTAACAATGCTTATTGGGATAATTATAAGATGTTTTTAAAGACATCTATTTTTCACTCTAGAACAACACTTGGAGCAAAAAACAGAATTTAAGCTGGTTTTCTTATAAGGAGAAGGAAAATTAAAGAAAGGTAGGCAAATGGAAAGAAAATGACATGAAAGGAAAACTTGATGCACTATTTAGAATCCGCTTTGGAAGGAGGAGACTGAATTGTAGTCTGATTCAGAACAAATGACACTCTATTTCTTCCTCTTAATATAAGAATTTAGGAAGATTATCTAGCCAGTGGCTTAATTTGTATGTATATTTACATAAAGGCCAACTAAAGATAGGGAACACATTAGAAAACCAGCATGCATAGCTAGCTGTTCTTCATTAAGGAAAAGAGCTCTGGTGACTTGCTTTCTATTATAAGCTTAGCTGGGAAATGCTTCATAGAGTGCTGGACAGGAAACAGCTGTCAGCCATGGCGATGATGCATGAAGTGAGCACTTGGAAACACTAGTGCCCTAAGTGCCTGAGGACCTAAGACTGAAATGTCTACATTTGCTTTCTTTGCCTAAGCTCTATAGAAATAGAGACAATAGTAAATGCATGAGCTGGAAAGAGTCTACAAGGAGTGATAAGAATTGCTTAGACAGGTTCATCGAACAGAATAGCATTAAGCAGGGGATATTCAGTTCCAAGCACTAAATTTTCCCTGCTGTTCACAGTAGCACCCAACTAAGGGGTTTTTGTGGCTTCTATTTTCAGTCTATTAGAAAATGTTATTGATAAATTCACTTAAAATCAGTCAATTGATGTGAAAAAGTGAAATATTAATTTGGCAAGAGAAAAGCCTAGAAAGGCATCCTCACGTCTACTTTTGCCATTTACACAATAAACTGAGCAATTTACACCTGAATGCCTAAATATCAAGAGTACAAGCTCCAAGGAATGAGCTAGATTCAAAATTTTTTTCTTTCTTTTAGTTTTTCCTTCAAATATAAATAATCATTGAAGTATCAACTTGAAATAAGTCATTTTTTAAATATAGTAGATGCTGAAAGAAGAATAGAGGATAACCCATTGCAACAATCATGCCCACAATTAGGAATGAACTCTACAATTTCGGGGAGGGGGGATGAGTGAGGGATATGGGAGGGGGAAGGGATAGTGGGAGAATAACAAGGGAGGGAGGTAACAATGCTTGACAGGAAATGCACTCCTTGCCTTACTCATTGAACTGTAACCCCTCTGTACAGCATCTTTACAATGAAATAAAATTAAAAACAAAAACAATAAAGGATATATATTTAAATGCAAAAATGTATTAGAGTCATCAAATAAATAAAAGGAATGGAATAAAATAGAAAGGACCACAATTTTCTTTTGTAGGAACAAGCATCTTTTTCCTGAAATGATCCTGCTTTGTTCACAGATGATAGTCTATGAAATGCCAATGGAGATAGTGCATGAAGCTCCTGCCTTCCCATATATGATCTCCTCCAAAGATAGGGCAAAGTTATGAGTATTGAAGAAGAAGAAGAAAAAATCAGAAAGGCATGCAGAGGTTAATAGGAAGAGAAAAGAGAAGGAAGGTAGAAGATTTTAAAAGCATCTGTAAGTAGGAAAAAAACAAAGGAGGGAGTAACAATGTTTGACAAGAAATGTACTCATTACCTTACTATGTAACTGTAACCTCTCTGTACAGCATCTTTACACTAAAATAAAAATTAAAAAAAAAACATCTCTAAGCCTAAAGACATAAGCCTCTGTACTCAAGGTCTAGTGGCAGGTCACAGTGATATTGGAATGTCAGCTTCTCCTGGTATAGGGACTCTCAGCTTTCCCTTGAGACAGGCAGCTGACCTTCACAGCATCTGACTTGTTGTAATATTACCATACTGTAGCTGCCAATGTTTAAAAGATAAGTTCGGGTTCTTAATCAGAAACCAAGGAGCTGTGCAAGCCACTATTCAGGAAAGAGACAGAGAGAGAGATAAGGATGGAAGAGATAGAGAGATGGAGGGAAAGGAAAGGAAGGAAGGAGAGACAAAGACAGGAAGAAAAATGAAAGAATGAAGGAAAGAGAAAGCAAGCAAACAAGCCATGGTAACACACAAATAGAAACACTCTCCCTTAAGACAACTAAACCATCAATCTACAGAATTGAACTAAGAGATATTGATAAATGTCAGTTTTGCTAATGATTTGAATACACTGTTATCAGAAAATGATAAACAAAAAAGTGTTAAGAGTGTAAATGATCTGATAACATCTTTTTCTTGACCAGCAAGTCATTAAAAAACAAGCAAGGCAAGCCCTCTTTCAAGATAAACTTTCTCCATAAGGAAGGGAAAGTATGAAAAAGAAATTTCTCTTTCCTCTCCTGGGACAGTTCCCTGACCATTTTAAAGGTGAATAATATTGAAGACATTCCCTCTCAGATGTTAAACAGTCAGCTCAGAAACACTCCCAGTGCCCATGAGGGCACTTGACATAATATGAAAATAGCATGAAAAGCCAGGTGCAGGTGGCTCACACCTGTATTCCTAGCTACTCAGGAGGCTGAGAGCTAAGGATTGCAGTTCAAAGCCAGCCAGGCAAGAAAGTCCATGAGAATTTTATCTCCAATAACCACCAAAAATCTGGAAGTAGAGCTGTGGCTCAAGTGATAGAGCACTGGCCTTGAGCAAAAAAAGCTCAGGGACAGTGTGTAGGCCCTTGGTTTAAGCCCCAGGATCAGGGGCACACAAAAAAATATAGCATAACATTGTAATAGAAAATATTTCCAAGACTATTGGTTTTATAGAAGCAATTGATATAGATACAGGTACAGATTTACTCCATATACAACAATAAATTACAGATGGGTATTAAAAGATCATAAGCAATAGATTTATATTTGGATATATGAATGCCATTAAAATGAAGATTATTATTTGTAACAAAAATTTGAGAGTACAAATCAAAAAACGAAGGTGGATAAACTTGACACTTTAAAACTAAAATAATCTGGGACTGGGAAGGTGGCTCAGTGGTAGAGTACTTGCCTCGCAAGCATGAGGCCCTAGGTTGGATTTCTCAGCACTGCTCAAACAGAAAAAGCTGGAAGTGGCACTGTGGTTCAAGTGGTAGAGCCCTAGCTTTGAGCTGAAGAGCTAGGGGGACAGTGCCTAGGCCCAGAGTTCAGGCCCCATGACTGACAAAAATCAATCAAACAAACAAACAAAAACCTAAAATAATCTATAAAACCAGATACCTGTTGAGAATGGCAATGGGCCTGGGCCCATGAACACAGTCTTTATGTGCTGCACTGCAAGGATCTGTCCTGTCTTTACTCAGAACACTTCTCAGGATTGTATTTGATTTGCAGTGGCAGACTTGAGAGGTGATGTGACATCTTTCTCCTAACACCAGGCTTGATACGTTTCAATACAAAAGGGGCTTGTGCTCCAAGTACAGTGCTCCACTGTGGAAGTAACCCTTTGTGTGTGCAGACACCTGGGGCGCTGGGAAACCAGTACCATTGTTATGCTTTATTATATCAAGGCACACACTCACTATTGGTTTTTGTTTTGTTTTGGTTTAATTTTCGTTTTATTCCACACTTTGTAAAATATATTAAATTCTCAATACCAGCTTTACTTACTCTGACTTCACTCATCATTTGCATGGCTAGATTTCAAGCTCCTATTATTTTTCAGGATGAGCTTCTTGGACCTATATTTTTTGTATTCTTTCTTCCTTGAATATCTGAAAATATCTGTAGCTTAAAAGTGAAATATGAGCCAGGTACCTGTGGCTCATGCCTATAAATCTAGCTACTCAGGAGGCTGAGATCTGAGGATGGCAATTCAAAGCCATCCCAGGCAGGAAAGTCCACATGACTCTTATCTCCAATTAACTACCGGAAAACCAGAAGTGGCACTGTAGCTTAAAGTGGTAGGCACTAACCTTGAGTGAAAATGCTCAGGGACAGCATCCCAGCCCTGAGTTCAAGCCCTACAACTCACAAAAGTAAAACTAATGGAACTATGAATTTGGCTGGAATCTTAGTTGTAGACTCATATGCTTTCTTCCTAAAGAATTTGTGGATATTGCTCCATTGTCCTTTTCTAGCAATAGAGAATGCCAAGAAGTGATATTAAACTGAAAAGTCTAATATCAGGGTGAATTTTCTACAGTGGTAGCTTAATTTCTTTTGGTAGCTTGATTTTTCTGCCTAGATGTCCATAGAACTTTTTCTATATCTTTGAAATCCATTAACACCGAAAGTAATTCAGTGCTAAGCAGTATCAACTTTTCCTGAAATGGTGTGTTCTTTCAGACTGTAAATTCAACTCTGACTTTATTTCAATAAAATGTTCCAGTATTATAGTTGTGAATGCTTTTTTCCTATTCCATTTGTCATGTTCTTTTCAGAAATACCAATTATCCTTATTTTGAACTTCTTTTATCCTGACTCCATTCTTGTCATTCTCTTTTATCTTTTCATAATGTATTATTTTCCATTTCATTTTCAATTGTATTTTTCATGCCCCAGAGAGCATTTAGAAGTATTCTTTTCTTTCCTTTCATTCTTTTATCAGAGTGTAATATCAATTTCTGTATGGTTGCCTATTTTCTTCTGCTTCTTTCCAATTCTACCAAGTTTTCTGGGCTTTTTGTTTTGTTTTGTTTTGCTTTAACTGCATGTTACTTAGTTGTTGAGTTCTTATGAACACTTTTCCCAAGAAATCACATTCTTTCATTTCATCTCATGGAAAATTGTTATCATTTTTGGTGCATACACTGCATCTCATTTGGTTTTCATAGTCCATTCCTCCTTTAGTCTTGGGGTGTTTTTTCAGAAGTCCCATGCTGGTGGCTTTTTGCTGTGTGTGCATTTTTAAATGTGCAGATTGGTGATTATCTATGTCTGGGATGTGTAAAGTACTTCCTGCAAGCCAAATCTAGCCTATTGCCTATTTTTAGAAATTAAGTTTTATTGGAATGTAGTCATGCTCATTCTTCATCTATGTCTTTATGCTACATTGGCAGAGTTGGGTGGTTGCAGCAGAGACTGCATGAGCTTGACAGTCTAAAGTATTTACTTCCTTGGAATTCTGCAGGAAATAATTTTCTCATGTGATGGGACACAGGGTAAGCAAAGGCAGCAGTGACATTCCCTATACACTGATGAAAATGAACCTTACAACTTGTGGGTCAGGAGAGAAAAAACAGAGAAAACGAGGGAAGGAGTGACACTGTTCAAAAAGAAATATACTCATTACCTGACTTTTGTAACTACAACTCCTGTGTATATCATCTTTACAATAACAATAAAGTGATATTAATTATTAAAAATAATTTCTCCTTAGAACTGTACTTAGTTCCACACAATGGGCATTATTGATAAAGCACTCCAGATTTAGTAAAGAAACATATTAATCTGTAACTTTTTTTACATTTCTTTAGAAATGTAAGTAAATTTTCTCTAATGAAAAAGATAGCCTCAAAAAGTGCAGTTTATAGCCTAGTTTTGTCTCTAACTAGCTTTGTTTATAACCTCAAAATCTTATTATAACATTGCCTAGAAATAGTTGACTTTTTTCCAGTACTGAGAGTCATTCTACCACTTGAGCCATGCTCCCAGCCCTTTTGCTTATATTTTGTTTTTGAGATAAGGAGTTGCTAACTTTAACAGGCTAACTTTAAACCCTTGATTATCCTGCCTCCAGCTCTGCATCCTGAGTAGCTGAGATTACAGGCATGTACTACCATGTCCACCTCAAGTATCTGATCTTTCAAGTCTCCTAAGACTGGTTTTAATATCATACTGATTCCCTCATAAGTGCAGTTAAAAACAATCTTTGACTTGTATTTGTTTTACATTTATGTTAAAATTTTTCCTTTTACAAAATTATAATAGGTATAATAGGTATAGAATACCTATAGAATAATCTATCATTTCCCCATCCATTTTATTGCCAATGTATTTTTTATCAAATACAAGATTACTAATGAGAGACTAATACATATGTTGTAAATCTTAAAGCCTTCAGTTAAGATTGTAGAAAATATAATCCATCATTTTTTTTGTAACACAACTCTCATCTTGACAGAAGACAAAAGAGAAAACCATAGTTTGAATCAGCTACTTCAGGTTTTTCAGTCATTTCAAATTTAATAGCCATTGAATATTGAGACTTTTTAATAGCCATTAAATATTGAGACTTTTACTGGGATGACCTGCAATATCCTGAGAGTTATGGAGAGGAACATGCTCAATTGAGATCCCCACTACCCAGGATGGCCCCTGCTAAGGGTAAGATAGTAACAGTACATCCTGGTCTAGGTTGCAGCTCTACAGGTCAAGAAGGCTTCTTAGGGTCCTAGCTCTACCTCTATTAGCTGCTGTCAGGCAGTAGGAAAACTGTTTCTAATACTCCTCTGGGACTTTAGAAAAACTAGCAGGCACTCGCTGCCCCTTGGCTTCCCCAACACTGCTACCGCCCATCTTTCTGCTGCCATACCATGGTATGTGTGTGTGTGTGTGTGTGAGCAACTTTCAACCCTCCCCCACCACAGCTGTCTTCAACAATATCACCCTGTGGGGACTGGAGGCTTTATGGAGCTATGTGAAGAGGACTAGCAACATCAGGTAATATTTTACCCCCTTTAGTCTGAGCAATACAGGTTCAGGACATTCTAGGGCTTTATCTATTTTCTTTCCCGTGTCTTGCTTTGTTCATAACTTTTGGCTTTGATTCTTTTCAAGCCTTTAGGAAATTTTGGCTCTTGCAAATAGGAATCTTGTTTCTTTCTTTTTTTTTTTTAATAACACTGCTTTATACTTTAAAAGCCCATGTGGGAACTTCAACTATTTTTTGGACTTGTTGTAATTCTCATTTTTGAAAGGATAAAAATCCAGTTAGAGCCAGGTGCCAGTGGCTCACACTTATAATCCTAGCTACTCAGAAGGCTGAGATCTGAGGATCACTGTTCAAAGCCAGCCTGGGCAGGAAAGTCTGTGAGACTCTTATCTCCAGTTAGCCACCAGGAAACTGGAAATGGCCTTGTGGCTCAAGTGTTAGAGTACTCACCTTGAACTGAAGAGCTCAGGGGCAGCACTCAGGCCCAGAGTTCAAGCCCCATAATGGACAAAAAAAATCAACTTAGGTTTGCTCTTGGTTCATCGAATCAAATAAAATTGTGTTTCCAGATGTTACTTGGGTTTCCTCTCTGCTAGTCAATCACAGCCTTCATTAAGTCTAGATAACAAAGGCTTTTAGTATCAATTTGTCTATTTAATATTCTGAGATGAGGAAGGAAGACAGTCTAGCCAAAGTACTTTGTCTCTACACAATTTTCAATTTGCTACCATAGTTGGGTGTCTGGTTTTATGTTCAGCCTGGGTGCTTTCCTGGTCCTTGGGTGACTGTGTCTTGTCACCCTACAATGACTCCTACTCCTACCTGACAACTAGTGATGCAAAGAATAGCAGCACCTAGCACCAAAGACTTGAGGAAGCTCTGGAGAAATATGCTAAAAGAAAGCATGACTTGGATAATTTTCTGTTTGGTGATACCACATAAACATATTCCTAGCCAAACTCTTCCACCAACTTCCCAGACAGCAGATTTGGCAAAAAATAAAAATCTTCACAGCTTCTAAAGCAATACCAAGCAGGATAAGCTCAACTTATTTTCTGGCTTTTCTTTTCTTGGTTGTTTGTTTTTTCTTGGTTCACTTTTGGATTGGGGGAGGCATCCTTTCTTTGAGGGAGGAAGGTGACAGAGAGAAGAAATGATGAGGAGTGGATCAGTGTATCTGCTCCATCCTTGTCTATACAGTCACAGAGCATTCAGCACCAATAATTTTAAAATAGCTCTTTTAACTCAGTAATTTGTCAGCCACCTTGTTGTGTGTATCCTCTACCCTTTCTACATGGTGGGTCTGCCCCTTCTCTTTCTGTTTTATACCATACTTCCAGCTTTCAGCATCTGTCCATTTTTGTTTGGCTTGCCAGACAGTTGAACCACACTATTACAAACAAGTACAGGTGGGAAGATCAGCAAGAATTACCACCCTGAGCTGGTTTCAATTACATTCATGTTTGTGTAGTAACAATAAACATAGCTTTGTCCATATCCTGGCCTTCTGAGTTTCTTGCTCTTACAGGGATTTGTGGTTGACTCAGTGAATCTGGACAGCCCAAGTTCCAACAGCTGTCTTTTGCTGTCTTAGTTTAGACTTCAGTGAAGCCTGCCAGGTACAGATGAGCACTCCACCCTCTCCGTTTGGCATTAAGTGGTGACTCTGAGAACTAACTCAACTCATGTGTAAAATCCAGGTGATAATAATACCTACTTCATAATATGAGAATTAAAGTAACTCAAGACTTCTTAAAAAGTACTTGAAGTACTCTCCACTTACATGTTATTGGTGTGTGTGTGTGCACATGCACGTGTATGTGTACCCACACATGTGTACACTTTCTCCCAAGAATCAGTAAATTCTATTCATTCACAGAACACATGTAAGGCAATTATTCATATAATTCAAACTGATTGAAATACAAATAACCTCAAGCTTTGCTAAAACAAGCTTTGACAAACATTTGAAACATACATAGACATATTACAACATTGAGCTTGTATATATAAATATAGTTTATTGTATTGAATTACATGTCTATATAAACTCAATGTAATTTTGCAATATTTCTTAAAATTTATCTTCAGGTTTATTATTCTTTGAGGAACACTAACCTAAAGGCAAAGAAAATAATCCTTTCTAAGTAAAGCACAGTAAAATAAAATTCTCTTCAGTGTTAAAACAGCTTTTCATTGTTACACAACTCCTGGCCTTTGGAGGGAGTTGTCAACAAATACGTTAAATTGCTATAGAAAGTTTAGACACTTAACTTTCAAGAACTGAGACTGATGATAAATATTATTTACAATATTGTTGTGCATTCCTTTTGTCCAACAGATTTCTCCCAAAGAGCTAACAACAGGCTGAATGGAACCTAAATACTGGCCATAAATCTGCCAGATGCATCAGGCCAGAGGCTCTGAGCTCCATGAAACTTCTCTTTGGAGTAGCAGGAGCCCTGTGGTGAGGAAGAAGGTACTCCTTCCCTGAGGCTGCTCTGGGCCATGATCTGCAGGTCTAAAAAAAGGCAATGAAGGAGTCTGGAAGTCCAGCACGTCAAACCTGTTACCAGAAGATCCCACCCAGCACAGGTACAATCTGACTGGCTCTGATTGCTAAGAGCCTCCCATCATTTATTTGGTTGGAATACTGTGTGCCTGACCCTTGCTGGATTGGCACTTCAATTTCTCTTCTAATTGAGCCTTGTAAATGAGCAACCAGCACCCTTTAGTGCCTTTATCTATACATACATAGCATGGGTCCCTAAAGTCTCCATCAACTTAAAGAGCCTCTAGCTCCAAGGTGGTGCTAAAACAAGAATGGAAATGCATCTAAAGAGAATAAACTCTTACTTACTACGTCATCTTCTGGTTAGAAGAGTCATGAGGAGAGGTGTTCCTCTCATGATTTCACAAGTTTAATTATAGATAAATTCAGCCATATTCCATTCTCAGACTTTGACTCTATATAACAAATAAAAGATAACTTACTGGTGATTCAATGTCCTCTAGGAGTAAAACAGAACAGCGTTCACATTTCAACAAAGTTTGTGCTCGATGCATTATTTTCTTGACAATTTTCTCCAGGTCAGTCTGTTCTTCAAAGAGGTCATTAACCACCTCTAGCAAAGCCTGAGAAAGAGTAGATGGTGCATTTAGGTGGATACAAGACTGAAAAGTAATGACATTTTTTGTCTTTCAAAGTCTCCATATACTCTTTGCTCTAATATATCGTTTTTTGTGTGTGATTAAGTTTTAAAACATTTGTGCTACTTAGCACAGTTCCATCATTACATTTTATAACACACTCCTTTTTTCTTTCGGCCAGTTATTCTTTTTAATAAAACTATTAGTTACTTTAATTACAAAGGCGATGTACAGAGGGATTATAATTACATGACTTGAGTAATGAGTACATTTCTTTCATACAGTATCTTCCCTTCCCTCATCCTCTCCCAGTCCTTCCTTCCCACACTCTTAAAGTTAAAAATACAACTGGAGAATGAGAATTATCCACATAATGGGAATCATGGAGTCATTAGCTAGTAGTTTCCCCCACCCACTACTGTGGTTTTGCAATGTGAATAGGTAACTTAGTTACTTAGTTCTCTCCAAAGAACATATCTTTTAGAAAACTACAATCTCTAACAGAAATAAATAACTTCATGGTTGAACCTGAAACTTATTTTCACTAATGCTAACATGTTTTTACTAACATCTCACAGAATTGTGTAAGAATTATAGAATTTTAATGTTAATTAAGGTTCAGAATATATATATATGTGTATATATGTGTGTGTGTGTGTATATATATATATATATATATATATATATATATATATATATCCCACAGCAATTTCTCTACAGAAGAAGAGAAAACACTGCCTGATTCCCAACTGCCAAGGAGAACATTTAGATAGTACTATATATCTCTGCAACACAAATATCATTAGATTTTCTGTTAAAATGGCAGGTTATAAAGGAGGCAACAATGCTTGATAAGAAATGTACTCGTTATCTTGCCCATGTAATTGTAACTCTTCTGTATGGTATTCTCACAATAAAAAAAATAAAGCACACAAATTAAAGGAAAAAATTATAACGTCAACACTATGTATTTACTTAAAACTAATTTGATATAACCGGTCACTTTTTCTGGCTAAATGAGTTTGCGATTTATGCTTTGAAATTTATTTGTTTGGAATTTTTAATGACATGGGTGTTTTCAGAGCCTGCAAAATAATGGGCTAGGTAAAGTTGGTAGAAATTATGCTTCTATCAAAGCAATCAGAGAATTATGTGGCTAGTGAATTGGTTTCAGGGAGTTTTCATTCAATAGAATTAAATAAGTTGTGTGGTCTCCTGCCTGACCTCTCATGAAAGAAATTCATGAATCTTCAGGTTCACATCTATTTAGTATAGTGTTGATCATCCCAAGGGCATAACTAATTTTCAATTTTAGTAATGAATTTGATTTATGCTGAAACCATTTGAAACATGTGAACATTTCTTATCTGTGTCTATTCAGATAGAAAAGCATTTGAATGAGTTAAGGGATCCATAAAATAAATCTACTTTATTGAGCCAATGAAAGAGAAACAACGTTCTTAGGTAGCTTTCCTTCTGAAGAAAGACTGTGTCTGTGGCACAGGGCCATATTTTTTATGTGGCCAAAAGCAAAGAGAAACATCAGGAGGTAAAAGCAGCCCTAAACGAAGCCTCACTTACACAGCAAACCCTATTAGAAGTCAATGTACAACAATTTCATGTTCAAATACAACATTAAAAACAAGACAACTGCCTGAATAATTACAAGCAAATTCCCTGCTATTAAGGGGGAAGTATTATTTCCTTAACCATCCAGATTATTACTTCAGATGGATCATATTAACTGAACAATTATTTAACTTTTCAATTTGTTGTGACTATATGGAGAGCCTCTGGGACCTATATACAGGAACATTTCTCTCATAGGAAAAACTAATGTGCTTAGAGTCTTGCACTGACAAATCGTATTATAGTAATATTATTGCTTCTAATTAAAAATTGCTGCTTTATCAGCAAATGATGAAAGTTTTACAAATCACAATGCAGACTAGTTCTAGAATAGGATAAAGGGAGGAGAAGATCTAGAGATATGCAGTTAAACAGTCACTGGAATATTTCATACAGTTGAATACTTCTTAATGTTGTTTGCCTTCCAAGAAACAAATGTCTGCACTTTCCCCCTCCTCTTCTAGTAACCTTCCTTTGCTCCTGGGATTATCTTGGATTTTACCCCCTTTCTTTCTCTTATACATCCTTTCCTAGATTAACCCTGAAAATGCTTTGATGTTAAATACCTTCTATATTAAACCTTAATCTTCAGTCCTAATGTTATACTCCCTACCCCAAACTTAAGCACCTACATTCAATTGTTTACTTGCCAAATTCACAAGCCAGAAACCTTTTTGTTGTCATTCCCCATATTAGGAAGCCCTGTAATTACACTTCTAACTTGACTTTAATACAGCTTCTAACTCCTTTTCCTGCCTCTAATTGTCTGTCATCTTCTCCAACCAGAAGATAGAGTGTTGTTCTTTAAAAGTAAATTGAACTCAGATCAAAAATCTTGTAATAGATTTTTCATCACACCCAGAATAAAGACAGAACTTTTGACGTGTCCATAGACCTTTTTAGCATCAGAGACCTAATGAAAGTCATATCTTTGTCCTTTTTCTCCTGTCCTGCTCTACTATTTTCTCTGCCATCTTATATATATTGACGCAGGCCTTTCCACCTGATAGGTCCTGAAATGCTCTTTCCAGATCTCCCTGTGGCTCTTCTTTTCCATTTCCTTTAGGAATCTTCTCATATACCATCTCCTTATGACACTTTCACAATAATCTTTTAATACAAAATCTGCCCGCCACACTCATCTATATCCCTTTAACTCACTTTGTTTTTCCTTATAGTGTTGATCACTATCTGAACCTGTGTTTTGTCTTTTCTCTATGGTTTCCACTAGATAATAAGTTCCAGGAGAATAGAGACTTCAAATGGCACACAATACACATTGTTGAGTGAATAAATGAAGTATGTCAAACACAAGAATGCAAAGACTAATAAAACACAAAGCTTCCTTAAGGAGTTCATCATATAGTTGGAGAGGAGGATCATCAGCAAATATTATAAGGCACAGTGATGGGTATCTACAACAGAACACTGACATTGTGTACAAGGAACAATTAGCAGAAAATGCGGAGATCTACTGGAAGGCTGAGCTGGGTTCTGAAGGACACACAAAGTAGTGGAAGGGGAAAGAGGGACGGACAGGAGGCATTGGAGACAGAGGAGAAATGTGATGAAAAGCAGGCTAATATGAAATAAGCAGATTGTCTTCCTGGAAGTCAGAAACCAGATTGCCACAGTGTCAAGTGAAAGGAAGAGACTGGTAAACAGGGAGCTAACAATGAAAAGAAGCTCCAGATCACAGAAAGTAGACAGTGCTACAATGAGAATGGCTGTAAGGTCAATGAGACTCAGTTGAGGGGTGAGGGTGGGAGAGTCCCTTAGTATAATGCTTGGCAAGTGAAACTCGCAAGCAGGCAATTTAACCAAGAGATTAACTAAGAGATTCAAACTTCTTAAAAGCACATTTTAAAATACATGTCTAAGTTGTGACCGTACTCTTCATGTATTTAATTGTGAAAGAAATGGCTGGGTGCTGTAATGCTAGCTACTCTGGCTAAGATCTGAGGATGGCAATTTGAAACCAGCCCAGGCAGGGAAGTCTGTTAGACTCTTATCTCCAATTAACCACCAAAAAAGCCAGAGATGGCACTATGGCTCAGGGACAGGGACAAGGCCCTGAGTGCAATCCTTAGGACCAGCAGAAAAAAGTGGGAGAATTCTAATATAATGTAATCATTGTTTGATATTTTTGCATTTTATGAGCATTAAGTGTCTTTGGGTTGTTCTTTTTCTATTTAGTCCTATAACTCTTGAAAGCACTTCTTGTGAGTATTTTTCTTTATTAATTCTATAAAATAGTTATGCAAAATTGTCCCAAGTAGCCAGGCACTGGTGGCTCATGCCTGTAATCCTAGCTACTTAGGAGGTTGATATTTTAGGATTGTAGCTCAAAGCCAGCCCAGGCAGGCAAGTCTGTGAGACTCCTATATCTAATAAACTATTCAGAGAAGGCCAGAAGTGATGCTATAGCTCAAGTGTTAGAGCATTAACCTTGAACACAAAGAAACTCAGGGACAATGTGCAGGCTCTGAGGTTAAGCCTCAGGACCATCAAAATAAATTAATAAATAATTTGTCCCAAGAATCTTGGGATACTCTTCCAGAAAACCTTTCCATTGAAAAACAAAATCTTGGAGATAGGTGAAATCATGTTTGTAGCATACTTTTCTTCTTAAAGAAACTAAATTGTAAAAACATCAGCTAATAGTGTTATTGTTTCAAAGCTACATGCAAGCAAAGCTCTGTCTGCTGCCTTGTAGTATAAGTGTGAGACTAATTTCTTCCTCTTTCTTGTCTTTTCTTTTTTTTTAAATGGAATCAGTACAGTGCCCGAGAAACAACAGCAGAGGACTAAAATTCACTTTGTTTTGGCATACTGCTTCAAAGGACTCTTCCTCCATAGCTTGGCAGAAGTTTACAAATGAGGAAGAGTGCTGGATTATACAAAGATCATCTACTGTTTGTAAAAGAGATAATGACTCACAGAAACCAGAAAGCATTTGTCAGCAGTGTTTCCTCCTACTCACCCTGCTTCTTTCGTATTCTTTCCTTGAGGCAGCAAAGAGCTGGGCATTGGATATGGCAATTCCACAAAAAGGAAGATACATCTGCATCACCTGAGGCAAAGAGAACATTAAGAACATTAAAACAGCTATTTCTGAACTAAAGTCATTTTTTTCTAAAAGCAGAGGCTTGATTGGAATACTTTTTCAGCCCAAAGGAATGAGCATAAAATTGTTCATACTAGTAATGTGTGTGTGTGTGTGTGTGTGTGTGTGTGTGTATACATGTGCACATATGCATACACACCAGTACTGGGGCTTGAACTCATTGACTGGGCTCTGCCCCTTAGCTCATGGCTGGCCCTCTATTACTTGAGCCACATCTCTACTTGGTCATGTGGTGTGGAACACAGCTAGTACAGAATTAGCTGGAGCAGAAAATGAGGCAATTGAGTAGCTACACAATGGATAGACTACATTCTCTGTCATTTTCTTTATGCTCACCTCTGACTTAGGGTTCCTGAAAGAATTTTGGAGCTCCAAAGATTGAAATTTTAAGAAAGACCTCTTGAAGAAGAGAGAGAAACAATGCAACTTGTACTAAGAAGAAGTACAAAAACATGAATTCATTCTTAAAGACCTTTTTGGTACAACTTCCACAAATCTTCCCAAGAATTTTGCATACTGCCTTCTGAAACCAGATGTTCCCTCTGTTAACCTTGTCTCCCTTTCCTTATTCTTCTTGCACATGCCATAAAAAGTTTGTCTATTAAGCCAGCATGAAGCTGTTGACATGCAGCTGCTAGATAGTTCTCCAGGATTTCCCTGCAGTTATCTAGGATGAGACCACTTTTAACATTGCCTACACACACAGAAAACACGATCCTTGGGGCTGGGAAGGTGGCGCAGTGGTAGAGCACTTGCCTTGCATGCCTGAGGCCCTGGGTTCGATTCCTCAGCACCACATAAGCAAAAAGAAAAAAGCCGGAAGTGGTGCTGTGGCTCAAGTGGTAGAGCGCTAGCCTTGAGCTGAAGAGCTGAGGGACAGCGCCCAGGCCCAGAGTTCAGACCCCACGACCGGACCTCCCCCCCCAAAAAAAAAGAAACGAAAAGAAACACGATCCTTATAGTTTTCTAGTTTTCTTTGTGATTCTTTCTTGCATGGGCACAGTGGTTATGATGCAGATAAAGAAGAGAAATATGAGTTACTGCTATCTTTTTATTTTTTTGCCAGTCCTGGGGTTTCAGGGCCTGGGCACTGTCCCTGAGCTTCTTTCTCTCAAGGCTAGCCCTCTACCACTTGAGCCACAGCATCACTTTCGGCTTTTTTTTTTTTTGAGTAGTTTATTGTAGATAAGCGTCTCACATCGTAAAGTTCATTTGTCTTCACAGTGTCTTGTACATCTCATTGTTACAATGGGCCAACCTGTATCACTATTTAAGCATTTTATTTTTCCCTTCCCCTCCCCAAATTTGAGAAGTGTATATACAAGATGTAGGGCACCAATATCAAATACAGTGAAAATAGGGGTTATACTATGTGGGAGGAACATACAAAGAAACAAAAAAAATCACATGGTACATTATAAATATGGGCGGGGAGTATAGTTTTGGAGGTGAGAGATTAGGGATGGTAGGGGAAAAACAAAGGAGGAGGCAACAATGCTTGATAGGAAATGTACTCATTACCTTGCTCATGTAACTGTAACCCCTCTGTACAGTATTTTTACAATAAAAAACACATTTAAAAAAGTCTCACTTTCCTGCCCAGGAACCTCAATACTCAGATTTCAGCTTCCTGAGTACAAGTGTGAGCCACCGGCAACCAGCCTTATTTTATTTTTTAATCTTTATTTTTATTATTCTACTTCTGCAGAAGGATGACTTTTATTTGTTTTTACCTTCTGGGACCATATCTAAGGATGCTAATAGGCAACTAGAACAAAGAATGTGACCATAGGAACATGTGAAATATTTTCCAACACATACAGCCTTAATTTGCTTGATTTGTAACACCAGTATTGAGCTCTATCAGGCATTGTGTATAATTTAAAAGAACCTGAATTTTATATTAGTAAACTTTTGTCCTTTTAGTGGTTTTCTGTGTGAAATTTAACAAATCACTTAATCTCTCTTAACCTTTTTTCTTACTTGTAAAACATCAGGTTTAAAGTACTCTTTAGTTCTATTATTTGATGAGCCTAATAGAAAAATTGGCAAGCTGAAATATTCTATTTGCTAGATATTACATGCTTGTATCTTACACAGATAATAATCATTTATAACATTGATTCCCATTGTCAGCCCTTTCACCAATGAAGCAGGTATGATTCCTGGTATCAAAGCATGATATTTTGCATTTAATAAGTACTCTATCCATTTGATCCTTGCAACTACATACAGTATACCAACAATCCCATTTTAATGAGAAAATTGAGACTTTTGAAGAACGCATCCAAAGTTGGGAGATAATTGTGTGTGGCTATTTCATATTTCTGCGTATCTTGCAGAAAGGCTGGCTCTACTTTGAGTGAATAACTTGGAAAGTAGAGATGTCTCCTTCCACATCACAAAGTAGAACAGTTACTAATATAAAGATGATACCTCCTTTTAGGCAGAGACCAAGTAGGCATATGATTCACTGTGAAACACTCAAGCTCTTTGCCTTTTAAGAACCTCTCTTATAATGCAATTCACTCTGTATATAGTTATCAGGAACTAACACGAATGCTAACACATTGGCTATTGCTATTGTTATAATAAATTATCCTTTGACACAAAGAAGTCTCATATCATTTGCCAGAATCTTTGAGACTATAGCAGAAAAATCTGCTATCTTTCAGGTAACTTGCTACCTTTCAGGTGTTGTAAAACTCAGACTTCAGTTCCTAACAGGGTCACCTAGATGGAAGGTAGTCAAGCTTGGGGTGTTTTGATTTGCTTTGTTGATGGGATCATCTATACATTTATCTATCTATCTATCTATCTATCTATCTCATCTATTTATGTTGGCTGTACTAAGGTTTGAACTCAGGGCCTTGACTTCTCCAGGAAAGATTTCTATCATTTGAGCTACAACACCAGGATTTTTTGCTTTCGTTAATTTTTTAAAATAAGATCTTGCTTTTTGGTCCAGGCCTTTCTGGACCTTCATCCTCCTTATTTATACTTCTGGTATTACTGGGATTACAGGCACATTCAGGAGAGCTTATTTTTGAATTCAAGTAGTCTGACTGACAAATCTGCCTTCCTAACTTCTATGTTGTTCTGCATCTCAAAGTAAGCATATATTTTTAAATCATTAGTGTGGTGATCTAACTGCAGCATGATAAGGCTGCTGAGACTAGGAGTAGATTTTTTCAACTTAAAGAGAAACTTCTCTGAGGAGGAAATAAGATTGGCAAATAGATACCATGAAGAAATGCTCCACTTCTCTAACCATAAAAGAAATGCAAATCAAAACAACATTGAGATTCCACCTCACTCCAGTTAGAATGGCTATAATCAAGAACTCTAATAACAACAGATGCCGAAGGGGATGTGGACAGAAGGGAACCCTACTGCATTGTTGCTGGGAGTGTAAACTGGTTCAACCCCTTTGGAAAGCAGTATGGAGGTTCCTCAAAAGACTCCACATAGAGCTCCCCTATGACCCAGCAATCCCATTTTGGGCATTTACCCAAATGATCACAAATAAGGCTATACTAAAGCTACCAGCACAACTATGTTTACAGCAGCATTATTCTCCATAGCTAAGATATGGAACCAACCCAGATGCTCCTCAGTAGATGAACATATCAAGAAAATGTGATATATATCTCTATCTATCTATCTATCTATCTATCTATCTATCTATCTATCTATCTATCTATCTACATACATACAGTGGAATTCTATGCCTCCATCAGGAATGACACTGCCCCATTTGTTAGGAAATGGAAAGACTTGGAAAAAATTATACTAAGTAAAGTAAGCCAGACCCAAAGAAACATAGGTCCCGGGCTGGGAAGGTGGCAGTGGTAAAGCACTTGCCTTGCATGCATGAGGCCCTGTGTTCAATTCCTCAGCACCACATAAGCAAAAAGAAAAAAGCCAGAAGTGGCACTGTGGCTCAGTGGTAGAGTGCTAGCCTTGAGCTGAAGAGCTGAGGGACAGCGCCCAGGCCCAGAGTTCAGGCCCCACGACTGGACCAAAAAAAAGAAAAGATATGTACTCATTATCTTGCCCATGTAATTGTAACCCCTCTGTACAGTATTTTCATAATAAAAAAGAAAAAGAAAAAAGAAAAAAAAGATGGTGCTAAGTGAAATGAACCCCAAATAGAGACACAAGGCAGTTTATCTTTGTTGCTGTTGTTTTTAATGTACTATGTGATTTCTTTTGTTTCCTTTGTATGTTCTTCCCCCATGGTATAACCCCTGTTTAATACTGCATTTGATTCTGGTACCTGAATCTTACATATACATTTTTCTAATTTGGGGAGTGGAAGAAAAATGTGGAAACAAGGATAAAGGCTGGCCCATTGTAGCAATGAGATGTATAAAACACTATGTTATAAATGAGCTCTACAACTTGGGGGGGGGGGGGAGGGGGAGGAGTTGAGGAGGCAGGGAGGGAAGGGATGGTAGAGGAAAAACAAAGGAGGAAATGTACTCATTACCTTATTCATGTAACTGTAACCCCTCTGTACAGTATCTTTACAATAAAAAATTTTTAAAAAAAGAAGTAGATTCTTTCAGCATGTAAGCAATCGGCAGTAAGAGACTGCAGAAGCAGGAAATCGTTCTGGTATAGCAGGTGTAATCTGGCTTCTAGAGGTTAACAAGTCACCAGGTCGTAAACTGCCAAACAGGGCAATTCCTAAGCACAATGCTGACCATACTGATAGGCATCAGAATGTATTTATAGAGACCAGAGTAAAAGGTCCAAGTCAAAAAGAAGCTGCCTTTAAGTGAGCCTGTTAGCAGATAGCAGGATCCCAATATCCAGGTGAGGATTTAAGAATCAGATTATATTCCTAGAGGTAGAGGGAGGGAAATAGCAGAAGAAACGAAGAGCCATTGGTCAGGTATTCAATGAGTGGTGCAATGTGTCAGAAATGCAGAAATGATTGTAAATAGAGGTGGTGGCAAAGTAGAGTCCTCAAATAAAATCCTGTGGTGTAGCTTCAACTATAGGGTGGACAGTGGGGTCAGGAATTGGGAACTAGGCTGTCCTATGGGCCCTGTCTGCCAGAGGACCCCTGTCTAGGCCTACTGAGAGCACTGCAATGTCACAAGAGAGCCTGAGAACAACCCAATGTCAAACAGTCATTTACTGGCAAATCTCTGTTCTCATCACCTTTGATTCTCTTAAGTCTAGTTTTTTCTAAAGAGAATTGAATTGGCAAACATTTCTTTTCATATTCACTAAACTAGTTTCTGGCGAATGGTACAATGTATTCTTAAGAAAACATGTCAGTCAAATTGTTAGATTAGTTCTTTAATCTACCCCCACTGAGCCCGAAGACAGCCTTCAATCAGCCCTGACAGAGGAGTGACACTGTTCCATCCTAAGGAAAATGCACGCTGCAATATTCCTCCATATTGAATGTCTAACAACTATCAGTTTCATGAGACACTCTCATATATATGTAGCACATCCCTCACATCCCAATGTAACTTTAATTGTTCTTTTCTTAGTGGAGATTAGAGAAAACAAAACAAAAAAATCAGCTAACATAAACCAGTCATGAAGTATTTACATGGCATTTGGAATGGGAAGAGAGGCTCCTGCTGGCTTATTCTGTATACTCTAATTTATCAAGTTTATGCCTCCACAGTTGCATCCACACAAACGCAAGCGGCAAAACTAACATCCACTTCCCTCTACTTGTTACATACAGATGAGATCAATTTAACAGGCATTGTCTCACTGTCTCCTCATGTCAGACACTGGGTTAGCAATGTCACATTTACATTAAGTCACGTGATACTGTCACTACCGTCAAGCTTCTTGCTTGTATCAATTATGTTCATGACATGATTACTAGTCAGCTCAATCTCCTTCAATTGTTGCAGAGAAAATAAAGGTTAAAGTTCAAGTTTCAATCTGCAGTTGAAGACCTTCAAAGGTTTGGCCTTAGATGTATCTCCTAGATTAAACATTGAGCCAAACTGGATGTTTTCTCTAGTTTATTCCCTCAAAGGACACCCTAAATAATCTAATTCTACTATATCTGTATCATCTACCTCATCTGGCATTTTTCACCTTCAACCCTCCATCTCCATTTCTGTCTATTGAAATTTTAATAATCATTTTTAAATGTGTGATAGTTGTTATTTTGTTGTGTACATTTAAAATAATAAAATAGTATATTAATGCTAAAATCTCCCTCTTTCACATTTTCATTTCCTTAAATTATAGATTTATACATTTCTGATGGGAGCATACACAGACTGTAGCCACTTTGTGTAAGTAGCTGCATTATTATAAGACTTACCTTGCTTCTTATTTTGTTTCTTGAGAGACAGGAGGTGAGGGAATCTCACTGTATAGAGTATAGTGAAGACTGGCTTTGAATTTTCAATCTTCCTGCCTCAGGAGGATTACAGGTGTGTGTCATCACATCCAGTTTATTAATCCTATTATAAAAGCTCAATTTCAAAGTAATGTTTGCCAAAATATTCCCTCCACATAAATCATATAGAAAGATGTTGCACAATAAACAGCCATAAAAGTTAGAAATGTCTCCTTCCAAAGCAAAGGGAAGAATCATTTATTCTGCAGTATAATGAAGATAAATATCTTCCACTGGAGCAGAGGGCAGATTGACTCACTATTCTAAATTGTTTAGGTTCTGTGTATTTGAGAGGCCTTTCCTATAACACGGTTCCCTGTGTAATTTGTGTATGATGCTAGTGAACATTTTATCACAAGCCACAAGCATCCGTGCACATATCATGAAGACTGTTTATTTGTTCTGTTACGTATATGTTGATGAACTCTGCACCAGAGTCACTTTATCTGCATTTGTCACAGGAACAGTTACTGTGTCTGTTAAATTTCTTCACTCCCTTTTTTATTGAGCCAATTGGTTTTGAATTTATTTTCTCATTCTATTTTCCCCCTCCCTTTTTACTACATTTTGTTTCCTTTTTTCATAATTAAAGCAGAAATCTTACATGCAACTTGGAAAAATCCAAATTTAACATCTTTAGTGGCCTTTCAAATAAGCTGAAGACCATGAAACACCTTCAACTTCTCAATACTATTTTTGTGGTTTACATGTTATATTCTTCTTAGCTCTACCTTGTTATTAAACTTGTTGTTATTGTTGTCATTGCAAATCAATACTGTTCATTTAGATTGATCTACAAGTATACCAGTTTTCCTCTAGGATATCCTTTCTTTCTTCTGAGATTGTTTTTCTTTTTTCATTTTCTTTTTATAGAAACTCCTTAAGAGTATCTTCTAGTGTTGCATAAACATACACATGTGTTAATACTATAACCAATACTAAGAGGTAAATCAGTTCAATATACTATTCAAGACCTATCATTATTTTCTCTCAGTCCTTAGAAAACATTATTCCCTTATGTGGCAGTTGGTGCTGCTTAAAGGAATCAGCTGTCAGTCAACTTTTTTGTAGATAATGTCTTTGTCTATGGCTTCTCTGAGACCTTCTGTGATTTGGCAGCCATTTGTACTTTCTCAGCTTACTTCAAAGACTTAACTGAATCTTAGAAAATGCTAACACAAATATACAGTTCCTACCGTGTCATAGTATAGCTTAAAATTTTCAACTTTATGGTAGAAAAAAGGCCACATGTTAGAAGTAAAAACTGTACTTGTAATTTGAATTTTCAACTTATCGAAGTCCAACAACATTTGATGTAATATCCTCCTGTGGTCCTGGGCAGTGGCAGCTGCAGCCGCTTCCAGCAAGACCTGTGTGCACAGGGTAAACAGCCCATGCTCAATGTGTTGGTAGCTTTGATGTGTTAAATCCATCTGTGATTTAGAATGTTCTCAATTTACTATGAATTATGAGAAGGTAATCCCATCAAAAGTCAAAAAAGCATCTATATGTATGCTAATAATTGTCAAGGATGGAGATGATATTACGCTTTCCCTACTCATTTTATACGGAGTGTGGATACTCATTAACACAGGGAATATCCTACCCAGTGTCATTCCTTGTCATTGCAATTCTGCACTTGTCACCAGACTACTGAACTGTGGAGACTCAAATGAGAATATGATTCATGGAGATGCTAAATAAATGTGCAGACAAATATATTTCTGAAAAGATGGAGTAAGAAAAAATTTAAGCAGTATAGTAAAAGGAAATGAAAACCCAAATGGTGCAAAGTAGCTCGTGCCTGCAATCCTAGCCACTCAAGAGGCTGAAATTGGAAGGATTGCAGTTTTAAGCCCACTGGGAAAATAAATTAGCAAAACCCCATCTCAGCCAAGGAAGAGCTAGGTGTCATGGTGTGTACCTAAAATCCCACCTACGTGGGAAGAAAAAAAGTAGAATTACTATCCAGACTGGCCAGGACAAAAGACAAGACTCTATTGGAAAAAAATAACAAATAACAAAAAAATAACAAAAATAAAAAAATAACCAAAGTGAGAAGGGATTGGGGCATGGCATAACTGGTAGAGCACCTACCTTGAAAACAAAGTACTGAGTTCAAGGCCCAGTACTCAGTGGGTTTATGAGATCACAAATAAAATATTTTACGTTTTTTTTTCAGTCTCAGAGCAATAGATGGTTTTGAAACAAATAATCAAAATACAATGAAAAACAAAAACGATGATTGATAAACTGCTTTATTCTGCTCTTCCTAAAGTATTTCTTTTTATTTAAAAAAATCCGAATTCAGCTTTCATCATCTAGTTCCTGAATGCCAAAAGGTCTGAAAAGCCTTAATGACTGAAAAGCTAATGAGTCCATGCACCCGTGTGCAGCACTTTTCAGCTTGAAAGCATTTTGTGAACATTGGCTAATTAATCTTTACAACATCCCACTCAGAAAGGGAGTTAAACTGAAAATCATTAAACAATATAAAAAAGTCACTTTAGCTCTGGAAACTCATGAAAGTATCATTAATAAGCATAAAATCTGAGCATTGGGCCTTCCATCAATGTACTAAAGAAAGACAGTAGGTGGCCAGCCTTTTCAAACTTGCAAACCACAGAGAAAGGCTATTAAAGCCCCAAGGTCTGGTCTAGTCCAATTATGCATCATTAAAGAATGCTGGAGGTCTTTGCTGGGGACTTGCAGAGGAACCTGGGGCCATGCCCTTTATGGACTCCACTCCTGGAAGGCAAAACAGCATGAAAAGCAGCATCACTGTCAACTAAATGAATGGGTGAGAGAAACTATTTCCATCACCAGTCCTTGTCTCCCTTTGTGCAATTGTAAACTCTACCCAGAGTTCCTTCTGCCTTCAGGCACAAATTGTGAGGCCACGCTTCCCTGATGCTAGGCCCACTGGTTTGGAACCAAAGATGGTTTATGAGAATTATAATTCAAACACTAAATAAACTAGAGTTATTTAAAAAATAATGTATCAAACTATGAAAAAGCCACATTATTTCCATGTAATGAGACAATCTCATAAATACTTTAGAAATGAAGTGTTTTATTTATTGTAGAGATACTGTACAGAGGGGTTACAGTTACATGAGTAGGAAAGGCAATGAATACATTTCTTGTCGAGCATTGGTACCCTTCCCCTGTTGTTGTCCCACTATCCCTTCCCATTTCCCCCCCCCCCCCAAGTTGTAACATTTGTTTCCAATGTATTGCCTTGTGGGTATCATTGCTGCAATGGGTCATCTTGTGTTCTTCTTTCAGCATTCTGTTAATCTCTTCCCCTCCCCTCACCAGATTAGACAAATGTATGTACAAGATGCAGGGTACAAGCTGGGTGCTGGCGTCTCACGCCTGTAATCCTAGCTACTCAGGAGGCTGAGATCTGAGGATCACAATTCAAAGCCAGCCTGGCCAGGAAAGTCCGTGACCCTCTTATATCCACTAAACCACCAGAAAACTGGAAGTGGCGCTGTAGCTCAAGCGGTAGAGCGCTGGCTTTGAGCTGAAGAGCTGAGGGACAGCGTCCAAGAGAGTTCAAGCCCCACTACCAAAAAAAAAAAAAAAAGATGCAGAATACCAAAATCAAGTACAGTGACAACAAGGGATATTCCATAGGGGAAAGAACATAAAGGAAACAAAACATCACATACTACATTTAAAACAGTAACAACAAAGACAGATATCTTGTGTCCATATCTTGGGGTTCATTTCACTTAGCCTCATCTTATATGGACATATGTACATACCTGGCCATAAAATATCAAAAAGAAAAAGTACCCATATTTTCACCACTCAGGTGTAAATACTACTGACATTTTGGAGTATGTCACTTACATTTTCTTTTCTTCCCTGGCCCAAAACTAACTGTTTCTTCATGTAATATTTTATCTGGTTTTTTGTTTTATTAGGCAACTATCACTTATTTTAACAAATTTCTATGGAAGCAATATATCCAATTTCATGGTCCAACAAAAGAAAATGTATACAAAAAGTTAGATTAGTAGTGGCTTGTGCTAGCAGTGGTAGCAGGATAAACTGTAAATGGTCTCAGGAGGATTTTGGAGGGACCTGTTCTAAAATTGATTCATTGAGATGGTCCCACTACTCATATAATTAGGAAAATTAATTGTTCACTTGAAATGGATTGGTTTTATTATATGTAAAATATACTGCAATAAAGTTGTTCAAATTACTATTATAAATATTACACTGGTATGGATCAATGTAATTTACTTAGTCGATCATATAACGTTGGACATTTAGGTCATTTCCAGTTTCAGATGAACAATCCTGTGGTTAAACAGCCTCATAATTAAATCTATGTATCCATAACTAAACATTCTTAGACTAATGCCCTATTATTGGAACTTACTTATTTTATTCAACACACATATGTATCCCCATTAGGTAATATTTTATATGCTTTATTAATATTAAATCACTGATACATTTTATTTTTAAAATAATGATTAGCAATGCACACATTTTTACTTTTTGTTTGCTAAAAAATATATAGAAGTTTGCCAGGTGCCAGTGGCTCATGCCTGTAATCCTAGCTACTCAGGAGGCTGAGATCTGAGGACTGCGGTTCAAAGCCAGCCCAGGCAGGAAACTTGTGAGACTCTTATCTCCAATTAACCACCAGAAAAACAGAGTTGGCATTGTGGCTCAAGTGGGAGAATGCTTGCTTTGAGCTGAAGAGCTGAGGGACAGTGCCCAGGCCCAGAGTTTAAGCCCCAATACCACCACCACCAACAAAAAAAATGTATAGAAGTTCATATAAAATTCTCTTTTCATTCCTTGTCTGACTTACCAACCAACCAAGGAATAGTGCCTCCCAGCCTTTGCAGTGTATTTTTCTTTTCTAATGAACTTTATAATAAACCGCCAAAACTAGATATTGGGAGGTGATTATAAACACAAACAAGATTATACTATGAGTTATTCTCTATATCTTTTATTTATTTAAGAATATATCTTGGAAATCTTCATATGTCAACTCAAAGAGATCTATCTTCTTGGTATATCTCTGTGAAATACTCTAAGGGGTGGATTTATCAATTACTAGACATTAATTTTTCCCAATTTTTCTCTATTACACAGTATACTGGTGTGAACTTTCTTACAAATATAGCTTTTTACACATAGAAAATTAATTCTCTTGGACATATTCCTAGAAGTTAAAACTTAATGATGAAGAAATCCATGCATTAAAGTATTTTCATAAGTACTGCTCAATCATTGACTAAGAGTGGTTCTACCAATTTATATGTCCACTAACAGTAATCCGAATATTCATTTACCCACTCACACCACAGTGACGTTGTCATTGTTTTTAAATCTCAACTATTAGAAAGATAAAAGCTAATGCTCATTTTACCTTAATATATGCTTCTTTGATTACTTCTTTGATTGACTCTTTTTCATAATTTTTAATATATTTTTAATTATGTCTTTTGCTTACCTTTATAGTGGTTATTCATGTATTTTTATTGCATAACAAATTTTTTATGTTTGAAGAATATTAACCATTCTCCATGTTACAAAGAATGTAAACTTGGTTGTCAGAGATTGTTATCTGTAGTTCAGTAGATCTACAAGCTACAATTGCTTTTCTAAGATAAATAAATATAATGGCTCAGTAAACTTGGCCTCTTCTCTCTTAGTGTGAAGAGCTTTCCTAAAGATAGCTACCTATAGAATTCTGTCCAAGTTATTTTTATAAGCAGGTTGACCTACATAACTCATCCTGCCCATTTTTTCCATCTGTCTCTGTAACTTACAGCTCCTGCAAGAAGTCAGCTTGAGACACAGTTTGATAGGAGTATTACTGACCTTAGTTACCAAGTTCATTATGATTCCCCACTGATCCAGCCAAGGTATAAATGCAGGAAGCTATGCTATGTGGTAATTTAGGGTATCAATACCCTGAGGCTAGAAAAACCTTATTATATCCCAATCATCCTGTATGAATGGAAAAAAAAAGTCCTCAGACTATTTTCTGGAGAGAAACACATTGTTTTTCTTTCAATTTGAAAAGTATCCATACTGTTTCCATGAGTAAGTATCATGAGCCTACCTTTCTCTCTCATTTATCTCATTATTGCTGGTCTTATACTACTGGGCATTTTATATCAATGGAATTGTAAAATATGTAGGTTTATGTGCTGTTTTTATTTAGTATATTGTTTTGTGTGTGTGTGTGTATGTGTGTGTGTGTGTGTGTGTGTGTGTGTGTGTGTGCATGCGTGCGCACGTGTGTATGTGCTAGTACTAGGTCTTAAATTCAGGGCCTCATGCTCTCACAAAATACTAACACTCTATCACCTGAACTATTCCTACAGTTCTGGCATTTTGTTGGTCCCTTGGAGATAAGAGTCCCTGGGGTGTTTGACAGGGCTGGCTTTAAACTGTAATCCTCCTATGTCTCTAAACTTACTTTCTCTCCGTGACCTCTGTCAACTTCCAAGCCCAGGTTTCAATCTCTGATCTCTGAAAATGTTGCTTCTTCTATTTTTATAGTCTAGTTTTAGTATTTTTGGTGGTAGATTGAACTGAACTCCAATTTCAACCATATTAATCAAACAGGTACCAAAGTCTTCTCTTCTCATCTATGTACTTAATAGTCACCTATGAGATGCTTCTGCAAGTTGGCTCTCTGGATTTGACCTTTTCCCTGTGCATTTCACATTGCCAGGTGACCACAGGACATCACATTCATCACACCCATTTCAAAACCAAAGGTATCATCATAATCTCCTTGGCCTCCCAAAGAAAGAAGATATTCCTCTAATTTGGCTCTGTGTGTGCCAAATAAACACTTTTTTCATATCACCCAGTTTCAAATCCTGGAATCATCTTTGCTTGCTATGTATATACAGGCATAAACAAGTCATAGCAATTAGGCAGCTTTTGAAACTTCCATACCCTTCCGGACTATGGCACAACTTACACCATCTCTGGTAACAATCCCTGAAGATTATGGGCCATCATTACCATAGTCAATAATCTTTGCTTGTCCAGAAATGCCATACATTTAAACATACTCTATGTCCCAATGGAACCTGCTATTTTCCAAGGGTAAGAAATACTATAAATGTCTTATACTCAATTTTAACTCATTTTTTTAAAAAAGCTACCTTTGTATGAACATTTTATACCACCTGCAGTATTTTTTTCAAAAAATCTCATTAGGAGTACATCAGAAAGTATCTCCATTACTGAAAAATATGGTGTAGTATGTTATAGATGCTTGAAGAAAACATAATAATCTTAAGAAGAACAGTGAGGAAATATAAAATTGCTATTCAGAGACACAATATTCAGAGGGGATTCTTCTACTTGTATAACTTTTTATTTTTTTCTGTTTTGCAAAAATAATTCATCATCAAAATGCAATACCAATGACATTGATAATAAACTGTATTTTTTTAATTTCGAGTAATATTCTCCAGTGAAGTTTGAAACAGAATTAAAAAATATATACTATTAATAATTAATTATTATAGTATCATAAAGTAAATACTATAAATATAAAAGCCTAGATCAAAGGCATAAGTTGTATCTACAAAAGACACAAATGACTACTCAGATACTTGACCTTTAAAGTTTTGCCTAACAACAAACAATTTTATGCAGGTCTAATCATTTACCAGAATGTGATATGAAACTTCTCTAGAAAAAAGACATTATCTGCGTAGTTCATGAGTAATTGAGTAATATTTCTCATTTTGTATTTTAAAACAGCCTAGTGTTGGAACTGGAAAATTATCTTCACAGAAAAAATGCCTTATGGTCCCCATCACACATTCTACTTTTTGCTCATAGTCAGTCTATACATGCACGGTTTCATCTTAAGGTGCTATTTTTCTTCTTAGACATAACAAGCTTTCATTATTCTTAGTTTTAAGAATGAGGGAAATGATCATTCTCAACAGCAAAATCAAGCTACTAAGTGTCCAATATAATAAATTTACCCAATATAACTTATTTGGAAAATTTATCATTAATCTTTATTTTTCAGGATAATATCAGTGTTTGAAATTTCCTAAAATTTGACATCTATCTCTAAAAATATTCTTAAGTTCCTAAGAACATTAGGCAGATCTTTCTGAATACCAAGCACAATATCTGGTACACAATAGATATATACATTCTATATGCTCGTTAAATAAAAGAATCAATTAATAATTTGGTGCCAATGTATCTTCTGCATTCATGATTAAAATTTTTAATACTTCCAAATTTCCTGTAAAAAATATGTTAAGCTCTGACTTTACAAAGTGACACAGTGCAAAAAGGGTAAGGATTCTCAATGTGCCCAGGGAAAGCAGCATTATGACAGGAAACAGAGTAGCTGTGGCGGGCAGACTAAGCTAGTTTTCTAGGAACAAAAGCTAAAACAACTAAAAAAGCCTGTATTGAGCTCAACTGCAGATCTAAGAGGATGTTGGCTATTAAAGATGCAAGCATTCCGAACTGAGTGGAGACCAGAGAGAGAAACAAGCAATCCCATTCGAATCTTCAACTTTTGTTATGAAAACAATAAAAGATGAAGTCAAATTTTTAATGATACCCTGTAAAATATCTAATAAAGCCTAAAAATGTTATACATAAAAAATACATTGACCAGACCAGAAATGCAGATGTTATTTTATTCTAAAATGTAATTTCCTATTTAATAGGTAACACAACTTGAAAGAAAAACAGTTACAGATCTTCCCCATCTCTTCTTTTTTTTTTTTCTTCTTCCTCTAAAGGGAAAGTTCAAAATGAGAGCCCTGGCCTTACATTCTTGTCCTTACTTACTGACATCAACAGTAACTATATTTGGAACTTCCATCTATATATTATAACAACCATGGCCACTATTAAATCAGAGCCTGGCCCAAACTGGTGCTGCAAAAATGCTGTCTTCCAAGTAGAGTTTCAATAATGCAGTTACAGGGCAGAATTTTTCTTATTAATATCTTGGTAAATCTACTCTTCCATGTGAGTTTTTATTAGATGCTTGTCAATTGACCATGAGAATTAGACAAGGCTGAAAGAATTTATAAGATGCAGTGTCAAATCCATAAAGAGAGTATAAAATCAATCACTGATGCAATATTATTTTTTCTCTCTCTACAAGATAGTATAGAAAGTTTTTCATAAAAACAGTTCTTAATTTGCTCATATGCACACACACACAATATATACACAATATATATGTGTGTGTTTGTGTGTGTCTTCATGGTTTTATGTTTGCTTACATTCCACCTGTTGTTGACCTTTCTTTTAGGCATAATACCAAGGAAGAAAGGGTGTGGTGCCAGTCTCATACAGAGAAGGAGCAACTTATAGATTATCCCATATTTCCTTGTTTTGAGAGAGATTAGAAAAACAACAAAAAGTGAGTCCTTCGATAGCTCAGTTGGTAGAGCGGAGGACTGTAGAGGAGAAAAACAACAAAAAACTCTCTGAACCTATATCAGTTTAGAACATTAACAGAAACAAACCAAACACCACATATCATTAGAAGCATTATTTATGCTGTATTGTTAGTAGCATCCTCACAACACATACCAACATTCTTAGTAAATGCTTCTAAGCAACTTCAGGAGACTCCTTTTTATTTCTAGAAAAATATCCTTGAGTTATCATCTGTGCTTCTACCCACATTTTAAAAATTGAAATGGAATTCTAATATTCTAGTCTTTGTTTTATAATACTATAATGATAAGGAAAGTTTGTAGCAAAATACTAGCTCCAGACTTTTTCTACACTATTACTAAGAAAAAATTCTATGTCTAATGAAATCAACTTAATATTTCACTAACAACAAAATTTTGATTCACTGATACTTAATTTAATATGTCCTCACTGTTTACTTAATGTCAGTGGATAAAACTCAAGTAAACAAGTAGGAAATAAGGAAACTTGAGAGCAAACAGCTCCAGGCAATGACTCATGGAGATTCAAACAGGAAATGGATCAAGTTCCAGCTTTGGGATTGTAAAGGTTTGAAGGAAAAAAATAAAAACGAGTCCTAAAACTGTTCCAAAGGAGAATTGATGATTGAAATATTGAATATTTTCAATATTCCCTAACTATTTATTGATTTTATTTAACTATAATGGTAAGAACAAAATCTTACGTATTACTTATCTGGGCTTTGGGTGGGAGGGCGGGGATTGCTTGCTTGCTTATTTCCTCCACTCAGTCTAGCAGTACTCATACATTTCTGGACAGACATAGCTAAAATCTCTGACCACTATGAGGACATGAAGGACTTAATTACCCTGTGAAGTTTTCATTCCAAGTCAATAAGAAATCAGCTGCACCATGTAAATAATCTCTTTACTAGTCTTCCTGTTTCCAGTGTTTCTCCGGTGACTTCTGCCCTCCTTTTTGTCATCATTTACATCCTAGGTCTGACTGTGTCATCTCCTGCCTAAACATACTCATCAGCTCCCTAGTGCCTGCCAGCCAGTCCTTCCATCCCTTCACAATCCAGCCCTAACATTGACTGAATTCTCTTTGTCTACCAGTCCTCAGACAATTAGGATGTGTACTTACAAAATAAAATATAAGGCCATACATTATTGGAGGGTTTTGGTTTTTGTTGATATTTGGTTTTGTTGAAATTGAGTCTCACTATATAACCTAGACTAGACTGAAAGCTTTAACTTCCCGCCTTGGCCTCTCAAGTCCTGAGATTATTTGTTCAAAAGGCAGTGGGGGAGTGATCCAAGATGGCCAACTGGAGACAGTGTTGTATCACAACCCTTTTTTCTCAATCAAAACTATAAAGGTCTAATCCAGCTCAAGAGTGGACAATAGGCAAAAAAGCAAGCAGTCAGAGACTACCACCAATCGAGAAACATCGATATTTACATCTCAGAAAGAGGAGAAAAAGCAACAAAGAAAATACCACGTCTGCAGAACCAGAGCTGAAGAAGTGGGGTACAGCCTCCAAATGGCCAATACTTCTGCACCATGCAGTACAGCCCGCTGCTTTGACTCGACTCCCCACCTCCTGCCCTAACTGATTGCCATACAGGATGGACCCAGACATGCCACTGTTGTCACACTGCAACACAGAATAGTAATCCAAGGAAAAGCCAGCATGTGTGGGACATAGGAAAGCGGCAGAAGGAACAGAAACAAGAGTCAACATTCTGAGCCTGGAACTAAGAGACCACATCTGTCTGGTTCAGCCTCCTACTAACCAGGTGAGAGATTGGTGCTAGTGGGGAGCTCAGGACAAAGGACAAAATTTTGTACTTGGAACTTGGTGCTTGGGGGAGCCCTGAACAAGGAATAATGCTTTGTGCTCAGAACAAAGAGACTGTGCTGGTTTTCAATAAAGAGAGAGAAGCTCTGAAAAATGACCAAATGGAAGCCAGATAAATAAAAAATAAAGTAGAAAGCCTCTCCAGCAGAATAGATGACATGGACAGAGTCTTGAGACTTGAAGACAGAGTAAATTTAATAGATAGAAAGGAAGTAAGCATACAAATAAAAATCCAAGCAACAGGAAAGAAGTTTGGAAGAACTTAAGAATCAATCAGAAAAAAAAAGACATAAAAGAATCAATCAGAAGACCTAATTTGTTCCTGATGGGTATAGAAGAAGGAGAGAAGAAGCAACTAAAGAGATAGGAAATATATTTAACAGAATTATAGCAGAAAAGTTACTAAACATTCAAAAAGAAAAGTCAATTTAGGTACAGACTGTTAAAACACTCAACAGGCCAAATAAGAAAAAAGCCTCCAACTACTACGCTGTGATCTAAATTTGCTCAGTAGAGAACAAGGAGAAGATACTTAATGCAGTTAGAGAGAAAGGACTGATTATCTATAAAGGAAAATTGATCCGAATAACTGCAGATTTAAAAGCAAGGAGGGCTTAGCATGATATATGCCAAGCATTGAACACAAACAGCTATCAAATAAAAATACTGTAGTCATCCAAACTTTTGTTCATGACTGAAGGGCAAATAAAATCATTTTATTATAAACAATAACTAAAACAATACCTCACACCAAACCAGCACTATACAAGATATTCAAAGATGTCCTATGTACAAAAAATCAACAAGAACACAAAATAGGCAGAGAAAACAGATCTACCAGATAGATATAGTAAGAAGATAGATTCAGACCAGCAGAAGAGACGCATCCACTAAAAGTGAGGGTAACATGACAGGAGTTATCACATACTTCTCAGTGAGCTCAATTCTCCAATCAAAAGACATAGAGTAGTTGGATCAAAAGTTGACACCCATCCATTTGCCTGCAGAAGATACATCTTATTAACAAAACTAGATATCTACTTAATGTGAAACGCTGAAACAAAGTCTTTCGTGCAAATGGCCCTCATAAACAGGCCAGAGATAAAACACTTATATCACATAAAACAGACTTCAAATTAAAATGAGTAAAAGAAGGCAAAGAAGGGCATTGCATATTAATAAAAGGAACTCTCAGTTAGGAGGACTGACAATTGTAAACATCTATGCACCAAATACTTGAGCTCCAAATGTCATCAAACAAATACTAATTCACCTAAAAACACATATAGATCCAAATACAGTGATTGTTGGTGACTTCAACACACCATTGCTACCTTTGGATATATTCTCTAGGCAAAAACTCATCAAAGAATCCTTAGGGCTGAATAACTGCATTGACTAGCTAGACCTAACAAAATCTACAGAGTCTTTCACCCTCCAGTGACACAATATACATTTTTTTCAGCAGCCCATGGAACATTCTGAGACCATATCCTAGATCACAAAGCAAATTTCTACAAATTCAAGGAAATCAAAATTATTCCCTGTATACTATCTGACCAAAACAAAAAACAGTTGGAGGTCAACAGCAAAAGGCATCACAGAAAATACTCAAACTTATGGAAATAGGAAAATATTTTTATTGTGAAAATACCATACAGAGGGGTTACATTTACATGAGCAAGGTAATGAGTACATTTCTTATCAAGCATTGTTGCCTCCTCCTTTGTATCCCCTTTCCATCCCTTCCCATCCCCACTCCCGTCCCCACTCCGTTCCCTCCCCCACCCCATCCCTGCACCAAAGTTGTAAAATTTGTTATTCACTAATGTCTTGTACATCTCATTGTTGCAATTGCTGAATGATCAGTGGAGCATTGAAGAAATAAGAAGGAAAATTCAAAAGTTTCTATAATTCAATATAATTTATATTTAATTTAACACAAAAAGCACCAGCTCCTCTGGGACACAGAAAAGGCAATAACTCAGAAGAAAGTTTATAGCTATAAGTGCCTTAATCAACAAATTAGAGAATTATTCTCATGATGCACATCAAGCTCCTAGAAATACAAAAAAAGAGCCAAACCCAAAGCCAGTAGATGGAAAGAAATGATAAAAATTAGATAAGTAATAAACAAATTAGAGACTAAAACACATAAAAAGAAGCCTGGCACTGGGGGCACATGCCTGTAATTCTAGCTACTCTGGAGGCTGAGATATGAGAATCATGGCTTGAAGCCAAACCAAACAGAAAAGTCTGTGAGTTGGTTCTATATCTTAGCTATGGTAAATAATGCTGCAATAAACATAGTTGTGCTGGCAGCTTTAGTATGGTCTTGTTTGTGATCATTTGGGTAAATGCCCAAAAGTGGGATTGCTGGGTCATAGGGGAGCTCTATGTGGAGTCTTTTGAGGAACCTCCATACTGCTTTCCAAAGTGGTTGAACAAGTTTACATTCCCACCAACAATGCAATAGGGTTCCCTTCTGTCCACATCCCCTCCAGCATCTGTTGTTATTAGAGTTCTTGATTATAGCCATTCTAACTGGGGTGAGTTGGTATCTCAATGTTGTTTTGATTTGCATTTCTTTTATGGCTAGAGAGGTTGAGCATTTCTTCATGTGTCTTTTGGCCATCCTTCTTTCCTCTTCAGAGAAGTTTCTCTTTAAGTCTTTAGCCCACTTATTTATTGGGCAGTTGTTTCTTTAAGGATTTGTTGTTGGGGGATTTAATTTTTTGAGTTCCAGGTATATTTTAGATATGAGACCCTTATCCGTTGTAAGGCTAGTGAAGATCTTCTCCCAATCCATGGGCTTTCTATTGATCTTGCTAGCTATGATGCCCCTCAGTAGATGAATGGATGAAGAAAATGTGGTATATATACACAATGGAATTCTATGCCTCCATCAGAAAGAATGACACTGCTCATTTGTTAGGAAATGGAAAGACTTGGAAAAAATTATAGTAAATGAAGTAAGCCAGGCCTAAAGAAACATAGGTCTCATGGTTTCCCTTATTTGCAATAACTAGTATATGTCTGAGACAAGCAGAAAAGATCAGATAAGTTGATGTTAGGTGAAATGAACCCCAAGATAAGTAACCAAATGTTTTTTCTTTCTTGCGATTGTTTCTAACATGTTTATGATTTCTTTGTTGCTTTATGTTCCTCCCCCACAGTATAACCCCTGCTTTCATTGTATTTGATGTTGGTATAATTTGTGGAAGGGAAGGAAAAAAAACAAATTGTTTAAATATGGATACAGGTGGACCCATTGCAACAATGAGATGTACAAGTCGTTATGTTGAAAAATGAACTTTACAACTTTGGCCGAGGGGGGAGGGGGGGGCAAGAAAGGAGGAGGCTACAATGCTTGATAAGAAATGTACTCATTATCTTGCCCATGTAATTGTAACCCCTCTGTATGGTATTTTCACAATAAAAATTTTTTTAAAAAAGTCTGTGAGACTCTGATCTCCAATAAACTACTCAGAAAACAAAACAGAAGTGGTGCTGTGGCTTAAGTGATAGAGCACTAGCCTTGAACACAAAGAGTCTCAGGGACAGCACACAGGCCCTGAGTTCAGAGTTCAAGTCCCAGGACCAGAAAAAAATGAAGAATTAACAAAACAAAATTAGTTCTTTGAAAAAATTAACATAATTGACAGGATCTTAGTAATCCTGACTAAGAGAAGATGAGAAATCACAGAAATAAATAAAATTAGAGGTGAGAAAGGGAATATCACAACAGAAAAAAAGCAAGATTCATAATATTATAAAGGAATACTTTGTAGACCTTTACAGCAATAAATTGGAAACCCAGCAGAGATAGATACATTACTAATATATCTGAGCCAAGAAGATACAAACCAATTAAATCAATCCATAACAAGCAATAAAATTGAAATGAATGGCTTCCCATCCAAGAAAAGCCAAGAGCTTTCAAGCTATTAGAGCTGATTCAGAACTTTGGTAAAATAGCAGCAGGCTAGAAAATAGACCCATAAAAATCAGTAGATTGGTAACCCTTCTGTATAGTATTTTCACAAAAAAAAAAAAAAAGAAAGAAAAGAAAAAGAAAAAAAAAACAATAGATTTCCCATATGCCAACTTTGAGAAAATCAAGACTGAAATCAGGAAAGTAACTCCATTTGCAATACTCTCTAAAAAGATTAAATACCTAGGAATTAACTTAAGGAAGAATGTGAAGGAGCTCTACAATGAAAACTATAAAAACTTGAAGAAGGAAATTGAAGAAGGCATAGGGAAGTGGAAAGACTTTCTGTGCTTCTGGATTGGCAGAATTAATATTATGAATATGGCAATCATGCCCAAAGAGTTCTACAAATTCAGTGAAATACCCATTAAAATCCCTACATCAATTTTCAACATGATAGAAAAAAATTATCTGGGCATTGGTGGTTCACACCCGTAACCCTAGCTACTCAGAAGGCTGAGATCTGAGGATCATGGTTCAAAGTCAGCCTAAGCTAAAAAGTCTGTGAGACTGGGTTTTGTTTTGTTTTGTTTTGGTCATGGGGTTTGAACTCTGGGCGCGCTGTTCCTCAGCTCTTCAGTTCAAGGCTGGTGCTCTACACTTGAGCCACAGTGCCACTTCCATCTGTGAGACTCTTATCTCCAGTACACTACTCAGAAAAACCTGGAAGTGGCATTGTGGTTCAATTAGTAGAGCACTAGCCTTAAGCTAAAGGAGACAACGGACAGTGCCCAAGCCCTGAGTTCAAGCCACAGGACTAGCACAAAAAGAAAAAAAAGAAAAGAGAAAAAAAAAGCAGTCCAAAACTTCATGTGGAACCATGCAATGCCTTGAATGACAAAAGCAATCCTTAGCAGAAAAAGTTGTGCTGGAAGTATAATAATAGCAAACTTTACACTCTGCTACAGAGCTATAAGTAATGAAAACAGCTTGGTACTGGCACAAAAACAGGCCTGGGGAACAATGGAACAGAAGATGGAGAAATAAACCCATAGACTTATAGCCATCTAATATTCATAATGGAACCAAAAACATGGGTTGGAAGACAACACAAATGGTGCTGGGAAAACTGGATGTACACATGCAGAAAACTGAAGCTAAACCCTTATCTACCACCTTCCACTGGCAGTAATTCAAAATGGATCAAAGACCTCAATGTAAGACCTGAAACTATGAAACTATTATAGGAAGAAATGGAGATGCATTAGGACTTCTTGGCACAAGAAAGAACTTTCTTTTTTTTTTTTTTTTAATTTTATTTTATTTTATTTGAGAACATACTGTACAGAGGGGTTACAATTACAAGGGCAGGATAATGCATACATTTCTTACCAAGCATTGCAGCCTCCTCCTTTGTTTACCCTTCACCTCCCTTCCCAGCCTCCCCCCTCCCCCCCACCCAATCATACCCCCCCTCCCCCCCCACCGACATTGTAAAGCTGGTTTTGACATGACATTTTGTAAAGAAAGAACTTTCTGAGTAAAGATCTAGCAGCACAGCAAATCAAAGAAAGACTTGATAAATGGGATTGCATCTAACTAAAGTTTCTGAATAGCAAAGACATAGCCAACAAGCTAAAAAGATAGCCTATAGAATGGTATAAGATTTTTGCCAGTTACACATCAGAAAATGGCCTACAATCCAGAATGTACAGAATTTTTAAATTGAACCTTCAAAAAACCAACAATCCAATTTAAAAATGGGCTAATGAGATAAAGAAAGTCTTCTCAGCAGAGGAAATAAAAGTGGCCAAAAGACAAATAAATAAATAAATGCTCAACAACTCTGGTCATAAAGGGAATGCAAATCAAAACATTGAGATTACACCTAACCTCAATTAGAACAGCCATTATCAGGAAAACAAACAATAAGAGATGCTAGTGAGGATACTGCCAAAAGGAAACCGTAACACATTGTTGGTGGAAATGTCTGAAGGTTATGAAGGTTTTTCAAAAAACTAAACACAGAACTACTCTATGATCCAGCAATTCTACTCCTGGGCATTTGTCTAAAAGATTACAAACCAGAATACAGTAAAGCCACCAGCACAACCATGTGCAGCAGTATTCACTATCCAAAGTATAGAATCAATCCAGATGCCCTTCAATGGACCAAGGGATCAATGCTATATATATGTCAAGAGAGATATAAAATGGAATTTTACTTCTCCATTAAAAATGATATTGTACCATTGGTAAAAAATGGGAAGTCCAGTAATTCAGGCCCAGAAAGAAAAAGGATGCATGTTTTCCTTCATATGTGGAAGCTACATTTAGCTTATAAACTTAAAAGCAAGTATGTTGGGTGATATACTAGTGTATATAATTAATACAAATGTATTTACTGAAATATGGGACATTTGAGGAAGAATTCAGTGTAATTCCTTAGAAAGGCAACCTCAAAGTTCCACAAAATAAACACCAGGAAGCAGGTATTTGAAAGAGGTGGGGTGGGGTCAAGGGGAAAGGAGTAGACAAATGAAAAGGAGAAGAGGCAGTCAAGAATTCTATGCATAGCCTACAAAATTAAGAGTGAGGGAAGGGGCAGGTTGGGAAGGGAAGGGTGAGAATGTTGAAAGGGGTGACATTGATCAAGATGCATTGTGTTCATAAAATGCTTTGTTAAATGGCAACTCCTTATACAACTACTTAAAGATAGTAACATTAAAGTTAAAACCCATCAGTTTTTTTTTCTAAAGGCAATGGTATAAGAGCTAATTGAACTTTTTAGGCCAGATTTAGCATTTTAAATACTCTTGCTTCCTTGGTTATTCCACTATTATTTTAGAAAATTTTGCCCTTATGTAAATCTTGTTTTTTCTGGTACTTAAGTCAAATTAGTAAAGCTTTCTTTCTTTCTTTCTTTCTTTCTTTTTTTTGTCGGTCGTGGGGCTTGAACTCTGGGCCTGGGCGCTGTCCCTCAGCTCTTCAGCTCAAGGCTAGCGCTCTACCACTTGAGCTACAGTGCCACTTCCGGTTTTCTGATGGTTTATTGGAGATAGGAGTCTCACGGTCTTTCCTGCCTGGGCTGGCTTTGAAACGCGATCCTCAGATCTCAGCCTCCTGAGTACCTAGGATTACAGGCGTGAGCCACCAGCGCCCGGCAAGTAAAGCTTTCTTAAGAACATGCTATCCAGTCCAAATATCCTGGGTTGATTTTGTTCCATGAAAGTGAGAGGAGGATGAACATGCTCCTCTTAACCATTAGGTAATAGAAAGAACTGAACTCTTGTCATCCTCCAGAATACCAGGCCATTTGTTAAGAGTAAAGCTGTTCTGTGAGGCAGCTGGTAGTAAAAGAGTTAAGAGTCATGTTTGGAAAGATTTCCAGAAAAACACATTTTTTTTCTTCTTATTTTGTTGCTGATAACGTATGAGACCACTGGTAAATGGGAACATAAAAGAACTGTTTTGGTATCCCAAGTTTTGCATTAATTGCTCTACTTTTACAAAAGAAGTACTAGTATTAACTACTTTCTTAACGGGAAGGTATTTCAAAGCTTTGTGTTATGATTGAAAATGCTACCAAGTTCACCATCTATTATTACAGTAGATTTTAAAAGCACATAAGAAAGACAAGATATCCCTTAGAAAGTCTTATCTAATGAATACTTATAAAACTACATGACAATCATTTCACAGAATATGAAGGTCTTATTTCTGTGATTCTAATAATAAAACTGTAATGAGAGTTCAGTATCTCCAGTTCCTGTATAAGATATGGTTCTACCTTCTGACTGAAAGTGAAGAATTGGCTTTGCTCAAAAGAATAGGATAATCCAGTAATAAATCTTAAAGTCATGTTTTCAATTTTTATATTTCACCAAATGAAGGCATTTGAGAACCTTGAAAATGCAAACTATGTTTATTTTAGCTAATGTAGAGGGATAAATAGGGGTGAGGGGAAGGGAGAAAAAAGCTACAACATATTGAAATCTCCTTCTTCAGGAGACTTGCTAAGGAATCTAAATTTGGAGCAGGGGGAAAAAAATGAAGCTATCTAACTCTTCTCCAAATAGGGATCAGCATAGGTTCTCTTGCACTATCCAAGTCTCCTGCTCCCATTTTGAATGCTTGTTGCCTCTCCTCTAAAAGAGCAATCCGCACCAGCCTGCAGGGGCTCAACTTCATTTTCCTCTTTGCTCAAGAGGAATGCATACTCTCTGGAGTTTGGAGACTATATTTAGAAAGTTAACATTATTTTAAATTTTATTTTATCGTAAAGATGCTGTACAGAGGGGTTACAGTTCCATGAGTAAGGTAATGAGTTCATTTCTTGTCAAGCATTGTTACCCCCTCCCTCGTTGCTCTCCTACTATCCCTTCCCACCACCTCCCTCACTCCTTCCTCCACCTCTGAAGTTGTAAAATTCACATTTTTTGATTAGTTAATAATCTCTATCACTGCATAAAACGTTCAGGAACACCAATTTGATATAGGTCAGTAAACTATTTATCTAGAAACTGCATTAAGCATGTGAATTGAAGACAACTATATAGTACTTCAAATACACAAATCCAAAACCTGTAGTACCCTAAAGAATCCATCTGTATTGTAAGGCCTCCTTGGGTACTTTTGTGTTTATCTTCCTTTGCTTTGAATATTTGTATGTATGATGCTTTCTTGAGTTTCTTTTGGATATATTCTCAATTACATGACTTTGAGAGGGGTTTTACATGGTGAGTGTGGAGGTATGGGAACAGCCAATTTTGTAGTTGACTAAATTCTATTTCAAATTCCTTCCCCTCCCCTCCCCCCCCTCGCCCCCCCCCCCCCCCCCCCCCCGCTCTCCATCAGGCTCTCAGTGCAGAAATTACAAGGTAATTACTTTTCTTCCACTCTGATCTTGTGTGGGAATTTAAAGACAGCAATGGGATTTGTAAATATGTAACTGTTAGTTGATTCTATCTTTGTGCATATTACCTACTTAATACACCATGGTTCCAGTATAAATATGATTATAATAAAATGCACTTCCCTGACAAGAAACAAGAATGCATCACCATTTAAAGTTTGACAGAATAAGTGTAGGTGGTTCACTTTGTCAGTATCTCTCTGTGATTTGGTAGTTAATACTTTAGATTTCTGAGGGCTGTTTAAAGCTTATTCTTTAAGGTTTAAATTGATCAATCAATTATGTGCAATTTAACAGATATCTCACAATATCATTATTCATTTGTGCTGCTGGTCACAAAATGTCTAATGTTTCTGAAGCTAATTTTTCTGATAAATTTTAGACATATTTAATTTCTCAACACGTTCCCTTAGTGCATGCAGTAGAGAAATAGCCCATATATGCAGCACAAGCTGACAAATACGTTTTTAGCAACTGGACAATGTAATCACTAGCCAATACTTGTAGAAAGTGACTGGATAACAAAGTAAATACAGACAAGATATAGAAAAACTATAGTCTTGGTATAAATCTCAGCATGTCTTGTAGAGGAAGTCCAGGTAAAGGCAAAAGCTGCAATTAGATAAAAGCAAAATAATGAATACTTAGCAAACTCTGGGTCTCAACTCTCTTCTACCTACAAATAAGAGAAGAGTAGAAAAGACAGGACATCTCATCCACAACTACACACAGGAAATCTATTAAGTTCCATGTATAGGAGAGTTGGTGACTTGGCCAAAGAAGAGAAGATAAAGTCATTGACTAGTCATTTTGAGAATCTTGAGCAAAATACAAATGCTAGTCCCTCTGATTAACATAACCTGAATCCCAAAGAGAACCCATGAACATGCTGAGGTTCTCTGAAGATCCAGAGTATTGGAGAGAGCTTAGAGCCTCAGCTACTCTTTAAGGCTTAACTTGAAAAACTCCCTAACTTTCACATTAAGGAAGGCCCACACTGTGGCTCCTTAGCCAGTATCAGCTTCCCTTGGGACTCACAAGTAAACATGTTAATTTCTATACTTTTCACCATCAAAACTACTTTTTGTTCTTTTTTTGGTTACAATGTTTTACAATGCTTTAAAATCTCTATCCATCTCTTGTTGGGTTTCGCTGTCATAGCTTTAAAAAATTTTTAAACTTAATTTTTGACAGCTATGGGCTTGACCACAGGGCCTGGGTGCTGTCCTTAAGCTCTTCTGTTCAAGGCTAGCACTGTACCACTTTGAGCCACAGTGCCACTTCTGGTTTCCTGGTGGCTAACTGAGGTAAGAGTCTCACGGACTTTCCTGCCTGGGCTGACTTTGAACTGTGATTCGCAGATTTCAACATTCTGAGTAGATAGGATTATAGATATGAGCCAACAGCATCCAGCTCAATGGCTTATTTCTTAAAATTTATTTAGTTTTTTCTTTATTGACAAAACTATCTATTTATCATGTACAGCATGTTATTTTGGAATATACAGACATTGGGCAATGATTAAATCAAGCTATTTCACTTGCACATTCTCTCCCAGACTTGTCACTTTTTGGAGGTACCCTTAAAATCTACTTTCACACAGTTTTTCAAGACTATAAAAGCTTACCTGTAATTATTATGCAAGTGATTTCGTGAATTTACTCTTCATCTAGTCAAAAGTTTGTATTCATTGTTCCTGCTTTCTTGATTAATCTCTGAACTGGCCATAATTAAATAATGTTTTCTTTTTTCTTAATCATTAGAGGTACATAACGTGCATGGACTCTTCTTGCTTAAGCATGTTGTCTCTGTTAGTCTTTTGCAACTATTTAAGTTATTAGGAACCCTGCCTCTTACTAACCATTTACCAACACCCAGTTCTCATTACCAGTACTGCTTTATCATGTTGCAAGGGGTGAAGTTATAAATAGCTTAGGCTCAGAGCAGTTCATCCATAGTGAATGTCAACATGAGCCATAATTTTACTTTACAAAAAATGAAATTGTCAAGTAGTAAGTAGTGCTTTTGACTTTAATATGAAGATGGATAACCTCGAATTGGTATCTTAGTACAAAGCTGCATTTGTTCAGAGGCATACTAACAAATCCCAGATCCACATGATCCAGTTGCTCCTCTCTTCCTTCCACATTATAGGTGGACCCCTACCTCATTCTGAGGCCTGAGGCCATGTCTAGCTGTATCTGGGGTACAGAAACAAAAACATCTATAAACATTTTTGTCTCCTCTTTCTATAATTTTGTTTTATTTTCTCCTGGTAGCCTTTGGGGGAGGTCAGTTTACTTCTGCAGACATCTATGTATTCTTCTTAACCAGCTGTCTTAGGGAACAATAGAAAACAAAGGATGGGTTGTCACTGGAGAGAGTAGGAGGTATCCACAGAGAGAAAAATGAAATGCCTTTTTTCTAAAATTGATGTTTGAACAACATTGATGAGCCATAATAAAGAATACTCCATCACTATCATTTCCCCCTTGCTCCACAGCATACTGCTAACACTTTCCATGACTGGTCTATTTCAAGCATGGCTCTATTTTGTTATTTGTGTGACAATGTCAGAGCTTCAGCCTGTCAGTTCACATTCTGTGAGTGACACCAAATCTACCTCCCATTCAGGATTTGGAAAAAGCTGTCACTATGCTTCTGTTGTTTGGAATCATGGACAGAAAATCACCTTGCACTCTTACTGTGTTTAAACAAGGTGCAGAGCTTCCTGTAATTCACTCCTTAACCAATTCTCAATTGCTCACGGATCTTATCTAATTGAAAGACTGTTAGAAAGAACAGATTCCAGAATGTTCCATGGATGTTCTGTTATGAGAGGTGGGTGGTTGAAAATGCCTTGGATTGCAAACCTATTTATGTATTTCCAGGACATTAAGTCATTGTTTTATTATATTTTTAATATTTTGAATACCTCTTTGACATTCCTGGGAGCTGCATTTGGTATATACAAACAAAAACAAATTTTGAGCTAGTGCTAATAATTGTGTCTCTGAACTATTTGTGAGATATCCCATCACACATTTCTACAGAAGAATGCTACAAATGCTTTCACAGAACTCTTAACTAGGATGACTAAATATCAGTTTGCCCAAGACACATCTGGTTGATGCTACTTGACCCTTCTTCCTGCACGTACATTTGAATGATAAATTATATGGTCACCTTCCTCTAATGCACTTCATTGACATTGTCAATTCGGAGGGGCTTAAGAAAGACATGCATTGATTAAACCAAAATTTAATAACCCTTGAAGGGTAATATTGGTAAGAATATATGGCTCTTTCCTTTGAAATCTAACTACTAAGATGATCTAAAAGTGCTCTTTTTTTTCTTTTCAAAAAGTTGCAAAGGAATCGGCAAGACGAATACTTTAATTTTGTCTTGAGCTCCAAGGTGCAGAAAAGATCTTGTATACCCCATACAGGAAGCCAAGTCATTTCTCACCACAAATACAACAGATATTTCCAATAAAAACATGGTGAAGATATAGATTTAATTTTCTAAAGACTATCTCCGATCGATGTTGGCCCAACTACTAGGTATTATGGGGAGGGGGGGGGGAAAGCACAGATTTTTTAAAAACCAGCAAAAAATACTAATTGTGAGTATTCATAGCCTGTTAGTCTTGAGTTTATAGTTATGAGATAAACAGAAAGAAGTTACTGGGAGAGGTTGGTACTTTTAGAGTAAAAAGTAAAGAATAATTATTAGGATGAAGACCAAGGGAAGATGATGGGAGGAGAGGTCTGAGAGGAGGAGTGAAGAACATCTTTGGAGCTGTGGAATATATGGGAGGGAGTTTAGGGAACACATCACTTAGGGATCTCTGAAAACAATAACAGAAGCCTGAGCTAAAATGGCTTTAAAAAAGGTTTATCTTTACATGTAGGAATTGCACAGTAGGAAACAGGGTTGGTTCGTTCCAACTCTATAGGTTTGTGGAGGACTTTCGTCCCTTTGCTACATGTCATCCATGTCAACTTTAAGCAGGTGCAGCTTGCTTCCCTCATTTTCATCAGAATCAGCTCTGTTTCTTCCCAAAAGTCTTTTGTAATCCATGAGAGAAATCCTCCTCAGAAGCTTCCAGCAGATTCTGACACAACTTCATTCCTTCTTATACACACCATTCCCTGACAAGGAAATACAACACCAGATAACCAAGGCCAGCCACCATTCACCCACTGGGGCTCAGGATGAAGCTCCTAACCTGAAACCTGGGGTGGTATGCTACAGAAAGGATAATAGGAATGGTTGGCATGTACCGTTGATAGGTAGCATCCCTGGATGCAAAAGCCTAAAGTGGAAGATGAGAGTACAAGGTCTTGTAAAGAAAACATCATAATTCAGCTTTCCAACTTACAGATGGCCAGCCTATGCCGCCACCAGGGTCATAAAAGATCTCACAAAGTGGTTGGGTTTGTTTGTTTTTTGAGTATTCTAACCATAAAAAATTAAAAATGAGCTTTGTTCCAGCCTAAGTGGGTCATCAAATAGTTCCAAAGCAAAAGATGTTTAATTATCTAGTTCAGTAAGCCCTGCCTTATAGGTCACATGTAATTCAGTATACCTCTGACATCCTGGAGACAGGTCCACTGGAACTGAAAGCCCACCTTATAGTCACCTTAGAATCTAGAAGGGGCCGGCCATTTGGTTAATGACTCTTATTATAACAAGGCCCCATCTGACCTAAGGACTAGAAGAGTACCAGAGTTCACCTCTGACCCTGCCTGTAATTCTATTTTAATTCTGCATACCTTCTCATACCCTACCCCTCAATTCTTCCTACTTAACTCAAAGAAGCTGTCTCTACTCTAGAAAAGGTAGTCTTATTTTCTGCTATATTACTTTCCTAATAAACTTTCCTGTCAGTGTCATTTTCACTACATCTGGGTCTTGCCTGAATTATTCTCATGCCACACTCAAGATCCAAAGTTGATTGGTGTGCTAAATTTCTTGTAACACTATGGGCATATCACATTGTGCCCCCAAATTCATATGCTCAACTCCCATTACTGTACATTAGCCTTTAAAGAGATAATTAACAAAAAATGCAGTCACACAAGTGGACTATAGTCCAGTATGACTGATGTCCCTAAAAGAAGAATTTAGGATACAGATGGGGACTGAGAGAAGATAATCTGAAGATACAGGAGGAAGACAACCAAGGACACATGGCAGAGACAGGTCTCAGAAGAGACAGCCTTGTCCACACCTTTGACAGAAAATCTGGTAGTCAGGGAATTCCTAGACAACTTGCAGATGAAAGGAGAAGCTGACAAACCAAAACCTGCTTGACAGCAAAATGGGGCGAGGTGGTTACAAAAGAGCAAGGAGGTGAGATATCTGTTAACTAAGGACAACATAGTGAGGAAATGAGCATACAGCACCAAATCTATAGTAGTGTGACTCTATAGGAGACCCACCAATCAGAAAGCCATTTTTAAGGACCCCAATTTTCCTATGTAACCCAAGGCCAATCTCTGTAACCTCTAAGATGGCACAAGGAGGCTGAGATGGTCTGAAGTGCTATATTCCCATAGCATGTCTATGCAACATGTTCTCTTTCTCTGCCATATTCTAAGGAACTTCCCTATCATCTTTACTATGTTCTTGTTTTGCCTAAATTCTTCATTTGTCAAACTCAAGGGCAGAAGTCAATTTATGAAAATACCTTGGTGTCTGACTCCTAGCCTCGAGCACTTGAGGAAATAAATATCTGTTGTTTAAGCCACTTCATCTGTGGTATTTTGATATGCAAGCTCCAGCAAACTAATGTAGTTGTAAGCAAGAACATCTACAATAATGGAAATCTGAGATGGGAAAGGATTTTTAAGATGTTTTAAGTTGTTTATCAACAACTGCTAACATTACAAAAAGGAAAAATATCAGACATTCTCTGCCTCCTGGTAGAAGTATATAATACTACAATGAATGAAGCAATGAAGGAAGGGAGGGAGGAAAGGAAGGAGAGAGAAAGAGAAGAAAGGAAGAAGAAAAAAGGAGGGAAGAAAGGAAGGAAGGAAGGAAGGAAGGAAGGAAGGAAGGAAGGAAGGAAGGAAGGAAGGAAGGAAAGAAGGAAGGAAGGAAGGGAGGGAGGGAGGGAGGGAGGGAGGGAGGGAGGGAAGGAGGGAGGGAAGGAGCAAAGGAGGGAAGAAAAGATCTTAACATAATCAAGACTAGATCCAAATACCAACTTAAGACAGAAGAAAAAAGAATGCTATAGGAATGGGAATACATCCAGCAAAATCCATTTGGGAAATTATAAGACAAACATCCTGGCATTGAAGTCTTTTCTAAGACCTGGAGTGGACAAGTCCTGGGTCAGGACTGGTTGGTTGCTCTCGCCCTGCCTTTAAGCAAACAGATTGCAATAAGGAAAACAGAGACGGAATATATACTGAAGAAAGGAGATCAGGTCTGGCCGGTGCCATATTAGTCACACGGTGGATGGTAGAGTCTGGCATCTTGTCTTCATGCTGGGGGAAGGAAACTCCCCACCAATCACCTGCCTCTAAGGTGATGGACACGCCTGGAACCCTGGAGGCGGAGGGCGTCATTTGGCTGAATCTGTCAGTCCAGTGCCTGGGACTGGGAATTTCCTGAGGATCTGCCCCCTGAGCAGACCTATTTAGGCCCAGACCAGTCTAGCCACTGGGACACCATACCACGTGTGTCTCCGTGAAGGCGCCCTGTCTCCCATCTCCTGGCTCCTCTCAGGTCATGATGGAGTCCTAATTCAGCTCTCCATTGAAGCTGAATTGGCTTGTTGGTATTGTTTTCGTTATTTCTTTCCTCTTTAGCATGTTTCCTAGCTGTGTTACGTGTATTTGCGTGCTGCAGGCCTTTGTAACAACTGTTAACTGTATAATAAAGACTCCAATATTCTATATTTCAAAATGTGGCTTCTGGGATGATTACAACAATACTTAAAAATATTTAGATATTTCAGTCAATCATATGTATACCTTATTCTAAGTAACAACAAAAACACATGAACTGTTAAAAAATTTTTATGGCACATAAAATGATATATTGTTAGTTCTTCTGTTTAACAGCCTTGTTTTTCTAAGTCTGACTTTATGGGTAAAGAAGTATTTATGAATGAAGTTGAATATACTCACTAGACCCTATATTGGAAATGAACTTTACAACTTGGGAGGAGGAGTTGAGGGTGGAAAAGTAGGAAAAAATGGAGGAAGGGGTAACACTGTTTGAAAAGAAATGTGCTCATTACCTATGTAATTGTAATCCCTCTGTACATCACCTTTACAATAAAATTAAATTAAAAAGAAAAGGAATTGTTGGAAGATGGAGGAGTGTGGAAGAGTAAAGACAGAGAAGATTGGCCTTGCTTGTGAAACTGGACAGTAGAATTTTTTTTTATTTTTTTTATTGTGAAAATACTATACAGAAGGGTTACAATTACATGGGCAAGATAATGCGTACATTTCTTATCAAGCATTGCAGCCTCCTCCTTTGTTTACCCTTCACATCCCTTCCCAGCCTCACCCACCCCCCCACCTAATCCTCTTCCCCCCTCCACCAAAGTTGTAGTTTGTTTTCGACATGACAACTTGTACTTCTCATTGTTGCAATGGGTCTACCTGTATCCTTAAATGACTTGTTTTTCCCCTTCTCCTCCACAAATTATACCAACATCAAATATAGTGAAAGCAGGGGTTATACTGTGGAGGAGGGACATACAAAATAAGTGGGCTAAAGACTTTAAGAGAAACTTCTCTGAAGAGGAAAGAAGGATGGCCAATAGACACATGAATAAATGCTCAACCTCCCTAGCCATAAAAGAAATGCAAATCAAAACAACATTGAGATACCACCTCACCCCAGTTAGAATGGCAAACATCAAGAACTCTAATAACAACAGATGCTGGAGGGGATGTGGACAGAAGGGAACCTTACTTCATTGTTGGTGGGAGTGTAAACTTGTTCAACCACTTTGGAAAGCAGTATGGAGGTTCCTCAAAAGACTTCACATAGAGCTCCCCTATGACCTAGCAATCCCACTTCTGGGCATTTACCCAAATGTTTACAAACAAGACCAGCACAACTATGTTTATTGCAGCATTATTTACCATAGCTAAGATATGGAACCAACCCAGATGCCCCTCAGTAGGTGAATGGATCAAGAAAATGTGGTATATATACACAATGGAATTCTATGCCTCCATATCAGAAAGAATGACATTGCCCCATTTGTTAGGAAATGGAAAGGCTTGGAAAAAATTAAGTGAAGTAAGCCAGGCCCAAAGAAACATAGGTCCCATCGTTTCCCTTATTTGCAATATCTAGTATATGTATGAGTCAAGCAGAAAAGGTCAGATAATGTGATGTTAGGAAAATGAACCCTTAGATACGTATTTAAATTTTTTTTTCTTTCATGCATTTGTTTCTAACACATAAGATTATTTCTTTGTTGGACAGTAGAATTTTATACTATTCTGTCTAATATGTACAAATTTAGAGCATTCTATACTTGACATTTAGCAAGTCCCTTTTAGGGATTGAATGTACAGCTCAGTTGGTAGAGCACTAGCCAATGAGTGAAAATATAGGTACCAAGGTTGTGTCCCAGTCTCTGACCTAAAAGGAAAAAAGATAAAGGTCTTTTTGAAAGATTTTTTTTCTAAATACTTAGAACACTCTCCAATTTGGTGTTATACTCAGAGACTGAATGAATATCTGAATTAACTATACTTACCTATTTGTTGTTGGGTTATGCTTCTGTGAAGACATCTGGGCAAAAAGGCAACCCTGATAATACTGGAATTATGTTCAAAAAAGGACATGAAATGATAATGAAGACAAAATAGGGTCCTGGGAATTTATGTTGTTTTATCATTCTGGAGAAGCCTAATAAAGAAGTAGGTTCCAGCAGCTGCTTGAATGAAAGATGCAAGTCCTATTTATAGTAGTTTGCCTTTCTATTAGCCTGCTGTGCTCCCAGTTAATGCCACTATCAATTCTGTTTAGAAAACAAACATTCTAACACACAATTTTAAGATTAATTTTTAAACTATGAGCAGTTCTCTATGCAAATGGTAATCATCAAGAAATTACCCTTACGTATATTCTGCATGATGTTAATAGTTATTGTGGGAAATGAGTTCTGTCAAATTAAATTAGGAATCATTGAATTAAACAAAATTTGGAATCATATTTTTTATGCTTTGTGTAGGTGAGCCTGTACTATAAATCTCTAAGAAGGGTTTTATTTACTGTCTCCATCCTACAGATTCTGAAGGAAATTGTATTTCATGGTGAACCTGCTGGGAAACACTGACATGCTCTCAAGTTTATGTACTGCAAAGTCAAGGTTGTCTCAAAGTGTTCATATTTCAGACCAGATCAATCTGGACCAAACATCAAAGAAAAACAGCAGCATCAGTCAAGAGAGAAGGTAGGTACTAGCAATCTCCATCACCCACCTGAACTCACCTTTCTGCCTAAAATTTGTTCCAAGCCACATCCTGTGCAAGGTATTTTGAATAAATGGGTTTCATTAAATCATCATGACAACATCCTGATTTAGAAATCACTGACTTATTCTGGCAGATTGAAAAGGGTGCCTTGAAGACATCAAGTAGCCCTCTAAACATTTCACCCAGAAGGCTGCAAAGCTGGATTCTGCCAACCAACCCACTGTTAAATTCCTGAATCCCAACCATGGTCCTACCTCCTTCTCTTCATTTTCTCATGCTCCCCATTTACACGATTCAAGAGTTTTATAGCAACACCCCCCTTCCAAAACAAATTCTTCAAATGCAGAGATTCCAAATTTTTTTTTACAAAACAGTACTCTGAATTACCTCCACATTATCATGACCATTTTTTTTCTTTTCTTTCTTTTTTTTTCATTTTTTTTATTGTGAAAATACTGTACAGAGGGGTTACAATTACATGAGCAAGGTAATGAGTACATTTCTCATCAAGCATTGTTGCCTCCTCCTTGGTTTCCCCTTATCATCCTTCCCATCGCCCCCATCCTACCCCTCACCCCCTCACCAATGTTGTAAAGTTCGTTTTTTGACATAACCTCTTGTACATCTCATTGTTGCAATGGGTCCACCTGTATCCCTATTTAAATCATTTGTTTTTTCCTTTCCCCTCCACAAATTACACCAACATCAAATACAGTGAAAACAGAGGTGATAGCGTGGAGGAGGGACATACAAAGCAACAAAGAAATCATCTTATAAATATGTTAGAAACAATCGCAAGAAAGAAAAACCATTTGAGTCCTTATCTTGGGGTTCATTTACGCCTAACATCAACTTATCTGACTGTTTCTGCTTGTCTCAGACATATGCTAGTTATTGCAAATAAGGGACACCATGGGACCTATGTTTCTTTGGGCCTGGCTTACTTCACTTAATATAATTTTTTCCAAGTCTTCCACTTCCTAACAAATGGGGCAATGTCATTCTTTCTGATGGAGGCATAGAATCCCATTGTGTATATATACCACATTTTCTTGATCCATTCATCTACTGAAGGGCATCTGGGTTGGTTCCATATCTTAGCTATGATAAATAATGCTGCAATAAACATAGTTGTGCTGGTAGCTTTAGTATGGTCTTGTTTGTGGTCATTCGGGTAAATGCCCAAAAGTGGGATTGCTGGGTCATAGGGGAGCTCTATGTGGAGTCTTTTGAGGAACCTCCATACTACTTTCCAAGTGGTTGAACAAGTTTACACTCCCACCAACAATGCAGTAAGGTTCCCTTCTAGCCACATCTCCTCCAGCATCTGTTGTTATTAGAGTTCTTGATTATAGTGTTGTTTTGATTTGCATTTCTTTTATGGCTAGGGAGGATGAGGATTTCTTCATGTGTCTATTGGCCATCCTTCTTTCCTCTTTAGAGAAGTTTCTCTTTAAATCTTTCGCCCACCTATTTATTGGGCAGTTGATTCTTTGAGGATTTGTTGTTGGGGATTTAATTTTTTGAGCTCCAGGTTTATTTTAGATATGAGACCCTTGTCTGTTGTATGGTTAGTGAAGATCTTCTCCCACTCCGTGGGCTTTCTATTGATCTTGCTAGCTATGTCCTTTGCCATGCAGAAGCTCTGCAATTTTATTCAATCCCATTTGTCCAACCTTTCTTTGATTTGTTGTGTTTCAGGGTCTCTATTAAGAAAATTTTGGCCTGTACTAAGGAGCCCTAGGGTTTCTCCTATTCCTTCCTGTAATGTTTTTGGGGTGTCTGAACAGGAATTGTGTGAGCAGGTTGACAACAGTCAAAGAGAAATACAGGAATTGCATGAGCAGGCTGAGAACAGTGAAAGAGAAAGACAAGAATTGCGTGAGCAGGCTGAGAACAGTCAAAGAGAAATACAGGAATTGTGTGAGCAGGCTGAGAACAAAGAGAATTACAGGAATTGCATGAACATGAGGAAGCTAATCAAAGAGTAATACAGGAATTGCGAGAGCGGGATGAGACTAAACAAAGATCAATAGAGGCATTCATGGAATCCATAACAGACAGCTGAAAGAATTCACGGAGACTACAAAGGGAATGCTGAATGGAGCCTTCCAGACAGAAGGAATGGGAGTCCAAGGAAATCATAACCAATCAACTAAATGATTTGAGAATAAACACTGAACACTAAATTAAGGAAGTAAATAAGTTCACTCAAGATCATGACCATTTAAAAAAGTACCCTGAAGCATCATTCTCCCTGTAAAGTGGTATGGACCATAGAATGCCTTGCCAATTCAGCTAAATGTGGCTCTCAAATTACCATTCTCGGACCCTATTATATCAGCTACTTTCCCCTCTCTCCACCACTGCCATAGTGGGCAAGGAATTAGGAGATGATCAAAAGTAATATGCTATACTGTAAAAGAATCTAGTTAGTACTATAAAGAAACAGGGGCGAGATCCAGAGAGTTCTTTATCTGGAACCTTCAAAACATTTCCGCTCGAGGCAGAAGCCTTGCACATCTTACTAGCCACCATGCCCAGAAGATGGACTCAGTTGGTGATTTTTTTGTTTGATAGCATCCAGTCCACCTTCTTCAAATAATCTAAGAATCTATTTCCCTTTGGAAATCACCCTCCTTTCATTGACCATAGCCTTGATTTACTGTCAATCAAAAGACAGTTCTGTCCCAGCCAAGGAGTAATTACCTCGCCCCTATCAAGCTGTCTCTTAGGAATTGTGAGAGAAGTAGGACAACAAATGAAGAAATGAAGAAACACAAAACATTTTGAGCTGATGCGTCCCAGAGTAACTCCCTTGTCCTGTCTGGGTAGCAACTCTTCTACCTAGATACTCAGAACTCACCCATGGAGGTATTTTCTGAGGACTGCTTTTACAGGCTTTCCTTCACATCTTTCCTTTTTCCTTCCTTATTTCCTTCTCTCCTTCCCTTCTTTCTGTCTCTTTTTCCCCCTTTTTGTCCCCATCAGAAGCATATCCTTCTAGTAACCTGGTCTCTCTATTTTCTTGTCTTGTTAACTCAAATCAATGCCTCTTGCTTTAACTGAACACATGGTATTGACAACTGGTACTTGTCCTCCATGTTCCCTCTCATATTGTCTCAGAGATTTTTTTGGTCATTTTTGTGTGATTTTACCCTTACTCTAACATTAATTTTACTTATTAATTTTTTATTTGCCCTCTCACCTGTGATTCCCTTCCATGCCCGGCACCTAGCACAGAACATCTTAGATACTTACAAATTTGGGTTGAATTATTAAACTCTTCAGTCATTTTTTACTCCAACAGAGGAGAAAGATTCCAGATTTTGTTGCTAGAGCTCTTTGGTAATTTTAGTTTGGCTTAAATTACCAGTAAAATCTATTAGAATAATTTACATGAGATTGGCAGCTCATTCATGAACTCAGATGTAGAACTTGTTTTTTAAGGTAGAAATATCAAAACAAGGCTATAAAAAGCTATAGTCACCACTAGAAACAAATAAAAGTCTTCCAAGAATAATACAAAAGTACTCAGAGAGAAGAGCAATTTTATCACAGAACCTCCTGTTGAGGCTTCCACAAACTAAGCAATCTAACATAAAGATTAAAAACATAAATATAATCTGCATGTATTTTCCATTTCAAATAGAAAGAGGCTTTGTTTTATATATTCACAAGGAAACAACAAACTACTATAGTTGAAAAGAGACGCAGTTAACACCAAATAAGTAGCAATATACTTCATCATATTTTTTCTCTCCAACCAGAAAAAAGCTAAAGCATAAATATTAGGAAAACACTAAATTCCCATTTTTTTCATTAATGCCGAGCGCAAGTTGCTACTAGAGAAATACCTTCATTAGATTTAAATTATTTTGTAATTCCATTCCTCACTTCCCACTCCTCACATACAATGATGTTAAAGGTATTTATCATTCTCAAGAACATGTTTCCATCATCTTGAACAAGATACTAATGAAAGGAACACTTGGTGAGTCCAGTCTAGCCAAGAAATTGAGGTGACTGCAAATCCCTCTAATTATCATAGAAATTCTCAAAAGAGTAAGAAGGTAAGTTCTGAGAGTATAGTAAATTTCCTTTACAAAAAGATACTACACAGACTCAGGTTATTTTTCAGAGAACTAGCTGCAAAATCTAATAGTGTTAGAAATGCTTCCAGTACAAAACAGAAAAAATGTGAGTATGTAATTAGACTTAAATTTGTAAATGTGTCTGAGTGGAAGGTTTATAAATGGGAATGTTATCACAGGATTTCACTTCCTTTATGTGGTGAAAGGTTTCACTAGCAACTATAAATTACATCAAGTCTAAAATCTTTTAAATCTTGAGTCCTATAGATCTATTCCTAATGTGTGAAAAAGGTACTTATGAATAAATTCTTCAGTTATACCATAATTACTCATTTGCACCATTCTTATAATGTATCAGGAATTCTCCATAAAGGAGCCCAAGGGAGAGGTTCCTTCCAGATTTATTGCATTTGAAAAATCAGCTGTAATATAAAAATCAGGAAGTTTTTCAGAGATAGACTAGTAGCAAACAAGAAGCTGGAAGATTCAATAGTTCTTGGAGTCCACTCGAGAAATAAACAACTTCTTCAAACCTCAACCTTCATTTGATATGATGAAAGAAGATAGCCCTGCAGGGCCTGTATATAATGCTATTCCAATTGTAAAGAGGACTTCTTGTTCCAAGAAAACAGAATCAACTGTCCCTTAGATAATGAAAGGCACGAGATTTCCCAAGAAGACCATTCTGGAATTTATCGAACACATTGCTCTGTACAACCTGGCAACACTTGAAAATCACCCAGAGGGTGTTAAAACTAAACAAAACCCAGTAGATCTGATACTCAGCCCCAAGAGTTCTGAATCTCAATTAAATTGATTGAAGTAGGATAGTTCTAACATGTAGCCATGGTTGAGAACCTCCATCCTAGGGAATCAAACTAATCAAAAAGACAAAGTTAAGGCACTAGGGTCCCATTATGGAGACACTTATCTTTTTAAAAAATTATCTTAAAGCATGAAAGATCTATGGGAATTTAACAGGCTGTTTTCTCTTAACTTAGACCCATCAGGACCAGTAGAATAAAATTCTCTTTGGAAGAATTGCAAAGCTGCTTCCAAAAAAATCTCTACTCTCTGTAATCCATTCAGTTATGAGTTTAATTCTTTGTGTTAAAATGATGGAAAAGGCTTATTGATGTTATTAGATTTTTCCCAGGTCAGGAAAATAATTATGTAATTTTAGTCATCCTATTGCATGTTTCAAGGTAGAATATGGTATTTACGCTATTGAAGTCCAGAGTGACTAATGACAGTAGAGTATATACTCCTAATTTAATGTTTAATTTACTCCTAATTTAATGTCTAACTTCAGTAGGTTTACAGACTACCTACAACTCCACAGACAGTGTTGGCCCAGGTTAAGAACTGCATTTCAGTTTCCACAAGTTATTGGTCAGAGGCCAGAGAAAAAGAAAGGAAAAAGGGACAGAAAACATGCTTGAGATTTGCCACTTGTGACCTAGAAATTTCCAAAGTATACTGAAACAATTCTCAGTTAATGTGCCTAAGAATCATCAGGGATACTGTTAAACTGCAGATTCTGAAACCATAGTTCTTCAGTGGCCTGAGATTCTGCATTTCTAATGAGCTGTTCATCCATAAATCTTTGAGTTACTAAGTGTTGGAAGCATGTCGCCAACTTTACTGGCTATTCCTAGTACACAAGGACACACATGTACAAATATTTCTACTTTTCTTGAAAATCCAATACTGTGTATAACACATGCTATTTCATCCAACAACAAAAAGGGATGAGGAAGATGGCAAACTTCATTCTTTACTTTCAATGGTCTCAGAACTCCAATTGTTAGAACTGTTAATTCAATAGTGTTTCTTTTCATGGAACCAAACATTATCAATTCAATGGAAGTATTTTTTTAATCCTAAAAACAACAAAACAACATGAAACAAAAACCTTCCCCTGGGTGATGTTGCTCAGGAAGAAATGAAATTCCATTATGTAGTACAATGTGATTTTTAAACCATTTTTGTCTGGAAAAGAATTATACTTCAAATTGAGTTGTGAACTTGAAAACAGCTTTGCTGAACTAGAAAATCAAACAGAGCCCATTGTGTTATGTGACTCTCTAGGTTATTAGAGGCAAGTAATGGAAGCAACAGTTATTCAACAGCACCCAAAGGTCACATGCTCACAGCCCATCTTGGGTTTTAGCTTCAGTAATTCTGTGTTAAAGAATATTCATTTTTTCCTATCTAAAAAAGTAAATAATAGTAATATACATTACTACTTTAAAACTTAGTCATATAAAAGAAAAGGAAAACATCTGTCATTTCAAAACTATTTATTGATGGCCTATAGATTTTGGGTTTCCTTCTCTCTATGTTTCCTCCAGTGCATTAAAAATATGATTATAATACAGTATGAAACACATCACAGCATGATTGGGGGAATGGGAATACCCTTAGTCCTTAATATACCATAGTAAATAGCCTTGATAGAGGGTAAAGGAGCAACATAGATCATCACAAGATCAACACAAGCTCTTGTAAAATTACTTTTTATTTATTTGCTACTTTAATTTTGGGGGCCATTTTATTCTATTGTTTAGCAAATATGTTTTATTTTGAATTTGAAAAGAAAATTAAGACCAACACACTTATAACTATAAATGGAAATCATATGAGTTTGAGAGGGTTAAGTTATTGCCTTGTAATTCATAAAAAAGAAATTGTGAAATAACTTAGGCATAAGAAAATAATCTCCTTCTTTTGGTGTCTGCACCAACCAACACAAAAGTGAGCAGAAGAGTTAGTTACCAAAAGGGAAACGCTGAAACCTCCAGTGAATTTCATCTAAATCACACCTTAAGGAAAGGACATAATTCCTTAAGCTGAGTAATTCCCACAGTTGAGTTGTATAAAGGAAAGTGCTAATTTTTCCTTATTCTGCATATATTTAATCTAGACTTGAATACAGATTGATATGGTAGTAAGAACAAAGAATATGAGCAATAAAACTAAAGATTTCTTTCCATTCATAAAAATAAATGGAGGAAAAAAACATTCACCAATTAACTAATAAAACAAAATCTATTTTGTTTCTATTATATTTCCAGAACTGTGCTGATTATTGGGAATGGGAAATCTCCCTGAAGACAAAGTTGCTCTTCTTATGCAGCTTACATTCTAGAGTAGGGAAGATAGAGAAAGGAAATAGCAAATAAACCAGTAAGAAAATGAGATCATTTAGTGGTATGAGCAAAAAGTATCCAGGAGTGAGCAGCAGAGGTGAACTAATTAAGGAAGGGTGTCTTCATTGGCAAAGTACTAAATGACAAGAAGAGGCTTAGCTAGGGACTAAGAGTTCCAAGAAGGATGCAGAAGAACAATAGTTCTATAGATGAGCCTGACATTGAGGACCTGTCCCAGTCATTGAGAAAGTGGATGGAGTGGGAAGCCTATGACCATCTACAAGCACAAACATGCCTTGATCTAATTGATACTTTTAAAAGTCCTCTCTCAGCTGGGTGCCAGTGGCTTAGACATGCAATTCTAGCTGTGCAGGAGTTTAAGATCTAGGGATCGCAGGAAAGGCCATGATAGTCTCATCTCGAATAAACTACTAGGAAAAAGTTAGAAGTGGCACTGTGGCTCAAAATGGTAAAGCGCTAGCATTGAGCAAAAGAAGTGCAGGGCTAAAACCCAGGCCCTGAGTTTAAGCCCCAGGACTGGCACAAAAAAAGTCCTCTCTCTTCTCTGTGGAAAATAGTTAAAGATTGCTTATCAGAAGGACTTGATAGTAGGGTGTTCCAATAGCACAGACAAGAAATGATAATGGTGTGCATCATGGCCAGTGTGGTAGCTATAAAGACGAAGAGAATGGAGAAAAGTTATAGACAAATACTGCACCATGTTATGTAAAGATGTGAGTATCCAAAATTTTGGTATCCTTGGGGTAAAAAGTTCTAGAGTCACTCTTCTGGAGATTCCATAGAATTTTTTGTTATCAAAACATGCATGATTTAAGTATAAAAATATAAAGGGCCAACTATATATTTTTAGCCAAAAAGGATTGGTAATGGGTTGATTAATCTGAGCATTGAGAAAAACATCTGGGTATTGGATAACTGAGAGGAAAGTGTAGGACTTTTATTAAAATAGGGAAGACTTACAAGGAAGACATGTCGCAAAGAGACTATATTAAATTTGATATGTTAATTGGATAGCCAAAAATAAAATCAAGTGAAGAGTTGAATTAAAGTAGGGGAAAATAGAGACAGGCTTACTAATGCAATGTATAATTTCTTTAAAATTTACCCCAGGTATTAGAAATACTGATTAATACTTTTAATAGAATAATTCAGTAACATCCATACTTTTTCTAGGCTGCTAAGCTTTGACACAGGGTAGGCAGAGATGTTTTTGCTTATTGACTCATCACCAGAGGTTTGGTACTAGCCTAGCATCTCCTATAAGAGATGATGAACAATCGCTATCATTGCTTGATCTCTGGACCACAAGGGAACATAGCACACTGCTCAGTGATTTCATTATCTTTTTTATTTTTATTTTAGAATTTCAAAGTGTTACTAGAGAACAGACAGAAAAAAAAACAAGCAGATTGGAGCTGAACAATTGAAGTAGAGATGGGGACTTGATATGCTTCTCAACCCCCTTAAAGGTCAGAAGTCAATTAAATATGCTTCCACGTTGATACTTTTGTGTTACTAAGAAGCTAAAAGATACCATTCTGGACTTCACCAATAAGGAAATTTCAACTGAGTAGGAATATTAACAAAAGTTTATATTATTTATGAATACTTTTTCCAAATTGAATTTTGTTGTAAAACATTACATTTATTTTACATTTGCTTTCTTTGAAGACAATTTTGTATTTAAAAATATCTCAGAGTACACTTAGGAGAACTACCTTAAGTTAATGAACATGCCCAGGCTCCCCCAAAGTAAAACCACACGAAGGAATTAAGGCAAATTAAAGAAATTGGGCCCTGTCATAATTTTATATAATTCTAAAATAGAAAAGCTGTTGGGTTGTGAAGAAAAAGGTGGAACACATTACAACAAATCTAATAACCCATTATTACAACTCTTTCATATGTACATCATAGCTATTTAGAGAAAAATAAGTCAGCCCTAAGCAAAATGGATGAAAGTTATCTTGGGCTGCCCAGCATCTCATTTAGAAGGAATCCATTTAGAGGGCTCTCTGTCCCAATGTTGCCTCCCAGTGTTACTCATTGGCCTTTCAGGTCATGACCTTCTGTAGCTCTATAGTCAAAAAGGAAAGGAGATACCCATGTTAGATAGAAACACCCACCCCACCACCCCCAGGAACGACAGTGCTGAGAGTCTCAAACTGCTGGGCACATAGAAAACTAGAAGTTTTTGTAGAATCTTTCTCTGTGGATGCTAGCCTAAATTGAGGGAAATATTTCCTCTTGTAAACAGTAGGGAGAACCCAGATTTCTCAAACTAACGTGAAATATTCTGTACAGTCTTTCCATAAACTTGCTGCCTTTTCCACACAGAAATACCCACCCCCCATTCTAAACTCTTTCCTTGTCTCATAGTATAACATGATTTCTGCTTCCAGGTGTTTTTTTTCACTGTGAAGAATTCATCTAAGACAGCCACCCTCTTCTCTGCCCAGACATTCATTCTCCCCAGAGCCCGCCCTGATGCCCCAGGCTGCCTATGACATGCGAGCTGCACTACGCCATACTTGGGTGTACAAGCAATGACCCCTGTAAGGAATTCTTTTCATTTCATCTCTCAAATCTCAGTAGTCACATGCCCTTCACTATTTATTCCATATCCATACACTACCTGCTATGATTGTCTTTCATATTTTCTTAAAATGCATTTAATTTTATAGGAAATTTTAGATCATAGTCATAATGGAAGGCCTGTAACATTCTTTGTAAATTCATGTAAAAGTATATACAATAAAAATATAGCCATTAATATAAAAACGCTTGTCTATGTCAGCTACCTAAAATTATCTCATTAACCACAATTTGGAAAATGCTTTATGTTATTGTCGGTTTAGAATTTACGTCTTGCATCATGTAGCTTTTTGTGTGTACATATCTATTGCTTCTAATAAATTTGGAAGTTCAGAAAGAAGAATATATATTATACTTTATATTCCCCTGTGTTTTAGTCCAGTGTCTGGCACATGGTAGGTATTACATAAATATTTGTTCAGTGAATAAATGTCCACAAATATATCAATATCTCTAGTCACAGTTTGTAGATATACAATCAGTAAAATGAAGATGTCCAATACCTCAGTTAAATTTAATGAGGCCATCTAATTGTGTACAGAATTTATATATTTAGTATGCTGCCCTGGATATAAAATATATTATAAATAAGGGAAAACTACATTGCTGTTAATAGTAGCTTAGTACTAGCCATATGAGATTCTGTATTTTAAACTGATAGCTCTAGATTTTATGACAGCAATAAAAAGGGACAGATTCAATGGTTAATTGGTGTGTCTTGCATTAGATACTCCAATAGATTAAAATCTAAGTGAGCAAAAACAAAGTAGGGTAGAAAAATAAACTTATAATGGAAGTCATTTAAAGGGTAAATCCTAATAGCATCTTAAATACAGTTTGATTTCTATTTTAGGAACATACTTGTTAGATGTTAGTGAGCTCCTTATCATAAAGTGCACACAAGTAGATGTTAGTGAGGGAAGGGTAGGCGACAAAGTTAAAGAAAAATATTCCAGGATTTTAAGGTTTGAATTAGAAGTATAATTAATATCATAAATGCTTTTTACAAATGATCAAAAGAAAAACTTGCATACAAAAATATTTAAGACAAAGCAAATTGGGAAATGATTTGGGATAATGGGAATTATTCTAGATCCCAATGTCTATGTAGGAAAATAAAAGTGTGTGTGTGTGTGTGTGTGTGTGTGTGTGTGTGTGTGTGTGTGTGTGTGTTACTGGAGTTTAAATTTAGAGCCTTAAGTTCTCACTCAGTTTTCTCACTGAAAACTGGTACTTAAGCCATACCTCTACTTCCATGTTTTCTGCATCTATATCCTTTAATTATTTCAATGATAGAAATATAAGAGCTTAGCACAATGGCTCACACCTGCAATCCTAACTACTCAAGAGGCAGACACATGGAGGATCACAGTTTGAGGTCAACGTGGGCAAAAATGTTCTTAACAACTGCATTTATATAGATAAATGTGGCCTTGTGTGCCTATCATCCTAACATAGTTTATTGATGTTGTTGTTTGTAGTGGTGGTGGTGCTGTTAGTGTATGTGTTTGGTTTTGTTTTTTAGTCGGTTGTGGGGCTTGCACTCAGGGCTCAAGCACTTTCCCAGAGTTCCTTTTACTCAAGGCTAGCACTCTACCACTTTGAACCACAGTGCCATTTCCAGTTTTCTGGTGGTTAATTGTAGATAAGAGTCACATACATTCTTGCCCTGACTGGCTTTGAACCACGATGCCTAGATCTCAGCCACCTGGGTAGTAGGATTACAGGTGTGAGGCACCAGCACCTAGCGTGGTGTTCACCCTTCTTTCCTTCCTTCCTTCCTTCCCTTCTTCCTTCCTTCCTTCCTTCCTTCCTTCCTTCCTTCCTTCCTTCTTCTTCTTCCACTTCATCTTCCTCTTCCTTTTCTCCTCCTCTTCCTTTTCTCCTCTTCATCCTCCTCCTCCTCCTCCTCTTCCTCCTCCTCTCTTTCTCCTCCTCCTCCTCCTCCTCCTTTTTCTTCCTCCTCCTCTTCTTGTTTTGGGCTTTTAGCTGGGGGGACAAAGAGGGAATGCAGAAAGGGAGGCAGGAAAGGTGAACAAAGGTAATCATGGTATTCTGTGTACTATGTGGAAGATGGCTAGAGACAGGAGGGCATAATGTCACAGGGGTGACATTATCCAAAGTAGAAATGTATGTATTACCTAAATTATAAAATTGTAACTCCTCTTTTATACCATAGTAATAATAACATTTTGCATATAATTAGAATTGCGATTCAGGCTATTATGTGCAAAAAGTGAAATCCTACCAGACGATGATAGCTTATGCCTTTAATCCTAGCTACTCAGGAGGATGAGATCTGAGGATCATGGTTCAAAGCCAGCCCAAGCAGGAAAGTCTATGACATTCTTATTTCCAATTAACCACACACAAAAAAACAAACATACATGGAAGTGGAGCTTCCATGAGAGTGAGAATCTTATCTCTAATTAGCCACCAAAAAGCAGGAAGTGATGCTGCTCAAGAGTACTAGCTTTAAGCAAAAAAGCTCAGGAACAGCACCCAGACCTTGAGTTCAAGCCCAGGACCAACAACAACAACAAAAATGAAATCCTACCTGTCCTCAAAACTAACCAAAGGAAAAGAGCTGGGGACATGGTACCTGACGAGCAAGCCTGAAGCCCTGAGTTCAAACCTTAGTGCCTCAAAAGAAAAAGGAAGGAAGGAAGGAAGGAAGGAAGGAAGGAAGGAAGGAAGGAAGGAAGGAAGGAAGGAAGGAAGGAAGGAGAGAGAAAGAGAAAGAAAGAAAGAGAGAGAGAGAGAGAAGGAAAACAAAAGAATCTATTACCTCCTTCCAAATGATCAAATATCTTCTAAGATCATTAAAGTTTCTGCTCTCAATAGATTCTAGGGGAAATATGAATCAGAAACGATCAACTAGAAGTATACTGAAGAGACTCCCGTGCAGGCTTGCACTTCACATGCCCCCACATATTCACCACTCTATAGTCTTACCTTCTCTCTGAGCAATCATTACATTTCAAATCAAGAAATGATTTCTTTAAATCCTCCACTACAACCCCTTTGAATATGAAAAGAATGATTCAAAATGAGCAAGTAATTTTCCTAACTTAAAAGGATAAACAAAAGTGTAGTGAAGTGAACAGGCCCACCCACTGCTTGTTTCTAGTCATGGTCCTAATTTACCTGTAAGGTGGGAAAATAGGTCCTGAGAAACACCTTACTCTTCTCTGCCCTATTCTCTGCTCCTCTTTCAATATCTACTTTTAGAAATAGGATTTCTACAAGTAATTCTTGTCCTAAGGCACTTTCAAATAACTTAGAGAGGGGACAGGGCAGCTAACTGGGAACTAAAGCTGTTTTCAATGTCCTCAATTATCTGACCACACACTTTCACCTGGGGTTGGGTGCTGGGAGTCCTTCATTCTCCCATGACGTGCTTACCACTAGAACGTGTCTTACTGTCCGTGAAGCCTTCTGTGGTGGCCCTACACCTCATTAGCCTTTCCATCTCCAGTGCCTAGCACAATGCCTAGGATATAGAACATCCTCAGTAAATGATTTTTGAGTGAATGAACTCATTCCCAATGCCTGCCTCATTAGGTCATAAACTTAAAGTGCCTAATACAGAATCTGGCAATGGTAAATAATTAAGCTCAGTCTCTATAACATGGACACACATTTCCTGCCCCAAAATACACCATCACCTTTCTGTATGCCTCACACATCTACTACTTTCTTCCATTTATCAGTTTACTTGGTGCTAGGCATGCACTAAGCAGTTTGCCTGCATTATGTCAGCTAACACCCTCAAAACTTATGAAAAGTATGTGCTGTTATCATTGTCCTGCTAGAAACAAATTCATGAAGACCACAGTTTTTGTTCTATACACTTCTACTTTCTAGATATCTAGGATTAGAAGTGATATACAGCCACGCTGAAGGTTCATACTTAGAAGATTGAGATATGAGAACTAAGGTTTGAAATCAGCCTGGGAAAGAAAATTGTGAGAATTTTATCCCCAATTAACCCCTCCAAAGCAGGAAGAGAAGCTGCTCAATTGGCATAGTGCTAACCTTAAGCCAAAACAGGGACATCCTTGAGTTAAAGGCCCAAGATCAGCACCAAATATCAAAACAAACACAACAAGCCAAACAGTGGTACATAGTAGTCGCCCAATAATTATTTAATAATTTAACAAATATCTAGTTTATGAATGATGAAATTAGGTATGAAAGAGATAAAACCATTTGCTCTAGGTGACAAAGAATAGCGATTCAAGCCACAACGTGATTATTTACAAATTCTCCCTCTCAAATGGGAGACTGGTGATTGTCAGACAAGTTGCTAATTTTGACTCAGCTAAGAGACTTGTTAACACAGACTGAAAAGACAGATAGTGTTTATTCTGACCCTTAACTGTAAGGTGCTTCTGTCTCATAATTAATGTAAATAATTTCATTTTTATTTAGGTATGTAAATATTTACAGATGTCAACCTCAGTGAATTTTCTTGGTCGGTCTCATTGTAATAATTTAACTAGGCAAACCTAGTTAAGAAGATAACCGAGTTAAGAAATCTAGGTAAGAAGGTAAATATTCCCATTGGTTAATTCTCTTTGGTTGATTCCTAATCTATAATACAGAAATCATCCTAAAGAAGAAATTGCCTTTTTCATAGTAAATTCAAAAGACTTAGTGCTTTCCATATCATTGATGATTGGTGGCGAGGACAGGAAAAGAATTATTACAGCTTAAGGATAGAACTATTTCACAAAACCCCAACTATTCAGCTAGAAATACTTTGTTCATTTTCAGTCAAGTAAGTTCTACAAGCTACACCAACCTTTGAGTTATTAAAGGCTCTCTGTGCTTACATTATAGTTATAATTCACATTATAAACTGTGATGCAAATTTAAGCATTCAGCATTTTGCATATATTATATCGAAAAGCTTTGCTACCAGAGAATAGGGTACAACTATGAACCCTGTAATACGTGATAGTGAAACCTGAGAGTCCACTATGAGCAAAATTTCATGCAGAGAAAGGTTGTAAGTAAAAATCACTTATTATTATTAACTATCATATTTTAGTGACTACTTATTTTGCAACTACTTATGTCAACACCATTCTCTCCCAGTGAGTAACACGTCTTATCAGTCAATAGTAAAGACTGATGATTTTATTTTATGTATTTTACTATTTTGTGTCTCGTCAGGAACAAAAGATAGCATAAAAGTACATAACTGTGCAGACATTTAGTTATTTATTTAGGGGATTGAATTCAAGCCCCCTACAACATTTCTTATACAAATGCTTTCCCAACTGAGAGACATACCAATCCCTTTTGTTTTCATGTGTTTTTGAAATATAGCCTGGGTAAGGTTGTCTGTAATAGCCTTGAACTCTTGGTCCTCTGCGTCCATCTTCTGAGTAGCTGGGATTACAAGCATTACCACCATACCAAGCTCAGATTAGTAATTAAATAAAAGTAATTTTTTTCAAGTAAAGTAAATTGTTTTGAGTAACTAATATGAATTTGGTACTTTGTTACTTTCTAGAATGCAAAGAAGAAAAAGATTGACCTCTGCTTTCACATTTACACTCAGGAGAAAAGCTAGTAATTATATTTCAATTTAACAAGTATTTCCTGAGTGATTCTATATGGAATGCTTAATAGGTGCTAAAGTCTTTTAACTGAATTTTGTTCTAAAGGAATTGAATGAATAATGATAAAAAGTTGAGAATATGCCTTCTCTTTGTCTCTCTCTCTGTCTCTCTGTATGTCTCTATCTGTCTGTTGTTACTAAATTTTTTGATTATAGCCATTCTAACTGGGGTGAGGTAGAATCAATTTTGTTTTGATTTGCCTTTCTTTTATGGCTAGATAAGTTAAGCATTTCTTCATATGTCTATTGCTATTCTTATTCCTCTTCAGAGAAGTCTCTCTTTAACTGATGCCCCTAAGTAGACGAATGGATCAAGAAAATGTGATATCTACCTATATATATACACACATATATGTATATGTACATATATATATATATATATATATATATATAATGGAATTCTATGCCTCCATCTGAAAGAATGACACCGCCCTGTTTGTTAGGAAATGGAAAGACTTGAAAAAAATTATATTAAGTGAAGTAAGCCAGGCCCAAAGTAACATGGGTCCCATGGCTTCCTTTATTTGGAATAACTATTATATGTCTAGGACAAGCAGAAAAGCTCAAAAGCTATGTACATATGACCATGTAAGATTTTGCTAAACAAAATGAACCCCAAGATAGGGATACAAATAGTTTTATCTTTCTTGCTGTTGTTTTTAATGTACTTATAATGCACTATGTGATTTTTCTGTTTTTTTTTTTGTATGTTCTTCCCCCATGGTATAACCCTGTTTTCACTGTATTTGATTCCAGTGCCCTGTATCTTGTATATGCATTTTCCTAATTTGGAGAGGGAAAGGGAAATAACAAAATGCTGAAATAAGGGTTCAGGTTGACCCATTGTAACAATGAGATGTACAAGACACGATGTTGAAAATGAACTGTACAACTTGGGGGCGGGTGGCAGAAGGGAGGAGTTGGGGAGGTGAGGAGGGAAGGGATGGTAGGGGAAAAACCAAAGAGGGGGTAACAATGCTGGAAAGGAAATGAACTCATTACCTTACTCACGTAATTGTAACTCCTCTGTATAGTATCTTTACAATGAAAAATATACTAAAAAAAACCACTGCCTTAAAAGCATCCTTGAATGTTCTGAATCACAATAAGAGAAACAGACTGTCTTAGTCAGGTTTTTTTCCTGTCATTGTAACAAAATACCTGAGTAAACAACTTTAGGAAGGGATTTGTCTTGGCTCATGCTTTCTGAGGTTTTAGCCCAAAGTCAGCTGGTTCCTTTTCTTTGAACCTAGGTGAAAGCAGAAAATTATAGTAGCAGCAGAATGAGGCAGAAGAGGCTGGTCACTTAGCAGCTAGGAAGCACAGAGAGCACATATGTACGCGCGTGCGCACACACACACACACACACACACACACACACACACACACACACACACACAGAAAGAGAAAGAAATACACAAAGACAGGAAGAGATAGACACGGAGAAAGAGAGAGAAAGTGAGAGACAGAGATTGAGGGAAATATTTTCTTCAAAGTCCTGCCTACTTTCAGGCCCTACCTTCCTCAGTTTCCACCAATTCCTTCTGGCCTATTCAATTATGAAGCCATTAATGGATTAATCCATTGAATAGCTCAGAGCCCTCCCTGTCTGATCACTCTCCACTTGTGAATGCTGCATCTTCAACGTAAGAATCTTCTGGAGACATCTCATATCAAACCATATCACAGATGAACTGCTGGGTCCTTCTTCATCAGTGTCAAAACTGTCTTACCAAATTGCCTTCTCTCTATTTCTGCTCCATCACTACCTTAGTTAAAGTGTTTCTCATCTCTTATAAAAACTATTATAAACCAAGTAGCGGTGGCTCAATCCTGTAATCCTAGCTACTCAGGAGACTGAGATCTGAAGATTGCAGTTCAAAGTTAGCCCAGGCAGAAAAGTCTGTAAGACTCTTATTTCCAATTAACTGCTGTTGTTCAAAGTGTTAGAGCACTAGCCTTGAGCACAAAAGCTCAAGTACAGTGCTCTGGCCCTGAGTTCAAGCCCCACACTTGACCAAAAAAAAACCCAGAAAACAAAAACAAACCTATCATAATAGTTACAGCTTAAGTGCAGCATAGTTGTTAGATTAAAAACTTTTCTTACCTTTCTTAGTATTCTCTACCTTTATTATATTGTTGACAAGTGGCTCCTCAGTCATAGAGAAAGGGTATATGGCAGGAGCTAAAACTTACTAGTCGAAATGCCAGTCCTAATTCCTGAGCATCTATCCCAAACTGCTTTTCATTTGCACAGGATCCTTGGCATATCTGCCTTCTTCGCTATGTTGTTTATCTCCTCTTCCTTCCCTTGTGACTCAATTTTCTTTGTTTAACCCTCTCCTAATCATGAAATATCTTTCTTTAAGTTCAATCTTTCTTTTCAAGGACAAGCACCTTTTATTGACTGACGAATTTACCTGTCTGCTTTAATTAGTTGTACAAAGGAGTTGCATCTTGATGGATGTTACTCCTCCCATTGTTCTCACCCCTTTCTCCGCACCTGGATTCATTTTCACAGATGAACATTGAACACTCTGACTGTATTTGCTCACCCTTCCTCTCTCCATTTAAGGACAAATGTCTTGAGGAGAGTTATATACCTGAGGTGACCACTCAATTTCTTCATTTTAGTTTAAGTTGTCTCTCAGCTTTCCAATGAGGTGGACTTATACATGGCTACAAGTTTGCAAAGTTCTTCTTGATCTTAGAGCATTGAGGTGTGTGTGTGTGTGTGTGTGTGTGTGTGTGTGTGTGTGTGTGTGTGTGTGTGTGTGTGTGTGTGTGTGTTGGTCCTGAGGATTGAACTCAGAACTTGGGCATTGTCCTTAAGATTTTTTGTTGTTGTTCAAAGCAAGCTTTCTTCATTTGACCAACATTTCCACGTCTAGCTTTTTGATGGTTTATTAGAAATAAAGAGTTTCATAGAATTTCCTACCCAGACTGGTTTTGAATGGTGATCCTCAGATCTCAGCCTCTTGAGCAGCAACGATTACAGATTACCGGTGAGCCACCAGTACTCAGGTATTGAGACTTGTTTTCATCTTTCTGTCCTCCTCTCACTGTTCTTTTCATATTTCAAATCATCCCTTCTCAAGTTTCTCTTTCTGCATACCCTTCAGTGTCAGTTCTTTCCAGAATCCTCTTCTAGTTTTATCTACACACTTGTTAAACGGTCTTTTCCATTTTCATGGCATTATACTACTCTTACTTTGAGATTCTGCAACCTCTCTTTGTGCCTTCTTGGATCAGTCATCACTGAAGTCTGGATTGATACCTTTGGCTTTTACATCCTACTGCTAGTATTGCCTTTGTCTAAATTAGGAGGGATGCAGGTTACTTGCTTTCCATGAGAGTCTCACTGCTTCTCCTTCCAGTTCTTTTTGTGCTCATGATCACATTGCCTTTGATATAACTGTTTTCATGGGGGAGGGGAAGTAATACTGGACTTTGAACTCAGGACATTGCATTTGCTATGCTAGTCAAATGCCATACCAGTGAAATTTACCTCCAGTCCTTTTTCATACTGTTTATTTTTGAGATGTTTCTCATTTCCTGGGCTTCAATCCATCTATTTTAGGATTGCTATTATAGCTGTGATGATAGGTATATGCTACCACACCCCATTTTCCTTCCTTGAGATGGAATCTTACAGAATTTTCTGTCTGGGATATCCTGGAAAATCTTCCTCCTCATTTCAGCCTCCTAAGTAGCTAAGATCACAAGCATAACCCACCAGCACTGGCTGTCACTGAATTTTTAAGAAGTTGATATTTCTCAAGATGTTCTCATTGAACTGCCTAGGTCTTACCCATCACCTCAGAAATAAGTTGACCAAGGGCTGGGAAGGTGGCTCAGTGGTAGAGTGCTTGCTTTGCATGCATGAGGCCCTGGGTTCAATTCCTCAGCACCACATTAGCAAAAAGAAAAAAGTCGGAAGTGGTGTTGTGGCTCAAGTGGTAGAGCACTAGCCTTGAGCTGAAGAGCTGAGGGACAGCGTCCAGGCCCAGAGTTCAGGCCCCACAACCGGACCCCCCCCATAAAAAAGAAATAAGTTGACCATTGTTAGTATCATTTTTGCTACGGTAAGAAGAGAAAAACCTTAAACAATGAGGATCTGATTTTGTTTATTTCTCTTGTGTGAATTGGGTATTTCCCAAGTGACCATTTCTATCAAAAAGAGTAAAATATTTGCTTCAATAATAATAGTTTCCCAAGTACTGAGTAATCTATCAGCCTTAAAATCTCTGAATATTTGGCAGGCTAGACCTGCCTCCTTCTTGAATCTCCCTCCCTGGTTGCCATGACTATGAGTTAGAGGAAAAACTTGAAACTATTCAATTAAGGCAGTGGAAGGTGACACCCAAAATCAAGACAAAGAATATATAAGGGATTTGCAATCAGGGACACCCTATCTTTGAAGAGTTAATAGTAATCTAATTTAATGGCTTTAGTTTTCATATTCTATGAATAGTGTCTGTTAGTCTAAGTTAGGTATCTTTAAAAACAAAAAACAAAACTCTATCACTGGGTACATACCTGTGAGCCTGTGCTCCTGCCTGTAATCCTAGCTACTCAGGAGGCTGAGATCTGAGGATCATGGTTCAAAGACAGCCCCGGCAGGAAAGACTGTGAGACTCTTATCTCCAATAAACTACTCAGAAAATCAGAAGTGGTGCTGTGGTTCAAGTGGTAGCATACTAGCCTTGAGCTGAAGAGCTCAGAGACAGTGCCCAGGCCCAGAGTTCAAGCCCCATGTCTGACAAAAAAAAACAAAAACTATCAACTTATGGCATTGTTATTAATTAAATTCATTTCTTAGCTTTCTGGATCAGTGAGTAGAACTGAACTATAAAGTCAGAATAATTATTAATAAAATGAAGGCACTGGTCTAATATTTAAAGAAACAATCTGTTTTCAGAATAGAAGGGGTTTTTACTGATGAAAATTTGAATTTCAAGTTTTTGCCCTGATTTTCACTGTTTATGAGTTTTACATTGCTCAGTGCAAATTTACTTCATCTTCTATCAAAAACATTGTTTTTTAAAGGAAATTCTTCTGAAGCATAAAATTGACTCTGTGTAGATTTTTCACTCTATTACACATATTAAACATTGATTTAGGTGGTGGAAAAAAAGACAGAAATAATAATGAGAGAGAGAGATAGAGAGAGAGAGAGAGAGAGAGAGAGAGAGAGAGAGAGAGAGAGATTGGACTCCTGCCTTGAATCTCTCTGTGAAGCAGGAGTCCAATAAGATTATACATTTCAAATTACAAAGAGTCAAGAGAATATTGTCAACCTTTTATTGTCAGAGAAATTGATAGCTCACTTATGTCCTTGTAAAAGAAAGGTGGGGTTGCCAGTGAATGCAAGAATAATTCTCCTCCACATGGAGGTACTTGTTCTGTACAACATGACGAGGGCCTGAAAGTGACTCAGTAAAGAGAACCAGAGAACCAGATTCTCCTCCCCCTCTCACTCTTCTGTCTGACTCTCTTTTTTTCTTTGCCTCTGTCTCTGTCTCCCTCTTGTTCTGTCTTTCTGTCTCTGTCTGTCTGTCTGTCTGTCTGTCTGTCTGTCTCTCTCTCTCTCTCTCTCTCTCTCTCTCTCTCTCTCTCTCTCACACACACACACACACACACACACACACACAACACACATACACACAACCACAATAGAATCTAGTAAAATAGAATTCAGTACAAGCCTCAGCTCTTTCACTTTCTATGTAGGTTATCTTGGGCAAATCAATTAATCTCAGTAAGAGAGTCCCCAAATCTGTTACTGTCTAAGGAAGTTAATAGTAGCCCTCCCAAAGCTAGACTTAGTAAGACAATTCCATAAAAGTGCATTCTAGGGCATGGCAGTAAGTACTATAACAATATTTACTGTATTGGTTTTCTAGGGTTGCCATAACAATATACAAATTGGATAGCTTAGGTCAGCTAAAGTGTGTTGTCGCATAGTTCTCAAGTCTAGAAATCTGCAATCAAGGGTATGTTCCCTCAGAATTCCTTTCCTTCCCCCTTACTACTTCTAGCTCCAGGTACTGCCTGTCTTGCTGCAGCCTAATTACAGTCTTTTCTTAGTGTTTTCCCATCTCTTCATAGCATCTCTCCATGCTGTCTTTCTCTACGTCCAAATTCATTCTTGTTAAAGCACACTGATCATATTAGAATAAAGCCCATCCTAATGACTTTACTTGGACTTTATTATCTTTGTAAAGACCTTATTTCAAAATTAGTCACATTCTGACATATTGGGGATTAGAACGTCAATGTATGCTTCTTAAAGATGTGATGGAAGGGGCTGGGAAATTGGCTCAGTGGTAGAGCGCTTGCCTTGCATGCCTGAGGCCTTGGGTTCGATTCTGGACGTGGCGCTGTGGCTCAAGTGGTAGGGCACTAGTCTTGAGCTGAAGACCTGAGGGACAGGGCTCAGGCCCAGAGTTCAGGCCCCACAACCGGACCAAAAAAAAAAAAAAAAAGATGTGATGGAGGCACACTTCACAATTGCTAAACTATCTTGCTAGAGATATTTTTGCAAGAGCTAGGTTAGTATGTGAAGTACTTTAAAGCTGTACAATACCTTTCTTTAGTGATTGTTTCTTTTTCATTGTAAAGGAAAATGTACTCAGTTGTTCCAAAGTACTGACTTGCATAAATTTAATGTTTCCCTTCTGTTCTTCACCGAATCTGGTGGAATGGCTGGACATTAGCTTTTCTGTCATCTATAGTTTTCAGATTTTGAGTAAAGGAAAACTATCACAGGCTTTTGAAACCAAATCTGCAAATGTACATACCACAGAAAAAAGAGGATGTGTTAATACTCTGTGGTTTGCTAACCACATCACAACCTCAATTATACTCATCACAAATGGAAGACAGAATGGCTCTTCAGTGGAACATAAATTAATGTAAATTATACACTTACTAATAAAAATTAATTCTTTTCAGAAATTAAATGCCTTTTCCTCCTTAAATGCCTTTAATGAGTAATGAGATTGTATGCTTTATATTGTCCAGTTTTCTCTCCCATGATCTTGTATCTAACTTTACTCTCAGCCTGCAAAATAATTTGTTTCTAGCACTTTGCATGCTTTCTTTGCAAAATGACATGTTTTTATGCCCTGGTTGATATGAAGGTTTGATCTCTTTACTTCATGAACATAGATAACACCTTGAGAAGGCTTCAAATTAATTAGCATAAAAAATAAAAATAGGTCTGAGGACAAAATGCTGCCTAATAAAGCCCATGAAGCTCTTTTATTTTCTCAAGACTATATTGATCTGCATTAAATATATAAAATAAATAAAGCTGGGTCCAAATACCTTAAAAAATACATTAGTGTCTCCTTGTAACAGAGCCCTGGCAGAGATCCATATGATAATGTGAAAGGAAGAGAAACATTTAAAAAGGAAAACAGAATGGGTCAAATACTACAATTTAACAAGATGAAACTTCAGGCTATTTAGCTTCTAAAATATATCATTTCTTGATACCCAAAAGTAAATAACAAATAAGTAAATAAAAAATAAAAGTTTAGACCTACCTTTCTTTACACTTCAAAATTGTTTATGATAAATGCAATTTTAAATCGAGTCTTCAAAAATCATAGTTTTCATTTAGTGACACTTAGTAATTCAGAGATAAATTGTTTTTATTTTTAAATTTTTAACTATAACGTATCTTACCTTAATTTTCTCAAGCTGATCGTGATGTGCAAAATTAAATGCATGCATTAAGGAGTCCATGAAAAAAAATGCTTATTTCAGATTTGATCTCACTGGGGTCTTCTGTTTCCTACTAAATGGGCAGCAGTAATGAATCTCAGCCACACGGTGGCACCATCAGCAATAGACTTTTGGTGCTTATTTTAATCAGCATCTACTCTAAAAGGTGATACAACCAAGTGACTTTAAACATCTGGAGAAGTTTGAGACAATAATACAGAAGATGAAGAAAAATTATGAAAAATGGAGCTCTGAACTTTATAACAAAAGCACACTCCAGGACATTTCCCAAACATAAGAAGCTCTTTTAAGAACTTACATTATTTTTTGTTATGAATCACTTAATTCAAAAATGAAACAAATTAGTATTTTGTTATTTTTCTAGATTAAAGGACACTTTCCCATATGTTCTGGTTTCCTTAATCTTTTTTTATTTTGAAAAATATGACACTAGTGAATTTATGTTTGAACTCAAAGACAGCTAGAAAATTAAGAATGACTAGTTCACTAGGTACAGCCACAACAGAAACAAGTTTAGTCATCAATTTATGTAATCAGATTGTCTCACTCAGTCAAGCAAAGCAACTGACACTGACAGCTCAGGAAAATGACCTTCCATGTCAAGAATTTTGAAGCTGATGAGGGGCTCTTATTACAAATGTCTGGCAAAACCAACTCTCAAAGTAGCATCAATTAATAAAATAAATTGGCAATATATCATATTTTTAACACACCAATGCTCACATTTCATGAAATTCTCTTCTATTTAGAAGTTATCAATACCAAAATAACTATTTTTGTTATGTAATTATTAGAAGACTTGGAAAGAGAAATAGTTTATTATGCCTATTCCTAAAAAAGATCTATTTATAAATTTGAGAGTGTCTTGTACTATTTTGATTTTTGTTCAGTGCTAAGTGGGAGAGCTAAAAATGATGCATAAAATTTCTTGCTCATTTGCTCAATTTATATCAAGGGGCAAGTGAAAAGTTAGTCCATGTACTAAATTTTAAACAATAGAATTCTCATGAAATGAGTGCCATCTTGCTGAATTCAGACAGGCATGAAAGGCATACACATACTTTAAATTGAGGCAAAGCAACTCCAGGAGGAAAGCAAAAATGTGCTATTAGTACCTTCTTCAATCATTGTCAGATTTCAGGGTTTTGTTTTAGATTTTATCCTTGATTCTTGGTTCATTTGCAACTACTTAAATATTTCAGTCCCAAATTAAATCAAAAGCTACTTGGATTCAATAATACTTCTTGTAACTTTTAAGTACTTCACAGTCATACTATAATATTAACACAGTAAAAGCTAACATTTATTAAGTTTTTATTTGACACCAAGCACTATAAGTCAACACCATTTCACATACATGCACACATACATATACATGCACAATCCCATGAGATTGGCACTGATGTTCTCTCTGTTAATACAAAAGGAAGAAAGGTATAAATTGATTTGTCAATATAACTAGTAAGTAGCAGAGCCCAGTTTTGAATCCAAGAAGACTTTATGCCAAAGCCTGCTTATCTTGTGAGTGGAGGTAGATGCTCAGTAGTGAACAAACTTCCTGCCCAAGGTCTACCAGGCGCCAGACCTGGCTAGCTTTATGGTCTTAAGCAAATTACTTGGACACCTATGTCCTGAAATAGTTGTTAGTATAGCACCCAGCAGCTCATAAAGTTGAAATTTAAAAACTCTTAAAAGTAACTTCCAGTTTCTCTGTGGGGAACTGTCTCCACAACCTGCACAAATAAATCCTTTTCAGAAATATACTCCATCTTTCCAAAGAGATTCCTAAATTGGCTGGCATTTAATACAACTGGATTAAGGTATATATTTTATTTTCATCAACAGTCTTCAATTGCTTCTAATAGGATTGTGCTGTGCTGCAATTCTTAACACTTCAGGTGATGGTAGTTGAATTAGCCCTGCTTTCCTTCACTAAATCTACTAAAATGTCTTTTTGTCAAATAGAATTGGAAATTGAAACTAGCAGTATAGGTGAATAGTCTGCCTGTCTTGAAAAATGATTGTGGAAGGTGCTGAAATCTAACATTACTAAATGTTATTGTTACAATTTACCCCCAGTTTCTTTTTTATTTAATCTGTGGATTGTTTCCATAGCCTTCTGGAAGTTTAGGGAGATCAAATTTGAATTAAAATGAGACAATGGAGGGAACCCAGAAGCATAACCGAGGTTTCTATCATTTTTTTGATGGCTCATTTAAACCAAAACAAAATCAGGAAGGAATAATATTGTCTTCTCATTTTCAAAGACATTTTGGGAATTCAGCCTCCATATTTACAGAAAATCACCAATCCGTCAGCAAAGGCATAGAAGGTCACTCAGTAGAATAAGGGTCCAAATCCAATGTTAAGAACAATGATTTTAGTCCAAACGCTGCCACCAGGCAGCTGTCTTATTGAAGCCCCTTTCTTATGTTGCCTCAGTCTCTATTTTATTCCTATAGAATAAAAGGAATTACACTGGGACATAATAAATTATATATGTCTGTAGACATTCACACAATGAGATCAAAGGAGCATATTCTGAGGAGAGGATCACAAAGGTTCAATAGCTATGTGCATATGATTATATAAAATAATGTTTTTTTGAATGAACTCCAAGAAATAGAAACAAAAGGATTTATTTTCTTTGTTGCTATTACCTTTTGTCTTGTTTGTTAGTTCATCTTTGGTAGGGTAAGGGGGGACACAGAAAGGTGAGATAAAGGATGAACAAATGCAGCAGTGATACTCACTAGACACTATGTTGAAAATAAACTATACAACTTGTGGGTGGGTACAGGAGAGAAAACCTAGGAGAGGTGGAAAGAAAGGGTGACATCATTAAAAAGAAATGGACTCCTTACCTGACTTATGTAACTGTAACCCCTCTCTACATCACCTTTACAATAACCATAAAAATATATTTTAAAAAGAAATGTATGTTTTACCTGACGTATGTGATGATAAATCCTCTGTACATGGTCTTAATAATAACAATAAAAACAATTTACAAAAAATTGGTATACTGCAAAGACAAAACATTAATCTACCTAGGTACCAGTGACTGACATCTGTTAATCCTAGCTATTCAGGAGATTGAGAGTAGAAGGATAGTAACTGAGTAGAAATGTTCTCAAGACCCTGTTTCAAAAATAACCAGTAAAGCCAGGCACCCGCGGCACAGGCTTGTGATCCTAGCTACTAATAAGATCCTAGATCCTACTCAGGATGCTGAGATCAGAAGATTGCAGTTCAAAACCATTGTGAGCAGGAAAGTCTGTGAGACTCTAATCTCCAATTAAGCATCAAAAAGCTGGAATTGGAGCTGTTGCTCCTCTGATAGAGTGCTAGTCTTGAGTAAAATCAGAGTTTTCTCAAATAGGAGATCCAGACATTTCGAGCAGCAAGGAAAATGTGACGAGGAAAGACAAGCCTTCACTTTCACAGACCGTCTTTGTAACAAACTAGGGTAAGATTGTCTCTTGCTGTTACATGCAACGATAGAAACAAAAACAGAATAAAGAATCATGTTACTGAATTAGCAAGGGAGGGCCACACTGAGATGTCGGGGAAAGAGGATATTCCAGCTCCTCTCTAGATTAATCCATCCTGAGTTACTTCCATCTTTTTAGCAGTGTCTTCCTCCTCTGCTTCTGGGTCAGCCTCGAGCAGCCGTGGAGGTGGACAGAGCAGAGAAGCATCTCTGTTAGTGGAGTCACCACCTTTTTATAGCCCTGTGGGCTTGTTCTACCCACTATGGTCCATATTTTATTAAAGTTCTCTCATAGACATGGTAGAGACAGCAATTAATGAGTTGAGGCTAGTCCTAACTTCTAATGCATCTGACTCTCTGGGTCTTCTTTTTTATTGCTATAAGTGTGATACACAGAAGGGTTATAGTTACATAAATCAAAGAGTCCATTTGTTTTTGTATCATCCCTTCCTTTGCTCTCTCCCAGTTTTTCCCTCCCATCCCCCCACACAAGCTATATAGTTAATTTTTAACATAGTGTCCGGTGAGTGTCATTACTGCATTTGTTCACTCATTGTCCCTCCATTTATTTGCCTCTGCTTATCCTACCAAACACAGATAAATGAACAAACAAGATGAAAAGAAAAGAAAAACAACAATGAAACAAAAACCTTCTTGTTTCCATTTCCTGGAGTTCATTTCATTAAATATTTTTTTATGTGATCCCAGTCACACAGGCATTGAGCCTTTGTGTTCTTCTCCTTAGAATATCCTCTTTTGATCTCCCTGTGTGTGAATACCTAGAGTCTTGTATAATGATGGGTCTTCTTTAAAATGGAAATAATAATATATATCTCACTAGATTATAAATATTGAATAAAATAATTCATGTGCAAGTACTTAGGTTGATGCTACCATCATACTTGCTTTGCTTGATAAAGAAGGAATATGGAGTTATGACATGGAGTGCAGATTAAGAAATATCTCAGCTGGGGCCCCAACTAGGCAATGTCTAGACTTGTCAACAGTCCATTTGCAGGAAACATCTAGAGATCTCCTGTGACATTGCTCAATTATCAGAAGAAAAGAAAAGATTAACATTGAGACTGTGGCTGACCTGGCTTCCATATGCATATGTTGGATTTCTGGGTTTTTTTTTCTTAGTGAAAAACATGAGTAAAATCATGAAGGGCTGGTTACATTTGGAGAATAAAAGTTCTTCCCTCTATAGACAACTTGACAATGATGGCCTTCAGCCATATGGACTGGCCTGCAGGAAAGAGGGTACATTGTTGCCATCCTAGGAATGCTACCTTCTTGCAGCTTAGACCAATAGCTGCCTAGAATGCTTGGGGAAATTAAAGGATGTGTATATGAACATATGTTAGAAATATCTCCCAGAGGCTCCCTAGAAATAAGTACAAGGTCCTGAAGGAGTTGAGGATGCCACGAAATTAAAGGCAGTTGAACATGAGACAGAAAAATGAGTTGTAGCCAGGCACAGTGGCTCAAGCCTGTAATCTTAGCCATTCAGAAGACATTTTGCATGGGGCAAAAAGCTCATGAGTAGCCATTTCAATCAACACAAAACTGGCCACAGTAGAGCATTTCTGTCATATCAGCTATTCAGGAAGGATAAATAGAAGAATCAGCATCTAGATTGTCCCTGCCCCAGCAAAAAATTCACATCCCATTCAAAAAATTACAGAAATGAACAGAGCTACAGCATGGTTCAAGTATTAGAGCACCAGGCCTTGAGTTCAAACCCCAATAACCTCTCAAACAAACAAAAAATGTTGAGTTATTGCTATTGTAAGAGCTTTCTTCATGATCCCCACTTAAGCAATTCATAATACAAATTGATGTTCTTTGTAAAACACATCCACATATCTATGTCTTGCAGACAGATTTGCAGCTAGGAGATCCATACTGCTTCACATATCTGCCCACAGTATGTTTGCTTACCAAGTGCCAACTGTATATGCTTCTAAACCCATTTGTGTCAGTTGCCCTTGTTACCCTAACTTCCGCTATTTTATTATATAAAACAACTTAGTGATCAAAGAAAGAGAATTTGTTCCAGGAGAATTAAATTGAAATCCGGAGATTGTAACATCTGAAGCTAAATAGAGTAAGACAATTATATAGGTATTAGTTGCCTTTGTGTTGCTGCGATCAAATCCTCAAAACAGTCACTAAAAGAAGGAAAGATTTGTTTTAGCTCATGGCTTCACAGGCGTCAGTTCATCATAAGCAGGAAGGGTGTGGTGGAACACAGCAGTTCATTGTGGCAGCCAGGAAGTAGACAAAGAGCACACAGGGAGGAGCTAAAGCAAGCTACAGCTCCTAAGGACAAATCCCCACTAGCCTACTTCCAATAATTAGTCCCTACCTCCTGCCTTCTTGTACCTCCCAATAATGAATCCCAATAGTGAAACTCTCAAGAAATTAATCCATTCATTAGGTCAGAGCTTTCAAGATCTAAAAATCTCTGGAAGTATTTCACAGACACACCCAGAGGTACACTTCATTAACCTTCTCAATCAAAATTATTTATGTATGTGTGTATATACATATACATATACATGTAGGAGAAAAAGTATCCCAAAAGCCTAGAAGCAGCCTAAATTTCTTCAGATTTCCTTAGAGATCCTTCTGAATATAGCTTCATTTTAAACAGAATTAAATTATTAATCATAGGATGTAATTACATAATAATGTAGAGTTGTTCTCTAATGGTTCATAAAGCAAAAGACTTGCATGACAAGATAATATTTTCCAATGAATATACTTTGTGTTTTAAGTTAAAATAACATAGTGTATATATATGTGTGTGTGTGTGTGTGTGTGTGTGTGTGTGTGTGTGTGTGTGTGTGTGTGTGTGTATTATTTTGAAATGATTTGCTATTTTAATAAATTTTGGGTTTAATTAATTACCAATTGTAATCATATCTGATACAAAGTCTTTTATATGTTACTATGACTATTTTCAACTTAGTATTCTATAGTTGCAGCTCTCAGCTCTTTACAGAGAATTCATCAACCTTAAAATAGCATAAAATGGCTGGGCACGAGAGTGGAAACTGAGGCTTTGGAGGAAACTTCCCTGAAACTTCATCTCCTAACTGTTCTTGCACACGGAGGCAGATATACCCATTAACGTCCACACACAGAGGAAAATTTCAGGGATTCCGGAAAGACATCCTGTTCCCTAAATTTATTCCTCACCATTTGCAGATGCCTAGGATGCTACAGTAGATGCTAGTTTCTTTGTTTCTCTCTAACATCAGTTTTTCTGACCATCAAAATTTCAAGCCAGACGACCCTCTAGCCCTGATAGGGGAGAGGCAAAAAACAAACAAACAAACAAAAAACACAGAATGTCCGCTGCGCACTTTTGCCTTCTCTTCTCCCCTGTCAACGGTAGAAGGTCCTCTGGCTCAAAGATTTCCTAATCTCCCCTAATCAAGTATTTTTCTAAGCATTCAGCTATCATGGAACAATTGTTAATGAACATCTAACTGTCCTGAAAAATATCTTTAGTAAAATGTGTAATTTTAAAACATCTTGCTTATAAATAAATGACAATAATAATGTATATCAAGCTGTGGTTATGCATAGTTAAGAAGATGATATTAATGAAGGTATCCAACACAATGAGCCACTCTTTTAAGTACTATTTCAACATCCCTGCAAGTTATTCTTTCTTGTTAGACATAAACTGCTAGATGAGGGAAAAAAGGCTACTGACCCTAGAATCATTTTGTTTAGAAATGAATATTCTCTGTGTGATATTACATGAAAAAGACTAAAGATATTTCTCTGTTGCCTTTTAACTTTTATCTCATATTTATGTTTTGGGTCATTCTTGGTTACATTTGTGCTTTCTCTTCTATTTCTTTGGTCTTTCATTAAAAGCTGGCCATCTATGGAAAACTAAAGTTAGCCAGAGGAGAGATTTCTAGTAAATACAGTGTGAGAAGTTAACAAGTAACCTTTACCATATCCTAAATCTTGCGCATCATGTCTTCTAAGTATTCTGAGGATCTTTACTCAAAAGCTCCAAGAAAAGCAACCCTGGTCTGGAGAACACAATACCTAGATTATTCTTCCAAACCAACTAGGTCAGTGACACCTATATCCAGACTGAACCTCCACAAATCTACTCCCATGGCTTTTCTGGTTTGCTTCTCACCCTGTAGCTGGCTCAAATAGAAACTCTTGGATCATCCCTTGGGGCTTTTCAAGTAGAGTTTGTTTTTGCTATATAATAAAGGAGCGCAAGCTTTCATTTCAAACTTTGGAATTTTAAGGAAGGGGGTAGACTTTTGAAGACATGATATCTTCATGGAATCTTTGAAATTTTACTACATCAGTGGGTAAATCCACCTGTGTGCAAACACCAAGAAGGATGTAGTTGCAGAAAGATGTGGCACTGAGTATTGCATTTGATTTGCAAAGTTCACATTTTGACCTCCATGATATCAGGTATGTACCTCTTAGTCATTGAGCACCTATAGGAGGAGACTCTTATATTAACCCAACTTCAAAGTGTCCTTTCCTGTTTATCAGCTCAATCTTCATGTCAAAAACTGAGAATGGCCATAAATATTCATATCTTCTATTTTAACCTTTTTTGCGGGGAGAGTGTATATCCTGGGGATGGAACTCAGGGCCAGGGCACTGTCCTTGAGGTTTTTGTTTTTTGTTTTGGGTTTTTGTTTGTTTGTTTGTTTGGGTTTTTTTTTGCTAAATGCTGATGCTCTGCCACTTGAGCTGCAGGCTTTGTAGTAGTTATCTGGTGAGGAGTCTTACAGATTTTATTGTCTGGGCTAACTTCTAACCACAATCCTCAGATATCAGCCTCCTTAGTAGCTATGATTAGAGGCATACATCATCAGAGCCCAGCTTCATTTTAACCTTTTGAATAAGTACTCTGTGACTTTGAGCTAAACTTATCCAAAATTGTGTCCAACATTGTTCCTTCTGTTACTGTGTTTTAAGCTAAGCTCTCTCAAGAATTTCTTTCCCTAAAGTGCTTTCCTACATAAATATATGTAGACTTCCAGAATAAAATCCCCAGGCTTTGCTTTCTCTGAGGAAGGCATTGCTTTGGAACTAGTTTCTATCCTGTCCCTAACTGCTATAGATAGTAAATCTTTCTCTCCTCTTTTATTTCCTGGTCATGTTTGTTTTGGTTTTGCATTGACCAAAATGTGAACTCTATGTTTGGTTACACAACTGCAGTGTTTTCCGTGAAATAAATGTGGTTTAATATTTAAATATTTTAAGATGCCATAAAGAAATGTATCCACTCTATTATTGCTTTTTAAATCATGCCATGTAAAGCAAATCCTCCTTACCCTTTGTACTTTCAGACCAAAAGCTGGACTTGACAGATCTACAACCTGTACAGTCATACTGTACCTATGCCTGTAAGGGTCCAGTGCTCTATTCAAACATTTACTATCAGAAAGTTGAAATTCTTAATTTTTCATGAGAGGCCCAGCATTTTTATTTTGTACTGAGTACTACAAATTATATCCTGCCAGAGAGTCTGAAATGTGTCAGCCTAGTCTTACGTTAGAATCCATCTTTTCTTTACTATCTGTGGTAGTGGGATTCAAACATTGGATACTAGAAGTCAAAAGGACTAGCCAAGCCAAGAATCACAGAGAGCAACTGTAGCAAGTCTATTGCTACCAGTCCTCAGGCACCAAGATGTCCTTAAGTTTTTCTGGGATCCCATTCCTTTTTCTTTGGCTAGCAAATTTCAGTATCTCAGATAGGACAGCACATAAGGCTTAGCTACTAATTTTTCAAAACCCCACAAACCCATCTTTAATTTTTGGCAAGATGAGGCTGACTCAGTTATTCTACACAGAATTTTTTAAAAAGTAGTCCTCAATATTCATCCTTTAGTCTATAGCAATTGCTAGCAGTGTTCCTGTTATGTCAGAAAATACATAATAATAACAGTATGTCTGCTTCAGGAAAGATAAGCAATTCACTAGAGATGTGGAATGCTGTTTCCTAAAGCAATTTCAAAACTTGATGTGGTTATGAGGAAAAGCTATTAGTCAGAGCACAGAATGAATGGGGTCCAGAAGAATATTCTGCCCAGGGCTAAATCTTCCTGTCATATTCAGAGGCAAGCTACAAATAAGTAAGGAAATGAAAGCTCATTTCCCCTGTAAGACAGAGGATATTTTTTCTATGAATTTTTTTATGTACAAACTAGGGATTTATGCCATTTACACAGTGGAGAAATGGATCCACTAACTGATCCACTGGGCCCCAAGTCCTAATAGTTATGCATTGGCAAGGTTGTTCATTATAATGTGTGATTCGCCCTATTTTGAAAGAGAATAGCTTTTTCTGGTTGGCAGGTTGCAAACTATTTTGTCTCTCTGAAAATAGTGCTATTTATTCTGTACATTCTCAGTGAGTCACTGTTCCTCAAACAAAATTCCTTCCAACTGAGACTCGGAGCTTTTCTCTCCATACCAGGAGTCCACTGGAATCCTCCATCCTCATTCTATGCCAGAAAGACAGGGTGGATCTACCACACATTCTGGTCAAGCCTCATGCATCCACTCTGTGTCTAAGTTATTTATTTGAGTTTAAAAGTAAAGAGAAATAGAAAAAGAGGAAAACATTTCTTGGTCCCCCTGTAGGAAATGAAAGTTAAAGATACCACATTCAGTCTCTACATGGCATAGATCAGCACTGAAAAAAAATAATAATCAAAACATTCTTTGAGATTTCCTAATCCACCTCCTCATTTGAAAAGGAAACTAGTATTTGCCATCTGCCATCTCAAATCCCTTAAGAAATAACAGGGAGGAAGAAATGGGGAGAGAAGTTTCAGGTTCCTGTAAAAGAAATATCTAATAAATGAAATGGATATCCTTTTTCCTTTGGTGAACCTCATCTCAATGTTAATGGGGAAGAATAAAGGCCAATTGTGTTATTAGTTACCAAGTACCCTTCTCAGAATGAAACATTAATTATTTCAGATTACTGCATCATCAATAATAATGCATTTGTATCTTGACCTTTTTCTGCAGCTCAGATTTTGTGAATCCCTTTTTAATGTTACAGTAATGACATGTATGTTTTTGTCACTTAAAATGTTGACCAATTCAATCTTCACTTTCACTGGGATTTAATCCTAGCATCACAGAAAAAAAGAAATGGAAGAAAGGAGAGAGAAAGGAGAGAAGGAGGAGAAAGAAAGATAGAGAAGGAGAAGAGAAAGAGGGGGAGGGAACAGAAGTAGTAATTTTTTCAGAGTTCAAGTTCCTAGGACTATAGTGTGAAAGCTCATTCAAATGGATTTCACATTTGAGGATAAAATATTTTAAATGTTTCATATTCAATTTGCAGAACATCTCAGTCATAGATATGTTGGATGGTTAAGACAGAGCTTTTATATGCTCTGAAATGCTGTGAAACAACATTTAAATGAACATTGCCTCCTTGCTGTGTATCTTTCTGTTTCTTACTCTTCCCAATTTCAATAATATGGTTCCTATTTAACTGTTTTAGGAGGGAGAGGGCATTTGTGCCATAATAAGATCTCTTCTTTTCAGGTCCAGACTGCATAGAGACCCGAATTTCTAACTGTCCTCTAAATAACATATTTATTCTCATAGTAAAATTCATTTATAATGCTTTGGGTAGTATCTGATAACCCCCAGGGGCTTCTCAAAGCTAAACCTTACTGCTTTTTTGAAATGTAAAATAATATACCAACAAAATGTTCATAAACATGAGAGATTTAAGAAAAAACACAAATATATCAAAAATATCAAATATCAAAAAATAACAAACAAAATCCAAGTGATCAACATCATTATCAATATAAGTGTAACTGGAGCCAGCAGTATGTCAAAATTTTACACTACTACCAAATAGGATTCATCTCAGAAATCAAATCAATAAAAACCCAAAGTTTAAATGTTTTCAAATAGTATATACATTAATAAAGTGGAAGGTAAGAATGGCATGAAATTGAGATGCTGGTTAAGACTGGAACAAGATTCTAGCATTACTGCTGACTTTAACTCTGTCAGCATGCCTACATTGAAAATTCTTGATCAAGATGCAATACATAAAAAGAAGTTGCTAAAATATTTCTACCATGCATGCTATTAGCCTTCTCTGTAAATTTCTGTCTCTTACACTTCATCCATTTCTAACATGTGTCAACATGTGTATTTCTTATGGTTCTTAAGAATACATTCTGCATTAACATTTGTTCCAATAGTTCACTTCTTTCTTAAGTAGACTGTGTTCAGTATGTGGCCTGAGACCAATGCTCCTTAGCAGATAGTAAAGTTGCTGTTGCCCTCTATAATGTACTTAGTCCTGGAGGCTACTATCTTATCAAACAATATTGGAATTTTCCTCAGTTTGACATGATAGAAACTTGATCTGTCCAAAGATCACCATAAACAAAGACTGAACTATCAACCACTTTGCCCTTCTGTTGGTGTGATTGCAGCATGATGGAGATTGCCCTACAATGTAATATCTACTCCATTGTCAAACAGCTGGAGAACAGAAATGTCTTCCTTTTTCTCTTTTATTCTTTTTTCATGGTGGATTAAGTCCAGGGCATACATGCTAGACAAGTGCTCTACTCCTGAGAATAGCACGAGCCCTTTCTTTTACTTTTTAACTTTTGTGGTTATAAGGCATAGATAATTCTTCATGCATCTTTCTTTATTGTGGAAGCAGAAACATTGTAGGCTCCAGTATGAGAAGGAAGGTGGAGGAGTCAGGACATGTTTTCCCAAAATTTGAGGCTTTTCTGTACAGATGACTCAACTGAGGGCACTTGGAGAACAGGGGAATACAACAGAGGTTTCTCTGAGCTCTTCTTATCTGCCTAGAAAGGAATCTCCCCCTCTCACGCCCCCCCCCCAAAAATACAATGGTCATCAACTCCTTTCTTGGAGAATTTCACCAGCCAGGAGGATTAACTCAGGACCACAGGAGAGGAAATGCCAGATTGACACCATGCCCACAATAGACAAACCTGAATCAAACTATTATTAATATTAATAATATTATTATTCCCCCAATCATTTACTCTCTTCTGAGCTAACCCTATCTTCTTCCCTTTTCACGTAGTGCAGAAGAAATATAGAGGCATTTTTGTCTATGTGGTGCTCACCTGCATGAAATAAATTTGTGTGACTTCTTTCCTGTTCATCTGTCTACCCTCCATTTTTTCATTGACCCAGATGTTAAGCACTCAAGGAGTAAAAGGACAGTTTTCTCTTTCCCACACAGGCGTAAACCACTTGCGAGACTTACACCACTGACTTGTGTCTGGAGATACACAATCAGGATTTCCCTACCCATAGAATGGAGTAAAGTGTGGCTTTGTTCTCCAATTACCACAAAGTCAAATGGGATCACCACTGTCCCTGGGCCAAATGTCTGTATGGTAAGAATAAGACCATGGGACACTGGGGTTGCAAGACACGGATCTGGGCGCTGGGAAGGTGGCTTAGTGGTAGAGCGCTTGCCTTGCATGCCTGAGGCCCTGGGTTCGATTCTCAGCACCACATAAGCAAAAAGAAAAAAAGCCAGAAGTGGCGCTATGGCTCAAGTGGTAGAGCGCTAGCCTTGAGCTGAAGAGCTGAGGGACAGTGCCCAGGCCCAGAGTTCAGGCCCCACGACCGGACCCAAAAAAAAAAGACACGGATCTGACTTTCTTCTACTCTATGTTTTTTCTAATGTTGCAGCTCAGAGCAAATAATTCTAAGTATCTGAATACTAAACCTCCCTTTTTAAAAGCTCTAACATGAGAGCTTGACCAAAATAATTTTTGAGGACTCCTTAATTTTTATGATTTTCATACATTCAGAGTAGATAGGTCTCCGGAATTAACTATTTTCACGACGATTTATATAACAAGACTCTTACGTGGTATTTACCTCTTTAATCAAGTTCAATGTGCACCATATGTGAAGTAATGACCTCACTGTTATAATGTTCTAATCAAATTACACTCTTACAGCTGGATTAGCTGCCCAGCCTGGCATGATTAATGAAATCATCCTACAATTAACCCATTGAGTATTCCACTCGGAGCTATCCTCTTTCCATGTAGTAGAAATACTCAATGTACTGTTTACAAAAACTGACAAGCTGGGAAGAAGAACAAAATCCTCCCCATTCTACTATTATCTATGTGTTAAACAACACCGACTATAGTCCATTTCCTCTAAAGAAGGATAAAACTATCTTTCTATCCCATAGAAATATATACAGAATCATGTGAAATGTTCTGTGTATGAAGAATAAAGTTTCCCAAAATAAAAAAAATTATGTTATTATGATGACTGATACATCCAACATTGTATGAGAGAGTAGATGTAACAAGCAGTATGTGGGATATATAATCTGTGATTTTCTAGTTGACAATCTTACTAAACATAGCACCTACCCCACAGGTCTCTCTAGTGCTCCCCGCCTTTAGTGTCCATTTGAGTTTAGTAAAAACATTTCACATCACTGAACCATGAAGGGCACAAAGTATTTTTTTCCAAAGGTTTTTGTCTAGGAATAATGGTGAAGGATCATCTTCCAGGTGAATGACTGTGACCTGCTCCTTCCTAGTGAAGGTATAATTTCCAGGAGAATGACTTACTACTCAGTGCACGCCCTGGGAGCGATAACCCTTACTTCATCCAATGATCTGTGTGTAATCTGCCCCCAAGCAACAATTTGAAGACAGGAAAGTAAGAATCAGTTTGCTTTCTTACTTTCTTCCATTTAAGACCACAAATCAGAACTTTGTCATATGTAACAAACATGGAAACAAGCATGATGCAAGCACAAAGATCAAATCTATTTTGTCAGCCAATACCAGACCTTGAACCTGGGATGTGGAAGCTGTCCCATAGCTTTTTTGCTCAAGACTGCCACTCTACCACTTAAGCCACAGCTCCACTTCACACACTTTGCTGGTTAATAGGAACCAAGAATCTCATAGACCGTCATGTCATGGCTTCAAACCATGATCCTCAGATCCCAGCCTCCTGAGTAGCTAGGATGACAGGCATGAACACAGGCAGTGGCCACTGGTATCTGGCAAGAGACAATAATTCTTGTTATCCTTTTTCAGGGGATAGAAGCCTAGGAACACAAGACTTCCATCATGTCCTGTGAGTACCCTAATCCTGCAGGCATCCTGTCAAACTGCTAAGCTGAGGTTTTAAGTAAATTTAGAGTCAAAGGCTGAAAGGGAGCTATTGACACTTATGGGTTCATCCAAGGACTGTAGCTCTCTGTCTTCTTGACAGGAGAGCAGAACTGAGGCTTGTTCTGATGCCTCATTCTGGTCTGGAAATAGAAAATGGAACAAAATACCTTGAACAAATTTCAGTTACTCTAAACCACAAGCACCACTAAGAAGTAATGAATGTCAGTATTAAAAACGTTGTATAATTTATCAGAAACTTTTTTTAAGAGAAAGAAAGAAAATAGAGGTGGATAAGTCTGGGGAAACTAAGATGCCAAATAATAAGGCTATGAAGATAAAGTTTATTATTTTGAAACACGTATTATATGTTAGAGACAGTATTTCTTTCAAAACACAAATATTCTTTACAGATGGGTAAAGACAGCTCCAGGCCTTCTGATAGTGTCGATTTGTTCTTCTGAGGAATCATTTTAAATTCACTCCAGCAAAAGAGTTTCATTATGGCATTTTGATTTTAAATAAGCCCCCTTTTAAGAATTGCATCTAATAGACCTTCAAAGTGTCTCTGGGCAGCTCTAACTTACATAACCTCATTTTTCAAAACTGCTCATTACTTCCACCCTCTCTTCTCATGCTCTCGTTCCACCTCGGGCCCTCCCTTGGGGGACCTGGCTGCCTGCTTTGCTAATACAGCAGTGCCTACCTTGGAGACCTTTTCTCATTTCTAAATGGGGTGTACAGAATATGAGACTGGGAGGAGAGTGAGCTTTTGTTGATTGGCAATGGGATCCACATCTGCCAGTGAAAACAGCCTACAATCATATCTAGCTAGGATATTATTCCAGGTACATGTGGGAGACATAAAAGGAAATAATGGAAAATAACAGAAGTAAATGGTTTCATCTCTATCTCCATTATATTTTTTTAAAAAAAAGAGGAAAGGGGGAAAATCCAAGTATATTCTTGAAATCAATACATTGATGGAAATTACAAAGTATATCACAAAATTGATTTATATTCTATTTTAAATTCCCCAGCAAGGAATGTAACATAGGTTCATTTAAAATAGCACATTCCATTACTTTGCTATATTAAAATAAAAGCCTCTAAGTTGGCTGCAGGGTAATTTGGCCTGGAACTCCACTGGCCATTCAGAGCAACTGAACACCAACTGCAAATTCTGACTTGAAGAAAAACTTTTTAAAGCAAAAGAAAGCTAAAGTTAGATCCTTACTTCCTTTTCATTCTCTAGAGAAAAGAAAATACTCAAGAACTATAAATTTAAAAATGTTTTATTTCAGTGGAAAAAATGGAAAGAAATGAACATAAAAAGTATCTACCTTTGCTGGACATCTATGGCTCATGTTTGAAATCCTTGCTACCCAGGAGCCAGAAGATTGGGTACTTAAATTGGCATAGGTTGTTTTGCATCATGCTAGTCTTTTATTTTAAAAATATCAGTTTAGACCAATGATTACATTAACTCACTCCTTGTGAATGCAGGTACATACAGAATAAATTAAAGGAGTGAAAATAAAGTAAAATAAAGAGAAATCATGGAAATGCAACTTTTGAAAATTGTAATATAAAAAAGAAAATTACAATATTGAAGCCAATAAAATTTCATTCAGTGAGTTGATGTGCTGCAATTGGCCTTGCTAATTGATACCATTTTCTGGAGAGAAAAATAGGTGAAAATTTTCAAGAACCTAAAAGTAACTGTTCTACAAATAATATGTGAAAAGATACTCAACATCATCATGGTAAGATAACTCAAACCCACAATGAAGTACCACTTCAGACTCAGTAGGACCACTCAAAAAGATATAGTAAGGACTTGTGTAACCGGAAGCCTTATGGAAGGCTAGTGAGAATGTAAATTAGTGCACGTATTGTGAAAACAGATTAATAAATTAGTGTGTAACCTAGCAGTTTCTTTTTAAGATCTATAACCAATAAAATGGAGTCACATAAAAACTTGTACAAGTATTACTCATAATATTTGAGAAGTGGAAACAACCAGTGTTTACCGACTGATAAGATAAATATAGAATATTCACATAATAGGATGTTGGTTAGCCATGAAAAAGTACGAATGTGTGGTATAATATGAATGAACCTTAAAAATGGTATGCAAAGTGAGTGAAGGCCATCATGAAAAACAATATTTTTCTATGATTCTATTTGTAGTAGTTGTGCCGAATAAGCAAGTCTATTGAGATACGAGCCAATGGTGAGTATCTAAGACTAGGCGTGCTGGGGAAAATGGAAAGTGACTTTACTAATGGCAGAGGGTTTTTTAGGGGGGATGGTAACACATTTTTATATTGTGCACGGTGACAGTTAAATATGTATGCAAATATGCTTTAAAAAACCACTGAACTGTAGATGGGCAAATTATATGACACGTGAATCCCATAGTTTATAAGCCACAACAGAATTTTTGTTTTTATAAAAGAAGTATATAAAATATTAGAGTACATTGAAAATGGCAAAGGTATGTATTCTGAATGAAAATTTTGCTTCAGTTTTATGTGATTATATACGCATCTCTATGTATATACTTCTTGCATTTTTTTATTGTGATTAAGTGATTACATAAATTTCACAAATTTCAGTGTTGTGGGATAGTGACACTTAAAGTCACAAACACATTCTAACCTTCATGGGGCAAATTGTCTTTATCATGGTCTATAAAGTTTATGAGTTCTATGAGCTTTGACAATATAGTTATTTCTTCCACATCGGGTGATACGTACATTTCTTTCCTTTTGCTTTGTGTCAGCTGTTCCCTGTTTCCTGCTCGTTCCCTCCCTCCCATCGCTGCCATTGAGTTGCTTAGTTTGTTTTGATCAATGTCTAGTGCAGCTGATGGGTCCTGATGTTGTGTTTTCCCATTTCCTCTGATTCTGTGTCCTCCTTCTAGTTTCCCTTCAATGTACACATATATGCCATATATGTGGTCAGCAGCATGGAGTCATTTAGTAATGATTCGATTAGATGAGTGGAGGTTCTTTGTTTCTAGAGTCTTGTTTACTTTGTCCTATCACCTTATGCTTTGGATTTAACATCCACTTATCAGGGAGACCATGTGCAGTCAGTCTCTCTCTCTCTCTCTCTCTGTCTCTGTGTGTGTGTCTCTCAATCTCTCTGTCTCTCTCTGTCTCTGTCTCTGTCTCTCTCTGTCTCTGTCTCTGTCTCTCTGTCTCTCTCTCTGTCTCTCTGTCTCTCTCTGTCTCTCTGTCTCTCTCTGTCTCTGTCTCTCTGTCTCTCTCTGTCTCTCTGTCTCTCTCTGTCTCTCTGTCTCTCTGTCTCTCTGTCTCTCTCTGTCTCAGTCTCTCTCTCTCTCTCTCTCTCTCTCTCTCTCTCTCTCGTTGGCTTGAACTCTGGGTCTGGGCACTGTCCTTGAGCTCTTCAGCTCAAGGTGAGCGCTACACTGCTTGAGCTACAGCACCACTTCCGGTTTTCTAGTGGTTTATTGGAGATAAGAGTCTCACAGATCTTGTTGCCTGGGCTTGCTTTGAACCATGATCCTCAGATCTCAGCCTCCTGAATAGCTAGGATTACAGGTGTGAGCAATCAGCACCCAGCTCCGTTTGTCTCTTTGCTCTTGGCTTACCTCACTCAACATGATTTCTTCTAGTTCCATCCATTTCCCTGTGAGTGCCATTTTTTGGCATTCACTCACTCAATTATTTTGTCCTTTCTAATGGCTGTATAATATTCCATTGTATATAGGTACCACAATTTTTGGATCCATTCATCTGTGGTGGGACATCTGGGTTTCCATATCCTGGTTATTGTGAACAGTGCTGTAATAAACACGAAGGTGCATATGTCCTTGTATCCTGGTTCCTGTTGTTCAGGATAGATGCCTAGGAGTGGTATGGCTGGGTCATAGGGGAGGTCAATATTTAGCTTTCTAAGGACCCTCAGATTGCTTTTCAGAGTGGTTGTGTAAGTGCACATTCCCACCAGCAGTGTAATAGGGTTCCTCTTTCTCTGCATCCCCTCCAGCACTTGTCGTTGGCTGACTTTAAGATGTGGGCCATTCTGACTGGGGTAAGTTGGTATCTCAGGGTTGTCTTTATTTTCATTTCCTTTACAACCAAGGATGGTGAACATTTCTTCATGTGTTTCTTTGCCATTTTTATCTCTTCTGAGAAGTCTCTCTTTAGTTCTCGTGCCCATTTAGCAATTGGTTTGTTGGGTTTGGAAGAGATTAGTTTCTTGAGTTCCCTGTATATAATGGATATTAACCCTTGTCTGATATATTGCTGGTAAATATTTTTTTCCCAGTTAGTTGGCTGTCTTTCTAGTTTGGTTGCTGTCTTTGGCTGTGCAGAAAGTTTTTATTTTAAGGAAGTCCTATTTGTCAAGTCTCTCTCCAATTTGTTATGACCCTGGGACTCTGTTCAGAAAGTTCCTGCCTGTGCCTGTAAGTTCAAGTGTCTCTCCTACTCTGTCCTGCAGTAGTTTCAGAGTTTCAGGTTTGATGTTAAGGTCTTTAGTCCATTTTGAGTTGTTAGTGCATGGTGACAGGCTGGGGTCCACTTTTAGTCTTCTGCATGTGGCCGCCCAGTTTTCCCAGCACCAATAGTTGAAGAGGCTGTGCTTCTTCCACTGTATGTCTTTGGCTCCATTGTCAAATAACAGCTGACTGTAGGCAGGTGGTTTTATTTCTGGATCTTCTATTCTGTTTCATTGGTTTTCGGGTCTGCTTTTGTGCCAGTACCAAGCTGTCTTTGTTATTATGCCTCTATAGTAGAGTTTGAAGTCGGGCATTGAGATCCCTCCCATGTTGTCTTTTTTTGCCTAGAATTGTTTTGGCTATTCTAGGTCTCTTGCTATTCCATATGACTTTTTGGACTGTTTTCTGTGTGTAAGTAATGAATGTCATTGGGATTTTAATAGGAATTGCATTGAATTTGTATATCAATTTTGGCAGTATGGCCATTTTCACTATATTAAGTCTGCCTATCCAAGAACATGGAAGGCCTTTCCATTTCCTGGTGTCCTCTATAATTTCTTTCTTTGAATTTGTATATACTCTTTATAATATTAAACAAACTATCTTTAAAACATCAGTTTAGTTCAGTTAAATTGCTATCTTATGATGTGGTCAAGGATTTACTTATAGAGAAGCTCAATAACTGCAGGGGTTTTTTTGTTTGTTTGTTTTTGGTTTGGGGTTTTTGTGGGGGGGGGGGGCTTGGCCACTCTTGGGGCTTGAACTCAGGGCCTGGGCACTGTCCCTGAGCTTCTTTGGTTCAAGGTTAGCACTCTACCACTTGAGCCACAGTGCCACTTCTGGCTTTTTCTGTTTATGTGCTACTGAGGAATTGAACCCAGGACTTCATGCACTCTAGGCAAGCACTCTACCACTAAGCCACATTCCCAGCCATGATTAATTGCAGTTTTATAATAACATTTTTAGACAATCTAAAGGCTAAAAAATGATTAAACAATTACATGGTAAAATATAATACAAATATAAAAATCATACCTTTAATAAGCATTTAACATAAGATAAAATAATCTGATACTATAGAATATAAATTTTGGAAACATGTCATTATAGATAACAATAAACATATGGAAATATTACTAATAATAATATAAACTCTGAAAGTTAGGATTATGGGTGGGTAATTTTTCCTTTTCTGTACTTTCCAAGATTTCTACAATAAATCTGTATTACCTTTATAATAAAAAAATAAATCATATCATAAAAGGAAAAGGAAAAATATCCAAGAGAGCTAGAGATACTAATTCTAAGATGGCTAGATGTATTTGAGTTTCTAAGTCATGTTTTCAGTCAAAAAATAATGTAAGCTTTTGAATTTTCCATTGAAGTATTCTAGCATCTGAAGGTGAAGCAACAAGCACCCTTGCTGCTTTCTTCAAACAATTCTAGTTAATACAAGACATAATCTGTCTTAATTCGAATTCTCCAGTAAGGATCCACATCTGTAATTCCTTAATAGCAATACTTTTTTTTCTTGTCAGTTCTGGGGTTTGAACTCAGGGCCTGGGTGCTGTCCCTGAGCTTCTTTGTGCTCAAGGCTAGCACTCTACCACTTGAGCCACAGCACCACTTCCAGCAATGTCTGAGTAGTTTACTGGAGATAAGAGTCTCATAGACTTTTCTGCCTGGGCTGGCTTCAAACTGCAATCCTCAGATCTCAGCCTCCTGAGTGGCTGGGAGTACTTGTGTGAGCCACCAGCACCTGGTGTGTTTATATTTAGAATTGGAAATTCCAGATCATTCTTTCTGGTCCAAGGCCTATGCAAGGGGAGAGACAAGAATTTGTAAAAGCGTTCTTTATCATTTTAGAAGAGGCTTGACTACTTCAAGTCCTGCCAGCTATATAAGCCATAAATTTATCAATCCTATGATATCAAAATAGACAGCTCTGCTCAGCCCCTGACCTTTTCCTATCAGGTATGCCAGTCTTGAGTCTAGCACTATACTATCTACAGCCCAGCTATGTCAGGTTTTAATTATGCAATATCTTAAACTTCTTCTATCTAAGCAATGGTGAGTTGATACTGTGATTAGAACATGACACTTCGAAGAAGACTGTTGTGAATAGTGAAAACCCAACACTTTCTTGTTTGTGAAGTCAAGTACACAGGTGGCTTAGAGGATCACATATTGTAAATAACCACCAAGAGTACAGGGGAACAAGGGATTCACTTGAAGAATCAGACACAATTTATCATAATTGTTTTGTAGAGGCTGGGACAAATCTTGCTTACTTGTGAAAGATTTTATTTTAATGTAAGCTCTTGATATTTTTAATTTTGATAGCAATGACATATTCATATGAATAAAGTTGTTGAAATATCTTTCTACTGACTACTTTTTACTCAATACTGGAAATTTTGTTATATATATTCACTTTGTTTACTGTCTGCCTTTACTACTACATGTAAAATTTAACAGAGTAGGAATTTTTGTCTATTAGCCAGTTAACTTCAGTACCTGCCACCATGTCTTAAACAGAGAAGCATCTACTAAGTAGAAACTTAATAAGTATTGTGACTGTACATTTCTTTGTCCTAGTGGAACATTCTTCAACCATTAAAAATGTGAAGATTGGTGATTACTAAAATCCTTTGTATACATTCTTGTAGCAATTACAATTATAACTTCCCAATTTCATTTGTTTTGCATTCCTGACACCTGTAAATTAACAAGATCCTACAGAAATGAAGAGATGGAGAGATATTAAAGATGCTGCATCTCAGCACTTACTCTCAGAAACAGAAGAGGAAAAAACTAAGAAAGCAAGAATTTTTAAATGCCACTATATTAACCATCGGAAGACATCAGAGATTTTTTCCAGAGACCTGCAAATCTACATGGGTGCCAAATATCAAGTATAAAAAATATGTTATGTAAGTACCATCATTCATTTTGCTTTATTTGTTCTTTTTAATTTTCTGAATATTTGGCCATTAAATGCTTTTTTCCCAAGTGACTGGTTAATAAAAAGCTACCTGTACTCATTTAAGGGACATCTGACAAGAATGCCAAAATGACATTAGGGACCACTATGAACGACAAAGAATAATCACTTTGGAATAGTCCCAAGGTCCTGAGGTCTAAGATAACAGAATCTGATTTTAAAGAAGTCAAAAAAGAGAATCATTTGTAATTAGAAAAGAATATGGACAAAGTCAGAGGAGTAAGAAGCCTGATGAAATCAAGAGCAGAGTGAACCAGTTTTCACCAAGAGATAGTCCTTAAGCTGGACTCTGCCAGCAGACTTGCCTTACTTTTTTTTCCTTTTTTTTTTTTTTTTTTTGTCTCTTTCTTCCTTTTTTTATTTTGGCTATACTGGGGTTTGAACTTAGGAATTAGCACTTGCAAGGTCGGTGCTCTACCATCTGATGCTCACTCCCCCCAGCTTTTTTGTCTTTCATTATTTTTTAAATAGAATCTCAGATTAGCCTGGACCACAATCTTCCTAAGCAGGTCTTTCTACATAAATGAAATGACAGGGTAGCCACGATGACTGACACATGGCACTGCGCCCAGCTTCTTCTTGGTTAAAATAGTTTTGCTAACTTGTTATTCAGACTGGCCTCAAAGTATGATGCCCTCCTCTTAACTTTCTCAGTAGCTAGGCTTGCTTACAGGCGAGAGCAACTGTGCCAGGCTCAGACTCGCCTTCTTACTCCAGAATTAAGATTCTGTCTGAGGAAGAGTCAGAGGATACACCAGAAGTCCACAACAATGCTTCCATCAGAAAACAAAAGCAAAAAACTCTGAAGTTTAACCTGAGTTCTGATATGTATGTGGGATAGCAATTTTTTCCCTTGCAAACCTTGATTATTTCTGAGCGTCTTGATCCAATGAGTCGAATGAGTTCATGGCCCATGAGCAAACTGGTCTCAGAAGTTCTTCCAGGTTTACAGTGCTTATATAGACCCTGGAAACTACCCATTAAAAGACAAGTAGCCACTGACTAGATCATTGTTCAAATGTAGATAAAATAATGCAATTAATGAGTTTTGGGATCCAATCCAAATTTTCTCTGGACTAAAAATCTTTTTGATCAAATACAACTAAAGATCATGAGCCATCTGCCAGGACTTTTAAAACTTTTTTTCTTGCTGACACCAATATTTAATTATACTTTTATTGCAATAGGTTCAAAAATAAAACATAGTTGGGCTATAGACAGAAAGGGAAAAAATAATGAGATGAGAACACAAAGGGCATTTCTTACAATTAGTTAACTCACTCCATTTTTAGCATCTAAGTATCTTAAAGCCAATAGAATATTCATAGAAGTCACACGAACTTGCCTGGAGGAGTTGTTGTAGTAGATCCATGTACTATATCAATATCAGTATCTTTTCAAAATATTTGAAAGATACTTTTGGAAGGCATCGTCTATAGACACTAACTCCTTATATGATGACAGAAGAAACGTCATCTTTTTTCCCATTAAGTCATTATTATTAATGGACTAGTTGTTTGGGGTGAGGGGGAGATATTATGGTGGAGACTACAGCTGGCGATCAAGTCTAAATTCCATGCCAACAAAATCCCTTGCATAAGAAAGACATGTGTGGATGATATTCAGCCTTCTGGGGTCACCAATTTGTCACTCCCGTTAGCAGAGTCCATTTCCCTCTCTTCATCACAGTAAACTTAAATAGCTTTGGTACTCTTGACATCTTACAGATCCCAAACAATCATTTCACACAATCAGAAACACTAGAGAAATGTCAGGCCAAGAGAGTATGAAATCTTCCCCACTATCTGCCTGTGAATCTCAGGCCTGTTGCTGCTGACAGAACTCCAGCCTCTGCAGAGGCTTATTAGCACCATCCAGGCACCATCCTCAACACCCGTTGGCAAGAAGCATCACCAATAACAAGTTCCTGGAATGTGGCCAGTCCCTGGCAGCTGAGCTCAGCTGGCTATAACCCAGCTCTGCAGGGTGTCTGAACATGTCAGCATGAAAGAAAGTACCAGAGTAGCTGAACACTCCGAATTATGAGCTGAAGAGAGGTGACCATAGGCTGAAAAATCCCCCTAGAGATTAGCCAAAGAACTTCAGGCAACAACTGCTGTATGTCAACTGTTGGAAAATAAGCGCAATAGACATATCTATCGAGTTTTATGCAGCATGGCAGCAAGAAACGGCACCTTTGGGGCTGAAGCACAAGCAACCTGGGATTGCTGATAAGAGCTGGTACTCACTGCCCTTTCCAGTTTTCACACTGCTGTGCCCATATATCTTATAGATCACCAATGTTTACTCCTAGCCAGGTCTTGTTATTTTCTTCCACAAAATAATACACCTCTTTACTCACTCAGGAATAACCAAGTGATATATTAACTCACACTGTCTAAATCAGCTAGCTTTATACACATCATTGAAAATCAACAACATTTGCTTGAAACCCAGGAAGTGAACCATAAAATTCCAGTCATTTCTTCTGCTTGTTCGGTCTTTATGTGCACCTCCAATGTGAATTCCCAAACTAATTTGTCAGGATGTAATTTAAGTTATTAACTTATGCATATGGGAGATTATATTTCACACAAAACTCTTACCATAATTTATAAAAACGATTCCTGCTAATTATCCAAGAACTTTGAAGAGCACAATGCTTTCAAAGGCATTAGAAGGCAAGTTTTCAAGCACAGGTTGGGTGACCATCTGTCAGGTAAAGATCTACATTGGATGAAGATTGGGAAGTGGAGGATGAAGCAATGATCTTTCCAGTTTCCTCCAAAAATTCTTAACTGATACCATACAGCCATGGAATCATAGATACAGAATTTCCAAGAAACAAATTAAGATGGTAGACACAATACATGCCTGGTCTCAAATCAATGTAATACATGTAAGTTTCATTTATTTTAGGCAAATAATTAACTGACTTGCATACTTAAAATGGTTTTAAATTATACTATATATAACTTACAGCCTCTTGAAATTGAAATTTTAAATTATCATGACATGTAAAGCATATGATGTTTAATGTTTAAATATATAATGTTTAAAGTTCTGTTACCCAGATGCGATAGTAGATTAGGTGTATATGGCAAAATAACAAGGATTGTACAAATGACTTTAGCTCAACTTTGAGATGTATGGTGAGATTTTATAAGGCTCATTTATCAATAAGTGCTATACTAGTCACTCTGCATCTATCTACTTTACTCCTTGAAACAACACTGTGATGGCTGTTACGACACATAGAGATTCAGCATTTTGCTCAGGTCACTCAGCTGATGAGTAGCAAAGACTTGAGCCTGATCTAGATGATTTCTGCCTCTCACATAGTGTTCATGAGGTTTCCTTACACTTCCTTGTTTCCTACCTGTAGATAACCCTGAAATTGCTTGCGCTGCTGGAGTTTCTTTCTTTTTTTTTTTTTATTGTAAAAATACCGTACAGAGTGGTTACAATTACATGGGCAAGGTAATGAGTACATTTCTTATCAAGCATTGTTGCCTCCTCCTTTGTTTCCCCTTACCATCACCCACCCAATCCCACCCATCCCACCCCCACCCCCAGCCAAAGCTGTAAAGTTCATTTTTCGACATAACAACTTGTACATCTCATTGTTGCAATGGGTCCACCTGTATCCATATTTAAACAATTTGTTATTTCCTTTCCCCTCCCCAAATTATACCAACATCAATTACAGTGAAAGCAAGGGTAATACGTAGGGGAGGGACATATAAAGCAACAAAGAAATCATCTTATAAATATGTTAGAAACAATAGCAAGAAAGAAAAACCATTTGAGTACTTACCTTGGGGATCATTTCCCTAACATCAACTTATCTGACCTTTTCTGCTTGTCTCACACATATACTAGTTATTGCAAATAAGGGAAACCATGAGACCTATGTTTCTTTGGGCCTGGCTTACTGCACTTAATATAATTTTTTCCAAGTCTTTCCATTTCCTAACAAATGGGGCAATGTCATTCTTTCTGATGGAGACATAGAATTCCACTGTGTATACATACCACATTTTCTTGATCCATTCATCTACTGAGGGGTATCTGGGTCCTCAAAAGACTCCACATAGAGCTCCCCTGTGACCCAGCAATTCCACTTTTGGGCATTTACCCAAATGATCACAAACAAGACCATACTAAAGCTACCAGCACAACTATGTTTATTGCAACATTATTTACCATAGCTAAGATATGGAACCAACCCAGACGCTGGAGTTTCTACTGTCAACATGGGATGAGGTTGTTTGAGGCTTGCTTGGAAGATTAAGGAAAATTATCTTAAAAACGTGAACTGAAGAAAGTTGGCAGGGCACTGAAAAATAGGAATATGCAGGATCCTACGAATGTAAATGGGCTCAGTATTTCCAAAATCTGGCTGACACCATGGAATGAGAGTTATAAACTTTTCCTGCCCTTTGACCCAGTAATTTTAGTCTGTGGAATATACCCCAAGAAAATTTAAAAAAAAACAAAAAGGCTATTCAGAGGCTATTTGTATTAGTGAAAACCTAGAGAACAATATAGCAACAACTAATTCTCAGTTATAGGACAATGACAAAGTAAACTAAGCTAGGTGTAAAAAGAAAAAGAAAAAACTTTATCTTTAATCTCTAACAGGCAAATGTAGAATGGAATTTTCACTATTTTTTGAGCTGTTCTAATTCTACCATAGAAATGACCTCAATCAAGGACTTTCTTCATTTAAAACTCTTCTAATTTCCCTATAATCAAATTTTATGTTGCTCTTTTGTACCAGGACATTTACGTTAATTTAATGCATTAGCAATTAGCACTAGCAAATAGCAAACCCACATACAGAAGGTTAAATTACAAGTATTTTTAAATCAAATAGGAATGTGGTAGTCATCAACCTTAAGCTAACAAATTTGAAATTTACTTTTGTCATAAATTGCATAAATATTCAACCAGATTCTATCCAATATGGAGGTAAAAACATAAATCAGAACTTAAATTCTCTGAAGATCCTCTATTTTAATATAAGCTAGCAAATAAACCACTAGTGAACTAGCTCAAAATATCAGAGGAAAAAGTACATAACTTTTTACCAAGGTCAACTGTTCTTCAGGGACAAATATAATGTTCTTTTTATTAGCAATTTTAAATAACAATTAAATAACACGTTGTTGAAGTTTTTAATATAAGAACTGAGAAAACAATTATTAACTATAGTTATAAAACTACAAGAAGAAAGTGCTGAGCCCCTGAAATGTAGCCATTTTCTCCTCTGTTCTCTTCAGTCACATGTGAGGGGGTTGTAATCTTCAAGTGTAAAAGCTTACCAAGGAAGCGAAGGACCAGAATAACAAGAATACTACTCAGCCTTATAATGAGAGCAAGCTTAAGAAAAGATGAAGTAATTATTTTCAATTATAGCACATTCTCTGAAACACAAAAAATATCTCCCATTACATTTTGTGTGAGAATAGCTCTTTGATCCTAATCGAACAGCTATTCACATAATTCTTGTCTTTTCAGGGAGAATAGCAATCAGTACTCAAAAAGGAGGGTATAAGTCATATGAGCGATGAAATCTTACTTTCTCGTCATCTTCAGTAAATGGAGCACCTTCAGGAATCTTATTTATAGCCTGGGCCACACCGATAATCTCCCCATCACTGCTTCGGATAGGCATGCACAATAGTGATTTTGTCTTGTATCCCGTGAGCTTGTCAATTTCATCATTGAATCTTCGATCCTAAAAATAAGAGAGAAAGCATTCACTGCTAGCACACTGTCATCAGGGAGGAGAGTGGAATGTAACTGTCTGAAACCTATCACTGGGAACTTTCCCCAGTGATAATCTCAAAAATGAATTTCACTTCATGTTCAATTCACTATTGGAACATAAATGATAATGTCATTACATATCAAAGTTGGGGACAGGGCAAGTATTCTAAGGGAATTCACAGTAGGTTAATTTTAAAATACGTTTTTATAAAGACAAATGGAGATAAAATATCATATGAGAAAGTGATGTGTTAAAATGTGACACATTATGAAAAGTATTAAGAAAAATGACTCTGATTTAAATGATCTCCTTAAAAAAAAAAAAAAAAGAAACTCTGAGTTCAAGCAGGGTGGTAAACAGATGTAATTCCAGCAATTAAGAGGATGAGAAAGGAAGATAGAGAGTTCAAGGATCACCTAAGCTATATCACAAACCATTTTCTAAAGCCAACTCTGAGTCCATAGTGGTATTTCAAACACATCCAAAAATGGAGTGAATCAAGAGGAGTTGAAAGGATTGTCTAGAGAATGCCACCTAAAAATTAAAGAATAAATTATTATATTATATAATATCTGTTTGTAACTATCAATAGTATCTCTGGAGCTAAAGATTAGTATTCACATAGTCTTCAAGTGACACTTCAGGATTCCTTAGTAATTACACTGGTAACAAGTGTCTTTGTAATGAAGAGCTCCTGACAGTGGCTCTTTAAATAAGTAATCAAGCTTAGCATGACCATTTATGAGACAAAATAACACTACTGCTTCCTGATATATCTTAGGAGGGGCACAGAACCATCAAGAATATAGAATGTTCTTATCAAATGTGTAACATGACTCATATCACTCAGGAAAATAAAATTAACAGACATGCATGTTAGTGGTCATTCTACCAGAAGCCTAACATGGGCTTTTCAAAACTGTCAACGTTGTGAAAAGGTACAAAACTAAAATTAAAGCTAAAGAAATACATGGGATCTGTGCTGGTTTTAATGAAGGTTTAAGAGGCCTGAAATGCAAATGTCATATGTGACTCTTCCCTGGAAATTTCAAACATTCCACAAAAGCTATTTTGGGAGAAACAATTGGATAAGGTTGAACATAAACTCAAAGTGAGAACTTTTCTAGGCATGAGAGTACTGTTGTGGTTACATAGGAAAATAATCTGATTTCTAAGATATACCTGCTATACTGGTCTGGGATGAAATATAATACTTTCAAATTATGTAAAGAAAAACACAAATAACAATGATAGAAAACAACATGAAAGAAAAGGGGGAAGGAAGAGGAGAGAGAAAGAAAGAAAAATAAACCAACCACGAAAGATTGGCTCCTTAAAAAAAAAAAAAAAAGTTTGGCTAGAGGACAGCAGAGGCTAAAAGTCCTCCAACAAAAATGAGAAACTGGATGAACTCTTGGTTTGCCCTTTCAAGCCAGGAGCTACAACAAGACTTTTCCCTAAAGCCTTTTATGCCCTCTACAACCATCTGTCTGTTCAAGATGGATTAAAATGAAAAAAAAAAAAGCAGTACTACCTACTGCCGTCCCAGAGCTCTGATCCCACGGTGAAGGGTGTTAGCTATGGACAAGGGAATAGCCTCAAGACAGTTAAAACTTACACTGTCGTCACTGTGTTCCTCAGAGGACTGGTATTATTGGCACCTGCTATCCCCTTAAATACATGGCTGCTCCAATATCAGAAGAACAAGAGTTCTTAACACCACGATTAAGACTGAGTTCTAATCTGGGGTCCCAAGTAGATCAGGAGGAATGATTTTGAAAGGAGCATGTAAGGCTGGGAAGGTGGCTCGGTGGTAGAGTGCTTGCCTTGCATGCATGAGGCCCTGGGTTTGATTCCTCAGCACCACATAAGCAAAAAATAAAAAGCCGGAAGTGGCGCTGTGGCTCAAGTGGTAGAGTGCTAGCCTTGAGCTGAAGAGCTGAGGGACAGCGCCCAGGCCCAGAGTTCAGGCCCCACGACTGGACTCAAAAAAAAGAAAGAAAGAACGAAAGAAAGAAGGAAAGGAAGGAAGGAAGGAAGGAAGGAAGGAAGGAAGGAAGGAAGGAAGGAAGGAAGGAAGGAAGGAAGGAAGGAAGGAAGGAAGGAAGGAAGAAAGAAAGAAAGGAGCATGTAAAGGTCCTAAAGTAGAAAAACACTTGGTAAATTCCAAAAAGTTCCAGGTCAATGTGGTAGAATATAGGAAGCCACTAAGGACCACTTTGGGCCAGGCTACTTCACCTACTGGATTGAGAAGATGCCACTTTTACTTCTTGCTCTCTCCTCACAGCCTGACATATTTAAAAACCTAATATAAAAAATGTATCTCTTGACCATATACACAGAAAATCATCTCTATGTACATGCCAAAGAGTTAAAGATAGGTCCTTAACAACTTTTTCTTAGCATTTAAAAAACTTATCTTCACGTAGTTGTACAAAAGGATTGCAACTCAACACATGAGTTCATGAGTACAATGCATCTTAATCAATGTCCCTCCTTTTATAATTCCCCCCATCTCTCCCGACTCCGCTCATCCTCTCAGCTTTCCTAGTTTTGGTAATGAAGAACAAAGGGAATGATGAATAAATTCATAAGATTTGCAAAAGTTTAGAAAGTTTTTAATTTTTTAAAACTCTCTCCTATGCCCAGTTGATATCATGTATTGATGGCTACATGTTTTAGGAAACTTTAAAACTAGAAAATGTGAATATCTCACATTACTATTTTTTAAATACTAGGAAGAAGAGCTTGAAACAATTTAAATATAGAAGTGTTCCATTTAGGGAAGAGCTCTATCAAAATATACATCTCTTAAAATGTATCAAAATATTATAAATTCTAAACTGAGACAAGTCTCAAATTGGTTTATGATATTTCCCTAAAGCAGTCTGTTTACAATTATTATAAAGGTGTGAAAATTGTTATTTTTCCACTATGACAACCTGTAAAGTGTGAAGGTACTCTATATAAACTAAACATTTTTAAGTTAAATATTACATAATGAAATATATTCTACTCATGAATTAAAGTATATGATGAAAATATAGTACAATGTTGAAAGTGGTACAGTGGCTCAAGTGGTAAAGTGCTTGAGTGGTAGAGCTGAAGAGCTCAGAGACAGTGCCCAAACGCAGAGTTCAAGCCCCATGATCGACCAAGAAAAAAAAAATATATATATATATATAGTACCATGTTAAGATTTCATAAACATAGATAGCCTGTTCCTATCTAATTGTTTGAAACATTTTTAAAAATTAATAACATTTTTTAAATTAAGAACTTTGTGGAAGATGTCACAGGATTAGAATAGGAGCTACTGGGTTGGATAGTTCAGTGGTTCAGATAAGGCATGAAGATTATCTGGGTTAGGGAAAGAGCAGCAGAGCTTTAAGAGATATAGACAGATGCATTACATGCTGCATCTATAGTACCTCTTGATGGATTGCTTGGGGAGGGAATAAAAAGAGAATGAGCCTAGGTTTAATTTTAAACTGTACAGATAGAAGAATATACAAAGAAACAAAAACTCACATAGTATGCTAAAAAACAACAGCAACAAAAATAAAACCTCTTGTGTCCCTATCTTGGGGTTCATTTCCCTAGCATCATCTTATATGGTCATATGCATATAACTTTTGACCTTTTCTGATTATCTGGTAAGATTATCCTAGACATATACTAGTTATTACAAATAAGGGAAACCATGGGACCTATGTTTCTTTAGGTCTGGCTTACTTCACTTAATATAATTCTTTCTCCATGGTATAACCCTTGTTGTTATTGTATTTGATTCCAGTGATCTCCATCTTGTATAGGGAAAGGGAAATAATAAAATGCTGAAACAAGGATACAGGTTGACCCATAGTAACAATGAGATGTACAAGACACTATGTTGAAAATGAACTTTACAATTTGATGGGGGGAGGGAGGCGTTGAGGACGTAGGGAGAGAAGGAATGGTAGGGGAAAAACAAAGGAGGGGATAACAATACTTGATAAGAAATGTACTCATTACCTTACTCATGTAACTGTAACTCCTCTGTACAGTATCATTACAATAAAAAATATATTTTAAAAAACTACAAATAAACATGCTATAAAGCAAAGAAGATTGATAAAGTGGTTCTTCAGCAAGACTACATGATAAGGACATTTTCAAAGTGAATGATACCTAAATTCTAATCCCTTCCAAATAGAATCACTTAATATTAGGTATTAGTACTTTTTAAATCTCCTATAATATTCTTACATGAGAACCATTGACTTGAATCATATAATCACTAGTGAATTGATTACAATGTATCAATGGGGAAAACCTTAAAATGGGAGAGAATAGCCAGGCGCTAGTGGCTCATGCCTATAATCCTAGCTACCCAGGAGGCTAAAATCTGCGGATCAAGGTTCAAATCTAACCTGGGCAGGAAAGTCCTTGAGACTCTTATCTCCAATTAACCAAAAAAAAGAGTGAAGGTGTGGCTCAAATGGCAAAGTGCCAACTTTGACAAAAATAAAAAGCTAAGTAAAGTGCTAGGCCCTGAGTTAAGACCAGTATTGGCACACGCGAGAGTGTATGCATGCACGTGCGTGCGCGCACACACACGCACACACACACACACATGCAGAAAGAACAAGCAGAGTGTTGCATATTCTGGTGGCTACACATCAGAGGAGTAGACTGTGTTGGGCTGGACTTGAAATTTCACTGTGGGATAGGCATGGCCTATCTGCTCTGAGGAGTGAAACCATCTGCATCTCTACAAACATTTCTTTCCATCAAAATCCAACTTGGAGTAGACCAACCACCAAGTCTATGGGATAATCATTGCCAAAGTACTTAAAGACATATGTGAACAGTGGATACTGGAATGCATCAGCATGACAATGAATGACAAAACTGTTATAATCCCTTCCTTCCATCCAACTAATTCTCTAACCCAAGAGATAAACTTGAAATTTGAGGAGAAAAAAATTATCACACTGATTTGTGTGAAAAGTATTGAACTTCCAATTTATAAAATAGAAAAATCTATTTCATTTACTTAATATCCTTAAGTTATGGTACAAAGGGATCTCAAATCAGCATGCCAGTTTGTGTATACAATGCACCTTTCATCATTCTCGCCCATCTCCCCCAACACTCATCCCTCAATTCATTAAAAAAATAATAGATGCTGAGACATGTTTTATCCATATTTTGACTATACTGCTTACAGGATAATTCTCAAAAATTTACTAAAACTTGGTATCATCAAGTTAATCTCATCTAGTAGAAGCTAGAGAAGCTGATACAATTGTACGCTTTCCTACAAATAGTAAAACTTAAGTTAATCTTCCAAGTTAAAAACATTGAGAAACTAAGCCCAAATTTGAATCATAGATTAATTTTAGGACAAAAAGAAAATTAGAGAAACAATTAAAGAAACATATGATTCTGACATTTTAGAGGGAAGTAAGTTTAATAACAGATAATATTAAAAAGTAGATTTCTGCTATCCTAATAATGACAGCTGTAATGGTAAGGGAAACACAGGACATTATGGCATAGAGCAGGTAGCCATAACTAGTTTTTGATGAGAGAACTGTCCCACAGAAAGTAAATTTCTCAAGCAGATATCCAAAGGATCCACCCAGAAGGAGGTGAATATGTAGGAAGGAATGAGGAAAGTGTCTCAGAACAAGGGAACCTTTTGGCCCAAAGCCCAGAATCAAAAAGAAGCTGGTCATAAGCAGTTAAAGATGCACAAGAAATTAAAAGCTGACTCTTGCTGGAGGTGTCAGAGATGGGGCAGGCAAGACTAGCTGCAGCTAATAAAGAACCCTTGTGACCAAATTCAGAATTGAAGAGGTATCATTAAGGACAATGTAGTTAGGTCACTAGAAGGTTTTAAGAAAGTGGGTGATAATGATATAATCAGTCTTCATTTTAGACAAACTGCGTTGACTACTTGTAAAGAATAAGTTGGAAGCAAGAGATCTGGGTGAAAGATGACTCCCGTCTGGACTGGGAAGGAAGCTAGGAATGGACTGAGTTAGAAGATATTTAGAATGCAGGAACTAGGAGTTACTGTTTAACTCGATGAAAGACTGTGAACAATAAAAGTTTCAGGAATCCTCCGTATTCTTGACAGTGCAGTCTGGGTGAGTGGTGGATGGCAGGTGATTGAGCGAGGAACTGAGGCTGAGGTAGAGGATGTGGACACTGTGAGCGTTTTGAGGTTTAGTTGATCATGAAGCCATTCACACAGTGGAGATGCCAGGAATAGAAAGAGAAGGAGAGAGACAGAGAGAAGAGACAGAGAGAGAGTTTTTGAGTAAAAGAACTTGGAACCCTAAATAAAAATTAATTAGATAATGGTGAAAAGTTTGCCTGATAGCTTCTACACTGAGAATCCCCAGAAGTTTGCCACATTCCCTAGCAAAGCTTCTCAAAGGGCTAGGTAGGAAGGAAATGAGGCCAACAAGAAAGCCATCCTAAGCCCCACAGCGTTGGGCTTATTTGTTTCTAAAAATGGAAAGTTGAATAGGAAAATAACAAATATCTGTAGGTCTATAATAAAATATCACAAGGAGAATGATGCTCACTTATTCATCTCCCTTAGGACAAAAAGAATAAAAAATTATCTACAACAGGAGAGACTTCTAATAAATTAAGGTAAGGGCTTCTTTAAAAAGATAGTTAAAAATCTGGAATGAGTTTCTTATGATTGTGGTATACTCTTCTTGCTTCAAATATTTTTATGTCATAATATTTTTCCTATCAGATATTTTAAGTATAACCACTCTTAAGAAGTACAAAGCTCTTCTAACTGTCTTTGGGCAGACCTAATTTTTTATATGTGATACTCAGCTGTGATTTTTAACATTTAAAGAGACAAAGCAATTTTTACTTTGCAGGGAAAAAAACTGAGTTGTGCCCACTAACTAAAGAACTAATTTGATTTCTGCTTCCCATCCAGGGCCTTGGAATTGCTGCCTTTATCTACAAGTCTCTAAGTTAAATATGGTACCACGTACCACACTTATAAAATGGGTACCGAGCTGGGAAGGTGGCTCAGTGGTAGAGTACTTGCGTTGCATGCATGAGGCCCTGGGTTCAATTCCTCAGCACCACATAACAGAAAAAGCACTGTGGCTCAAGTGGTAGAGCACTTGCCTTGAGCTGAAGAGCTGAGGGACAGCACCCAGGCCCAGAGTTTAGGCCCCATGACTGACCCCTCCCCCCCAAAAAAAGAAAGAAAAAAAATGGGTACCTATCTTCAAGATGCACTCAGGCTATACAAAACCAGCCTCTGCGCTCTGAGATTTTTCTATTTATGAGAAAATTTATTGTGCCTGAGGATGCATGGCAGCCCCTAACATATTTTAAAGGTCCATAAGTAGCTTAAAAGCAAAAAAAATCCATTTCTTCTTTCCATTTTCTCAGAAAAAAAAAACACGCAAGGCTATCCATAGCAAAGCCAGACTTAGAAATCTTAGCCAGGTCTCAGACTCATGGCAAAGATTGTTGATCTAAAATCTCTGTTGTCCTCTTTATATTAAAGAGTATAGTTTATCCCCAACACTGTATAGTAAAAATTTTCCATATTCATGATTAAGCCAAAAACTAGTATTGATCATCATTTTCCCTGGTAAAGGATGACTCTCTCCTGTAGGCTACTTTTATTTACTGAATTTTAACTTTTCTACTTCAAGTTAGAAAAAAATTTTTAAAAAACCAGAACTTAGGTCCTTTATAGTCATGTTGTTCAAACCTACAAGACTGAAAAGGTTGCTAAGATGATAGTTATGTTTTCATAACTATAGCAAATGGATGAGAAAACATTTAGTTATAAAAGTCCCTACAATTCATAATACTTTCAGTTTTATTTGTATTGGAATTCCTGTGTCCATCAATGACAACGAAAAGACGATATAAAATATGCATGTATACATGGCATTTCTTTAGTCTGTAGACACTATTATGTATGCATGCCAAAAGAATGGCCATTGGCAACCCTAGAGTGCATCAGATACCTATAAACCTATGGCTCTACCCTGAGCAGTTAAGTCATAATGGAGGGGAGGAGGGTACTATAAGGGGATCTGACTTCTAGCTATGGTCATGGTTAAGAACCATTGAATTAGTGTTCAGTAAATAAGCCCAAAGGTCACTGATTCTGAAGGAAATAAACTGCAAACCATACTTTAGAATTTTTAAGACAAGTTTTGTTAGATTTGCATTTTATTCCATTAAGTAGATCCTTCCATTTTCTCTGAACACTAACATACTCAATATCATACTTCCCCCAAAAAAGTTTGGATTCAAAGCTCAATCCTACATTTCATCTACATTATTTCACTACTGCCTTACAGTTTTAACACATGGAGGCTAATAGAAATATGATGTATAAAATGAATAATCCACTGAAATTCCAATCAACACATTGTCAAATTTTCTGAGTTTCAAAAGAAAACTTTTTTATTGTTTCATCAATTAGTAATCCAACTCAAAAAAAAGCATTACCTTAAAGTTATAACTTACCCTTAGACATAATTTCTAGGATTTCTAGAAAATGCTTGGAAGACTGAGCTCTCAAAGTTTTCAATTGTTTAATTGAATTAATTTAAATAATTAATTAAATTAATTTATTTCAATTCTTTTTATTTTGCCTTTCTCAAAATATAAAATAGCTAGAATTATTGTATTGGATTAATAGAAATCTTGAGATTATATCTCAGAAAAACAAAGATACCACACATAGTAACTAGGTAGCTAATACTTTGGGCTCCCTAATTGGATTCTTGCTGAGATAAAGTACAGAATGATCATTACTTTTTTTAGTCTATGTTTTGAAAATATCATTACTCAAGTAAACAAAAATCGTCTCTCAATTTTTCCATGAACAACAAGTGAAACTGTAAATTGTATAAAATATTATCCATTATCTCAATGGATGCAGAAAAAGCATTTGACAAATCCAACACCCCTTTACGATGAAGGCTCTGGAAAAACTAGGAATCCATGGAACATTCCTCAATACAATAAAGGTTGTATATGACAAACCTACAGCCAGCATTATACTTAATGGTGAAAACTAAAGCCATTTCCTCTTAACTCAGGAATGAGACAAGGATGTCCACTCTCTCTACTTCTCTTCAATTTCATAGTAGAATGCCTAGCTACAGCAATAAGACAAGATGCAAACATAAAAGGGATCCAAATAGGGAAAGATGAAGTTAAACTCTCCCTCTTCTCAGATGACATGATCTTGTATTTAAAGAATCCCACTCCCAAATTACTTGAGCTGATTCAAAACTTTGGCAAAGTAACAGGGTATAAAATTAACCCTCAAAAATCAATGGCTTTTCTGTATGTCAACAATGAGAAAAGAGTGGATGAAATCAGGAAAGCAACTCCATTTGTAATAGCCCCACAAAAAATAAAATAACTAGGAATTAACTTGACCAAAGAAGTGAAGGACCTCTATGATGAAAACTTTAAAAACCTGAAAAAGTAACTCAAAATAGAACTTAGAAAGTGAAAAAACCTCCCATGTTCCTGGATTGGAAGGATAACATTGTGAAAATGGCAATACTTCCCAAGGCTATCTACAAATTCAATGCGATACCTATCAATATTCCAACCTCATTCTTCAAGGATATAGAAGAGGCAATCCAAAAACTCATAGGGAAGAATAAAAGATCCCGAATAGCAAAAACTGATCCTTAACAGAAAGAACAATGCTGGAGAAATATCAATACCAAATTTCAAACTCTACTACAAAGCCATAGTAATCAAAAAAGCTTGGTACTGGCACAAGAACAGACCTCAGGACCAATGGAATAGAATTGAAAACCCAGAAATGAACCCATGGACCTATAGCCATCTAATCTTCAATAAGGGAGCTAAAAAATATAGAATGGAAGAAAGACAGCCTCTTCAGTAAATGGTGCTGGCTAAATTGGTTAATCACTTGTAGAAAACTAAAGCTAGATCCTTATATATCACCCTGCACCAGAATCAACTCCGCATGGATCAAACACCTCGGAGTCAAAGCAGACACCTGAAAACACTAAGGACGGAATAGGAGAAACCCTAGGTTTCCTTGGCACAGGCCAAAATTCTCTTAATAGAGACCCAGAAACACAACAAATCAAAGAAAGGTTGGACAAATGCGTTTGCATGAAATTGCAGAGCTTCTGCATGATCATAGCTAGCAAGATCAATAGAAAACCCACAGATTGGGAGAAGGTCTTCACTGGCCATACAACGAACAAGGGTCTCATATCTAAAATATACATGGAACTCAAAAACTTAAATCCCCCAACAACAAATCCTCAAAGAAACAACTGCCCAATAAATAGGTGGGCGAAAGACTTACAGAGAAACTTCTCCAAAGAGGAAAGAAGGATAGCCAATAGACACATGAAGAAATCCTCATCCTCCCTAGCCATAAAAGAAATGCAAATCAAAACAACACTCTAATCAAGAACTCTAATAACAACAGATGCTGGAGGGGATGTGGCCAGAAGGGAACCCTACTGCATTGTTGGTGGGAGTGTAAACTTGTTCAACCACATTGGAAAGTAGTACGGAGGTTCCTCAAAAGACTCCACATAGAGCTCCCCTATGACCCAGCAATCCCACTTTTAGGCATTTACCCAAATGATCACAAACAAGACCATACTAAAGCTACCAGCACAATTATGTTTATTGCAGCATTATTTACCATAGCTAAGATATGGAACCAACCCAGATGCCCTTCAATAGATGAATGGATCAAGAAAATGTGGTATATATACACAATGGAATTCTATGCCTCCATCAGAAAGAATGACATTGCCCCATTTGTTAGGAAATGGAAAGACTGGAAAAAATTATATTAAGTGAAGTAAGCCAGGCCCAAAGAAACATAGGTCCCATGGTGTCCCTTATTTGCAATAACTAGTATATGTCTGAGACAAGCAGAAACAGTCAGATAAGTTGATGTTAGGCGAAATGAACCCCAAGATAAGAACTCAAATGGTTTTTCTTTCTTGTTATTGTTTCTAACATATTTATAAGATGATTTCTTTGTTGCTTTGTATGTCCCTCCCCAACAGTATAACCCCTGTTTTCACTGTATTTGATGTTGGTATAATTTGTAGAGGGGAAGGGAAAAAAAACAAATTGTTTTAACAGGGATACAGGTGGACTCGTTGCAACAATGAGATGTACAAGACGTTATGTCAAAAAACGAACTTTATAACTTTCGCAGGGACAGGGGGAAAGGGCAGGGATGATAAGGGGAAACAAAGGAGGAGCAACAATGCTTGATAAGAAATGTACTCATTACCTTTCTCATGTAACCCCTCTGTAAGGTATTTTCACAATAAAAAAAACTCATTAATTAAAAAAAGAGTAGCTTAAAAACATATTATCCAAGTTTTTTGTGCCAGTCCTGTGTTTGAACTCAGGGTTGAGGGCATTGTCACTGAACTTTTTTGCATTCTACCATATAAGCCATGGTTCTACTTTCAGAATTTTGCTGGTTAATTGGAGATAAGAGTCTCACAGGCTTTTTCCCCAGACTGGCTTCAAACCATGATCCTCATATCTCACATTCCTGAGTAGTCAGGGTTACAGGCATGGGACACTGGCACCAAGCTATTCATGTTTTTGAACCTTCACCCCTGGATAAAACTGAAATGATGTGATTGGGTTGGAGCATTTTGTACAAACACACATGCCAGCCCTGGTAAGAGTCCGATGGACATGCTTGCATTCAAACCTTCCAAATTGAACTAACTACTGGTTAACAGACATCATAAAAAAGTTCATGAGGTTTTCAAGCAGTCACTGTTATCAACATGGTGTTTGAGAGATTATCCCTGCTTTATTTAATTTGCAAAGTAAAGTTGTCTGCTGATCCTCCTGCTCTGTTCTTCCTTCGTTAGTTGGCACCTTTCTTTTGACTTTCATTTTTTTAATCTTACAACAAAAACAAGTACATCTCACAGCAAAACACATAAGAAAATGGAGGTACAACTACACAGTTGAAAATAAAAGGTATATGATGGGATTGAAAGAAAGTGAACAATTCTGTGCTTTAATAGCACAGATAGCACACAACACACACACACACGTATGTATATAAGTTATCATAGTTCAGATATAGTGCAAATAGAATTAAAATGCCATCCATGTTCTTCAATGACTTCAAAAAGACCAGTACCTGAAAAGAGGGCTATGAAAGGTGTCAGTTAGCCAGAAGGAACCTTTCTTCCTGTCACTGTGAGACAATCCAGTACTGCAGTAAATCAGGAAAATGAGGCTGTCAGATAGAACCAAAAAGGCAAAGACATCTGCAGATATGGATTGGGAGGTCTAGTCAAAAGCTAAACAAAAATCAGATACCAAGGAATGCAGAGAAAGCCAAGGTCAAAACAATATCGCCCAAAAGTCAGGTCAAGGCTCAGAGTACAGGTGAAACTGCACTCAGGAAATTTGGTCCTAGTTGTTCATTAAAACCCAACAAGGCTATGGAAAATAAATGCTTCAATGAACATGGTTGTGCTGAGATTTAGTGTGGCCTTGTTTGTGTTCTATTGGACAAATGGATCAAGAAATTGTTGGTATATACACAATGGAATTCTATTCATTCATCAGATAGAATGATATTGTACCATTTGTAAGGAAATAGAAAGACTTGGAAAAAATTATGTTAAGCGAAGTAAGCCAGACCTAGAGAAACATAGTTTTCCTCATTTGTGGCAGCTAGAAGGTGGCTATAAATCTACAAGTAAAAACATTGGATGGCAAATCTTTCTATCTACTATAGATAGATAATATATAGATATATAATATACAATAGATATATAGATATAAATATCTATAATAGATATAGTAACATATTATATGTAACTATAATAATATATAGATGATAGATAACTAGCTAGCTACCTAGATAGATATATTGTGACATGATAAATTATACAGGACTTTAGGTGTTCATATAGATAGTCTTAGACATAATACCTATGTGCATCTGATCACATAAAATAATGTTCATCAAAATGAACTCCAGGAAATGGAAATAAGAGTTTTTTTCTTTGTTGCTGTTTTTTTTGTTTTTTTTTACTCTTCATTCATTCATCTGTCTTTGGAAGAGTAATGACAGGCACAGAAATGGGGGGACCAACAGTGAACAAGTGCAGCAGTGGTACTCACTAGACACTGTTGAAAATGAACCGTACTACTTGTGGGTAGACGGAAAAAACTGCAAGAGCGTGAGGAATGGGGTGATATCATGCAAAAAGAAATGTACTCTTCACTTAACTTGTGTAACTGCAACCCCTCCATACATCACCTTTATTATAATAATAAAAACTAAATTTAAAAGAATTTAACAAGGGCCACCACCAACAGCATTCTCTAAACTTTTTCTGCTGTGCCCAATTGAAACTAGCTGAAAAAAATGCCCCAAAATTCAGCTCCTCACCTTTCCCCCACATTTATGTTAAATTATCATAATTTCTCAAACTTTAGTGTATATTATATCTAATTACACATTAAATTAGGTTTATTCCTAGTATGTAGAAGTTGTTTCTGCTCTTTGGCAAAAGCAAACACTGAACAGTAATATCTTTAGGACTAGAAGTGTGGCTCAGGTAGAAGAAAGAGACACTACCTAGCAAGCCACAATGCCCTGACTTCAAACACAGTTCCTCTAAAAGAATAAGAAAATTCTTTAAAGTCTGATTTTCAAATTTTTAAGACATTTCAAAGACAATTTAAAGTTAAAAATGTTTTTACATGGCTTAAATCATTCTTACAATTCTTTCTTCAGAGAACATAATAAGAACACAATGACCACTTGATGTTGAAGTGCATTTCAAAGTAACAAAATAAAAATAGTAGAAGCATTCTAAAATAGAAGAACTGACCAAATAGAAAGTTGCACATCTATGCATACATATACATATTATTTGTGTGTATACATATACATATACATGTATATATGCATCTACACATGCACATTATATAGAGTTGAAAGTAAAAATAAACTTAAGTAAATAAACACATTGCTAACAAAATGTTAAATCCTTAAAATATGTATCTCTTACAAATCAGCCAGAAGAAATGAATGAGTAACAAAAAGAAATTAACAAAAAATGATAGTCTGGCTTTAAATATATGAGAATTGCAAAGGTACACTAATTATGATTTTTCTCAATAAAGTTTACAAAAATTTAAATGTAAGCTATCATTATTTAGTTTTATTGCAAATTTTAAAGAATGTCAATATTTATACTTTGCTGGTGATCATGCAAAACAGTGTAATATATGTGGAGACTAATTTGGTTGTTCGTGACAAGACAGGACAAAAGTTTCAAAAGTATCTTCTAAAAGGAGAAGTCAATATACCAGTAATGCAGATCAACTATATAAGACAGCTGTCAAGATGTAACATAAACATGATGTCAGCAGTCACATACACATGAAAAATAAAGAACACTGCACTCTGTATTGTAGCAGAATATAAATGGGTCTAAGAAAGTCTCCCTTTAAATGGCTCTTTTACTTTTTAGGTTGTTATCTTCCTTGTAATAAAAATATTTATCATGAAAATTGGGTCCAGTTAAATTGCTACATAGAATGCCAAAGGAGTTTGATAATGTTACATGAAAATCAGAGAAGAAAGAGCCGAGCCAAGGTGCTGTACTCAAACAATGTTCTAGTATGTGATCTTCCATTCAGAATCACCCTCATTCAGGTGCTAAATAACACAACCTCTAATGTAGCACAGCTACTAAAAACCAGGAGTAGTCTGATATGGCTCAGTTAACAGTGTTCCCCATAAACTTGACTAACAGATTTAAGTTTGGGTGACAAACAAGCCTCCAGTCACAGCAGTGTGTCCAATCACTGTAAGTCCAGGTTTAAAAATAATAATGACCACCTTCTATTGGAAAAAGGACTTGGAAACACCACCACACTATTTTCCACCAACCTTCCAGGAGAATCCCTAGGGCCATCCGGTCCCAGATTCATTCCCTTCCCTCTGTAATTCCCTGCATTCGCCTTTCTTCCCTATCCTCATGTTCATCACGGGTAAAAGGTCACAGCAGAAGAACAAGATCATCAAAATGAACATTGGATAAGCAAAAAATGACCAGTGAAATGTCTTCTGTCACAAGAATGCCACCACTCACCAGAAACATTCAGTCTGCATGAAGAACCCTGTAAAAATGGAGAAATGGTCCAGTATCAGTGGCTTACATCTCTAATCTGAGCTACTGAGGACCCTGTGATCTAAGGATCACGGTTTGAGGAGCCGGGTCAAGAAAGCCTGTGAGATGGCCGGGAAGGTGGCTCAGTGGTAGAGCGCTTACCTTGCATGCCCTGGGTTCGATTCCTCAGCACCACATAAAGCAAAATGAAAAAAGCCGGAAGTGGCGCTGTGGCTCAAGTGGTAGAGTCCTAGCCTTGAGCTGAAGAGCTGAGGGACAGCGCCCAGGCCCAGAGTTCAGGCCCCACTACTGGACCCAAAAAAAAAAAAAAAAAAAAAAAACCCTGTGAGATGCTTATCTCCAATTAACCACTAAAAACAGAAATGGAGTCGTTGCTCAAACGGTAGCTTGCTAGGGTGGAGTGAAAAGCCTAAGGCTAGGTGCTCCTGAGATCAAGCTCCCATACCAGCCCAGAAAAAAAACTGACTAAGGGTTATATAAACCATTTACAAGGGTTTGGGAAGGGCAGAAAATAGGTAGGTTGGGCCTTTGACTGACTTGGATGTCCAAACTTGTTTTAGTTAAGACTTTTAAAATCATTCTCTTGAATAATTATGTCTTATGTTAAAAAAAAAAAAGAAAAGGTGATCAATTGTCAGATTTTGCACACCAACATAAATGTACCCAAACATAGGAAAAATATAGAGAAAACAATTAGATAGTGTGTCATTGTCTCAGTCAGTGGAGAATCATTGAACATGATTTAGGATTATTGGCCAAGACATTTCTTTAACTGCAAAGGAAAGAAAGCACACTGCCTAGATGTGTAAAAGAAAAATTCAGAGGTTATAAAAATGTAAAGAGATTAACAGTCTTTGGATTTGTCTAGACATAAATATATATATTATGTGTATATATATATATATATATATATGGCTCTTTTATGTTTGTGACTATCAGTTAATAAAGTATTTATTTTCTGCATTCAGGTTCAGGAAAAAAAGAAAAACATAAGAAATGATCTGTGATCTTCTCAGAGGAGGGCTTCTCTAATTCAGATGGTAACAGATTGTTATGTCGCTAAGTATTTCTCTTCAATGGGAAAAGATGCCCAATATGTCAAATTGTAATTGACAACTGTAAACTGGTCACAGATGAGTGTTGAAAAAGTTATTAAACTAAAAGACAAATATTATACTATTCAAGTTGATACTGTTCTTTCCAGAGAACAGAAGTGCCCTTCTGTACTAGCACGGTGTACTCAGTCACCTAATTCACTTGTTGGTCAAACTTTATCAAAAGCTAAGTTTAAGTCATGCAATAATCAGACATGTTCAAGGATGGACAAATTTGTATTCTTAGCTCCATCCTTCTAGGTCATTTAACTTGTTTAACCCTCAGTTTCTTTACTCTCTAAACAAGGCCAATAATCTGCACCTCTCACACCAGCAGGGACCAACTGAGACGGCACATATTGAAGCATTGGATAAATCATCAAGTGCTTACACAAATACATCACCACATTCAAACTACAGAACATTAAAAGCATTGGAAATTCCATTCCTAAATCCAAACTCCATACGGTTTATTCACTTACTTCCTGTCTTGGGTTCTGTGAGAGCTCCCTAGATATTCTAGAACGTTATCTCTCATCCCACTTAGTTTTTTGTTTTTTATTCTTCAGTTGGTATCTACCTCCAGAAAATGGAAAAAAATCCATGATTAATGCAACAAATGCCCTTAAATACATCTCTTTTAACCTGATGTAGAATTGTAACCCTTTGATACAACTCATTAATAACAATAGTAATAATAAAAAAATAAATATAGAACCTCTTTAAACAGCAAAGAGCTGTTAAAACAATGGTTTATTTTTATGGTTGTAACTTAATTACTGTACTTATAGTTTCCAGAGTTTCACAATAAAGAGAAATGTACATTTCTGAAACAAATTACCTGCTCTTACATACAAGAACTTCAGGGTTCTTTTTTCTCTGAGACAATGTCCACATCTTGCTTCACAATGGATTTATACAATTAAAAAATCTGCAGAGTAAAATTCTAGCACCGCTAGCTAATTCCTGTGATGCAAAAAGACTCCTTTCATCAGGTGTTAGTACTAGCCAGGGGTAATGAGGGGGGGGAAAAGCATTTCATATTTAAAGAAAATGTCTACATTGCACAGTCATGACACAGATTGCAGAAAAATCAGTTGGTTAGTCCTTGTCAGTACTGTCTCCCAGTTTGAATGAATGATATTGAATGAACCTCCACTCGTTGTTTACACAACACAACAGAGATAGCAGATTGTGATGTTTAAAATTACAAACTGTGGCTCCAACAATCTGGATTCAAACCCTGTCTCTCCAACTTAAACTGTGTAACCTTGAAGATGTTTCTTAAATACCCTGTACTTCAATTTCTCCAACTGTATAATGAATTAATAATAGACCTCCCTCACAACATTGTTATAAGAAATGAGTTATTCAAAATGCTGAAATAAGGATACAGATTGACCCATTGTAACAATGACATGTACAAGACACTATGTCGAAAATGAATTTTACAACTTCAGGGGTGGGGGTAGGGAAGAGTTGGGGAGGTAGGGCAGGAAGGGATGGTAGGGAGAAAACAAAGGAGGAGGTAACAATGCTTGATAGGAAATGTACTCATTACCTTACTCATGTAACTGTAACCCCTCTGTACAGTATATTTACAATAAAAATATATATACAAAAAATGAGTTATTGTAAGTACTGAAGACAACACCTGGATACAATTGATTTTAAGTGTTAGTTATTACTACTAGTACTACTACCACTACTACTACTAGTTTTTGTCTTATTAACATTAATGAATTATAATGCAAGTTAGGAACTTTTTCTGAGCCTCTTTGTCTCAAATTCTCCAGCTTGATACAATTTCTAGGATTTTTGTATGTAAAAACAAATTAATCACCTAATGTCAATAGATGTGAATTGCTAAACAGCTTCTAGAAGACATTTTAACAAATTTATTAACTTTGTATTCTACCATGGGACCTTCTTTCTTGATAAACAGGAATATAGACTTAAATACATGTTCTAAATTTCTCCATAGTAGGGAAATTGAAGACTTTAAACAGAGTCAGAAAAAGCTGGGGTTTGGGGCTGGGAAGGTGACTCAGTGGTAGAGCTCTTGCCTTGCATGCATGAGGCCCTGGGTTCGATTCCTCAGCACCACATAAGCAGAAAAAGCCGGAAGTGGTGCTGTGGTTCAAGTGGTAGAGCACTAGCCTTGAGCTGAAGAGCTGAGGGACAGTGCCCAGGCCCAGAGTTCAGACCCCACAACCGGACCCAAAAAAAATAGAAAAAGCTGGGTTTGTATCATGGTTCTGCTAGTACTAGATGTGGAAATTTAAGCAAGTTAAAAAAGTCTATAAAAGCCTAGCTTCTTCACGTGTGAAATAGAAACATAAATGGTATCTATCTTGTAGAGATCTGTGAGGATTCAATGAAATGACTACATCTTAGTACAGTGCTTAGCACATAACCTATACTCAACAAATGTTAGGTCTTACTATTGCTTTTTCTCTAGTTTCATTGGTCCAGTTGACATGAGTTCATTAATTGTTAATCAACAAAACATTATATTTTATATAATATATATATTAGTAGCTGATCTCTTAAATATTGTAAAATATAGGCATAAAGCCACATCAGCATTAGTCTTTTCTTGTGCCATTATAATGCTGATTTTATTTCACTTAAGAAATAGTTTTGAATGTGTTTATTATAAATTTTACAATATGGAATAATACAATGTTGAGGAGGTGGTTAGTTTTGGCATAATCCTCAGACTTCCTTTCTTTATAGGTTTCTTTGTTGTTTTATAATTTAATAATTAGAGTCAGGACTTCAGAAAGATAGCATCATATAACTAGAAAGTGTAGGTTATATCCAGTTGAGGAAAATCAGTGATTGCCTCCTTCATATAAGGCAGCCCTAACTAAAACCATACTTAAGTCTGATTTGCTTTGGGTAAATTTGAGTTACTAATGCATCTTGTATTCCCTTGTAGCTTTTCTTACTCTTTTTAACCAAGTGCTCAATTTATTTCTCCTAGTGTTAATTGCTAATTAACTTGTTCACTGATGATGGGCCTTCAGAGATGTTTAGAGATTTTTAGTCAGAAAGATCTAGAAGTGTTGAAGGGAATTAAGCTGTAATCATAGAATTACAAGTAAAATGGTTCATTTTTCAGGTAGATACTGGCATCTGCTCCTACATCTAGAACCTATCTTGTTCCCATAGACTTAGTAACATTCTCAAATGGGAATAACTAATTAGGAAAACTTTCCTTGATTTTTGAGTTGGAGACAAAGAGACTCAACCTACATGACATGCCAGTTGGCTACATCCTCTATTGCAGTTGACCCAGAAGCAAACCTGAATACAGATCATTTCAAGATAGCCAATGGCTGTGGAACTCCTTTGTACAACTACTTAAATATAATAAAAATATAACTTTTATCTGTTTTCATGGAATCCAGAGAAGGGATCTGTCAAGCTTCCTGTCAGATAGACTGCTATCTCTGAACACAGAACTCTTTCTTTGCTTAATAATTTATATCAGTGATATTTTTATTTTCTATATGTATTCTGTTATGGTTTGAATATACTCTCCCAAATTTTGTCCTTTTCCTTTGTTAGCCAATGGCTGTACCAAAGAATGGTTAATCAAAATATATATGACAACACGTTGTATGCAAATAGTTTTTTTTTCTTTTCTACACTTAAGAGTCAGTTGTCGACCCTGGGCCTCTCCTAGAGCTTTCTAGAGCAGCCACTAGCAACATTATGAATAGCTCAGGCATGAGGCTTATCAGAACTACTACTTTAAAACCTTTGGGAAGTATTTTCTGTAAGTTTAATTTTTTTCTTATTGTGGAAGTTTAGACCTGAAAATGGCTTACAACTTGTTTTCTTAGCCTTCGCATGTTCATATGAAGATCCTGAGGTGTAAGAGTCAGGTCACCTGTCCACATTCCGTAGATGATGAGTAAAAGGCAGCCCACACGTGTGTCCTTTTGCTTACAAGTTCAAAATGAAGATACCATATCTCTTAAATTACTTGGCTTTACCTTCCAGTACACTCCTACCCAATTTGGCAGCTTAATTACTCCTTGTTGCCTCCAAGCCATTCTGTGTGAGAGAGAGTGGAAAGTGGAATTACAGAGCCCAGTCGGCAGGCAGGTTCAATAATGAGGTAAAAGATAATGCTGACTCGGACATAGTTGTGACGGTGGAAATGAAGAAAAATAGCTTTGAGATCTGTTAAAAGAACAAATTAAAGGAACTTTTAAGAGATATCATATGGTGGGTGAATGAAAGGAAGGAATCCAAGATAATAGCTAGATTTCTGGCTTTAGCAACTGAGAATGAAGAAGGTAAGTTGGGGCAGGAGACTTGTGAGGTAGGTGGTTGAAGAAACAGTTCTGTGTTTCAGAGATGGCAGTCTATTTGACAGGAAGCGTGACATATGAGAGGGAAAGGAACTTCTCCTTTCTCTGGATTCCGTGAAAGTGGATTTCTCCTAACTTCTCTGGGAGTATTTTGCCTTGCCTAAAAGACATTTCCTCTACCATTGAAATAGGCATGAAAACCAGAATGTCATCTTTGTTCCAGTGTTGCCACTGTTATGTACATCATCGCTAATTTCTCAGAGTCTCACTCTTTCCTCCTCCCAAGTCTGATCATTCCTTTTCTGTTTAAATTGATAATCGATAAATTGCTTATTACCATCATGTCTCTAACACTCACAGCCTGGACCACTGTAGTCCTGCATCATCCTATCCCAAAATATGAAAAAAACTGAAAGGACACTTGATCTATAATTGGCCTAGCTCAACACTACCAACTAACCCTCTTATTCTAACCTGACCTTGGGGCCTAGTATTGATATTAAGTGACTTGCCCTTGTGAATAAATGTTTAGTTAAATCCTTTTTAAAAATGTACTCATATAACATAAACTTATCATGTGCTAGGTACATGGACTGCTCTAAAACCAAGCAAGCTATATGGCAAAGACAGGTGAACCAAATTTTAAGTGATCAAAAAATGGAATAAGTAAAAGGGATATGGGTAAGGTATGATGGGAGGAAGTACAAAGTAAAAAATTCCATTCCCATTGTTCATTCTTACCCTACATCCAGCATAACAACATCAAGCTCCATGCCAAGAAAGACCCCTTTCCCAACTTTATAATCATTATCTTCAAAGTCATAACAACTCAGAACATAAATTTAAAAACAGTTTGAAGGAGCATGCTTGAAGGGGTCCGCGTACAGGTCAGTCTCCTGATGGGTTCTCAGCCTCCAGTTCCTGCTTCATTCTACTTAGGACCAGGTTAACCTGAGGGCCTTTGTTATGTTTCTGCCCTTATCCACAGCAGGGGCCTGGGCATGACTGGGGAGCTTTCATGTTTCAGCCTTTAATGGGCCCTGGTCATCCCTACCCTAGGCTGGCAGCACCACAGCATATTCAGCAAGGCATTCTCTAGGGAGTCTTTTGCCCACCCTGATCTTTGGCTCAGTTTGGCACACAAGTTGCCATCCTTTTCTAACTTCCCATCTGTCATAGGTTGAGGGACTAGTCTGAGGGCTTGGCCTGGGGAAGGGTAGACTGAATTTCCTATCCACAGCAACACTTTCAATTTCATTTTTCACAAACTATGTCCAGGTCTGATTCCAATCTTGATCCTATAGCCCTCAGATCCTTGAGCTTAGATATAACACTCTCTTTAGCAGATTTCCAAACTTCCTGCCTGCTCTCCAATCCATTTTCAGCTGATTTTCTCTTTCAAAATTTATTGTCAAAAACCACGAGGACCTGCTCATAATTTGAAAGGCCTGTACTTTGAGCTTGATACAGTGACTTTCTGGTCCCAAAGGAAAGATGAAGCCACACTGACCACAGGTATGGTCATGTACCTAAGCTCTACAATCTCAATGAAATATATGCAAGAAGTATGTGCCACTTCCTGATTTGGCTGATAAAATCCTCTCCTTTCTTTTACCCATTTCTCTCCTTTCCTTCATCTGTTGATTGGATGTTGATAACAACAGCACCCTGAAAACTCATGTTGAAGGTACAGAGAGGAAAGAAGCTCCTCTTGGCTGGCAGCACCCGTCATCAGCCAGCCCCATGCTGTGCTCCAGAAGAGGAAGAGACTAACTGCTGTTTTGTTACCATCATCTGCCACTGAGCTCTAGAGGTTTGCTTGCCAAAGCAACTATGGTTTCCTTAGCTATTCATTAAGATGTATTTGGAAATTAGGAGAAAATAAATAATACTATATTTGAGTCCATTCCTCTTAGATTATCTCTACTAATGCTTCAGCCTTTCTCCAACTGCTACTCTCATCAGTTTTCAAGTCTTTACAAAGTCACAAACAGCAGGTTAAGCACTTTTTATGTATAATTTCAATGAATCCTTCCAACAGCCTTTGAAGATTGATATTCTTATCCCTATTTTAGGACTGCAGAAGTTAACAACTAGAGAAGTAAAATAGAATACAGGTGTTAGATAGTGGCACCAAATCCACTGTGTCTGATTCCTGAACTGTTTCTCTCAACCACTTCCCTCAAGCTTATGTGGAGGTTTTTATTGCTAAGAAAGGCAATGCTCTATATTGATTTCTAACATGCTTTGTTCACTTAATTGCATTTTGTAAGCAATTTTCTTTGATTAAATATTCCATTTTATGATAAACCATAATCTATGTGTGCAAGCCTTTAGTCGGATTCTTGAGTTGATAATTTTAAACTATTATAAATAACACTACAAATGAATATTCATATAAACAAATCTTTTCCTATACATCTGGAATTTTTAAGTAGAAGGCCTGAAATTGTTACATTAGAAGTTACAAATATTCTTAAGTCTTTACATGATTACTGCCAATTTGTCCTACAATATTTGTTTCCAAAAGTCAGAGGTGGAAGTCAATTTCACCTCTGAAAGAAATTTGACAATGTCTGGAGACTTTTTAAATTGTTCAACAGGGCAAGCATCTTATAATAAAGATCAAAGGTGTTATCAAACACTCCATAATACACTGTGATGGTTAATTTGGGGTGTCAACTTGATAGGATTTAATGATCCCTGCAAAAGCCTGGGAAAACATTTGTTTGGGGAGTGTCTGTGAAAGTGTTTCCCAAAGAAGTTGATGTGTATGTCTGAGTAAATGAAACAGGGGAGATCCACACTTTATTGGCCCCTGGCCTGGAAAGGATGGAAACAGAAAAAAACAAAAAGATAATGTGTCTATCTCTACCTATCTTTCTCTGGGAACTAGAATGCATTCAGTAATACTTATCCTTGGACATCAAAAATCCAGGCTCTTTGACCTTTGTACTCCAGACTTAAACCAATGCCCTTCTCCAACCCCACAGATTCTCAAGTTGTTGGGCTCATCTTACTAGTTATATCAATAGCTTCTCTGGCTCTAAGGCCACGGGAGTTGGACTGACCCATATTACCAGCATCTCAAGGTCTATGGCTTGCAAACAACCAGCTATGGGACTTCTCAAGCCCCAGGAATGCATGAGCTCAATTTCCCTAGCAAATCCCCCTCATCTGTCTGTCTGTGCTTGTCTGTCTTGTCTGTCTGTTCTCTAACTTAATGATCTGTCTCTCTAAAACAACCTCCTGAATAATACAAACTCTAACCTACATAATGGTCACATCAAGGTATGTCAGAGCCTTGTGATAAAATAAAGATTATAATAGTGACTCTTCCATTTATTCAAATAGGTCATTAAGCACTCACTAGTTGTCAGATAGGGATAGTTGCTAAGTTAGTATTCAAGGAGGAAGAGCAGATCAAGAGGGAAGAGCAAAGACAGGTGGCAGCTTAGGAGTAAAATTAGGCTTGCTACTGAGAAAGTATATCTGTTTTATTTCATAGATTCATTTTTTTATGTAAGATTTGCCCTAAATTATTTTCATGCAATTCTGCATTGAATTATACAGACTTACAAGTTTGCGACAAGAAATTACTAATATTTCTTATATTATTGCATATGTGAATGTTTGATCTTGTTTCTTTAGAGGCAATTTCTAAGAAATAAAATTGGCTTTGCCTCCATCCGAAATCCCAGGTCTTAAATATGAAATAATTTTATGAGGATAGTGGCTCTTCTTTTCCCAGTTGACCTTTTTAGCTCTTCAATTTAACACAACAGAATCTCAATTTGGCTAATTTGGAGGAGGAAAAATGTGTTCCTGCCCTTTGTATTTTAAATTAGTAGGCACTCCCTGGGTGCCAGTTCCTTCCTCTTAAAGCAGGCATGAATACGAAGGAGGCACAAAATCAGAAGCAGCTCCTCTTATGTCTTCATTTTGAAAATGGATGACCAAGGAGGAAGGTGAGATGCCACTGCCCAGCTGTGCTCTCAGCCTCCTCCTCAGAGAACCAGCTCTCCTCACTCGACAGGTCTAATGCTTGGCACATTTGTGTCCACTGGCTGCTCTTTTTCTGGCTTCACTTTATTATAATCTCAAGATTATGATCAAAAGGAGACATTATGACTGTCCTGGGCTTCCTGATCCAGTACTTGGAGAAAGTGGGAGAAGAATCTGACCCTAGTCTCACATACCAAAAGACAAAGAGAAGCAGAACAGCTGGTATGAGTAACTGCACAGAGAACACATCCTTCACTTAGCAGTCCTCTGAAAACAAAGGAGGAAGAAGAAGTTAATAGAACATGGGTGTCCCATAAAGTGGCCATTAGAGAGAGAGGAGCTTATAGCTTCATTTTTCCAGTGGACCTTATGCAGAAAAGGAATAAAAACCTAGAGAGGTTTCCTTAGCAACTCTGGGATAATCTTTCCTACAGTGTCCCAATCCTACAGTTCCTAATTCCATTAGAGATGTTATTAAACTTTAAATATGTAATCGTGCACATTAAGTTGCCAAATACTCATAAAAACTGTTAGCTCATTAAATTGTGCATAGCCATTTAAATGAAAAAGGAATACTCTTCCTTTTTTTTTAATTGAAAAAAAGTAAAGGTTACAACATTCTGGTAATCTGGTAGTAGTATATACATACAAATGCAAAAAAAGGATAATGTATAATTTTAAAAGTAGCACTATTTCCAATCAAAAAAATCACAAAGAAGCCCTATATTTAATTAACAGTCAACACATTTAATGTAAAATTGTATCATGGTATCTACCTACTGTAATAAATTATTAAGTCTTAATTACAAAAGATTTAGTGTTCATCTGCTCTTTAATTTTTTTTTTTTTTTGGTTGGTCATGGGGCTTGAACTCTAGGCTTGGGTGCTGTCCCTGCACTCTTCAGCTCAAGGTGAGTGCTATGCCACCTGAGCCACAGTGCCACTCCTGGTTTTCAAGTGGTTTATTGGAGATAAGAGTCTCACGACTTTTCTGCCCAGGCTGACTTTGAACCGTGATCCTCAGATCTCAGCCTCCTGAGTAGCTAGAATTACAGGCATGAGCCACCAGCACCCAGCTTTCATCTGCTCTTTAATGTCAACTACCAGAATTTATTTAATTTACAAGTGCTTGATCCAAATACTGGAGTAAAAAAAATAATACTTAGGTGCTGGGTGCCTGTAATCCTAGCTACTCAGGAGGCTGAGAGCTGAGGATCATGGTTCAAAACCAGCCTGGGCAAGAAAGTCGGTGAGACTCTTATCTACAGTTAACCACCAGAAAATCAGAAGTGGTGCTGTGGCTAAAAGTGGTATAGCACTATCCTTGGGCAAAAAAGCTCAGGGACAGCACCCAGGCCAAGTTCAAGCCTAGGACCAGCAAAACAAAAACTAAAAACGTAGATGTCCCAACTGGAAATGGATACTCTTGGGGAAAACCCCTCTAAACATTTAAATTTCTACTTATTGAAATGAATTCCAGGAAATGGAAACATGTATTGTTTTATGTTGTTTGTGTTGGTGATGGTGGTGGTGGTAATGGTATTTATTTGGCGTCTGTGAGACTCTTATCTCCAATTAACCACCAGAAAATTGGAAGTGGCACTGTGGCTCAACATGGTAGAGTACTAGCCTTGAGTAAACACAATGCAAGGACAATGCCCAGGCCCTGAGTTCAAGCCCATCAACAGACAAAAAAAGAAAAGAAAAGAAAAGACAAAGACTCATGTGATGAATACTTAGTTCTCTTTACAACCATGATCAGAAGTAGGATCTTGAGAAATAAGTGGATTATGAAGTCACTCAAAGGGAATTCCTTTGAACAATATGAAAAGTATATCTTGCCCCAGTCCCACAGATTCTCTCTCCTTCTGCTTTCTGATCACCAATCGGTAAGCTGCTCCCTCTAACATACTTTTAAAGTGATTATGGACTGAAACTTCCTTATGACATCTCTCTTATGGGTGTGTTTGGCCCAGGTTACAACTATGGAGTTCCTCTGAGGATAGAAAAATGTCAAAAATAAGTACATTTAAAGAGAGAAGGGGAATAACAAAATGGTGAAACAAAGGACAAAGGTGATACTCACAAGACATTATATTGGAAATGAACTTTACGACTTGGGGGAGGGGAGGATTTAGAGGGAAGGTTCTCATTACCTTACTTATGTAACTGTAACCCCTCTTACATCAATCACCCTTACAATAAAATTAATTTTTAAAAAGATTAAATAGAATTACTTGGAAAGAATAAAGCAGTCAAATATCATATGATACTGTTGAACTCATGTTCAGCAGGGATAGATCACCACACTCTATGATACTTAGTGTTAAATTCAGATATGACTATTCCTCCCTGATTTGTCTCTGCACACACATCCCATGTGAACAAACTGGTCAACTGTGCTTAAGCATCCACATTCCATGCTTCTGATGAACTTCCACCATCTTGTTCTGGGCCAGGAGGCTGACTCCTGGGAACTTCTGCATCAGGTGTCCTTTGTGTTCTTGGCCTCCAATAATTGGCACTGATAAGAGAGGCAGAGTGCGAGGAGGATAATGTTTCCTTGACTCCCTTTCCTCCAGGTGATGGTTTTCCAGTAGCTGAGTTCCTTTCCTCTGGGCCACAGGCCTGCCTGGGCACTTCTCCCAGTGGCTATCATTCTGTCTCTATGTTCTAGAAATTGCCTTCTTCTATTCAGATCTAGGCATGGCAGTTTGGGAGATGAGTATAAGGAGATTTAGCAACTTGCCCAATTATTGGTGATAACTAGTTAAAAAAAAAAGAAAGAAAAAAGGGAACTAGATAGCATTCACTTGGATATCTAATACTATATGTTATACATATATAATAACCATAATTTGAAAAGAATCGTGAACCCAGGGGCTGGGAAGGTGGCTCAGTGGTAGAGCACTTGCCTTGCATGCTTGAGGCCCTGGGTTCGATTTCCCAGCACCACATAAGCAAAAAGAAAAAAGCCGGAAGTGGCACTGTGGCTCAGGTGGTAGAGCTAGCCTTGAGCTGAAGAGCTGAAGGACAGTGCCCAGGCCCAGAGTTCAGGCCCACTACCGGACCCAAAAAAAAAAAAAAAAGAATCGTGAACCCAGTCATCTTAAAAGCTTGTGTGTGTGTGTGTGTGTGTGTATGTGTGTGTGTGTTTCTGCAGTTTGAACTCAGAGCCTTGAACTTGTTAGGCAGGTACTCAAGCCATGCCCATAGCTTTTGTTTTGTTTTTAGGTATGTTCTCCTTTTTTTGTCAGGGCTGGCCTGGAACTCAATTCTATCAATCTCAGCCTCTTGAACAGATATGATTACAGACATGAACCACTGTGCACAGCTTAATAGTTTCAATTTTTAGGAGATCTTTGTGAAATATAGAATTTGTAATAAATAAACTTGAAAGTTCAGAGTTCCTGAAATACTAAATGACTATAATGGTGGTTAATATAATCTCCCATATCAGTAAAGATTTGCAAAGAAAAATGCCTAATAGTTGATGGACTATAATTGAAAGAGAAGGATGCTTTACCTTCAAGCTGTTGTGCCATATGAATAAAATAATCTTCAGAAAACTAGAAGATTTATCTTGTGAAAATAGTCATTTTCTTCCTAGAAGTTGGCAGCGGGATATTAGTTGTTAACAACTGGAAGGGGTTGGTCTGCTCTGTCTGTGAGATTATCTTCATATTGAGTGATAGGAATATAAAAAACTCAAAAGAAGCCAAGCAGAGGAAAGAAGTTAGTAGTAGAACAATTAACAAGGAGGCTTGATTAATGTATACAAGTAAATTTGATAATTCACCAGCTATCTTGGCTTCATTTATTTTTTTTAAACTTGAAAATTCGGACCAAATTGTTAAAAGGTAAGATTAATTTGCTTACTGAGATGTCCATACACTTTTAGTTGGCTGGGGTTTCTGCTTGGAGGCGTAAGAAACAACCAACATAAAGTATTTATATGTGATATAATTCTTCAGGTGAATAGAAAATCTTTACATTAGCCCTATACAAACTGCAGTTTGTATGTAAAGTGAGGAAATAATGTAATAATCCAGATCTCAAAGTGTTTGTACATAAGAGATCACTTAAGACAAGTATCCCAGTCATAGTATGAAGAAAATAGAGTAAAAATACATTAGAGCATTTCAGAAGTTCAAAGAGGGGGGATCATGTCTGGTTAGAATTGGACAGGTATTTGTAAGATTTTCGTGAAGATTAGCTTTGAAGGGTGAAAGGATTTAGACTGGTAGAGAAAAAGAGATAACAAAGGGAAAGATGTGAGTGTCTTACATGTAAGTTAGTACTCAGGAGAGGCTTCTCCAAAGTGCATAGACAGGGAGGTTCTCAGACCGTACTTGCCAGTGCTTGTAAGTCACTTACTCCTTACAAGCCTCAGTCTCTCCTTCTGTGAACTGGGAGCATGGTGAGAGGTCTGAAAAAGAAAATGCTTGCTAATAAGTGTCATACCAGTGCTTGCCTGGCTCACAGTTAGTAGTCCTATGATTGGAGTTGCCAATCAACAGCTTCCCTTTATCTTCAGTCATTTTTTAATATATAACCTGAAGAATACTTTATAGGTTCCTCTTTTTTCATTCAAGTGAAAAAAATTCTTATCTGACATTTGTAACCGCTTAGAGCTGTATTTTATGATAGGAAAAATAACTTATAATTAATATATAAAACCATTGTTCAATTGAAATCAACCAATGAATAAGGCAGCCTTAGAACACATAAATTACACATTTTAGTGCTAGGAAATCTTTACTATTATAATCCCCCAAATAAACAAATAAATATAGTCTATAAAGCACCAAGGTTTCTCCTAAAATACTAGAAACACATCCCAACTCTCTTATAATTAAACTGCCTTTTGATGACTCAAATTCCACTTCCCAAAAGAACATGGTCACATTTCAAAACACTACCATTAAAATAAGCCACTAAAGTAGCAAACAGTGTAGCTCAAGGATCTTGCTGACTTTCCCATAAAACAAAGTTATTCCAGAGGAATCATATGACTCCTTGGCACTCTATTAAACATGAAACACTAGCTTCCAAATTAGGCCCACCTTACAAGTCAACAGGTGACCCAAACTTCAAGAACCAAAATAAATTGGTCAAATTAGTAAACTGTTTATGAGTTGGAGGAGAATTAAGTTCCCCTTAAATTACCTCTCTGTTATTCTCTAGGAGGGGTACTTTTCTGTAATCTGTCCTTATGTGCAAAGCCACAAATACACTTTGTGGTTGTTTATCACGACCATGTGTCTGTCAGGAAGAGGGGATGAAAGAGCAAATGTTTCCTGCTGCAAGCACAAAATCAATTCTGGTTCTAGGCTACTGGACTTGGTCATGGGCTTAGGAGAATTTTTAAAATACTGTGTGCTAAGCTGAAATAAGATTTCATGCAACTCCTTTACAACACTAATGTTGGAGCTAAGTGAACATCTACCTCACAAAGGAAATCTCAGCAACTCAAGACAGGACTGTAGATCATATCTGCCACCACTGCCTTATCAAAAATAGAAACACTTTCATCACTGAATTTTCTAGATACCAAAAATTAATTCCTTCTTAGGCTTACTTCAAATGTTGTTACAGAAATTCTTTTTAAATGAAAATGAAACTATTAGATACATTACAGCATTCATTTATGTATAATGAGTAAGTCATATATACATTGTACTCTTAAATATAACAATGCATAATTTTCTGTTTTGTGTTCTATCTCTTCTGAAAGGCCAGCAATCAGCTGCCTCTTCTTATAGTCTAAGAAGACAGAGTAGGATTTGGATGAGCAAAGATGGAGAAAAAGTAGTCCTTGCAGAAAGAATGTGAAGTACATAAATAGGAAAGCACTATCCAGGCATTGAAAATGGCACATAATTTAATTGGGATGGAGCTGAGGTCACGTGAGAGACTGCAACAGCTATTGGGCTGGAATAAAATTGAACCTCTCCACGTTAGACTCAGTATGACTCAGAATCAGGGCCAGTTTGATGAGCACATGACCACTGCAGTTGCAGGAGGAATGGGGGAGCTGCTTGAGGATTAATACTGTCCTAAGTGAAATCTGTAATAATTTTGTCTTCAGATTTGTGCTTTGCAAGTAAAGTCTAATGTGACCATAAAGAATGAATCCAGAGCTTCGAGTCCTTACTCACTAACAGTCTCCCCATTCAATACTTGCCCAGGATTGAGTCTTGGACACTCCCTTAGTGCCCAATGTCCCACTCAACCCTACCCTGTGACCAGAAGTAGTAGCTTGGTCAAATCAGCGAAGGGAAAGGCCCATGTGCCACATCTGCTGCTCTGTTGTTCCAGGATAGAGACAATGGGAGGACACAGGGAGAGTCTGGGACATGCCCACACTCCACCCATGCCATCTCAGGGTAGAGCAAGGCTGTGATCATCTCCACCCAGGGCTGGCAGCACTGGGGCGTATCCAGGAGGCAAGTTAGCAGGGCCTTCTAGTACACCACCAACTCAGATACCAAGAATTTCTCAACCTGGAAATTATACTCCCTCAGGATTCTCTGCCTGGAAGTTGGCTGTGGCTTGGAGAGCAGACTCCTAGGAAAGAGTGATTGATATCTCCACTCTCAGCTAGATCCCCAACATATAATTTCCACTGGGCTCCATAAATTACATAGCTTGCCCTATCTAGAAGTTTTCCCATCCATCTAGCTCCTCTCCCTGTTTTTTGATAAAAGTATCTTCCCCATATTTCCTAGGATTGGAATCTGAATGATCATTGGCTCCCTTTCCTCCTACCCTAAATCCACACTGCAGGACATTTCCCATCTATTGCCTGCTACCTTTGCCTATTCTTCCTGCAATAGTTTGGTTGTTTATGATGGCTCCCCTAAACCATCATAACAGACTTCTAAGTATTTTCACAGCTTGAGCCTTTCTAGGTACTAAAGGTCCTTCTGTCTTTTGCCCTCATTTAATATGCATGCTATTATGTATGGCATTTTTGACCAAAAACATTCACTGTCCCTGCTCATCTCTGCTGAAGTCATTGTCCAGTACTCAGATCCTTTATGCTTAACTCCAAACCATCTCAAGTTAGGATATATAACACCTTTTATTACAGCTTGAATAGGACCTCCTCCATGAAATTCTCCATTACATCTGAGTCATGTGGTGACTCCATTCTTTATGAGTACTACTATTCAGTTTTATCATTTAAGTACAGCTTAGTGTTAGTTGTTTGTGCTGAGGGCAAAGCACCTGACTGCAAGCCCTTGGAGGTCAAGAGGCATATCCTTTCACCTTTGTACATCCAGGGGCTCCCTACTAGGGGTTTGAGTATAATGGGCTCTCAATGCCTATCTGTTAGATCCAATGAATAAATGAACCTGTTGTGTAAATAGACCAGTGCAGCTGAAAGCCTAGCACACCTGGAACTCTTCTGCGTCATCCTCTTTCCTCTTCTCAGTTCACCTAACAAAACACCCTGCTGCTTTTCCAATTCAAACACCTTTTCCATCAAACACCTGTATCATCACTATCAACATTAACACAAATTCATGTCATACTTTTTCTATTAATTTTAAAGTAATATATTCTGAATGTTCAGAATAATCTCATAGAGAACACCTGTTACTTGAGTGCTCTTATTTTCAACCTCTTGAGGGCAATTTATTCATTACTATATTAAAGTGGCTGTTTAATAACTTATAACTGTCAGAGAAAAAAGGCAAATTGCAGTCAGAATGATCATGCTGGATACTTGAAATGAATTTGTGTAATTCTTTAGTTTTTTCTTCATTTCAAATCTGGGTTTTTTAGGCCTAATTAAAAAAAGGAATGCAAAATAATGTAACAAAGAGAAGCGGTTTGCTGTTGTTGTTGTTTTGTTTGGTTGCTGCCAAACTTTGACTCAGCTTTAATGTTTCATTAAACATTCTATCTTGGACTTGAGAATGTCATGCTTGTCATCATATTTCCCTAAGGGTCTTCAAGGCCTTTCTCTTGTGCACATTATGAGCCTCTCAAAAGATAATGTAATTATCAAATGATTAAATTTTAAAGCTTGTGGTCTCCAAAAGAGATGACTCTGAGCAAAAAGTATCTTCTAAAATCACAAGTCAGAGAAAACACTGGGAGAGAGTGTAGGAAGGGGTAACATTGTGCAAAAAAAAATATTATCTGACATATATAAGTATAATCCCTTATAATAACAATAAAAATAAAAGTTAAAAAATCTTGGAAGTGGCGCTGTAGCTCAAGTGGTAGAGCGCTCGCCTTGAGCTGAAGAGCTGAGGGACAGTGCCCAGGCCCAGAGTTCAAGCCCCACGACCGACAAAAAAAAAAAAAAAAGTTAAAAAATCTTTACAATCACCAGTCCAGCAAAAATCAGGGAGGATGATTATAATTCCATATTGAGTACATATATGGAAAGAATTAAAATGCATTATAAAGTTGTCAATTTTCACTCAAGCTTTAGCAGCATTAATAAAAATTTTCAAATTCATATTGCATGAATTACTAAGAGAAAAATGTGTAACTTTGATAGGTTAGGATATGATCAAGTGTTATCAACCACGTTTTGGAGAATCTCAAATAAAGAATGGAAGAAAAGTTGTTTCTATATTCCTTGAAAGTAAAGTTGGTTTTAAAACACTTGATGTGAGGGTAGAACATATCTCAGAAGAAGAATAGGTTGAGTTAATACCTCAGCCCCAGACAAAGGAAAAAAAACAATAAAAAATGAAATGAAGAGAAATAATACTAGCAAATTAGATGCCATCATCCTCAGCACAGTGTAACAATTTCATAAGTAATTGCAATGCCCCAGGTACTGTTGTTAGAAACTTTAAGCAGCATGTCATTATTATTCCCATTTTTTGAATGGAAAAAACTGAAACTGTGAGAGTTAATAAATTCTCCTTACGAGACACTAATGAGAATAACAATGTGCCTAGATAAAAAAAAGTAGTTTTATCAATGAAAAGTAAAGCTAAGGAAAGCACACCAAATTAAATACATACAGTAGAAGCCAATGGTGAAAGAAAAAAAATCTTTGTAACCAGATAGAAATGGAAGTAAGATGAATAAAGATCTTAAGCTTCTAATCCATATAGCCCCTTTCTTGTGCCTGCTTTTTGTCAATCCTCCAAATAACCACTTTTTTGTTTTTTGGTGAGTCATGGGTCTTGAACTCTGGGCCTGAGTGCTGTCCCTGAGCTCTTTAGCTCAAAGCAAGTACTCTACCACTTGAGCCACAGCACCACTTCCGGTTTTCTGGTAGTTAATTGGAGATACGAGTCTCACGAACTTTCCTGCCTGGGCTGGCTTTGAACCGAGATCCTCAGATCTCAGCCACCAGCACCCAGCAACCCACTTTTATGTATAGTCATCATTACCACCCTATGGAAATCTGGGGGAAAATGTCCCATTTCCCAAATTCATCTTCCAAATATTAAAAGGCAACATTGCTTTACACTATGTCTACACAATAAGGGCAGAGTCCACAGGAACCACAGCTGCTGGAAACCAGATTTTCTATTTCTGTGATAACATCCACAACTTTAATTCTAGGCAGTAAGAAGACAAGTTAACTGCTGAGGTGGGCAATAATTATGCTCTTGAAGAAAGGGCAGGATATGAACCATATTAAATAAAAGTTAGGAGCCAAAAGATGACACAGCAAGAAATCAAAGCTATAGAACTAAGAGGGAAGCAGTTGGGGATAAATAAGAAAAGTAAAGACAATAAAGAGAATTGAGTGCAGTTCTAAGCTTGAACAGGGATCATATAACTTGGAAAAGAGTTTTGTAACCCAGGCAGACAGTAAGAATGTGGGAAGAGGAAAGAAAAGAATTTATTATTTTTATTTACAAAATCTTTATCAATTATTAAATGTTTTCATTTCTTACTCTGACTTTCTAGGACTGTAGAGAAATTGACACTTGTTGAAAATCATTCATTGGTTGCTAATCCTAAACCTATCAAAGTCTTTAAGAAGGATATAATAAATAGTGCAGCTAATTAATAACAAAGGGTGTATTTTGTGGGCATTCTTTAATATTAAAGGGTGATAATGACCGACTTCTTACCAAAATATGAGAACTTGTTTTTCTTACCAACCAGCCAATTTTATATGAAAAATTGTAAACTTGCAGATAAAACAGAAAAAATTGGTGTCCTTCTCACCACTTTTTGCTGTTCTGATCAACTGCAACCAAGCTCCAGAGAAACATGTATAAACATGGAAGAAATATCATCAAATGAGTATAAAACTTTCATAACCAGGATAAGGACATCCATTCTCAGGAACCCTGAAGAAATCTCATAGAAGTGACATCCACTTTCATCACATTCAGTGAATAGATACTGAGGAAATTAGGTCTGACTGAATTTCAGATCCATCCAGCATCCTATATCAGGTTCAAATCCTTGTGAAAACAAAAGGGCTAGAAAAGCCAGACAATAGCATGTTAGGTGCCCTTTTCCACTTGAAACTAAATATTTACCCTGCTAATTGTATTTGGAGCTGTTAAAAAAATCAATATTTTTTGTTCATTTCACAAATGAAAACTCTATTTGCTCCATTCTGTTAAAAGCTGACTGCAGATCTATGCCCAAGCCTCAAGCTAACTAGTCCCTGTTTTGTCCATCTTCTCTAAACTCAACAAAAGAAGCAAATTAAAAGAGAGGCTAAGAAACAACAAGTGGGTTAGAGGTCCATTCTTCCTTTGACTTTCCTCCTCTCTCCTTCTTTCTTGATACCTTGGAACTCATGCAAATTTAAGCTAGAGAAAGAGATAGGGAATTTGTAGCAACTTCTCTCCCTTTCCAACTTTCAGCTAGAGCATAGAAAGGCATTATGGTTCACCCAAACACAAGAAACAAGAAGATCCACTTTCTATAGGCTAACACTGGACTAACAGTTTGGACAAACAGTTCACAAATGCATTCTAAATCCATATACTGATTTTCTTACATATCTTGCCAGAGAACCAAGTGGCATTATTGAGCGTTACGTGAAATTCCCATCCGCCGTTGTTTTAGGAAAAAAATAAAACGACATCAAGGACAATGTAACATTTTAACTAGTCTAAATTCAAGAAGAAATTTAAATCCTCTCAAGAAGGAATTGTAGAGAATCTTGAATGCCAACAGGTAACCGAAGGCCTGTCCCCGCCCCCCTCCCCTGTTCTCTGGACTTGGGGAGGAGAGGACAACGCAAAGCCCTACCTGGTAGGCATCAGGAATGTTGACGGTTTCTCCATGCTCCCCGACGTAGCCAATGATGCCTTTGCCCCAGGGGACCTGCACCTCATTTGAGTTCTCCGTGCTGCTGCAAGGCAGCAATGGGGTTCCAGCATGAACATCAAAGAATTTGGAGACCAAGCTCTTCTTGCCAGCAGCTGCTCCTTCCACGAGGAAGAGAGAGCAACGGTCAGCGTCCACCATGAGACAGACGAAGATGAGGATCTTGTAGCTTAAGCTGGTGAGGTCAAGGTCATTGGAGATATCCTTGACCAGTTCCAGGAAGAACTCACGCTCATTATGCTTTTTGAGGTGGCACTTGTAGTCGATGGCCGTAGGGGGATACTGAGGCAGATTCACCCTCGATTCCAGCAAGGCGCTGAGAATGTGGGCTGTGGTGGGAGGCAGGGAACTGGCCTTCCGGAGGAGAGCCCTCCGCCGCACACTGCTCAGGGGCTCCTGGGCCCTGGAGGTCACCTGTTCGTCGTAGGTCCTGTTCACGTGGATGGCCTTGGAGCGGGCAAAACTCTTCCTCAGTTCTTTCTGGGAGGCCCTCCGCTGCAGGTTGCCGTCGCCGCGGCCACCACTGGCCCAGCTGGGACTCAGAGGACTGCCCCCACTGTCCCCACCACCGGGGATGGGCTGGCTGTTGGCAGAGCCAACACTGCCACTGCCTCTGGCGCCGCTGTGCGCCGAGCTGCCCGGGCCAGCCGGAGCAGGCCTGGGGCCCGAAGCCCCTTGACCCCGACTGTGCCTCTGCAGCCACTTCTCCACCAGCTCCTGCTTCCCCTTCCGCATCAAGTAATCTTCAAACAACTCTGGATGCCTGTCCAGGAAAGTTTCCACCTCCCCAAAGTCCAGGCGGGAGGCTGCCATGGCCCTGGGCACTGCTTTCCTGGTGTCTCTAACACGTGGACCAAACGTTTACCTGCCGGGCAGGCCTCTAGCAGTTTCTGCACATGTTTCCAGCTCGGTGCCACCTCTCTGCCAGCCGGAGATTGTTGCCAGTAGTGGAATGAATGCCAGCTGGGAGCTGTCCTGGCCTTCTGTGGCTCAGAGTGACTGGCACCAACCCTACCCCCCGTCGTCCTGCTACTCCTGCCCGGTGCGCACAGGTGCCAGGGCCCCGCGCTGCCGCCGCTCGCTCGCTCGCTCGCAGAGCCACCGCTGCTCTCGCTCCACTCTGGCTGCTGCCGCCGCCGCTCTGCCGCCGCCGGAACCCGCTGAGTGGACCACGGTGCAAGGGAGGTAGGGCAGGACACGCCCCTGCGAGACGCACCCAGCCCGGAGGGAGGAGGGAGAGGGAAGAGGCAGGCGCGCGCACTGGACCCGCCGAAGTCCACGGCCCAGGATGCCAGGCCGTTCCTGGAAGAGTCTCCGGGGCAGCCAGAATCCGTGCCGCCGGGGGAGCACGGCCCTCTCCTAATTGGCCGCAGATGAGAGCTGGGAAATGCACCTAGTTCCTGCCCCCTTCTTCCTTCCTCACCTCCGCAGCCGGGGGCTTCCAGAAGGCCCCTTGGGGAGCCCAGTGGGGCCCAAGTACGCACAAGTGCTGATGTTTTACCCACATCAGAACTCAGAAGCTGACTGCGAGGAAACCAGGATGCTAAGAGAGAACGACGGGCTTATTTTTCTGGAATGAGACCGTGGACTGTTGGTTCTCAGGATTCCTGGGACTGCCCAGTACTTTGTGGGTGTTCGTGAAATGTTGATGGAATTGAGTTTCCTTGAAATGAGCAGTTCCTTTCACCAGATCCGTGGCGCTGGGGCTGCGCGGGGCGGCGGGGGAAGGGGGATGTGTGTGGAAGAACACAACACGGTGGGAAAGTGTATGAAACAGTTACTTGGACTTGGAGAGACCCTGTGTAGAGCAGGAACTTACAGCGCAGTGCAGTCCAATGCCGGCCGCGGGGGACTTCCTTCTAGCCGATCCTGCATGTCCTTTCCTGAATGGACTTAAGTGTAAAGATGTCACCTCTGTAGGAGACTTTAATTTCTTCTGTCCTGGGACTGTTTGGGATCTGACTCGTCAGGTTGAGAATAACGTCAGGTGTCCTTGGGCCTTTTCCAAATCTAGTGGTTAGGCTAAGTGATGGGCTAGGAAAGGGAGCAGACAGATATAACACGTTTCTTGGAGCTCAGGGATTTCCTCCTTTGTGGGAATCAAAAACAAATGAGAAGCTGGCACAGCAGAATAATCCTGAAGCACTCTTACAGAATATCAGTGATTAAGAACTGCAGAAGCAGTAGGTGGAAGCTGACATGTGTGGACATACAGGCAAACATTCCCACAGTAAGTAGAGCTTTTTCCCTGAAGGTCATCCCTGGTCACTTGAGCGATCCAACAATAAAGATGATTAGTGGTTTTCTGGAACTGACTCATAGATGCGCACAAGAATCTATTTTAGCTTTTCTTTCCCATTGCGTTAAAGTCACATGGAGGAGTGTACAAGACTCCGTGATGGGAATGTTTATAATGTAGAAACCTGCAAATGTCTCAAATTACGATTTCTTTTAACAGATGACTAGTTGTTATGTAGTTAGCAGCATTCAGTGAAAACAATCCAAATGTCCTTCAATTAATTAGTGAAGACAATGTGGTATCTATCCAAGGAGCTATTTTTTTTTTCAGACTTAAAAGGGATGAAATACCTATATACACACACTAGAATGAACTGATACCTACACTTGGATTCATACAACTGGATGAACCTTCAAAATATTAGGTAAATAAGCCATTCACAAGGGGCCACATTTTGTATTATATCATATGAAATGTTAGTAATAGGCAAATCTACAGTGATAACTTTCTGGATGGAGTGGAAACATTGGCTAAAAATGAGTAGGGTTTTGTGGTGGTGAGGAAATTTTAAGTAATAAAAATGTTCTAAAGTATATTGTGGTGATGGTTGCACAATCTGTGAATATGTAAAAGTGTACTAAATTGTTAATAAAAGAATTGAAGGGTATATGAATTATACCTCACTATAGCAGGTACCTATAGTATAGTTACTACAGTATTATTACCGTGACACAAAGTCATAGTACAACAGCATTACTGTGTATGGAGACAATGGGCATCCTCAGGGAAGGGAAAGAAACAGCTTACCCCTTGACTGCCTGAACAAAGCCTTAAAAATCAGACATTTACATGCATTCATTATACAAACAGTATCATTTATCATGTTCCAGACTCTGGAAACAAAAAGACACAAGGACAAAAAAGCTGCTTATTTTATGTCAGCATGCATTTTTAATTGTTGTAAGATGCACATTACATTTACTAACCATTCAAAGTGTATAGTTCAGTGGTGTTATGTATGCTCATGTTGTTGTACAACCAATATATTTCCAGAACTTTTTTCATATTTTAGAACTGAATGTGAAACCTCTGCTCTACACTCTAAGATATGGAAAAAGAAAATTATATTGAGACATGGAGGGAGCAAAAATATCAGGAGAAAATTAGCATTTGGGGCTTGATTTTAAATTGGCAGTAGTCATGTTCCCTGCTTAGTACATGTGTTCACTAAAGTTGTTGGTAGAAGTGGGACTGGGCAAACAGAAGGTAATAGAGAGCATGTCAGACAGTCTAGAGGGCTGTGATTGGGGGGGGGGCTACATAGTAAGATGTATTGGTATTGCCCAATTACCATTCCTCTTCATTCTCTATGGCATGTATGCCAGTCATAGTTTCCAGAAGAGAGAGAGGAGAAAGAAAATGTTCAAATTAAAGTAATTCCAAGGGTGACAAATTACAAAGGGACTAATTTAAAAAGTAGAATACAGATAAACTATGAGGATAGTAAGGTAACTTGGGACTCCAGCAGCAAAGAAGTCATCATCCTTCGATCTGTTGGGAGGAGATAGGAGAAGGTTATCAGGTTTCTTAGAAAGGAGTGAAACTTACAAGGGGTAACTGCCTTGCAGGGAGCAGTATGGCCTGTCAGAGGACACAACAGCTCAAGCTGACCTCGAAGGAAGAATATAAGAAATAAATACCTTGAATTCATTCTCCTCCAACCCTCCTATCAGTGACCGGGCATAAGTGTACATTAGAAGGTATAGGAACCTGTTGAGGAATCCACATAAGACATCCCCTGGGCAATAAGTAGAGGAGATAAAGGAAAATGGATCTGTGTTAGATCCAGAGTGGCAAATGTAAAACACATGATGTAACATGGAACCTTGAAGAAGTCCCTTAGGAGATAAATTAAAAATATATTTCCCTCAGGAACTATAACTCCAAAGAATTTTCTGTGTAATTCTGCCCTCTTCTGCTCATCTGCTAATTCCATCAAAGTTGTTTAACACACTCTACCACGTTTGCTGGTTATAAGTACCCTTATGGGCACAAACAATCATACGTTATATGATACTGTGAAGATAAATCAGTCAGTCCAGTGAAAAGGATCTGTGGCCTCCCTTTTTGTCTACCTTTGCTTTTCTTCACTGAACTGTAAATATTGTCTAAATAATATCTTTTTGGAAAAAACAAAACCGAAAGGACCTTCCTTTTTGTAGTTTTTAATGCTTTAGGACAATATAAGCTTCCTTTTGATCTAATTATCCATTTATTTATTGTTATCAGTACCAGTTAGCTTGGTTTTCTTTTTTGCAACAGGATCCCACTATAGAACCCTTGGCTTCAAACTCATGATCCTCATACCTCTGCTATCCCCAAGTGCTGGCATTACAGACATGTATCACCATACCTAGCTTTCCAATTCACATTTGTTGAGCACTTTTAATGTGTGAAATACTGGGTAAAGTAATGATCATTTTTGTTAGTCCAAAGTACTAAACTTTGTATATAATAGCACTGCACAGAATATCAGAGATTGTCTAATATTCTTCACATTTTTTGTTCATGAATAAATACATCCCCGCTTCCAGTATCACACAACCTGGTACCAACTCTAGAAACATAGTGAGCTTATATTATTTGAGCTTTCCTCTAATCATTTCATCCCTAAGAGACATCACTGACTTTTATTGTGTGACCAAGGAACATCAACATACATGTAAGAAAGCTGACACATAACCAACCACTTCAAAACGTAATTGCTTCAAATGATGTTTTTCTGCTTCTCAGAATTCTATTTATTAAACCATGACTCTTATATTCCTCTTGATGTTAGCTGGAGTCACTGATGTAGTAGCTACATTCAGCTAGAAGCTAGACTGTGCTCAAAGGTCCAAGAAGGATTCTTATACCTGGGAACTCGGTGCTTACTATGACTAATGTTGCTTACTTCTTTCTTAAGAGGCCTATTTTCCCATGATGTCTCATTTACAGCCTTCTTTACATGGCTTCTCTCTCATAATCTGTTCTTCCAAGAAAGACTATTTCAAGAAGACTGAAATAGAAGAGCTTACCAAATTTACATAATACTTGCTAGTACTAGTATCCTATTGGCCAAAAACAATCATCTAGCCCAATGCCCAGTCAGTTAAAGGAAGGTCAAAGTGTGAATACTCACAAGTATGGTTCACTGAGAGTTTAGTAGACCACATAAACTTTCTACTAAATCCTAGACCTACATTTTTATTTTTTCAAGATTTCTGCTCCTACATAGAGAAATGTCATAGATACCTCCAATTTATCCAAGATCATTCTTATTTCTCTCAACTTAAATTTCCAGTCTGGTATGTGTTATCTCAGAAATTTCTCTTTGAATTCAGATCTCATCTCTAAACCCATTTTCCTTCATTCAAGCTTTCATTACCCTATCCATTCTCTACTAGTCAGTTTTGTCTTCCTTTTAATAAGAATAACAATGGTACAACCTTGCTTATAACCTTGGTTATCTATAGAGATAAGTTCTTGTCCAATGACATGTAGTGGGGTTAATGGAAGCCCCTAAAAGATAAACCAGCCTAGAATATGTAAATGTGATCTCATTTGAAAAAAGGGTCTTTGCAGATGTAATTATGTAATCAATGAAAGAGGTTCTTTGCAGGTTAACAATCTCAAAACAAGATCATTATGGATTAAAGGTAAATCCTAAATGCAATGATACTATTCTCTTTAGACACTCTAGAAAAGAAGCATAGAGATGCACAGAGGAGATGTAAAGGCAGAGGCAAGGACTTGAGCAATGTGTGTACAAGTAAAGAAGGTCAAGAACTGTTAGCTGCCCCACAAGCTAGAAGGGAGGCATGGAACAGATTTTCTCCAGAGAAAAATCAACTGTGTCAACATCTTGATTTCAGAGTTCTGGCCTCTAGAATTGTGAGAGAATGAATACTATTGTTCCAAGTCACCACGTTTGTGATGATTTTATTACACCCCTAGAAGCTAAGATTAGACCGTCTAGTCATTTCACCTTTATTTTCCATTTCTATTCTCTTTTCCTTCCATATATTCTTCAAGTACACCTTCTCTTTTCTCAGTTTTGCCCTGAAGCACCCTCCTCCCTTCTCTGCCTCTCAAACTTCTCTTTTCCATTAAGACATATTTAAAAAGTCACATGCTATATGAAATTTACCTGCTTGCACAGCAAAATCTATGCTCCTGCTTTCATACATTTTGGTCGGATATCTTATATAAATTATATTTGACATTCACCCACCCAAAAGCTACATTTAATTCTCAATTAAAAAAAAAAATGTTTGCATTAGCCAGGCACTGGTGGCTCACACCTGTAATCCTAACTACTCAGGAGGCTGAGATCTGAGGATCACGGTTCAAAGCCAGCCGGGACAGGAAAGTCGGTGAAACTCTGATCACCAATAAACCACCAGAAAACTGGAAGGGACGCTGTGGCTCAAGTGATAGAGTGCTAACCTTGAGCTAAAGAGCTTAGGGACAGCACCCAGGCCCAGAGTTCAAGCCCCACAACTGACCCCCCCCCCCCTAAAAAGTTTGCATTTTCCAGGTGCCCTGGCTCAGGCCTGTAATTCTAGCTACTCAGGAGACTGAGATTTGAGGATCTCCATTTGGGGCTTAACCAGGGCAGGAAAGCTTGTGAGATTCTTATCTTTAATTAACTACCAAAACAGCCAGAAGTGGCAATGTGGCTCAAGTAATAGAGCACTAGCCTTGAGCACACAGAGACTCAGGGACAGCAACCAGGCCCTGAATTCAAGCCCCAGGATTGGCACCAAAAAAGGTAGAATAACAAAAAAGAAAAAAAGTTTACCTTAAAGTACATTTTAATATTCCTATTTCTCTTCTTTCAAATTTAGATATTATAACTAATTGCTCTGAGCAATGAGTCCACTTGCATTCCTAAGTGTATTGAAGATTAATAAGTACCTAAGATGTAAGTTTTTACATTTTTAAAGATATCTAGGTGAATAATAATGATCCATGAAGTTAAAGAAAAATAAGCCTTAATATCCACCATAAATATTTTAGATGCTTTTTACTACTTTTTAAAAAATCAATAGAATATTTTATCTCACTAGCAATAACCAAAATAGCTTTCTGGAGAATGACTTCTTTATGAAATATTTTAGTTAGCTTAAAATTATTAAAATGTTTTCCATATATTTGGAGATTCAAATTTAGTAAAACATGGATAAATTCAACATTTTAGTCTTCTTAAAGGTAACTTTACTAAAAAAAAACACTTTAGAAATATTTTTGAGGACATAAAATGGTTTTAAAGTGCAAAACCATAGGTGATGTGCTTGATAAATTTTGTCATTCCAAAAGGGATCCATTATATTTTTATTCTAGATGGAGTCTTAGAGATCATCTAATGCCCCAATTTCCACATTTTTGTGCATGTAGAAATTAAGAACTAGAGCAGACATGTAAGTCCTCATCTCTTTCCTCAAAGAATGAGTTCCATCTAGCCAGGGAGTTAGGATATTAAAGTACAATGAGGCTGGGCACTGGTGATTCACACCTGACCTCCTAACTATTCAGGAAGCTAAGATATGAAGATGACAATTCAAAGCCAGCCCAGACAGGAAAGTCCACAAGAATCTTATCTCCAAATGTAATAATGATAAGGATTAGTCTTGATGTAAGGGACAGCACCTTGGCCCTGAGTTCAAGCCCTAGTACTGGCATAAAAAAGTTATATGTGCACGCGTGCACACACACACACACACATTATATGTGTGTATATATATACAATTGACACAAACACACACACTCTCTCTCTCTCTCTCTCTCACACACACACACACACACACACAAAATTGACAATTTAAATACCACTGATGGAATGTAACAGTAAGAAAATCTGGGGGCTGGGAATGTGGCTTAGTGGTAGAGTGCTTGCCTAGCATGCATGAAGCCCTGGATTTGATTCCTCAGCACCACATAAACAGAAAAGGCCAGAAGTGGCTGTGGCTCAGTAGGATGCTAGCCTTGAGTAAAAGAAGCTCAGGTACAATGCCAAAGCCCTGAGTTCAAGCCCTAGGATGAGCAAAAAAATAAATAAAATCTGTAAGATGAATGATACTAGGTAGCATATGTTATAGATACGATTTATATAATATTTAATACCACATAAATTTTATATTTAATAGTAATCTATAACTAGAATTAATACTGAAATTGAAAATATAGACTTATCAACATAAAAAAGAGAAAATTTCAACAACACCTTTGCATTTAGGTCCTAATTTAGGGAGCTAATATAACAAGAAGTGTTAGAAAGAAATGTTAAGCATTAATGCCTTTCTTCTTAGTTGCAGTGCCTTCATTCACTAAATAAAAAATAGTCATTCTAAAGTGCTGTTCTACATGTTTTATAAGGCCCATTTTATAAGAATATAATATAAATATTATCATCTAAAAGACAGTCTCCATTTATCCCATCTGTTGTTTGTGGCATGATTCAAAGATGAAATATTACTCCCAAGAGTAAGTTTCACAGAAACAAATATCCAAAAACAAACATGACAACTCCACTCTTTTTTTGAGTGATCATGATAAATGATCACTAAAACAAAGTCAAGAAGCTTTAGTTTCAAATAACCTTTCAAAAAATCTAAAACTGGGTGTCTGTGGTTCATGCCTATAATCCTAGTTATTAGAGAGGCTGAGATCTTAGGTTTATAGATCAAAGCCAGCCCCTACAAGAAAGTCTATGTGACTCTTATCTCCAGCTAGCCACCGAAAAGCATGAAGTGAAGGTGTAGCTTAAGTGGTATAGCACTAGCCTTGAGCAAAAACACTCAAAGGATAGTTCCCAGGCGCTGAGCTTAATCCCCAGGACTGGCACTCATACCCACCCACCCCTGTACCTGTATACATTTATGTATATACATATACATGTCATAAAGCATTTATAATGTTTTAATATGAGCATTTCCTTTTCCAAAATAAATAAATAAAATTTATGGCTTCTTTGAACCTTGAGAAGCCATGGATCTCGGGTGAAATTAAATTTATCAATACAAAATATAAAAGTGACTAATATAATTAGTTACCATTCTTAAAATTCTAATTAAATTACAGCTATATTTTAATAACAACATGTAAATGATGTAGTTTATGTATTGTGAAATTTGTTTCATCCAAGATAAAACTGATGATGAATTCTTCTCAAGTTTAGGCTCCAAAAGATGTTCTCACTTTAAATAGTTTTCAGCACATAACTTGCTTCCTAATGTGACTTTTGTATGCACTGCAAAGTTTCCTTATCATCTGTTTTACTACCAAGATACAGACCAAACTAAGTCTTGTCAGATACCTATATTATAAATCCAGAGAAAAAGAACCTCACCAATTGGGCAAATTATTAACTTTATGCTATAATATAATAACAAGAGAATTTGGTTAGCGTTAGTGTCTCACCAAAATAATTCTTTTTGCCTAGTAGAATATATCTCTTGTTACAATGCCAAAATAGACATCTGCTTTTTGAACCTGACTACTCTCTCTTGCACCTTCCCACGACTTCTTCAGACTGAGTTGCAAAAATATTCTCCCTATTAAATGAATTTCAACCTCCAAAGATATTCTGACACTGACTTTGATGAAAACTTGAATGGTTGTGGTAGTGATGTCAGTACATTGCTCCTATTCTAGTCTTTTCTTAAGTTGCAGTAAAAATCTGATAACTAAAAAAAGAAAAATCTGATAACTTCCTTTCAACATTTGCATGAGTGGGGTTTTTTTTTCTGGTTTGGTACTTGAACTCTGGGCTTGGGCACTGTCCCTGAGCTTTTGTGCTCATGGCTAGCATTATACCCCTTGAGCCACAGCTCCACTTCCAGCTTAACACCTGGCTCATGTGATTTTTAATTATTAAAAATGATTTCATTTTATGTATAAATTAATATGTTGAATTGAAAACCCTTTGTTCAATTACTTGAAGATTTTTTTGTTGTTGTTGGTCATGGGGTTGAACTCTGGGCCTGGGCTCTGTCCCCGAGCTCTTCAGCTCAAGGCTAGCACTCTACCACTTGAGCCACAGTGCCACTTGCAGTTTTCTGGTGGTTTATTGGAGATAAGAGTCTCACAGACTTTCCTGCCCAGCTGGGCTTTGAACTAGAATCCTCAGATCTCAGCCTCCTGAGTAGCTAGGATTATAGGCATGAGCCACTGACACCAATCCTTGAAGATTTTTTTAATTAAAAACAAAAACCAGCTGAGTATCAGTGGCTCATACTAGTACTACTCAAGAGGCTAAGGACTGAAGTTCAAACCAGCCCAGGCAGCAAAATCCATGAGACTTTTACCTCCAATTAATCACCAAAAGGCCAGAAGTAGAGTTGTGGCTCACGAGACAGAGCTCTAGCCTTGAGCATTAAAATGCTCAGGACTATCACCCAGGCCCTGAGTTCAAGCCCCAGGATGACACAAAAAAGAAAAAATATATCTGAGTTGGGCAGAGAAACTCCATCTCCTGCTCTGTACTTTGCTACAACTCTTGTCACACCACTTCAATCATTTTGTCTTTCTATATTTTTTTAAAATTTCTGCAATAATAAAAATTCTATGTTTTATATTATACACCTATCTAATACATTGAAAATAAGCTTTTCTTATTTAGTAGATTCTCTAATGAAGAGGCAGTGTGGGATGATTATAATGAAAATCATTGTGGGACAAGTGATGGTAATTTAAAGTGTGTGGACCTCAGATTTAAAATATATAGATAATAAAGATACATTGTACTCATCAACTGGCATGTTGAATTAAGACCCTTTTGTAAAACAACTTAAAAATAGATTTTCCCTTTTTTTAAATCTTTAAGTAGTTGTACAAAGGAGTTGCTATTTAACAAAGCAGTTTATGAATATAATGCATCTTGATCTATGTCACTCCTTTCAACATTCTCATCCACCTTTCCTTTACCTACCCCTTCCCTCACTCTTCTTAATTTTGTAGGAAATACATTAAGTTCTTTACATTCTCCGCCACTTCATTTGTCTATCCCTTGCCCCTAAACCTCATCCCACCCCTTTCAAGTACTCACTTCCTGTGTGCACTTGACTTCATATATATACTTGCATACCACCAAATGTATTTATATGAAGTTAATAAGCTAAATCTAGCTTCCACATATAAGGGAAAGCATACATTCCTTGTCTCTCTGGGCCTGAATTACTTCCCTTAACATAATTTTCTCCAGTTCTTAAAGATAATTTCTTTAAAAATTTAAAAAGCTACTTAACAGTGCACTGACCTAACGAGTTCTCAGACAAATGGAGAGAGGAATAGTAGACTAATACAGTCATACTACTCAATGTACATGTGTGAAAATGGAACCAGGTAGGCTTGAGGGGATGGGTGGGGTAGAATAGATAAGGAGAATTATGGAAAGGATGACAATGATCAAGATGCATTGTACTCATGAACTGACACGTTGCTGTGCGAGCCCTTTGAACAACTACTTAAAGATAACAAAATAAATTAAAAATAAATTAAAGCTTTAAAAAAGTGTATGGGTGTGGGGCTTGTAGATGCAGCTCAACTGATAGAGTACCTGCCTAGCAAGTGTAAGAGCTTGACTTGAGTTCCGGTAGTAAGAAATTTAAAAAAAATTAAGTGTATGGATGTTGCAGAACACAGTATGGAAAATAGGAAAATCAGATATTGTGGGACCAGGATCTGGATCTAGTCCCAGATGTTAGAAATGATTCTGGGATGTGAATTTTTCAACTTGACAATGAATGTACAGGAACAGTTTTTCAATGTTTTCTAGCCTCTCTATCCTTTAAAGCATCTTCACACTTTATGGGATTGGAGGGGCAGGTGTTTCATGTTGTTTTGTTATGACAAGGTTTCCTTGTCTCCCTGTGTAGCCACAGCTACCTGGAACTCACTATGTAATCTCTGGTGACCTGTAATTCTCAATTCTCCTGCGTCAGCCTTTCAAGTACAGTGATTAGTGCTCCACCAAGCCTAGTAGCTATACAATGAGGTAGGGAGGAAGGATATGGAGAAGTAGGGAGATGTCAGCCCTTTCATTAGACTTGTTTTGTCTTAAAAACTGAGTTGTCATTAGTGGAAGAATTCATTTATTCTTTTTGCAGTCCTGTATTACCTCTCAGCTGTTCCCTCCTGCAACCTTATTCTCCTATGGTGGTACCCCATTCCCACCCCATGCCCTATTTTCAAAGTATTCTGTTTAAGTGAAGCCCCACTTCGTGGGAAGTGAAGAATTCAAGCTAAAGCATGGCATGGAATTGTGGTTTCAAATTCACAAGTGTATAATAATGACCACAATTGAGAAATAGAGATGAAAAATGGACTAAATTCTACTTATGTTATTTTGGAAGGTGTTGAGAAGGGAGAATAAGCAAAAAACATAGTTTCAAAATTTTGTTGTACACAACATAAAATGGAAAACTAAATGCCATTTTGAAAATAAATGAAAAATAGTGCTATTTCTTGACAAATAAGTGTTATTCTGTTTCTCACCCTGTGATATAATGTAAACCTCTAACTACTAACTAGTGGTACATCTGGGAAGTACTTCACTCAATAGTATAAAATGTCTGAAAAATGCATGATGTAACAATGTTCCACTGTTTTCTGAAGAGTTGTTTCTGTTCCTTCTCTAACTCAAACATAATTGCCAAGTTAACTGATCTCACATTTGGAACTTAATTAAATAAAACAACACAACTCCCTCATTGCCTTGTCAAGAAATATATCACAACTGCCAGTGCCTAAAATAAGAATCATTCAACTGTTTGCAGTATCTTCAGATGTATTTTTGTTGATATGACAACAAATAATAATATGACAAATAACATGATAACCAACATGATATGCTCATGTTTGGCATGAGCATAATTTCCTAGTCACTAGTTTCCTGTACTGGTTTAATAAACACAAATAAGGAGACTATAGGGCTTTTTTTCAGATTTCATTATCCAAGTATCTGTTCTCGACTTAACATGAATCTTAATTCTACAGAATATTTAGTTCAAGTTTAAGAACCAATGATATAACCGACAAGTTCAGATACTAAATTGTTTCCTCTGCTGTATCAAGGCATATCTAATTTAGGTTAAGGAGCTTCAGAGAGAAATCCCTTGCAAATTTCTTATCTTTCACAAAGTAGATGTGTAGTATAGAATTAGTGCTTGTATCAGTTAAGGTTTGGCTGGGACACAGATCCACTTTGAATGATATGAATAAGATATGTGTCATAGGGATTAGATCATATATAATGTGAGGAGAAACTGGAAAGGAAAAAGTCCAGAAGGTCAGGGCTAGAGGATTAGAAAAAGGCCTCTTAGATTACGATGAAGAGCTGGTGAAGACTCTAGAAGGTTATGGGTGCTAAAGAAAAAATTAATTCTGATACTTTTTAAAGCAGTAAGAAGATTTTATGATGAAGATACTGTTGCAATGAAGAAAATTTTGGCATAGGAGAAATTAACCTCAAGTATGAAGTTTTTTAAAATGGGAATCTATATGCCAAAAAGCAGTATGAAAGGTCAGTGGATAAAAAAGTATTAAGAGGGGGCTGGGAAAGTGGCTCAGTGGCAGAGCGCTTGCCTTGCATGCCTGAGGCCCTGGGTTCGATTCCTCAGCACCACATAAGCAAAAAGAAAAAAGCCGGAAGTGGCGCTGTGGCTCAAGTGGTAGAGCGCTAGCCTTGAGCTGAAGAGCTGAGGGACAGCGCCCAGGCCCGAGTTCAGGCCCCACAACCGGACCAAAAAAAAAAAAAAGTATTAAGAGGAAACTTTAGGATAAGGGAAAAGAGGCTTCAACCTGACAAGGTTCTTACTTAATGCATGCCAGATACTATATGTAGGAACTGATTTCCCACCTAACTGCTTTTATTATTTAAATTCTGCTTATATTAACTTCTAATTCCCTTATGTAAAAAGAACTAAAACTCCGAATAGGAGGCCTCCTTACAGTCCTCTCTGAGGTGTGCTACCGTCTGTCAGAGTTGTATAAATCTGGACTATGTGAGTTAAGTTCAAGTTCATCCTAGAGATGACTTCATACAAACTAAGAGTATGAAGTGTGTCTTCAGTTTTACATCTTTGCAAACCCAGCTCTTGTCTGAAAACATTGGAGTCCCTACACATGGTCGCTGCCATCATCAAAATTCCTTCAGGGAGAGTAACAGGCTCATCTTTGCCTAAAGGCTCTATCAGTCCCTGGAGACACTTTCCTACAAAATACTGACACTAGCCTCCAAAAGGAGTATATTCTCTCCCATTTGCCAGAAACAATTAAGAGAAAGGCTGGGCACATAACAGATTTAACGGAACTTTCTGTAAATTACTGCTTTTAAACTATGTTCCAGAGCTGGGAATGTGGCTTAGTGGTAGAGTGCTTGCCTAGTATGCATGAAGCCTTGGGTTCAATTCCTCAGTACCACATAAACAGAAAAAGTTAGAAGTTGAGCTGTAGCTCAAGTGGTAGAGGGCTAGCCTTAAGCACTGAAAGGCTCAAGGACAGAGCCCAGGCCCTGAGTTCAAGCCCCAGGACTGGCAAAAATAAAATAAAATAAACTATGTTCCCCTCACTTCTAGAACTTTCAGTTAGGTTATCTATCTACTATAACTAATTAACACATAATCCTTATGGATAATGGTGAAAAGTTACAGGAATTGGGAAGGATTTGATTCTAGACCCCAATGTCTTCACTATAGAAGGGAAAACCCCATTTCACAGAGGTATTGTGAAGTGTACGAGAGGTAAAGATGTAATTATCTCAGCCATAACATACCCACCTCTTTGGTTTGCAAACTGTTCTTCCTTCCTCCACTGGGCTCTATCATTTGGGCGACTGAGCTCCGCAGAGCTGCTTCAGTGACTAACACTGACTGGAGACTCTGTTCCCTTCAACTGGCCATATGTAAACCTGTCTCCCAGTCCTTACTCCCAAAGTGAGATAGGGTCTCTATCCACATTTTTGGTGAATTTTGGGGGGGTGTTCTCTTCCTTCTTTAAAGTTCCCTATAGTCCAAATTCATATCATTTAAGATTAGCAGGATGTTGAAAAACAACGGTGAAAGTATTATGTTGTATATGATAATCAACATAGGAAATGCTTTTCTTGTGTTTAGGTTTTATTTTTGTCCTTTGCTCTTATTTTCCCCCAAAATATTCCTAAGCTAAGACAGTGGGATGACTATTTGACTAGATTTTCCACACTTCTTTCTCTTAAGGGTAAATATTATTTATAATAAAAGGCAAACATGACTTAATGAAAATTAAAGCTAATATCCCCTATATCTACATTTAAATTACAGAGAAATAAGTATATAGAGGCTACCACCATCACCAACAGAAGTTGCTAGGCTTATAAAATATATTTTGCATGCAGACTATTGGAGCACAATAGACTTCAGTTTCCTTCCTCCTCCATTGTGACTATTGTCATCCTTAGTAAGGAGACAAAAACTAGTTCAAGTTTTTAAAAGAATCTGATCAACAGATTATGCATAATCAAAAATGTCAGTTTTTATTTTAAAATGCTAAACTTACTACAGGCTGATCAGGAAAGATCAAACACTACTTCTTTGAACACAATATTGGAAAGTGATAACTATTATTTTTGAAGTTGCAACAGTATTTCATGATGTTGACTCTTTCAAATACTGAATAAGATCTTCTCTCTCACTCTTCTTTTTAATACCAGCAAAGATCATTTTAGTTCCAGGGATGAATTTCTTTGGGTTCTCCAAATATTCCATCAAAGTTTCTTCTCCCCAAATAACACCTATAAAGTTGAAAATAAGTTTAAGTTTTTATACTTACATTTCTAGGACTTACTTTCTGATATGACTTATATATGTGAACAAAGATTATCTTCCCACTCCATAAAAGACTGCTTTAGCTAAGAATATGTACTCTAAGCTATACAAAATTTCCAAAATTAGACTCGGGCTGGGAAGGTGGCTCAGTGGTAGAGTGCTTGCCTTGCAATGCATGAGGCCCTGGGTTCGATTCCTCAGCACCACATACGCAAAAAAAAAAAAAAAAAAAAAAAAGCCAGAAGTGGCCCTGTGGCTCAAGTGATAGAGCGCTAGCCTTGAGCTGAAGAGCTGAGGGACAGCGCCCAGGCCCAGAGTTTAGGCCCCACAACCGGACCCAAAAAAAAAAAATAAAAAAGGCCAAAATTAGACTCTACTCCTTAGCTTCTCTATAGAAAGCCAAGAGCTGTTAAGGATTATCCGAGCTACACAAATGAACTGCCACTACAGACATGTTGTGTCTAAGTAGTGTTTTATCAGAGTTCCTTCTATTAGAGATCTTGGAGACCATTTAGCCAAATCCTTTATTTTGCTAAATGATGGTCCAAAACAGAGGAAAGTAACTTTCCCTAAGATGTCAAAGCTACTTTAATTAAGAAATTGGTGACTACAAACTTGTATTACAATGTTATGCCTACCAATTATGTCAAGGTGCTTCTGAACAGATCTCTCATTAAAACCTGTGATTCCTACTAAGGAGGCTGAGATCTGAGGATCATGGTTCAAAGCCAACCTGGGCAAGAAAGTGCATGAGACTCTTATCTCTAATAAACCACTAGAAAACCGGCACTGCGACTCAAGTGTTTGAGCACTGGCCTTGAGCTGAAGAGCTGAGGGACAGTGTCTAGGCCCAGAGTTCAAGCCCTATGACCAACCAAAAAAACCCAAAAAACAAAAAACTTATGATTCAGAAATGCAGTTTCAAAATAGCAAAGAAAGTTCATCTATTTTTCCTTTTAAAAACTAATTTTAAAATGCACATGATACACATTGAATGGCAAAGTCATTACCTTTCCTTTGGCTCAAAAAGAATCAGGGTGGCCAGGAAAGTTTCAGTTTGACACCATAAAGGCCAGGGGAATCAGGATTTTGAAATAACAATACAGACATGCTGTCTTTGAAAGGACATGTTACAGAAAACTGCAGAGGTTATATAACCCTACACCTGTCTGTCTTGTTAACTGAAGTAAAGAGCCAGATAACATCCCAACAAAAACAAACACATTCACCAGACACATATCTCTAACATACAAGTCAGAGAAAAAGGACGTCCTAAGTCAAGACAACTTAGACCCTCATTCATTCTCTCCTGTAAAGAATTACTCCAAGAATTGCCCTCATGGGGGCTGGGAAGGTGGCTCAGTGGTAAAGCGCTTGCCTTGTATACATGAGGCCCTGGGTTCAATTCCTCAGCACCACATAAGCAAAAAGAAAAAAGCCGGAAGTGGCACTGTGGCTCAAGCAGTAGAGTGCTAGCCTTGAGCTGAAGAGCCGAGGGACAGCGCCCAGGCCCAGAGTTCAGGCCCACGACCAGACCCCCCCCCCCAAAAAAAAGAATTGTCCTTATCAAAAGGTAATAATCAAATAAGAAACATGAAAAAGTATACAAAATACATACACATTGCAGACACACAGGTAAAGGAAGAAAAAAACTATATAAAGACTACACAGAAGGAATATTACACATACACACACACACACACACACACACACACACACACACATTAGATGAAGACCATGATAATATGTATTCCCATGGATTCAAAAAAAAAGATCTTTATGAACTAAAGGCCTTTGTGCTCAAATCAGAGCAATGACGGCTCACATGAAAAAAGATAAAACCAAGACATGAATTACAGGGGAAAAAAAAAGATGCTGCTGAAGGCATAATCAGAGAATATGGAAATAGATGAAACAACCTATTTTATTAAATAATAAAATGACAAACACAAGAGCTATTTAAACAAAAGAGATCTGTATCTGCACTTAGTAGCCTGAGATTTCTAAAAACAACTAAAATAGAACAAAATTATTAAAATACGTAATTCAAGTAAACTTTTTAATAACAAAGGCTCTAAAACTACCAGTGAGAAAAGCAAAGCATGTCCCAAGAAATGCTAAAGAAAATCATTCAATGTATAGCAAAATTATTAAATTTTAGGAAGAATTTTATGGAAATTTAGGAGGAAAAGAATAAAATAAAAATCAAGGAAAATAAAAATCAAATCAAGGGCTAGGGATATAACTCAGCAGTAGAGAACTTGCCTAGCATGTACAAGGTCCTGGGATCAATCCATCACAACAACAATTAAAATTAAATAAGTAAACAATTAAACGCAAGTAACTCATAAGAGAAAACTATCAGGCTTATTTCATATTCTCCTAAATAATAATTTAACATGAAGCATGTACATTTTGAAGAATGAATGTATTTCCCATCAAAAAGATGATTATATAACTCAGTGGCAACATTCAAATGTCTTCAAACATCCAGTAACTTTTGACTACATGATTCTAATATTTTGTGTTGCGACTAATTGGCTACCAACGAATCAAAAGATAAATACAGATAGTATAGTGTGAGCTAAGCATACCTGATGATACTATTTAAAGGTAAAAAAAATTACTGTGGTAATTATGGTTACATAGGACCAAAATGTTACCTATCATACTAGAATAAAGTATAAAGGTTAAAATAATGTAAACAAATCATCTGTGGTATAAAAGTAAATTTTCTCATCCTTATAGACTCAACAGTTTCCTTAAAATAAATAAAAAAATAGAAGCATACAGATATGATTTAAAGTCTGGCCACTAAAATTCCTATTATCAAACAAAATTAGTTTGTAGAGGAAGAGAAATATGAGATGGCCAGGACTAGCAAATATACATAAATTCCTTGTCACGTATACTGGGAAATACTGTTTGAACTCTGAATTTTCATGTAATGTATATGGAGTCAAAATATTTTAAAGTTATTCACGATTCATTATATCCTGCTATATTTATAAATGAAATTGAAATGACAATAGGCAAAATACAAGGACTAATAGCTGATAAGATAGTTTAGCTAATAGGCTAACTCAGTATAATTTCCTTAAAGATACTTCCTGGGTTCAAATTCTACTTCAGTCATTAAGTAAAGTTCCAAGAAAATCATGAATTAATTCAATTTTCTTCTAAACCTGTTTCAATTATTATTTACCAAAGATGCAATGACACTTCAATACACTATACAGATACTATTGTCAAAGGAAAAATCCTATCCATTCACTGATTTAAATAAAAACACAATACAGATGGCCCAACTTCACTAATTATTAGGAAATAAGAAATGGGACCACATGAGGTATTATTTCACGCCCACTGGGTTAGCTATTACATATTTTATTTTACTTTTTGTGCCATCATTGGGTTGAACTCAGGACCTGGGCACTATCTCTGAGTATTTTTTGCTCAAGTCTAGCACTATACCACTTAAGCCACAGCTCCACTTCTGGCTTTTTTGGGTTAATTGTAGGTAAGAGTCACAAACTTTCCTGCCTGTGCTGGCTTTGAACCATGATCCTCAGATCTCAGTCTCTCAAGTAGCTAGAATTACAGGCATGAGTCACCAATGCTTGACATATTATATATATTTTTAACATGAAAGTGTGAGGATTACTAATGGAACTTCTAATGCATCACTGATGAGAACATAAAATGCTACAGACATTGTGCAAAATGGTACAGGTATGTCTCAATGATAGCTGTATACTGTATACTCATTCTCATAACCGCATTATTCACAATAGTCAAAAACTAAAAAAAAATTCCAGTTTCATCAATGAAGAAAGAAACATTTGAATTGTCTATATATATTATTCAGACTTTAAAAGTTGGCAATTACAATATATTGTACAACATGAATTACTCCTCTTGAAGGTATTGTGATTACTGAATTAAGCTAGTCAAAAAATGGACAATGTAAGATTTAACATATGAATTAACTAGAGTAGTCAAATTCACAAAAGCAGAGAGGAGAATGTGCCAAAGGCTGTTTAATGGTAACAAAATTTCAGTTTGAGAAAATGCAAATGTTATGGAGATTAATAATTGTGAAAACAAAACAATGTGAATGTGCTAATGTCACACAATGGTACACTTGGAATGACATAAATAATAAATTTTGGTATGTATATTGTACCACAACCAAAAACACTACATAATATTATTAGATTGCTGCAATCAAGAATTTTGTAATATTGTACTCTACAAAAATTTTACTATACAAAAACTTTCTTTAAATCAGAATTCTTATATTCTCCTGAAAAGATTATTTGCAACATAAAACTTATGCACAGAAATATAGCTGACAATATGCCATAATTTGTATTAACATTGATGTTGAGTTGATGATTGTTCTCATTTAAGAGTGAAATCTGTATTTTACTTTAAATTGCCATGTTTCAAATTCCTACTTTAGTTAACACGGTAAGCTACTTACACTATTTTTTATTTCATAAATAAAATAAAAATCTCAATTTGTCCTCAAATAACATGTCCTTTATTTGAGGACTTCATATTTTTGTTTTTTAAAAATAATCTAGTTGGGCACTGGTAGCTCACATTTGTAATCTAGCTACTCAGGATGCTGAGATCTGAGGATCGCAGTTCAAAGCAAGCCCAGGAAGGAAAGTCTGTAAGATTCTTACTTCCAACTAATCATCAAAAAAGGCAGAAGTGTAATTATAGCCCAAGTGGTAGAGCAGAAATCCAAGATAACACCAGAGAAATTCTTTACTACATAATACTTATTAACTGAAATTTTTTTGCACATCCTAAATAAATGATAGTGCTAATACATTGGGCTGAAAGTGTGGCTCAAGTGGTAAAATGCTTGATTAGAAACCATGAAACCCAGAATTCAAACCCTAGTACTACCAGTTAAGATGTTAACATATTTGAAGGGCTAACATGCTCCTCACTCAACAGATTAAATCCTATTGTACTTTTCTTTTAGTGTAAGTACTTCATCAATTATCTATTTTATATGCATGTATACTTTTTATTATAGGTGTGATGTCACCCAAATAAAGATATGTTGTTTCTACCTTCCAGTATTCAGATTGTGGTTTTATTTTCAAAATATAGTCATTGCAAATGTGACTGAGATGAGGTTTATGCTGTAGTAAGATGGGCCCCTGTCATCCAGTATGTCTGCTAATCTTAAAAAAAAATAACCACATGAAGACAGAAATACAGAGGGACAATGTTACAACGAAGGTAGATTTGAGTTGTGAAGCTGTAGGCCATAACTAGCATTTCATCAGGAAGAAAGAGAAAAGTACTATTACATGATGCTACCATTTAATAAGCCTTGAAAATATCAGATTAAACAAAGGAAGTCAAATAAAAAGGTTACATATTTTGTGTGTGTGTGTGTGTGTGTGTGTGTGTGTGTGTGTGTGTGTGTGTGTGTGTGTACTAGGACTTGAAGTCAGGACCTTATCCATTCACTTGCTTTTTTCACTCAATACTGGTGCCCTACCGCCTGAGCCACGCTTTTTGCTGGCTAATTGGAGATATGAGTCTCACAGATAATCCTGCCCAGGTGGTTTTCAATAACAATGCTCAGATCTCAGCCTCGTGATTAGAATTACAGGCATGAGCCACTATACTTAGCTTTTTGTTTTGCTTCTTTTATATGAAATATTCAGTAGGCAAATCCAGAGATAAGGCTAATTGGTGGTTGCTAAAGAATGGTGGTAGAAGAAAATAGAGAGTGATAATCTAATAGATAAAAGTGTTCTTGATTTATAAAAAAAAATTGAAAGTACAGAGGTTTGTTCTGTATCATGACTATACTAAATGCTAATTAATTACATACTATAAAATGGATGTTTTGAGCTGGGAAGGTGGCTCAGTGGTAGAGTGCTTGCTTTGCATGCATAAGGCCCTGGATTGGATTCCTCAGCACCACATAAGCAGACGTGAAATTCTGGCCTCTAACATATACTAGGCCCCAAGATAATGTCAAAATAGAGTTGACCCAACCAGGCACCAGTGGCTCACACCTGAAATCCTAGCTACTCAGAAGTGGGAGAGCCAGCATTGGCGGACAAATAAAAGACTATCTCCAGTTAACTAGCAAAAAGCTAAAAGTGGAAATATGGAGCAAGTGGTAGAACATCATTCATTATCAAAAAAGTTGGGTTTAAGAGTTTAAGCCCTGGTACCTCAACACACACACACACACACACACACACACACACACACACACACACGGAGCTATTCTCTATTTTAATAATATTTTATATGATAATTCAGATTATATATGTGTATGAGTATGTGTGTGAACACTTATTTATTAGAAATACATGCCCAGGTTTAACAGGTTTTCTGGCAAAGATATTATACTCTTTTCTACTTTTAATCTCAACTCTAAAACTTTGTTACTTTACTAACTTTTTACTTTATCTACCTTTTTTCTACTCAAACTACTTAGTATTTCCCAACCCTGTTAAGAATCACTACTATTATGCCATGAAAATATTATTTGAATGTTTAAATTCCAGCTCATATTTTAAGATAAAGGTACAGAATAAAATAAAATAGCTTGCAAGGACAAAAATCTATACCACACAAGACTGTTAACTCAAAGAACTGACCAATTATTCAAATACAGGTCTTGGGACATAAATCAATATTTCAGTAGTATAAGTATAGGAGTACATTTTCAATGCTGTAAATTAAGTAATTAGTATAATTCCAAATTATCTTCTTTACAACAAAATGTCTGATTCTCAACTGCTGGGTTTTACCTTTGTTTTTGTTTGCATCAGTGTAAGAAAATCCTGGTGCTTGTCCTGTTTTGCGGCCAAAGAGGCCCCAGAGATTTGGACCCGTCTTGTGCTTTCCACCTTTTTCCACTGTGTGGCACTGAGCACACTTCTGAATAAAGATCTTCTTGCCTGTTTCAAAGTCTCCCATTTTATCAGTGAAGCCTTTAACCACAGACTGAAGAAAGTCTCAGATTTGAAAAGCTGGGGGCGGAAAAAGAATTTCATCAGTTTGGCTGTAGCAAATTGTGATGAAACTACATAAAAAATTCAATGTCTGAGTCCTCAAAAACAGAGACACATTATGGTATCCGATTTTATAAAAGACTAAATCATCTCATTTATTAGGCTTATTTTAAGTTTCTAGTCATAATTACTTCATAAATTATTGACATAAAACTGGTTTTACTTTAGCTTCCAATTATAACAATTTATGAGTCAATCATGTCCTTCTCTTTTCCAATCCCAAAATTTCATATAAAAAATAATGTGAAGTAGATAGGTGTAATTTTTCATCCCATTACTTAAAAGTAAGAATGGAACACATATGAAGGGTACTTAAAATGATGTTTATTATGAGTATCTAATAATAGGGAGAAGCGTAAAATTAAAAAGCATACAGAAAAGAAAAAGATCACAGCAAACTATAAGTAAAATGATTTGTAATTTACTTTGCACACTTAGCAATAAAGCAGTCTACCAATCTAGATCAAGCATTATTTGAAAGCAATAAGAAATAACATTACTGTCTTCAGTCAGTATTAATATATACTGAATACTAACAGTGAAAATACATGATTTTAAGTGGGGGGAAGATCTTATTGTATGGTGATCAATATATACAAATGTTTTAACAAACTTACTGTGATGAAGACGGCTAAAGATTCCATTGGACACCTAACAGATTTTATGCCATTTAAAATAACATAAAAAGTAAAACAATTTCACCCTATCAAAATTAACCTTTGATATAGTAATGAATTCAGTGGCTGGGTTTTTTTTCCTGCTCTTGTGTTCTGTGGAGAATTAATATAGTTGAGTTGGTGTTTGGGATGGATTTGAAAACAACAAGTTGCTATACCAGAAAGCATGGCAGTACAATCTTAAATCTAGATTTATCCAAACAACCCTATTGAAAAATAGAAAAATGTTTGTATTAACCTGCCAAATGGTGGTGTTTTATACACAGTAGCCACAAAATTATCTTACTAATTTCTTTAAATTTATGTGGAAGTCTGTAATATCAATAATCCAAAAATAAGAAATTTAGTAATCAAGGTTTTAGGTTTGATAGAAACAGGATAAGAAAACTTATCTCATCCACAAGAATCTTACTTTAAAATTCCAAACATCATACAAAGTATTGCATTCAATTTCTATGTGTATCAGTCCTACTAATTATCTGAATAGGTTCAAAATTCAACGGCTTTGAAAAGAAGCCAAAAGGGAAAAAATTCAGCCATAAAAGCAAATTTATGTCCTTTAAGTGAAGTATATCTGGTATAACCATAAAGTTTATATTATAAAAAAACAAAATATTTATAAGTATTAATTAGAGAGCAATTATTTCTGATTTTAACATAAGGCAGAAATACTACACTGACATTTATACCAATTACATGCTATTAGTAATTCAGGAAATTTTACCCATGGGGTATAGATTTCATATGAAAATCACTTATAAAAATTTCTATTATCTCTGTTCAAATTACTAGTATTAATCACAATTACAACTTTTATTGCTGCCATCTTTAATCACAGAAGATTGTTGCTGGTGAAAAGATCTCTGATCATTTTCCAAGTAAAATAAAATCAATAGCAATAGCAGGATAAGAAGAGGCAAGATATAAATAATTCTGTCCTATAAACATTTGACACTCTCATAGTGTATGGTTAAGATAACTCACTAAAATTAAGGTGAAGATGAACTATCTAGAGTGTGACTAACCGTTCACCCAAGATATAAGTCCAATTCCCAATAGACAATAAAGAGTGGCAAACATTTGTGTTTGCTGTGTACCAGGTATATTCTAAGTCTTGTATCTATCATTAACTTATTTAAAAGAGCTCTGTGAGATCATTACTATTCAGCTCCACATATAAAGAAGATGAGGTGTGCTGAGATTAGGCAACTTGTCTCAAATTGGTAAGCAGTGGAGAGATACTGTGAAGGTTACAGATCAAGCAGTGTCTGACTATTCGGCGTTGTCAGAACAAAGTACCAGTTAGGGCTTCTAAAATCTGCAATCCAAGTGATGAGAGATGGAGGAAAAGCTCAACAGACTGTTTTAAGGATGAAATGGGATTCGCCATGTTGTAGTGGAGAGGGGTCCCGAGCATGATCTCTGTAGGAAAGGAGCCTGACTAGATGGCCTCACTTCACTACGGACGCCCCCAAAGGTATCAAAGGCCTTTTCCTCCCCTCTGTGGCTGCGACTGCGCTGCTGCGGGAGCAGGGATCCAGCTTTCCAAACGCCCGACCTGGCTCCTGCAGGTAACGGTCTCCATGTTGGGGACAGCGTCCGCCCACGGAGGGAGGAGAGCGCTCCCGGATCCCCCCGGACCCGGCCATCGGGGAGGGGCCGGCAATGGGGCCTGCATCAAATCATCAATTTTAAAATCTAAAAACTGTGAAACGTCTTCTGCTGTACGTAGGGACAATGTGGCCCCACGAGACGGGGGCTGGGCCTGGAGACTGAGGCCGGGGCAGGGAGGGGGGTCCGGGGCCTCCCGCCATCTGGACGGTTGGATAGGCCCAGGCCCCACACTACAGCAGCCCTCAAGCCTGCTGGGATGGCATGGATGGCCAGCCCTCTCTCTTCCGGCCGGTCACACGTACCACAGGCCCAGCAACACTGCCCTCTGCCTCCCTCCGGCCTCCGTGCAGTGGGAGACGGACCACAACCTCCAAGCGAGCCGTCTGTCGGTCAGCCCTGAAGGCCTGGCCAGGCATGTGTTTCTGGCCCAGGCCCCCACCGACGCTGCTGATTGGTCCTCAAGTCCCACGAGATCCCAACTCTCGCAGAGGCGCCTCTGCTGTACAGTAACCTCTGATTGAGATTGAATGCAACCAAGTCGATTAACTGTTCCCAGCCTTACCTTTTTATGTTTGTTTGTTCAAACAGGGCTTAGCCAAAGAATTAAATTGTTTATGTATATTCACCGTGTGTACAAGGCCTTGCTTGAAGTTGTAACTCCATGTTCTGTGAATGGTCCAATGGTTTTATTTGGTGCCTGTAACCAACCATGTCAATAAAATAGAACAGATCTTACTACAGACAAGGACCAGTGCCAAGCAACTTCGAAATACAAACAACAAACCCAGCAGCCCCAGTTTTCCATTAATTATAGTCTCTGCCTGGGACATGATTGTAATTCCTCACAGGCCCATCGACTGAAAAAGTGGTCCCCAGCTAGTGACACTGTTTTTGGATAATCGTGGAAACTAGGAGGTGGAGCATTGCTGGAATAAGTAGATTACTGGGGATGTGCCTTTGAAAATTTTACCTCATCTGCTCCCTTTTCTGCTTCCTGTCTGCCATGATGAACAGCCTCTACCACATGCTCCTGCCATCATTGTGTCCTACCTCACTACTGGCCCAGAATCAGTGGAGTGAAGTTTGGCCTGGGACCTCTGAATCAATGAGCTAAAATCAATTTTTCCTCTCTCTCACACACACACACATATACAAAAATCAAATTAAAAATGGAAGGAGAAACTGGGTGCCAGTGGCTCATACCTGCCATCCTAGCTACTCAGGAGACTGAGATCTGAGGAGTCCCTGTGAGACTCTTCTCTCAATTAATTACTCAAAAACCAGAAGTGGAGCTTAAAGGAGTAGGGCGCTAGCGTGGAGTGAAAAAAATCAGGGACAGCACACAGGCCCTCAATTCAAGCCCCATAACCAACAAATAAAATAAAATAAAGTTAAAAAATTTTAAATGGGAGGAGAAGAGAATAAATGCAGTCATGATATTCAGTAGAAACTATGTGGGGAAAAAACTATGTAATTTGTGACCAGGACTAGGAGAAGGAAAGTAGGAGAAAACAAAGGAAGGAATGGAAGGGGTGGCATTGTCCAAAAAGAAATGTACTCATTACCTGACTTACAAAATGGTCCTAAAGTTGTAATTTAAAAAGTCAAATTAAATAAGATAACTCTTTCCTTATTGAGTCATGAAATGCTCTAAAATTGATGGTGGTGGGCTGAATGGTATGGCTCAAGTAGTAGCAATGACTACCCAGCAAGCAAGGCTCTAAATTCTATCTCCAGTACCACCAAAAATAAATAAAATTGATTGTGATGGTGTTTGTGTAAGCTAGAGTACTCCCTAGGTTATCTACATAGATATCTAACTCAGCATAATCTTGTTTCTCTTCAAGAACATGTCTGTTGTCCAGAAGTTTCTCTCTGAGGAAGCTGAAACTGGTTGGATCTAAGATGGCTGCCAGAGTAAATATCACACAACCTCTAACTTCATTATATTCCTTTCTGAATGTGAAGTGACACATCCTCCAGTGCCACGATAATTGGCATGTCATTGCTGGAAATAACCATAAAAGTAGCAAAAAGATGCAGTGGCAGAAATCCTGGAAAATTTCCAACTATTTCTAGAAAAACATCAATACTTCTCTTTATAAATCTACCTCCACCTCATTTAGTTTGTTCTGTGTCTATAACTTGCCAAGTCTCAAGGTGAAGAAGTTGATCTACAAGTTTATTTCCCACATCTGTTTTGGGGTCAACAATAAGTCTCTTTCACTGCTCAATTGCTACTCAGTTTTGTTATTGGTTACACAATTTGGAGAAAGACAAAAGATCCAGTTTGAAGGCAAATATTAGTAATAATTATGAAACTGTGAATATACTAAAAACTCTGATAGAACACTTTGATGGGTGAATTTGAAGTATGATGCAGGAATTGTATCTCAATGAATCTATCTAAATTATATGAAGAAAATATGCTAATTTTATTTTAATTATAAATTATTTCACATGATTCAAAGGTACATTTACTTTCCTAACATTCTCCAATATTTTTCTTTAAGAAAAAAAGTACCACTCTAAAATCTCAGGATATGCATCTGTAGTTTTTTAAATTTATTTTTAATATATATTTTTATTGTAATGATACTGTACAAAGGGGTTACAGTTACATGAGCAAGGTAATGAGTCCATTTCCTATGGAGCATTGTTACACCCTCCTTTATTTTTCCCCTATCATCCCTTTCCTCCCCACCTCCCCAACTCTTCCCTCCCATCGCTCCCCCTCTGCAAAGTTGTAAAATTTATTTTCAACATAGTGTCTTGTACATCTCATTGTCACAATGGGTCATCCTGTATCCTTATTTCAGCATTTTGTTATTTCCCTTCCCCTCCCCAGATTAGAAAAATGTATATACAAGATTCAGGACACTAGAATCAAATACAGTGACAACAGGGGTTGTATCATGGGGGAAGAACATACAAAGAAACAAAAAAAATCACATAGTCTATTATAAGTACATTAAAAAGAACAGCGACAGAGATAAAACCTCTTGTGTCCCTATCTTGGAGTTCATTTTGCTTAGTATCAGGTTATATGATATGGAACCAACCCAGATACCCCCCAGTAGAAGAATGGATCAAGAAAGTGAGATATATATATATATATATATATATATATATGTATGTATATATAAATTCTACATACATAGGAATTTTATGCCTCCATCAGAAGGAATGACACAACCCCATTTGTTAGGGAATGGAAAGACTTGGAAAAATTATATTAAGTGAAGTAATCCAGACTCAAAGAAACATTGGTACCATGGTTTCCCTTATCTGCAATAACTAGTACATGTCTAGGACAAGCAGAAGACGTCAAAAGCTATGTATATCTGGCCACATAACCTTTAGTTTTCTTTTTACATAGATTGCCTAGTCCAGTTTAAAAAAAATGCTTTCCACTAGATGGCAGTAGTTTGTAAATCCTAATGCTCAGAATCTTAGCATTTTCTTGCATCAGTTAAATTATTACATTATTTTATTTTTATGCACCTTGACTGGTCTGAGGAACATAAAGATAAATTAAAAGTTAAGACAATATATTTCCTAGACTTGCTAAACTGTAGGGTAAACAGAGTCCATTTTCTAGGACTGACTGTAAAAGAAGAAATTGTTACAATTTCTTTAGTGCTACATTCAAGGTAACACTCCATAATACCTGTTACCATGGAAAATTATACAACTTCCAGGTGGGTAGTAGTCAAAGTGAACTGTAGCAGAAGGGAACAAGAAAATCAATTTTGCTTACTACAATATCTCTTGTGTTCATCATAGTACTCAATCCATAGTAAACAAATGTATTTGTTGTAGGGCATGGTGAGACATGCCTGTAATCTGAGCACTTGGGCGGCTGAAGCAAGAAGATCGAGAATTTAATACCATGTATCTAAAAAAAAAAAAAAACCTTTATTTTTTTAAGTTAAATGAATGAATTACTTCATTTATTAAGGTTGACAACCTCTCCAAATTAGTTGGTAACAATATTTCTAGTTTACCATTGAGGAAACTGTAGCTGAAAACACCAAGTAGCTTGTCCAAGTTTACACAACTGGGTGGGAAAATGGCTCTTGTTTTCACACTGTATCTATATCCCTGCCCTAGCACAGAGTTTAGACCTGAGTTAGTGCACTATAAATACTTGTCTGTTTAACTTCATAGAAACCCAGGGTCTTCACAGCCTGGAGTTAGACCTTTCAAGGACTTTGTTCCTAGGCAATTTCAGGTTTATGCTTTTCAATTAATTCCAATACTACTGCTAAACCTCGGCCTTGTTTCTGGATTTCTGCTGGATTTTTTTTTTCCTGACCTCTCCACTAAGGCCCATTAACAAACTTTAGAAGTCAGGAAACATTTCCTCACTGTGTAAACCTGTAATTTCTTCTAGCTGAGCAGACCCAGGATCTGTGGGACTTTCTGTCACAGGGGTACTGTGGGAGTTGAGTAGATCATTAGACAGTTAGCTCTGGATCTTACTCGGTGAGAGGAACCTCACATTCCTTATCCCTGAAAAAACAAGGCATGAATTAGATAAATTCAAAGGAACCTTTCAAGAATAAGGCTCAAGCTGGCTCATGCCTATAGGCCTAGCTACTCAGAGCTAGGAGCTCTGAGCTCTGAGGATTGCTGTTCAAAGCCAATGGGGACAGGAAAATCTGTAAGTCTCTTATCTCCAATCAACTACCAGAAAACTGAAGTGGAGCTGTGGTTCGAAGTGGTAGAGTGCTAGCCTTGAGCAAAAGCACTCAGGCATAGCGCCCAGGCCCTGAGTTCAAGTCTCATGACCGATTAAAAAAAAAAAAATAAGGCTCCAAGGGTTTTGTTACTGTGGTTGGAGTGTTGCAGATGTTCTTGCGTACAATGTCTAAGATTAGGATACTGCTTCTGGTGCTAAAGAAAAACTAGTAAGGTTAGGTCTATAGTATTGATTTATTAAGAAAGCAGAGTTTACAGGCCAGGGAGTAAGTGGGAAGTTCTTGCAAGAATGGGCTGTGTGTCAGGTACCAGTGGCTCACACCTGTAATCCTAGCCACTCAGAGCTACTCAGGAAGCTGAGATTTGTGAATCGTGGTTCAAAGCCAGCCTGGGCAGGAAAGGCTGTGAGACTCTCATCTCCTCTCACCTCTGATGCTCAGTAACTTTCATCCTGCTCTTGGCTTGTAAATCCCCACTTGTCTTATTAAAGTTGGAATCAAGTCCAGTCTCCTACTGCAAGATCCCTTTGCAGCGATCCTCTAAACTACCACCACCACAGCTCTCTTTGAATAAAGTCGACCATCTCTAATACGTGTTATGAATATCTTCTATTTTTAATATATATGTTGTATTGTAAAGATACTGTACAGAAGGGGGACAGCTACATGAGTAAGGTAATGAGTACGTTTCCTATCGAGCCTTGTGAATATCTTCTTTAACAAGGGCACGTTTGAGAGAAGAATCTTGGAGCTGTTCTGGCTGTGGGGGAGACCTGGTTTCCGCGGATGGGAGCAGCCTGGATTCGGCCAGAGTCCTCCGTGGCGCCAGGGGGCGCTGCAGACAGCTCCCGGAAGCTAGCGCCTGGTGCGTGGGGGACCGCGCCGGACGCGAGACTCCGGAAGCGGAGCCGAGAGCGGGCGGGCCGCGGGCCGCGGAAGTGGGCGCGGGCTCGGTGGAGGCCTGCAGGACCGAGTGCGGCCGGGGCCCGGCTTGCCGCGCGAGGCGGAGCGTCATGGACGAAGCCGGCAGCTCTGCCAGCGGAGGCGGCTTCCGCCCGGGCGTAGACAGCCTGGACGAGCCGCCCAACAGCCGCATCTTCCTGGTGATCAGCAAGTACACGCCGGAGTCGGTGATCCGCGAGAGCTTCGCGCCCTTCGGGGACATCCAGGACATCTGGGTGGTGCGCGACAAGCACACCAAGGAGTCCAAGGGCATCGCCTTCGTCAAGTTCGCCCGCAGCTCGCAGGCCTGTAAGGCCATGGAGGAGATGCACGGGCAGTGCCTGGGTCCCAGCGACTCCAAGCCCATCAAGGTGCGGGTGGCCGGGGTGCGGAGGGCAGCGTGGCTCGTGGGGTTGGGGTGCCTTTCGGGGGCTGGATGGGACGCTGGGCGCTAGGAACTAGTATCTTTGCCCACTCAATCTCGCTGTGTACCTGGCCAGACAGTTGAGGCTCCTTCTCCAGCAACGACCTACCGTTTGTGGGGTCCTCCACTGGCATAGCTATGTCTCTCTTTCATTTGTTTCGCACTTCTAGTCAAAAGTAACTTAATTTAGGTTCAGTTTTCCTCTTGTATTTTTTGTTTGCAAAGTTCCAAAGGATTTGCAAGATTAAAAAAAAAAAATACTGCAGTTATCAGGCCTACAGCCAGAAGATTGGCTAAGTAAAAGTTATTCTGTATCTAGTTATACTACATTCAGGAAAAGCATATAGGCTTCAAAATTAGAGGGAAATCCTGGTTGTAGTTTTACAGGAATGACTTTTTGTTTGCTTGCTTGTCCTGGGGTTTGAACTCAGAGCCTGAGCTCTGTCCCTGAGCCTCTCTGTGGCTCAAGGCTAGCGCTCTACTACTTGAGCCATAGCACCACTTCTGGCTTTTTTAGTGTTCACATGGTACTGAGGAATCAAACCCAGGGCTTCCTACATGCTAGGCAAGCACTCTACCACGAAACCACATTCCCAGCCTACAAGAACCTATGAGTGCTCATCATTTATGACATTAAACTATGTGACGAAAAATCTTCGATTAGAAGGTTATTCATGTAAGGCTGTAGGCATGGCTCAAGTGATAGAGAACCAGCCTAACAAACATAAGGCCTTGAATTCAATCCTCAGTATTGCCAAATAGGGGGGAAAAGGCTGTGTATGTGTTCAACGTGAACTGTCCTTTATTGGAGACTCCTTTTGTCTCTACTGTCTTTGAATGTTATTAGAGCTTCCATTTTTTTTATTTCCAATTGATCATCACTCCTTACTGGTACCTCCACTAGACTGACATTCTGATGGGCAGATTCTGTATTACTTGGTATTCTGTTGTTAATGCTTCTGATAGTGCTTGACATAGTGTAGCTTACTGATGACTAACTGGAAATATTTTCCCTTCTATTAGCAGGATCCCACATCTATGTAGTGTAAAACTAATTTTTCCATAGCTCTAATGTTCTCTTTCTTCAACATTTTCTTTCCTTCTTCCTTCCTTCCTTCCTTCCTTCCTTCCTTCCTTCCTTCCTTCCTTCCTGCCTTCCTTCTTTCCTTCCTTCCTCCCCCTGCCCCTCTCTCTCTTTCTCTTTCTTTCTCCCTCTCTTTCTTTCTTTCTTTCTGTCTGTCTCTCTGTCTGTCTTGTCTTTTCTTTTCTTTCTGGCAGTATTGGGGAGTTGAACTCAGGGCCTCACACTTGGTAGGTTGGCACTCCCACTAACCCATGCTTCCAGCCCTGTTTTTCATAGTTTATTTTTAGGTAGGGTTAGGGTCTCACTTCCTGCCAGTATGATGTGCCTGGACTATACTCTGCCTACTTGAGGCTTTCTGTAGTTGCTAGGGTCACAGATGCCTGCCACCAAGTCTAACTTCACTCCATTGATCCATTGAGATGCAATCTTGTGGACATTTTCTCTCTGGGCTGGCTTGCCATGTAGTTTGAGATGACGTGTGTACCACTGTGCCAGCTGTGATTTCAGATGGGATATTACAAACTTTTCTGCTCTTGTTGACCTTAAACTGCTTCCCTCCTGATTTTAGCCTCCCAAGAAGCTATGATTATACATGTGAGCCACCAATGCCAGCCCTCGTTCTTCAACACATAAAATTGCCTGCCTTTTAAAATTCATTGTCCTGGCAAGGCTATTGCCTCCTATTCTGGTATTCCAGAGTCTAGGTTTTCTCATACTTGAGTGATATACGGCCCCCCTCCCCTTTAAAGGAAACACACAATATAGACAAACCATCAAGGGCTTTTGTTTGTATGGTAATTAATACCACTAAATGTTCTTAAAAAGTAAAACTAAAGCCAGGCATCCATGTCCCATGCCTGTATTCCTAGCTACTCAGGAGACTTGAGATTTGAGGATCATGGTTTGAAGCCAACCTGGCAGGAAAAAAACAAAGCCAAAAGCAGAGCTATTGCTCAAGCAGTGGAGAGCTAGCCTTGAGCAAAAACGCTCAGGGACAGCACCCAGGCCCTGACAAGGACCAGGATCCAGCCCAGCCTCAGGACCAGTCAGTACGTGCACTCACACACATATACACACACAGAGTAAAACTAGCTCTTAAAGCTAGGCTTATTAGTTGTACAAACAAGCCTAAAATCTCAGTCATAGATTTTTAACATCTTTCTGGAATAATTTAATACCAAGACAAATTGAGAAATTAAAGCAGCACAAAGCAGATTATATCCGTAGCACTCTAATATTACTAATAATGTTTCAGTAGATCTAAATTGGTAGTATTTGAATAATAGAACCTCTTATGCATTTGACTGCTCATATGAAATCATTTGAGTAATCACTAAGATAAACAAGAATATGATTATATTACCTTTTCCTGAAAATTGATAATGAAAAGATTGATAATGACTGTAATAAATATTACAAAAAATTATAAGACCCCCCCCCATTTCATAGCACTTTCATTTAACAAGACATGCAGACTCATTGTGATATATTAGTATATCTTAGGAAAAGGAAAACAATAGGTATTATTTTGAGGGCTGTATATGTTTATTAGGTTTTCTTTTTGTTGCTTTTACAGTCGTTTTATTAATTTGTTCCTCTATTTTTGTGTCAGTCTCAGGACTTGAACTCAGGGCCCTGCATTTTTGCACAGCTTTCTTTATCATGCTTGTGTTCTATCAGTTGAGTCTGGCATTTTACTGATGAATTAAAGATGAAGTCTAGAAAACTTTTTCCCAGGCTTGCTTAGAATTGTGATCTTCCGTGTCTTAGCCTCCTGAGTAGCTAGGAATACAGGCATGAGTCAATGGCTGTGCCTGGCTTTTTATTTATTTGTTATATAAAAGAATATGTTATGACGTGTTTATACATGTAGATAACATACTTTAGTCATACTCACAACACTGTTTCTTAGGTTTTTATTGCTCAATCGCGATCATCTGGAAGTCATCGGGATGTTGAAGATGAAGAACTTACAAGAATCTTTGTTATGATACCAAAGTCCTATACAGAGGAAGACCTGCGAGAAAAATTTAAGGTTCTTACGTTTTCCAATCAGCTAACATCTGTTGTCATTCAGTCCTTCAACATTGCACCGTTACCAAAAATTGAAAAAGTAGTATATACATTCAAAAAAACAAAGTGCAAAATCCAGAGAATTTTAAGTAAACTTACACAACTAGTAGGTAGTAGAGCCAAGACTTAAACCTGCTGTCAGACCTGAGCCTGCTCTTATTCTTTAAAATTTCAAAGCACTTTGTTACCATTCACCTTTTTTGCCTCTCTTGTGGGGGTGATGCTAGCCTGAGGGTGTGAGTTGGTTGACCTGCTATTTACTGTGTACTTGGGTCATGCTGACTTTTTACTTACACAGAGAAAAGCTTATTCGTTGAGGTTTTAATCCTACAGTTGGGTCTCTGAAGTAGTTTTGTTTGAGGAAAAAAATTATTTGTCTGAATTATATAGATCATAATAAATTTAAAGATAATTTTAAACCTTTTTTTGCAATGGTAAACTTTCACAAAATTATTTTAACGCAATGTGTGGATTGTTTTGAGTTACAAGGTTCCTTTTTTAAAAAAAAAAAAAATCTGCCTATCTTCCAAAGTCTATGTACTAGGAGGACAAAAAAGAAAATAAACAGTCAGGAAAGAGTAATTTCTAAATGCCCTGTGTTCCACTCTGCAAATTCAAAAATGCTTCTGAAATACCAAATGCTAAAACCTTATATTCCATTCTTGATCCAATAGGAAGAAAAAAAATTAATTTTACATGTTTGTAACATTTTAATCTTTTTGAGTGAATAAGTAACACATTTTATCTGAATGTGTAGTAATTTAGGTGATGGGTAGTTACTGAGAATTTTGTAGAATAAATAGTACATACCAATACTAAATGTCTCAGATTTTTTCCAACATTAACAAATAAACATTACTGCAAATTTCTCAGTATTAACATTGTGAGTGAACTTTTTGGAGGTATGCTTTGAGCTGTTCTTCAAAAGGCTATCCAATTACTTATGCTCCTTGCAATAGAAGATAAGCAATTATAATTGATGATTATTGAGTGTTTTAGTATATCCTAGGCTACATATAAACACTTACCATAGATCACTTAAGTGATAACAACATAATCAGATAAATACTGATATTCACCCATCTAAGAGAAAAAAGACATTCACAGAGAGGGTAAGTAAATGGCCTAATTGATAAGTGGCTGAGTTAGAATTTGAATCTGGAAAGTCTGATTCCAGACTCCCTGCCCTTTGTCACTACTGACTGAGACTTTGTAGCTGTCTAGACCATGTATAAGTTCTTTCTCTACAAGATTTAAATCTTCTGTGATTAAGGCAAGTGACTTCATTAGGCCAGCCACCATAATGGTGAAACAAGCAGTATAAAATATGTATCCTTGAACAACTTCTTCAGTTGGCATGTGAGAAGCACTGATAAATACACAATTTAAGCTCTGAAATTGTCTATTTAACTATTCATTTTGAGTCACTTAAATCACTTCTTTTAACTCCTACAGGTGTATGGCGATATTGAGTATTGCAGCATCATTAAGAACAAAGTCACTGGAGAAAGTAAAGGTCTGGGCTACGTAAGATATTTAAAACCATCACAAGCTGCACAAGCAATAGAAAACTGTGATCGAAGTAAGAATGTGGATTTGAATACTGTAGAATTTTTAGATACTTCTAAGTTCCACGATAAAGTTTGCTTCTTAGCTCCTAAATTCCTCTAGCTAGCCTTAATTAAATGCCCATGATAGAATTAGAGGGACGATGAAAATGAAAAATATGGCAAAAATGGCATCCTGACATTAAAGGTGTTTATAGCTATACCGGGTATGTAAGATCTAAGAGGCAAAAACAGAATAATCAATTAATTTTTAAAGCATTTTGGAAAGCAAAGAATATGTTTTATCTGTCTTGTCCCCACACCCTAGTACAATAGAGATTTATTGAAATCTTGGGCTGGTGACAATTACTCAGTAGTAGGGCAGTCTCATGACTCTACTGAAATCTCTATGCATGAAATCTTGAGTTCTCAGTTCTGGAGAGCACTATCGGGAAAACAAAAACCAACATTACTGACTTACTGACTTTTGCCAGGAGCAGCAGTAATGTCTATAATCCCAGCACTTGGGAGACTGAACAAGGAGGATCATGAGTTCAAAGGCAACCTGACCTACATAGCAACACTATCTAAAAAAAAAAAAAAGAGAGAGAGAGAGAGAGAGAGCTGTGACAAAGTAACTGCTATTTATAGTGAGCTCAGTGAGAATTCACCAGTTGAAACAAACTGGTTCAGAAGCGTGTGATGTAGTATATCAGTGGTGAAGAAGCATACTAAATGAGCATGGGAACATATCCAGAGGGGGCAGGCCTTGTGTTCGGCATGGAGTAGACAGGAAAAGTGTTAGCAAAAGCACAAAGCTAGAAATAAACATGTCTCAATTGATACTACAAAGGCAACTATGAAGGCACAATGTTCTACTGAGAAATAACTAGACAAAGTTAAGTAGGTGCTTTGGGACTATGTAACAGGTTATGATGGATTCAAGCGCAGTGTACATTAGGATTCTGTTGTTGATTGTTTAAAAATAAAGGTTTTAGAACAGCTGATATAATGACAGTTTTAAGTATAGATTTCCACAGAAGGAATTCAAACTTGGTGGTTTTGTTCTCTTTGAAGTCGTATAATGATTATGGAAGCCACTGAATATAATTGTAAAAGCTGTGGCCTTGAACACATATATGTATAAGCATTGTGTTCAAAATTACAGGGGTTGGTGGAACCTCTCTTCATTTTGAAGCTTGTTACTGAACTCCCAGTTAAGAATCTTTGATAAGACACAACATAGTTACCAACTGTTGTAGTTGATTGAAAAGAATCTAAATTACAGAGACATAACAGTGTGCCCATGTTGGCTCACACTTTAATCTTAAGTTACCTTGGAGGCTGAGATAAGGAGGAACAAGATTCAAGGGGAGGCCAAGCAGAAAAGTTTGCAAAACTCCCTTTCAACCAATCACTGGGTATAGTAGTAGCAGTACCTGTCATCCCAAGTTATGTGGGAAACTAAGATTATGAGGATTGGTAAAGTTCCAGACCAGCCAAGCAGAAAAGTCCAGAGACTCTCAGTGGAAGAAGCTAGACACAGGCATGTGCCTGTCATCCCAGCTACAATAGGAAACCTAAATAATGCATTCAGGTTCAGGCAGAAAACAAGACTATCTTGAAGAAAAAAGAAAAAAAAAGTGCAGAAAAGGACTAGGTACAGCTCAGGGGCTCAGTGGTAGAATGCCTACCAAATAAGCATAAGGACCCGTGTTAAAGCTCTAGTACCAGCAAAAAAAGGCAGAGGAATCGGAGGGAAAGGTAACATAATCTAGGAATATTTCAAAGGTAGCATATTGGTGACAGGTTAAATTGAGTGTTCCTAATAGGGTTATATAATGTTGAGCCCAGGTAAATGAATGTTCATTCATATCTACATTGACACAGTTTGGGATTCTTGCTGTTTCTTGTTTACTGTTTGCTGTATTTCAGAAGAATTAGAAGTAGGTCTGGTAAAGATGTCTGTTGTAGAGATTTTGCCTTTATAAAGCACTAACAACCAGAAATTTGCTGTGCTTGATAACTATGACTTCTCTTTTAGGTTTTAGGGCAATCTTGGCTGAACCTAAAAATAAAACGTCTGAATCCTCAGAACAAGATTATTATAGTAGTATGAGACAGGAGGCTTTGGGACATGAACCAAGGATAAGTACATTTCCATTTGGTAAGTGAACTGACTTCCTGTAGTAGTTTATGTAGTATAGGTTATTTAATTTGAGTTTTTTTAACTGCTCTTTCATCTTTAACTGTAAAAGTTGATCATGACTTTTAATGTCTTAATAGTGAAAATTATTTGAGCTTATTTCCAACTATAGTCTTTTCCAGTTGATTGGATATCATCTGCCTAGTAAGTTGTGTCATTGCCACTGTTTTGGGTGAACTTCTACTTTCTTGCAGATGACCAAAACATATAGAAGATATCTGTTCCATATGAAATTTTGTCCCCAAACTACTGCTGCTCAGTCACTCAGTGCCTGTCATTTTGGCTACTCAGGCCAGCCCAAGCAAAATGTTCCTAAAACCCCTCTCCAAACAGTAACTGAACATGGTAGCCTATATTGTCATCCTACCTCCATAGGAAGCATAAATAGAAAGGTTATGATCCAAGCCAGTCCAGGCATAAATGTAAAACTGTTTCTGAACAAAATAAAATGGCTAGGTACTGAGAGAGCATTTGACTAGCAAATACAAAGTCCTGAGTTCCAACTCCAGTATAATATCCCAAATACATAAAATAATAATTATATATAGATATATCTGTGTGCATGTATGTATGTATTGTCACTGTAGAGCTTCAGAAAGAGGAAGAAAGACAAAAGGGGAAACTAGACAACAGGGAAAATGGATGATGGAAATAAAGACTGTGGATGTTATGGTCATAAATTTTCCAGTGAAATATGTTCCATGTGTTTCTATTTTACTTACTAATCTTACTTCTGTAAAATTAAGTTGTACACACCTGCTTGTATTATTCAGTAAAGGTAGGGGAATGAGGAAAGTAGTCTGTTTTCTTTTCATTGGTCTAAAAGCTTACTACAGACAACAGTGCCTTTGCTCAGTACAGTGGGCTAGTTTCTAGTACATAAATGTTGCATGACATTTTGAATATATAGAAATATAAAGATTTGTTTTTTCTTCTATTGTTGAAGAACAACAATCTGAATTTTCAAGTTTTGACAAGAATGACAACAGAGGCCAGGAAGCTATCTCCAAACGCCTGTCAGTTGTATCAAGAGTTCCCTTCACAGAAGAGCAGCTTTTCAGCATTTTCGATATTATACCAGGACTAGAATACTGTGAAGTTCAGCGAGATCCTTATTCAAGTTACGGTAAAACAATGTCCAAGTTGTTTTTATTTATACTCTATTGTGATAGAATGGCTCTTTCCAGTACTTTTTATGTCAGATACTGTTTGTGTGAAAGGACTTTAGTTTCCTTTTTTCTAATTTACGTTTTAAAATTCAATGCTACCTTAATAAATCCCTGGGAGTATGTATCTCCTTTATAGAAAGTTAGTCACTTAAAATTTTTTTGTTTTGTGCCAGTCCTGGGGCTTGAACTCAGGGCTTTGGTGCTGTTCCTGATGTTTTTGTTCAAGGCCAGTGCTCTATCACTTAAGCCATAGCTCCATTTTGGTTGTTGTTTTTTTTAGTTTATTGGAGATAAGAGTCTCACGGACTTACTTGTTCAATCTGGCTTTGAACCATGAGCCTCAAATCTCAGCCTCTTGAGTAGCTAGGATTTACAGGCAGAAACCACCAGCACCTGGTTTTAAAAAAAAAAAATTAGCTCCCACAAAATAGAGAATTTTATTAGTTGGTTAATTAATTAATTATGTCAATCATGGGGCTTGAATTTAGAGCCTGGGCACTATTTCTGAGGTTTTTTGCTCAAGGCTTATGCTCTACCACTTTGAGTTACAGTTCCATTTCTGTTTTTTGGGTGGATAATTGGATATAAGAGTCTCACGGACTTCTTGCCTAGGCTGGCTTTAAATCACAGTCCTTAGATCTCAGCCTCCTGTGCAGCTAGGATTATAGGCATGAGCCACCAGCACCTGGCAAAATAGAAAATTTTCTATTTCTGTTGTATAAAAACAGCATCTCATAATGGAAAGCAGAATTATAAAATTCTCAGTTTTGTTCTCATTCTTTTCTATCCCTTTCTTGACTTTGTCATGAAAAATGACTTTTCCCCTTCATTTCAAACATCCACATGCCCTGCTTCCATCTGTCCTTCTAAGTCTCAAAACAAAGTTCTCATATCTTCCACTTGGACTTCTTAACTAGTTAATTGCTTATGTTCATATTGAGCTTTGGATTTTTTTTATTAGTGCTTTCTAATAATAGTGAAGGCATGATACAATGGAAAAAGTTTGATATTCCTTTGACATCAGTCATGGGTGCAAATCTCAACAGATATTGGCAAATTGCTCACTCTCTATAGCCTCTTTTGTTCATCTATAAAATGGGATTAATAACCCAGCTCTGAAGCCGGTGCTACATAGCAATACTTATTTCTAAAATATAAAAAAGTGGTCTTGTATATACATTTTTCTAATTTGGGGAGGGGAAGGGAAATAGCAAAATGCTGAAATAAGGAAATAGGTTGACCCATTTTAACAATGAGATATACAAGACACTGTTGAAAACAAACTTTACAACTTGTTGGTGGGAGGATGGGGAGAGAGGGAGGAGTTGGGGAGGTGGGGAAGGAAGGGATGGTAGGGGAAAAACAAAGGAGGAGGTAACAATGCTCCATTGGAAATGTACTCTTACTTATGTAACTGTAACTCCTCTGAACATTATCTTTACAATAAAAAATATATACTAATAAAATGTTCATGAAAAAAAAAGTGGAATTATTAATCCCTTCTTTACAAGGAATAGGTCAAATTTAGAAACATACCTGATTGTAAAATACCTAATTGGAGACCTGGCCTGTAATGGCCACCCAGTAAATCTAAATTTTACTTGTTTCTTTAGCTTCTACAGAGTTAGAAATGAGGAGTGGTATAAAGAAATCATGCTTCCAATGCTATAGGTAGACCTGGTTTTGCCCTTTTACAGTGAGAAATGAATCTTGGCTTGTAGACGGACAGACCTGAAGTCCCTCATCCCTCACAGATACCCCCAAATCCTCACTGTTCCTTACCCCGCATTAATCTTGTAGTACAACTTTCTGCCTGAACCTTCTTGAGACCATTTCCAAACAGAACCCAATCTTTATTTAGTTAGGCAGTTACCTAGTATGTTGAAATATATTTGTTCTTCTACTTGTTACATTATTTCCCTGGTTGGATATATGAATAATGTATGTCATTAGAGTTGGATGCCGGTGGATCACTCCCGTAATTCTAGCCACTCAGGAGGCTGAGATCTGCAGTTCAAAACCAGCCCTGACAAAGTCTCAGTGAGACTCTTAAACCAATTAACCACTTAACCACTCAAAAACCAGAAGTGGAGCTATGGTTCAAAGTGGTAGAGTGCTAGCCTTGAGCATAAAAGCTCAGGGACAGCACTTAGGCCTTGAGTTCAAGCCTCATGACCGACCAAAAAGAAAAAAATCATTGTATCACCTTTCATCATCTAGTTAGAATCCCATTTTAATGAATTTATGTAGTCAGTGTTTTTCTCAAGAGTAGATTATATTATGAATGTGTCATAAGGACCTTTTGATTGTGCACCAACTCCTGGGCTCTCCTTCCCTTCAGCACCTCTCTCTTGAAATCTGTCCCCATAGCTGAAATCTCTTGAATGTCTGTGATCTTTGCACTTAGGCTGATTTTGAGGCCAGCTGGCAGCCAGGGCTACAGGGTGAAACTTCTATTTTTTTAAGTCACTATTCTAAAAGTAATTAGACAGAACATATACAGATATTCCATTGTTCTTAAAAGCTATTATGTGTCCATTTTTAACCAAAATTTGATCTTTGTTTCACTTTTTAAAAATTCAGCACGAAACATACTTAGCAGAATGTTGTTTTCTGATGCATTTGAGTTGTGCCTGATGCATTTTTTTAGTTGTGTCATAATGAGGGTTCTGTATTGTTTCACTTTTGAAATATAGTATAACATAAGTGTTAGGGATTAATATGCTTTCTTCTTTTCTGTATTTTCTCTATTTTAGGTCATGGAGTGGTTCAGTATTTTAATGTAGCATCAGCTATATATGCAAAGTACAAGTTGCATGGATTTCAGTACCCCCCTGGAAACCGGTTGGGTGTTAACTTCATTGATGATGGGAGTAATGCAACAGAGTAAGTACCACTCCAGGAGTGTCTAAGCCAAGCTTCGGGTGTTCATGATGGTGACTGGACAGATAGATATAGAAAATAATTGACTTCTCAGGTTGAGGAAGTTACACAAAACAAGTTACTCCTCAGAAACTATTTCTAAATTATCAGTTATTGTCTCCAGTCTCCTTAGAAAAATGGCATCACAGATGGTAGCTTCACAGCTTGCGTCCATGGTCTGGAATAACCCAAGTCAGCAACAATTACTGGTAAGTAGGTAAGAATTTAACCTCTATGATACTATGAAGACAGTATAAACATAACCTGTGTCTATTCCATAAGTAAGAAAATGTCCAGAGCTATAGTAGAAGATCACATAGATGACATGACACATGGGTCTAGAGCTCTTTTTAGAAATCCCTGAAGTAGGGGCTGGGAAGGTGGCTCGGGGGTAGAGTGCTTGCCTACCATGCATGAAGTCCTGGGTTTGCATCCTCAGCACCACATACACAGAAAAAGCTAGAAGTGGCACTGTGGCTCAAGGGGTAGAGCTCCAGCCTTGAGCAAAAGCAGCTCAGGGACAGTGCCTAGGCCCTGAGTTCAAACCCCAGGACTAGCGAAATAAAATAAAAATACATACAATAGATAAAAAAAAACAAAAAAATTCCCTGAAGTAAACACAAGGTACAATGCCTGTGTGCATGTGATCATATAAAATAATGTTTATTGAAATTTTTTAAAAAAATCCCTGAAGTGCAATTCTTTTTCTTTTCTTTTTCTCCCTTTGCTCCTAACTCTTGGACAGCAATTTGGGGGAAGTTCTGGATCGCAGTTGCCTCAAATCCAAACAGATGTTATCCTCCCATCATGCAAAAAAAAAGCTCCTCCTGAAACTCCCGTGAAAGAAAGACTTTTTATCGTGTTTAATCCTCATCCTTTACCTTTAGATGTACTAGAGGATATATTCTGGTAAGATTTAAGTTCTAGAAGATTCCATTCTTTTTAACTATAATTTATTTTAACAAGTAAATTCAGCATTCTCCCAGTCTTGAAAACTCCCTGTATCTAACACCTATAAGGTAGAGATGATTTGTTCCATTATTTTAAAGACTCTTTATTTGAATGATTTTTTTCTAATTATGATGATTTCCTTTATGAGAGAATATGACGGTTAAAGAGGCCAAAGGCCATGCCTAAAAACTATTTAAGAAATTTGTTCTTACCTTGGAGGCATCAGGGAATGACTAAAGGGATTGTTAGGGAGTGAATGATGACATTTTTCTTTGGAAAGATCATTCAGAAGTCAGAGTACAAAATGGATTATAGAGGAGCAAGCCAGGAAGCAAGGAGATAGAAAAGATAATGGCATCTGAATGAGGAAAGAGACCTGAGCAAGAACAAAGAGGAGTGGGCACTGTTGGCAGGTGTCCACAGGGTAAGACTGACATGAAGTGGATGTTAGATTCAAAAAGAAGGATGAAAATGTTGAGTGAGCCCCATGTTTTAGAACTGAACAGCAGTATTTATCTGTTTCAGCTAATGTTTTTACTTTATTTCAGTCGTTTTGGTAACCTGATTGAAGTTTACCTTGTATCAGGAAAAAATGTGGGGTATGCCAAGTATGCTGACAGACTAAGCGCTAATGATGCCATTGCTACTTTGCATGGCAAGATCCTGAATGGGGTCAGACTAAAAGTTATGCTGGCAGATTCCCCAAGAGAAGAGTCTAACAAACGGCAACGAACTTACTGATTCTTGAGGTAAGAGCTTAATTGGAACTTTAAAACATACCAGCCAACTAGCAAGGGGAATATATGTAATTGTACTTAATTATCGACTTTTTTTTTTAAGATTTTGAAACTAGTTAAAGGCACTTAATATTTTACTGAGAAAGACAGGATAGTTTTTTTTGTTTTTTTTTTACAATATATTTTTTAAACTTAAACAATTCCAACTTTTATAAATGTTTTTGACATATACTGGAGGAATATTTTTTACTTCCATTATAACTTAGAAAACTATTTTTTATCCTGGAAATATTTTAGTTACTAAGAATTGGTTTTTTTACTGTGTGCTTATGTATACATTAACATTGAAATACTTGTAAAGATTTTTAGCTGAAAGAGTTGGTGTGTTGTGTTATGAACTGAGGTAACTTTTTAAAGTTTTTATAAAGAATGTTTTGATTTCTTATTAATAAAGTATCAAAAAAGCAGTATCAAATTATACATGTTTCTTGGGCTTTTTGCGCCTAAATATTGGTGTTTTCTGGATTTATGACTTTGTACATTAAAAGTATATGTTCAGAAAATATTTTCGTGTGTATATATGTGCTTTTTTAAAACCCTGATCATTGCTAAAAAAACAAAAACAAACAAACCCTACTTTAGTTTTCAAGAATCAAACTTCATTCTTTTTCTATGACAGATTAGATCTCTGAGGTTTGGGTGAACATTCTTTAAAGTTAGACTTTTCAGTTCTCTAAATGAATTCTGAGTTTCAGAGGAAGCTGGATTTCTTCTTTCCCCGCACACATAAATCATTCAAGTCTTCTGAAGGTCAAATGAATCCCTTTCTCTTCTCCCTGAATGTTGTCGTCTGACCAGTGATGTAAAGAAGCAAATCGGAGAATACATCCCCTCAGGCTCATTGCTAATGAGCAAATCAGTGGCTAGTTCTTCCTTCATAGAAGAAATGCAGGCAGCAATGCAGAATACCTGATGGGCCCATTATAATTAATCCTACTTTTAAAATGTTTTAATGACAAGATCCAATGTCATTTCATCCTACAGTGTTTGCAATTTAACCTTAGAAATATTAAATTGGCAATGAGAGAGAATTAGCAAGCAGTTTTTCTTGTTTATGTACAAAATGATAAAAACTGAATTTGATTTTGACAAATTATCCTCTAAAATACAGAGTAGCCCAAGTGGTAGAGTGCCTGCCTGCCTTGCAAGCATGAGGCTCTGAGTTCAAACACTGTACTGCCAAAAACCACACAAAAAACCCAAATGAAAATATTAATATTGTGTTTAATTCCTGTCTGTAAATATTTCAGTACAGTTAACAGTTGATGATTGCTTTTGTTCAATGTAGCTTTGTCCTTAAAAAGGACAATAATCCTACCTAATATGGAAAAATGAAGAAATTACTTTTATGGTTGAATTTTCCTAGTCGTTATTTACATTTTAAAGAGACTATTGACTTGTAATTCCAGCACTTGGGAAGTTAAGACAGGAGGGTTTCAATTTCAAAGCCAACCTATATAGGTTATATAGGGAGAACGTGTCTGAAAAATAGAGAAAGAGAATTGTTGACATATAGTTAGATCATATATTGACATATAGTTAGAATTCCAGCACTGATACTTGTTATAATTGGGCAGGTCTCTTCACCTTTCTGAGGCCTTGTTATTTGTGTGTTTTTCTCCACCATGGTTCTTGAGAGTTGATAAGACAGCAAAATACCTTGTAAAATGAAAGAAAAGGCTTTGTGAGTTAAAATACATTCAGTGAAATCTTTGAGATACCATCTTTTCCGAAATAATTACATTCAAGTGATCAGAAACTAAAAGTGTAGTGGAACAAAACTACCTTGATGGCCAGCTTGTTTGTTGAGAACTAAGCTTTCTAATACTATCTCATTACCTTGAAAAGTAATATGAGTCTATCCAGTTTCCCACATTAAAGGATATACATGACTGGTCTTTAAATGTAAATCTTATTATCCCTGTAATAGGTATTTTCTTTCTTCTTGTGCATTAAACAAACATTTTGGCCTGGCCTGGCCTGGCGCCTCTATTCTAGTAGTAGCTACTTGGGAGGCTGAGACAGGAAGGAAGCTTGACCCAGGAGTGCAAGGGCAATCTGGGCAAATGATACCTTGTTTCAACACATAAAATAATTTTGTTCTAGGATTCAATAAGAAAATATGATAGACTTTCCCAGATTTTATGTGATTGTAACTCTCTGGTGTGTGAGATGCACTTACGTCATCAGTGTCAAGAGAACACAAATAACTCATGAATGCTAGTTCATTTTGTTTCTAAGGAATAAGCCTGGGATTAAATAAGCCACACCTCAGAAACAGAAGAAAAAGCTGGCTGCAGAATATAATGTTGAAAATATTTAACATCTATACTATGTGCATAGTATATTTGAGGAAAATGGGAATTTTAGTATTTTAGGGCATCTGATTTTTTATATTAATTCACAGCATTTTCCCTCTAGAAATTCAGTACCTGCTTACATCATCCTTCTGAGTAAGTGTGGTTTTCTTTATTTGGGAATGCCTATAATTAAACAGATTAGTTATATTGAAATAAAAGAACAATTTCTAATATTTTAGGCATACTATACAAGAGCTATTTAATTTCAGATGATGATTTTCATATTGTATTGTGTTCTTTCTACAGAACAAAGACTAAATAATGACATAACCCTCAGCTGACTGACTGAAAATGTGACTGGACTCACTCCCTGTGGACAGTTGACAGCTTTTTTTTTTTCCCATATATTTGGTAGTCTGCACAACATTGTTTTATCTCGGAATCAGGGATTGCTGACATGTATTTTTGAATCAAAACCTTAATGCTAAAGCTATTATAATAGTTGTTTCTTAGAGCAATATGTTGTGTTGTGTGGAAGAAATAAAGTTTTCCCAGAGTTAAAATATGTTGTTATGTATAGCAAAATAAAGATTTTTTTGTGCTTAACTAATTCATGACTTATTTATGTGAAATGAGAGTGAAAAAAAATAGACAGTGTTCAGAATTTGGCTGACGCATTTTATTGATTTTGAGATGCTTATTTCTTCCCATTTTAGTACTTGTATAAATAGAACTGTCTTGTTATTGGTTGTGTAATTGACAACCTCTTTCATAATGAAAAGAGGTACTTGATTCAATCAGTTGCATCACAGATTGGATAAATTATAACAATTTCTCTTCTATCTACATGTGCAGATGAACTGGGAATATAAGAAGAGAGCCAAAGTTATCACTAGAAATGTTTTATGCTATATATTTATAGTTACATTGAAATCAGTGAATTTAATAAATTTAGATTAAAAACAAAACCAATCATTTTCCCAATGGATGGTTGTGAGATCAGCAGGGTTTCTCAATTACATTTTCTTCTTTGAGTCCTTACTATAAATTCTGCAGAGACTTAGATGATTGCTCTACCTATGAAACACCTAGCTTTTTTAGTGCTGACTTTTTTCTTTACCAGTAACATAACTCCATAAACAGTGCTTTTTTGGCCTTGGAGCAGACTTGGTCTTTTTACGCTCTCAATCATGCAGCCTTTGACTTCCTTTTCTGTCTCTTATAATTGATCCCTAAATCTTTAGTTTTAAAAACCAGGAAGTTATGTCTTTCTTTAACTAAGGAAGTTCTAGAACCTGAGAAGTAACTTGATGCTTATTTTGTCACTTAAATGTTTACTTCTCAGATGTAGGAACTTGAGGCATAAAAACATGTCAGTCGTTAAAATTGCCAGCATAATTGGTTTCAATTACATGCTTCATTTTTAAATATTAAAATGATAGCATAATTCAATAAACCTTTCAAGTATATAATTAAAATAATAAATGACATTTAAAATAAAGCCTGGTGTAAATTTCCTTGTAAATTTCTGATGTCAGGTCTTGTATGCTAGATATCAGATGTAAAAACAGTTATCAGATTTGCTACTTCAGAGCATTGTAGCCTAAACTATGTTCTCTAATAGAAAGAAATTTTCAGTCAAATGTATTGGTTTCATCTCAGCCTAGATAAAAAGTTAATAAAAATATCAAACTATTTCTCTAAGTTTTGTTCTATGTGATTTAGCTAGGACCATGTTTAGTATTAAAAGGAAACCACTTTTATAAAATATCACCACTAGGTGGTGATAAATGTCACCGCTGAAGGGTCATGTTCCAAGGTTACTAAAGACACTGAGCCTGAATTGATGGGATTTACATTGCCTGAATCCTTGGTTCTTAGGCTGTAGTGCCAATGAGAATAACCTGGGGTGTTTGTTTAAAAAATTTCAACACTAAGCAGTTGTAATAGAATGGTCATTGGCGTTCACTTTGTGATACACTGGCCTAAAGCAAATCTTTGTATTGTAATGTGTTGTGATTATAAGACACTGAAAAGTACTCCATTGAAATGTGGAAGTATTTCTACCTTGGACATTTTAAGAATTAAGTATTTCTTATTTTCTCAATTTAGCATCCGTTAATCATTAAGAAACTGAAAAATAGCCAGGCACTGGTGGTTCACACCTAGAATCCTAATTAATCAGGAGGCTGAGATCTGAGGATTATGGTTCAAAGCCAGACAAGCAGAAAGGTCCCTGAGACTCTTTATTTTCAGTTAACCACTAAAAAGCCAGAAGCGGACCTGTGGTAGAGTGCTAGCCTGAGGTGAGGAAAAAGGTTAACAATAACACCCAGTCTTGCTTAAGAGAATATCTCCATACAGGCATTTTTTTTCCTTATGTGGATGCTAAGCTGTATAAGGAAAATCTTCCTAATTATTTTTATATATGATTTTAGTAGGGGTCCTCTTCATTTTCATATCTGAACTTTAATAAGTGGATTGCATTATTTCTTTTTCTAGAAACAGTAACTCAAGAACACATGGATCCTGGGAACTGAAGGTATGACCACTGCTAGAAAATCAAATACTTAGTGAGAATATGAAATTGAAGGTCAATCATTACAGATCGTACTTTGAGCTGAGTAAATGGGAGAAAAGACTGTTTTGAAAAGAATAGCTATTTATTGAAAAACGACATCTATTTGAGCGGTCACTGAAGATACAAGCAATAATGTGCTTGTCACAGATGAATTGAAGCTTATATGACAATGTCATGGTTCAGGTGGGCTGGCTAACCTACAGGTTGCCCAAGGCCACAACCATGTGGCACCCATAAAAACTATATGATTATACCCCCTGCACAAGTGATAGAAGGACCTCAGGAGACTGTTTTAAGAAAATAGTTGTATTTGCGACACAATATTCAGAAAGATGATAAGTACTGTTTTCCACAGAAATCAGAAAGAAATACTGAGCATAGGATAACCAAAGTTCTTACTCAGATGTTCCTTTTCTTTGAGTTCTCCATCTGGGACTAGATAATGTCAAAGCTAACTCGTTTTTCTCATGAATCAGTGAATGTCATTTTTCAGCCTTAGCATCCACTAGCACAGTTTTGGGAGTGTTCATTTCTGATTTTTTATTTTTAATGCTATGAAAAGGATTAAAGTCATTCACATTGAAGTGATCTAATTTATTAGAAAATATATATGTAATATTATATATGTATAATAGTATATACGTGGACCTGCTTTGTTATCTAAAAACCAAAGATAATAATTAGCAGTGTAAATATAAATGCTTGCAACCTTCCCCTCCCAGTGATCTACAAGAATTCCCATGGCAACATCAAATAGGGAAAAGAAATTCTATCAGTCATAGAAATTAGGTTAGGATAGTGGACACTAGAAATAGTTTCTGCTAAATAAAGTGGTAGGGATGACATCTTTTAAAGTGGTTGGCTGAAAATTTATATTGAAACAATTCATTAGTAAAGCAATGAGTGTAGTTTGAATGGTTGTTACAGATACTAGGTATATGAAAAGCTGGCCTGGTAATCTGAGGCAGTCATAAGACTTCTGTCAGAACAGGTTAGTTCTACATTAAAAAAATTTTTCTTATCTTCAAATTATTGTACAAAGGAATTCCAATTCAATAAATGAGTTTGAGTATAATGCATTCTGATCGATCTCACCCTTTCCATCATTCTTCTCCATTTCTCCCAGTCTCACCCATCCTCTCTAGTCATTCTGCATTTTTAATGAGATGTCCTGAAGCTGCACTATCTGAGAGACTTGCCTTAGTCAGGACAACCAGGCTGAACAGCAAAGGCAGAATTATTACTGTAGAAAGACCTGTGAACTTCTGCATATTGGCTGATTTAGAATATTTGTAACGGGGAAGTCTTTCCAGCATCTTTGTCCTGAGAACTTTGAATTTAGTTCAAGGCAGCCCCTCACCCTTTTTTGCTCTAGGTCTAATGGGCCTCCTGGGGGTCCTGGGAGATCAAATGGTTTCAACATTCTGACCACCTCTAGGATATTACACAAGCATACAAGTAGGCAGTAAAAAGATACTTTCCCTGAAATTGGCTTAGATAAATCTAAACTCATCGACAAATAAGGTAAATAGACAAGATATTTGAACAAGAAATGGAGGCTGGGAGGGTGGCTCAATGGTAGAGCACTTGCCTTGCATGCCTGAGGCCCTGGGTTCGATTCCTCAGCACCACATAAGCAAAAAGAAAAAAGCCGGAAGTGGCACTGTGGCTCAAGCCAAGAAAGGCTCGAGACATGGCTCAAGGAGTAAAGACAATTTCTTTTGGAAAAAGAATGGAAGATTGGTTAAATTTCTTACCTTTTGTAAAAAGAATTACTAAAACATGCTTTTCAACAATGTAAGTTTAAAGTTTAAAAATCTTTTAAATATTAAGTATTCTACTATATTAGTCACTGTAGTTGTATGAAGAATGAAATCTAAGATTGACCATACTAAGTGTCCACAGATGTGTTAACAGTAATAACTGCTAATAGGATTGTAAAATGACTTCAATACCTTAGAAAATATGTTTCTGAGATCTGTGAAAGTTGAACAGACATAAGCCCTTATTTACAATGAGGATATATCCGGCAGAGATGAGTGCCTATGTTTATCCAAAAACATGTAAGGCTATCCCTAAATCTGGGAGTGGTACTATATAGTGTATGCCTGGAATTTTAGCAGCCAAGATCCTGAAGCAGAAAGATCTTGAGTTCAAGGCTAGACCGAGAGGGAGAGAGGGAGGGAGGGTAGGAAAAAAGGGAGGTAACGAAGGGATGAGTGAAGGAAAAGTTTTTAACATTAATAGCCTCAAATTAGAAACAAGTCCAGGGTTCATCAACAGGTGGATGGGATATGGGATGCTCTGTAGGCTAACTTTCTGCATGTAAGTTTTAATGAATCTCATGAACATAATGAAAAGAAACGAACAAAAGAGAACGTATTACATGACACAGCTGCTGTAGTCCAGCAGCAGATGACACAAGTAATTCACAGAAAAGAGAAGGAAACATGCAGTTCCCACCTATAGAATCCCCAAACAAGCAACATAGAACCAGAAAAGGTCACAAAGGAGGATTAAGTGCTACTCATACTTTTCCCTTCTTGAACAGGATATTGATGTTTGTAACCACTTTTGAGCTCTATTCTTTATACACTTTAGTATTTATACATTTAAATTTTCCTTTCTTTTTGGTTTTTGGTGGTTTTTTTTGAGATAAGTTCTCATTATATGACCGTATTCATAATCCTCTGGCCTAACCTCCCAAAGTGCTGAGGTCATAAGCATGTACAACCACGCTCTGCCCAGTTTTCTTCCAAAAATTTTTTTTTTTGGGGGGTCCGGTCATGGGGCCTGAACTCTGGGCCTGGGCGCTGTCCCTCAGCTCTTCAGCTCAAGGCTAGCGCTCTAGCACTTGAGCCACAGCGCCACTTCCGGCTTTTTTCTTTTTGCTTATGTGGTGCTGAGGAATCGAACCCAGGGCCTCAGGCATGCAAGGCAAGCGCTCTACCACTGAGCCACCTTCCCAGCCCTCTTCCAAAATTTTTAAATGAAGTTTATAACCCCAGTATAAATTGAAGGCTAAGGAGAAATAGCAGTTTCTTCCTTGAGGAAAGAGACAGAGGTAAAGGGTAAAATCCTTAATATTTTTTATAAAGAAAATGGAAATCTATTCTGTTTATATATAATTAAATGTAAGATTAAGAGCCTTCTGAAATCTAAGTAATAAAATCAATAACAGAATGTCTCATTTTCAAATTCCTAAAAAACACAAAAAGTGAAATTGTGTACATGACAAAAATCAGGAAAAAATACTTAAGATAAAACTGTTTAAACTGCTTACAGTCTTAAAATGGAGTCATTTGCTTCTGTCCAGCCCACCTGGTGCTGAAAGTACCTGAGGTACAATTTAAAGGAGAAAGGAGAAGGCTCACAGGACTGTTGACCAGTAAAACTACAATCAATAGTAAAGAGAACAGACCCTACTATTTACCCTGCCATGTACTATAGGATTGAAGTACAAGGGCCTTAAAATTGTGGAAGGATGTGATGAAGTCTGTAACTTGTTCTGTGAACTATCATCAACACAGATCAAATAGAATGGACAGGTTACCCACAAAAACGAAAAAAGAAACCGAATGCTGATGGCTCACACCTGTAATCCTAGCTGCTCAGGAGGCTGAGTTCTAAGGATCTCAGTTTGAAGCCAGCCTAGGCAGGAATATCCATGAAACTCATCTCCAGTTAACTACCACAAAGCTGGAAGTGGAGCTGTAGCTCAAGTGATAGAATGCTAGCCTTGAACAAAAAGCTCAGGGACAGCACCCAGGCTCTGAGTTTCGACCCCAGAATCCTCTCTCTCACACACACACACACCTCAAAAGAAAAAATGGTGGGAGTAGAAAAAGGAAATTGAAGGGTTTTTTTTTTCTCTCAAATGGAATAGCTTGCACATAATCAATTAGGTATATTAGAATAGCAGCATGGGAATTCCAGAGATATCTTTTAACTTCTCTACACTAGATAATTTAGGATATTTATAACAGGATAAAGATTTAACTTGTACAATGACTCATGTCTATAATCCCCGCTCCTTGGGTGGCAGAAATCATGAAGGATCACTGAAGGTCAGCCTAGGGAAGAAGTTATCAAGACTTCACCTCAATAGCTGTGCTGAGAGCCATTATCAGGAAAAGGTATGAGTGAATGAAAACATACAGCCCAGGATAGGAACTGGACACAATGAATGTGGTACTTAGGAATCATTGAAAATAGCAAATATGCTCCAGGTAAGGGCACACTAAGGATAAACAACAACAACAATGAAGATTGTTAAAGACAAACTTTTTTTATCTAGTTGAAACATTTGTTTCAATCTTCTACAGAAGCATAGAAGATTCACTCAAGAGTTAGGAAATTTAAACATCACCAACTAAAGGAAAACAACATTCAGTTTGTGAAAATGAACTATATCTTCCCAAATAACTCTATCACTCCTTTAGACTTTTGAGAGCTATGTTATTCCTGTGGCCCATATACTTTTTTCTTGAAGACAAAAAGATGAAGATGCACATTTTTACTTGATGTTCTCCTGATACCAAAACCTTAAAACCAAAAAAAAAAAAGAAAAGGCAGTTAAAGTCAATGCTGTAAGTCCTGCACCAGTGGTTTATGCGTATAATCCTACCTACTCAGGAGGCTGAGAGCTAAGGATTAAGGTCAGAAGCTAGCCTGGGCAGGAAAGTCCATGAGACTCATCTCCAGTTAACCACCAAACAGTCAGAAGTGGGGTTGATTGAAAAAGCGAAATAAGCAAGAGGCCCTGAATTCAAGTCCTATTACCAACACACACCAAAAAAGAAAACCCACAACAATAAAGCCTATAGATTATTATTTCTTCTATAACTGTGTAAACAAATCTAAATAGAATATTAGAAAATACAAATGGCATGCTCAAAGAACCATTGATCATTGTCAAATATTTTTTAATCCTTTGATAAGACAGCAGTTTCCATTAGGAAAAAAGCCATTAATAAAATCCATATCTTCATAGGACCACAGCAAGCTATTTGCCCACACTGGTTCTTACCCAATCTTGTAATCAAATGCCATGAGCTGTTTAGATTATGCCTGGCTTACTTGTATGGTTAGTCACTACATGTAGGGATGGATTGACCATTGTATAGAAGAACTGGTGTCTCATCTTCACACCCAACTATGGCTGCTCTACAATGGAAGAGTGTTGGTGAGACACAGTATTTCAAACGGACTCTTAGGAACATAGTTCTATTAATTGAGCTCTGTAGTTTTATAGGGTTTTTTCTTTTTTGGGGGGGGGCGGTGGTCAGGCACTGGCTAATTGTTTTTACACACATCAGCAAACCCTCAGAGGTAAGTTCTGTTTTCATTTTATTTTACTTATTTTATAATGCTCGGGCTTGATCCCAGGGTGTTGCACCTGGTAGGCCTACCACTGAGCTTCAGCCCTATGGTGGGAGTACAATTTTATTAACATGTAGCTGATATGGTGATGAAGTTACTTGCTTCTGGTCACAGATCCAGAGGACAGGGAAGCTGGGCTTCAGATCCAGTCTAGTGATCACACACTTTACTACATTAATACCTGTGGTGATCATGAAGATGGCAGAAATTACCACATCCAATTTATTATGTAATAATACTTCCAACCCTGTGGGATAACATGGGGACAATGCTTACTATTCAGTGAGAGCAAGCTGGACACCAAATTGCAGGCAGAGCACTAAATTACAGAGTTTATAATATCTTAAAGTTAAAATGAGAACCACATGGGCATTTGTTTTTCACTATTGTCTAATTTTCCTTGAGTGAGTACATATAATTTTTACAATCTAGAAGAATACTGTCCCCTAGTAGGTTGTAAGCTTTTTGTAAACAAAGCCTTTGTTTCATTTCTGTAACCAAGCCTTGCTGTGCACCTAATACATGATGATCACAAAATAAATTTTTATCCTGTATATATCCCCTCCTGCTGATATTCCTTAAGCCAGTCTGTATTTTCTATATTTTGTGTTGGTTAGATACCAGCTTTTCAACCTAAGCTCTTATTTGGCTCTTTTTTAAATTGCACCAATGTTCATTTCGATTTTATGTTCTCATTTGTTTTATGCACTCCTATTAGTGCCAAATTCACAGTTCATCTCCAGATCACAATGATTTTGAAATAACGGCTAATACTTGCTACTCTTACTTTATCAACACTGTTGTAAGGACTGTAAAAAATCTATCTATAAAAGTACTGTGATGCCCAAGAAAATGACCTCTGCCAAGGGCTCATGGGACACAAACAACAGCGCTAGATTCCCACTCAGGAAATATTTGACTCACTTAAATTCACCCACTTATTTCACCCATGTCCATTTCTTGTTAAGAAGGAAGAATTAAAATTGTAATCCTATAAATAGGGCAGGTAATGAAGAGATGATCTTTTTCCATTGTATGACTTCCTGAAGGAGCGAGGTGGGAGGGGAAGGTGAGAAAGTTATGTCTGAGAAGAAGTGAAAGTCAGAGAGGTTTTCAGATGACAGAAAAAGAGCCTAACTCATAGCTTTGGTGTCAAAGCATTGCCTCCTTTTTCTTTTTTAACCTTTGTTTTACAAGTTTACAGGGTGCCAAAGGCACAACCGTTAGGGGAAAAAATAGAAAAAAATAGCTCCCTTGAGTTATGGAGCTTAGTGTAATTGTCATGTGGTCTCAACTACCACTTGAGTTAAGCAGGCTGGCACTTCCTAAAACTGTCCGCATTAAAGGATTAACCAGAATAAGTTCTTCTTTTCCTTTCATCTTCAATTTTTCCATACCAGTTCTCATTTTATACATTTGTAGGGATTTTGTTATTCCTTGGAGACAAATTATGTTGCAATGCACAGATCATATGTGTAATATTCATTAAATGTTGACAAATACACATGGTGTAGTTCACCCTTGGAGGCTGTTTGGTGGGTCTCTGTTTCTGTTTGTCTTACAGACATAGACACTGTTCCTTCAAGAATGATAACATCTCCCTCTAGAGCAAAAGGCAGGTGTGTTTACTGCCTCCTATCAAAAGATAATACCTCCTTCTAGAACATAGGGAAGCTGATTTACTGCCTTCTATAAAAGATTGAGGTTCCCTAAGTCTGGTGTTCCTTAGTTCTGACACAAATTTGCTGTATATACAGCACATGTTCATCACCCTGTCACACTGAGGGAACAAGAAGAACTGTCATAAAACATGAAGCTTGTGCTATGGAGAGTGAAGTCCTTTGTGTCTGTCACAGACGTTTTTAGAAGGCAGAGCCTGCCTTGCTATATTGCAAGCAGGGTAAAAGCTGACCTTACAGTTATTGATAGCCACACTCCTTCAAGATGAGAGCCAATCTAAACGTCACCAATGTGGAATTAGAAATTGTATACTCATGCTTATCTGCTTTCATTTCGTGTAAGACACACAGGATTCATCCATGGCATTGGTTGTGTTCATCAGAGGTTCATTCCTTTGTTAAGCAGTTCATTGACAGAGGTAACCTCAACTTGTTTCTGTTTTTCTGTTGATCTATATTTGGTTTTCTAATTTGGGGAATAATGCTGCTATAAACATTTCCATCTTTAGTCATGGTTTTATCAAATTTAGGACATTGGAATTCAATCATTGTAGACCTTGGATTCTTTCTAAATGGTTTTCAGGGATATGGGCATTTTGAACTCAGGCCTTGATCTTGCTACGCGAGCTCTCTCATCACTTTGAGCCTTCAGTAACTGGATTCTTTCAGCTTCGGAAAAGTGTGTATTTTTGTTCTGGCAGGCATTCAGCTTGTCTGAATCCCGTTTCCAACTCTTGCAGAGGGCATCAGCTTAAAATTTCTGTCAAGAGTTTGCAGCATTCCAGCTACTTTCCATCATCAGCACCCAGGTAGAGTGCTGCACATGCACAACTACAAGCATTGTAAACCAAGTCTGAGTGAGGTTTAGCCTAGATTTGAGACTTCTTTTTTGTTTCTTAGTTCTTATCCTTTCTGAGGGATCCTTCCGCACTTCCAAGTTATTTGAGCATCCTCAAACTGCCCATTGGTCCCTCAAACCAATGAAACTGTCTTTCTGCTGGGATTCCAACATCCTTCCAAACAGGAAGAAGTTTTATAAACATCAGTCTCATCCAGTGTGGTCCCCTTTCCATTTTGCTCCCTCCTCTTCGTTTCTACCCGCTACTCTCAGTACCCTTCCGATAGTTGGACTGTTTGCATTCATTGTTCAGAATTACTGGAGTGGACAGCCTGATTAAAAATTTTTTTCTCTTCCACTTTAGAAGCAGAACTTTATGTTGTTGTTTTATTTCAAATTTTATCTAGCATTTACTCTGCATTTCTTTCTTAAATATTAACATATAGCTGGGATTTTTTTTTTCTTTATAGAATCTGGTATCACTTTTACATTCAACATGTCAGCTTGTTGCATTTACATTTCTTGTGATTAATGGCATTGGATTTAATTTTACCATTTTATTTTACATGTTCTGTTTACTATTATCTATATTTGTTCTGGGCTTCTTCCAGGTGGATGAAGTTTTCTATCATTACCTCCCCCTTTATGGTCTCCTTATTTAAAAGTTATAATCCTTAGGGTGCACCCTTAAACTTCAACCTGAATATCTATAATTTTTTTTAAATAAAAATTGGCATTCTGAAGCTTGGTATACATCTGTAGTCCCAACACTAGGGAGTCTGAGGAAAGAGGATAGCAAGTTTGAGACCAGCCTGGGCTATATAGTTCAATCTTGTCTCAACAATAAACAAAAGCCGGGTGCCGGTGGCTCACGCCTGTAATCCTAGCTACTCAGGAGGCTGAGATCTGAGGATCATGGTTCAAAGCCATCCCGGGCAAGGAAAGTCCGTGAGACTCTTATCTCCAATAAACTACTATAAAACCGGAAGTGGTGCTGTGGCTCAAGCGGTAGAGCGCTTGCCTTGAGCTGAAGAGCTGAGGGACAGCACCCAAGCCCAGAGTTCAAGCCCCATGACCGCCCCCCCCAAAAAAAAGTTGTTGACCCAGAAGTCTGCATAGTTCAGCTTCAGTACTAGCTGTATTGGCCAATAGATCTCCCTTAAAAAAACAGATTTTCAAAAAAAAACAAAAAAAAAAACAGATTTTCTATGTCACTTGTTTCAGTGACATCTGTTTGACAAAACTATTTCCACAAGTCTTTAAGACATGCCTCTCATTCCAGACTTTATTATGAGGAACTTCTACTCAGGCTTTTAAGGGACCTTGCCCTTAAGCTTTTTGGAAACTTCATTTGTCCAACTGAGATCTTCTAACTACTGCCTTAATTCTTATAGATGTCTTAATAAAGGATAATACAGCCATGCCTTTAATTTGATACTTTCTTCTAGGCTAAATTTGAGACAGACACTGACTGGAAGTTTGTTTACCAACTAAATGAGTTCTAGTCTCTCTAAGTACTCCTAAACTGTGCCTGCAAGTCAGTGATTTCCTTCCGTTTCTTTCTTATATTATTTTGTCAAATAGAAGTAAAAGCAAATCATTGATGCCTTCAACATAAATAAATCTACAAAGTCTCCTACTACTGTCTTCATGTTACCACAGGCAATGGTTTTGCAAACAGAAGTTGTTTTCCTGTTTCTAGAATAGTTTTTTCAACACTCACCACCTGCTGCCTAAGCTAATATTGTGTGCTTTACAGAGTAGTTAGAGCATTCTATATCAACTTGCTATTGATGCATAATCAAAATCTTGGGGACCTATAAGCTTCTGATTTTGTTAATAAGCTTTTAACTCTCTTGGATCTGCAGGGCCACTGTAGGCCACAATTCCTGAAGCATCACTGCTGTATGTCACAGGCCTACTGTCAGGTAAGGCAGTTCATCCCATGTGTTTATTCTGGGTCTCAGTACAGACATGCCTATCAGAGAAGTTAGTAATTGTGTTAACTGATAACTACAGGGAAAGACATAGCAAGGCAGAGAACTAGAGGAGAAGGTGCCAGTACAAAGGCCCTGAGGTAAGTTCAAAGGGGAGGGGAAAGCAATACGGCTGAACCAGTGAGAGAATGAGCAAATGGAGGAAACAGGATGCTGGTGGACCAGGTCACACAGGGGAGCATCAGCCAGAGAGAGGTGAGAGATGAGCCTAGAGGCAAAGTCTGAGGTCAAGGTCAATACTCCTTAAAAAAATTATTTTTCATTAGTTGCACAAAGAAGATGCCATTTACCAAAGCAGTTTATGAATGGGTGTCTTGATCAATGTAACTCCTTTCAACATTGTCACCCACTCTTCTCAGCATACCCCTTCCCTTACTTATTAGTGCATTTTTTGCCGTTGAACAGTTTATGTGTAGAATGGATCTTGATCCGTGTTATCATTCAACATCTTCACCCCTGTTCAACCCACCCCTTCCCTTATATTTCTCAATTCTGTGGCATATACAGTGAATTTGTGCCTGCATTTTCCTCCTTTTCCCCCTTTATTCTTCCACCCCTCTTCCTCTGGCTCCCCTCCTCCCCATTTCCTTATACTTATTTTGTTAGCCTTTCACTTAGTCTCTTAAAATAATATTTGTGCTGTCCATAGAACCTATTACTCTTCACTTAATTCATTTGTAACCCCTTGCTTACCACCCAGTGTGTTTACTTGTAAATTCACAGGCACATTCTAGCTACCACAAATGAGAGAAGCCATGCAACCTATGTTTCTCTGGGACCCATCAGAAAGAATGCTGTTGTACCATTCATAAGGAAATGGGAAGACTTACAAAACAATTATATTAAGCGAAGTAAGGTCAGTTGAGTCTCAGAGAAACACCTAACCTTGGGAAACATCTCATTGTGGTGGCAGAAAGCTTGGGGAGCAAAAATCTACTCCATAGCACATTTCAAGCTCTTGCTCTCATGACATCCCTGAACATCCCATTGGCTGTATCCAAAGTCAAAGTAGAATAAACCACTTTTATGAGAATAATGTCAAAGTTCCAGTGATAATGAGTGTGGGTACAGGTACAGGTAGGTGAGAAAATTTGGGGCCAGTGCTTTATCACAGTCTCCATAATTGCATCAGGTTCTGCTCGTGGAGCTTGTAACTTCCCATAGAGCTTTAGTGCCAAGTGACAGCAGCAGCTATTTTTAGTTTCCTTGTAAAGGGGAGGAAGGGAGCAATTGCAATCAACCCAGACCCTACTTTTAGGCAGTGAATTCATCTCTGATTTCCATTTTGTCTGGACACTTTTACCCACTCCCTCAAAAAAAAAAAAAGGTATGAACTGTATCTACTGTTCTGCTCAGACTCTAGCAGGTCCACTTTCCACTTTCTTCATTTCAGTTTCTGTTCTGGATTCACTAAATTTATCTTATTAAACACAGTGTGTCCTTATGTATTGCCTGGTGCTGGTGGCTCACGCCTGTAATTCCAGTTACTCAGGAATCTGAGATCTAAGGATTGCAGTTCAGAGCCACCCTGGCAGGAAAGTCTATGAAACTCTTATCTCCACTAAACAACAAAACAAGCCTGAAGTGGAGCTGTGGCTCAAGTGATAGAGTGCTAGCCTCGGGCACATGAGCTCAGGGACAGCGCCCAGGCCCAGAGTTCATGCTAGAACCAGCAAAAAAGTAAAAATAAAATTAAAGGTATGTTTTTCTCTTTAATGTATTATGTAACATGGCCATTGGTATGGAGTACCTTGAACCAAGAACTTTCAACAGCATTGTGACTCAAAGTTGTACAATTCTATACAAAAGATGTTCGCCAGGTGCCGGTGGCTCACGCCTGTAATCCTAGCTACTCAGGAGGCTGAGGTCTGAGGACTGAGCTTCAGAGCCCGCCTGGGCAAGAAAAGTCGGTGAGACTCTTAACCACTCCAATTAACCACCAGAAAACTGGAAGTGGTAGAGCTTTCCTTGAGCTGAAGAGCTCAGGACAGTGACCAGGCCCAGAGATCAAGCCCCACAAGTCACACACACATACACACACACACACAAATCAATTTCTGTGAGGGTTTTAAAAAGCAAAATGCTTTTTTGAATTTAAGCATACTTAAATTTAGTACTTACAAAGAAAATGTTTTCTTTTTTTATTGTTTTTCTTTGAGACTGGGCTTTGCTATATAGTTCAGGTTGGCTTTGAACTTAGAGTCATCCTGCCTCAGCCTCCTGAGTGCCAAATTACAGGAGTGTATCACCATGCCTGGCAAGAAAAAAAAATTTTAAAGAAAGAAACACAAAGAAAACCCACAGTTCTTAAAGCTCAGACACAAATATTCTACTTGAGTGCATTTAATAAAAAAAATAGGCACCTAGCTACGGTGGCTCAAACCTGAAATACTTGGAGGCAAATGCTTGAAATACTTGGAGGCAAAGGTTACAAGGATGATGGTTTGAGGCCATCTTTAGGCAAAATAGAAAACTGGGCACAGTGCCACATAGCTCTCATCCTAGATACTCCAGAATTAAAAATAGGATCATAGTCCAAGCTAGATAGGGAAAAAGCAAAACAGTTTGAGAGATAACTAAAGTAAAACAGTGCCTTATCAAGAAAATACAATGCCCTGAGTTCAAACCTATGTATCACTAAAATGAAAAGACAGATTGTATAAAAAGGAAACTAGTGAATCAGATCATTAACTATTAATGTGTATTAAGGATTAATGATCTTACCATACACTCGTAGTCAATCCTCTTCTCTATACCTTGTCCAAACTTTGTTTTTGATTTTAATAGTAATTTTATTATGAAAAATTTAAATATATAAAAAGTACACTGAGTAGTATAATAACTTTTATATTCTACTGAATTATCACTGAGCTGTTACAATTTTTTTTCATAATGCTGGAGATTAAGTGCAGAGCCTACCACTACCCTAGCTCTAATATCCTGAATTATTAATCATGATAAATCTTGCTTCATTCATACCAGTGGTTGGGAAAGCTGTGACTTACAGACCAAATCCAGCCTGTTTCCTGCTTTTGTAAATAAAACTTCATTGGAGCACAGAGAATCTCTGTGTCCATGCTGTTTTCCTGCTATAATGTAGGGCTCATTAGTAGCAACAGACGTTGTATGACCTGTAAAAATCTAAAAAATAAATCAAGCCCTTTACAGAAAAATCTTGCTCACCTGGGGACTATATTTTCACTTATCTCAGGTAAAACCTCTCATATTACATTTTAAAACATTCTAGTATGTCTTTTAAAAAGGTCATGACTACTTTTTAAAGTATTATTGTTACCTTAAAAAATTGCAGTAATTCATTAGTTTTTTGCAGAATTACAACTGACAAAAAAAACAAGTGGAAATTATTTAATTATTCTTTTTATATTACTGTAACTCATTATTCAGGTTCACTCACAGTCTTCAACCATTTTCTTGTCTTTCAAATTACTAAAGACTTTTCTTGTTTTCATTTGTGGTTCCTTCTCAGTGACTTCAACAGCTGAACAACTAATTTACTTTGAGTTTGAAAGATAATACTCCAAAATAAAATATTATGAATTTAACATACCATGGAAGAAAGTTAATTAACAAACTAGCATAGTTACTAGATTGGCAATTTTAGATCTATTGAATCCTTTGGGAAGGGGAAACGCTGCATATAAAGGCAAGCTCACCTTTCTAAAAGGCTAGTAGTAGTAGTTTTGCCACCATTTTTCTTGTTATTGTTTGTGATTCTGGAGATTGAGTGCAGGACCTCAGACATTCAAGGCAAGAACTGTCCCTATATCTCCAACCCTTTTAGTTTTTAAAAATTTGAGACGGGGTTACACTAAGTTACCCAGGCTGTCTTCAAACTTGCCATCTTTATAGTGGGATTATGGGTGTGTGCCACTACTCCAACAGTTTTTCTTAAGGAAACAAAAATGAGCCAGATACACTGGCTCACGCCTGTAATTTCAGCTAATTGGGAGAAAGAGATCAGGAGGATTAAAGTTGGAGGCCAGCCCCAGCAAAACGTCCTTGAGACCCTCCATCTCAACAAAGAATAAGCAGTGTGGTAAATATGCCTGTTACTCAGAGAAACATACATAAAATTATTACAGCTCAAACTTGACCAGGCCAAAAGCAAGATTCATTTAAAAATGAACTCAAGCAAAAGGATTTGGAAGTGTGGCTCAAGTGGAAGAATGCCGACCTAGCAAGCACAATGTCACCTTGTCCTCACTTCAAACCCTAGTAGTAACAAAAAGAAAGTAAGAAAGAAAAATGAAACTGTTCTTAACAGTTATGTGATTGTTAATCTGTTTTGCTTTGATACAAAGTCTCTTTATAGAGTCCAGGCTGGCCTTAAACTCTTGATCTTTCTTTACCTCCTGGGATTACAGGTATGTACCAACACCATGCCTGGCAATATTTCTAAATAATATTTATATTTATAATGCTAGGGACTGAACACAGGGCCTCATGCCTACCAAACATGCACTTGTTACCACTGAGCCACACCTCCAACCCCTAAATATAATAGTATTTTGCATTAAAATGGCTCATTACAGTTTACAGGCTCTATCTCATTTGGTATTTATAGTAACATGGTGAAGTAGAGATTATTTTCTTATTGAATGATCCTTCTAAGATACAAACCCAGGTGGTCTGCTTAAAGTTCACACCCTTCACTGATGAGCTGGCAGGCACAAACTTTCCACAGAGCAGTTTTCAACTGGTTGTATTGCCTTTTACAGGCTGAGTTACATATAGAACTAGGATATGTGAATTGTTATTGAGTATACCATACTTTCTTCATGTGCTAAAGATAGACATTTATATGGTTATTAGAATTAACTCATGAAATCTGTACATTTGGAGCTTAGATCAAATTCAAAGATCAAGAAAACCCATCTGTAGCTCTCTATGCATTCCTCTATAGCTTTTCTTTTGCATCCTGTCATAGCTTGAGGGGCCTATGGAGAGGCAGCCTTAAAGCTCCCAGATGTGGCTGATTCCAGGGTTAGGGCAGAGATAGAACAGGATTAGCCTGCAACATCTCATTATGCTAGCAAGTCAAGAGCTGCCCCCCTCTCCAAATGGTGGGAGTCATGCCAAAATGACTTTAGAAATCAGCTTTCAGTAAATGCCACTAGATATATCTAAAACAGTATGAGTAACAAAATAAATAATAATTGAATAATATATGAATGCAGGAGCCCACAGTGATAACATAATTAATATGGGGCGAATTTGATGAGTCATGGATATTTATATAGTCTCAAAATACCTCCCTGTAAAATAGATGAATTAAAAAGGAGGATGGGGTTATAGTAGAGGAGCCTGAAAGATACCATTTTAATCAAATAATCAAAAAGAATGGCTCAGTAATGAAGCATGTTGAAAAAGTGGACACCTTTCCCTGGGAGGATGCAATGAGAAAACAACATCACCGTGAGATTCCTAGCAGATACATACCTTAAGTTGAAAATGAACTATACAACTTGTGGGGGAAGGAGGTTGGGAAGGAAAAAACTATAGAGGGGAAATAAGAGACAAGGTGACACTATTCAAAAAGAACTGTACTCAATACTTATGTAACTGTAACCCCTCCGTACATCACCTTTAAACTAAAAAAAAGAAAGGGAAAAACTGGGAGAGACTGAGGGAAGGGGTGACATTGTTCAAAAAGAAATGTACTCATTACCTGACATGTAACTGTAACCCCTCTGTACATTACCTTTATAACAACATTTTTTAAATTAAAAAGACAAGGTAACATCAGAAAACTCAAAAGGAAGCATTCTAAAAGTTACAGACCCATAGTGTCAAAGTAAAAAAAGGCAAGGAAAGACCAAGGAATATTTACAAAGGGAAGACCACTCAAGAGACCTGGAACTAACTGCATAGTACTTGATTCTGGACTGTATCCTTCTGCTATAAATTATATTGGCACATTCAGCAAAATACAAATTCTAAGTATTGTAGTAATGTGACAGTAATTTCCTGACCTTTATTGGTTGAATTATGGTCAGATAGGAGAATTACCTTTGCAAATAGGAAATACACATTTAAGCATAGGGAGTAATACAGCATCACTTCAGCAACTTGGTCTCAAATAACAAAAGCTCCTTATACTCTTCTCCCAAGTTTTCTGTATTTTTGACATTACTTAAAAAAATGTTTCCTATAAAAAGGCAAAATTAAATGAATATTCAGTTCCATCAGACTCACATATGTCACACGATGCCATTTTCTTGGACAAAAGTATAGTTAATTACACCAAGATTTCTTTCTCATTCTCCTACCTGACAAAAGCTAATAACAAAAGTAATGGTTTGTAAAAGTTTTAGTAATATCTCATTTGTTTTTCTGCTAGGAATGGAGAGATTTGAAAGACAGAACAGGTATAATCTATTAGACAAATGTTTGTTGAGAGACGATATATACTAAGCATGTAGGGGAAAATGTTTTCCTGTCTGTGGTTGTCATTGTCATGCATTGCCCAGAATTCCCCTCCAGGATTCTCCAACTCTAATGACTGTGAAACAGACAATCCTCAGGTGTCAGTCCCTTTTGGGGATTGCTTCATAGGAAAATACTTATTTCCTGAAGTTACAGTCTTCTAGGGGAGAGATGATCTGCATCTAGACATTGGTCAATGAAGGACTCTAAAAGTCCAGCCTTCTTGCCCCAGTTCAAGACATCTTTGAAAGATTATTTCATCTTCAGAATGTTCCAGAGAAATGAGCCTTTCATTAAGAATCGATCACTGGTTCACCTTTCCTTCTGCCAGTCCTTGCTCTTTTCTCATCCTCCCTTACACAAATGATGGTCCCTAGATGAGCATTTTTCTGCAACCTCCTGCCAATCCACCTCTGATTCAGGAGTCTGGAAGCCAACCTGTGCTATCTCCCTCACTGATTTCTCTCTGGAGGCAAGAAAGTTCATTACTTTGCAGCTTTTTTTTTGACTACTATAGCAGGCTATAAAACTTGTCACCTTGTAATTTTATAATATTCACTTTGCCTGTGCCATTTGTTTGTTGGTCATCTAGCATGAAATGGGAAATGTAAAGACTACAGGATTGGGAAGCTTCCACCTTTTGAAGGTAGAAGCTAGAGTGTTTGGGGGAAGGCAAGACAGAAATAGAGGACACATTTTTCTTTCACTCCACTTCTCCTTTCTTTGATATTTTCCCCCTTTTTAGCCCTTTCCTCCTCTTGATACCTATATCTTACATATTTATGTTATATGGCTGACCTTTCTGGAAAGGGTAACTTATTCTAACTTAGGTGTTAGAATTTGTTAATTCCAGCTGATGTGATAGAGTATTATAACCAAGGTGGCTTTATGGTATTCTGGAGTCCTGGAGGCTAAAAAGACAAGGTTACAGTAGTCAGCAGATGTGGCGTTTAGCTAGCAACTTGTAGATTGTCATCTTCTCTTGGTATCCTCACATGGGGAAGAGCTAATTATTGTCATATCTCTTCCTTAAAGGGCACTAATTTCATTCATCAGGGCTCCACCTCATGGACCTTCCTAATCACATTGGAAGGTAGGATTTTTACATATGCATTTTTCAGAAAACATAAATGTTCATTGCATAATTGGATTTATATGTCATTCTGCTTCAACAGTTTGCAATAGGAAGAAACTGGTGTTTGAGGCTTTCTTTGCTCAGAATATTCTCAAAGAATGTTGAAAGAAAAGTAATGAATCTGTTAGCATTAGTAAGTTAGATGCTTTTGGTACTCTACTGAATGATCCATATAGGCCCACATTGTCCATATTTACACATCAATGGAAGTTCTCTTATAAAGTCCTTTGAGAAATATCTTAGGAAAAACTAGTCTTAGCAATTTCAAAATTGCTATATATTCTTAACTCCAGATATTAGCAGATTAGATCTTTTTTAAGAAACAGAATGATGTAAATTCTTAACAGTATAAATTAGCTCCATTTTATTTGTTAGCATCTATTTTTAGCAGACAGTTGGCAATAACAACCAGTGTTTGGTTAAGAAAACTTGTTGGGTCTTCGTCCATCCCAAAAGACGGCTGGGGTCCGAGGAAAGGTAAGTGCGGGCTGCTGGCCCATTCCCCAGCCTCCCTCAGCCCTGGAGACAATCAGACGCAGCGGGGAGTCAAGTCAAGCAGGAAGAAACTCTTTTATGAACACAGAGCAGCTCTTTTTAAAGCAGAAAAGAGCGGGCGGCTTGGCAGGGGAGGAAGAGGAACCAATCACTGTCAAGGTCACACCCTATCATGCACCTAAGCTTTCATGGGCTGGTTACCCATTGAACATAAAGCAAATTGGGCTCTGCCCACTCAACTCCCTCTCAGCGCCATCTTTGCTGCCCATGTGCCCTACAAAAACTATCATTATGGATGTGAGATTTAAAATGCTGCCTAATTAGGAAGTCTTGGATATTTTCTATATCATTCTCAAATAATAAAAATATAATGTGATATGCTATTTGTTTAAGTTATATAATTGTAATACATTATCAGTATTACAAAACAAACACCCTTATTTCCTTTTTTCTTCTACTGAGATGAAACATCTAAATGGTATAACTTAATTCTTCAACGTTTGGCCTAAACAGAAGTACTGTGTTCTGGGAAAAATTGAGGGAGAGGATGACACTGTTCAAAAAGAAGCATACTCATTGTCTGACTTTTATAACTGTAATCCCTCTGCACATCACCTTTACAATAAATTTAAAATAAGTACTGTTTTTTGTGTTTCCCTAATTATATATTTCTTAAATTGGTCCTTTGCACATCATTTTCTATCCCCACAGGTGTCCTTGTTTTGTGACAAGATATGAAAGTGCTAGCCAGTGGCTTCATCTTGGTAAGTACTATAGCATTCTGTCTTTATTTTCTGTCTTTAGGACATGAGTTTCTTGAAATCATGTTATCTCAGAAATCTGTCCTGAAAGACTTCATAGTAGTTAAAATATCAATTAGCCTTAGCTAATTGTTCAAAATATTATATCCATGTTTCAATATTGAATTTTATAATTTTTCACAGTCTTTGGTGAATGACAGAATGAAAAAAACCACTATATGTAAGTTTTTCTAATAAAAATTGTTTCCTTATTTTGTAAAACAGTAGTGTTAATTACAGAAAATTGATGTTAAAGTATTTTTCCAAAGTAGTCATAACACAAAGACCTAGAATTAATCAACATTATTAAATTGTTTGTCTATGTGGACATTTATTTTATATAGACATTATTTTTACTTATACTTTCTATGGATTTTTAAAAATATGGACATTCCTTTTTGTTTTTTAAGCATCAGCGTCTCACTTATAAAGTGTAGGCTGGCCTACAATGCCTACATTACACAGTCCTCCTGCCTCCACTTCTCAAATGTTAGGATTACAGGTTTGTACTAACACATCTGGCTTGTGGTTTTCACATTTGATATATTTACATTTGATAGATTCTTTTACAACAATTTTCTTCTAATTATTTTGAACTGATTGAATTTTTAATAATAAAATATGAATATAAAATTTACCATGATAACCATGTTTCAGTGTATGGTTCAATATTGATAAGGATATTCACATGGTTTGTGAAGCCAATTGCCACAAATTTTCTACCTTGCAAAACTTAAACTCTACTTATCCATTCAACAATTATTCCCTCTTCTTCCTCTCTCCTAATAGCTCATTTACAGATGAAATCATATAGTATTTGTCTGTTTGTGGCTGGCCTATTTCATATGCTGTAATGTCATCAAGGTTCATTTATATTATGGCATGCATATTTGCTTCCTTTTAAGACAAAATAACATTCTATTCTACTCCCATTCTGTCTATCCATTCATTCAGCAATGGTCAGTTATGTGCATCTATTTTTTGGTGATTATGAAATAATCCTGCTATGGATATATGTGTACAAATATCTCTTAAGTGAGCGTTGGTGGTATAGTGGTGAGCATAGCTGCCTTCCAAATATCTCTTAAGACTGCTTTCAGTTCTTTTGGATATGTTCCCAGAAAAAAATTGCTGTATCATATAGTAGTTCTATTTTTAATTTTTTAAAGATCAACCATAATTTTCCTTACAGCAGCTACACTGTTAAATTCCTACCACTTGTTACACAAGGGTTCCAGTAGCCTCACATCCTTGTTAACACGTTATTTTCTGGTTTTGTTTGTTTGTTTTTGTTGTTTTTATTTTTGCTTTTATATCCTAATGAGTGTGAGGTGCTTATATCAGTTAAATTTCTTCTTCCTGTGTTTTTCTTTCCATACCTTTGAACTGCTTTTCTGTCATTAGTTTTATGATTTAGGGTCTTCTATCCACATAAAACTGGAAATATGGTCTCTGATGGATCCAACGTTACTTTCATAGATTAACAAATGAAACGGTTTCTCCTATCCTCCTATCTTTCTCCTGTCTTTTGATGGGACATGAATTGGCATAGAATATTCATACATATAACCCTTTAACAAATGAAAGTACCAAGAGGATGTAATATAATCAATTTCTGTGCAAATCCTTTCCAGGAGTAGGGTTATTTATGTGCCAGGACACAAACTTCTATTTAGAGCAGGAGCAGAATGAACATATTCTCAAATAAAGGTTAGGATGAGCAGGGCAAATACAGGCACTTGACTTTCCTTGGGAACTGTAGTTGGCCCATGTGCAGCAACTATACATAGAAACTTTCATAGGTAAGTGTGTTATATATTTGAACAGAGAGTCTGATTTTAGTTCATTTCCTCATTAAACTGTTCCTGTTTATCTCCCCTCTTTTCCATAAGAGATGTGAACAAGAAGCAAACTACTCACATTTCCTTTGTCCCAAGCTACCTTTCCTTCAGGTACACTGCTTAGACAAATCCTAGTATTTGGTGACTGACTTACTCTATTATAGAAAAGTTGTTTTGGGTGTTTTTGTTGTTCTTATTTTTTACTAGAATTTGTGTCTTCACCTGTAGCATTTTCAAAATTCCTATGTTTATACTCTTGCCCATATAATCTTCAATTCTGTCTTCTCTGAGAAGGTCAAATATTATACACCATCTGTTCTGGGAACAGAAGACTACATTTCCTGATAAACAGAGCTTTTTATAATTAAGACAAAGAGACTGTATTTTAAATGTTTTGATTTAACATCTCCATGATAGAATACAAAATTATTAAATGAAAGAGATTCATCTATTGATATTTCAGTACAAAGGCTATATTTAATACACTAATGAATCTTCCTTAAAAAAAGAATGAAACCAACTTTACTTTCATGATAAGGAAATTTCCTGAATTTTATTTGTCATTAATATAATTATAACATAACTTGAGGTTAGTACTTCTCTATGGATCAAAAATACACCTCTTTAAAATTCTTTCTTAATTCTTTCTCTTAATGTACATGAAATTTTAATCCCCAGTTCTGAAACCTACAGTGTTCAAAGTCATGAAATGGTGATAATGATGAATCTAAATGAAGTCATGGGGAAAAAGGGGTAGGAATGAACCTATGTTAATGTCTCACAGTGTCCACAGTGGCATGGGAAAATAAGCTCAGATTTTCTTACTGTCTCTGTTCTGCTCTGCATTGTTGTGATCACAATTTTATTAAGAATTGTACTTCATTTAAATATTAGGCAAAATGAGCATGAAATTTTAGATGAGCAATATAGAGTAACATTATAATAAAGAAATAAGGCTGAGAAACAATCAGTTTAGTAACCAACATTTATTAATTTAGCTATAGATTAAAATGATCATGTTATAAGTGTCCTGTTGGACATATGATCTCAAATTATTCACAAAGAAGACATCTGGATAGACTAGATTGAAATATCTGAAATAATATGTAGTAAAGAGTTGGTCTGTGATGCTTTGAACATTTATTTTTGTTGAAAAGAAGGAGGAGGAACATGGGGAAGAACAATGGAAGGGGTGATATTGGTCAAGATGCACTGAACCCATCATTGCTTATGTAATTGTGACCTCTATGTACAACTACTTAATAATAAAACTTTCAAAAAAGAAAATGTTTTCATGTTTATTGTTTATACTACTGTATTTAAAACATTCTAGTTTTAGAACAAAGTTTCGCTGGTATAAAAAAGCAAGTAACTAAAGTGAAACATTGAGAAATTATTGTCTTACATTTTTATTTTTCAAACTATCAGACAGCTCAAATATGGAAAATTTTATGAACCAGAAGAAAAAAGTGTTAAAGTAGGGAAGAAAAGACTGAAAGATAGAAGCAGTGACAGAGCATGTTATGATTTGATCTTGATATGAGTACTGAAAATTTGCATATTTCATTTTGAATATTACTGGAGAAAGTGCCTAGCCCCTATGCTATCCTTGCTAGTTTCTCTTTCAACATTCTGCTTAATAAACACTGAATCAACTGAGCATGGTGATAATAGTTATTTGAGAGTCTTAGATAGAGATAGAGTCATCACAGTTCAAGGCCAACAGGGAGGGGGAAGGGAGTTTGCAAAGGCAGCATCTCAATCAATGGCACCTGTTATTCCAGCTATGGGAAAAACACAATGGTTGGGTGTAATGGCCCATGCCTGTATCCCCTCTATCCGCAGTGAGATGGGAAAGCACAGGTAGGAGGAACACAACCTAGGTAGGCCAAAGCATAAAGTGACATACTACTGCAAGAGTCGCTCAGTTGGTAGGTAGCCTGGCTGCTACCAATAGCTCTGAGTTCAAACCTCAGTTCTGCCAAAAGAAAGTTCTTATTGGTAAAACAGAGACTATAATTTCTTTTCAAGGTCTATTCACCCACTTATTTCTAAGTGGAACTTCATTTACATAGACTATAAATTATCTACGACAAATTTAAGTAGAGTCTGTTAGTTTCTTTTTGATGTTTTTCTGTGATTTGTCCCTGATATTTCCCAGTGTGTGTATTTGTGACTTCCTAGTTTTTGTTGTTATGTTCACTTAATCATTTATTTTTATTGTTATTGTATTTTCTTTAAAAATAGCATTTGGATGATGTATTTAGTAGTTTTTTCTAAGTTATTACTTTCTGATTTAGCTCTACTAATTCTTCTTATCCCTTAATTTATGGCTTTTCTAATTTATTAATTCCTTTTTTCATTCTTTTTCATTAGTACAAGTACTTTGTGGCTACAATATTGCTCCAGAGTGTGGCTTTATTGCCCTTTCTAGTGGTTCTGATACAGTTTTAATGGCTGTTATTTCTTTTTTTTTTTTTTTTTTTTGTCGGTCGTGGGGCTTGAACTCTGGGCCTGGGCGCTGTCCCTCAGCTCTTCAGCTCAAGGCGAGCGCTCTACCACTTGAGCTACAGCGCCACTTCCGGTTTTCTGGTGGTTTATTGGAGATAGGAGTCTCACGGTCTCTCCTGCCCGGGCTGGCTTTGAACCATGATCCTCAGATCTCAGCCTCCTGAGTAGCTAGGATTACAGGCTTGAGCCACCAGAGCCCGGCTAGAATTTTTTCCATCAACTTTGTCATTTATTTCCTACACATTTTTTTTTTTTTTTTGGTCGGTTGTGGGGCTTGAACTCTGGGCTTGGGCGCTGTCCCTCAGCTCTTCAGCTCAAGGATAGTGCTCTACCACTTGAGCCACAGCGCCACTTCCTATTAATGGCTGTTATTTCTTATATAGTCTGCAACTTTCATCTGAATTTCATTTATCAACCAAGAATTAAGTGAACTTCTACTTTCCAAATCTCCAAGCAGGAGTTGAAGAGGCTTTGTGTAATCTGGTTTTGTGGGTTTGTTTTTTCTCTTACTGCATTGTGATCAGAGGTGTTCGCCCTTTCTTCTAGTACAGTTTCTTCATGGTTTAGTATATGGATCATTTTTACAAATTTCCTATATGTTCTCTATTTTAAAAATAAGAACATTTTTAGAATAAATAGTATCTTATATTATTTAAGTATATTATATTTTGCTTATCCTTTTTCTTCTTGATATAGGCTGTGGTGATTAGTTTCCCACTATTTTTCTGTTTCTGCTACTGTTGCCTTAAAAATATTAATATCATTTTATTTGATGTGTAGGTATAAATGATTTTTTTTTTTAGTGAATGCTACCCTTGAACATCATAAAGACCTTTCTTTTTCTCACTTAATAGGTTTTGGCTGGAGTCCATTCAGGCCTGCGAGGGGACCACACTTAATATTTTGTTTTTGTTGTATATCCTAGTTTAGTTTTCCCCCACCCTTTAATTCTCAGTTTTACTGAATCACTGTGTTTTATGTATATCTCAGTTTACCTCTGAATTTGGTTTTGCTTAAGAATATCATCTTTTGGTGCTGAAAGGTGGCTCAATGGTAGAGTGCTTGCCTTGCATGCCTGAGGCCCTGGGTTTGATTCCTCAGCACCACATAAGCAAAAAGAAAAAAAGCTGTGTGGCCCAAGTGGTAGTGTGCTAGCCTTGAGCCGAAGAGCTGAGGGACAGCGCCCAGGCCCAGAGTTCAGGCCCCACGACCAGACCCAAAAAAAAAAAAATACCATCGTTTTTCTTTCCCTCCCTCCCTCCTTCCCTACCTTCCTTCTTTGTGTGTGTGTGTGTGCACATGCTAATCCTGAGGCTTGAATTTAGGGCCTGGGTACTGTTCCTGTCCCTCAAATCTAGCACTCTACCACTTAAGCCACAGTACCACTTCTGGATTTTGGGTGGTTAATTGGTGATAAAGAGTCTCACAGAGTCCTGCCTTGGCTAGCTTTAAACCATGATCTTCAGATCTCATCCTCCTCAGTAGCTAGGCTTGCAGGCATGAGCCACTAGTCCTCCCGCTGTATCTTCCCCACCCCCCAAAGGTAATTTTAGTCTATATTCATTGACTTGGCAGATATATTTGGTGTCAATTTTTCATATCTATTTTCTATTTAAAAAAACATATCATTCGTAAGCAGTTTTCCTTTTGTTGCTTGGTATATTACTTCTCCTAAATAAAAAGGCTCATATTGTTCTAGTTGTTATATTTATTTGTAATCATAAATTTATATAATGTAACTGTCCTCTATTTTTCAAATATTTCAGCTATCTTTTTACCAAAGCCCTGATTAAAATACTTTCTCCTTTATCCTCTACTTCTTCCCAACCATGCCATTTTGTATTATACTCATCCATTGACTTGAAGCTATTAAAGATGAGAAATCAATATGCTCACAGTACTATTTACTTTCTTTTCCATTTCCTCTATGACTCTTGTTAATTTATTTTTACATTGTCAAGTATATAAAATTTATGGTTTTACTAATAGATAAATATATTTTAGCCCTCGGTAGTAATAATATATTAGGCTTTCTTTTGTTTATCTATGCTTTGCTATCTTTTCTACTTTCTCTCTCTCTCTTTTTTTTTTTTTGATAGTACTGTTGTTTGAACTCAGGGCCTTACATCATGGCTGTACCACATGAACATTACCCGAGCCATACGTTTTGCCCTCTAAGAGAACATGAAATATGACTTAAGAGAACAATATGCATCCTTAAAATCTCGTTTTCGTCTTTTATATCTGAGCATCAATCAGGTAACATTTGGAACCTAATTTATTTTTGAAAACTTTCCAGCATAGACTATTGCTAGGGAAATAAAACTTGCTTCACTTTTTTCCTAAGATAAATTATTTTATCTTTCTTTTCTGATGCTTTGTTTAACCTTTGCGATAGATCCTTCCTTCCTTCCTGTCCTCCCTCCTGTTTCTTCTCTCTCTCTCTCTCTCTTTCTCATTGCCTGAAGAACAATCCAGAACAAGTATCATACTTTAGCTATAGAGCATGAGATTTATTTCTCTGGCACTTGCCAGGGTTAATTACCAGTGGAGTAAGTTTTGAGCATTAGGAGATAGAATATGGAAAGTAGCTTGCTGGTAAGTTAACTTCTTTGATGCACTGGTTCTGGGCACAGTTTTCTGTAATGCCTGTACACGTTACTTTGTATAACCTAGTAACTGGCTATGTCCTCAGGTTACTGAAACATAGGTTAGTTTGATAATATGTCATTATTTGCTTCATATTCCTTTCTGTCTCATTTCCCTTTTTTCCTCACTCTTGATGCTGTGGGATTGCACTTTTCAGTGACATATAGATACTTCAGTTTCCCTAGTAAACTCAGTTAAAATAGTACCCATAAAAATTGCCATGAAAATAAAGTGTGAGTTAGATGAATCGATACTGAGGACTGTGATTCATGCAAGGTGCAGTTCATTTGTGTGTTATGGAAGTTATAGCATTAATAGAATTGGATATTTAAGAATATCATTTTTTTTCACCAGAAAAGCCCATGAACAAATAAAAGAGATGGATTAGACTAGCAGAAATTCTTTTAGCCAACATGTAGGTTGTGATTTAAACTCTCAGCAAGAATATACATGCAATGAAATCATTGCTCTCTGGCGTTTTTCTCAGCAATAACCATGCCATCGCTCAAGAAGCAGTGAAAAGCCTGTTAGTCATATTTACGTATCTGTGCCAGTCTGAGTTTTCTAAATATTGTGCTACACAAACAGTGTGGAGAGACTGCCTTGCTATGCAGCTCTGAACATCCAGCTCTATTTAATCCACCCATACCCCCCAAACAGCTAAGTGTAGTGCCACTATACCTTATTTTGACCATTCATCAATGAGACTAAAGCCTGTTTTTTTAAACAATAGAATGCAGATACTGTGGAAAACAGTGAAAAGCATGCAAGCATTCTTAGGATAAAGTACATGATTGAAGTTATAGTCTGTGGTCGTTGAGAGAGATTCAGTGAAAATTTCTAAGCTCCCAACTTTAGGTTAAAGACTGTGTCTGTGCTTTCTCTCATCTCCTTTTATACTTGTGTGCATTTTAAAGTGTGTGTGAGAAAGTGGTTTCAGTACTTTTTGCCAGTAAACTTCAGAAGCAAGGTGACTGAGCAGGTGAAGGTCAGCAGTTTAATGGCTGCAGTGATGAGTCTGTCTTCATGGGGGAGGGATGAAGCTGAAATGGCCTTGTGTCCTAGGGTTGGGCTTCTGTTATTTTATGACTGGATTATATGAGACTATCTCGAGCAGGTGGAAGAAGTTAATCCAAAAGGTGAGAGTGAAGATTAAGTGAAAATGGGTGTAAGGAAGGGTGCAGGTAGCAAATCAAGATTTTATCAGTACTGATAACATCAAAGTTGTCTCAGTGTGGCACAGTATCTTCAACTCTGTGGGGTGTGTGTGTGTGTGTGTGTGTGCCAGTCCTGGGGATTGAACTCAGGACCTAGGCACTGTCCCTGGGCCCTCTCCCCGCTCCCTTAAGGCTAGCTCTCTACCACTTGAGCCACAGCTCCACTTCAAGCTTTTGGGAGTTTATTCTTGCATGGGCTGGCTTCAAACCACTATCCTCACATCTCAGCCTCCTGAGTAGCTAGGATTTCAGGCGTGATCCACCAGCGTCCAGTTAGTATCTTTAATTTTTAAAGATGCTTTTCCCTTCAATCATCTAACCCAGTGCCCCCACACAGAGCCCACACAGCAGCCCCCCGCCACCCCCAGCTCTGTTTTCTACCAGTTATTTCTGCTAGGCTCATTTCTCTGGCTCTTTCCCCACGAAGATGCTGATGGCAGAAGCGTCTTGACATGCTGATATTTCCACAGCCATCCCTTTACAGAAGAAACGTCTGTGCAAATATTTAAATCCTGCCGTCCCTCCTAGCAAATTTGCTTTTTTAGATCAATCTGCTCTTGGACAGGGGGTAGGAACAATTTAAATGTGCAAGGGTTTCAGGGATGGGCAGTGTGTCCCGAGGTGACCTTGCTGGGGTTTGCCAGAGACTTAAATACCTGCTCCCCCTTTTCCCACCCTCCCCCCGCCTTTCACATAATCCAAGTGTTTCCTGGCGCCTGGGAAGTTCTTGCTCCTGAGTGCCAGGGACAGGGAGCGGGCACCCGTGGTACGTTTAATTAGCTATGACCTCTGGGGGGTGCCGCGGGATAGGGGCTTGGGAGCCCCAGCGAGAAGACTGCCAAGGAGCTGTTTCCTTCTGGATATGCCCCCCCCCCCCACCGGGGGGGTGTTCCTGGCGGCTGGGATCCAAGCCCCAAGCGTTGGATTCATTCGCGGCCACTCCTTGCAAGCCCAGCCAGCCTCCCTCCGCTGGGATGGACGCACGGAGCCCTCTACGGCCCAGTCAGGGTGTCCACCGTGGGCAGCTTCTGAACAGCAGGGATTCCCATCGAGGCTCAACCCGGAGGGGGGTGGGGACGAGCCAGACTCTGGGACCCCGTGCGCATCCGAGAAGGGGGACTCGTTGACCATCCCGAAGCGCAGCGGGACGACGCGGGGCGCAGCGGTCACCCGCCACCCGTGGCTCCACTCCAACCTGGCCCGCGAGCGGGAGCCGGGGGCGGGGAGCCCGGAGCGCCGCCCCGCCGGCGCGCCCCGCCCGTGGGAGAGGAGGGGCTGCGGCGCGGAGGACCACTGGAGGCGCAGCGCCGCCGCCGCCGTCGGTGCCGGAGACCGCGGCTCGGCACGCAGGCGGCGCCCGAGCCTCCGCTCGTCCGCTGGCCCGCGCGCCCGGCCGCCTGCCCCGGCCGCCCGCCCGCCTCCCCGCGGCCCCGCCGCGCCACCGCTCACCCTCCAGGTAGGTGTCGGAGCTGCAGAGCGGGTGCGTGCGGGCAGACACCGCCGCGTCCACCCGCGGCCCGGGGGCATTGTGCGCGTCCGGAGGGCCGAGGACCCCGCGAGGCGCACGGGCGGGCAGCCGCAGCTTCGGTCCCCCCCACCCCCCTTCCGGTGCATCACCTTTCCCCTCTCCAGCGGGGTTAGCACCGGAGGCCGGGAAGGGGGGGCGGAGGGAGGGAGCCTGGCTGTGTCAGCCCTTAGCGCGGCCAGGTAGGAGGGGGACGTCTTGGTCTCGCTGCCGGATCGCTGCCCTCCCCAGGTTGCGGGGAATCGCGGCCGCCAGGCACTCGCGCCCGCACCTCCCCGCTCCGCCCAGCCCCCTCCCCTCCCCCCGGAGCCCCCGCCCCCGGGCAGGCTGGGGATTGAAGCTGGGGCCGGGGGAAGGACTGATGTAATTGTCAGCGGAGAAGCGAACCCGCGCCCGCGCGAGCTGACGCCTACGCCGCACCTTTCAGGGAATCCGGGCTCCCGGGGCGGCGGGGTGGGGCGTGGGGGACGGCTGGGGAAGTTGTGCATTGGGCTTCGCCGTGCGCGTGCACTGCGGACTGCCCTCGCGGGCACCCCCTGCCCGCCCCGGCCCTCCCCGCAGCCGCGGTCCACGCTCCAGGCCAGGGCCCAGTCTGTCGTCCCCGGTTCAGATCGGGACAGGGTTTGCACTGCAGTCAAGACGTGCCTCGGTGCGTCCAGCCCGAGCTGCCCGCAGATCGCGGCGCCGGGGATGCAGGGAGCCTGGGAAGCCTGCCTGGGAAGGAAGCCCACAAGAACTAATGACACCAGCAGATTTTTTTCTTTTTAAGCCTCGGCTGTATACAGACACAGCCGCCAGCCACGCTTTTATGCTGTTTCTGAAAGTTATGACCACATACTGATTTTGTGGCATTTCTGTGATACACCTGATCGGTTGCTTAAACTAGAGATCTAAAGCCGGGGAAAGCATTACATAATGGGCATGAAGCAAATGACAGGAAACTAAGTGAATCTGCTTGTCTGCCAGATTATTTCTCTCTTCCGGACATTTTTGGGTCCCTTAAGCCCCTTTTCTCTATGAGAACTTCCATTTTAAATCGTTGGGCTAGATTTGGCAAATTGTATATTCGATTTTGATTCCTCCACTAATACTTTTCCGTAAGCATCTGTTCTTAATTTTTTTAAATGCATGCTAGTGGATAGTTGTGTGTCTCAGGGCTGATGAATAAATATTGTCTCCCAAGGTGAAAATAGGAAATTTCCCATCGTAAACGATTAAACTTTGTTTCCCCCTAGTTTAGTTTCTTTACCTTCCCATTTCCCGGTTTTGCTAACCCCTTCCCCGTCCCCTCCCCTTCGGAAGCATTTCTACAGTTTGGGTAGTGGAAGTCCACAAGGTTGATATTCCTGTGCAGTGTCACAGCATTGCAGATACAACACTAATAATAAATGAAGCAGAAGACCTGGCCGTAACTCCAGGAGTGAATAGGGTTCCCAAGGTCGAAGGGAAAGCTGCAGTGTAACTCAGCTCTAATCATGGACAGAGAATATGCGTAGCCCTCATTGGGCTGTAAGAAAGGCCATGATTGGTGGAATACTGTTCATTTTTTTCCCCAGCTAGATTCAATGTATTTTCCCCTACAAATAGCTCCCCCCCTCAATAAAAAAAATATTTGAAATTTACGCACATGCTTTTAGGAAACCTAAAAATCTTGGCTCGTATTTTCAGTTGTGATGTGAATAGCATACATTCAGTAGGTGGAGAATGTCTGGGTGAGATCAGTTTCTCCTTACCATGACTTGTCAGATATCCCTGCCTTTCATCTGATGCTGTTCTGTGCAACATTTGCAGGGTCACATAATACATTTCATATCCCTGCATTGATTTAGCTTTATTTTAACTTTGTTCATGTTCATTCAAAATGAATTGCTTGTGGCTGGAGTAGATCTGTGGACATCAAATTAGGTAAAACTGTAAGTAGATCAAAGTTTCATGTTGGGCCAGAAAGATTTCAGTTTTATTAAAACAACGTTAAGTAGCATTTGCTGATCAATTGATAATTACTTATTGAATACCCACTGTTCAAGCCTCCTGTTTAGGCACTGTACGACAGAAAAATAGTAATACAATAGTGTCCTTACCTTCATGGGGTTGAAGCCGACTTTGAAAAGATAAAATATGGATTCTCAAAAGAGGGATTTTTCTTTCATGTTAAGTAATAATTATAATACTTTTTTTACTCCTGAAAAAAGTATTTTTGTGCTATCTATTCCCTATTGGTACTTTCCACCTGGTTATTCAACATTGTGTAAGATTCAGTCATGTTGTATATAGCTATAGTTAACTTTCACTACTGTGAAGTATTCCATCTTATACATATGTAACTATGTAATATATAATGTATAACATATAACATTGTAATATAATATGTTGCTCTGTTCTCCTGCCAGTGGCCATTTTTATTTCAAAATATTATCAGTGATCATTCATGTTTCTTTCCTGTGTCCCATCATTATAGTCCGGATGGTTATAGTGACTTATGAAAGTCAGAGAACAAGGAAATACAAATAATGAGATAGAAACAGCATTTATTATGCATAGTTTACATGTTGAAGTACACTTTTTTGGTGTGTTAGTTCTGGGGCTTGACCTCAGGACTTGGGCACTGTCCCAGAGTTTTTTTTGCTCAAGGATGGCACTCTGCACCTTTACTTCTGGCTTTTTTTAAAAATTAATTAATTAATTTATTTTTGTGGTAGTTAGTTGGAGATAAGAGTCTCATGGACGTCCCTGCCTAGGCTGGCTTGGAACTGAGATCCTCAGATCTCAGCTTCTTGAGTAGCTAGAATTACAGGCATGAGCCACTGATGGCTGGCCGCCTGTTTTGTCTTTGTTTTTTGTTTGTTTTAGCGAGAAAACACTGAACATAAAACGTTGGACTCCTGTTGTCAGATGCTAGTGGTTCATTCTGGTAATCCTAGATACTCAAGAGACATCTGGAAAATTATGGTTCAAGGCCAGCCTGAAGTTTGCTAAATGCTGTCTCCAAATAACCAGCAAAAACCAGGACTGGTGTAGTGGCTCAAGTTATAGAGCACCCTGAGTTTAATCACTAGTACAACAAAAACTTTTTTTTGGGGGGGGGCGGGGGTCCAGTTGTGGGGTCTGAACTCTGGGCCTGGGCACTGTCCCTCAGCTCTTCAGCTCAAGGCTCAAGGCTAGAGCTCTACCACTTGAGCCACAGCGCCACTTCCAGCTTTTTTCATTTTGTGCTTATGTGGTACTGAGGAATCGAACCCAGGGCGTCATGCATGCAAGGCAAACGCTCTACCACTGAGCCACCTTCCCAGCCCAACATTTAATTTTTTTTTTTTATAGGATCAAGAGGTGGCTTGGGGAGGAGCACATAAGTAGATGTAAATTATTCGTGATGATCTAGTATTTGGGTTTGGTGATGAGCTCATGGTTGGTCATTATGTTAAAAAAGAAAATAAGGATGTTGGGGTTGGGAAGGTGGCTTAGTGGTAGAGCGCTTGTCTTGCATGCCTGAGGCCTGGGTTCGATTCCTCAGCACCACATAAGCAAAAAGAAAAAAGCTGGAAGTGGCGCTGTGGCTCAAGTCTGAATACATGTGCTTGGCTCTGGGTGAGTAACTAAGACCCTCATACTGAAGAATATGGCCCTCTAATAATGTCACTGGAGTGTGGAAAAGTCAGTGAGAGTGAAGACTACATAAAACTCATTAGTATTATTCTTTACTGTATGTGTGGGGGTAAGGGGGAGGGGGGATCCTGGAGCTTGAACTCAAGGCTTGGGCACTGCCCTTGAACTTCTCTTTGCTCAAGACTACCACTGGAGCCAGCTCTACTTGCAGGTTTTAGTTTTAGTTTTTAGTAGTTTATTTGTTAATTTAATTTTTATTTTTTAATTGAAAAGGTGATGGGGGTTACACTTACATAGGTAAGGCAATAAGTACATTTGTCTTTAATCATTGTTACCCCATCCCTCTTTATCTCCCACTTACCCCTCTCTATCCCAACCCCGCCCCCAACAAGTGGTAGTGGTTTATTGGAGATAAGAGTCTCATGGACTTTTCTGCCTGGGCTGACTTCGAACTGCAATCCTCAGGTCTCAGCATCCTGAGTAACTAGGATTACAAGCATGAGTCACCAGCTTTTAAAGTATGGAGATTGTCCATACTGACAATGATACAGGTTCTGGGACCAATTTTGAAGGATTAGCTCAGGGAACAGTTTACTGGAGGAGGTGATTTGGCGTGTCAGGAGCTATGTTCCTAAGTTATTACACACATCTAAAAGGAAGATATTAATAGTCACCTTATATGGTGCAGGTAATGTGATTAGATGGAGGGACTAGAATCTTTAGGGATAATCTTTGCTCTCCTGTGGTTTACTATTGATGTTGCCAGGCAATGATTTATGCATGGGTATTCTGTCATCTTTAAATATTGTTAACTGTAGTAAGGGTTACTTATGTCATCCTGTAGAGAGAAGGATACAGGCTGAATGTTTTTTCAAATCGTTATTTATTTGATAAATACTGTGATAGATTTTCAACATTTTCTTATATTCTAGTTTTTATATGGTTTTCTGCATGTTTCTTGACATTTTTTATCCCTAACATTTTTTTCTTGCTAATTTTGCATCAACTGTTGTAACAATGGAAGGTTATATCATTTTGTCTGACAAAATCTAGTCCTCAATTGTCTTTCCGTGACATAGTAATTTGGAAAACATCTTGCTGATAGTTCCAACAGCAGTTAAGTAGAAATGTGGCAGCATGTTTGATTTAAAAAAAAAAAAAAGACTGACCTCCCAAGGGAACAAAGCTTGTTGTTTAGTAAAGTCAGAAGTTACCAAAAGGCCCTAAAAGTAAAGGAGTCTATAGTCTTGGTTTCCAAGGCTAATTTTGACATTCTTGCATTCAGCTGTACATACTTTACATTCCCTAAGTGAATACACTAAATGATTTGAAATCCAGATTTGATTTAGGAGTTTTGATTAAGGCAATGGAATAAAGTTAATTTTAGGGCTAACTAAATCTAGGGTGAGCATGAAATACATCTCTGTTACTGAAGTTGGTAGTCTGCTATTTTGACATAGATCTGACTTTCATAAACTTTTGATACAGTTCTTTTTGCATGTAGTCATTTGATTACCAATCTCAGGCTGATCCCTTTCTCAGGGAGGTGACCGAGTCTATGGCTGTCATGTGAAAGTATCTTTCTTTGTACAGCTGGAGTGCCAGATGTCGGATAAAGTGCTGGATCATAGGGTTGACCTATGATAGAATCTACCAGTTAAAGTCACCGTTGAATATGTATACTGAGGTGTGGGTGGATCTGGCTTTGAATTTAGAATTAGCATGCAGTATCTATTTTCTTCTTTTGTTCTCCCAACTTTTTCTAGACTTACGTTGAGAGTGCTCTAGAAAGAATATATGCAGTCATTGCAAAGAAGTTATTTTAAATGTAATTCTATATTAGTTTGTTTTAGGTTAGCTCAAGATAAGTCCTCTCTTCATAAAAAGTATTTAAATGTTATCAACAGGAAAAAACAGGTTAGGAAAGAGATAATTGGATGGGTGAATTCAGAGCCAGTAGGAATGGAATAATGTTGGGTTAGTTGTGTTTTTTTGTTTTGTTTTGTTTTGGGGATGGGGTCTGATCATGGGCCTGAATTCTGGGCCTGGGCACTGTCCCTCAGCTCTTCAGCTCAAGGCTAGCACTCTACCACTTGAGCCACAGCGCCACTTCCAGCTTTTTTTCTGCTTATGTGTTGCTGAGGAATTGAACCCAGGGCCTCATGCATGCAAGGCAAGTGCTCTACCATTGAGCCACCTTCCCAGCCCCATTGTTGTTGTTTTAATGGGAAACAAAGTAGATACAGATAAGTGGTCATTAAAGATCCAAGTTAAGTCTTATCAGAAAATTGAGTATACTGAGTGATGGTAAGAGGTAAGGGTCTAAATTCCTAGTGGATTTGAAGAATTCATTCTCTCCTCAGTTTGTGTTCACTACTCTGTGGGTGAGTATAGTTTTTATTTTTATTTTTTGGTTTGTTTTCAACAGTCTTGAAGTTTGAACTCAGAGTCTTGAGCTTATTCATCTTGCGTGTTCATCTGATGCTCTACTACCTGAGCCAGGCTTCCAGCCCTGAATGAATGTAGTTCTGATACTAAAATAAATCACAGTGTAAGTGTTAAATATCTGTAAGTTATAAGTGTTATGAAAATGGGATGATAAATTATAGGAAATAGAAAAGCCCAATGATTTTGTCTGACAACAGTTTACTCGAGGAAATTCCAGCTGACAGAGCTAGTATCTCAGAAAATCTATAGAATTGGACAAAAAGCCGAGCAAAGAAAGGAGGCCAAACTAAATATTCTAATATTCAGGAATATTTAAGAGATAATTGGCTTAGAGAGAGAGAGAGAGAGAGAGAGAGAGAGCATTATATATGACATTTAACTATTAAGCATAAAATAAGTTTAAATAAGTAAATCAACTTCAAGTTTAAGTAAAACAATAGTTAAAAATTTTGAAGCTTGTCATTTGATATTTTTTCACTCATATATGAGATTGAATACCAACAGCTCAAACAATTCATGTTTAATGCACAAAAGTATCTTCTTTAAAGATTATCTTTAAACATCTTTTTCTGGTATTAGAGTTTGAACTCAAGTCCTCTTGAGTACTTAACTAGTGCTCACCACTTGAGCCATGCTTCTGGCCCCACTTTTTGCTAATTGCCCTGGATAGCTTTGAACTATGATTCTCCAGATATCAGCCTTCTGAGTAACTAGGATTATCTGAGCCACTAGCACCTAGTTTACATTATCTATTCTGCTCAAAGAAAACTGTATAACATTTTATAAAAAGGATGAAGAAAATACCCAGGCACTAGAAGTGGCATGATGCTTGAATAATCTTTTTATTTGACTCCTAAGATGTTGTGGCTGACAGGTATTTCCATGTGGGAAAACAGAGGCCTAGAGACCTGTCCAGTAACACTCAGTACTTTATGCCATTATGGCTAAGAGGAAATGATGGTGATATATAATTAAGTTCTTTCCTAAATTAAGGAATTAAGGGTAGGAGCCTGAGAAAGCCAACGTCATCATCTGCAGTGGGATTTTAAATTTTCTCTGCTGTACTTTTCTGGCGTATTCTTCTGATTGGCATAGAAGGTAAAGATCATGAGTCTCTTTCTCTTTCTCTCTTTTTCTCTCTGAATGTGTGTATTTGACAACCTTTAGCTTGGTCATTTTAATTCAGTAGATAGGCAAGAATAGAGAACAATTAAATTATTCTGAATTAGATACTTCTCTATCACTTTTTCTTTGCCATTCACTTTTTTGCATTAACATAAGAGAAAATTAAAGATTAGGGTTATTTAGGTCAAGCATATCACATTAATTTTTATTTTTTATCTTGCATCTTTTTTTTTTTTTTGGTCAGTCATAGGACTTGAACTCTGGGCTTAGGCACTGCCCCTCAGCTCTTCAGCTCAAGACTAGCTCTCTACCTCTGGAGCCACAGCACCAGCACTGGTTTTCTGGTGGTTTTTTGGAGATAAGAGTCTCACAGCCTTTTCTGCCTGGGCTGGCTTTGAACTGCCATCCTCAGATCTCAGCCTCCTGAGTAGCTAGGATTATAGGCATTAGCCGCTGGCACCCAGCTTTATCTTGCATCTTATCAGCAGTTCTCACTATAAGTCTTTTTTTTTTTTTTTGGTCAGTTGTGGGGCCTGAACTCTGGGCCTGGGCACTGTCCCTCAGCTCTTCATCTCAAGGCTAGCACTCTGCCACTTGAGCCACAGCGCCACTTCTGGCTTTTTCTGCCTATGTGGTTCTGAGGAATTGAACCCAGGGCCTCATGCATGCAAGGCAAGCACTCTACCACTGAGCCACCTTCCCAGCCCTCACTATAACTGAGACAAACCTACTTACCCTTTTAGAGGGTATTGAAGTTAAAGAAGAACAATGACTATATACTTTTAGATTTTCAAAAATCCAACTTAAACCTGGCCTCAGTTTCTACCAGTAGTGTCACCTCACATGTACTAAAAAAGTCTAAGCTTTGTTTACTTACTTATGTTGATGGCTCTGAGAATGGAGCCCAAGGCTTTGTGTATACTTTGCAAGCACTGTACCACTGAGCTAAACTTTCACCTTCTTAAACATTTGAAGAAGTTACTTTGATTTTTTTTTTAATACATAATACAGTGGCAGCATTATATTATTCAGACTAAAATGTTCAAACTTTGAACAATAAAGTATGGAAAAGAGCATTCAAATATATTTGTTTAGAGGCAAAGTTGAAAGTCTGATTTTATTTTAACTATGATTATATTTTGCTTTTATGTTTCTCTGTAGCAGCTAGACAGGCTTTTGCATATTCTCACCCCATCAGGAAACACATCTGAACGGTTTTTGGTGTGTAATTTTTCTAGAATAGAAAAAGTAGCCCAATTTGAATGGCATGTTGATTATAAGCAGACATTAATGAAATTCCCTTGCTTCCAATAAACTTCAAATTTAAGCAAGAACTATAGAGGGTGATATACAAGATAGGCCAAGAAAATATAGGGTTGGTGTGAAACTCCATGCACTGTACAAAGCATAATACAGAGCAAAATCTACAATTCACTCAGGTAATAGAGAAAGGTAAGAGAAGGAAGTGGGTGGCTATTGTGCCCTGCCTGACTTTGTCTTATTTCAAAAAGTGCCAACAGAGGAAATACATGCAAATCAGTCATTTTGGGAACCTGTCTATACATTAAAATTTTAAAAAGGTTTAAACACCTTGAAGAAAGTAGAAGATCTGGGATAAAAATTCTGATAAATTGAAAGCATTTGAGATTCAGGATATGCAATCTCCATATGCAAAAGATAAACATCTTCACACTAGAGACTATTTTCTGCATCACTGACATCCAACAAGTGCCTATATATCAAAAATAAAAAATTACTGATAACCAAGTGGAAAGAGGCAAATGAAAAAGAGTTCACAGAAAAGGAATTACAAAATACAAAATTATCTTTACCTCATGATGAGAGAGATGCAATTTAAAAGTTATTTAAACCCATTGGATTGGCAGAAATCATGTTTGTGAATATCTTTCAATGGCAAGGCTTCAGGGAGACCAGGGAACTTGTGAGTTGTTGGTAGGGAAACACAATGATGCAATATCTGTGGAGAGCAGATTGCCACTACCCAGACAAATAAAGAATTACCTACCTTCCCACCCCAGAGACCCCCAGGAATTTCTCTGTAGATATACTTCGACTTCGCAGTATGAATTTACATGAAGTTAATAGTATGAACTTTAAAAGCACTGATACTCATTTCTAGGCAATGGGTTAAATAAATTAGGAAAAAATTCAAAATTAGGTAGCTGTTAAAAAACTATATGACTACATGGTATTTCCTATTGTGGAAGCATACCTAAGATGGAATGAGAGAACAAATCAAAGTAGAGACAAAAGCAATGGCCATTTTATTAACAATGAATATATCTTTCTTTCACTTGGAACTAAAAGGCTGCCTCTGGAAGGTCCCACAAAAATTGGTGACCATAGCCAGGTGCCAGTGGCTCAGGCTTGTAATCCTAGCTACTCAAGATATTGAGATCTGAGGATCACAGTTCAAAGCCAGCCCAGGCAGGAAAGTCATGAGACTCCTATCTTGAATGAACCACCAGAAAACTGAAAGTCACAGTATGGCTCAAAGTGGTAGAGTGCTATTCTTGAACAAAAAAGCTCAGGGACAGCACCAGGCCCTAAATTCAAGCCCTATGACTGACCCATCCCCTCACCCCCCTAAAAAGTGGTGACCATGATTGCTTCTGGGAAGGAAAACTGGAAGTTTAGGGTAGACATGCAAGAGGCACATTATTATTTGTTTACTGTGTGCCTTAAACTGTTGTTGCATTTTTTTTTTTTTGTCGGTCGTGGGGCTTGAACTCTGGGCCTGGGCGCTGTCCCTCAGCTCTTCAGCTCAAGGCGAGGACTCTATCACTTGAGCTACAGCGCCACTTCCGGTTTTCTGGTGGTTTATTGGAGATAGGAGCCTCACAGTCTCTCCTGCCCAGGCTGGCTTTGAACTGCGATCCTCAGATCTCAGCCTCCTGAGTAGCTAGGATTACAGGCGTGAGCCACCAGCGCCCGGCTGTTGTTTACATTTTTAAACACATGAGATCCTATTGTCTCATCCAACCTAGTTTTCTAATTTAGTGAGGATCATTTGTGCTGATCAGGTATGTATTGTAACCAGTAGACTTCCTTTGCAAGTTTGGGGCCCTTCTGTGTTGATATAAGAACATACCAGCTGGCATAAACAGTCACCCTTAATACAACTCTAACAGGCTCAAGTTAAAAGAGGAAAGACATTCAAAGCAGTTGCCCTTTGGGAAGGAATCGGAACATCTTCATTGCCCATCATTGCCTGGTTCTCTTCAACTGTGCCCCAGCTAATTGGTCACACTGGGAGGGAGACCCAAGGAACACTAAGTTGGACCAGAGTATGAGGGGAATGCAGGTGGAAATAGAAGACAGCGAAGGCACAATCAGGCTGGGAGATTCATTGCTAGTCCAGCAGCATCAAGGACACCTGTAGTGGTGCAGAGAGGAGAATGTAATTCTGTAGGTCACAGTCTTGAGATTGTTGCTACCATGAGATTTGGTGCAGTGTCCGGGAATCTGTAGTTTTTAAAGGTGCCTTTGTAACTCCTTTGAACAACTACATAAAGATAATAAAAATTAGAAGTAAAATAAATTGTAATTTTAAATGCTTAAAAAACAGTGCCTTTGGTTTGGGGAGCCAGTACTGGCAATTGCCTATCTCTCCAAACCTCATTTTAAAGATAGAGCATCTCCTTCAGCCCTCCATTCTCTGGAATGTTTTTATAAGTATCTCTAGAACCATTTATGGATTCTCCCTTACTTGCATGCAGCTCTTACTGTTCCTCCTCATTCTCTTCTTGGTCCTTCATTTTCTCTTCTCTCTTGCCCTCCCCCTTACTGTCTTCCACCTCAGCTTCTTTAGTGCTGGTATTACAGCATGCCCACATCCACCTTAGATACATCCTTTTAAAAGTGATTATTAAACCTTGCCTTTGTCCTCCTAGAGCCTCCTGGGATAATGAGAAGAAGCAGAGGTAGCACAACTGAGTCGTCAGTAGAATCATTGCTTTGAATAATATGTATAGAAGTGAGACTAAAGAAAAGAAAATACAATCATGGTGCAAAATCTAAATTTCCTAAAACGTCATAAATATATATTTATTCAAAGTTAATATATACAACCTTTTATTTAGAACTGGTCGTTGTAGATCAGAAATGACACTGATTTGGGGTGAAGAATGTTACATCATCTTCTCTTCTTTTAGCCTCTAGGCATGCAGCTAGAATCAAATATATGTTCTAATACATGAACTGAGTGTATATCTCTTCTCTATGAAAGGTTGGATTTGTGTGTGTGTGTGTGTGTGTATGTGTGTGTGTGTGTGTGTTTATGTCCTTTTTCCAACAAGCATTTGGTAACTAGAAGGAATCATCACTAGACTTGTAATAGCATGCTACAGGGAGCTTTAGGTGTCAAGCAGGGTGCTGAAGGACGAAGGGTAGAAAGGTGAATGGGAAGGTCACAGTACTCAAGTCACAGAAAAAGCCTTTTTGATGATCTCTGAAGGCTGGGCTTTAGGAAAGTCTGAAATACATTCCTAAACCCTTTCCAGGACTGTGGAAATTTCAGATGCTTATGGTCTTTAATTGGTGTGTCTAATACACCTTATTCCTAATGGAATGAGTGCAGGTTTAATCTTACATGAGTGAACATTTAACTACATTTAAGAGAGTAGAGATTAAATACATGTGAACATAGTATTGGGGTAGTCTGCTTGTTTCTCCTTGCCACAAATTCAGCTTTTTTCAACTTAATCCTCTGTGAAAAGCCTCATGTTTTTAACTCTTTTTAGTCAGAGAAAAGGTGTGTATCAAATGATTGGCAGAGCCCTGGATTGGCTATCATAGATAGTCAAGCTCCTCATAGCTTCCTGTTTACCAAACAGCTGACCTTAGGTCAGTAAGTAACTAGAGCTTTTCTTTATCTGATAAATGAGCAGGAAACAGTGGTCCTTTAAGTCTTTTAAGATAAAGTGAAATTATCTATCATTATATTAAATTCCCATTTCCCTAGGATCTATAGAAGCAAAGAATTAAAACGACTGCATATTTTTTTTCCTGTAGTTTGATTTAGGGATGTACATTTGATACTGAACTTCTCCCAAAGGGTTGTTAAAACAATAAGAAACAAAGCCAGGCCCTGGTGGCTCCTGCTTATACTCTTAGCTACTAGGCTGAAATCTGAGGATCATGGTTTGAAGTCCATATGGGCAGAAAAGTTCATGACATTCTTACCTCCAGTTAACCAGCAAAAAAAAAAAAAAAAAAAAAAGAGAAATAGAGGTGTGGCTCAAATGGTAGAGCACTAGCCTTGAGTAAAAAAAGCCAAGCAAGAGTAAGAGGCCCTGAGTTCCAGTCCTAGTCATTTGCATTCTATTTCCACCTGGTTTCTTTTCATGTGAGCACACATACATGAAAAGAAACCAGGTGGAAATAGAATGCAAATAACAAGTTAATTATAAAGTTTTTCCTAACTTGTTAATTGGCCTCGTGAGTCTTTGAAAGTTAATTTGTTCCACATGGAAGTAGAAAGCCCCAATTGCTGGCCAGTTTGGGGTAAAACAGGCCTCAGGTCAGCCCATTTCAGGTTGTTTGTCTTTGAGGATGCTGGCTCCCCTCTGCCTGGTTCTATTTGCTGCCTTTCTTCACCCAGCATTGCCTTGCCTGTTTACACTCAAGTCTCTGTCTCCCTTTATGTCTAGCCCATCTCCTCTCATTCTTCAGGAAACACAGAGATGTCTTAGCTCTCCTGTGGTCATTTTTAATGGTCTTGTACATTTTGTCTTCCTAAGCAGAGTGGGAGTACCTTTTCTTAAAAGGTACCCAGATCCTGGGTTTTTACTCCACATACCTGGCCCTACTCCCCATTTTTCTGGCATCCTTAAAGAAAGAAGTGTTGCCTATAATTGGCACCCTATAAAACACGAATCTTTTCCAGATCTTAATTTTATATCATTTATTAGGGAATTTCTTGAGAATTATAGTTCACTTTAAGAAATTGTACATGGGTACCATGGCACGTGCCTGTAGTTCCAGCTCCTTGGGAGGCAGAGATATGGAGGAAGGGATTCCAAGCCAGCTCAGACCAAAAGTTTGTGAGACCCTATCCACAAAAAGCAGCACGTGATGAGCATATCTTTAATCTCAGATATGAGGGAGACATAGATGGTAGGATAACAGTTTTAGGTAGGCCTCAGGCCAAGAGCTTGAGATGCTATCTGAAAGATAACTGAAGGAAAAAAGGGCCAGGTTGTGGCTCAAGAGGTGTAGTTCCTACCTCTCAAGTGCAAGGTTCTGTGTTCAAATCCTAGTGCCACAAACAACTCATATGAGAAATCATTCAGAGACATCAATATAGAGCCTCCAACCAGTGATGCTAAGTAGTCTTGCCTAAACGGACAAGTTGGGCTGTGGAGTCAACTGATTTTTCTTTTCTTGAACGTCTTTTGCTTTTTCCCTCTATAGCCATGAGGCCTCTGACACTAGTTCAACACTGCCCTTGCCTGCCATGAGGCTTCTGTTCTGACACATGCCAAACACTGGTGCAGAAAGTAATTTGATTCTCACACATGTTTATAGTAGTGGCAGAGAGCTTCCTGGTTTTTCTTTCCCTTGGGCTGTTTTTCTTTTAAGCTCTGAGGTTCATTTTCCAGATAGGTCCAGATAATTAGGATGACATGGTCTCACTTGGTGCTAGTTAAGTCTGGGCTTGCACTTTGTTACCAGATTCTATATTATGTATTACATATTATCCAGAAAACAACAGAAATGTGTTTTGTCACAGTTCTGGATAGCTCTAGAGTCTAAACATGCAAAGTCTAATTTAGTAGCCCCAGATATTCTTTGGCCTATTGTACCATAATGCTGATCTCTGCCTCCTTCATTTAAATGTCTCTCTTTCCTGTGGATTCAGAGCGCATCCTACTCCAGAATGTCCTCATTTTTATGAATTTCTTTGTGACAAGACTGTTTTCAAATAAGGTCACATTCTGGGGTTAGGACTTCGTGTCTCTTTTGGGGAACACATTGAACCCATAAGAATGAATTTCTTGGGTGGACTGGCCAGGCAAGGCCTGCTTAGTGGAGACATTTGAGTGGAGCCTAAAGGATGGGAAGGTCTGGGTTCTGTTCCTATTCATCAGAAGGACGAAGAAGAAAAGAATACTCAGCAGCAGCTGAGTATCTGATTCAGACAAATTACTTTTTTTTTCTGGTCTTGTGGCTTGACCTCAGAGAGCCTTGGTGCTCAAGTGCTTTAGTGCTCTACAAATAAGTCACAGCTTCACTTTCCTCTTTCTGGGTTAATTGGAGAGGAGAGTCTCACATACTTTACTGCTCAGGCTGGCTTTGAACTGAGATCCTTAGATCTCAGCCTTCTGAGTAGCTAGGATTATAAGCATGAGCCACTGGCCCCTGGCTTGGATAAGTTACTTTTATGGTGGAAAACCATATAATTTCATCCTTGAACACTTCTACTTTTTATTCTTTGCTTTCTATAAAAATACTGCACAGAAAGGTTACAGTTACATGAATGAAGTAATGAGTACATTTCCTACTTTGTATTCTTGATTACTTCGACTTTTGTTTTGGCAAACAGTGAAGCTGTTAATCACATTTAAAGAACTCTATTCTTTAACAGTCAGTTTTGCATTTTAATAATAGAATTCTTTAAGAATTGTAACATTTGGGCAGGACTTAGAATAGTACACTATTTTTTAGTAGTAAGAGCTTAAAACTAACCATATCCTTGAAAAACCCAAGATCATATATATACATATACATATATACATACATATATATATATTTATTTATTGTGAGAATACCGTACAGAGGAGTTACAATTACATGGGCAAGATAACGAGTACATTTCTTTTTTTTGGGGGGGGGGTCTGGTTGTGGGGCTGAACTCTGGGCCTGGGCACTGTCCCTCAGCTCTTCAGCTCAAGGCTAGCACTCTACCACTTGAGCCACAGCACTACTTCTGGCTTTTTTCCCCCTGCTTATGTGGTGCTGAGGAATTGAACCCAGGGCCTCATGCATGCAAGGCAAGCACTGTACCACTGAGCCACCTTCCCAGCCCCTTGTACATTTCTTATCAAGCATTGTTGCCTCCTCTTTGTTTCCCCTTCCTATCCCTTCCCATACTCCTCCCACCTCCCCCAACTGGATCCTCCCCCCTCACCAAAGTTGTAAAGTCAAGATCATATATTAAATTGAGATTTTTAAAATAAGATTCATTATTGTAATTGTCCTCTGTTGAGATTTAATGCTAAGTAGAATTAGTGAGATATATGTAAATATTTATGAAAAAGTTTTTAATTTTTTTTTAAAGTCACAAAATGAAACAAAAATCTGCTGGGCATTATGACTCACACCTGTAATCCTAGCTACTGAGATCTAGAGGATTGAAGTTTAAAGCCATCCTGGGAAAAAATGTCCACTAGATTCCATTTTCAAAGTAAATGGCAAAAGAGGTCCAGAGGCATGGCTCAAGTACCAGTTGAATGAGCAAGCAGAGTGTGAGGCCCTGAGTTCAAACCTTGGCATCACATTAACTAATTAACCAACCATTCCTGGGGTTGTTAAAGCCAGAACAATTTTATGTTGAACTGTTAACCTCTTAGAATTTAGAAGAGGGAGAAGGTATCTGATTATACTGTAATAGTGAACTATTGACAGTATGAAATACTCATCAGCACATTGCATATGTTATAGCCAGAATGTTGATGTAGCTAATGTATATATATTTGTGTATATTACAGATGAAACTGGACATGTTCAGGGTATGGCATAGACTTTATGTTACAGAAAAGTCCTACTTATAAATCATAAACATGTGTAACGAGTTTCAAATATGAGTTCAGAATGTTTATGTAAAATTAGGCTTTTGTAGTGGATGGCTATGTAGTTATGGCTTTGGGTTTCAGGCACAGACTGAGGCCAAGGCTGTGTAGTCCAAATCCTAGCCATGTCTAGCTTTATGACCTTCAATGAGTCATGAAACCTATCAGATGGGGTTGCTGGAAGGATGTAGAGAGTTTGTTTCCTGTATATTTCTTAGCACAGGGTACATAGTAAATGCTATAATAAGTACTAGCTGTTATTTTTAGCATGCCAATTGAAAATGAGATGTATTAATATCTATTAATTGGAATACTTATGTAACCTGGAAATACAGTCATCATGTTTCTTAAGCCTTGTTACAAATCAAATGCTAATTTAAGAATGAAAGGAAGTTGTCAGCAATATTACCAAGGCTCTGTTCTAATGCTACCAGCCTGTTAGAAGTATTTTATAGGCGTACCCACTGCTTACTCATGGGCATGACAATGTTCAGGAAATTGTTAGAGCATAAGGGAGAAAGATGATAAAACTGTTGACCCTGTTCTCAGGAACCTGCCCATTGTATTGGGGGGTGGGTAGAGACAAGACACAATCTAATATAATACCAAGTATGATAGTGTAAATGTTGCACAAAGCATGTGATTTAGTGCTGTGAGCATCTCTTGACCTGCAAGAATCCAAGGAGGTTTTATGGCTATGAAGGCCAGGGATAGAAATTTAGCAATTCATGACATTTTTTAGGAATGAACAGGAGGAGAAATCTGAGGGAAAGACAAAACAAGTTGTGTAATAGACAAAAGACAGAGCGTTATGTTTTCAATCAAGGAAAGAATTTCTATGAACAGAACAATGGACCCTTATGGGTGTTAAAAAATGTCAAGGAGAATGAAGACTGGAGGAAGACTATGGTGTGTCTCTGCACCTGGTACTAAGGAGCTTCGCTTGGAGATAGTTACAGTTAATATTGGGTGTCAAGCCAGATGGAATACAAAATACTTGGAAATATGGCAGCATTGTCTGTGGGGATTCTGAGCGTGTTTCCAGATGGAATTACCACGTGGGACTTTTTTTTTTTGTTGGTCGTGGGGCTTGAACTCTGGGCCTGCACTGTTCCTCAGCTCTTCAGCTCAAGGCTAGCACTCTACCTCTTGAGCCACAGCACCATTTCCGGTTTTCTGATGGTAAATGGAGATGAGCCTCAAGGGGACTTTCCTGCCTGGGTTGGCTTTGAACCTCGATCCTCAGTCCTCAGATCTCAGGCTCCTGAGAAGCTAGGATTACAGGCATGAGTCACCCATGCCCAGCCCGTGTGGGATTTTTTTTGTTGTTGGTGTGAAAATACCGTATAGAGGGGTTACAATTACATGGGTAAGATAATGAGTACATTTCTTATTATTGTTGCCTCCTCCTTTGTTTCCTCTTCCCATCCCTTCCCACCTCCCACCCCCCCACGCAAGTTGTAAAGTTTGTTTTTTGACATAACGACTTATACATCTCATTGTTGCAATGGGTCCACCTGTATCCCTATTTAAACAATTTGTTTTTTCCCTTCCCCTCCACAAATTATACCAACATCAAATACAGTGAAAGCAGGGGTTATACCGTGGGGGAGGGACACACAAAGCAACATCATCTTATAAATGATCTTACAAATATGTTAGAAACAATCGCAAGAAAGAAAAAAACATATGAATACTTATCTTGGGGTTCATTTCACCTAACATCAACTTACCTGACCTTTTCTACTTGTCTCAGACATATACTAGTTATTGCAAATAAGGGGAACCATGGGACCTATGTTTGTTTGGGCCTAGCTTACTTCACTTACTATAAATTTTTCCGAGTCTTTCCATTTTCTAACAAATGGGGCAATGTCATTCTGATGGAGGTACAGAATTCCATTGTGTATATATACCACATTTTCTTGATTCATTCATCTACTGAGGGGCATCTGGGTTGGTTCCGTATCTTAGCTATGGCATATAATGCTGCAATAAACATAGTTGTGCTGGTAGCTTTAGTATGGTCTTGTTTGTGTTCATTTGGGTAAATGCCCAAAATGGGATTGCTGGGTCATAGGGGAGCTCTATGTGGAATCTTTTGAGGAACCTCCATACTACTTTCCAAAGTGGTTGAACAAGTTTACACTCCCACCAGCAATGCAGTAAGGTTCCCTTCTGTCCACATCCCGTCCAGCATCTGTTGTTGGGATTTTTTTATGCACTGGGTAAGGAAGATAACTCCATCTCAAGATGAGTAGGCTAAGCCATGCAGTCATTCCAGGATCAGAGGAACAAAATTAGGAAGGGTAAGTGTGTCTGTGTATTTCCTGCTAAGCTGGAACATAGAATTTTTGTTCTCTTTTGGGATATTTATCTTCCAGATTCTCTGGGCTTTGGACTGTTGGACACAAACCAATGTCCCAAGGAATCTCAGATCTTTGCCTTCAGACTGAGTTCCACCATCATCTTCTTCCATCCTGAGGCCTTTAAGCTTAGGCTGAGATACTGTCAGCATCTTGGGGTCTAGGAATTGAAGACACCCTACTTTGGGACTTCTTTCTCCATGTAACATGAGACATTGCCCCCTCATATTCTTTGTACATCTGTTAATTTGCGATATTTGTATGTATGTAAGTATGTATGTATGTTGTATGTATGTATGTATGTATGCATGTCTATATATATGTATATGTATTGTGCCAGTCCTGGAGCTTGAACTCAGTGTTTGAGCACTGCCCCTGAGTTTTTATTTTGCTCAAAACTAGCACTCTACCACTTGAGCTACAGCTTCACTTCTTGACTTTTGCTGGTGAATCAGAGTTAAGAGTCTCACAGATTTTCCTTCCTGGGCTGGCTTTTGAAGCTTGATCCTCCTGTCAGACTTCTGAGTAGCTAAGGTTATAGGTATGAGCCATCAGCACTTAGCTATTTGTTTATTTGACAAGGTAATTTGAAAAGGAGTTTCTTTAAGTCAGGTGGTATACAGTCTTCTTTTATCTGTGTAATTCACTTGAAGCCATTCACACAATGACACTTTTGTCAACAGTAGATCTTATATGTGACATGTGTGTCTCATGAGATTATAATAAAACTAAGAAATTATTCCCTCCTAGTGACATGTAGCCATTCTAATTAGCATAATGCATTACATCTGTGTTTATAATGATGCTGATGTCAACCAGCTATTCAACTCCAGATGTATAAAAGTGGAACAGAAGCTTCGCATAGGGGTTCCCAATCATTACAGCACTTCAGAGACTGAGGTGGGAGGATTGAGGGTTGGAGGCCAAATGGGGCTAAATAATGAATTCAAGGCCAGTGTGAGTTATAGTTTTGCTCAGTGGTAGGCCCTGAGTTTGACTTCCAATACCACCCCTTCCTTCACTCTTAATTTTGTAGGCTACACTTTGGATTCTTGTCTGCCTGCCCACCCCCACCTTCTATCTTCATTTGTCTCCTCCTTCCCCTTGACCCCACTGAAATGGTATCCCTTTGGAGTACCTGCTTCCTAGTGTTTTATTTTGCTGAATTTTGATTTTGGCTTTTTAAGGAATTACGCTATTTGAGATCTCCCTTGAATCGCTTGGATAGATGCATTAATGCATTTGTATACACTTGCATATCACCAAAATTATGTACTTAGGAGTTTGTAAGCTAAATCTAGCTTCCGCATATAAGGGAAGACATGAATTCTTGTCTCTCTGGGCCTAACTTACCTTACTTCACTTAATTTTTCCAACCCTTTCCATATGTTTACAAATGGTACAATATTCTTCTTTCTAGTGGATGAGTAAATTCCATTGTGGAATATATATATATCTTTTTAAAAAAGAAAGCAGACTGATTGTATTAGTCAGTTTGGTTCTGGTCCTGTGGCTCCCTGGCTGTCTGAGAGACATAGGCTCCAACCTTCCATTCCCTTGTGAGTGACTGCTCAGTCAGAGGGAAGCCTGCAGGGACTGATTACCATTCAGAATTTTTTTTCATTTGTTAAATCCCCCAAACTATTGCTGTTAAAGGGCTTTTTTTTTTTTTTTTTGGTAGAACTAGCAATATCTATTCATCTTTTTCAACTTCATGTCACATTGCGATGTGCTCATTAGGCATTCAGTAAGTGTTCTTAAATATATAATTTTTGTTAATTGGTTCAAATAAAATTACCCTGTATTTTGTTTGCCATTATAAGTGCTAATGATAGGTTTGTTTAGTTTGTATTTACGCTTTAGTCTTTAGGAACATTGAAAAAAAAGTCTTGGAGCGTTTTCCCTTTCCCTTTAAACTTTAATGGAAAACATATATTTGGATAAAGCAATGCTGTACATTTATTCTCAAAAATGTTCATTCCAGGGTAGATAACTGACAATTATTTCTGTTCCTCTCTGTAAGAAATATTTTTTTTAAAACTCTTTGAGAAGAACATCTAATTATTCCTTCTGAGCTGGCCAAGTAATGTACAATGACAAGGTTTAGAAATACATTTTTTTCAAGATCAGCCATGAATTTAACAAACGTTAAATAAAGTTTTTTCAGCTGGAAGTGCTGGAACTATTTTGTTTTTCCTTTCTGGTTAAAATAGGCCATTTGACATATCTTTGCAAATCAATAACTTACCATATAGATGCAAGCAAGTTTGTGTTTCTTCAAAAATAATAATGGTGGAATTCACCACATTCCCCATCTCAGCTGGCTTAGGCATAATGTATCAACAGTAATTTACTAATTTAATTTTGATGGTGATAGAATGTTGTCCAATGATGTTCTTTGATAATCCTGTACTATTTTCTTGAAATAATTCTTATAAGCTTTCCATAGAATTCTGGGGAATTCCAGAGATATCCTAAAATTTAATTCCAGAGATATAATCCTAAAATTTCATGTTCTACAAATTCATCTTAATGTTTTATTGAGAATAATGATTAAGAATCTTGGCTTGCAGACCCAAAGAAATATAGATCCCATGGTTTCCCTTATTTGCAATAACTAGTATATGTCTAGGATAATCTTATCCATGCATAGAAAAGCTCAAAAGCTATGTACTTATGACCATATAAGCTGATGCTAAGCGAAATGAACCTCAAGATATGGACACAAGGGTTTTTTTATTCTTTTGTATTTTCTTCCATCTGTGATATATCCCCTGTTGTCATTGTATTTGATTTTGGTGCCCTGCATCTTGTATATACATTTATCTAATTTGGGAGGGGAAGGGCAATAACAAAATGCTGAAACAAGGACACAGGATGACCTATTGCTGCAATGATACTCACAATACACTTTGTTGGAAATGATTGTTACAACTTTGGTGGTGGAGAGGAAGGAAAAACAAAGTAGGGAAAAACAAAGGAGGGAGTAAGAATGCTCAACAAGAAATGTACTTATTACCTTACCCACACAACTGTAACCCCTCTGTACAGCATCTTTACAATAAAATTAAATTTAAAAGAAAAAAGGAATCATGGCTAGTACTCTTTCTTTTCCAAAGATAATGCTGGGTGAAGAGTACTGAGAATAGATGATTGATTTTTCCTAAGATTAGCTTGGAGTGACAACTTCGGAAGGAGAGAATGGCATCCTTTAAAATAATGGTTCTTAACAAGTATATTAGGCTTTTCAGCATTACTTAACCCCCAGAAGGGACCGTAGTAGTATCTATTCCAGCTTTGTTATTTTGTAAGGAGCAAACTGTAGTTCTGATAGTTGATTGACGTATCTGATGCTAGACCATTGTTGTACTGACCATCACATGCCTGCCTTCTAGACCATCTTGGCAGATATACAGAGTACATTAGGATGGATGTATAAACATATGTATAGATTTAGAAAAAGTAGTGTTAGAGATCAATAATATTCTTTTCCATTCTGAGATTATAGGATTCCATTCTGCATTAGAGGATCAGGGCTCATGGCTGCTCTTCTACATGTTTATTACTGCAGTTATGGTACTTCAGGTTGGACATTAGCTTTAAATACAAGTCACATATTAGGTACATATGGATCCTTTGGGCAGGGAAGAACTCAAGTTATGTTGGGCCATAATTACCAATCATCTGTTTCAATGTGACACTGCAGTGAGTGCTTACAGGATTGGAACCTTACAGTAGTATATTTTCATCTATCCTCTCCTGACCTTTAGCTTTTTACATGTGTATATTTACTCATGTTATAAATACATTTATACCACTTTTGTTTAAACAGAAACCTTTTAAAGAGATTTAAATAATAAATGATATAAGTTAAAAGATTATAGATTAAAAGATAAATATAAATGAAAGATAGATATAAGGTTTTATATAATAGATACAAGGTTTTACATCCTTATATCTATCTATAGTGTCCACTTCTTTTTATAGACTCATACATCCATTGGAATAATTTTCTTTCTACTTGAAGGACTTCTTTCACATTTTTTTGTGTCTGATGGTGATGGATTATTTCAGCTTTTGTGTGTCTATAAATGCCTTTATTTTGCCTTTTTTTCCAAAGAAAATATTTTTACTGGGTATAACCTGAGTAGACTGTATTATCTTAGTTCTTTAAAGATATTGTCTCCTGCTTGCATTATTTCTAATGAGCATATCTGCAATATCCTCATCTTTGGCATTTCTTTATCTAGACTCTTTGGTTCTCTTACACAGATGAACAGACTCAAGTGAATTTTGGGGAGATGTGTCTTTAGAGCTGTAGAAATCTCTAGAAGGTCTTCTTTCCTTCAAACTGTAGCTCATTTTCCTAGACTTGGTTCAGCAGATCTGCTAGCCTCTATCTTGGTTCTCCCTCCCTGTGCACTGGTTGGCAACTCTCTGAGCTGATTCTTAGAACTCATTACACTCATGTCACAGTTCTCTGGGACCACTGTCTTTCATTGCTTGATGGTATGTAGAAAACTCTTTTGTTGTGTGTTTTGACTACTTTTTTGTCATCTTCAACAGAAAAGTAAATTTGGTTCTTGTTACTTTATCCTGATCTGAAGCAGAAGTTCCCCAAACTTTTGTTGAAAGTGAGGAGACAGAGGAATGAAGTAGAGGCCTGGAGGGTATGTGTGTTATATGTAGATGGTGGGTAATAGTGGTAAAATTTCTATAGCCAATGAAGCAACTGGCCAAGATGGGCCCTTGACAGCCAGATGAGATGGGGAGTTTCTCAGCATTGTCTAGATTGAGTTGAGTGAGATAGCTGTTCAGCAGCTAGAAGGACCTTAAAGAAACAACAGTAAAAAGTCATGTGGTGTGTGGAAGGAAGCCATAGAATCTTCCTGATCTTAAGGCTTATATTTCTAATAATAGTTCAAATAGATTGTAGACCCAAGAAAACCTTGCAAAGCTAAAACTATAAAAAGCTAAAACTATAAAACTATATTTCTTACAAAGGTTATGTAGATTCTTCTTCATAAAGGAAAAATGGACAAATTGGATATATTTAAAATTCTTTCCATCACACACTATGCACCGTGCAAAGAAAGTAACAAAGAATATGAAACAATGTTTTCAGTTTATATACATTCAGATTACTTTTGGATCAGTGACTTGACAAATGAGAAGTTACATGTAGTCATGTATTGAAACACTAATGAATGAACAGGATGGATTTATATATTTCTAGAATTGTTTGTCTAATCCTCTTTAAGGGCATTATACCACTAAGCAGCACAGCAAAGTGTTTGATCAGTTTAATTAGAATGATCATTTGTCACACTTTAGAATCATTTGGCTCTTGGCTATGGAAGTACCAAAGGCTGAGAAACAAAGTATTATTTTGCCATCTTTCACATTCACATTTCAAACTGCTAAAAATTTAGTCCCAATTGTCATAGTAGGTAGCTGTCAACTAGTCAAGCATACTGAACATTCTGGTTAATCATGTTATGGGTCCACCTGCCTGGGAACCTCTAACAGCGGTGAGTACACAAAAGTCACCTGTATGATCCCATGGCATGCTTGGCTAGAGACTGAGCATCTGGGAAGGGTAGAACATGGATATGGAAGAATATTGAAGAAGGGTATCACATGTAACAGATATTTTTGAAGCTAGATAGTAACTGGTTTGAGAAAGTCTAGTTTAAGAGGTAACTACTTTGAATTAATATTGAAAGTTTATTTTTTCCTTCTCAAATATTTGATAATAAGCAAATATTAACCAAATTATGACAATTGAGTTTAGAGAAGATGTGTGCCAATGTGAGGATTAGTTGCTTTATTAGAAACAAAATGCCAACCAATAGAACATTTTCACTGTTGTTGTTCTTGGCTTGTCATAAAACATGGAAAAAAGTAATACACTTCAAAAACTGTAAAGCTTTATTCTAGGTACTTTTTACACTTAATAAATTTTATGCTCATTTTATTTTAAATTTTCTTTACATTTACAAATTGTGACTATGGCACTAAGAACTATTGCTCCTGCTCTATAGACTATAAAGAAACTCAGACACTGGGAATACTCATAACTTGTTCAAAATTACACACGTAATAAATGGATTGTCAGGACTGGAACTCAGTGTCTGCAGCCTTATTTTCTGTGCCAGAGTTTGGCAAACCCTTTCCTGTGAAGAGCCAGATAATAATTGTTGTAGACCTTGTGGGCCATAACCTCTGTTGCAGCTCCTCAGTTCTGGAGTTTCAGTATTAGATCAGCCACAAACAAGATGCAATGGACAAGCATGACAGTGTTCCTGGAGAACTCTCTTTATGAAGCAAGGTGGTATTTTGGTTTGGCCTGTAGTCACTTTAGTTTGTATAATATACTCCAATTTAGGCTGTTTTGTATTTTCTGAGAATGTTGATGTAGGTGGGAACGTTTGGTAGAACACCGGAAGTGGTATTGTGACAGTTATCAGGTGTTTCATGCTGTCAGTATGTTTTGTTCTTGGTGGTGCAGCTCTTGATGACTTGGTGTTTAATGAACTGCTCTACTGTGTAGTTACTATTTTTCACTTGTAATTAATAAACAGCTTGAGAGACATGCTGAAAGGATGCCTATGTCCTATTAGTCCTTAACCTTTCTCCCATTAATTTATTATCCATCAGTAGGTTGTGACTGTAATAATTATTTTGAGGTATTTGTCTAATGGCAAAATGTTGTATTTATTAACTAGGATCCCTCTGGGAGGAGGTGCTGTCGTGTGTGTGTGTGTGTGTGTGTGTGTGTGTGTGTGTGTTTGTGTGTGTGTGTGTGTGTGTGTGTGTAGACTAATGGATAATTACTTCGTTTTTCAGGTTATAATTTAAATCTGACATTTATTTTGTTGCTCAGATTGTTGAAGCTTTGTCCTACCAGAAGCTGCTTCTGTTTTTGAGCACTTTCTTGTATTTAACCCCAAACAACATCTTTAAGCTCTCCAACTACCTATACGGATTGCTTCCTTCTTACAAACATAGTATCTTTAGATACTTATATTTATCCCTGCGGGTTTAAGTTAAATGATTTTTACATTTACTTGTACAAATTACATACTGATTTTTCACTATTAGATTTAACTTCCTTCCTAGTGATCTCTTCCCTACCACACTTTAAGCTTACCCTTCCTACCTTTTACTGTTCTGCATAGTTATGTTTTTTAGATCACACCTTAATTTCTTTTGTTATAACTGAATATCACAGACTGGGTGACTTAAATAGGATGAATGTTTATTCAGATCTCTCTTCTGCAGGTTGGGAAGTCCAAGTCTTAGGGCCTGTATCAGGTGAGGGCTTCCTGCTGGTGAGAATTCTTCTGTACAGGTGTCACAGTGTAAGAGAGACACATACAAAATAACTCATCAATTCATTAGTCTATGAGTAGGTTGATCTATTCATGAGGGCAAAGCCCTTGTGACCTAACCATCTTTTCTTTTCTGGTAGTATTGGGATTTGAATTCAGAACTTCTTGCTCCCCACTTGAAGCCATGCCTCCAGCCCACCTAACCATCTTATCAGAGTCTTATCTCCCCCTGCTTACTGCCTCACAAGGAGGATTAAGTTTCAGCATGAGGTTTGGTGAGGAGAGCCCAACCATGGAAATTGATATTTGTTATTTGGACAATGTAAGAAGTCTCTATGAAGAAGTAGCCTATGATTTTTCATGGAGCATTTATCATAATTTTATCCCCACTGGTTGTCAGCATCTATACCACTCAAGTAATATTTATTTCTTGGCCCTTGTGGTTTTGGTATCGCCCAAGAGCAAGTAAGAAATTTAAAAACTTAGACCTCAGACTGACCATCTACATTTTAAAGAGTGCACAGGTCATTCACCTGCAGCCTAAAGAAGAAACAGCCTCTAAAGATACTAACTTCCTCTAAAGATAACTCGATCCTATCACAGCTTCCCGGCTTGTACTTCTTGGGTAGGTTGCTTTCTGCGCCTCCTGAATATCTGTCCTTCACCTTCTCTCTTTAGCAGTGTGTTGAATGTGTAGCTTCCTTTAGTTCATATCTTCCTCTTTCCCATCTGTTTCATGTTAGTTTTTCCCCTCAGATACCTAATGATCCTTAGTTGTCTACTTTTATTCAGTAGTCAGTTCCCTAAACCTGACTTGAGTGCTTCAAACACTCTCAAACAGTCTCTAAGCTTTTGCCTGAACTGTGGCCTTGGGACCCCAAATTATAATTCAATGCAGTTTGCTTCTAACAGCATTGTTATAAATGGTAGACAGGAACTCGAATTAAACTCTTTTATAGCTTAGCAAATGACCATGACTCCACCATTTTCAAGAGGAAAAAGTAAGTATTAGGTTCCAGGTAATAAATTTGAAAAACTTTTTTTGGCACGAGTCCCACTGGTAAGTTGGGGACTGCCTTGCAACAGCATGCAAGAGAAGAAAAATGTCTTCATCAAATATTCATTAGGCTCCTACTTGTACATTGTGCTGTGGTGACTGCAGGATCTGTGGGGCCTCTGTTGGGCCTATTTTTATCAATGATAGTAAGGCTAGCTTACAAGTTGCCCTTTGAACTGCAGCAGACTAGAACTTTCCCTGATAGATCTTGTGTCATACTAACTGGAAGGATGAGGGCAAGATGGGTTTCCTAGTCTGGAGAAGTGCAATTTAATTTACATATTCCTTCTTGAGGCCCAAGTTCTTTTAATCATCAGCTTGCACTAATTTGTGTGATTCTTTGAGGCCAGGGCACTTTTCTTAAATTGGTACTTCCTATTGGTTCAGTATTTTCTTTCAAGTGAGGTACTCTTAAGGATAATGTGACACCCAGCGATTTTCCAAAGATTAAAGAAACATGTTCTAATGTAAGACTTACAACTAATTGCCTAAACTAATTTACATAAAGGGCCAGGCCATTAGTGTTAATAAGAAGTGACTTGAGAAAGTACAGTTTTACCCAGAGACTGAATAACTATTGCACACAGTAATCAGTGTGGTATAGTATCCATTGTATAAAACACCTCAGCAAGTGCTTATTCATATCCCTCCCATTGGGTTTTCCCCACGCTTTTACCCTTGTACTTGCTTGTTTCTTTTTCTTTGAAAACCTATGCCCTCTATAGAGGGATGCACTATAAAAGTTCATGGAGAAGTATCTTGAAGAAATGAGTCTACTGTCTGAACATGATCTTTTTCCATCATTCCTGTTCAGACTCTTTTGGAAGTTCTTCTTCCACTGACTTAAAATCCCCAGGGCTCTGGTCTAAGTCTTCTCTTCCCGTGTTCTTCTGTGCTTGAGCTCATCAAGATCTGAGCTGGTGGTAACAGAAAATTTATTTATCAGTACCAACTCTCTTCTGCATTCCAGATGCATATCTTCATGTGGAAATATTACAGTAACTGCAAATGTGTATGCCCAGATAGAACTATGATCTTCTCTCAGATCTGCCCCCACTCTGCTCTGTCCTGGCTCCTCAGCTTTGGAGGTTGTCTAACAAGGCTGTGCATTTCTCCATCCTCCTCCTGTGTGCCTGATATCTCCTTAATGGATTGTGGCAGAAACTTCTTCTTAAAGCCACTTTGTTTCCTTCCAATCTGTATACAACTGCTAGAAAAATATTCAAACATACATGGTTCCTTGTGCCTGGGAGCTTTTCCTCCTATGCTCTGTCTGGTTGCTTGCTGCCTACTTTCCCTTCTACTGTTAGCTTCATTAGGGTTGTTCAGGGATATTTCCAAAAGCACTCTCCAGTTGGTTAGATTCCCCTACTAAATATGCCAAGAGCATTCTGTATTTCCTAGCACTCATTATAATTATAATTGAGTATTTGTATAATTACTGGTTTGTTGCTGGATTCTCTTACTGGCTTGTAAACTCCCTGAGATCAGAGATCATGCCTGTCTGGCTCACCATTCTGCCCCCAGTGCCTTACATAACCAATATTTGCTAACTGAATGTATAATGAATGTGGTTGGACAGAAGCTATGGCATATGTTATGTGTATTTGTGCTTATGTTTGAAGATGGAGTATCTGATGTTCTAAGAACTTGAATGCTTCCCACTCTACAGTGAAGAAAGACTGCGAAGGCCTTATTTAGATCTTGTAACTGTTCAGTTCTTGCATATTCTTTCCCTTCCATTCTGGAGGTAGATTGTATTGATCACGGTTCTAGTGGAACTATTAGAAGATAACCAGTACAAGATAAAAGGTCTAAGGCTGGAACCACTTAATGTGATTGCTGTGATTTGCATAAGAAGTTTCCCCCATGGCTTGGTCCTCAGTTGGTGGACTGAATCATTGGGGTGATTGGATCATGAGAGCTCTGACATCTGTGGACTAGTTCCTGGATGGATTCAGAGTCTAATGGGAATGCTGGGAGTTGGACTTTATGAAAGAGGTGGTTTACAGGAAGTGTGTCCTGGGAAGATAAGCCCTTACTTTTTTGCTTTCTGGCTGTCATGAGGTGAAAAGCTCTCTACCTTTCCCTTCTTCCATAATGTTTCTTCCTTTCCCAGGGCATAAAAGCTGTGGACCCTACTGACCAGGAAAACCATATGCCAAAATATATCCTTCTTCATCTTAAATTATTTCTCTCAGGTTTTTGTCACATTAATGGAACCTGACCAACACAGTGACTGAGGGGGGCTGACTAGACAAGTATGAGACCAGTCTGTTGGGAAGGCTGTGAGGAAGGATCAGCTGGAATTCATGGGGAGAAGGAGGAGCTGCTGTTCACAGTTAAGAGTTTCTTCTTCAGCGATGCTATAGCTTAGCTCCTAAGACCTTTCAGTTGATTGAATCAGGATCTCCTGTATCACAAATGATTAGTCTTCTGAAAGTCAACCGATTATGGGCTTAAATTATATCTATAAAACACCCTCACAGTAACACCTGGATCAGTGTTTGATTGAATAACTAGCCTGTAGCCAAATTGGCGTCAAAAATTGATTAGCAAATAGGCCTTCCATGCAAAATACCAATTTGAATGAAAAACTAATAGTAAACAAACAAAAAATGTTGGTACTTCTGGGATTGCAAGTAGCATTGACATGCTTTATACCATGTGCTTATTAACAATGGAAATAATAACCATGTAAAGGAGATTTGTGCTGTTTTGCTGAAGCATACAAAATAATCTCATTTCTGTACTACTTGAAACAATGTGTGAGTACTTGAAAGTTGAATCAGTAATAAAATTTTAGAAAATTTGACTCTTTTATAGTGATTCTAATAAGCAGACAACTGTATCTTCCTGGAGTGCCTTTTTATTTTTTAGAACAGCAAGCATTTACTGAGCACAGTAAATAGAAATAGAAATAGAAACCCAATGTGAGACATAATACCACTTCATATTTCAAGGTCTTGAGGTATATTGGGGTAAAGAAATAAGTAAACAAATACTTGCAGGCCTAGAGTTCAGTTGGTCTGATATATGGATTATAAGTGAGGTGTGGTTTAATGCCAAAGTATGAAGAATGATGAACCCTAAATTGGGACACCTTTCTTTTCTGCTGGGAGAAAAGGAGTCTCTTTGTTGGTATGTGCTGTTCCCGCTATTTGGAAGAGCAATCTGGTGGGATGATGGGTGAAGTGAGGGAAGGATAGAATGTTCATGGCAGTTTCTCTTTTGTTGTATTACAATTCCCAAAGTGAATTGGTAAAGTAACTTTTGACTCTGACTATACTTCTTTTTTCCCTGATGATTTAAAAAATACTTTTATTGTTATTATTAAGGTGTTGTGCAGAGGGTCTACCATTTCATAAGTCAGATAATGAGTACATTTTTCTTGGACAATGTAACCCCTTCCTTTACTTTTCCCCAGTTTCCCCTACATATCCCGGCACATAAGTTATATAGGTAATTTTCCACATAGTATATACTGAGTAGCATGTTTGCATTTGTTCCTCCTTCCTCCCTCCCATCCCCTACCCTCTGTCCCTTCAGAAGAAAAGAAAAGCCCAAAGCAAAACCAAATACCCGCCACCAGCTACAACAATAACAAACAAAAACCATGTTTCCAATTCCTGGAGTTCATTTTCACAAATAGTATTTTTAAATGTTCAGAGAAGTTACACCTTTGAGTTACTTACCTAAGGGTATCCTTCTTTAGTCTGATTGTGTGTGAATGCCTAGAGTCCTGTTTAGGTTATCATGTCCAGTGATATTTTAGATCTAGCTCCTGACTATACTTCTTAGTACAAGAAATCACATTCACTACATCTGCCTTTTAAAATGGGAAGTGCAAGAATGCCTTCAAGGAGCAGAGGCAGGAGGATTCTGAGTTTAAGGCGAGCCTGTGCAACATAGCGAATTTGAGGCCAATTTGGGCTACAAAGATAGACCCTGTCTAAAAAAAAAGCTAAATGAGAAAGACTCTCATTGATCAATTCTGGAGAAATGAGAGCATATGAATAAATAATTATAAAAAGAGATTACAAGCATTAAATGAAATAGGGTCAATGAATCTGTATTGAGTCTGTAAATGGTGTGGGAAAGGAAAAGCTCTTCATTACTTGGGTATATCAACCAATAAACGGAGACAGAGTGTAGGAAACAGAAAAATCACTACTTGGCACACATCCCAGTGATGGCTGATTAAGGTAGGAACTGTCAGTGAATGCTGAGTTAGGTAGAGGGTTGTTGTTGTTGTTGTTTGTACACACGAATGCATGTGTGTGCATGCACATAGGTCCTAGTGCTTGAACTAAGAGCCTAGGTGATGTTTCTGGGCTTTTTTGCTCAAGATTAGTGCTCTGCCATTTAAGCCACAGCTCCATTCCAGCTTTTTGGTGGCTAATTGGAGACCAGAGTCTCATAGATTTTTCTGCGGTGGCTGGCTTTGAACCTAGATCTCAGACTCTTGAGTAGCTAGAATTACAGGCGTTGGCCACTGGAGCCCAGCAAGGGGGGGGGGGGGGGTGGTAATTGACATTAATCTTACAGTGTTTTTCCACAAAGTACTTACCAGTAGTGGAGAAGGAAATAGTGACTTTATAGGGATGAAGATTGGCAGACACACACATGTCCGGGTGACTTTGATGAATATCGTAAGGGTAGAATGAACTAGCACCTATGCCAGCTGATGTGCTGCACTAAAAAGAATACAGCTGCACTTTGGATGTCTGTGTGCCAGGAATACACGGCCTGAGCCTGGACGTGAGGAAACACCAGAGGGATCCAAAGACAAGATGATAATAGATTATCCAAGATAATCTGAGATAGTTCTCTGCAGAACTAACAAAGATAGGAAAGAGGAGTCACTAAGGAATTGCTCTAGATAGATAACATTTGACTAAGTGCAATGGGTGGTCCTAGATCTGATCCTTAGATCTTGGTTTAGAGCCTTTGATTCAGACTAAATGGCGCCGTGCATTGGGATGTCTGATCAATGTCTGTCTTGTTGAGGCTTTCTTAGGATAACATGAAATATATATGTTTATGTTACCTTTTAAAAAGAGAATGAGGGGCTGGGAAGGTGGCTCAGTGGTAGAGCGCTTGCCTTGCATGCTCGAGGCCCTGGGTTCGATTCCTCAGCACCACATGAGCAAAAAGAAAAAAGCCGGAGGGGCTGTGGCTCAAGTGGTAGAGTGCTAGCTAGCCTTGAGCTGAAGAGCTGAGGGACAGCTCCCAGGCCCAGAGCTCAGGCCCCATGACCAGACCCACCCCCCCCCCAAAAAAAGTAATAAAATAAAATAAAAAGAGAATGATATGGAAATGTGAGTTATTGTTGACAAAATACTGTGTAGGGAACTGTGGTCTATTAAGACAGGAAGTTTGGTTTGGTAATAGAAGAGGATTTTCACCTTTTAGTTCCTTGTTTCTCATCTATCTCTAACCATTCATGGTGTCTCTTTTTCCATGTTTCTTTTTCAGCTTCCTCTATTACTGACTTTTCTTTCCTACCTTTATGCTTTTTTACCCCCAACCTCTTGGTGAACTCAGGGCTTTTCACTTGTTAGTCAGGCTTCCTATTACTTGAACCATGCCCTAGCCTGCCTCTTTTTTGTTTTTTAATCAGACCCTTATTTTTCTCTCTGTTAACATATTTTTGTTATTTGTTGGTGTGGGTTTTTTATAACCGGGTCTTGCTGTGGCAGCCAAGGGTAGCCTTGAACTAATAATCATCCTGCCTCAGCCATGGATTTGATTTTCATTTTCTGCAGGGTCGGGGGTGGCGGGCAGGCGGGGGGGGGGGGGAGTTTCAAAGTATAATGCATCTTTTCCCATTTGTCTTTATTCAAGATATAAGCCAATTTGAATTTTGAATTTCAATTCAGAGGTAGAATGATCAGTAGACAATTTGTCAATAATCCAGGTGCTTACTATGCACCAAGACTTGTGTTACTGCATTATCTATATTCACATGTAATCCTCACAACATTTTGTAGTGAGTGTTCTTTTGGGGGAGCAGTAGTGGGGTTTGAGCTGTGGTCTTTGTGCTTGCATGGTGGTAGTTGCTCTTACCACTGAGCCATACTTCTAGCCTAGTTATTTTTGGTTACTTATGAGATAGGGTCTTGATTTTTAACTGGCCCCAGGCCAGTGATGCACCTAGATGAGGCTTCCTGTGGCAACAAGGTAGCAGTCATCTGCCACTGTGTCCAGCTCACCATCAAATAGAGGTCTCTCTAATTTTCTGGCTGTACTACCTGGGAACTGATCCTCCGGTTCTCAGTATTCCAAGTAGCTAGGATTACAGGTGTAAGCCACTGGTATAGGCTGGAGTTTGTATTTTTTTTCTTCTTTCATGGAATAGGAAATAAAGCACAGAAGTCAAACAGCTTAGTCAAAATAAAAATGGTAACTGGCAAAGCCAAGTTTTAATACCACAAGGTGACTGTCAAAACTTGTGGCGTTCCAATTCCTTGGCATAGCCAAAGGATATTACTTTCAGAATACATTGGTTTTACAGCTAGTAGCAGCTGTAGAACGCCATTGTAGAGTGGAATTTAAATAGGTGTCAGGAAAAATAGCGAATCCTGTACTGCTTATTACATTCATGTTGTGGGGGAGGGAAGGTGAAATATATGCTGGTCTTGGAATGGCAGATCTTTGGCAAGTAATTATTTATAATCAGTGCATATTGCTGCTGAAAGCCCTCCCATCGGACTCCTTTCCCGCAAGAATGTCCTTTTGGAGTGAAACAGGAACTAATTACATGCTGTTAAATCCAAGACCCATTTCATATTCAGAAGTTCCAGTGGTAAACCTCACATGTCAGGAGCAATTAGTGACATTGTGGCATGTTGTCTTCAACGTGCTGAATTGTGGGCAACAAATCTTAGCACAGTAGATAGATAGGTTGAAATAACCATGCTCACCCTAACAACTGAGCTGTACTATTTCTGGTGACTAACTGCAATCTGAATATATCAGAAACATGAGAGTACAGTGAATTCTCAGCATCTAGAGATATTGAGTGTCTAGGAAAGAGGCTGGAGAGATTGACAGCAGATGAGGTTGTGCCACCCAGCCTGCAAACTGTCAGGAGAATGTCTGTGTTTCCATGTAGTTCCAATATAATGACTGCTATGTGTCGTTGCAATAGGGCACAAAACAGCATGCTGGGATGTGAACTCTGCTTTGGTTGGAGCTTGAGAAAACAAGTTCTGTTGTGTGAATTGACCACCTTGCATTAATTAGAAGTATATTCCTGACTTTTAAAAGATCAGACTTCTAAGTTGAAATTGGACATGTTTTGTTTATCTCTTAGGTATTATAGAAAAAAAAGGATGAAGGTAAACACAGTGGGTAAGATATCTCTCTTATGTACTTGTCTCCATCCAATTTTATAGAGAAGTACTATGTAGAATTGAATACATACTTTTTTTTTGGAAGTGCAGAGTAAGGTTGCCGAGTATTGCGGGTTTAGTTGTTGGCATAGTCATGCAGTGTGACGGGTACTTCCACTTATATTGCTGATATCAGGATTATCTCCAGGAGGGGGGCTGTTCTTGTTGATTTGGGGTTTTTGGAATGTGGCTGAGACACTGTCTGGAGAAAATGCAGTAACAGACCATTGCTGGAGTTTGGCTGGCTGAGCAGTGAAAGCATCTGAAAAAAAAAATGCCCTCATGGGAGAATTGGGTTGTGTCCATTAAGCCAGGGGCCATCATCCAACACCCGGCTTTATGATGGGCTTAGCACAGAGGTAATTGACTGCTCAGCGCACCAATGCCACTCAAGGACTCTGGGACAAGGAACCTTTGTTTCCCTTCCATTCTGTGGATTGGCTATTGCAGCCAAACTGTTCATGCAGAATGGAAATTCTGACTGCTGCAAAACAGGCTCTGGAAATCCCTGTTGTGTGCAGTTCGAAGATGACTTTTTGGCAAATACCATGAAACAGACAGATAGACCACAGAGGAGGAGAGCACAAAGAAGAATTGATTTGGGGTAGGCACAAAATATTGCCAATTATTCTAACATAGGATAGAATAATCACTAGACATCTAAAATAAGCATGTAATACTACTTACAGGAATATATTATTAAGTAAAAATACAGCCTTATAATAACAAATTATGACAATTTGAGGAAGCAGGGTGATAGCATCGAAAATGGGAAAAGCCATGAGCACAATTTATTGATATTGTAAGTTAAATTTAAAAATAATAACCATTTCTTTTTAAATTTTCATTGGTTAGGTATAGATCATAAATTAAGCAGTAAACTTACAACATACCCACAATGATTTCAGCTGATGGTCAGCTTGAAATGAAAAGTTAGCATTTGTTCATCAGCCAAATACAAAATGTTTCCTACTGAAATGTCAGTTGAGTTAGAAAATACATAGCTATGTGTGAGATATTCAGGAAAACTGACTCAGTCAAACAGCCTTGTAGCGATTGCTATACGAAAGTAGCAGGTTTTACATACTTTACTTGGCAAAGCAGTTATTCAGGAATGAATGCCTTAGCTTCCTGAGCTCAAATCTGTACTGTTGATTGGGCTTCTCTCCTCCCAGGCACAGCATTTATATTGTTCCCATTGGGGGAGCCACCATGGCATTTGCATTTGCAATCATGCAGTACTCTCAGATCCCATGACACACTGCTAAGTTTTCTTTCTCCTTTTTTGTATTGTGCATTGGAAATATAGAGAAAGGAGGGCAGCTATTTGCTCAGGAGCCACCTTTACAGAGGCTGTAACCAGTGATGCCTTTCCGCATGTTCTCATCCAACCCCAGAAAGTTCTTACTCTATGGTTATGCCAGGGAATAACTTTAGGCTTCAGCATTTCCACTCAAGAATGGCTTTAAGGAATTGATGCTGATGATGTTATTTTCATCTTTATCCATCCACCTATTTAAAATGCATAGATATTCTTAAACTTCTAATATTAGAATTCTTGGAGACTCAGATGCTGTAAAGAGATTTCATAATCTTAGCTTAAAGCAAAAGTTTGTTGAAAAAACCAGTCTTGGTGTGTATGAAAATTATTTCTTTTAGGGTGTAAGATATAACTTATTATAAGAAGTAATCTTTTCTCATGGTAGAAAAAAATAAGTTAGACTCCCCTTTAAGAACTATGTTGAAAATGAACTTTACAGCTTGTGGTAGGGGGAGAAATTAGGGAGGTGGGGAGAGAGGGGTAGTAGGAGAAAAACAAAGGAGGGGGTAACAATGCACCATAGTAAATGTACTCATTATCTTACTCATGTAACTATAACTCCTTTGTACAGTATCTTTACAATAAAAATAGCTATTAAAAAAAGAAAGGAAAATAAGTTGGGTACTGATGGCTTACATGGAGCCAGCCCTGTAAGGAAACCCTGTGAGACTCCTATCTCCATTTAAACACAGAAAAAGCCAGAAGTGAAGCTGTGGCTCAAGTGGTAGAGTGCTAGCCTTAAGCAAAAGGAGCTCAGGGACAGCTTACTAGGACTGAATAGAGAAGTGGGGGAGAAGGGAGGGAGGAGAGGAAGGAAGGAGGAAGAATAATCCATGATTTTCCATCCAGAAGTAGGTAACAGTTTATGCTTACTATCTAGATTTTCCTCTCATAGGATTTACATTCCTAAAAATCATTACACCCCCTCCATATACAAACACACATATATACATCACCACTGATAAACAAATGGAGTCATGCTATGCTGTACATATACACCTCTCTTTTCCCAGGATTCCCATTAGTGATGATCATGATTTAGAATGTCTACAGTGATTTGCTGGGCACACAGTCGTTTCTTATTTTTTTCTACAATGAGTAGTGCTGTGATGAACATCTGTATGCCTGGTTGTATGCTTGCTTGACTCTGTGCTTGCACTAACTTCCTAAAGCATTACAGATCCAGATCTGTAGAAAGCTTGTGAGATTCATTTCAAGATTACTGTCTCAAAAGGATAGTCTGATTTTTTAAATCAATCTGTTGTAGGAAAAGCAATTCCATGGTGTTTATTTAAGCTACATCTTTGTTATTCAGACTAAGCACTTTTTCTGTATTGTGTGGTTCATTTGAATTTTGTGGTCAACTTGCTCCTTCGTATTATTTTCACTTGTTTTTATATCTTCTATACTCTGTTTTTCAATATATTGTTTGATGAGCGCATATAATGTATCAGAAGCATAGGTTTCTTCTCTGCCGTGTTGTTAGTATTTTCTCCCACTGGATTTGAATTTTGATTGAGATTTAGTCATATATAACATCACGTTAGTGAATATGGGTATATTCTTTAATACTGGGTCTTGCTACTTGGAAACAGGATTTGAAACACTTCCAATCTAAGAAAATTACAAGATAGTAAAAGGGCATACTGTGACTTTTTCCAGACCCTTTGGTTTATTGCCTTGCCTCTGGGTAGAATGGTTCCTAAATCATCCGAGAAAACTGAGCAGCTAACATGTTTTCACCAGCTAAGTGATTGGATTCCATCTGGTTATTTTTTTTAAGTGTTCTTTTTAATTATTTGAGCACACTCACCTATTGTTACTCATTCTCAAATCTGATATCTTTGGCTCTTTGAAATAGTCCTTTGCTAGGTCCTTAAGGCCTTGGGAATCTGACAATTTTATGATTATGCAAATGTTATTGAGCTCATCTTGATGGATGCTCTTAGAGCCCTTGGCTGACTGCAGACACTTTGCCTTTAACTGTCACAGTGCTGGCTAGTGTGACCTTCACATCAGACTGTGGAAAACACTTTCCAGGCATCCTAGGACAATATGAAATGGTTGCCTGGGCAACCTCACTTGCCTTTAATCAAATGCCCCAAGGATAACCCAAGTCCCAGTGAGAACACCACATTTGAATGGAGGATCCCTATCTTCAGAGTAGCAATGGAAGTACATTTGTGCATTTCAGGATACTTCTGAGGGAGGGTCAATTATGCCTTGGTCTAATGATGAACTCAAGAATGGGGAGAATGAAGGAAAAAGGAATTGAGAACAAGGATAGAAAAGAGGCAGGAAGGAAAAGAGTTGTGCATTGAAACAAATGGTAGAAACCAAAATAACAAATAAAAACAAGTGGTTTATACACAAGAAAATCCTGTAATACAGTGTGAATGGAAGGGAATAAGAATGAAGATGTAAAGTTATGCTTAGAAAAAATTCCATAGCCCATAAATATCTATGGAGTAAATAAGAATAGTGGAGACTGTATGTAATACAATTTTTCTTTTACTGAAGCAGACTTGTAAATTAATGTGTTTGATTACATCTGCTTGAAGGAAGCTGTGCTGTTTTCTTCCTGTAGTCTGTACTATATTCGGAATGAATCATGAGTGATCTTTTCCAGAATCAGCATTACATCATTCAGAATCATAGGACGTATTTTATTCCATGAATTAGAACTGTTACAAATTTGAAAAAAACGTTAAGTCAATTGTGTGTTTAAATGTATTTACAGCTATACTAAGATAGTTATAATGGCTGATGTCAGTCAGGATGGCAGTCATGTAGATGGACAGAAAGGCATTATGTAGCTTTGGATGTAAGTGTGTCTATGGATAGAAGTGAGCTGACCATTCTCTGTGCTTAGGACCCCACAGTCCATTATATAAGAAAGAAAAAGAGAAAGGGAGGGAGGGAGAGAAGGAGGGAGTAAAGGAAGGAAGAAAGGAAGGAAGGAAGGAAGGAAAACAAGCCTGTGATTGGTGCCTGAAATTTGCAGAACTTCCTTGAAGACCCACTTTTTGCAGATCTCAAACTGGGGACAAGTGACGGGCAAATTTTGCTGTAGCATTATTTACCATAGCTAAGATATGGAACAATCCAGATGCCCCTCAGTACATGAATGGATCAAGAAAATGTGGTATATATATACAATGGAATTCTATGCTTCCATCAGAAAGAATGACATTGCCCCATTTGTTAGGAAATGGAAAGACTTGGAAAAAATTATATTAAACGAAGTATGCCAGACCCAAAGAAACATAAGCTGCATGGTTTCCCTCATTTGTAATAACTAGAATATGTCTAGGATATTCTTAGCAGAGGATCACAAAAGCTCAATAGCTATGTGCATATGACCATATAAAATAATGCTTATCAAAATGATCTCCAAGAAATGGAAACAAAATGTATTTTTTTAAAGTTTATGGTTCTTTCTTTTCTTTCTTTTTTTTTTCTTTTTCCCTTTGGTTTATTCCTTGTTGTCACTGTTTTTTTTTTTAATTTCTGTACCCTTTGTCTTGTATATAAGTTTATCTAATTCAGGGAAGGGAAGGGGAACCCCAGAAACAGTGGGACAAAGGGCAAACCAATGCAACAGTGACAGTCACTAGACATTATCTTGGAAATGAACTTTACAACTTGGGGAGGGGAGTTGGGGGAGTGGAAGTGGGAAAAAATGAAGGAGGGGTGTAACACTGTTCAAAAAGAAATGTACTCATTACTTATGTATTGTATTTATGAAACATACTCATTACCTTACTTTTGTAACCCCTCTATAATACATGACCTTTACAATAAAATAAAAATTTTGCTGTAGTTGCGACTTTCCCACTAACCATTGATAAAGTGAAGTCTTCAATAACTATCAGACAGTGTTGATATAGTTAGATTTCAAGTTTCTAAGATTGGTCAGGTACTTTTAGGGATTAATTTTGTTGTTCTAGAAAACCATACATTCAATCAGAGCATACCCTGAAGGAATGGATGATTTAGAGATGAGGGCAGAGTTCAGGGAACTCTGACATGATACAGAGACACAGAGCACCCAGAGCTAGCCATAGAAAGACTGTTACTCTCTTTGAATTAGAAAGAACAAAGAATGATGCTGTTTTCTTGGGGCCCAGTAAGAGCTCTGACCCCAGGGAGTTAGTTATGTGTAGATACCCAGAGCAGGCATGGTGATGGAGGTGGGGGGTAAATACTCTTCTATGCACTTCAGTGAGCCAAGGTCACCTGGAAGCTAGAAGGAAAGGGATGATGGATGTTGAAGTGTCATCTTCCCGGAGCCAGAGAAGGGGAGAGAAAGCACTACAATGGATATGAAGTGGGCATACAGAGAACTGTGCCATAGTGTGCCAATATCCTTGTAATCTGGAAGGATCACCTCATTTTTTGGAAGCATACTCACTTAGAAGAAAAGTTACTTATAAAATGATGACTTCTTTTTAATAGCAACTGGGTAGCAAACAGGGATGTTGACTAGTCTTCTTGTTTTCTAAGTTGATTATATCTTTTTGTGTCCTAATGAGTCTAGTAGTCTCAGTAGTCTAGTATGTATCCTACAATTGGTGTTAATTGTGTGTGAGAGAGAGAGAGACAGACAGACAGACAGAGAGAGACAGAGACAGAGAGAGAGAGAGAGAGAGACAGACAGACAGAGACAGACACTACCTTCTGGACTTTGGGTCCTTTAGGTTATAAAATCCCTTTTATTTGTCTCAGTATCTCCATCATCTTACTGGATATCTGGCATATATTAAGAACTAATGTCTTGAGTAAATAATGAAATAACTTTGCTAGGACAAATTTGGCTTCTATAGTGTATCTTTCCAGTGCTGAGTCTTCTGCATTATTATGTTTCAGTACAAAGTGAGGAAGAATCACAAATCCCAATTTCCTGCCAGCTACAGCTCTAGTACGGTCAGTGGCCACAGTAGGGATACTTGTGTCCTCCTTAATAAAGATCACAGTTTCCTTGAGCGTCTCCTCTGTACCAGATGTTTACACTAACTGTGGGCCCAGTGCCCATGGAGCATATTTGGAGAGCAATCTACAACTGGGTAAGGATTGAGCATAGTGGTGATGATGAGATACAGAATATATTACCTAACGAAGGCTTTAAAAGCACCAAGAAATATGTCATTTGCAATTTGTCATGCAGAACTTTGAGTCACCAAGACCAGCCTCCATTCATTCTCCTTTAAATGATACTTTATTGTGGATATTTTATTGAAGAATTTAGCCTTAGGTATAACTACCCAAAGCGCAAGTTTGTCTATTCCAACTCCACTCCCCACAGGTAATTATTAACACTTTAAATATGTTTACCTACCTTGGCCATAAATATTTAAAAGAAATGGTATTATGCTTTTGTGTATTATACTTTGCAGTCTAGCTTTCCTCTAGACTGCCAGTAAGGAATACCTTATATATGAATAAATTACAGACTGGTATTGTTAATAGATTATTGTAAATTAACAAATTTCTGTGTTGGGTATTTCAGTAGTTTCCAGTGACTATTGTAGTGTTAGTATCATAATGACCATACACATGTACTTAGAACAGTACCCAAGTAGCCCTTTCCCCATATCCTCATCTCCTTCAGAATCATCTCTTATCTCTGCAATGCTAATAAGCAAATTCATCAGTTTAAACAACTGGGATTAATCCTTTTTCAAATTTCCATGTCTCTGAAATTCATCTTACGGATTCTTAAATGTCACCTATACCTTAGGACCTGGGCACAGGGGTTTTACTACTAAAAAATGCTTACAGCAACTCAAGCGGTATCTCTTCTCACTTCACATACTATTAGTGTGATTTTCTTGTACTTGAAGATTTCCTGTGATTTTTTTTTTACACATTTACCATAATTTACTGTTAACCTGAGAAACTTCTTAGATATTTTTTTTTGCCTAGAAATTAATATACTCATAATTTATTCTGCTTTCAAATATGTATCTTAATTGCAAGGACATAAACAAATTTGGAAATCCCTAAGCTGAGAGACATCAGGCACCATAGGTAGAGAGAGCTGAAAACTCTAGACTCAGAAAACTTAGATTTGAATACTAGCTTTGCATTTACCAGCTGAATGATATTGGATATATTATTGAAGATGCCCAAGTTCTAGTTTCCTCATATGTAAAACAGGATAAATAGTCCCTATCTCATAAAGTAGCTTGATAGCTAAGTTAGAAGGCTAGTAACACATTTGTCAGAATTCACTAGATAATTACTAGTTACGAGCATTATTTCTTTTTGGAGAAAGAAACTGAATTACCTAGCTTCTTGCTCTAAGGGGTTAAATAACATGCTTTGCATATTATCTCTGCTGTTTTGAAATCTTATAGTGTGATACGCTTTATTGCTAGAATATCGAAGTTTCCCAATAGTCTAGTACTTTATTCTACATTGATATCTCTGAATTGATGTTTCAAAAGTAGCACCCTACCAGGCGCCTGTGGCTCATGACTAATCCTAGCCACTCAGGAGGCTGAGATCTGAGGATCATGGTTCAGAGCCAGCCTGGACAAGGAAAGTCTGTGAGACTCTTCTCTCCAATTAATCACCAGAAAACCGGAAGTGGCGCTGTGGCTCAAGTGGTAGAGTGTTCATCTCAGGGACAGCACCCAGGCCCAGAGTTCAAGCTTCACGATTGACAAAAATAAAAATAAAGCAGCACCCCAAAATGCTCCTTTTTAGTGCCTATAGTGAGGGCGAACTGATCTTGGGCTCAGCTCTTCTCTCCTAAAGCCTTTTTTTTTTTTTTTTAATTGTACCTCTCATGGGGCTTGAACTTAGGGGCTGGGCCCTGTCCCTGAGCATTTTTGCCCTACTACTTGAGCTCTAACATCCAGCTTTTTGGTGATCAATTGGAGCTAAGAATCTCATGGATTTTTCTGCCTAAGCTGAGTTTCATATAATCCTCAAATCTCAGCCTCCTGAGTAGGATTACAATGCCTAGTTTTCTGGAACCTCTTAACTGCTTCCTTTGAGGAGCACTACCAAAGGACTCAGAGAACCTGGTGTGTGTGTGGTGGTGGGGGGGGAGGGGGGGAGGTGTTTACTGACAGAACTTTCTAATTGTAACCAACATTATACTCCAAGTAGTTCTATAAAGATATTTCCTAATGGCCTGAATAGAAACAATCCATCATGTACTGCCTGGCATAAATTTATTTTCATGATTTTGGAAGCTGTAAATTACTATTTTCCACTCTTTATAATTCAAAACAGCTGGTTCCAGAAACATGTTCAGTAGTGTGTGTTGAAAGGGGAAGAGGAGCTTTTTGCAAAAGTATTTGGATAGTTTTAAAATAATATTTAAATGACTAAAATGTTTTTCTCAATTTGGCTTCAGAATACACAGAGTACACAGTTATACACAGTTAAAAAAATAGTATTTAGATAACCACCAGTATTCAGTGATGAATTTCTATTTCCTATAAAATGGCTTTGTTCTTTTGGAACCCTTAGCTGTGTTCAGGGGTTTTCCTTGACCTACCTTATTTTTTATCATGGCTGTTTCCTTTGAATTTGTTGAGACTTCTCAGTAGACTGAGCATAGGACTCATTTATTTCTGGTAGTTCTGTTTTTAATGTTAATTCATCCTTAATTCCTGGAATTACCATGGATTTGTTTACTTTAGTTAGTTATTAAAATATTTAGTGTCAGAAAAAAATATTTAGTGTCAGATTAAAAGCCACAGAAGCCAGGACTGTTAATTTCCTTTACACTTTTAGAGCATTTGGAGGCATTCCCAAGGATGTCAAAGGTAAAGCGTGAGCTTTGGCATTTTTAAGCGATCTAGCCATGGATGAGCCATCTAATCTCTCTATTGTCTCCATCTTCAGTAACAATACCTACCTCTTGGATTGCTGTGAGTATTAAGCTGATCCACTTAGGAAGTGAGCCTAGCTCAGTGTCTGGCACAAGGCAATTCTTTTATACAGTCTAGATAGCAATTATCATTAATCTTACTATTCACAGTAGGCACAATTCTAGAGACAAAGATCATATTCTTCTTGCCACAGTTTATGTATGAGATAGTAATAGTTCTCTAGTAGCAGTTTTTTCCCTTTTCTATAAAGAGCTGAGTAATTTACTTTATTCAGCTTTATAATACTAAGCATATAGTCTTTAAAATAGGATGTTCACTCAGTATTAATAGGAAAATACAAGTATTTTACAATATTTCTGAAAGATCATTATTATGTATATCTGAAGTCATATCATTTTATTCACTTCTTTGATACCTGTCATAATAATAGTTTGAAAATTAAATAGACAATTTTTGTACTTGCTTTTGAATTATGATAGATTTGGAAGCAAGACACTGGTAGACTGTAATCCTAGCTACTTAGGAGGCTGAGATCTAAAGACTGAAGTTCAAAGCCAGCCAGGGTAAGAAAGTTCATGAGACTCCCTCCCCCGCCCCGCCCCCCCCCCCCCCCCCCCGCCCCTTCCGCCAAATAACCACCTCAAAAAAGCTGAAAATGGAAGTGTGGCTCAAATTGTAGGATGCCAGATTTGCGCAGAAAAAGCTAAAAGACAGTGCCTAGGCCCAGAGTTCAAGCTTCAGTACAGGTACACACACACCTACAAGATAGATGTAGAGAGACTATCCAATTCAGGTTAGCATTTAAAAAATTTACAGGTTGGAATGTGTCAACCTGTGTTAGTCTTCAACCCTTTAAAATCTAGCTTATTTTAGATTGTAGTTTAATCTACTAGCATGTTATCATTATATGTGTGTTAAAACACTTCTTATTTGGAATATAGATTTGTAGGAAATTGCACTGAAAGGTTGTATGTAGCCATCATTCAGTTTTCTCTGAAGGTAGCATCCTAACCACAGGACTATATGACATCAAATCCAGGAAATCATAGAGTTGTTCAGATTTGAAAATATTTTCTTTTAGTCTATAAGTTGCCTTCTCATCCTCTTCCTTCCTTCCTTCCTTCTTTCCTTCCTTCCTTCCTTCCTTCCTTCCAACTTCTGTGTTTCTTTTTGGTCTCTCAAGTGGTGGTATTATGTGTGTGTGCAAAATGTTAGTGGCGTACATTTGTGTCTTTAGATCGTTCAATCGGCTAGAATCTCCATAGCAGGAAAGAAAAGCTGATTTTGCCTTGGTTTTAGGTTAGATTTCACGTATTACCACAATAGAGTGGTCAAAGAACAGCAATAGCTTGGGGTTGGGATGTCTATCTCAAGATATTGAATATTAAGTGATGTTCCTCTGTTCTTGTAACCCTGCAAGGAGGGAGCTTTTAGAAAGGGTTGACTTTTGTGTACCTGCTCCTGGTGACAGGGAGGCTTGGTTATCTATACCCTGACTTCTGATAGCCATGCCACTAGTGTGAGCAGTGGGGGCTATAACGTGACTCTAAGACAGTGTGATTGGCTTACCTAACAGAAACATTGACAAGCAAGAGGGCTCCAAACACCAATGCCAATAGGAATGTATTAAATATGAAGTAATTCAGGGTACTTGAGTCTTCCCTGTTCCTCTTGGATGTCAGAATTTGTCTGTACTCATTTACAGGTATAGCTCGTGTTAGAGGCTATCATAATTTGAAAGAATTTATTTTCTTCAGATCTGATTGCCCAAACCTGGGTGCCAGTGGCTCACGCCTGTAATGCTAACTACTCAGGAGGCTGAGATCTGAGGATCAAGGTTCCAAGCCAGCCCAGGCAGGAAAGTCCATGAGACCCTTATTGCCAATAAACTACTCAGAAAACAAAACAAAACTCAGAAGTGGTATTCTGTGGATCAAGTGGTAGAATGCTAGCTTTAGGTAAAAAGAAGGCCTTGAATTCAAGCCTCAGGATTGGCCAAAAAAAAAAAAAAAAAAAAGATAGACCAAAATAATCAACTTTGACTTTAGTTTACTAACACTTTCTCTTTCAGTTTTTTCCTTTACCCATCTTGGTATCCTGCCTGACTTTGGCCCATAGCAGAGAAGAAAAGCTGATTTTGTCTTGGCTTTAATGCTGTCTTCTCAGTTTTGATTTTGGTTTCCTGGCCTTAGCTTGGACCTATAGCCAAAACAGCAGGATTGTCTCATTTTCTCTCATTTTTCCAGAGCCATCTGGCTAATTTCTGACCTTGAGAAATGTTAGTGTCATTCTCCTACCTTTTACTCCAAGAATAAGTAATCTTTTTTTTTTTTTTTTTTTGCTGAAGATATTCAGAACACTGAGTTGATTTCTTCCCCCTGCTGAGCCCTCACAGGTAGTTAATAATACTTTATGTCCCTGTAATTGATTCTACTTCCACAGGGGCTATGCAAAGTGTTTTTCTTTCCCAAGACCCTACTTACCCTTACATCTCTGCAGAATTCTTGTTGCTTATTTTCTTAATAAAGTAAAAGCTTTCAGATAGGAATTCATTCCATTTTCTTTTTTTTTTAAATACTTATTTCTGTATATCCTTACTGTCTCCACTTAGATTCCTCTTGTTTCAAATAACTTGCAAAGGTCTTTCCATTTCTGAAACACTCACCTGCTTGTGGTCTTAATCATATACCTTCCCACTCTTGTGAGCTGCTGATTTATCATTTACACTGTTGCTTTCTTAAAACTTAAACTTGGTGACACCTTGCCACATGACAGTGCTCAGATTTTTCTGATCTTTAGAGTAGAACTACTCCTGGTACTGTTGGTAGGAGCTGTCTTGCACATTATAGGATGTTTAGCAGCAACTGTGGCCTCTACCCACTAGATGCCAGTAGCTAAATGCCCCTCAATGAACACAGTCACCCGTGTTTGAGAATGACTGTTTAGAAATCTTCGTGAACCAAAGAGTATTCATTCCCACCACTGCCAAGTTTGTGCTTCATTCACACTCTTCACCTCCACTGAATCCCCACTGAATCAGTCCTAAATCAGGCTTCTGACACTACTAATTACCCAAAATGCTTTCAGATACCTGAAGTGTGCTGACAGCCAAATACAGCGGCCATTTGGCACAGTGACTTCTGTTCATGGTATCTGCCTTATGCATTATTTTCAGGCACCTCCTATCTCCCTCACTGTCTTCCTTAAATCTGTTTTCTTCTGTGCTTCCCAAATGTGGGTTTGCCCCTTTCTGTAGGCTACCATCTTTCTTTTTCACATTTCTCGTTGCTTTTCCTGTCTGTTATGGTCCCTTCTATGTGGATAATCCCTAAATTCAGATTCTGCCACTCAGCTGAACTGCAGGCTTCCATATCTTTTTATCTTGATAATATCTAAGGCTCATTCAAACTCACTGTATCTCATCATATTCAAAATTAACCTCATCTCCTTCCACACTTTCTTTGATGCCCATGAATGAGATAACAGTCTTCTTTATCACTGGTTCTCTTAAGCATTTTTTTTTTTGTTGCAGAATATATCAATGAAAAGTTTTTATACCTATGATATTAAAATATGTGTTTATTAATAAATTTCATGCATGTACATCATGCATGAAATCTATAATGATGCAGGTAACATCATTATACAGTATAGACAATTAGTATTTTATGAAAATAAAGGTAGGTAAAATTAATAAAGTATCAGTAAAACAAAACCTATTTTTTCTTTTTTTGTGTTTAAATTTTTCTTTTTTTTTATTGTGAAAATACTATACAGAGGGGTTACAATTACATGGGCAAGATAATGAGTACATTTCTTATCAAGCATTGTAGCCTCCTCCTTTGTTTCCCCTTCCCATTGCTTCCCATCCTGCCCTTACTCCCCACCCAATTCTCCTCCCCCCATTTTTTCTTTAAGATAATTTTTTTTTTTTTTTAGTGGTATAGTGGATCAAACCTAGATCCTTCTTGGCAAGTAACTGCTCTGTCATCGAGTTTTGTCCCCTATTCTTGTTATTAACAATTTTATGTTCTTCATTAAAAATGTAGATAGCATACTTCATTTTAAAGTTTACATTGGCTTTTGATTTTAATGTTTTAGCTGAAAAAGAAGGCTTACGTTCAAACAGAATAAATGTATTTTTGGCTAGCCTTACAAAATCATAATCTTCTAATAGAATGGTGGTTATCTGGAGAGTTATTGTCTAATAGCTGCAGAGTGTGAGTTTGGGAAGATCATGGCTGATGGAATGATTGTGTAACAGTGCGTGTGCTTAACTGATTTGTGCTCAAAAAGTCAGTTAAGAAGATAAATTTTATATAAATTTTACTTCAGTTAATAATGTTAAGAAGTATTTAGTTGAGAACCATTCACATAGTAATCATAATAAAAGTTAATGTTATTAAATGTTTTTAGCACTATTACTACTAATTGTCTCTATGGGCCCATTCATGTTCTCAAACTGTCTGAATTTTGGCTCAGCAGTTGATTGATTACCTTACTTACTATATCTGACATGTTTGCCTACATATAGAAAGTACTGAATAGATTATTACTGGATAAATGTTTCATTTGCAGTAGCTGAAAACACTTTGTGTTGTTTTCATTCTTTTCTTTAGAGACATATCTGTAATAGTGGGCATGGCTCATGACTAAATATTTAATTTGTTTTAACTTGATACCCTAGGCATACTCTTGATACTTGTATTTTTGTTCATGATCAAAACTTAGAGATAATTCTATTAAGCACACATAACACACACATATAAATTATGCTCAAATATTTATATTGGCTGCTTAAAATATTTTGTTGTTTTAAAAAGTATGTCAAGTTGTATATCAAGCTTAAGGGATAGCTTTTTCCCCCCCATTTCTTGCTTTAAAAATATTCCAAGTTGTATCAAGCTTAAGGGATAGCTTTCCCCCCCATTATTTAGATAATACTTGATTAGTTTCTGTAATCAAATCCCTGTAAATAAGACCTTACATACTTAATATAGTGAATTTACCCCTGTACAAATGAGAAAAATTAAATTGAACATTTCTAGATCAATATGGCTATTAATTTCTGTACAATACCAACTCAACATGGTAAACTGAGGTACTTTTTCCAAAGTTGACAGCACACCTAAAATTTCCAAAATTTCAAATTATATATATATATATATATATATATATATATGTATTTATATTTATAATAAAAGACCAGTGGTAGCAGTATGTTATGCATCAATAGCAGCAACAGCTTTTCCAGGTCTTGCAGTCACCTGGACAAAATTAGAGACATCCAGCACATGCGATTAATAAAAAGAAAAAAAAGGTTAAGGAAAAAAAAACACCAGAAAAATGAGAAGTTCTGTTACTGTTGTAGTATCTAATGCCATTTTTTAAAAATTAGCTTCTCAATCATTACCTGAAAAGAAAACATTCTTGAATAATGTCATTAAGAGCAGCTCTGATAAAGCACAGCCACTACAATGTATCATAAAGCAGGTACAAGGTATTTTACATTCACAGAGGTGATAGAGTGCTATCCTACATCTATAATACTAGGCATTGCTTTTCAAAATGGCTTTAGTGTATTTTGAGAAAGTGTGATTGAGAAATTAATGTTTACAAGTGATATGAAAAATATGTACTCAGGACTAAGAAAGGGACCATGTTCTCAGTCTTTCTCGGTTCAAACCTTGCCTTTGATCTTTCCATCTGACAAGTGCAGTGTCTCCTCTGACACGGATTCGCAGAGCCCATCTTCTCCATTTTACATTGGCTACCAGTGTTTTTCATGCAGTTGTAATGCAGTTGTCTACTCAGCAGTCTACTTTCCAGCAAAATGTAGTCACAACTCCCACATCTCTCCCCGCTTCCTCCTACTTCCCCTCTTCCCCATGAATCAGCAGATATGGATGATGTCATCTTTTAATTTGGCAGACACCCTGGTATTAAATGTCACCCTGCCAGAAATCAAGTGTAACAAGCCTGCTTCTGCAAGTTTTGCTCTTATTTATATCAGTGGAATGTTTCACTAAACAAAAGATTTGGAATCATGGTAATTTGACTAAAAGGGGCAGGGGTTTGTGATAGTGTGGCTCAAAAGGTAGAACATCTGCCTAGCAAGTACAAGGCCATGAGTTCAAACCCCAGTATTTAAAAAAGAAGCCAAGTGAAACCAAATCAGCTTAGGGATTATTGGATCTGGGGTCTTTTGCAACTTCATGATTGAGGCAATGATTTTTGAACCATATTGTGGTAATTTTCAAAATACCAATAGTTGGTCAAAATGTTATTTGAATATTAATGGTTTAAGTTTTCTCTCAAAAGAATGGTAGTTGAACACCCTTAATAATCTAGGCTCTATCCTAAAAAGAAAAAAAAAAAACTAGTATATTTAAGATTTTTTTTCCTAACAAGACATGTATGAAATGACAAAATATTGGCATGTAAAACCTTAGTAAATGGGACAGGGACTAAGCCTCTGTGGTAGAATGCATATAGCATGCATGAAGCCCTGGCATATAGCATGCATGAAACCCTGGGCTCAACCTGCAACATAGAAGAGAATCAAAAAGACTTTTAGAAACTGTGTTTGCCTTTTTACTGTAAAAATTATAAAACATATTAAAACTATATTCATTATATATTTTAATATTCCTATATTTATATCATTTGAGAGATATATGAAATTCATAATATATACAGTATTTATTAACTCTATAACCCTGTATGTAACTTGTTGTAGTTGAGAAGGAGTACCGCCTATGGGTCTTAGAGACAATCTGTATTCCTATCCCATGTCCTGCTCCTTGGCATGAGGATGAGCCGGGTCCACAGGTCAGAGAAACACTAGCAGCAATTCCTTCAAAGGAAGCCAGACAGCTTTGAGCTAATGTAATAGATTTTAAGGGCAAAATTACATGTAGATCATATTTTTGTTTCACGTAATCCCACTGCTTTCATGGCATTTCCCTATGGAGGTCTTAGAAGCATCTTTTAACTGTTTACCTTTTCTTCAAAATCACTCTTTTGATCTACTTGTCTGCTAAGCCTATGCCTCCAGCTGCTCTTGTCCGTATATTATCGCACCTTACTCTGTCAGTTGCTCCAGCCACCAGAGTCATTTTTGATCTCACTATCCATTCATCTCCAAAAGTATATCACAAGCCCATCTTCATTTCTTTCCATCTCCATAGTCAACATGTTCCCATTTCTTGCTCCTCATCCATGCTTTTTAGAACACAAATCTGATCCCATATCTACCCTGCTTATTAATCACTTTCCACTGCAGTTAGAAAAAAAATACATGCAACTCAAATCCTCTAAGCTGTCTGTCTCCTGCTTCCAACTACCATCCTCCTCCCCATTACCCACCCATTGCAAACTCTACTACCACTTGCTTTAAATTTTAGCTTAACACAACGTTCTTCTGACATTTAATAGTTTTTTTTTAATCTTTCTTTCCTAGTAGATCATATGTCTGTGAGATCAAGGGAAGATCTGTTTGATGTATCACCATATCCTCAGTTGCTAGCACTGTATCTGTCACAATATTAGGGACTCAGTATGTATTTGCATGAATAGGTAAAGGAATGCCTTTGATAAAGAGAGAATAAAAGAACTGCATTTCTAATGTTTATTCCTTTCTTGAAGTTTGTAAAGTAGTAGATAGCTTTCTTTACTAAAAGGGTTAAATAAAGCTGCTACCATATGCTTGTTATTTATTAATTTGTTTGTTTGTTTGTTTATTGTGGCTAGTACTCAGGCTTGAAGCTTTGATTTCACTTTTTCCTCTTAAGGTTGGTCCTCAACCACCTGAGCCACACCTCCACTTCCAGCTCTTTGCTTCTTAATTAGAGATAAAAGTCACACAGACTTTGCTGCCTGGGCTGGCTTTGAACCAAAATTCTCAGATCTCAGCCTCCAGAGTAACCAGGATTATAGGCCTGAGCCACCAGCATCCAATTCCATATGCTTTTATAACTATGATTCCAAACATTCTGGCATTTGCCATTCAGAGGGAGACTGCTTATTTCATGGTTTCTGACACTTGGTTGACAATTTAATTTTAAATCACCACAGAGACTTGCCTCAAATGGAAAAAAGAACTTATCTAGGTTTCTAAAAATATATGAGCCTTACTGTACTGTGTAAAATAGAAAAACTAATTTGGTGCTTTGGGAGTAAAAAAAAAAAAAACACCTTTCTTTTCCTCCACATATATTATTTCTCCCCAACAATGTGTTAAGTTACAGATGTTACATTATCACTGTAATGAAAAAATTTGATTGGATGGTGGGTAAAACTGTAGCAGCTGTATTAAAACGTGCTTTTGCCGTGTTTGCTCTGTCTCAGGAGTGATAGGGATGCAAATGTGAAAATTCGCAATGGATCAGATTACAGTAACATCTTTTGTAATAATTTTTCAGAGTTTAAGCACAGGTTCCGTTGCTACTAGGTTCCCAGTGCTTGAAAGTAGTTTAGAGGATGCTAGTCTCCCAGCTCCACTTGGATATGCTAACTGATTGTTTCAGATGTTTTCTCTTGATATACTAAGTGTTCCTAGAACATGATCTTGCTGTTTCCTCCTTAATTAAAAAGAAATGACCACAACATATTGCTATAGTTTGGATCTGGCATTGCTGAAGGCCTGTGTGTTAATGGCTTGGTCCTCAACTTGGTACTATTGAAAAGTGGTCAAACCTAAAGTAGGTGGGTCCCAGTGGGAGGAAATTATTCCATTGGGGCATGTCCTAAAGAAGATATAGGGACCTAGATACTTGCTTTCTCTTTTCACTTCCTGTCTGCCAGGAGACAGAGAGTCATCCTCGACCATGCATTTCCACCATGATCTGTACCACGACAGACTGAAACCTGGGTAACTGGAAACCAAAATAAAAATTTTCCCCTTAGAAGTCGATTATTTCTGTTATTTTGTTGGAAAGCCAGAAAGTACACACTGCAGCCTTTTCAAATTCCATTTTTGATGACTTGAAAATGTAGTTACAGAGTGCATATAATTGAATTCTTTCGTTTTGCTCAAGGCTTCTCAGCTTGGGAACCTACTCCAGAAGAATGCTGTTTTCATTGTGTAGTGGGATGGGACATAAAAAACAATCCTCACATGCCCTTCATGAGAGGAGGCTAGTGCTTATTCCAAATCAATGTGTGTTTAAATGTGTTGGGGCAAAGATATGTGTTACACCAGGTGTGGAGTGTGCCACAGATTGAACAAATACTACCACTAGTGGGAAATAGGGGCCATCCATATGGACAATTTCATACTAATCTGATAATTTATACATAGGGCTTTTCTGCCTTCCAAGCACATCTACAGACACAGTCATTTGATCCTTACAACATCCTTATGGAATAGGGATGAGAGGTGGAGGACTGGTATTACGACACCTCATTTGCTAGTGGGAGAACTAAGCTTCACAGGAGTTATGTTTCTTTAAAAGTCTATAATTGACAGGTGATGAGATTGGCATGCAAATCAGTGTCTTAAACCTTAAGCTCCTAGACCTGAACATCATGTACACTGTATAGATTCGTATGTCTCTGGGGTGTTGGCCCAAGGCATCTCACACATAAGCCCCTGCACTCCCTGCTCTCATAGTTTTAGAAAAGGTCCTGAAAGTTGGCCTTGTATCTCCATCCAGACCCTGGCCTCTTCCTCCTCAGTCTATCAATTAAATCTTCTTCTCAATATTCCTAAAGCCTTGACATCACTGACTCTCTCCTGTTTCCTTTTCATGTTACTGGGTTTTATTTTCCCCTAAGTCCTTTCCTCTCCCCACTGTAAGGGTGTACACTATTTCTCCTTTGTAAATGCTGAACATTGCTTATTAGCAACATCACTGGGGGCATTGAAATTCCCATTTTTGGCCCTCATTCTATTCTATACAGTATCTGCTTTCTCATGTGTCTCCTCTTGTGGTTTTTGGGCACTTTCCGTTTGGCTAGAAGTGCCTTTCCTCCATTCCCAGTCCTTCGGTACTGATTCTCTCCAACTTGTTCCATCATGAGGCATAAGAACTGACATCACTTTAGTTCACTGGCACCTCTACCTTAAAAAGGTGACTACTCTCAAGGTCTTCTGTTCCCACTTTCTCATGAGTGAAAACTCCAGTTTATCCCACTAGGCCCCAAATGAAGCTGAACTTCTCTCCATCTATTAATAGAGGCATTCTCAGTTTTACAAAGTAAAAGCTTTCATGTCTTCTTTATTTGAGGTCATCTGGAAACCTTGATGCTTTTATCTTAGAATTATTTATTGTGGCCTTCTAATTAGTTTTCCTTCCCATCATGCCCCATTCTAGGGAAAGTCTCCATTCCACTTCTATTGTTACCTTCCTCATAATTTAGTTTGATTCTATCACTCACCTGATCAGAGCTGATAAGATCCTTTGTTGGGGGAGGGAACCACTCCCTTTATAATCACTGGCGATGGTGTCCTGCATGCAGTAGATGCTCCAAAATTCAAGTTTGCTCACTACTTGTAGGAATTGTCAGCTTCTAAACTGTGCTTCATAGGTTGTTCAGGATTTTGTCAGTTTGGAATACTTTTGGAAATCAAAGTCCTCTCCATATCCCATTTCCAAGGATCCCCCACTCTTTGTACCCACTGGTATAATTACTTACGTGTAAGTAATTTGAAGTTTGTAGTAGTCTACTAATCTCTAATAATGATAAGTAGCTTGGGTCTTGTGATTGATATCTGCCCTCGTACTTATTTTATGAGGCTTTGAGGAAAACACATAGAGGTTTGGACCTATGAAGTGGCAGTGGTGCTCCAAGATTCTACCTGAAAAATCAAAAAAAAAAAAAAAAAAGAAGTTGAATTCTTTCTGCACTTAGATAAGAAAACTTAAGACTTAGAAAGTCTAAATATTTTAGCCAAGTTTTTACAGACAAACAGTACCAGGCCAAAAGGAGACATTATGAAAGAGAGAGAGAGAGAGAGAGAGAGAGAGAGAGAGAGAGAGAGTGGTGTACACAGATGGATATCTCATTATGGAGCATTTTGTAGCATAGTAATAGCATTTTGCTAACATAGTGGTAATTTTTTTTTTTTTTGGTTGGTCGTTGGACTTGAACTCTGGGCATGTGCGCTGTCCCTGAGCTCTTCAGCTCAAGGCAAGTGCTCTACCACTTGAGACACAGCACTACTTCCAGTTTTCTGGTGGTTAATTGGAGATAAGTGCCTCATGGACTTTCCTTGCCTAGGCTGGTGTTGAACTGCAGTCCTCAGATCTCAGCCTTCTGAGCAGCTAGGATTACAGGCATGAGCCACTGGTGCCCAGCTTTTGGTAACTTTTAAGAGTACTGTTGGAAAATGTTAATTGTGCTATGTTGGTACCACACACTTTAAGTTTGTGCGACTTTATTTTTCTGCTATGTAATGAATTTTTGGCATGGTGTTTTTTTGGGGGGTCTGGTTGTAGGGCCTGAACTCTGGGCCTTGGCACTATCCCTCAGCTCTTCAGCTCAATGCTAGTGCTCTACCACTTGAGCCACAGCACCACTTCTGGCGTTTTTCTTTTTGCTTATGTGGTGCTGAGGAATTGAACCCAGGGCCTCATGCATGCAAGGCATGTATGTTTTCAGTCTGCTTTTATAACATGCTGATAAAATGTGAACCTTCTTTAAATAGATCATCTTTGGCATTTACATTTATTCTTTTACATGTATGTACCATGTTTACCTAATCAGTCTCCTACTGTTGATCTAGTCATTTTATGTCATTTTCATGATTATGTAGTGAATATTATGTGGTGTATGTTCCTGCAAATGTATCTTTATAAATACTTAGGAAAGGAAATGACTGATCTTTTTCTTTTAAAATTATTATTTATCTTTTTAAAATAAAGTGTATAGAGCCCCTTTCAAGTCTGTTTGCTTTCATTTTCCAACGTTGTCTTGAGTTTGTGTTTAAAGCACTCAAATTCAAAGTACACAGGCAGTTTTTTTGGGGGGCTCACTTTTGCACCAGACTTCTATTTTTTCATAACCTTGATACTTCTCTGTATGTTATTGATGCCTTTTATTCAACCTATAGGTAAATCTTTGGTATAAAACTCCTAGGCTGGGAAGGTGGCTCAGTGATAGAGCACTTGCCTTGCATGCATGAGGCCCTGGGCTCGATTCCTCAGCACCACATAAGCAAAAAAGAAGAAAGCTGGAAGTGGCGCTGTGGCTCAAACGGTAGAGTGCTACCCTTGAGCTGAAGAGCTGAGGGGCAGCGCCCAGGCCCAGAGTTCAGGCCCCATGACCGGACCCCCCCCCAAAAAAAAAAAAAACTCCTAACTGGATGTTTTGTTATTTAGAAGCTCACATCATCATACTTAAACCTTAAGGTTCCTCCTTTCAGCCAGAGTTGTGAGCTATACAACCAAGTCATCTAAATGCCTTACTGAATGTCTTTGTTTACTAAGATCACTAGTAGGCATTCAATACTTCAGGTGTCCTAATACTTTGTTGAGATTCTTCTGTATCAGGAATTATGCATACATTTATTTTTATTTTTACTTTTATTTACACTTTTACTATTATTTACTTTTACTTTTTATTTTAGCATAGCAGTATAGGTTCTAGTATAATAGACATCTTACAGATGATAACACTTTTGGACTGACCTCTTCAGAGAAGCTAGCAAATCTGATTGTGCTCTTAACAACTATACTGTGTAGTTTCCAAGAATAACTTATGGTCCTTCATCCCATAGTATCTTCGTTAGGATTGTTTTACCTTGGTAAATGGTAGTTCTCCAGGAGCTTCAGAAAACTGGAAGACACCCTTGCTACTTTTACTCTCTCATTTGTCCATATTGCATTCTGGTTATACCTCAAAATATTGTAGATAATGTCACATTTCTCCCAACTGACTAAGCCACTCCGAGGCTGGCCACTCCATCTCCTGCCTCAGCAACTCCTATTTTGTGTTTCTGCTTTTGCTTTTTGGATCTAGTTTTCATAAATCGCCTTTAAAAATGCAGGTTTTATTGCTTCAGTTCCCTGTTAAAAATCTTAATGACTGCCCATTGTATCCACAATGAAAAAAAGATGCCTCCTTTGCCTTGGAAGTTCTGCTAGCTGTCTTCCTAGCCTGACTCTATAGGTTTACTAGGCCACACTTAGGGCTTCTCTTCATCCTGTTCATTCTTCCAGGAATACTCCTAACTCCCCCTCTTCACCTGAGTAACTCCTACTTCTGGAGTCGTTATAAATATCATTTTCACAGAGCAGAATAAATAAAGTATAAGTAAGGACTTTCTTTATATTATATTCACAGACTCTTGTTATTCGCCTTTATAACATTGAACATGGTTTATAGGCTTAGATTCATTGGTGGTATTTTTTTAATCTTATGTCTGCCACTCTCTAATCTATCATTGCCTTTAGAAGGCCGGGCCATGTCTGACGTGTTCATCCTTGAACCTTAACTCCAAGCACTTGGTAAACATTTATTAAATATTTGATAAAACAAGAAATAAAATATAAACATATTGAACTCTAGTTGCACCCAGATGTGAGATGAGCTGGAATGCCCCTTCCTTCCTTCTGCTCTTCCTCCCTTCCTTCCTTCCCCTCTTCCTCCTTTCTTCCCTTCCCCCCTTCTTCCCTTCCAAGAAAGTGGGTATATATTTGATTCTCTGTCTTTTCATAACAAGCCCTTCAGTGGTGGAGCCCACTGTTAGCTCAACAATAGAAGTGGTAGACTTAGAAAGTAAAAGGAATAAGAATGCAGACTGAAGGAGTAAGAATCAGAAGAGGAGGTTGGGCATGAGAATGTGTGCCTGTAATACCAGCTTCTCAGAAGAGTTCAGCTCCTTGGGAGGCAGAAATAGGAGAGGAATATGGTCTATGACCAGCTTGGGCAAAAATAAGCTAAAAGCAAAATGAATTTTAAAAAATGAGAAGACTCGGTAGTAGAATGCTTGACTAGCAACTATGAAGCCCGCCCTGAGTATAAGCCTCAGAACCACCACCACAAAAATAAACAAACGAATAAATAAATAAGAATCAAAGAGGATAGAAAGAGCCAAGTCTCCTACTAGAAGAACCTTTATGATCCCCAGTAGGAGTTGAAAAATTGAATTCGATTCAGTTCTTAAAGTTTTTATTTGATAAGCCATTTACTCTGTCAGTATTTTCAACTCAGCAACAGTTACTATATTATCTTTTTCTTCTTGCTTCTTTCAACTGGTGTAATCTTTGTGCTTAGTTCCTTGTGGTATGAAATGTCTTTAACTATGAGCGTGCTATTTCTGTTTGCAAGGGCTTTCCATGGGAGCAAAAAGGAACTTGCAAGGGATCCTTTATGCCTGGTTACTATAAAGGAGGCAGATTTACCAAGAGCCTCTCTGAAAGTATTGCCTGTTACTCTGGCCATCTAAGTTATCTTCTAAGGCACCTGTTGGAGAACTTTTCGAGTATTGGCAGTGATTTCAGGTTTGAAGGTAGTTCTTTCTGATCAAAACCTCTTTCTGCCTAAAGCAGGCCGCTGGAGATTGGTTGGTTTAAATTCTCAGCTCCTGCAACCATGATGGTTCCCTCACAGGCACTGGCATCAAATGAAGACAATTTCCTTATTGCCTCTCTACTGCACTTCCTTTGTCAGACTACCAACAGTAGTGTTGGCAGCCATCCTGTGTGTGTGCTTGTCAATGTGTAATTTTGCCTTTTCAAAGACTGGACTCCTCCCAGAAAGAAATTTTATTGATCATGTTTTTATTATTTATCCATCATATTGATCATGTATTTTTGAAATCTTACTATCTGTTAGTAAAGAACAGTGTGTTTTTCAAACTACATTTGTACTTAGGAGACTATTAAAAATACAATCTGAGTACTTAGAGAGCGCGTGGGCCAAATAGAAGGCTGCTAGTTCTTGAATTGAAAGTTACCATCCATCGGTTCAGTGGTTAGATGCTGCAGAGGTTTTCTTCAGTTCTTACCAATTTTTCTGCCCTCACTTTGGTATCTTTAGTATGTCTTAGGCATGACATCAATGCCCAAGTTTAAATGATGTTGGGAACAAAATGGATAAAATGAAGTAATAACGAGGAATGAGTCATTCAAAAATCTGGTTTTCATTCAAACTTCTTTTTCTAGCACAAGCCCTCAGTTCTCTTGTTTTTACTTTATGGATGGTAGAAGCTTACAATTTAAAATGACCTTGAAAGAAATCGTTTGGTCCAAAGTTCTGGGAGTCCATTCATATCTTGGTGTTCATGTCATGATGTGGCCCTGATGTCTGTGATTTTTGTGCCATGCGAAGGGGGAAAATCAGACTGTGGGATAAATGGTTTAGATGCTCTGCACCTCTTGAGCATTTTCTCTCTCTACTTGGGAGCCTATATGGGCAGGAATGTGTGTTTGATGGCTCACAGGCGAGCTTTTGATGGCAGGAAAGCTATACAATTCTGTAATATATTGGAGGAAGAGAAGAAGAGGTGCTATTTCAAGAAAGCACATTTGGATGGGACATGGCAGACTTAGGAAAAATATAGCTTAGTGTACATAGCTTTGGTGCTTGTAGAATTAGATTGTAAAAGTTCATAAACAGGATGACAGCTGGAGTGAAGGATTTAGCTGCAAGCTTTAGTTTTTCTTGAGGTACCCTGCCCTTTCACTATAGTGTAGTAAAATCACTACCTCAACAAAGGAGCAAGAAGTGGGCAATTTCAAACGTATTTCTGTTTGGTAATTTAATAAATAATAGCTCAAATGACCTTCCTCAGGCAATTCCTCTGAAACCCAACAGTTGGTAGGTTGAGCCTGTGCCACTTAGGGAAGGCATGTCAAATAAATCAGATGGGTTTCTGAAGCTCTAAGAGTAGAATACACCAAGTCATTTCATAGCAGAGCTAAAAAGCTGTAGCCCAGAGCTGAGATAAAAGGAACTTTCTCTCCAAAACTGGATCTTAAGAGCTATTAGAGCATTTCAAGTAAGCACATGGTACACAGGCCTATTATTTGATGATGACATTAATGCAAAAGTATTTATCCAATTGATCTTGTCAGTACAGTTTTGTGCCAGAATATTCTTATTGAAGACATTGCTCTGGCATACATTCTGACTTGTAACTTGGGCCAATATCATACCAGGCCAACCTAGTGGTTTCCTTCTCCCTCAACCCATGAGGAGCAAGCTCAAGGTCAAAGCAGCATTACACATGCAACTTACATTCATTCCCTCCTCTCCCCTCTCTTTTCCTCTTCTCACTCTCCCCTTCTTTCTCCTCCCTTCCTTCTCTTCCTCTTCCTTTTTTCCTCCCTTTCCTCCTCTTCCTCCTCCTCCTCCTCCTCCGCCTCCTCCATCTTTTCTCTTCCTCCTCCATCTTAATAATTGTGTATTTTGGTAATTGTACCTGACTGAGGGTTATTCTAAAGGGAAATTTTTTTAATGTAAAATAAAGGAATGACTCAACATGCTCATTTCTAGCCAAGCTTCCTTCAGTTGAATATATGTATACCTTGACATTGGCCAAATGGCCAAATGTCTAGCTTTCTCATTTCTGTGTCTAATGAGATCCATTAAGAATTTTATGTCTCATCCCTAATATGATTTTATATAAACTCATGAACATTATTTTGGCTGGTCATGCTCCAATGTGCTTTATGATAGTTGATTCTCAATTATGAACATGCACTTTGTCCAGTTCACTTAAAATCCTAAACCACCTTTCTACTAGAATGCACTTTTAAGCATCTTCTCTTGGACTTGAATTTGGTGTATGTACAAACAAGAGTATAAACTTGGCTAAAAGTCTAAGTTTTTGCACTATTAGGAAGTCACACCAGATGAGCCACATAATATACTTTGTAATTGTATGTAAATATAATTTGTGTTATCCTTACTTCTGATATAGAAGATCTGTTACTATGTTTTCCAGCAGGAGTTACTGACAGATGAAGAGAATATGCTTTGTGTGTCTGAAAAAAATATATTAATGATCTCTTTAAACATAGAATGTAGTCCCTGGGTAATTAAAAAACCTTATTATGAATTTGCTGTTGCTTCAGAGTTTAGAATTTACTTTTATATCATTGTTTCCCTTGATACTAAGCAGCTTGCTAGCGTTGTTTTGAACGAAGTATGCAGAAAGGTAGTGATTTGCCTAGGGAATTGATAAGTATTAAGTGGTGAAGAGGGGACTGAGATTTTGCCTTTCTTTTTCTTTCTTTTTTTTCAGCATTGGGGACTGTATCCCAGGAACTTGTACATGTTAAACAAACACTATATCATTGGCTACATCCCTAGTCCTTTAGTCTTTTAAAAAGAACTTCCATGGTGGAAAACTTCAAACATGCCCAAAAGAATGGAATAATATAGTGAGTCCCAGCTACCTAACACTTGCTACCATAATTATCAGTACTCTGCCATCCTTATATCATGTGACTGTTCACCAGTTCTCACCACATGATGATAACCATGCCTAATTTTTAGGGATTTTTTGTTGTTTTGTTTTTGTTGCTGGTCTTACACAATTACTGTTCTGCTTCCTTTCTCTTAGGACTATCTCTTTGCTTGTTCATAAACTTCATATGAATGGTGTATATTCCTTTGTATGTGGCTTTTTTTGTTCAGCATCATGTCTATGAGGTTCTGGTTTGTGGCTGTTGTCTGAAGTTACATCCCCATCTCATAGTTACAGTAAGACAATGCCTTTCATGGGTCGTCTCATCCTTGCTTGAGCTCACATAGAGAGATCAACATTATTCTGTTCAGTGGCAGCTGACTTTGCTGGGAAAGTTCTTGGCTAGAAGAAATGTCATACCATGAAATGAGCTGAGTCAGAGGCTTGGAAGGGGGTCATCAACACTCTCATGTCCCTAATGATTTCCCCTAATGTACCTGTCTACATGCTTTTGGAGTTGTCTTGGTTAAATTCCCTTGGAGATTATGCCAGTTTTTTTAAGGTCAAATACTGATCATTGTAAGATCCAGAAAGCCATTTACCTGTCTCCTTGTTTTTAATGGGATTACTTAATGGTTCAATTTTGCTAATTAAGCAGAAGAGAAATGATCAAATAATGGTTAAATTACTGTATCCAGAGCTTGCATTTAATTTAATTTAATTTAATTTAAAATAAATCAGTAAGGATTCAACAGTAGAATTAGATCCAAATGTGTTTTTCTTCTGTAGGGAATTTTGTTTGGATTCTTTAACTTAATTATCCCTCTTTTTAGGTTGGAGAAGGCAGAATAATCATTACTTTTAGTTTTAAAGGGAGAAATATTTAAGAGCTTATAGAGAAAATAGTCATAAACAGAGCAGTGAACCCAAAGATAAACTGATTTATAGATGCCTCTAGCTCCTTTGACAGGCAGCATTTCTTTTCCAAGGAGAGTTATACATTCACATTCTTATAATTTTTTTTAACTAATTGGAAAGAAAAGTCCAAAAGGTAAAATTAACTTTTTTTCCCTTTGCTGTTCCCATTGAATGTTCTGGTTCTTTATAGGAAACTTCTGGATGGTGTGTTTGGTTTCTGGAAATCCTACTAACAACTGCTGATCAGTGCCAAGCTTGTTAAGAGATGCAAAATAGGAATGTGCTAGCTATAGTGTTCATCTTTAGTTTTCAGTTGAAATATTTCTATGAAAACTGTTGTGTATCAAGGTTTTGATTACCTACAGGTGTGGTTTACAATTGAAAGTCAAGAGAAATGTTTGATTCTTTTCTTTATTTACCAATTTCAAAATACATTGAGTGGCCTCCTATATAGTTGATCATTTTTTTTAAAGATCATAAAAAATTGTGGATTTAAATAATCTAGGGGGGCTGGGAAGTGGCTACGAGTGGTAGAGCGCTTGCCTTGCATGCATGAGGCCCTGGACTCAGCATTCCTTAGCACCACATAAGCAGAAAAATCCGGGAGTGGCACTGTGGCTCAAGTGATAGAGTGCTAGCCTTGAGCTGAATAGCTGAGGGACAGCGCCCAGGCCCAGAGTTCCGGTCCCATGACTGGCAAAAAAAAAAAAAAAAAATTATCAATACTGATAATTATCTAATGGTTCCATTTTTTACCTAGAGCAGCCTCTTATAATAGGCCGTCAAGCCATATACGTGTGTTTGTATTCATATGTCTGCTCAGCTGGGTAGGTGGCTCAGTGGTAGAGCACTTGCCTTGCATGCATGAGGCCCTGGGTTCGATTCCTCAGCACCACATAAGCAAAAAGAAAAAAGCCAGAAGTGGTGCTGTGGCTCAAGTGGTAGAGCACTAGCCTTGAGCTGAAGAGCTGAGGGACAGCGCCCAGGCCCAGAGTTCAGGCCCCAGGACCGGACCCCCTCACCCCCCCCAAAAAAAGAAGTGTATTCATATGTCTGTCTATCTAACATATTTGGTTCATTTTCTATCATATTCCTGCTACTATTTGATAGACAACTTGTTTTAATCTCATTGTACTTTTAGTTCTGAGATTTGAAATTGCCATTTCCTCAAGGAGGTCTGTTTCCTTTTGATGGAAAGGATATTTCAAGGAACAATTTGGCCACTGGGGGCAGGGGACAAGGGTTGAATTAAACTTGTTCCTAAGTCTTTTCAGAAGATAAAGTTAGGAATTTCACAGTTAAGCAGACTGCTTCATTAGTTCATTGTGATGCTTCCAGTTCAAACCGATTTTAAGGCATTTTAAAAATCTTAAACCTATCTTTTAACTTAAACTATCTTTACCTCTTTTCTTCTATATTCAAAATCCTGTTTCTTAGTGAAGCCAGTATAATTCTCTGCTCTTTGGATAGCTATGGAACGATTTCAGGTGAATGACTTGCTTATCTAGATGAAGTTTAAAAATGAGAAGAACTAATCTTTGGTGTTTGAATAGTGGTCTTTCAGAAGTTCTTCATTGGGATACTAGTGTTTTAATCTAGGTGATAGTTACATTGTTGGTTAAAAACTATCCTTTTTGCCTAAGACTTACCACCTTTTCTTATTACAGTTATATAACTCAGGTAAAGGGTCCATTTTCTTTTTGGACAGGGTTACCCCTTTCCTCACTCTCTCCCAGCTTTTTTCTCCCATCCCCACCCACATGGCCTATTTTTCTGCCCTGTTCTTTCACAGAAGCCATGTCTGGACATGTCTGAGTAGAGAAGATGTTGAACAAGGTGAAACTCAAATACTAATCACAGACTTCCACAGTGAAGAAGTATGCCTGGAGCAATGCTATGAAATAATTTATATGCAGATATTACTGAAGTTCAAATGGAGAATTGTGTACTGAGCAAATTTCAACTTTGACCTTTCTTCAACTGTTTTTTTTCTTACTATAGGCATTTTTTTAAGAGAAAGAGTTTTATTGCTCAGAATATTTACTCTGTGAATATAAAACATTTAATTGACTATGAGTCCCTGTGCCTATGGTGGTCCTAGGTTTATTTTATACTCAGGAGAGATCTGAGAGATCTTTGTTGTCATTTTATCTGATTTCTCCTGCTTCCAACTCTAATATTGCTGTTATTTTTTTAAGATGAGGCAATATGTAAGGCATTTTGAATTTGTGTTTTGTATTTAACAGGATGGGGGAAATAGGTGTTCTGCATCATTGATATCTTTGACAAAACCTTCTCTATTTATACAATTTGAGACACAGACCTGTTTTGTTTTACTTGCTTCATAGGAAATTCATATTAAATGCAGAGGTTAAAACTTTGTACTGTCAAAGTCTATGTGAAAGTTGGGGACACGTGTCTAAGTTCCATCTACTATCCAAAACCCCAGTAGCTTTAGGTACAATCCTTATCAGTAGCTTTAGGCACAATCTTTTGATGCTGTGATTCCAAACATATAAAGAAAATGGATGGAAAAATAGATTTTCATTAAAAAAATTTTAAACTGGGTTTTATTCCTTCTGGAATGAGAATTAATTCTATTATAGATATTTTGAGGAACAAAATGTGTTTAAATGATCTTGGACAAAAGTGCATATAGAATAGGCTGTTAGAGTGGAACGGAACTTTGGAATCATTTAACAACCTAGCATCCTTGGTTTATAAATAAAGAGAACAAGCCCCAGAGGTGGTAAATGACTTACACAATGTGTCACACTTTGAAGCAGCAGAGCAATGAAAACACAGACCTCTAACCCTCTCACTCACAGTAAATGTATTTGCCAGCTTTACTTGGATGCCAGTGACCTCCTCTCAATCTCTCTGACTGTGAACTTGTACTCAAGGACATGGCAGGCTCTGAAAATCCTTGATTTTCTTTCTTGGTTAGGATGCCTAAGGGCTTACAGAGATATTGCAGTGTAGATGTGTTTGTATATGCACATATGTGAGACAAAATGTTCTTGATCTTTTCTAAAATGTTGATAATTTGTGTGTGTATGTCTGTGTGTGCACATAATGTGATTAATTGGAGAGAAGAGACTCATAGACTTTACTTCCGGGGCTGGCTTTGAATGAGATCCTCAAATCTCAGCCTCCTGAGTAGGGAAGATTACAGGCATGAATCACTGTTTCCTGGCCCAAAATGATGATAAATTTTAACTTGATCCTTGAAGCTTCAACTATTTGTGCCTGTTTGGCCTGCAGTTTTGGTCACTCTCTGCCTATATTTCTAACAAAAGTTCTCAGAGAACTATTTAGTGTGGGGTTCCCTGCATTGTTACCTATAATCTGGCCATGATATGGGATGGACACTGTCCTCACCTGCTTGGTGAATGCCAGTTCCTGGGATCTTTCAGCCCTGGAAGTTAAGGAAATATAAAACCCATGAAAATGAAAAAAAGTAAACCAAGTTACTTGAATTACCTGAATTGAAGCATCATTTTCTCATATAAATATCCAAACTGATCATCATGACACTAATACTATTGGTTTATATGACATCATCTCCTTTAAAGCTACCTTTTTAGCGGTTCCTAAATGTTGATTCATTGACCATATTACTCCAAGCATTAGATCAGCAGTACCTTGCATGTCTCAGGAGTTCACCAATATGGCTAGGAACAGCTCCAGCTCTTGACAGAGAAATAGGGACTCATTGACTCTTTTGTCAATGTGATGGGACATGGCCAGTGATAATTACTTTCCAAACTTTATTACTTTGAACTATTTGGCGGATGTGCACTTTTTCCAACGTGAAAGATTTCTAACTTGGTAATAGCTGAGTTTTATCAGGTAGTTCTTGTTCTATGTGTGTATTTGGGGGCCTTCACAATAGTTGTGTAACTTCCGAGATATCCCAGGTCCTTCAATTAGGAATCAGTGATACAGACCTTAAACAGAATGAGAAAACTCAAAGAAAACTATTTGTGTGGCACAGTGATTTCTTAAATTTTATATTTTAAGTGTTTACTAATTATTTTTCCATTAAAATGCCCATGTATTTCTATAAAATTAATGAACATATCACCAAGAGTTTGCATGGGACAATTTTTATAGTCTTTTCAACTTCCAGTTCTAAGATAGAATTCTTGTCACTTAGCCATCCATATTTGAGGTCATTGTCTAGTCAATAGGTATATACCCAGTCCTTGGGTATAGGCTGTCCTTGACACGGACTGGGTTGGGATGCTTTCTTACTACAGGCCTAAATCTGGAAAGACTGGCACATTCTTAAGCCTTGCTGCTACTTTTCTTTCTCACTTTTTCCTTTTCCTCCTATCTTCTCCCCCTTCACTTTTTCTCTCCATCTTTACTTTGTTCTACAGATAATTTACTGAGAACCATGTAGTTTGAGAAGCTTAACATGAGTGTATAAGCTCTATGCAGAAATCTCTAATTGCAATCTATGATATATGCTAAAATAAAATGCTGATGTTCTCTCTCTAAGAGAGAGATCTGACCCAGCTTGCAAGATCAAAGGTCACTTCCTTGGGGAATTCACAGAGGGCAGAATGGGGATTAACTATATAATGAGTAAAGGAAAGGAAGTATGTTCCAAACACAGGAAACAGAATGAATGTGTTTAAGGAATTAAAAAGAAGAATGTAGTATGTGGGGTGAGACAAAAAAGGAGGCAGGGGTAAGACGTACCAAGTTTTTCAGGGGGCAGCGTTGTGAATACCTGGAGGACTACATTGAGACTAGTGAACTCTCATGGCCCCATAGATTTTTTTTCTGATTTTCATGGGGGTGATACGGGCTTAAAGCATACAGGCCTTTACTGACTATCCCAACCTGGAGCATGGCCTCAAGGACCATCCTGAAGACAACACCTTATGATTAACAGTGGACAGAAATCCCAAAGGGGCAGGCAGAGAAGCCCTGTGGCATCTAGGGAGCTCCCTTTGAGCATCAGTTGCAGAACCAAACAGAAACCATTTCTGTTTTCAGCACTCCTGTCTCAGAAGGCCCAGGTTGTGGTTGATTTCCTTGTTCTATCTACAAAGTGAGCTTGGATCTGTAAGGGACCAAGTGTTATTCAGTGGCTCACAGACTGGGGTCAGAAGGAACATAAACATGAACCTTAACACATGGGAAGAGGAAAGGAGGTCAGAGTACAGCCTTCATTGTCTTGTGACTCCAGAGAGTAACAGGTGGTTTCAGAAATCAGGTGACACCTGCCGTATGCAACCAGAATATAAGTGACACTAAAACAGTTCTCAGGTATTGCCTCTGTGTGTAAGAACAATTGTAGATGTTGTAAAATACATTTGATAGTGAAGCTCAGGCATTTCGATCTTTACTCAGTTAGTGGACCTTTGAAAAACCTTACTTAAAAATGGATCCTGGGAGATGGAGATGCATGGCGTGCTCCATCTTATTCTCCAGTATGTAAACCCTTCTAGGATATGAGCTTGGCTGCTTTTGTTTTTTTTTTCCCTACATTGTAAGCTAGAAAAGCAAGGCTTAGCATTTTCTCTCCAAAGACAAGCTATATATGCTCTTCTCTACTTCACATCTTTCCTATTTTTAAGCCTTACTATTGGATAAAATGGTTAATGAAAGAAATCTTGGCATAATGTAAGCTGCCTTCTGTACTCTATTACTTAATATAGTATTTGTAAGTATAAGTCATGTAATATCTTTGTATGTAATTTGTGTATCTGTAGGATTCATAGAGAGCAGACAAAAATGGTACCTTGGAGAAGACCATTGGCCAGGAAAAGTACTGAGACAAGATAGGTTAAGTAAACAAATTTGTGAGTGTTTGCTGTATACTATAGGACACTGTGCTGGGCATGTAAGGGTAAGAGGAGTTCAAAACATGCACTGTGATCTTTCTCTACCAGCATCCAAACTCCTCAAGGACAAGGATTGTGCAATATTCTCTCAGTGCTTAACATAGTGGTATGCATTGAGTACATGTTAGAAGAAAATAAGAAAAGGGAGGAAGAATGAAAGGAGAGAAGGGAGGGAAACGGGGGAAGAAAGAAGGGAAGGGAGGGAGATAGAGAGACAAGGAAGAAAGGAGGAAAGGAAGGGAGAGGGGGAGGGAGGGAAGGATGAAGGGAAGGAAGGAAGGAGGACCCAAGGTTAGGGAAACTGAAGGTTTTAAAGTAAATATAATGGTTTTAACTTGTTTCGATTGTCTAAAAGAAATAATTTAATGAAAACAAAGTACAACTTTATTTTTTACTATTTGTGTCAACACAGAGAACTAGCTCCAGATGAAGATCTAAGATATTTCTAAGACAGTGGAAGGTTCTCTTGTGCCCCTCCTAGCTGAAATTCCCCAACAGAAACAGCTGTTCTGTTGGCTGTCAGCACTCATTCATTTTTAGAACTTTACATAATTATACAACAGTCTCTTGATATTGAGAGGCATACACAGTACAGCTTGTGTTACCCATATTAGTCGTTCACTCTTTTTCAGTTTTCTGGTATTAAATAATCCATAATTTTTACAATACTCTGTTCATTCCTTTTTAATAAGTATACTTATTAGACCTCATACATAGGTCCATAAGGTCTCATAGGACTATGAGATAAATCCATACCTTGATTAGTATACTGGCTCAGAGACAGCAACAAACGGACATCTCTGTCCACTTTTTGTCCTCTATCATCTTGAAGTTTGCATTCATCTCAGTTCTTCTCATCTATGTCCTAGTGGCCTCCGGTCTCCAGCTCATGCTTTCACTGAGGAAATCCTTTTTGAACTGACCCTTACTGCTTCTTGTGGCTCTTGTTCATTATGTGTCACTGTCCCATGGGACCACCATCATATGACATCCATCCTTGACCATAATCTCTAAAGCAATGTGAACTAGGTTTTATTAGCTTAAATCTCCATTTTTCACTTGAAGGAATGGAAGGATCCTATGAAGCCTTGGACCTAATAGCTGGAAAGCTTCAATAATGGGATTTGAACCATAGCTGTTTACCTCCAGGGTTCAGGAACTCAATCTATAGTACTGCAGATTTCTACTTAGGCTCAAGAAAGGCTTACAATTTCCAGAAAGTCACTGTTACGTGATAACATAGGCTGCCTTGTTTGCCCCATCCTACTTTTCTCAGAAGCTTATGATATCAAATTTCTAGAAGAACAACCTTGAACTATGAATAGCATTGTTCACTGTCTCAGCATCATAACATTTATTCCACTTTTATGGCCAGTATTTCACATTTAAATTCAGGAACCTTTATTTGTAGAAATGATGATATGCCTGATTTGCTTTTACTTTTTTTGCTAATCTAATAAGCAAATAAGTCAGACATTGAGGATGCCAAATGGAAATCTAGATGCAGAGAGAAACAGTAAGCCTAAGAAATGGGGAAGTTTGCAATAATTCTGCCTAATAACCTAGAAGGTAAACTGGAAGAGGAATTTGGCCAGGACTTTTCAATGAAGAAATATATGACAGCTGACACAGATTATATAAATTTTATATTTCTTAGGGTTCTCTTGTATAATTTGTAGAGTTTATGGTGGTACAACTAGCATTGTTAGCCTGATTTTCAACTTTTTAATATAACTTTGCGATAAGCATGTTTATACTTTAAAGAATATATATCTAGTAGTTGTTTTAAAGACTCACTCAAAGTAGAGTCTTCTGCCACCTAGCCAAGGATTCAGTTGCTGTTCCAATAATCTAAGAGATAAAAGGAACTTGATACCAGAGATGGAATGTTCCAGATGCCATTGACATGAAAGCCAAGCCAGGTAGATCATCCACCAGAAACTTCCCATTGTACAATTTACCTTAACACATCCCTGTAAGGGTCAATTCTTTCACTTGGATTTAGGACTTAGGTTGTCTGTTCTGGGATTATTTGGAGCTCAGAAAAACTACCAGTGGGTGAGAATGCATATTAAATTCATTATGTAGTGTCTGTGAATGGAGTAGGCAGTGAAATGTTATGTATGAACACAGAGCCAAGAAAGTGGGCAGCGGGACAGTGGTCTGCCCAGAACCTATTGATCTATGTTGCTCTGGATCTTCATGTAACAGTGAAGGCAGCTTCTGCTTTATGATCCAGCAAGTACTTCAGTTAGCACCAAGGTGGATTTTAGCCCCAGTAGTATCATTGCCAAGGTGTAGAGGCTTTTTGATCTTTCTTTGTCTTAGCATTTGGGAGATCTGTAATATATCAGATTCTCTGATATTTCCATTTTTGCTACTTGAAGTTTAAGGTATGTTGGACACAGATAATGAAATTATGACTAATATGCAGATCTTGAGAACCCTTTATCCAGAGCCCAGAGGCAAGCAGTGGTTTGAGTCTATACTAATAGGAAGACAGGACCAAGTGTCTTATGATTTATCTGACTTGGAAGTGTATCAGTTACATTAATAGGAGGGAGGCTTTTAATGTATCACTGCTAATGGTTGTTGGCAAATCATTGTTGGCAAATATAAAAATAGACTTCTTTGCCCTGACAGTAGTGTTTCATGAGAAGATAAGTCTTGTTGCGAATATTTTTGAGTGAAAGTCTTTGTTCAACAAAGCTCATCTGAGTACTTGTCCCTTGATATAAATGATTAGTCACAATGGACCTTAGCTTATTTTGGCATCTTTTCTTGCGTATTTCAGCAGTCACATATGAGCACCTATCATGTGTCTATGGAGTAGGTACTGTTACAAGATAGAGCAGATGTGGACACTGCCCTCAAAGAGCATCCAGTCTTGGAAGGAGAAAGCATGTCAAATTTGATCAGGTTAGACAAAAGAAATGATAGGAATGGGAAAGTCAGAAGGATAGGAGAGATTTAGACTTTGGGGATGAGAGGAAACATATAGAATAAAATTGTAAGAAGCTCCATTTGATTAAAGATTTCAAGGGTATCATGGAAAATAAAATTGGAAAACTGGCTGGAGTTAGGGTTATATAATGGAGGCCCTAAAATGTTAGGACAAGAAACTGGGATTTTCCTGTTTTCCTAGCTTCATGATTATCTTAGGCATTTAAGCTGAAGTCTGATTACGATACCATTAATAAAGAACAAAGTGATCTTTTTGGCAATATGTTGAGGAATGAAACATTCTGTTGATTCAACTGCAGCATTTAAGATATGAGTCAGAATTAGATTTTTAGGCCAAAAATTCTCCACAGAGGTCACCCCAAGTGCATGTGACCTTACCACTCAGGAAAATCAGTTACAGTGTATAGTGCACACTTGTTTTGGCGATGTTAGGCTCTACATTTGACAGGCATTGCTTTAGCCAGGTGATGACGCTGACGCTATTGCCTACAATTGCATTTCTTTGGCAAACAGAATACCATGCGGTTTGAATGCTGAGGCAGTGAGGGTTGGCTGAAATCTTTCTTCCTAGTCCTTCTCAGTGTTTTTCCTTTGGATTGGGCACATTGTCAGCAATAAGGCGGGCACTGATTTACTGCCTAGGAAGAGCAGCCTGGCTTTTGTCTATTTGAAGGATTTGTGTGAGGGTACCTGTGGTGTGCCTTGGGAATATTCTGAGTTGACATTTTTAGCTATTCAAGGGTTTTAGAAGATTTTTATCAGATAAAACACTTTTCATTTGATACAAATCTTAGTGAAGAGAGGCTTTTATAGTTGGATTCTCTAGCTAAATCATTCAGTTAACTGAAGCTTGATGGCATGTTGGAGGAGAGAATGATAGGGAAAGAGGAAATTGTGAAAAAGGAGCAGTAGTTTTCAGTTTGATACAAGGTTGGTGATATCATTCATTAGGAAGTACGAAAGAGGAAGTTATGATGATAAAAAGAAAATGAGCTTGATTTTGTCCATGGCCATGGTTGGGAATGCAGCCTGGTAAAGATGGAGTGATTCGCAAATGGTAGGTTGATCTACCTGTAAGACAAGGCCTCTGACAAGGGGCCAAGAAGAAGAAGAAATAGGCAAAGGAAGAGGACAGATAAATTTGATTTGGGGAAAAGAGTCTCAAATAGCAACATCCTAGCATTACTTCCGGTATGCCTGACCATTCTGAACTCATTTAGCACATTAATCCTCAAACAACTCCATGAAGGAAACACTCTGTGTATGTTGGTACTAGGGCTCAAACTCAAGGCCTCATGCTCTCGCGTGGCTTTTACATGCTCTACCACTGGAGGCACATCTTCACTTCTGGCTTTTTGCTGGTTAATTGGAGACAAGAGTCTCATGGATTTGTTTGCTTGGGCTGGCTTTTAACTTGATTTCCAGATCTCAGCCTCCCAAGTAGCAAGGATTATAGGTGTAAGTCGCTAGTGTCCAGCCTAAAGCTACATTGTATGGATGAGGACCCTGACACACAGAGAGGTCACTGTGCTAGTCAGTCATCTGCAGCAATAAATTAGGTGCAGCATTATTATGAAGATTTAGTTAAGATACTGTTTTAGTCACAACTCTATTTAAATATAGCTTTGATGATCCTATTCCTGACTTTTTCCTCTGCTATACTAAATAAATACAGGATGTTCTTTAGAATTTATGAAGGAAATAGGATCTGAGTCTTTCATAAATTTTGAAATTCCCTGGCTCTCTCTTGCACAAATATTCGGTTACAGTTCATCCATTTCTTAAACATATTTATGTAATAGGTTAAGATTTCCCAGAGTATTGTCCCAACTAATGAACATTTGGGCATTCATTAAAATGCTTCCTGAATTGGTTTCCTGAGTCACTTTTTAACGCTTTCACTCCATGATTATCTTAGACACCAAATACTGCATTCTCTATTCTCCTTGCACATTAAGTCACTTCTTTAGATCATTTTCATTTTGTTTGTGCCTTTATCACTCCACTAGCAATAGAAATTTTCTTTGGAGCCCATTTTATTCTCAGTTACATTTTTTAAAAACAAGTTATGGCCCTATCTTGGGGTTCATTTCACTTAGCATCATCTTTTTTTTTTTTGTCAGTCATGAACCTGAACTCTGGGCCTGGGCGCTGTCCCTCAGCTCTTCAGCTTAAGGCTAGCACTCAACCACTTGAGCCACAGCACCATTCCCGGCTTTTTCTGCTTATGTGGTGCTGAAGAATGGAACCCAGGGCCTCATGCATGCAAGGCAAGCACTCTACCACCGAGCCACTTCCCAGCCCCTCCTTTGCATTTTTTTCACTTAGAGAGGTGGGGTAAAGAACAATGAAAATCACCTCCAAGTTGCCCAAGCTATCTACTGGATGGTGGGGTCAGCAAACTACAGTTCATCCACATATTCTGAGACACTGTGTAGCCCAGGTAGACCTCAAACTTATGTGCTTTTCCTGTCTCAGCCTCCTGAGCCACTGGGATTACAAGTATATACCACCATGCCCATTTGGTTGAGCCACATTTTGTAAACAGAAGTTAAATGGCACCCTGCCAGCCATGCTTTTACAGTTACTTGGTATCTGTGGCTGCTGTCTCTACAAAAGCAAAGTTGCATAGTTACATGAAACACAACCTAAAATATTTACTGTTTGAAACTTTACAGAGATTTTTTTTTTTTTTTTGCTGAGTAGCATTGGAGTTTACTACTTTTAGAAGATTAGGCTATATCCTAAGTATGTTTAGAGTGTTTTAGAGTTAATAGGGTTCTATGTTTTTATTTCATTCAACTAGGAAATAGAACTGTTGAGTGGCTTTGGTAATGCTGCTTCTTGGGATCTAAGAGTTGCAAAGAGAATGATGAAATTATGAAACTGTAGGCTCGTTTAAGTAGTCTGTCAGCAGAATTCTTACCTGCAGAATCAGTTATGTGAATGTTTTGAAGAGTAATGTGAAAAGAAAAAAAAATCATTGTAATGCTTAGTAGTTGCCAGGTCTTTCCTGTGCTTGGCCTTTGGAGAAATATTTTCCCACCATCAGAGAATATGCATCAGCTCCAGCTAAGTTAGATGCAAACAAAAAAATCTGAGAAAATTGGCTAGATTGTGGAAATATAACAGCTTGAAAAACATATGTTTTGTGTTCAGTAAGTTATTTTAAGTATACTAGTGTGGTTTCTATAGTCATCCCACCTGGATTTATCCTTGAATTCCAGATCTGCAGATTCAACCAGCCAAGGAGTGGGAGAAAAAAAACAAACTGACAGATTTTTTTCTTGTCATTATTCCATAAATAATTCAGTATGTTATTCACATAGTCTTTTCATTGTATTGAGTATTAAAAATCATCTAGACATAATTGAAACTATATGAGAGGGAGTACCTAGATTATATGTAATTACTATGTAAATTTATAGGAGGGACTTGAGCACTTTTGGATTTTGGTATTGGAGGGTGTGTGTCTGGAATAAATAAATAATATAGATACTGAGGGACAATTCTCTCTTATTTTCCCTGGATCATGTTTCAGAAAATAAAGAAGAATGTGTTCCATTACCCACTGATTATTTTGACAAGAGAAGAAATCAGTGAGGCTGTACAGCTCCAATCTTCCTGTCAAATGTAAGTTCTTCCTTTCTCCCTCCAGATGCCCAAGTTCCCAGGTAACTACCCCCTCCCCTCAGGGCTGCTTATGTGGTCTTTAGAAGCTGGCTCTTGTTAATCCCCTCCTTTATTCTTCAGTTGGTTCTCTGCCTCTCTAACGTGTGATCACGGGACACCTGTTCTGAAAAGCTCACATGGCGAAATGCATTTAAGACATTCTATAGTTCCAGAACACCTCTGTGGGATCTCCTTCATCATCCCCCCCTTTTTTGTACTTTAAGTTCTGAGTAGTATACCTACAGACTACCCTTTCCCAGCTCTTGACATTCATACCTTTCTCACTCTGCCTACTTTGTGAACAACTTCTGATCTACTTTCTTACCAAGCTACGAATTCTAAACTAGAACTCATATTTCATGCTGGGGATATCCACAGCATATTACCTACTTTTGTAACTTAAAAATACTATTCACTGGTTTTTTTTACCCTTTTATCTGTGGCTAATGGAAGAAGCTTTATTACACTTAAAGGTCTGCTTTATTCTGAGCTTTTGATGTTTATTGTAATAATTATGTATTTGTATCAATCAAGTAGCATTTAATGGCAGATATGAAAACTTTGATGTGTTATTTTAGATGGTGAATCTTAACTTCTCTGATGAGATCAGTTAGATTTCAAGAAAGTCACAGCAGTTGTTAGGTAGCCCTGACTGGAGCTTGTATTTGTTATCTTCAGACAATTACGCCAATACAGCCTGCTTCCATAAAATTTACTGTGCTGTAGCACTAAAATATATCCTCTAAGGATTTAGATACAGTGTAGAAGAAATCCTCAACATACTTAGGATTCTCACAGGATAGGGCGTAATAAATTTCTGGTCAAGATACTGCTGCTAGTCTGGGCATAGTGGTACAGTCATGTAATCCCAGGTAAGTGAGAGGTGGAGACAGGAATATTGTAGTTTGAGGCAAAAAAATGTGTGTGTGTGTGTGTGTGTGTGTGTGTGTGTGTGTGTGTGTGTGTGTGAACAAATAAAAAACAAAACTACTTGGAAGACAGAACTAGGAGGATCACAGTCTGAGGCTGACCCTTGGCAAAATAGAAGATCTTACCTGAACAATAAACTAAAACAGAAAGGGCTGAAGGCATGGTTCTAGTGGTAGCACTTACTTGCCTGGCAAGTTTAAGGCCCCAAAATTAAACTCCATTATCATAAAAAAAAAAACCTAACAAAAACCACTGTTACCAATGAAAGAACACAGTGATTTTGTTCATCCTATAATCTTTAGTGGTAACAATATGCAAAATGGGCATAATAGTGAACAAGTTGTGTCTTGGACTACTGTTCAATAAAAAAAGCATGACAAGATACTTAATCGTAGCCTAAAGTATTGAGGTCATTCCTTCTGTATGGAAATAAAATCATTGTATATAAACACACACACAGAGAACAGTTTGGCATGTTTTCCTGTCTTGTTTTTTTATTGTGAAATAGGCTTTGCTAAGTAGATGACTAACTTTGTGCAAATTCTCTTGGTTATTTTACTTGTCTTTATTGTTTTAAGAGACTTCATTTTATAGAGCAGTAGAGCTGGCTTTGTCTTGTCTTTATTTTGCATTCTATGCATTTAGTTAATAGCGATGAGGCACAGCCTGGGATAGAATTCATCCCAGTGTCTGATGGGCTGGAATAGGAGAGGAGGGGGACATGGGGAGAATGCACAAAATAAGAACATGCTGTATGGTGGGCAAAATTCAGGCTGTGGGAGGATTAGTCATAGGACTTAGAGGGAAAATTCTATTGCAGTGATAATGGATCATTTGCTTCCTGAATGAGACATTCCAGAGGAACCATTGCCAAGTCACTAAACTCTACTGATTGAAACTTTCCTGAGATTCCTGCTTGAGTGTTGTTTGGTGTGGGAGACTATTGAAATCAATCTTTCCTGTCTTTTCAGCTTCTAGTTTATTGTTGTCCTAAATGAGTCCGAGTCCCCCTCCCCCACATCTTTTTTTGCTTTTCAGAGGGTAAAGTGAAATCAGATTGTAGTTCCTTTTGTCAGTGTGTCATGATCAAAACCAGATATTCTGTTAAAAAAAAAAGAGCATCAGCATTGTTCATGCTGTAAGAACAAAACAACCTCTTCTCTTCTGTAAATTCATTACTTAACTTGAGCTTTCAGAATTAATCTTCAACACTGTTGTCACAAAGAGTAATCTGGCTTGAACTTTATAAGCTGATCACCTTTGGACTTCTGCCTTGACTGCAGTTTGTGTGTAAGATAAAACAAGGGCCCTGTCTAATTCCTTCTTTTTTGAGACAGAGTCTTGCTATGTCACCTGGGCTGGTCATGAACTCCCATCTTCAGCCTCTGCCTCCTGAGTATTGGGATTACAAGTATGTGCACCACCATGTTTTACTTTGTGTAGCTTTCTAGTGAAATAAGGTTAAAAAAAGGGAAGTGGAAAAGTGCTTCTTGGATACAGGTCTGACTTACATGGTCTATGAAGACACACAAAGAATGTGTGATGGATAGGATGTGGACAAGGAACATTCCTCAGGTGTGGGCAGCCTTCTCTTCCCCTGGGCCTCTAGTATGAAGAGTAGAAGGGAGGAGAGGGAACCCTAGTGGCCTCCCATGATTCTCTATTCTCCTTTACATTTCTACTTCTTGTTTTCAGTGGTAGGAAGTTGTAGAGAATGACTCACATAAAGGAAAGGGGGTGGAAATGTGCAAAAAGAACTGCAGTTCAGATTAGGAACTCTAGCCACACTTTTTCCTTTTCTTCAGTGCTCTCTCCTCTGAGGAGCATGAGAGGTGGTTAGGAGACAATTAGTTCCTTTTGTTTTTAATTATATGAGATTAAAAGTCATAGATTGAATCGTGTACAAAGAATAAAAAGATATAATACTGAGCTTACAAAAATAATCTTTGCCAGACATAGGTGGCTCACACCTGTAATCCTAGCTACTTAGGAGGTTGAAGTCTAAGAATTGTGGTTCAAAGCCATCCAGGAGACTCTGATTTCCAATTAATCACCAAAAAAGCTGGAAGTGGAACTTTGGCTCAGGTGATAGAGTGTAAACCTTAAAAACAGTGCCCAAGCCCAGAGTTCAAGCCCCAGGAACAGCACAAAAATTATAAATAATCTTGATGGAAACTAACTTTAGTTATTCTATGCCATCACCATAATTACCAATTCAACTTCATTAACTTCTGTGTACACATAATTTGGTGTGTTGAATTGTAACCTTTTGTACAAATATTTAAAGTAATAAAGAGAGTAACCAAAAATGCATGGGATTATCTCATGCCAATAGAGTTTTTTAAGTTTAATATGTTAATGGGCCTGGAAGAAATACTTTTTAGTGGAAAGAGCAGTCTAGGCTCAGAGTGCTAGGAACACACACATTTTGCTATTTCAGTAAGGCCCAGTGTGTGCTGGGCTAGGGGGTCATCTGAAAAAAATCATCAAATGTGAGAGTAATTTTTAAAGTTACCTTGTGAGTGAGTGAGCTTGATAAATTGCTTGTGTTGTAGAACTAAACTAGTAGCTAATATTGCCTCTAGTTTGGGTAATTTCTTATGTTTTTTTTCCTTAAAGTGCACATGCTTATTTTCTTGTATCATTACTTTGATTTCTAAGAAATAATGTCATGTTGAAAACAGCCAGTTTTCTGGGCTAAGGAGGTTTCTCTAGGAGTTTGTAACACTTCTACTCTTGTAGAAAAAAGCCTATAATTGTCTGCAGAGCAGTCAGAATAACATATTTATGTGACACAAAATGTGCACACATGATGAGATCACTTCTTGCGTACTGCTACTAAAAGCCCTGTTTGAGATTTACATTTCACTGGAGGGCTAAACTTAGTGCTAGAAAATGTATTTTGACCTCCCTTGGAAAATACTTGGTGTATCATTTGAAAGTTTCTCATTCCAGACTCTTGATAAAATAATCAGTAGTGGTACTAAACTACTGAAAAATTCAGTGGTCCCCTCTTTACAGTTATATAAGATTGAGCCAACGAAATAAACAGCTGAGACACCTTTCCGGCTTGAGCTTTCTCTTCCAAAACTGGATTGGCAAGAATTTGTTTGGCCATGGACAGTTCTATGGAGTTGTATTATATGACTGTAATCTCTCTTTTATTTTCAGGTTTTGCACCTTTCTGGGAAAACAGCAAAAGAAAGAAGTTAATGAGCTATTGTGTAATTTACCCAGATCGCCTAGCAGTGGCAGCAGACCAGGTAGACTGTCCCAAGGAGAAAAACTGCAGACACCTGAGCATAAACCAGTATAAAACAGCTCTGACCTGACAGCTAACACAAAAGACTTTGACTCTGAGGTACAAGGTGAGTTTGAACATCACAAGCTTACAATCAAAAGCAGAATTAGATTAGGCAGTGCCCAATGATAGCAGAAGATTAGTGACATATTAACAGGTCATGGGAAGGTATGCTTCTATCTTCTATTTGTGTACCAGATATTAAAAGAATGTACCATAATCCAGGTTGCTTGTTAGTTATCCAGTAAAAAGTTCACTTGCCAGGCGCTGGTGGCTTATGCCTATAATACTCACTACTCAGGAGGCTGTGGTCTGAGGATCGCATTTCAAAGCCAGCCCGGGCAGGCAAGTCCATGAGACTCTTATCTCCAGTTAACCACCAGAAAACCAGAAGTGGTGCTGTGGCTCAAGTGGTAGATCACTAGCCTTGAGCTGAAAAGCCCAGGGATGGTGCCCAGAGTTCAAGGCCTATAACCGACAAAAAAAAAAAAAAAAAGTTCTCTTGTGTTTTTTAAGTATAGGAATTAGAATATTTAACTTTTTAAAATTACATGTCTGCAGTCTAGTGGTATATGAAAATAAAGCTTTACACTTCCTGTTTTGAGTAACAAAAACCTAAACCTAAAAATGGCTAAATGGTTTTACTTTGTTTCTTTATACATACGTCCTCCACATGGGCAGGCATAAAAACATACTTTGAAAATGCATTTGGCTTTATAATCAATTATAATAAATCAATATTCTCTTTGCCCATGCAACTGAAATGTGTAGTACTGGCGGTACTGTGGTGTACCTGTTATTCTGTTTGGTCTTCACAGCTTCACACTCCTCTTAGTTATCCAAAACTTCACACCTTTTTAAATTGTTTTAATGTATTTCTTGTTTGGTGCCTGTATTGGGGCTTGAACTAAGGGCCTAAGAACTATCCCTAAGCTTTTTCACTCAAGTCTAGCCACTTGAGTCACAGCTCAGTTAATTGGAGATAGGAGTCTCACAGACTTTCCTGCCTGGACTGGCTTCGAATGTGATCCTTAGATCTCAGCCTCCTAAGTAGCTAGGATCACAAGTATGTGTCACCAGTGCCCAACCCAGTGCTTTTCTTTGTGTGCACATATGTATATAGTTCCTTGGTTGTGAGCAGGCCTGCTCTTGTGCCAGTACCAAGATGTTTGAGTAGTATGGCTTTGTAATAGAGTTTGAGGTTCAGTATTGAAACAAGAGGTTCTCATTAGACCTTGTAGATAGTTCATTCTTTTTTCAGCAGAACAATTGATGAACCACAGCAACATTGATACTCACTTGACACTATGTTAGATATGAACATTACAACTTGGGAGGGGGGTAGGGAGGGGTAGGTGGAAGATAAAGAGGGATGGGGTAACAGTGAATAAAAACAAATGTAGTATTGCCTTACCTATATTACTGTAACTCCCCAGCTCACTACCTTTTCAATTAACAAAAAAAAGATTTTTTAAAAAAAAGGATGTTCGCCTCGTAATTGGTACTGGCACAAGAGCAGGTCTGCTTACAACCAAGAAACTATATATACATGTTTACACAAAGAAAAGTACTGAGCTGTGCACTGGTGGCTACTTAGGAGGCTGAGATCTAAGGATCACATTCGAAGCCAGTCCAGACAGGAAAGTCTGTGAGACTCCTATCTCCAATTAACTGAGCTATGACTCAAGTGGCTAGACTTGAGTGAAAAAGCTTAGGGATAGTTCTTAGGCCCTTTATCATCACAACATCTACCTGAGGGGTAGTAACCCAATTGGCTGTTTTGGTTTTGGGGAGGTAAAACTGATTCATCAGATTGACTTCTTTTGGAGTGCACAGCTGTAGATATTTAAAGTCCATTTTCTAGCCCCTCACTGTCCTATGTACAGAACTTTCCTCAGATTTAGATGAACCTTCAATAAAACTTCACAGTGGGTTTTCACTACAGTTCTTTCTCTGTTTTCTGAAATCACTCTATCTTTTGAATTGAAATGTATTTGGTAATGTGCTTGATAATTTGATATCAACCAAATTTTTATATGTGAGTAATGTACTCTAACATGGAAGCATTTCAAATCTCTGCATCCTCATGGACACAGCATTTCTCTATGTGTATTAGCTAAACTTAAATGTGGGAAACTCACATGCTCCCCACAAAACACGTGGCTATTTACTTCATTCTTTTACTCTGTGTGTGTGTGTGTGTGTGTGTGTGTGTGTGTGTGTGTATGTGTGTGTGTGTGTTCAACTAAAACACATGATTTACCGAAGTTCCAAACAACCCATTTAGACTCCCACTGTGAGTGCCTATTTCTTTAACAGTTTAGGCCTCAGAGTCATTTGCTTGTTTGAAACAGGCTCTCATTATGTAGCCCAGGATTTGCTCAAACTCTTGATCCCCTCAGTTATTGAGGAGATCTTATCTGGAATATTCCCCCCCCCCACACACACACACACTTTTTTTTCAAGTTATTTACTTGAGGATGTTTCTTTACATCTTTAGGAAGAGTTCCCTTTTTTCATGTCTGTCATTGAAACTTCATGGAATTTAATATTTGTCATGTTTTAATTAATTTCAGTTTTTGTCAGTGTTTCTAGGCTTAGACAAAACGTTCTTTGACCTTGGAAAACCACTGTAAGATGGCTTTTGGGTATGTATATAGTAAAGAGAATGTATTATACTGTAATCACAGTGAACTTTGACATATTAAACACATTCATATAACCAGTTTCAGATCAAGACACAGAATATCCCAGAAGCATGCTTGTTTTATTAGTCTCTTGGATCTCATTTGTGATATGATAATAGATTGACTTAAACTTCTTTCAGGTAGTTCATACTTAATATTTCTAGGATCCTTGGTTTCTTTTAGTAGAAAATGGGTTTTAAGAACTGCTGTTGGGGCTGGGCAGGTGGCTCAGTGGTAGAGCGCTTGCCTTGCATGCCTGAGACCCTGGGTTCCATTCCTCAGCACCACATAAGCAAAAAGAAAAAAGCCGGAAGTGTTGCTGTGGCTCAAGTGGTAGAGCCCTAGCCTTGAGCTGAAGAGCTGAGGGATAGCGCCCAGGCCCAGAGTTCAGGCCCCATGACCGGACCCAAAAAAAACAAAACACAAAGAACTGCTGTTGAGCATTAGGGGTGCTTATCCCCATGGGTTTTCATTGATTTAGGCGTTTTTTAAAAAAAAAAAGCAGGATAGGAATTCATGTGGATTTTTCCACATTGATTTTTGGAGTTTTAATATTACCTGATTATATATTTATTTTCATGTTTGTATTCTCTTAATTGAGAACCTTAGTTCAAATTAACCTTATAAAATTATTTTATCCTTCAAGTATATAAAATAGACTTAAATAAATATTTTTAGCCTTAAACCATTCGTTATTATTATATCTTTATATAAAGAATGGAGTTAATGAAGAATTTTTTATTTTTTTATTTTTTATTTTTTGTTGGTCGTGGGGCTTGAACTCTGGGCCTGGGCACTGTCCCTCAGCTCTTCAGCTCAGGGCAAGCGCTCTACCACTTGAGCTACAGTGCCACCTCTGGTTTTCTGGTGGTTTATTGGAGATAAGAGTTTCACGGACTTTTCCTGCCCGGGCTGGCTTTGAACCACCATCCTCAGATCTCAGCCTCCTGAATAGCTAGGATTACAGGCGTGATATTGCCATCTTTCAGTCCTTCAAAATTTATGCATAAAGTCAGAAGATGAATTTTCCTTTAACTCCATTTTTGGTATTAATATTGATGTGTTTCTTGGCGGTGAGAGTCAGCCTGTTAAATCTGTAGTTTGCCAAGTAATTTAAGGTATTTGCAACTCACTACATCATAGGTAGGAGCTGTTCCAGGAATGACAGTGGAATTTGTGTGCTTGCTGGATGGTAGATCAGTTTGTACCACCTCGAATGCATTTCTTAGTGTCCATCCTTTGTTGTGGTGCAGGCCCACAAACAAAAAGATTAGTGCTTCAAGTCAAGCACAGAGCCTGAATGTACCCCAGCATCTAAATCCTCTTACTTTTCATTTGATAAATGGATACTTTATGGACACTTACCCTGAATGACTTTCTTTTCTTTTGGTGGATCAAGTAATCAAGTGCTTTGATTTCTGGACAACATTTTATACTGTTTGACTGTAGGAGAATATAACTGTTCATATAAGATGTGGAATAGGTGTTTTTGCTCTCCCTTCTTCTTTCTCTTCCTCCATCCCTTCTTCTTCCCTCCAACTAGACAATTTCTTGAACCTGAATCTCAGAGGTGGCCAGTGGGAGAGAAGAAAGAAGCCTATCTTCTTATAGCATCTCATTCCAGACCATTAAAGTCTAATATTTGTGATTTTTTTCAAATAATCTTTAATATAGAGAAGAATAAGCCCTATATAAATTAGCCCAACTTTGGGGGTAATTTAAATTTTTACTTCATTGATTTTGTCCATCAAATGAATAATGCAGGGAACTACTATGAACAGTGAACCAACAACACATATCTTTGAAATCCTTTGAAAGATTTGGCTTTCAAAGTAACAATTCTAAACATTGTTTCAATAACTGACTATAAAGGTGATAGAGTAATGTACCAGCTCTCCCAAATTCAACTGTGTGTGGCTGTTGGTAGATTGAGACATTTAAAGTTTTGAAACTTTAGAACTAAGAGTCTAAGTTGATACTATGTCTCTTACATCATCCCTTCTATATATAGTGTTTATTTACTCCTTTATATAAGCATGCATGCATGCATTTATTCATTCATATTCCCAGCAAAGACCATAGGCTATGTACTCAATATCCACCAATTCTTGGTTCAGGGTTACATAGGTGAGAGCAGAGATAAGACAGTGAGGACCCGGGAGGTAAACAGAAAGACAATGCACAAATGATTTGACATTGGAAGAAGTGCTGGGGAGGAAATGCAAACTCTGAATTAGGTAGTGATAGAATACTGTGCATATTCTCACATGATACTCACATGACACACATGGAGCTGAGAGCTGGACTTTATTATGCCAAATACTAACTGTGAAGGTACTTTTAGAGTTCACTTAAACAATAACTACAGATTTGGCATTTGAAACTTTTTCCAAATGTCTTTTATGTCCAACTGGCACTCTAAGTATTGTAACCTTCAGATTAAAATCCCTTGTTTTGACAGCTTCTAGAAAGCCAGTGAAAACTGAAGCATGGATAAGGTGATGGGTATATGGGAAATTGGCTTTGTAACTGTGAAATTCTCCCACAAATCTAAAGTCATGCCACAACAAAACCTTTAAAAGAGAAATATGCCAAAATGGATACAGAACCACAATGGTGCTTAGATTTGCAAAGAAGCCATACTAACATGGGAATGGGCCTCAGGGAGAATGGCAGGGCTTGAGAGCAATACCTCATTCATTCTAGACCTTGGTCCCATTGCTTGCTTTTGGTCTAGACAAATCCTGTTTTTTTCCCAAGGGTTTCATGTTACAATTAAATTTTGACAGTCTTAACAAAACTCACATAGAATTTGTTTTTCTTTGTCCCTTTTTATTTAATGCTCAACTAATTTTTGATAAAAGTTCCAAAGCAAGTCAGTGAAAGGAAGATGGTCTTTTCAACAGTTGATGCTTAAACAATTGGACATCCATGGACAAAACAAAATATCCAAAAGAAACTAAAAATGGATTTCAGATAGAAATTATAGGAAAATACAGGAAAAAGGTAGGAAAAAAACTTCCAGATACATGACTATGGAAGAAGTTCTTATTTTTTTTGAGCACTTTATCTTTTTGAGCACTTTATTCAAGCTATATTTCAGAAAAACAAAGAATTATTATTATTCACCATATGTGCATTGACATCATGTCCTAGACTTTGGATTCAATTTTTATTTCAGCTATGTCACACAATATCTCACACATAGGGTAAATGCATTGCTTTATTCTCTGAGCATTGGTAAGCATTGCTAGATAGTGATGGCACTACTATAGAGCCATGCCTCCAGCCTTGTTTGTCATTGTTATTTTCAGGAGAAGGTCTTGTACCTGAGCCACAATTTGTCTACATTAGGCTTCCCATCATTGGCTAGGATCACAGGCATATTCCACTATACTCAGCTATGGGTTGAGAAGATGTTTTGAGAACTCCTCTGCCTGGGCTGGCCTCAAACTACAATCATCACAATCTTTTATTTAGTAAGTTTTTTAATTGTACAGAGATGTTACAGTTACATGAGCAAGATAATTAGTACATTTCCTATCAAGCATTATTGCCTCCTCCTTTGTTTCCCCTTCCCATCTCTTCCCCCCCCCCCCCGCCCCCAGCCAAAGTTGTAAAGTTTGTTTTTCAACATTACGACTTGTACATCTCACTGTTACACAGGGTCCATCTGTATCCCTATTTAAACGGTTTGTTTTTGCCCTTCCCCTCCACAAATTATACCAACATCAAATACAATGAAAGCAGGGGTTATACCAAGGGGGAGGAACATACAAAGCAATAAAGAAATCATCTTATAAATATGTTAGAAACAATTGCAAGAAAGAAAAAAACATTTGAATACTTATCTTGGGGTTCGTTTCACCTAACATCAACTTATCTGACCTTTTCTGCTTGTCTCAGACATATACTAGTTATTGCAAATAAGGGAAACCATGGGACCTATATTTCTTTGGGCCTGGTTTACTTCACTTAATATAATTTTTTTCCAAGTCTTCCCATTTCCTAACAAATGGGGCAATGTCATTCTTTCTAGTGGAGGCATAGAATTCCATTGTGTATATATACCACATTTTCTTGATCCATTCATCTACTGAGAGGCATCTGGGTTGGTTCCATATCTTAGCTATGGTAAATAATGCTTCAATAAACATAGTTGTGCTGGTAACTCTAGTATGGTCTTGTTTGTGATCATTTGGGTAAATCCCCAAAAGTGGGATTGCTGGGTCATAGGGGAGCTGTATGTGGAGTCTTTTGAGGAACCTCCATACTACTTTCCAAAGTGGTTGAACAAGTTTACATTCCCACCAACAATGCAATAGGGTTCCCTTCTGTCCATATCCCCTCTAGCATCTGTTGTTATTAGAGTTCTTGATTATAGCCATTCTAGCTGGGGTGATGTAGTATCTTAATGTTGTTTTGATTTGCATTTCTTTTATGGGCTAGAGAGGTTGAGCATTTCTTCATGTGTCTATTGGCCATCCTTCTTTCCTCTTCAGAGAAGTTTCTCTTTAAGCCTTTAGCCCACTTATTTATTGGACAGTCAACCTCATTCTTCAAGGAAATAGAAGAGGGAATCCAAAAATTCATATGGAACAATAAAAGACCCTGAATAGCAAAAATGATCCTTAACAGAAAGAACAGTGCTGGAGGAATATCAATACCAAATTTCAAACTCTACTACAAAGCCATAGTAATCAAGACAGCTTTGTACTGGCACAAGAGCAGACCTCAGGACCAATGGAATAGAATTGAAAACCCAGAAATGAACCTACAGACATATAGCCATCTAATCTTTGAAAAGGGAGCTAGAAAAATAGAATGGAAGAAAGACAGCCTCTTCAGTAAATGGTGCTGGCAAAATTGGTTAATCACTTGTAGAAAACTAAAGCTAAATCCTTCTATATCACCCTGCACCAGCATCAACTCCAAATGGATCAAAGACCTCAGAGTCAAAGCAGACACTCCGAAAACATTACAGGATGGAATAGGAGAAACCCTAGGTCTCCTTGGCACAGGCCAAAATTTTCTTAATAGAGACCCAGAAACACAACAAATCAAAGAAAGGTTGGACAAATGGGATTGCATGAAATTGCAGAGCTTCTGCATGGCAAAGGACATAGCTAGCAAGATCAATAGAAAGCCCATGGATTGGGAGAAGATCTTTACTAGCCATACAATGGACAAGCGTCTCATATCTAAAATATACCTGGAACTCAAAAAATTAAATCTCCCAACAACAAATCATCGCAATCTTATCCTTTCGTTTAGTGTGGATGACAGATGTGGGTCATTGTACCCAGATGGGTTGATAAAGGAGTCTCAATAATTTTTCTGCCTTGCCTGGGCCTTGAACCCATTGATCCTCCTATTCTTAGCTTCCTAAGTAGCTAGGATTATAGGTGTGAGGCACTGGTGCCCAGCTTTTAAAGTTTATTTCTTTATGGATTGTAATATACTACAGGTCTGACACTATTTGGATCTAAGTATAATTTGAGATATATCAATATCTCAAGCATTTTCAAGTATGATATTTAATAAATCTCTTATCTGTGTGTGAACATGCATGTGTGTACCATTACTGGGTCTTGAACTCAGGGCCTCACACTCTCCTTTGCCTTTTTCATTCAAGGCTGATGCTCTACCACGTGAGCCACAGCCCCACTTCCAGCTTTTCATTGGTTAATTAGAGATAAGAATCCCACAGACTTTTCTCACACTTCTGTTTTCAAACTGCAAATCTCAGATCTCAGCCTCCTGATAGGATGACAAGCAGAGCCATCAGTGTTCAGCAATAATTGTCTTACTTGTGTTGATGTGTGGACTTTATTTTTAATTAAAATATGTGACAAAAGTTGTATAACAGTATTTAAATGTATACATTTGTTTTTACTTTTGTAGGTTTTAAAAAATGGCATATCTACTCCAGTGCTCATTATGCTTCTATAGAAAATTAGCATACATTCTCATAATAGATTTGTATGAAATAACATTATAGATTAGATCAGTCTCAAAGTTTGATTTTTTAAAGATAATATCCTAAGTGCTTACACAGGAAGTCAGTGCTAAAAAAAAAAAAAAAAAAAAAAGAGAATGTGGTGGATGTGGTGACTGTGATCAAGAGGGACTGTATATACCTTTGTACCACTATTCAAAGAGAATAAGAGGATGAGAAAGAAGAGGAAGAAGAAAAGGAAGGGGCAAGGGATGGGGATGAAAAATACACATCATGTCCTTGAGACTGGGCCCCTCACTGAGCAGTTTGAAAGATGGACTTACAGGAGGGTACAGAGTAGTAATAAGCATTTTCACAGATTGTTTCACTTATTTCTCAAAAGTCCCTGAAGCAGAGTTTTTCCTATTTTATAGATGAGGAAACTGATATAAAGAGATTAAGTAAATTGCTTCCAGTTTCATACTTGGGAAAAGATTTGAGATGGGTTTCAAAAGCTATGAGATGTTTTGGGGGCCGGAACTAGGGCTTGAACTCTTATTTGGCTATTTTTTGCACTCATGGCTGGCCCCTCTACCACTTCAGCCATATCCCCACTTCTGGCTTCTATGAGTGGTGAGTTGGAGATAAGAGTCTCATGGACTTTTCTGCTCAGGCTGGCTTTGAACCTCAGATCTCAGCCTCCTGAGTATTTAAGATTACAGGCATGCGCCACTAGCACCCATCATCATGAGGTTTTGTTTGTTTTTTTGTTTTAGTATAAAAGTAAGAAGATATATAGAGTGGTGTATGGCAAACTTTTGGTAGCACACATGGAGATTTCAAATTCTCAAAGGGATAAATACATCAGAATTCTGAGCCTAAGAGAGATAAACATAGTTGGGTGGTGAGCTCATGTAAGTGGCTCCAGCTTTTCACTAGAAGTAGGCACCCTCCAGTTAAATGGGTTCACAAAGCTGGAGAAGTTGGAGTCTGGCAGTCAATTCACAATTATGCCAGTCTTCCTTCCCTCCTTTAATAACAGATGAGCAACAATTAAAACCCACCCTCATTCTGAATGCTCAGCACGACTAGAATTGTGGGTATCTTGATATGTGCATAACAGTGTATAAACTTGCTGATCTATAGGGCCAGCAGTTTTTCAAAATTATGACTGTAAAATGTCTGTAATTAGATTACATGATGATAAATCAATAGCTAGCAGGTGCCATAGTTTCTGTGTGACCAGGCCAACCTATCATCCATGTTTTGAAAGAATATTCTTAATGCACAGCCAGGCCCCAAAGAGAACAGAACTTAATAAGGTCCCAGGCCCCTAGAGTACCATTAGCAGCCTGGTAAGTCTTTTTTAGAAAGACCAAGAAGTTTTCTCTTGGGAGTGTTGAACTTTGTACAGTCTTCTCTCCAGTGTCTTCTGAGTAGATAAGAAACTGTAATGACAAATCCTTTCTATTATTTTGAGTTATCTTGAACAGAATACAGTAAATTCAAAGAAGTGACCTGAGAGTAGTTATCTGCGGGAAGCCAGTGAGCACAATCAGCTGTGCTTAATGGGTGTAAAGGAGGGACTGAAGTCTAACTAAAGTGACAAGCTCAGCAAACATTGAGTGATTTGTGTGTGTGTGTGTGTGTGTGTGTGTGTGTGTGTGTGTCTCATAACATATGACTACAATGACAAAAGGATATAGTCCCCACCAGAAAGTATATTGTAGAATCAAGCCAAATAAAGTGTATTGCATCAATAACCGTTTATGTGAAAGCATGGGAAGACTTCAAACTAGAGTGACAGTTATAATAGACTAGGGAAGATGGCATACAGAAGATTAAACCTGACCACAAAGCCGTATAACATCAGTGCCTGCATGTTATAGAAGTCATTACAAGCTAGAATTAATTTATAAACATATAAGAAGTATGTTGGAATGATATAAAATTTGTTACATGGGAGAATTAAGTTCAAGAGAACTATTAAGTAGGAGAGTGATGGCTAAAAGTTATTAACAGTGTATTATATTCTTGAAAATTACTGAGAGTAGCCTTTTAAGGGTCCTTACTCCAAAGATAGTGGGGACAATTCCTATGTTAAGTATCCCAATTTAGCGATTCCATAATGTATATATGCTATTGGGTCATGCATGACCCAATTAAAGATATTTGTCAATTAAAGATTAACTTAAGAAAGAAGAAAATTGGACCTACAAAGAGATATCAGTTATCTGCACAGGGGAAAGATCACAATCCATCTATAAACGAAGGAGAGAGACCTCAGGAGACACCAAACTTGCAGACACTTTGTTTTTGGACTTCTAGCTTTCAGTGAGAAATGCCATTCCGTTTGTGGTATATTGTCATACAGCCATAGCAAACTACAGAGATACTTATCTGTTACTGACATCATGTGATCTTTGCATACTGAAAATACTGTTAATCCAAATTCAGATGTTTCATATGCACAAAATGCACTCAAGAAATATGACGAAGAGCACAAAATGAATGTTCATATTGAATACAGTAAAATGACGTTTTGGATATTTGTAGTTAAATAAAATATACCTAAAAGTTAAAAAAAAAGAAGTATGTTGGGTGGTATACAAGTATATACAAATGTTTTATCTGAAATAACAATAGATTCAGGGGATAACGGAGTTTGGAAAAATCCAAGTTCAGCAAAATAAACATGTACTTGAAATGGGTGGTGTAGGGCCAAGGAGAGAGGGGTAGATGACTGAAGAGGAGAAAGTGAGGAGAATGCCTTCAAGAATTCAATGTATGTCCTAGAATATTAAGAAAATTGAGGGAAGGAGTGGTTGGGATTCGGAATGTTGAAAGAGAGACCTTGATCATAAAATCTTATATTCATAAACTGCTTTGTTAAATGTCAACTCTTTTGTACAACTACTTAAATATTATATATATAATATATTCATTAGAGATCACAGTTCTGAAATATTTATTGTCATTTTAGATATGTGAGTGTGTGTTGTATCATTATAACTTTTATAAAAAGTATTACAATACTGTGGTGTTAAGTGAATTTACATCCACCATGCAGGACTTTCTTATCTTCTAAGTTGAAACTCCATGTCCATTAACTACAAACTGCTTTCTCCATCACACAGATTCTGATAACCCCATTCTACTTTCTGTACAGATTTCACTACTCTGTGTACTGAGATAAGTGATATCATTTAGTATTTGTCCTTTTGTGTCTGGCTTATTTCACTTAGCAACTATGTCTTCAACGTTTGTCCACGTTGTCTTGTGTACCATAATTTTCTTTTTATTACCTTTTTTTCTTTTTAGATAGGATCTCTTTATGTAGTCCAGGATGGCTTCAAACTGACAGCCCTGCTGCAGTACTCTCCCAAGTGCTGGGGTTACAAGTGTGATCGCTCTACCTGCATAATTTTCTTTCTTTTAAAGGTTAGATAATACTCCATTATATGACTATAAACACTTGCTTAGTCCATCAGGATTGGTGAATACTTAGGTTGTTCACTGCACTGCTCCAAATATGAGTGTACAATGTTACAGCCTCTGCACCAGGTTTCTTTTTATTTTTTTTTTTGCCAGGGTGGGGGTGGGGTTATATACCTAAAAGTAGAATTGCTTTCTCATATCACAGTTCTACTTTTAATTTTTTGAGAAACTATCAAAAAATTATTAGATGGTTAAATCAGGAATATTTTTTGTACAGGTACTAGGCCTTGAACTTGGGGCCTGGGCACTGTCCCTGGGTTTTTTCATTCTCAGCTGGCACTCTACTACTTGAATCACACAACTCCACTTCTGGCATTTTGGTAGTTAATGGATGGGCTTCATATAAGGCTATCCTCAGATCTCAGCCTCCTGAGTATCTAAGATTACAGATTTGAACTATGGTACCTAGCATAGAACATTTTTCACTTAAGCCAACCTATAACATAGCTAAACTTCATGGGAGTTTGGTTGTTGTGACAGAAAACTCCTCCAAAGAACAGGACATGTGCTATTCTTAGTCACTGTTGCCTTAGTAAGATTTTGAACAAACTTGACATAGATGTGTGAATTGTTAAAGATGCAAAGCAAAAGTGACAAAATTGTACTTTCTATTATTGCCAAATACCTTTGTACCATACTTCTCAACATTATTTTTCCTGATAAAATGTAAATTATAACCTTGCCTAATCTTTCTTACCAATATGTCAACAAAGGTCAGAATCAAAATGATGACTTGAAGAAGTGGCTGAAAAGTCTTGGGGAATTATGTATGTATTGGTAAAGTTACCAAGTGATAGCAAGGTATCGGTGGCTCAGGCCTGTAATCCTAGCTACTCTGGAGGCTGAGATCTGAGGATCGCAGTTTGAAGCCAGTCTGGACAGGAAAGTCTGTGAGATTCTTATCTCTAACTAGCCACCAGAAGGCCAGAAGTGGAGTTGTGGCTCAAGAAGTAGAATGATAGCCTTGAGCAAAACAATAGCCAGGCCCTGAGTTCAAACCTCAGGGCTGGTGTGCACATGTGCGTGTGCATACACACACACACACACACACACACACACACACACACACACACACACACAAAATCTAGTGAAAGCAAAATGGTGTGGTAAAAGTGCACAGTATTACGCCCATTGAGATCTAAGGCTCTGTGATCTCATTACGTTAACTGTTAGACAGCTGCTGTACTCAGGGATTTTTTTTAACTTAATTTTATTGTAAAGTTGATGTGCAGATGGTTTACAGTAAGGTAATGACTATATTTCTTTACCAACAGTGTAATCCCTTCCCTCTTTTTTTTCCTGCTTTCCTTCCCTTCCTCTACTTGTCACTGTCCCCCAAGTTGTAAAGCTCATTTCCAACATAGTGTCTAGTGAGTTGCTGTAGATTTGGTTCACCCTTTGTCCCAGGGTTTCTGTGTTTCCCCTTCCCTTCCCCAAATCAGATAAATTTAACCTGCACTGATAACCATCCTTTAAGAACTGAACACCCAAGGCTGTCTTTCTTTTTTCTTTTAGACCTTTGATAATTTGGTGAGAGCTGCAGAATATCTCTACATAGGGAGATAGAATGCTTATCTACCCAACACTCTTCATATTATTTCTGAGTTTTGAGAAATATGCTGAACCCATTCATGAGTTTCTGGTTAAGAACCTCTATAAATTTGAATTTCCTTCCATTAGAAATGTACTATGCTTTAGAAAACAATATATCGCTTTTTTTGGTTGATGTATTAGTAAATCATGGGCAAGGAGTGATGGAAGTATTAGTCACATGGGCTTTAATTTGGCTTGGAAACCCAAACAAGTCTATTCCATAAATTTCTTAAGCCCTGCTTTCCTCATTTATTCATCCTGAGAATGAATGGAAAGTTTTAGGCAGAGTAAGGAGTCAGCCTGTTATTTCTATTGCTTCCAGAAGCCAGAAAAAAGAAATACATTCAAAGAAGGTTTTTTTTTTAATATAAAACTCAAGTAAAAATTATTTATTTATTTATTTATTGTTGGTCATGGAGCTTGAACTTTGGGCTTGGGCACTGTCCCTGTGCTCTTCAGCTCAAAGGGAGCACTCTACCAGTTGAGCCACAGCTCCGCTTCAAGTTTTCTAATGGTTTATTGGAGATAAGAGTCTCATGGAGGGGCTGGGAAGGTGGCTCAGTGGTAGAGTGCTTGCCTTGCATGCCTAAGACCCTGGGTTCGATTCCTTAGCACCACATAAGCCAAAAATAAAAAAGCCGCAAGTGGCGCTGTGGCTCAAGTGGTAGAGCTCTAGCCTTGAGCTGAAGAGTTTAGGGACAGCGCCCAGGCCCAGAGTTCAGGCCCCCACGACTGGACCCCAAAAAAAAAAAAGTGTCTCATGGACTTTCCTGCCCTTGCTGGCTTTGAGCTGTGATCCTCAGATCTCAGCCTCCTGAGTAGCTAGGATTACAGGCATGAGCCACCGGTGCCTGGCTTCAAGTAAATTTTTTGATATACTATATTTTTACTCATTGACAAATTTTTGAAAGGCCATTTATATTTTGTTAATTATAAAATTAACAGATGTCCAGAGAGAGATTGCCTCAGGAAACAGTATGAGAATAGCTTGCTGTTGAGAATAAGAAGCATTCCTTACTTTCTTTCTGAAAATAGTTCTTTGAAGACAGTTCTTAAAACAATTCAGTGCACAATGTCCAACAACCAACAAAACCTGATACATGTGGAGACTGCTGTTCCATATTCCTAGGATAAAAATTTCATATCAGCTTGAAAATAAAAGCTAGCTTGAAAGAATATGTAATTATTAAATGTTGGGGGGCATATGTTCCATTTACCTTATTTACTATATCAACTTAAATGACAGTGATATCGCAGAGATTATTATATTATTAGAAAATAACTGGTTTAAGCTGGTTCTCAGAGACTTTTAGGTTAATGTTACTAAATCATTGAAAATTTAGAATGGGCCAAGAAAAACTAGAGTTATTCTGAGCTCAGGGAAGTAACAGTCTTCATTATATAAGATTTTCTATGTGTCTGAGCTACAAATGTTTAAAATACAGTTGGATTAAATCAGGCCTGTGACATAATTTTCATATAACCTGGACTATAAGTGATTTTTTTCCACATATGATTCAAGTTGTGAAAACATATAACCATAATGTCTTTTTACTGTGATTTTAAAGGCCTCATTACTTAGACAGGTTGATAGATAAGGAAAGCCCTTATCACATGCCCTTATATTCAAATTTGAAATATGTGTGGGTGTTTTAAACTTCACTATGTTAGTCCAGTATCTGTACTTGGTTATGTTTGTGTAAGAGAGGGACATTGTCTACTTTGTAAAGATTATGTCAACCTTTTCGTCTTCTCTCATGACTCCCTTTATTAAATTTTATTTTATTCTAAAGGTGCTGTACAGAGGGGTTACAGTTACTTCAGTAAGGTAATGATTGCATTCCTTGTTAAGACTCTCTTCTATAGAACTCATAGAACTAGAATACGTATCAGTATGTTTGTGTTTTTTTGTTCGTTTGTGCCACTTCTGGGATTTGAACTCAGGTCCTGGATGCTGTAGCTGAGCTTTTTCTTGCTCAAGGCTAGCACTCTCCCACTTCAGCCACAGATCTACTTTTTTTTTTTTTAAATGTTAATTGTAGCTAAGAGTCTTAGGGACATTTCTTCCCCACTGGCTTCAAACCACAATCCTCAGATCTCAGCCTCCTGAGTACTTAGGATTGTGGGATTGAGCCACTGATGCCTGGATCAATGTGTTTTATTTATGTTGATTTATATAACTTATGTCTTCGTTTTAAAATTATCTTTTTTAAATTAATAAGTATTTTTATTGTGAAATACTATACTACAATTACATGAGCAAGGTAATGAGTACATTTCTTATCAAGCATTGTTGCCTCCTCCTTTGTTTCCCCTTCCCATCCCTGCCCTCCCATCTCCTTTCCCCCACCCCCCACCAAAGTTGTAAAGTTCATTTTTCAACAAAACATCTTGTACATCTCATTGTTGCAATGGGTCCACCCGTATCCCTATTTAAACAATTTGTTTTGTTTTTCCAGTGAACATATAGTAATTGAATTGGGAGCATTTACTTCTCATTTTTGTCACATATTCAAATTGTATAAACAACCATAGAGCAACTTGTAGAGATTGGATTGTATATTTTAGAAGAAATTTTCCCCTTTATTGTATCTCATTATAGGACTCTTGTTTGTAAAAGAAGAACCATTTAGCCAGGTGCCATTGACTCATACCTGCAATCCTAGCTACTCAGGAGGCTGAGACCTGAGGATTGTGGTTCAAAGCCAGCACAGGCGGGAAAGCCCATGAGACTTTTAGCTCCAATAAACCATTCAGAAAACCAGACATGGCTCTGTGGTTCAAGTGGTACAGCACTAGCCTTGAGCTGAAGAGCTGAAGGACAGGGCCCCGGCCCAGTGGTCAAGCCACAAGACCGACCCTCCCCCCCCCAAAAAAAAGTTTTTTTAAGTATAGGGAAAATTATCTCAGATCTCATCTAAATTGGTATTTGTGTCATAATTTTTTACCAATTTTAGGACATAAATTGACTTTAGACTTCATTACTTTAGTCTGTTTGTCTGACTGTCTTTATATAACTATTTGTTTCCTTAGGACAGATTTGTAGAATTGCTAAAATTAAATTCTCCCAGAAAAGCTAATGTAGTTTATTCACAAGTAATTGTATTTGAAATTTCTGCCTTTTTTGTGTGTGAATTATCAGGGCATGTATTCTTTTTGTTAGCATTTGTATTCATCTCATTCATTTGTGAGAGCTTTTTATGAATTAAAAATACTAAACCTTTGTCTCAGGTTGATATTTTTTCTCAGGTTTTTTTCTTTATGAATACTGGTTTTGATAACATGATTAGTAAATTATTCTCCATTCCATAGGGATTAAACTTTATTTCTCAGTTTTTTCTTTAAAAAAAGGTTTTTCTATTGCTTTTATGTTTTTGCTTTACATTTAAAAAGTTTAAGCCCTTTGAAATACATTTGTTCTAGAGTATGAAGAAAGGAATCCAATGTTTTTTCATGGCTCAGTTCATTTCTTTTCTGTGTGTGTGCCCAAAGTATTGTTACTGATGCTATTTATTTGTTGTTAAGAGTCTCTTATTTTTGTCTTTCTGGGCTGACTTACAGCCATGATCCTCAGATCTTAGCCTCTTGAGTAGTTAGGATTATAGGCATAAGCTACCTGTGATCAGCTCTCATACTGCTTTTAAATAACCTCAGTAAATGATAGAGTAAGATATTCTTTTTCCTAAGTCCTTTGTTAGTCTCACATGAAAACTCTTCCAGATTAACTTTATATTAACATTATCAAGTTCTCAATAATCTCATATAATTTTGGCAGCAATTGTGTCAATATTATGATTAGCAAATATTTTGTAATATTGAATGCTATTTATTTTATTAATGTTTTTTATTGTGAAAATACCGTACATAGGGGTTACAATTATATAAGCAAGGGAAATGAGTACATTTCTAATCAAGCATTGTTGCCTCCTTTGTTTTTTCCCTACCATCCCTGCCTTCCCATCTCCGCAACTACACTTCCCCCCATACCAAAGTTGTAAAGTGTGTTTTTCAACATGACATCTTGTACATCTCATTGTTGCAATGGGTCCACCTGTATCCCTATTTAAACAATTGGTTTTTCCCTTCTCCTCCACAAATTATCCCAATATCAAATACAGTGAAAACAGGGGTTATACCGTGGGGGAGGGACATACAAAGCAACAAAGAAATCATCTTATAAATATATTAGAAACAATAGCAAGAAAGAAAAATCATTTGAGTCCTTATCTTGCCTAACACCATCTTATCTGACCTTTTCTGGTTGTCTCAGACCTACACTAGTTATTGCAAATAAGGGAAACCATGGGACCTATGTTTGTTTGGGCCTGGCTTACTTCACTTAATATAATTTTTTCCACGTCTTTCCATTTCCTAACAAATGGGGCAATGTCATTCTTTCTGATGGAGGCATAGAATTCCATTGTGTAGATATACCACATTTTCTTGATCCATTCATCTACTGAGGGGCATCTGGGTTGCTTCCATATCTTAGCTATGGTAAATAATGCTGCAATAAACATAGTCGTGCTGGTAGCTTTAGTGTGGTCTTGTTTGTGATCATTTGGGTAAATGCCCAAAAGTAGGGTTGCTGGGTCATAGGGGAGCTCTATGTGGAGTCTTTGAGGAACCTCCATACTCCTCCCACTCCTCCATCCATTCCCCACCCATCAAGTTTGAAGGCTGCTCACAGAATGTTGTCTAGGTGTACCTAATGCATCTCCTACCTGCCTTATGAGCACATTTAGTCCTGTTTCTACATCATGCTGTGTGGCAGTGAGGAGACCAGTACTTTCTACAGAGTGGTTAAATTCACAGATTGCAGCAGGCAACTTGCCTTCCTGTCTAAATCCATGACTAGTTAGGTGACTGCCTTCTGTACCTCATTTTCTCATTCATAAAAAGGGGACCCTGAAAGATTACTTTGTATTGATATTGAGATGATTAAATAAATGCAGCATACCGGGCTAATATAGTAAGTGCTCACTAATAGCAGTTACTGATAATAGCTGGATACAGTAGTCAACATTCTCTATATAGGTCTTATATAAATTAGTAATGTTAATTCTTATAGCTTTATAAATTCTTCTATCTAGAAAATACTTCTTAATTTTCAGGTTGAGTGTATCATGTTTCTATGTTCTTTTATTCTCACATATTCTACAACTACATTTTGAGATATAAGCTATTTTCATCTATCAGTTTTGTAACAAGCCACCTAACTGAAAGCTGTGTGTATGTGTGTGTTGATTTTCACTTGTTTCCCTAGGCATTTCAGATGGACACTTACATTATTCTTCGGCGAGCACCGTCAGGACAGTGTTAAAGGCAATAGGCAGCATCACTAACTTATTGATGTTGAGAAAAACTAGTTTTTTAATGTTCTACCATTTAGCCTGATGCTAAGATGACATGTGTGTGTTTGGGGAGGGGGTATGCTTATTTGTTTCATAGAAACACAACAATAAAGACATATTCTGATATTTTCTAGGATTTTTTAAAATGGGAAATAAATGTTAAATGAATGAAAACTTTTTAAATATAGCAAGGTGATTTTATAATGGTTTTCATTTGACTTACATTATGCTTAGTTATTAATAATAAATTTCAACAATTTTCATAATTAAATGTCTCCTATTCTTTGCCTTCATATACTCATATAACTGTATTTGTGTATTTATGATTTCTTCATTTGTGCATTGGTCTAGTCAACACAGTTGTATTAATTCAGAATAAATAGCCCTGAACTACTTTATTTATTTATACTTTTTCTATAATTTCTAAGTTTTAAGTTATTTAGTATACTGGTTTTCATTTTTCATGCTAAATAATGCAAGTGATTAAGATCCTATGTTTTCTATTTATTACCGCTTTAGCTATGCTCTGCATTAAAAAAATATGTATCATCATTGCACTATTTCATGTATTTTTTGGTTGCTTTCATCTTTGTTCTTCCACTGTATCATAAAAAGAGACATAGAGGATAGTAACAGCATTGAATGCTTTTGGTTTTTACTTTTCTCCATTTTCAAATATTCTCCATTATCATTTTTATTTTCCTTTAACCTAGGATACTTAGAAAAGTATATTGTCATAAACTTTCTAAGATTAACCCCTTCTTATTCTTAATGTGGATGTGTTTGTGTGTTCATGCTGGTCCTGGGCATGACCTCAGGGCCTTGGTGTTGTCCTTGAGCTTTTTTGCAGAAAGCTAACATTCTATCACTTAAGCCACAACTCCACTTTTGACCTTTTGATGCTTTATTACAGATAAGAGTCTCATGGACTTTCTTCCTATTCAGGCTGGCCTTGAGCTGTAATCCTCAAATCTCAGCCTTCTGGGTAGCTAGGATTATTAGCATGAAACATTGGAACCAGTGTTTATCATTAATTTTTAATGAATTGATTTGCTTTAGAAAATGCAGTGTAAATGAGCAATTTCTTTAGGATTTGTGTTATTTTGCTTCTTACGAATTTTCCCTGCTATAATGCAACCTTTTTAATTTCCTCGTTGAATTCCTATGTTCTGTAATATTTTTGAATATTTTTTCTTTTTTAGTTATTGTTTAGGACCATTATTTTTATGTGGTTTCATTATTACATCTACTCAGTTTTGTTTTTCAGTCTTTAAAGTTTCTTGTCCCTTATTTTATTTGCAAAATAATTTCCTTATCTTTCTAGTTACATTTTTTTCTGCAGAGTCATTCTGTTTCATGAGTGTCATTTTTTAATGAATTTTGATTCTGGTGTTATTGTTTGTTTCCTTAATTTCTTAACGAGGTCAGTGACATCTCATCTAAATTGTCTGTCTCTTAAAGACACTATTATTTGTCAAACATTTAAATTTTGCTTCTTTTAAATTTCTTATAGTTTATATAGCAAATTGTGTCATTCTGCCCCAATATTCTGTCTGTCTTGCTGATAGTTTCATGCATTGCTGATATCAGGTGGGCCAGCTTCAGTTAATAAATTGGCCAAAGATCATATGTGCTACTACAAACAAATGCTTTAGGAACTGACTCCATGATTCTACCACAACTCCTTTTCCTCCCTTGTATGGAAGGGCTGGGCTGCTCTCCCTTAACCTGGGATTAAGGAGATTCTCACTAACTGTACCTGGCCAGGACATGTGACAATAAAACTCCCTGAGTTTGGAGTGGGAAAAGGAGAGTTTGTGACTGTTTGTTTGTGATTGTTTGTTTGTGACTACTTAGCCTATGCTAAGTAATTCCTAAATGCTTTTTTTTCTGGACTCATATAATTTATCTTGCCTATGAACATCAAATCTACAAGTTTTCCCTACCACCTTTTGCTTTAAAAATTAGATCCCTGAAACAGAAATCTGAATTTTGTGTCATTTGATGTAAACGCAAATGTTATAGCACTTAGGAATGCTTGTAATGTTCGACTGATACAAGGAAAAAGTGAGACAGAAAAATTAGATGTTCAGCTCTCATATTGCTGTTATTTTCAACCACAGTATTTTTCTCATTGACTATAGTAATTATGTTGGGGTTGGCTTTAAAATTATGGTCTTGGGTTTAGAAGATTATTTAGGCAGTTTCTGAAAATGTGCTGTGATAGAGATGAAATAAGTATTTTTTTAATGTCAGAGTAATTCTTTCACTCTAGAAATAAAGAATACGTGGTCCATCCTTTTAACAGAATTTAAGTGTACTTTTGGAATGCATTTTGAAATAGAGCAGGTAATCAAATACTTGATTGATAATTGGTTGGACTGATCTTTAAAGTTCATTCAAATTTATCTTAGATACTTAAAATCCTTTTGTTATTTAAAAAAGAGCAAAAATGAATAGAAACAATAATAACCCCCAAAACTCAAGGGTTATCTTTTGGTTATAAACAGGTTACCCTGAAAACGTCTTGCTAAATTAAAACAATAATCATTGTCTTAATTGTAGTAATGAGGAAAATCAGTTAGGTGTAGATTACAAAGAGAGAAGAAAGGAGAAGGGAGAGGAGGAGATGGGGGGAAAGGGGATAAGAGAGCAGAGGGAAAAGGAAGAGAAAAGAGAGAATAGGGAAAGGGAAGAGAGGAGGGAGAGTGACAGTGTCCAGCAGAGGAAATGAAGCTTGGATTGAATTTTCTTCCCAATAGCTAGAAGTTTACTGAGTTGGGTTGTTTCATTTCATCCCTTGGGGCCACTTGAACACATCACAGAATTGCTGCCATGCTTTTGGCTCAAGTGTTAACATTTGCTTATAAAACATCTTGGATCAGAGAGCAAAGCACTTCAAATCAAGAGTCTCAATAATGTTCTTGCTTTCCATTTCCTGGCGCTAGAACTTGGCTTCAGAAACTTTATTCACACTTATTAGATTGCCTTCATAAAATGAAGAGACAAGATGATCATCTATCAAGTGCTGGCTTATTTTACTACCTTTAGTCAATATTAACTGAAACTTAACTCCCAGCTGTTGCTCTACAACTTGAGCCACACCTCCAGTCCTAACTGTAACTTTATTACTAGCCAGCAAACAGGTTCGATAGCTAACACATTTCTCCTTGTACAAAAACTAGGAGGTATTGAGAAGGGGGTGGGGTAAAAGAACAATAAAGGGGGTTAAATCTTGACTAAATTGTAATGCATGCAAATGTGAAATGCCATGGTGAAACTCCTTTGTATGATTACTATACACGAAAAATGTGAAAAAAAAAAAAAGAATGATAGAGAAAGAAAACAGGCTTTTTTGGAGGATGCGCATCAAAGGGAGAGAAGACTGCCCAGAGAGAGTAAATGAGAGTTCACATTGGAAAATACAACAATGAAACCTGTTGAAATTGTTTTAAGGAGAGGAGTTATTCGAGAGAATAATGGACGGGTGAGTTTGATTGAGCCACATTGTATAAATATATGGAAATGTCACAATAAATATCCCTTGTACACTTAGTACATGTAAATAAAAAGTCTTTGAAAATTGAAGAGAATATAAGGGAGGAATAGGACTTTATCATATAGTTTCTTCTCATTTTCCTTCTTGGTAAAGAAACATATTAACCCTTTTATCCATTATCTTAAAATCTAGAGGAAAAATATTTCCTGTTGTGTCAGAATTATTCTTCCTCTTGGTAACAGAAATTAGTTCTGTCTTAAATATAATGATTTTAATTTGTTAAATTACATTAAAGTTTTTGTTTTTTGTTTGTAGGTAGACTCGGCCCTCTTTGCCTGCATTTTGCTGTGCAAACCTGCTTCATGAAATGGAATGAAGTTGAACAGTCCTTCTTTGTCCTTCTTTTGTCCTTCCTTGCATGTGACTCTCAGAGAACATTGGGATGATTTCACGTGCGCATAACTAGAACCCTTACTGCAGCAATGAGTTCAGACGAGAAGGGCATATCCCCTGCTCATAAAACATCCACCCCTACCCATAGAAGTACCTCATCGTCCACGTCCTCTCAGAGAGAAAGTCGGCAGGTAAGAGAAGAGGATGAAATGAATTTTGTTCTTATGCAAGTACAGTACCATTAGGAGAGGTGGGGGTTGCTAACCAATTCTGAAATTTTGTTGGGATGTCATTTGTTTCACAGGAAAGCTACTTTGTTTCTGTGGATGCACAGATGATGTCATGAAGCTGTTAGATGTGCGTTTCTCTTATTTAGGACCCTTTTAAGAATGCAGACATAAGGAAGGGGACAAAGGGCCTTAAGGAACCTGAGCTCTTCTCGCTTCCCGCTGATGGTGGAGTGAAATCCAGCATCAGAAAATTGTTGTGCTAGCCTTTTTTTCCTTTGTGAAGATGTAAAAGGATCCCTGAACTTCTTTCTATAAGCATATCACTGATCTGCCAAGCACGAGCCCCTGTTTAGTTTTCCACGGAACTCAGTAACAGATGCAGAAATTAAATTACAAATAAAGTTGTGACATTAAGGAATTGTGAACAATGGGAACCCAATAATTGTGTGTATGTGTATTGATACTGGGGCTTGAACTCGAGGCCTGAGTGCTGTCCCTTAGCTTTTTCACTCAAATCTGTTACACTACCATTTGAGCCACAGCTCCAACGCCTGATTTTTGGTGGTTAATTGGCGATTCTTACGGACTTTCCTGCCCAAGCTGGCTTTGAATCATGTTTCTCAGATCCCAGCCCCCTCAGTAGTTAGGTGGCATAAGCCCCAGCTCCTGGCTTGAAAAGTCAACAGTTGTTAAAGGCAATAGAAGAAATAAATTGTCCTTGGTTGATTATAGTGGAAAACATCGACTGTCCTATTTGAACCAATTCTGTAAGCTATTTCTGTTTAGAGTTACTTCAGTCCTATTTTAGTGAGTGTTCTCTTTTCAAAGCTATTTGGAGATTCAACGTATGAATGGTTTTCATTGTCAAAACAGTGATGTTCAGCATTACAGAGATGAGAATAACTCTTCCATTTTAATATTGTCTTCCGATAGTATTTTAGTTGTATAATTGGAATTCCAAAAGTAGGCTCTTTTTATGAGAACTTTCTGTTTGGGCTAGTTTCAGTTAGTGAACATTAATTGCAGAGTTCTTCCCCTTCTCGCCATCCTTCCATCATTATATATTCAAAGCACATTGATCAATTTCTAGCAATGTATGCATTAATTATTGAGGGTCCATTCATATGTGAGGTTCTTAACACATTGAGATGTGAATTTACTTGGTGGCAGTGTATTGCTGGGGATGCTTTTTTAGGGAACCTTCCATTTCAAGCTTCTCAGCACTCCTCATCATGCCTAGCAAGATAATCCAGAGTAATATATAAGAATCCTGGATTTCTTATCTTTCACAGGTCCTAACACAGATATTTTCACTGTGGGTTTTGAAAATCTTGACACTGTTTTACTTTGTTATGGAGTTCAGAAAAGATACTTGTATTCTGTTACTTAGAAGCAGGTCTGCCATTAATTAAATCTGGTTGATTGGAGCTATAATATTGCCTTTGTAGAGTCTAAGAAACTTAGAGCACCGTGAATGACAACACTTGTATATATGAAATAACTACTGCATACCAAGATGCTTTCTACGTTTGCCAATCCAGTCTACCCTTCACCTACCCTTCTTTTCTATCTTGTTATGGTGTCTCTGTTTTTCTTTTGCTCCTGGATTTAAATTGAGAGACGTTTTAAGCAGTGGTGACCTTCCTAACTGCTGGAGGGAAGGAAGGGATGGACCAAGCCCACTCTGGAGATTTAGCCCACTCTGGAGATTTGTGGCAAATAGAAAAGACTGATGATTGCTTTAGAAACATCTGTCCTGCCTTGTTGATCTGCTTGTTGCACCTGAGCTCTGGGGCCAGCATGCAAAACAACAGGGAAAAACAAGACCCCAGGCTGCAGAACAAGTGTGAGTGTAGACTGTGTGGCTCCTAGTGGCTGTGTGAGTGGAAAGTCTGATGATGGGAATGAGAACAGCGTGTCTGTAAATTGATTGTAAATACTAGGCAAGAGACATTGTGCAAACAGTTATTATTTTTAAGGAAGGGATTTACTTTGATTCCTCTTTATATCAGCAGCTGAAACTCTACCAGGTACTTGCTCCTCTGGTTCTTCCTGACTCCTGTTTTGATATGTTCATCCCCCTCAAAGGAGAAAAGATTTTTTGTTTTAATGGTTACAAATTCTGATTTTTTTCTTTGTCTTGATCACTACTTAAAACTCAGAATGAACTCATGGAACTCAGAAATCTTGAGTAATCCCATGATGTGCAGTGATATGATGCAGCGCTTTTTATAAGCATCTATTTTTGTGCAATAGCTATTTTAGTAGTTAAAAAAAAGGACCTGGAGAAAGAATAATAAATTTTTCACAGAATTCTGTCCCTTCTTGGGATTCCTCTGTCATCTATGTAATCTGTTGCTACATTGCAGTATATAAACCGGTTTAATATTAGAACAGTCACTCTTGCTGGGACTCGGGGTCAACCTCCCTCCTTTGCGTCCTTCATTTCCTCCTCAGTAATAACCATCATTTCCTTCTAGTCCCACTGTCCGCTTCCCTGCCCAGACTCTCATCACCTCTTCCCAGAGCCCTGTAGCTTGCTCTTGACTCACTGTCTCCTCACGACCTTAACAATTTCAGATTCCCTGAATATGGCTGATTCATGCTCAAAATCCTTCAAAGATTTTTCCATTTTCTCCTCTTCCTCCTCCCCCCGCCCCCCAAAACCCCCCAGATTTCCTTATTTGGATCTTGGGAAGATAAGGATGTAGTCCAGGGCTGGGAAGGTGGCTCAGTGGTAGAGCACTTGCTTTGCATGCATGAGGCCCTGGGTTCGATTCCTCAGCACCACATAAGCAAAAAAAAAAAAGAAAGAAAGAAAAAAAAGAAAAAAGCCGGAAATGGCGCTGTGGCTCAAGTGGTAGAGCACTAGCCTTGAGCTGAAGAGCTGAGGGACAGTGCCCAGGCCCAGAGTTCAAGCCCCATGACAGGACCCCCCCCCCTAAAAAAAAAGAATGTCCAGCCTCATAGCCCATTGTCCAACCTGTACATTCTTGTCTACCAGTAATTCTTAAATTCACCCCCCTCGCCATCTATGCCTTGTCTTTCTTGCATGGAATTCACACCCACCTCCCCTCAATCTTGCCGCCTGTCTGGGTGTCAAGGAGCAGCTTCTGTGACACTCACAGTCACTTAAGCTGCATCGCCCTCTCTCTTTTCTCTGAACTTTCATAGGACTTTTATATAGTATTTGACATACTGTCTTTTTTATATATCAATCTCTACGATGTATTCTGAGATCTATTTTTTATTGTTCCCATTGATACTGGGTTTGAACTCAGAGCTGTATATTTGCTAAGCAGGAACTCTACTACTTGAGCTATGCCCACCTCATTTTGCTTTCATGATATTTCAGATAGGCTGACATAGACCGTATTCCCATGTATGTTTCCCACACAGCCTGGATGAGGAGCGTGAACCACCCACTCCGCTTTTCAATTGGTTGAGATGGGAGTCCCATGAACTTTTTCCTCTGGCTGCCCTGAAACTGCTGTTCTCCCTGTCTCCCCCTCCCTAGCTGAGATTATAGTCATCAGCCACTGCACCCAGCTTATTTGTGAGCTCTTTTAGACAGAGCTATTTTTTTTTAAAGCCAATAATACTTTTGTCATTTTATTGCAAATTTTCATTCCAATTTATTTTTCCTCTCTCTTATTTCTTCCTTGTGGATAAATAAAACAAAGAACATCTGTGCATAACAGCAATTAGCTATCCTTCCTGTCATTAGGTTAGATAGTACAATAATAGATGAAAGAGGGAGAGGGCTTGGGACGTGAAGTGACTCAGTGTCCCATGATTTTATTCTTTGTTCACCAGTGGAGGGTAAGATGTCACATGATATTTAATGCATTAGGTGACTTTAGTAATCGTTCCACTTATATTCCACTCAAGTCCAATGCTCAATGTTAGAACACTACCAAAATTGCCTCTGTGTGTGTAAGATCAACTATGACTCAAAAACTGCACCATAAAACTTTCAAAAAGGTAACAGTGGGTTAGACTTCTAGGACTTATTCATAAACCAAAAGTCGGTATTAAGGCTTGTCTCTTGAGGTGTATGAAATTATATTTTCCCCTGTCAAGCAACCTAAGAAAAAAGCCAAAGGAAATTTCTTTAATGATACATTAATATATTAAGAACAATGAAAAGTACTGAAGTGCTTTAACCCTTAATTTAGTAGACGGTAGAAAAATGGTGGTTTAAAAATCCTAATCCTTCTTGATACTAAAACTGGAAGACAGAGGGACACTGAGCCAATATCCTTAAAAACAACTGTCTGGTCTCAATAGTGGCTTCCAGTTTAGATGAGACATTTGCCTTCTAATAGGCCACAGTCTTCCTCTGCCTTGCTGATTTCAGTATTTATTATATTGACTACATGACTCCTTAAAGCAGTAGAATTTGTGAACTTTGATCCCGGATGTTGGTAGATTATTCACAGTAGTATTTACCTTACCCAGAGAGATTGCTACTTGAATGTTAGGATGGCATCTGAAACTTCCTGTGTCTAAAATCGAACTGCTAGTTCCTCTCACAAATTAGTTCCACTAACTTGGATCTTAGGAAATGACCACTGTATCCTTTCAATTGGTGTGTTTCAAAATCCCAGAAATAATCCTTAATTCCTCTCTTTCTCTTACACCCTGTTTCTAAATGATCAAGGATCTCTGTTGGTCTTACTTTCAGGATGCTCCTGGAATCTGACCACTGCTAATGGCCTTCCTCTCCTCCATCCTGGTCAGAGCCACTGCTGCTCTTCACCTGAACTGTTCCTATCGATTTCTCTCTTGTCTCACTGCTTCTGCCCTCACCCAGCATATAGGTTATTCTTTACAAGGCTGTCAGCATTCCCTTCAAAACCAAAGTCAGATTGAGTGCCTTCTTTCCAACTCAAATTGATTTGCTGGCCATTTTCTGTGAGGCCATTCATACTCTAGTTCTTCCTAACTCTCAGGTCACCTCTCCTACTATAGTCTCCTTCATTTGGTTCTCTCTAGCATATTCTTCAGATATGTCAAGTATGTTCCTACCTCAGGACCTTTACCTTTTTGTTTCCCTCAGCCTACCTATGTTTTCTTCGAGCCATCTCAGGCTTGCTCACATATTTGACTCTATTTCCAAGTGTGCCCTCATGGTACCGGTCTGCCCTTCTTGAATGCCACCATCATTCACTATCTTCTTGGCTCATTCCATTTTTCTCAGAAATTTACGTCTATGTTCTTTTCCTTTTCCCTGCCACTGGAATGTAAGTTCCTTTAAAGCAAGAGTTTTATTTGTCCAAAGAAGTGTCTTTTAACACCTTGTATAGTAATATGCATAGGGTATACTGGGTGTATTTGAATGAATAAGTGGATGAGGAATTGGGATAGAGAGAAGATTGGTCTAGAGATTTTGTAGAGAAGTAATTATGAGGTAGAGATGATAGTAAAGAGAGAAAGTTCTTTCATGGGATTGTTTCTAACACATTTATAAGATTATTTCTTTGTTGCTTTGTATGTCCCTCCCCCACAGTATAACCCCTGCTTTCACTGTATTTGATGTCGATATAATTTGTGGAGGGGAAGGGGAAAAATAAATCATTTAAATAGGGATACAGGTGGACCCATTGCAACAATGAGATGTACAAGTCGTTATGTCGAAAATGAACTCTACAACTTTGGTGGGAGGGAGGGGGAGCAGGGAGGATTGGGTAGGGAGGAGGGGAGGATGGGAAGGGATGGGAAGGGGAAACAAAGGAGGAGGCTACAATGCTTGATACGAAATGTACTCATTATCTTGCCCATGTAATTGTAACCCCTCTGTACAGTATTTTCACAATAAAAAAGAGAGAGAGAGAAAGTGACATAGCTAAATTCTGAGTCTCACAGGAATAGAGTCTGGGAGTAAAGAGAGATGGTCTCAATAGTCTCGAAGAAGCAGATAGGAGGGGAGAGCACAGGAATTCCCACCTGAGAGTGGATGGTTAAGACGTATGAAGGAAGTACTACCACACCAATGCCAAGTGTCAGGAGAATTCTGATAGTAAGAAATCAAAAATATTAGTGAGAGTGGGGGAACTCTCTTTATTTTAAAAGTTATTGTTTCCAAGTCAATCATAGTATGTATTTTATGGTAGCTTCATATAGTAGACTAAGTTTGTGGTATACTGGTTGCATTTTTATTTTTTTTATAACTGTCTTATTTTATGTTACCTTAATTTTGAGAATTTTAAAATATGCAGGTCAGGTTGCCATGTAAACATAGTTCAGGCATTTCTGGGATCAGCCCAAGAATGTACTGTTCTTGAGGGAGGCGGTTTGGGAGGTTTGAATGCAAGGCCTCATCCCTACTAGGCAGACCTTCTGTCACACCCCCAGCCTAAGAGTCTGCACAGCTAAAAGCAAAGTCCCCTTTTGTAGGTGATACTTATTATTATTTGTATTGTTGCTAAGACATATCAGAATATAAGACATGGTGATTCCAAAAACACAAGAATCAAAATAAATAATATCCAAGTATTGACATCTACCAGTACTGAGTCTGTTTACCCTACCACATTCTAGAGTTATATAGTGTTGGTCTTTAAGTGAGTCATTCTTTTGTATTTGATTTTTAAAAATTAAAGAAGAGGGGCTGGGAGAGTGGCTCGGTGGTAGAGTGCTTGCCTTGCATGCACGAGACCCTAGGTTCAATTCCTCAGCACCACATAAGCAGAAAAAAAGCTGGAAGTGGCACTGTGGCTCAAGTGGTAGAGCATTAGCCTTGAGCTGAGGAGCTGAGGAGCTGAGGGACAGTGCCCAGGTCCAGAGTTCAGTCCTCATGACCAACCCAAAAAGAAGAAGAAGAAGAAAATATTAGCAGTTTCTTACGAATCAAAGTTTGTTGAAGCCTAGAGATTATAAATAAGGAAAAGTTTTAAATAAGGCATGAGGAACTGATAGTCCATCTTGCCAGTTTTTATAAAATCTATTTTCAGTATCAGGATCAGTCCTTAACAACTGTAGAATTCAATTACATGAGTACCCCAATTTTTTTCTTGTGTATTATCAAGAGTAGTGCATTTCAATACCAACAGTGGCCCATTAAGTTAACATCCTACGTTAACACCCCTGATGACATGTGTAGTTCAGTTTCAGCAGTGATTCAGTGGATTGTGAGGTACTGTCACCAGGCTGGGTACATGACCCCTCATCTGCCATAGTCACAACTTTTATTATATGGGAAAAACAGAAGTAAAAATGTTCCTCATCAGTGTCTATATATTATATGAAGTTTTTTATAACAAGTTCCTGCTTCAACAAACAAGCTGATAAAAATATTTCCTAGCATATAGGTGAACTTAATTAGAATATGTCTCTTTGGACTCAGCACCTTCTCCAAATAGCTTTGTTCACAATGAAATAAGCAAATTGTTACTTTGAAACACAGTCCTTTCATCTTGTGAATATGAAATCTATCTTTGAATTGTGTTAAACATAACATTATATCAAATAAAATGATTAATTTTTTAAAGCAATATTGAGGTATAAACTTAGGATTTTGTAGTTGTACCCTGCAGCTTGAATTGTGTTCTAATTTTTGGAAAAAATCAAGCATCTATGATTTAATATTTAACCTCCCATTTAAGGCACTTTTAAGTCACCTTCAATGAAGGCTTATCAACTTGAATTGTTAGCCATCTGGAGAATTCCAATTTGCAGGTTGACCGTGGGACCCAGGGCCAAGTTAGAGAAAACCTCATCTGAAAAATCTACAATGTCTTCATTAGAGCTGGAGAATATATCTGTAGTATTAAGAGCTTGCTTCCAATGTAATTCAGCCTTTTGGGGATTCTACCTGCCCCATGGAATTCACCAACATTGTGTAGGACCAGTGTCAGTGGGAAAAATACTATACTATGCTTTCTGAAAATTTATGCCTTTTTTGTAATTCAGATGCATTTTCAAATTTGGTTTTCTGAAAAGTTCAAGTATTATGTGCAGTTCATGGACATATTACTAACATGCTACCAGCAGCAGCTCATATATCATGAGCTCTTAAACAGGAAAGAACTCAACTATGTTTGGTTTTTGTATGTATGGGCCAGTCTAGGGGTTTAATTCAGGGCCTGGGCACTGTCCCTGAGATTTTTTGCTTAAATTCTACCATTTGAGCAAAAACTCTTCACTTCTGGGTCCTTTTTTTTTTTTTGGTGGTTAATTGGAAGTAAGTCTCAGAGACTTTCCTGACACAGGGGACAAGTCTTTGAACCATGATACTCAGATCTCAGCTGCTTAAGTAGCTAGAATTACAGGTGTTAACCGTGAAATAGCTTTCCCACAGCTAAGGAACAGTGAAGGAAGACAGGTTTTGCTCCCTAGAGCCCTGTTCCTGGAATCTCTATTCTAGCCACTTTACTATTTGGTCTGCTGGAAAGTTGGTCAAACTGACTGTATATTAGTAAGTAAACTACGTAAGGCAGAACCTGACAATCACTTTTTTTTTTTTTTTTTGGTCATGGAGCTTGAACTCAGGACCTGAGTGCTGTCCGAGAGCTTTTTCCGCAGTGGCACTTTGGTTTTCTGGTGGTTAATGAGGGATAAAAGGCCCATGGACTTTCCTGCCCAGGCTGGCTTTGAACCACAATCCTCAGATCTCTGCCTCCTGAGTAGCTAGGATTACAGGTGTGAACCACCAGTACCTGACTCCAATTGTCTATTGCCTCATTTCTTTCCTCAGGAATAAAAATGATGTTCATATCTTTATTGGCTTGGGAAACTATAAAGAAAATGCTACCTAGGCCAGAATATTCATAGTTATCATGTAATACCAGTATCATGGGTGTGAATTTCATGTTATCAATACTTTTTTCTGACTTGTCTGCTTTTATTATATGCATTGCTTTTGGAATGAGAAAATTTGATCATTTGTTTATTAGAAACTGATATTAGCCTTTTTCATTAAAAGCAGCCCCACTGCTTTCTTGCTGGTCCCATTCGGAGATCCCTGTCACTGTTGTTCAGTGTTTGTGTTGTAGATTCGGTGCTAGTGAGATGCACTGAAATTGAGACACTGGAAGGCAATCTGCCACCTGCACTCAGACGCTCATTACCCACAAATGATTCAGCACTCAGCATAAGCGTCTGTTGCTGCTGCCCCTAGTGTGCTTGCTGGAGCCCTTTGCCTCTTCAGGTGTGCCTTTGTCCATTTTCACACTGCAGGTTTCTCTATCCTGCGGTGATTGGTTCTTAGGAATCATTTTTACAGCAGCAAGTTTATTTGAGGGATTCAAGATTAACACTGCCTGTTAGATTTTTGGGCATAACACTAAACAGATAGAACCACAGTGTAATAGCCCAGAGGGTCTCGAACTCTATAGATTATTGAGAAGGCTAGGACTGTCATTAAGGAATAATCCCCAGGAATCCCTTATTTATGGGGATTTAGGAATCATTGCCCTTATAGAATACACTTTTAGGTGTTTCATTAGGACTATAAAAACATCATCCCAAAGGACTGTAAGTCTATAAAACTGCTTTATTTGTTTTTTTTTTTAACTGGGAAAAATAGAAAATCTGCCCAGTATCCACTGTAATTCTCCTAGACTGTAGGTTAACTATCCTCAGAACAGTAAAGGAAAAACATATGCATATGTGTATATATTTTATATTTCAGGTGTCAGATTTCTTTGCCTAGAATCCATATTAAGAAATGATTTTGTGAAATGTTGAATAGCCAGCATTAGTGAAGTCTCAAGGAGATAGAAGCTTTATGCCTGTCAACTAGGTTGAGGGATTGCTCTTTTTTAGAAAGAGGTAGCAGTATGTATCTAAAGTCTTTGATAAGATCAGACTATAGATAATCTAGCTTTTGAAAAATGGATTCAAAAACAACCAAAGATAGGTTTAAATACTTCTGTGTAAAATATTTATCAAAGTATTTTATAGTAGTAAAAAATTCAAAATGATATTCAATGACAGTAAACTATTTAAATAAACTCTGTCATAGCCATGCAGTGAAATATTATAAGCTGCTTGAAATGTTTTGAAGAGTGTTTAATGTGATGGGAAAAATATGTGTTGTAACTTAAAAGGAGATTGTTTAAATTGAAAAATAGTATAATTCCAATTTTAATCTTAATAATTGAGTGTGAAAGTGGTCATAGTAACACATGCCTGTCATCCTAGCACTTGAAAGGCGGAGGTAGGAGGATTGTGAGGTCAGGGCCAACTTGAACTATATTAGTGAGACCCTATCTCAAAACTAAATAAAATTAATAAACCACAAAAATTTAAAGTAAGTATGTATATGCAGTGAAAAAAGCTAAAAGAAAGTATACAAAGATATTGGAAGAATGTATTCTTGCTCTGGGTGGTATTGAGCTATTTTTCAGTTTATGTATTTACCCCCAAATGTTTGCATGTTTGCAATGAAGGGGTCTGTGTGTGTGTGTGTGTGTGTGTGTGTGTGTGTGTGTGTGTGTGTGTGTAGTTTTAAATTAGTAATTAGAATATAATAAAAATGATAACATTGTCAACTGCTTTATTAAAATTGCAAGCCCTCACTCTATGAGTATAAGAGTGTAAGTTAAATGAAGGTGAACATGCTACATGGGAAACTTGAAGGAATTTCCTAAATTTTCCTTAAGGTTCTGAGGTATGGGCTGGGCCACTTTATATCTTTTTCATTATCTACATTTAATCTCATACCTTAGTAGGCACTGTATATTACAACAAATATTTATTCATTCTTTCACTCAGCAAGTATATATGAGTACAAATAGACATAATCATAGATAAACCTGCTGAGTTTACAAGGGTAATCACATTGCCTGACTTTGCATACTTAAATTCTAAAAGGAACATATGGGATTATTTTATTTTGTTGTTGGTAGTGGTTTATCACCTTTCTATTGTTGCTTGCATTATTAGTAAACTATGTGAAAGATTATATACCAAAACTCTGTTTTTGTTTCTGGTAGTTGTGGAAGCCTTGTAGGAGACTGAAGATGGATTAGTATTCTTTTCTGTTCTCCATTCTTTTACATGAACCTACGTGTTCTAGACCTTGGCTTGTGAAATGGCCTAGTGCTTGTTTGCATTATCTTTTAATTTGTACCTGTTATAGAAAGCATGATAGTATCCACTTTAAAAATATTTTTATATATTATCTTTAAGTGGTTTTACAAAGATGTTTCAATTCAACATGTCATTTTATGAGTACAATGCATCTTGATTAATGTCATCCCTTCCATCATTCTCCCCCATCTTTCCCAACCCCACTCTCACTTACAGTGGTTTTGGCCACCAATAATTGTGCTACATTGTGGAATGTTCCAGAACAGGGGGGTAAGGAGAGACTTCACTACTGAATAAGTTCTAGGTTTTTCTTTTCTACTTAAAGGCAGCCATGGAGATTACAAAATTATTTATTCCTATGCCTTTTGTCACTTAAGTCAAGATCATTAAACTATTTCTCATCTATCAATGGAGCACTCAATGGGTCCATTAATAGCTGAGAAATAGTGCTTTTTATGAGAAGTGTTTCCGCAAGCAGAATAGATACATGTGAGCACTAGCTGGTCATTCAGAATGACTCCATTTCAGTATAGGAAGAACTGGCTCTGGTGGTGGTTTCTCCCTCCAGGGTCTCCCATGTATGCTGCATAGCCTATTTTCAGCTACTGTTTCTAAATTTTCTGCTTTGACTTTAGCCGAGCTTTCATGGCAACTTACTATTAAATTCACTGCTGCTGTCTTTCAGTGAAGGACAGATAATTGTGACATGAAGTAAGTAGGATTACTGCGTCTTCAGCCATGGCCTTTTGCCTTTCATGATTTAAATATCTCATGTTATCAAAAGAAAAAAAAAACTCCTTAAAGGAAATTATTAAGATGGCAGAAGGCAAGCCCACACTTGTTCGGCAGGCGTTTGGTGGGCAGAGTCCAAGTTGCCAGAGTTCCTGTTAGCTTCCCATTGTATCTAGGGCATTGCCTCCATTCACATCCATAGCCTTCAAACTATATTACAAGGTGGTGCTGATAGCAGTTGAAGGAGTAGGATGGTGGCCCTATAAGGAAGAATTTATTATTCTCAAATGGCTCCCTGAAGAGTTTTGTAGACATTTTTGTGGCCAAAGGAATATTGCAAGCTTCCTAGGCATTTGTTTGTGGTGCTTATAGTATTTACAGCTGGATGGTAAGTGCATACTGTTGCAAGTCTCTGAGCTGCACAATTCATATACTGGGTAAACTCTGTGACCTGCAGTGACTTGTGAATTATGTATTATTGTTCCCATTTTACAGATAGAGTAGAGGTTAGTGACTTGTCTGAGTCACATGGTAACCAGAACAGTGTTTGGTATGCTAGTCTGTGTGACTGCCAAGCTTAGGTTCTGTTAGTTACATCATGCACTGTATCCCAGGTAAAACTTACTGATTTTTCTTGGTTCTTATACATTACAAACTATAAATTAACCTTGAGGTAGCTCAAAGGGTGACAAAGAAATTAACCTTAAGGTTGCATGATATTTAAGAGTTCTATAATCATTTTGTTGTTGTTGAGAGACAGTGCTGTTTGAAATTGCTGTAATTCTTTTCCTTTAACATTAGCCTTAACTTCAATTGAAGTTATTGTTTAAAAGGTTGGACTCTAAAATAAAATTTTGATTGACATCCCAACTCTAGTACTTACCAACTCTGTGTCTCACTGTGTAATCAGCCATAAAGTAAGTTTAATAGCTTCTTGTGGAGATGTGGTGAAATAATTCATGGAAAACATAGAGATCAGATACTGAAAGCAGTCAATACATGCTCATTGCCAGCAGCACTACCACCAACACATGAAAGTTATTATTAGCCCTAAAATTGTGTTCCTAGATTAAAATTGTCTACAATGAAGAGACAGGGCTAATAACCCAAAGGCTTAAAAAATACTTTAGAAATTTCTGAATTATTTTGCATGCTTTTCTTGGAAAATATTTGTGTAATTTGTGAATATGAAAACAGATTAGATAATAAGATAGATGAACCACTTCAGGGAAGTTGACACTACTGCCTAAACTTGCATGAAAACTGAGTCAGTTACAGAAATCTGTAGATGTAGCCTGAAACTTTCCCAACAATTGTTTTCTACCTTTGAAATGAATTTAAAGTAGTAAATAACATGAAGCCCACTCGGCCAATCATCTGGAGTCCAGCTTCCCTGCACAAGTGACACTGAACCGTTCAGCTATTATTAAGGGTCTCATTGTCTATCTTTCTATTGAAGAAACTAGATCACAGGGGTGTTGTCAGATTTCCTCTTGCTACCCAGGAGGTACTGAGAAAGTGATCACTAACCCAGAGAGCATACTTTTGCCAAGCTGGAGAGCCACATGGAATTGTGCTCTAGACTGCTAAATTGCATTCAGAATGCATCAATGCCCTCACTCTAGGGAGACCCCTGGTTGGGTAAGTACATCTGCCATCTCTGTGGGCTCACGATGCCTTACAAAGTTGGAAATTAGGTAGTAACTTAGGATTTGAGAGGAAATTTGATTTTAAAAATCATGAGCTTTTCTGTTCATCTGATAAAATTATCCTAGACATATACTAATTATTGCAAATGAGGGAAACCATGGGACCTATATTTCTTTGGGTCTGGCTTACTTCACTTAATATGATTTTTTCCAAGTGTTTCCATTTCCTAACAAATGGGGCAATGCCATTCATTGTGATGGAAGCATAAAATTCCATTATATATACATATATATATTTATGTATATACACACACACACACACACACACACACACACACTACATTTTCTTGATCCATTCATCTACTGAAGGGCATCTGGGTTGGTTCCATATCTTAGCTATGGTTAATAATGCTGTGATAATCATAGTTGTGCTGGTAGCTTTAGTATGGCTTTGTTTGTGATCATTTGGGTAACTGCCCATAAGATGATACTAATTGAAATGAACCTCAAGATATGGACACAAGAGATCTTTTTGTTGTTGTTGTTTTTAATTTACTATGTGATATTTTTTGTTTCCTTTGTGTGTTCTTTCCCCTGTTGTCACTGTATTTGATTTTGGTACCCTACATCATGTATATAAATTTGTGTAATTTGGGGAGGGGAAGAACACCAACAAAATGCTGAAACAAGGACACAGGATGACCCATTGCAACAATGATACCCACAGGACAGTACATTGGAAATGAACTTTACAACTTTGACGGGGAGGGGGAGGAGTGAAGAAGGCAGGGGTAGGAAGGGATAGTGGGAGAAAAACAAGGGAAGGGGCAATGTTTGACAAGAAATGTACTCATTACCTTACTCATGTAATGGTAACCCTTCTGTACAGCATCTTTACAATAAAATAAAATTTCTAAAAATCATGAATAAGATATATGTTATATAATTTATATAATAAATATAAATATAGGGGCTGGGAAGATGGCTCAGTGGTAGAGCGCGTGCCTTGCATGCCTGAGGCCCTGGGTTCGATTCCTCAGCACCACATAAGCAAAAAGGAAAAAAGCCGGAAGTGGCGCTGTGGCTCAAGTGGTAGAGCGCTAGCCTTGAGCTGAAGAGCTGAGGGACAGTGCCCAGGCCCAGAGTTCAGGCCCCACAACTGGACCCAAAATAAATAAATAAATAAATGTAAATATATAAATATAATAAACAACACATAATATATTAGATTTATATATTATATATTAACATAACATATATTAATATATAATATAATAGTATTAATTATGTAACATATTAGATTATATTAGATATTATATAAATATATGTTATATAATCATATATAATATAATATGCTTATATAAGAAAATAAATAAATTTATAAAAATAATCATGAATACAATATATGTTATATAACTTATATAACAGGTATAACAACTTCAGTGAAGTGACATAAGTTTCCATGTCACTGAAAGAATATGAAATTAACTGTCATATTAAGACCAAGGAAATTATCACATAAGTTATATTAAAAGAAACTTTTTCTTGCATTCATTGAGCTATTTTCTTTTGCATTTACAAGAAATTCTAGGGATTGCAATAATGATACCCACAAGACAGTATATTGGAAATTAACTTTACAACTTTGGGGGTGAGAGGTTAGAGAGGGTGAGAGGTGGGGGCGGGAAGGGCTAGTGGGAGAACAAGGGAAGGGGTAGCAATGCTTGACAGGTAATGTACTCAGTGCCTTACTCATGTAACTGTAACCCCTCCGTACAGCCTCTTTACAATAAAATAAAATTTAAAAAAATAAAATTAAAAAAAAAGAAATGAAAAAATGTTAAGACTATAACACAGATCTTTCTCTGCATTGCCATGTTCTGTTGGAGAGATGAATAGATATTTGTATGGAAAGCTAGTAAGTGTGAGAAGTAGATGAGCCATTCCTGTAATGGTATAGAAATGTCAAACATGCTTAATGCGTTTGTGTGTCCTAAGGTTTAGCAGGAATTTGGTAATGAACCTGAAAGAGAAGCATTGAGTTCTTGTGCTGATAAACTCTCCTGCTGCTATTGTCTTTGCCTCTGGAGCACTTGCCATTTTTAAAATAACACTCTGTCTGTGCCTGTCATTGCCCACTGATATGAGAAGTTGGTGTTCTAATCCTGGCTATGATTCGCTCATTTGCAGAGTATCCACATACTGGAGAGGACTGCTTCCTCCAGCACAGAGCCTTCTGTAAGTCGGCAATTGCTAGAACCAGAGCCGGTCCCCCTCTCCAAGGTCAGTGATAGAATGCAATTGCTTTGGCATGATGTCTTTTCTGTGGGGTCAAATGAACTGTGAAACTGTGAATAACTTTTACCCTGGCTTTCTTAAGGGATGCTAACTCTAGGGAATCTCTTCTATTTCTTTTTGCTTCCCATAAGTACAGAGTTTTCGGGGAGGGTTTTCTACTTCATGTAAGAAGAGAGTAGCTGAAACTACATTTTTCTTAGATTTGTAAGGTTTCATAGAAAAGTGTCACAACCGGACACGTGCTTCTTAATCTGCCGCAATCAGGAGCAACGCAATAAGGGAGACTGGACCATGCAACTGAGTTTTGGGTAACAGGGGACCTGTAACCTTCTGCAGGCAACAGATCCCAAGGTTCCATGAAACCAAGATTTTTATTGGTCTTGTGCAAGGAAGTAAGCTACAGACTTCAACACATGACAATATTTTGTATACAAGTAGTAGGTAACCTTCTTATACTGGGAAGGAGAGCTAAACAGTAAACAGCTTACAATTTGCATAAACCTAAGTCTACCCTTAGGCTCCCACACAGTTTAGGGTAAAATCTGAGTTCTCGTTAAGCCGGGACTGATTTACCTTTCCAGGAAAACTCTCAGTGTTCTGAGAGTGTATTGGAAGAAGGCATTTCAGACTCCCAATCCTTTCAGGGTCTCACAGCTTGGATTTTCTGGTTATCACAAACAGGTATAAAATTGTTCTTACTTTAAGTGAAGAAAGAAAGGGAAACTATTGCTTTTCCTTGTTGGAATGATAAGCAAATATTTCTATTCTGAGCTAATGAAAAACAATACCACTGGATATAGCAATAACTACAGCCACCACTGTTGTTCACATACTGCATGCAGGGTAGATGTTTATAACACTTTACATGTATATATATATAGATAGATAGATAGACATAGATATATATCTTTGCAAGTGTAGCAACTGAAAATAACCCAAGTTTTAAAAAAATAAAGCGAATAAGTAACAGATCATGAACTTAATCTTAGATGTTTCCCAACTTGATAACAGAGGCTTTCCCTATGGCCTGCAAGGTCAAGCAACTATACAGAGAGGCCATCATGCATTCAGGTCCTATCTGTTCACATCCGGCCTACTTCCCAGTGAGCTCTGGAGAGAACACTATAGATTATTAAGACCTTTTCTATTTCCTAGATGCCTTTTTCTTCCCCTTTAGCTGCTCTTCGTCAGGCTGGGAAACATCTAGAGTCCTTTATGTCTAAAATGCAAAAGTCAGTTGAGGAGACAGTGCCCCACTCATCTCCATTCTTCCCTGGGATGTTCAGTGGGCTGACTCAAATTGGGAAACTGTGGAAATACTATGCATTCTGAATTCTCATATAAAAATAGCACTTTGTTTCAAAAGATGATGAGCTTCTAAATATGTAGTACTGATCCTTTCATTTGCCTTTCCTGTGTTAAGCATCATCTTTTAAGAACAGATAACTGCTTTAGTAGTATGGAACGTGTGCACTTGTACATCTTTAAAGCCATGAGAAGCTGCAAAGTGTATTCTGTCAGACAGGAATAGAGGGGTAAGCCATGGAAAGGAGAGAATTATTAAACTGTAAAAATAATTTGTAGAGGAATAAAAAGTGACTGACTTCCATTTAAACAACAAATAAAGGATGCATACTTGGTAAATAGAACTCTCATATCTCTCGCAAACATCCAGTTTCTCTTATAGTTAAAATGAGAAACCGACAATAAATAAATACGGGCTTTGGAAAAGGCTGATAGTATTTATTGAGCACCAGTTTTGTGCCAAGCATTGGATTAAAGCTTTTTTTCACAATCACTCTCTAAATTCATTCACATTTGACTTATAATTACAGAATAATTTCTCAGACCTAAGGGCTTCAACTTAGTCAAACGTTAATTTCCCATAGTTGTCCCTATTTTCAGTAGCTGGGTTTTGGGTCCACTAGACTGACCAATTGATCTTGGTGAGGCACCAACACTATCCACCATCCATTAATTCTCCATATTGTTTCCCATTTGGATCTTGCTATAACCCCTTCTTCTGTTGTGTATTAGTGTATCTTGGGACCCTATGGAATTAGAGGAAACAACCAATCAGGTACAAGGTGCATCTCACCATCTGTTGGCCCTTAAAGAGAAGATAGGCTTCCTGGGCATTGTTTGGTAGTAGAAGAGTTTTGAAGTACACATTGTTCTGGCTAAGGATTTGTTCAGATTCTTTGATGTTTTTCAACTCCACCAGCCCAGCTACATACCCTTTCTCTCTCCCTCTTTCTCTCCTTCCCCCCTCTCTCTTTCTCTCTCTCTTTGTCTCCCTCTCTCTTTCTCTCTCTCTCATACACACACAAACACACATATAAACACATACACTTAAACACGCACACACGAATACACATACACAAGATATCCTTGAGAAAAGAAATGTCTCTTTCAGTGAAGAAGCTCAGGCTACATTACTTTCTGGCTTTACTAATTTATAATTAGATAAAAAATTTTAAACTTTCTATAATCTCCCAAGCATATTTAATCAAGTACAGGTGTGATCACATCAGGACTTTTGTCTCTATTTCTATTGTAAGTAGAACTAGAAAATTGTACTGTTTAAAGCAGAAAGGAGCCAGGTACCAGTGGCTCATGCCTATAATCCTAGCTACTTAAAAGGCTGAGATCTGAAGATTGTGGTTCAAAGCCAGCCTGGGCAGGAAAGTCCATGAGATTCTTTTCTTTTTTTTTTTTTTAGTCGGTCCTGGAGCTTGAACTGGGCCTGGGTGCTATCCTGAGTGCTGTACCACTTGAGCTACAGCACCCCTTACGGTTTTCTAGTGGTTTATTGGAGATAAGAGTCTCAGGCTGGCTTTGAACTGTAATCCTCAGATCTCAGCCTCCTGAATCTAGAGCTAGGATTACAAGCGTGAGCCACCAGCACCTGGCTTGAGATTCTTATCTCCAATAAACCACCAGAAAACTGGAAGTGGCACTGTGGCCCAAGTGGTAGAGTACCAGCCTGGAGCTGAAGAGTTGAGGGACAGTGCCTGGCCCAGAGTTCAAGCCCCATGACAGGCCAAAAAAAGAAATAGGGAAAAGAAAAGAAAAAGAAAGAAAGGAATATCAATTAAAATTTCAAAAAAGTATTTAATTTTTAGAAAGTTATCTTAGTTTTCCTAATGTAGTCTACTAAGCATAGAGGGAGGAATTTCAGCATAATGGAAAACAGAATGCGGATTCTTTGTTGTACTGACAAGCTGTTTTATTTCTTACATATTTTATTTGTAATATCAGCTGCATTTATAATTAAAATAGTTTGAACATTATTTGTTCTTTTTGTTTGTGTGTTTGTTTTTTTGTCGGTCGTGGGGCTTGAACTCTGGGCATCAGCTCTGTCCCTCAGCTCTTCAGCTCAAGGCAAGTGCTCTACCACTTGAGTTATAGCGCCACTTCTGGTTTTCTGGTGGTTTATTGGAAATAAGAGTCTCACGGAGTTTCCTGCCTGGGCTGGCTTTGAACCACGATTCTCAGATCTCAGCCTCCTGGGTAGCTAGGATTATAGGCGTGAGCCACCGGCACCCGTCTTATTTATTCTGGTTTTATCCTTTGTTCATCAACTGACAGCTTATTTACTTGTAAGAACTATATTAGGATTATTTTCTCTTTCTTTTGCTCAGCTTAGGAATACTGTATCAAAGAAAATGGAATTATTTTTTCAGAGCTACAGCATTTGTGAAGAAAAATACATTTTAACTTTTTTATTTCTGTCTTATCCCTCTTCTTCCCCTTTCCAGTTAAACTCCAAGAGAATATATTTTTATTATATTCTGAGATTAATTACTAAAAAAAGTACTTGGACTTATTATTAAATGTTTTCATTCATGAGTTATAAAGAATATTTTTCATCACACATAAATGGCACACAGGCACGCACACCACACACCTATACACAGTTGAACACACTAGCCTTTAAATAGGATGTAGTCAGAAATAAAATTGTTATTCATTGGGAGATACTATCTATGGATGAGACCACTAAAAATAGAAATATCTTACATACAACTGACTTCAGTCTAAGAACAGAGAGGTCTGGCGAATCTATTTGCATATACATGGAGTTTTTCCTTTGAATTTCTTGATTATATCCATCAAAAATAGCTCTCTGGCTTGTAGGTGTTTGGTGTTTCGTTGACTAAGTACTTTGATGTCCACTCCGAGTTACTCAGAACCACACCAGGAGAGGAAAACAGCACTTCTCTTCTCTGTTAATATCAAGTTGTGAGCCACTTTAGATCATTATGGCCTTTCCATTTTTACACAAAAAGCCATACTAATCATACTAATCCATACTAATCAAACATTTGTCATCAAAACAGCCTTATTTTGAAACTTAAAAGTTACTCTGTGCTCAGGTTACTGCCAGGAAAGGAAAATTTCTCTTAAACATTTTGAGGACAAGCAATCGAAATTCTTTTTTCACCTCAAGTAGACAACAAGGTAGCCCTAGTGAGCCTGATGGATTCCAAATGCCTGCAGGTCTACCTGGGAAATTCCTTTTACCTTCACTTAAAAGTACATGGCTGCATCTGGTCTTATAGTTTGCTTCAGAATATCTTTCATATTTCTGGGAGATTGAGTGTTGCTTCAAAAATGACTTTCTCCTTAAGAAGCTGCTTTAAGTGTGTCATTAACCACAGAAAATATGTGATTTTGTTTTTCTTTTCTCTCAGGAAGCTGACAGCTGGGAAATTATAGAAGGACTGAAAATAGGCCAAACTAATGTCCAGAAACCAGACAAACATGAGGGATTTATGCTGAAGAAAAGAAAATGGCCTTTAAAAGGCTGGCACAAGGTAACATTTTTATCATATTCAAGTTCACATCATCTTCTTAGAGAAGATTTTATTTTTATTACATGGGAAATCAAGATTGTTGTTATTTATGTAAAACTAATTTCTAAGGTTTTATTTTAACCATACCAGTTGCAATCTGTTATACCTGCTTAGATCTCTAATACAATATTGCAATATATACATATTATATATATTATATAATATAACATATATTACAAATGTATATTTTATCATATAAAATAAATATATAATATATAATTATATAAAATATCCAAATTATATAATATAAATTATATAAATAAATTATGTATATAATCCAGATTATACATATTATTATCTAATCTGCTTTTTTCACTTAAATTATTATGGATATGTTCTCACTAAATATTTTTCTAAATATAAAGGTTTCTAAATGCATGCATATATTCCAGGCACTTCTAGCCCACCATTTTAACCCTTTTTTTTTCTTTTTCTTTCTTCCTCCTCCTCCTCCTCCCCCTCCTCCTCCTCTTCCTCCTCTTCTTCTTCTTCGTCTTCTTCTTCTTCTCCTTCTTCTTCTTTTGTGCTGGTCCTGAGGCTTGAACACAGGGCCTGAGCACTGTCCCTGAGCTTTTTTTGCTCAAGGCTAGCTCTTTACCACTTGAACCACAGCTCTACTTTTGGCTCTGTACTGTGATCCTCAAATCTCAGCGTCCTGAGTAGCTAGGATTATAGGCATGAGCCACTGGCACACAGCCTTAAACCAATTTCTTATTGCTTGAATCTTTAAGATACGTCCTAACTTTTCACTGCTAGATATTATGGTGGATATCTTTTTAATTGAATACCATTTAGTTCCTTGATATAAATTACTACAATTGTTACTAGAACAAACTTAATTGGGAAAATTGCTGATCCAGGAAGTTTGTTTTCTGCACTTTAAAATGTAGTGTATTCTTTTATTCCCTCTCAACATCCCTACTCCCATTTCCCAGTTTTAATTAGGGGGAACATTTTTAATACATTTTTATAGCTATCTAAATAGCAAGAATTCTTGGTGCTTGCTTAGCATGGTTGCACATGCCTGTAGTACCAACCTATTTGAATGGTTAGAGTGGGAAGATCACTTGAGCTCATGCCACAACTTCTTTGAAGCAGAAAACAGAGAAAAAGGGAAAAAAAGTTTCTGGGTGCTAAAGAGGAGGAAGTTTTCTTCTAAGTATAAACCCTTTGTAGGACATTTACTGTCATCTGCATCATTTCAAGGGCAAGTTCACCTCCTTACTACCTCTACTGATGACTTTCATCTCAAGCAGATGGATTTGTCATTCCAAATAGCTGAGTAGTGACTGCCCACTCCCTCAAAACAGGGAAGGTATGGATTTAGCCCTTCTTGAAGTAAGGGGTTTTTCTTTTCATTTTAAAGGAAAGACTTGGAGATATGACAAGTTGGAAAATGTTACCCCAGCCTTCTGTCTCCAAAAGTGGATTTTTGCCATCAAAGGGTAACTGACAGACCCTTTCCATGTCAGAAACTCTACCTCTGAATCCATAACCCTGTTGCCAGGCATCTTCTTCCTTGAGTCTTGACTGTTTGGTGATCCTTCCTAGGACCTCCTTTGCGTTTATTCTGACTTTGTGCTTTCTCAAGTCTGTGGCCCTGCTCAGCTCTTTTCCCTGAAGCACACTATGTTCCTCTGACTAACCTTCTTGGATAGAAATATTTTTAATAGGAAATAAAGTAAAAGAAACACATTTGATAAATTCTTAGCTGTTAAGACTCTCCATTTATGTTTTAGCAAACTGGCTATGGTTCTACAGCTTTCTGCCTTTAACATAATACTGCATAAGTGATAGGGGTGTTTCTCTCACTTTTCCTTTCTTCTGATCTTATTTTGAAACCTATAATACCACCATATATTTATACAAGTATCAGCCTAGTTGACTGCCCAAATTATAGTTAATTGAATAATTGAACATTTTTCCATGTGGAGATTCCTTCTTCTGGTTGAACTCCAAAATCTGAAACAAAAGGCTTGCAGGTTGACCCCAGAGCTACCTCAGCAGCTATGAGCTCCTAAATCACATAAAAACTTCCCACAAGAGTAATTTCTCAGCAACAGAGAGACTCTTCTTCCATGTGTAGACCTAGAAGAGGGCACAGGACCCAGTGTCTGCTTGAGTCCTGAGAGTTGTGTGTTCTCTTTGAATTGCCCATAGAAGGGAGACCACCAGCAGAGAATTCCTGAGTGTTTGTGGAACAAAATAGCTAAGTCCATTCAAGACTGGTCCAGGATGGCCTTGGAGCAGAAATCAGTTGCCCAAAAAACCTTTTCTCTCTCTCTTTTTTATCCTTAATGTAATTTGGAAATAATTTTTAATCTCTTTTAAAATAATCTCTTAGTTTTTAATCTCTTAGTGTAGAGTGCAAACACTTTGTGAACTGGGAAATGCAAACATACTACTAAGGCACTTACACATTCCAGGTAATTAGTTATGATTAGATTTGGTCTATTGGCTTCTGTAATGCAAGTAGAATTTTTAGAAAATATCCAGGTATCCAGAGGAAATTCAGGAATTTACCTAAAGAGTGAAAAAAAAATTCCTGTCAAATTGTGAGGAATTCTTCCTACTCTTTTTCACTTTCAGGAATATCCAGGGTTGGTTCATTCAGTAAGTCTTAGCTGCGGACTCAGATTTCCTCTTGCTAAGAAAAACCATGGTGGAAAGACCCCATCTGTATTGAGTTATGTGTGAAAGAACCCTTGTAGAATACTCATAGCCCAGAGCTAGAGCTCCAACATCCTTACCATTTAACATGACTGACAGTGGCCAGATGCATTGAGTTCATATATTAAAGTAATCAAATGTACTAACTGTGAAATGTCAAGCAACGTTAGACTCATATTTGCAAATGTTTTATACAATTCGCATACAGAGAGTAAGTAAGTGTGTTTGGTTCTTGCAGAGATTTTTTGTCCTGGATAATGGAATGTTAAAGTATTCAAAGGCACCACTTGATGTAAGTAGCACACACAGGACATGTTTCAGGATTGATTTAGAATTCTACTTGAAGTGAGTAAACACTGTAATTGTACAGCCCTGTGCCCCACTTACCAGCTTTGTGCATGTCTACGCCAATAATGTTTAATGAGCCACCAAACTGCATGTTCTAAAGAAAGTGGGGTTTTATTTTTATAATCAGAATAGCATAGAATCTCAAACTAGTACAAGAAGATTTGCCATAATTACCTTGATGTATATTTTTAAAAACAAGCTTAAACCTAAAACTGACACATTAACAAAATCATCCTTTCTCTGTCGGAGACAAAATGCAAATAACCTCCATTTTTTTCTATACTTCCCAGCAAACTCTGCTTAATGTGTTTTTTTGAGATTTAAAGCAACCTTTATTCTTGTCCATGTCCTTTTAAAAACTCTCTTTGAATTTTATATCTATTTCATACATCCTTTTATCTTGGGAATAACAACTCACTAATATTATTCCAAACTAATGATCTATTTTTGTTTGACACACAAAGCAGGGTACATGCAAAACTAGAAAATTCCCTCTTTATGGTTATGGTGTGGGAGAAGTCAGCAAAGGCTCAGATTTTAGTTTTATCCCCATCTCTGCCATAGTGAGCTGTCTTCTTGATCAGAAGTGGGCAGCCGGAAGAAGAGCCCGCTGCTCCCACCTGCCCAGTTCTTCCCTGACCGCCGTTGTCCAGATGACTATTTGTGGCTGTTCTGAATCACAGGTCAAAAGTTGACCACTGTAATTTTAGGAAACACTGAAGTTGTATTTTTAGGAAGATATAAGATATGTAATCTAGAATTTTGAGGACTGACATTACTGGGGTTGCCCAAAATAGAGGTAAATTGGTTAGTCTTGTGTACTGAAGTTGGTGTAAAGTCACAGCACTTTAACTATCCTCATTGTAAGGATCTTAACCATTTTCTTTTTATTAAAGAGGCATAGTTACCCACTTTCCATAGATAAGTTAAAAATTACTTTGTGCCCACTACAGTTCAGTATAGAAACACAGGAAACTATATATCCTTCTGGCATATTTATTAGTCTTTTAATTTCAGATTCAAAAAGGGAAAGTTCATGGGAGCATAGATGTTGGACTGTCCGTCATGTCAATTAAAAAGAAAGCTCGGCGAATAGACCTCGACACGGAGGAGCACATCTATCATTTGAAGGTGAAATCACTTTTCAACAGCTTCTCCGATATGAGCAGAGGAATGCTGCCGTGGTACCACAGGAGATTGGCTTCCCAGTGACCTTTACCTCTTTCTCACTGTTTCAGGTGAAATCCCAGGACTGGTTTGATGCTTGGGTCTCCAAACTCCGCCATCACCGATTGTATCGTCAGAATGAAATTGTGAGATCACCAAGAGATGCTAGTTTTCACATATTTCCCGCAACCTCTACAGCTGAGTCCTCCCCAGCTGCAAATGTTTCTGTCGTAGATGGAAAGGTAGGGCTTTGCACTATAAAAAATCAGCTTGCAAATTGTTTAAAAAATGATGCAAACCCAATACTGTGTCTTACTTGAAAACACCAAAAAGAGAAGGCTTGCTTTGTCAACTGACACTCAGAGGACAGATGGTAGTGGCAGTGGCATTAAAGCTACACAAGTATAGACTGGGCAGAAATGTGGATTACCAAAAGCATTTTCAGTTATTTTTCCATTCTAATAAATGGACTACCTTCTATTTTCATGTGACTTTGTAAAAACCTGGGGAAGTAGAACAAGCAGTGGTTCAATCAGCATGCAGTAATCAGATACATTCTTGGGTAATAATAAAATGGTCCCGCTAGGCGCTGCTGGCTCACGCCTGTAATCCTAGCTACTCAGGAGGCTGAGATCTGAGGATCACGGTTCAAAGCCAGCCTGGGCAGAAAAGTCTGTGAGACTCTTATCTCCAATAAATCATCAGAAAACTGGAAGTGATGCTGTGGCTCAAGTGGTAGAGCGCTTGCCTTGAGCTGAAGAGCTGAGGGACAGTGCCCAGGCCCAGAGTTCAAATCCTACAACCGACAAAAAAAAAAGATGATCCCCAAGTTTTGAAAGTGAAATATGATTTCTTGCCCTGAGCTATAATGTATACATGACTCACAAAGTTAATGTTGGTTGGCTGGAGAATGTAGAGCCTATTTTAGTGACCAATTCTGTGCTAAGCATTTGTTATTAACTCATCTCTAATCTTTCCTATAGCCAAAAATCAGAGCCACTAAATAATTTGTTCATAAGTAGTATAGCCATTCCAGCATGGGATTCCAAATCTGTTCCTAAACTTGGCACCACTTCTATTATACCAGGTGCTGGACAAGTGAGGCTGAAGCTGTTGTTTGGGTTGTAGTAAAGAGTTCATTTTCTGTGTTATAGAAAAGTTAGTGGGATTTCCCGATTAAAAGTCATGGTCAGGACAACAGGCGGGAAGGCAGCTGTTCTGCCTTTGCTTCAATAATTACGTTTCCTGGAACACAGCAGCATTTGACTGCCCAGGGCTACTCCAGTTTCACACTTGACACCTAAAGTTGAGGACAGACACCTGCCACAAAGACTGGATTCACAAACAATTCAGTAGAGATTCTTCTCTCTTGGTTTGCTTCAATACCTAGATCTAAGTTTCCTTTGTAAAGCACTTAGACACCCCTTATTGAAAAAACAGCAAGAGTTCAAACAGATTCAATGGAACATTATCTATTCAGAGTTTTTTTTTTCTTTTTTAATATATATTTTTATTGTAAAGATACTGTATCGAGGAATTACAGTTACATAAGTAAGGTAATGAGTTCATTTCCTATTGAGCAGTTACCCCCTCCTTTGTTTTTCCCCTACCCCCAACCCACCTCCTCCCTCCTCCCCCCCACCGAAGTTGTAAAGTTTATTTTCAATATAGTGTCTTGTAAGTCTCATTGTTACAATGGGTCAACCTGTATCCTTGTTTCAGCCTTTTGTTATTTCCCTTCTCCTCCTCAAATTAGAAAATTGTATATACAAGATGAGGGCACTGGAATCAAATCCAGTGAAAACAGGGGTTATACCATGGGGGAAGAACATACAAAAGAAACAAAAAAAATCAAATAGTACATTATAAGTACATTAAAAACAACAGCAAGATAAAACCTCTTGTGTCCCTGTCCTGGGGCTCATTTCACTTAGCATCATCTTATATGGTCATATGTACATAGCTTTTTATCTTTTCTGCTTGTCCTAGACATATACTAGTTATTGCAAATAAGGGAAACCATGGGACCTATGTTTCTTTGGGCCTGGCTTACTTCACTTTCTGTTTCCTAACAAATGGGGCAATGTCATTCTTTCTGATGGAGGCATAGAATTCCATTGTGTATATATACCACATTTTCTTGATCCATTCATCTACTGAGGGGCATCTGGGTTGGTTCCATATCTTAGCTATGGTGAGTAATGCTGCGATAAACCTATTTGTGCTGGTAGCTTTAGTATGGCCTCGTTTGTGATCGTTTGGGTAAATGCCCAAAAGTGGGATTGCTGGGTCATAGGTTGAATAGCAAAAACAATCCTTAGCAGAAATAACAGTGCTGGAGAAATATCAATACCAAACTTCAAACTCTACTACAAAGCCATAGTAATCAAAACAGCTTGGTACTGGCACAAGAACAGACCTGAAGACCAATGGAATAGAACTGAAAACCCCAGAAATGAACCCACAGACCTATAGCCAACCTAACCTTCAACAAAGGAGCTAAAAAAATAGAATGGAAAAAAGACAGCCTCTTCGGTAAATGATGCTGGCAAAATACCCTGCACCAGAATCAACTCCAAGTGGATCAAAGACCTCCAAGTCAAAGCAGACACCCTGAAAACATTACAGGAAGGAATAGGAGAAACTCTAGGGCTCCTTGGCACAGGTCAAATTTTTCTTAATAAAGACCCAAAAACACAACAAATGGAAAGGTTGAACAAATGGGGTTGCAGGAAACTGCAGAGCTTCTGCATGGCAAAGGACATAGCTAGCAAGATCAATGGAAAGCCCGCGGATTGGGAGAAGATCTTCACTAGCCAGTTTTTTTTTTCTTATTTCAGTAGAAATTACTTAAATAAAGTTTGATAAATCCCATTAATTGTATTCTAACAAGTGACATTGCTTACATGATTGGTTGCAGCTTTCTGAAGAATTGAATTATCTTTCTCTGGGAATAGAGTGTTACGTTCGTTAGCTCTAATACCAACAAATCCTGAAATTAAAAAAGAACATGCCAGAATGTTAGAGGACCAGGAAGTGTGGGGTCCTATAGATTCCCTTTATATTCCTCTAGTTTCTCTGGACCTGCTGTGCTCTTAACACAGGATAGGATAAATCTCACTATTTGTCCAAGTTAAATGAAAAATATATACTACATATTTCTTGGAAAACATGAATTTTTTATTTGTTTTTCTCAGCTTCTACCTACATCTTTGGCACAAAGTGTTGGTTTAAAAGGTGCATTATTTTTGTCCCCTCTCGTATTTATTAAATAACTTAGGTGATATCTGAGAATGGTGACTGAAACCCAACCTCCCCACCATTAGTCTGGCAATAAGAAAGCTCTTTACTTTGGTTTCACAAAGATCTTTTTCTCTAGTTGCAAATCGTATACCTCTATGACTAAGTCAGTGAAAGGTTTCCATTACATTTTTCCAAATGCAATGAAGACTAAAGAGAAGTAGTTTTTTGTATGTTTTATCCCTTCTGTATATCAAGTTAGGAGGCTCCTGAATGTTAATTGGTTTGTGGCTCTGTGTGGTTAATAAATATGTCTAGATTTGCTAAGTATGGGCATCATTCACTTTATAATGATTTAGAAGAGACACAATCAGTTGTAATTGAATATTAAAGACATAGATGGACTTTGAAAATTATTTCAGCTTCTTGGAAAATAAGTTCCTGTTTATTTCACTGAGTATTGATTGCACTCACACTGGTTTCTACATATTTCATGTAGATGGAAAGTCTATAGCAATAGGCACTAAATGGCAAGATTGCCGTTTTATACAGTTTTCAGCATGGAAGGCTTCTTGCTGGTGGGTAATGGATTTAGGAGTCACGTGTGGCTGACCGTAGGACACAGAAGGCTTTGGGAGTGGAAAGGCCTAACGTCAGGAACTAAGAGTGTTTCAATGGTGCCTGGTGCTGATGGCTCAAGCCTGTAATCCTAGCTTCTCAGAAGGCTGAGATTTGAGGACTGTGGTTCAAATCCAGCCTGGAAAGGAACGTTCATGAGGCTCTGATCTTCAATTAACTACCAAAAAGCTAGACATGGAACTGTGTGGCTCAATAGGTAGAGCCATGAGCAAAAACAACAACGAAAACTTCAGGGACAACTCCCAGGCCTTGAGTTCAAGCCCCAGGACTGGTACCAAAGAACAAAACAACAACAACAAAAATGAAACAGGAGTATTTCAATGAAAATACTATAAAATACAATCTGCTGAGTAATTTTTAAATGCTTGGGACCTGAGCTGCTAGATCTAATGAGTATAACACATGACAAACTTGAACATTATCCCCTTTACTGAATGGTGGAGCTCCCTACTTAATGAGAGTTCTGTTACTCACTGAGTGCATATCATGTTTAGCCAGAAATTTCTTCTACCTCTTTTTTTTCTTCTACCTCTTGAATGCAATCTTTCTTACATTCTTTCCTTCATGTCATTTTCAGGGCACCTATAATGCCTGACGTTTGTACTGTTTCTGCTTTATGTAATCATATGCTTTCTCTGCTTTTGTTTGTTTTAGGTGCAATCAAACAGCTTTCCATGGCAGTCCCCTTTACCAAGCAGCAGTAGTCTCCCTGCAACCTGCACAACTGGCCAGAGCAAAGTGGCGGCCTGGCTACAGGACTCAGAAGAAATGGACAGATGTGCAGAAGGTTCGTTCTCATTTCTGTAGCCTATCGTAAGTCCGGACCAAAAAAATACCAAATCAGAAACTCATGATGAGAGTGCTGCAGTTTTAATCCTAACCTCTGTGATTGTCCCCTGGGTTTTCCTTTTCCTTATTTTTATGTACTAGATGATTCTCCATGTCATGACCCAGGTTTCTTACCTTCCATTTTTCCCGCACTGTCAAGAATCTTTAAGTTTTTGTCCATGCCTTGACTTCCATCCCCTTCAGCCTTCTCTTCTGCTTTCTTTACTGGTTCCCTGTGGCTTCTTCACAGCACCCCAACCCTGGAAGACCATGCTCCTCTACTCTGCACTGTCTTCCACTCTAGGATTCTCTATTGCTTTTCTTTCCTGTAAAACAAGTATCTGTTTCCAAACCAGATCCAGCAAAATTCCAATTTACTGCATCCTCTATCTATAGTTACTTGTTTATGGGGTGTTTGCTATTGATCTAATCTTAAATAATCTAAACTAACACAGGAGTCCCTTATTCTGCCCAATCTGAGTTGCTTAATCTCCTACCATCTCCTTGATCAGCCAGAGCACATGGGTCCACACTTGATCTGTAGGCCATTTCTAGTCAATCAGATGGTTTTCATTTGATCTTCAAAGTTGAGAAAAACAAGGGCAATGTAGGGAATATAGGATTCAGTTGACTTAATTTTTTCTTTTCTTTTCTTTTCTTTTTTTTTTTTTTTTTGGCCTGTCATGGGGCCTGAACTTTGGGCCTGGGCACTGTCCCTCAGCTCTTCAGCTCAAGGCTAATGCCCTGCTGCTTGAGCCACAACTCCACTTCCGGCTTTTTCTGCTTATGTGGTGCTGAGGAATCGAACCCAGGACCTCATGCATGCAAGGCAAGCACTCTACCACTGGGTCACCTTCCCAGCCCGACTTAGTTTGTTCAAATCATTTTGAAGTAATTTCAGCATTAATTTTTAAGTTTTTCCTTATATGAAATTATAATAGATAGCTGTTCTTAATATTCTCACTTAGAAAAGAAATTAAAACTTGTCAATCTGTGTTAGTCTCCCAAACCTACCCCCAATATGTCCTTTCACTCTAGTTATATGTGAAGCTACACCTTTTTTATCAAACCTCTGAGACAGCCACATCCCAAACTCAAAGTTTCTGTGAAACTATAATTTAGGAGGGATTTTATATTCATAATCATGACCAGCTTACATTTCAATAACAGGTTTTCCTTGGGAGTAGTCACCAAATACTCAGATGATATAGTAACTTGAGGTTGGATAATGAAGCTAGACCTTAACTTTCTGAAGATTCTACAGTTTTTTGCAGCAATTTTAAACCTTCAGCAGTTTTAAGTCAACTTCTGGTCTAGACCTCTGGGAAACTTAGGTCCAGAGAATTTTGCTCTGTTGGCTTAGTTTTTATGGTTGCTAAAGTAGAGCTGTGTTTCAAACTTTAGTATTTTAACAGCACAGTGAATGTTTGTGTTTAAAGATGTCATGCTGCTTTTCAAGTCTTTGACCCTTCTTCCTGTCATCCACTCAAGATCAACCTCTGTTATTTCTTTGAAAACATCCTCTGTGAACCTTCCACTTGTCTGACTTTGTCCTCAATTGATTCCTGTCTTAGGCCAGCCATTCTCCTTGTCTCTGATGGTCATCCAGTCTCCTGACTGGTTTATCAGCTTCAGTCTCTTGCTCTTCCTGCTTCATCTTTCTCAGAGACTCATTGGGAAATTACCATACTTGAGATTGTATGCAAGCCCTGGACCCATACTTAGCAGCCTTATTATTCTGTTATATTCAGCCATGAGACGTAGATATTACTACTCTCTCCACTTTGTGGATGAGCCAGGTAAAATGTATAAAGGTTCAGAATTTGTCCAAAATTATACAGTTGTCTTGATAGAGAGGTTGGGATTCTAGCCAACCCATATTTGTCTAACCCCAAAGCCAATTCTTTGTCCACTACATAGTGCTATCTTAAGACTATTAGTTATTAAAAATAGCTTTGATGCAAAAGCATTCAGTTAGATGGAAGGCATGTCTCAACTGGTAGAGTGTCACCCATGAGCAAGAAAGCAAGGGAGAGTGCATTCCTAAGTTCAAGCCCACTATCAGTGCAAAAAGAAAGCAAACAAAAAGCCCTTTAGTTATTATCCATTGGCTCTGCAGCATTAATTCAAACTGCATAGCCCAGCCTTTAATAACCCATAATTTGGCATTTTAACTCTACACACCTTTCAACCTTGCCTTCTGTAGACTCACCCAAACTGCTCTTCCATGAACAACGTGTATACCTTTGGACAGATTGTGCTTCCTGGCCTGCAGGGCCCTCTCTACCCTTCCAGACTTTCCCATTCTGCTGAAAGCTTTCTCTCAAGTTTCCAGGCACAGAAAGAAAAAAAAAAGGTCCACTCTTTTAAGTCTGTTCTGATGACCTCAAGACATAAGAACCTCTTAAATCTCCTATAGCACTTTAAAAAAGAAATATATACTGGTCATTTGTCATGAAAAGCACCTAATATTGAGATCAGTTAATTTCAAAAGTAAGACTTTTCATTGGTTGTATTTCCTAAGATATATCATCTTATTGAAGACATTAGGTATCCAATTTATAACTCTAAAGCTTTAAGATTTTGGCTGTTCATATGTAGCTTACAACACTACAGGAAAATTGCTTAGCTCTTGGAGCACTTTTTTTTTTGGTCCAGTCGTGGGGCCTGAACTCTGGGCATTGGGCACTGTCCCTCAGCTCTTCAGCTCAAGGCTAGCGCTCTACCACTTGAGCCACAGCACCACTTCTGGCTTTTTTCTTTTTGCTTATGTGGTGCTGAGGAATCGAACCCAGGGCCTCAGGCATGCAAGACAAGTGCTCTACCACTGAGCCACCTTCCCAGCCCTTGGAGCACATTTTTTAAGGAGATAAAATATTGAATAATACAATGTTTCATATGTTTTTTTAATAAATCATTTATTGCAATACTATTAGTAAGCTAAATTGTAACTGATTCTGTATTTCTTTCTGTTTTTCTGAACTTGAATTTGGCTCCATCCAAATTTTGTACAACTACCTTCTAAACTGTTCTAGAAGAAAAGGTAGACAAGCCTCTAAGAATAAAACCACAGACTATTAAGTCCCTTTGAGTGTTTTTCCCAGGTGACAAAGCCTTCAGGGAAGGAAGGCCATCATGTATAATTTGGGGATTTTAATGGTTCTGTGCTAAGAGTTATAAATTATAAGAATTACCTTTGAGATCATCTAATGATCAATTTTTATGGTTATAAACCAGAGACGGGTCTGTTTTGTTTCTCTTGCTAATATCACCATAGTATAAACATGAGACTGCCTAATTATATTTACCATAATGTGGAGTACTTTTATTACCATCACCTCCATTCTTGCCCAATTCTAACGTTTTAATTTCTGATTTTTATTAGATCTTGCACACTGTCAGTCAAACCTTGTGGAACTTAGCAAACTACTGCAAAATTTGGAGATTCTTCAGAGAACTCAGTCAGCACCTAACTTTACTGATATGCAGGTAATCATATAACTGTTGCTGGTTTTAAAAAAGACTTAAGAAAATAATTTTTAATCTGCATTGGATTGTTCTATGAACATTCAAAATGATGCTTAAAAAGAAACATAATTTACAGGTTAATTTATAATCTGGAGCCATTCTTAGCATTTTTTAATCTTAGTGTCACTATTAATTACAATGCTTTTTTAAAAATGTTTAACATTTAAATACAGTACAAACTGCTTTGGAAGTATATTGGATTATTCTTCCCTGTTTGCTTTGAAGATATAAATTCAGACATTCTCAGAATTGACTACCTTTTCATATAGAAAAGATGCTCACAATCTCTAATCTTGTTCGCATTTTGCCTATCAGAAATCTTTTACAACTAAGTTGTAATAGTCTCGGCTTTTAATGTGATGCCTTTCTCTCCTGGCTGATTTGCTTTAAGGTTCTAACAGTGATTCCTTACTAACTTGCTTATGCTGTTTGTATGTATATCACCTGTGTGAACTTAATAATCCTTTGTTGCTTTTAACTATTTGTGTAACGTAGGCTAACTGTGTAGATATTTCAAAGAAAGACAAGCGAGTCACAAGACGCTGGAGAACAAAAAGTGTCAGCAAAGATACAAAAATACAACTGCAGGTACAGCTTTTACTTTTCCTTCCTTTGTGTTTTCAATTACTTTTAAAGTATTAGTTTTAATATAACAGTTCACAGATGTTAGATTGAGTAAGTAGCCTGTGCTTTTTTAAACAGAGTTGTATTATTTAAAATAATGGGAAATCTTATTTTACTTACTTGGACATAAGTGAAAAGACTGAAATAAAAGTTAAAGTTATATTATGTCTAGGGACTGAGAAGGTGGCTCAGTGGTAGAGTACTTGCCTTGCATGCATGAGGCCCTGGGTTCGATTCCTCAGCACCACATAAGCAGAAAAAGCCGGAAGTAGGATTGAGGCTCAAGTGGTAGAGTGCTAGCCTTGAGCTGAAGAGCTGAGGGACAGTGTCCAGGCTCAGAGTTCAGGCCCCACGACCAGAAAAAAATAAAATAAAATAAATTTATATTATGTCTAAACTAAAAATCTAGTGAATTTTGATGAACACTCATATACAAGACATTAAAATAGACTTTTATGGATGAATTTCATGCAGAGTTTTTTTCTGTTTCTTGATAGGTAAAAATTAATAAATCCATAAATCCTAAGTTCTAGCATACTCGCTGTGATTGTCTGGCTGTATAATTTCGTGTACTTCTGCTCAATTTTCTGGAGTTCTGTTTGCTCCAGGGTAAAGTGATTGAGTTAATTTAATGATCCCTTAATTCCCTTTCAAGTTTGAAATTCTATGATTCTACAAACAAATATAAGTAGTATTTGAGCTGCAACAATCATTTTAAATCTGAAGTCTTAATGGCTTGTGATGAATTTACTTGAAATTTGCTTGAAATGAATTCTTTATTTGAAATAAGTAGTTCTGGATTTTTAAAGATCCTCTTAATGTGATTACATTGCAATGATCCAAAATATGGTAAATGCCTAAAACCTCTTATATGATAAATCATCTTCTTAAGCTAAAATCTCTACTAGTAAACTTAGCTGTGTATTATAAATGATTCTTTCCCTGAATAATCAAAATAATACTTATAATGGTCTTAAACATTTTTTACTATAAATAAGTTTTATCATAACACAAAGGTAAAGGAACTGCTTTTCAGAATGCTTCAGTATTTTTCCTGAATAGTTAACAAAATAATTCTCAAATTCTGACTACTACTTTAGTAAGTCTTTGCATTGTAATTCTGAATGTGTAAATAACAAACTATTACTTTGCTTGCTAATTGGATGTATTTAAAAATAAATTTTCCTAAGTACTAACAATCCACATTTTTTTACTTAGAATACCTATATCCTACAAATACAATTTTGTGTGTTCTTTTGTTTATATTTTCTTGCTTTCCCTCCTGTTCATAAAATTAGTTCTGTAGGACAAAAGTGCCAAATAATTTTACAAGAAAATTAGCTAAAACTAGCCTTTGGCAGTTTGATTTGTTGTGAGCTTATGATTGCCCTGGTTTGTTTGTTGTTTGTTTATGTGTTTTAACGATAATGATATGGTTTTCATAGCCAGGAAAAAAGAACCATTTTTATAAATAAAAAAGCCAGATCCTTTAAATAATAGAGGAAAGCAACCTCAGAGGAACATAAATATTTGCAAATAGGTATTATCTCAGTCTGTTTTTGTGAGGCTTGGCACGGAACAGATTCCTGCTCTTGGTTGCTGTCATGGATAGATTGGCTCTCTGCAAGTCTGAGCACAGAGCCCTTCGGCTGACTCCTGTGGCTAGGAAGCCCATCATAATTCCCACATTGTTCCATTTCCTTTCTGGAAGAAACCACACAACTGTTAATATGCTTTCTAGACACAGTCTGCACTTCTAAATGTGCAGAGAAGTTAGGAAGATGTTTCTGAGTCATCATAATAAATCATTGAAAATGCAGGAGAATATTGTCCATTTATATTCCTCCCACATGTTCTAGTGGTTTGTTTTTAAATTTTTATTTATGATATTTTGCTTCATTTTGGTATTACTTAGAGGTGGCAAAAATGGCCTGTGTAATTCATATACATATATGCATATATATGCATATATATATTCCTGCTTATTTGGTGGTATTGAGGATTTAACCTGAAACTTAGACATGCTTAGCTAGTGACTTGAGCCATGATTTTTCCTGGGGCTTGAATTCAGGAACTCAGGACTTAGGCACAGTCCCTGAGCTTTTTTTTTTTCCTCAAGGCTAGTGATCTCCCACTTCCATACCTCTTCTGGCTTTTTACTGATTAATAGAAAATAAGAGTCTCATGGACTTTCCCTCCCAGGCTGGCTTCAAACCTTGATCCTCAGATCTCAGCCTCCTCAATAGTTAGGATTACAGGTGTAAGCCACTGACGTTCTATTTCCCTTTATTATTTTTTTGAGGTAGGGTCTCATTCTATGTCTGGGACAGGCTAGGTTTTTATCCTAATTATACTTTACCCATATCTCTAGGGATGACAGGCCTAGGCAATTGCTACTAGTTATTGTTTCTCCCATAACTGGCATAACAGACTTATGGCACCACACCCAGTCATTAGGTGAGGTAGTCTCCTAAGTTTCTTTTTTCTCTGCCTGACCTGAAATGCTATGGAGTTTGGAATCATCCATGGACCTTCTGTGCTTTCACAAGCCTTCGGGATGCTCATTCTCTGTGACAGAAAGATTGCTCCAAACATCACAAACCTACTAAAGAACCATAAGCTTATGTGGAGATAACTATGGCCCTCATCATTATCTTTCTTAGTAGCAATTTGCCTGCAGATAATCATGGCATTCATTTTTAATCGAGTAGATCGAACACAGTACTACTACTTCCTCCAAACCCTAATAACTGCTTTTTCCTTCCTATCTGCAATTGTCTTTTTACTCTGGGAATTTCATCTAATGAGGCTGCTGTCTGTTTTGAATCTGTTCTCATCTGCTTTTCCCTGGTGATCACTGCTAAGCCAGTTTGAGAGGCTTTTCGGTTGTGACGGCTCATTTCCCATCTTCTGTTATGTGCTCTCTTAGTTACCTGCTGCCTATGATGGAAGCTAAACTGTGTGGTGGTCACTGCCATTGTCATTGATCTTGTGTCACTGAAGTTGTCGTTTAAAAGTAATTACACTATAAATCTTTCTTTTAAAAAATGACCTTAGGAAAGTGAAGAATGTGTCACGCTGGATGCTAAATGCTTATTTTGGGATAGGTTGGTTAGCTTGTGCTTTTGATCTGAATATGAAGGTAAGTGCTAGACCTAAGTGGACATACTTGTGACCATGCATATGAGTAGCTGACCTCAGGAATCCAAGTATAACTTACACAGTGATGAAGGGTCCGTGGGATTATCTCTCAGAAAAGAGACTTCAAGTTTTTGAGTACTGTTAATCTCAATAACATTATGCATTGACAGTTGGAGTTTTCAATAAGGCAGAAGAGGCCAAGGAAGGAATGATTTTATAGGTATGCTGTAGAGAAAGAGCTTTCCTATGTTATTAATAGGTTAAATTAAATATTAGATCACTAGATGTTGGAGGCATGAGAAATAGTAAGAACTATGTATTAATGATAAATGATCTGCCAGTCACATGTAGCTACCCCAAATTTCATCATCCTCAAATGAGTTCTTTGTTTTAGTATAAAGAGATTTTTATAGAAAACTTCCTGGAAAACAGATTTTTATATATATATATACATATATATATATGTCTGATATGTATGTATGCATGCAGAAGATTTGTGAAAATGAAGTAGAAATATGAATATAATTTGGAAAATTTAAAGAAAATTAGAGATAAAACAGTTTAAATATTTTTCTATCATAACGACAGGTAAAAGCAGTCATCTAACATTTTCAATCTAAACTGTTAGATTATCGTGAGAAAGTATACATCTGTCAATTGAAAATAAAACTACCACTTACAATGTGGAAGCTTCAAAGCCCATCAGATAGGGGTAGTTAGAAGGAAATACCCTTTAATTCCATCTGACAGAGAGAGAAAGGAATGAATAAAAGAAATTACTGGAATTATTCCCCTAAAACTAATGCATATGTTCAAGTCACTAAATGAATCTGTACTTTGAATTTCTTGTAGCTAAATGTACAGGCATTTTCTCCACACATCGAGGAACTTGAGGGTCCTCTGCCACCTTTTGGGAGCTGGCTTCCCCCTTAGAAAATTCTTCAATTTGAAGATTCCAGCACTCTGTCTAATGCTGAGTTCTACCTAGCCAGCATGCTTTCTTGGGTAGGGCATTAAGAAATGAGAAGAGTCTGCTTGGCCCACAGGGGCCTCCCATTATGACTAATTAATTTTAGTATTTGTCTTGTTACTTCATATAACATGGTCTCACTGAAAAAAGCAGTGTGCACATTACCTTAGAATCTCGGGCCATTCATACATTCACAACTCTTAGCCTTTTGGGGTAGAGATTGTATTCAATAAATAGTCTTGCAGTGTTTGATCGGCCAGCCATGAGAACAATGAACCTTTCTCATGGCATGAACACCCCCCTGTGAGCTCTTTTCAATGCTAACAATTTTTTGAAAACCAAGTCAACTTCAGTTAAAAACTCTCCCTTGTCTGACTATCTTCCATCCTCCCATATCCCATCCTGTCCCTCCCCTGACCCTGTGTTTTTACCCCCTTCTCTTCTCCCATTCACTGTCAGGAAGGGCCACCTGCGAAGGGCCAGTTCAGCACAACTCGGCGCCGGCAGAGGCTAGCGGCAGCAGTGGCTACAACAGTGAGTGGATTTCAATCTCAAGTGGAAGTTTAATAAGAGTGAGAAACTGTGTACAGGTCACCTCCCTCTTCTGAGGTGCCACTCGTGAGGGATGGCATCACTGTAGCCCCCTTATGTCGGAACAGCTTCCACCTGGCTGTCTTTGAATGGCAGGAGTTGGACTCGGGTATTCATTTTTATATTGGAGAACAAATACACAGTGCAGATCTTTACTTTTGTCAGTGTAAGAAATGGTTTAAACTCAACACAGGTTTGCTAAACTGAGTATAGTGCTCTGTGGTTGGAGTTTTCTTTCTTTCTCTCTCTCTCTCTTTCTTTCTGTCTGTCTGTCTTTCTTTCTTTCTTTTTCTCTTTCTTTCTTTCTCTCTATCTTTTCTTCCCTCCCTCCCTCCCTCCTTCCTTCCCTTCCTTCCTTCCTTCCTTCCTTCCTTCCTTCCTTCCTTCTTTCCTTCCTTCCTTCCTTCCTTCCTTCCTTCCTTCCTTCCTTCCTTCCTCTCTCTCTTTCTTTCTCTCTCTCTCTGTTTTTTTTCTTTCTTTTTTCCATACTGATGTTGGAATCTACTGATTTTTGCCTTTGTAAGAAAAGTCATGTTACTACAGACAAAAAATTGTGGGTTTTTTTTTTTTTTTGTAGCAGTGTGACTGCTTATGTAGGATGTAAGAAACTACTGAGGGTAAGGGAAGATGAATTTTGATGCCATTTTAAAATGGCTGTCCAAGGTATACTTAGCAAAGGAAAACTGTTTTCTGGAAAGAATATTTATATGAAAATCAGAAAATAATAGTGTGCAAATGGGAATGTTAAAAAAAACAGTCACATGGTGTTTAATTCATATTTGGAAAGATTTGTCGTCGTTTTTCCTCTGAAAGGAAATAGAGTAAATATAAGGAACATAGAGAACATATTGGCATAGGTAACACAAAGAACAGTGAGTGTCCATACAGAAGATTAGGCAGAGTATTTGAACATAAAAATGTTTTGCTTTGCCAAGTACTGGTAGCTCACACCTGTAATCCTACTTATTCAGTAGGCTGAGATCTGGGGATCATAATTCAAAGCCAGCCAGGGCAGGAAAAGTCCATGAGACTCTTATCTCCAGTTAACCACCAGAAAACCAGAAGTGGTTGCTGTGTCTCAAGTGGTAGAGTGCTTGCCTTGAGCTGAAGAGCTGAGGACAGTGCCCAAGCCCAGAGTTCAAGCCCCATGACCAACAAAAAAAAAAAAAAACTTTTGCTTAATAAAAGTAAATCATAACATTTAGTTAATCATGATATCCTCTGAGCTTTAAAATATGCACATTCTTGAGTTCACAGCAATCAGGGTATTTTTGTTTATCACATGTTTATTGAATTAACAAGCTCTTGTTAAAGTTGGGGTGTATTTCAAGACTAACATTACTTAAAAACAGAGATTTGGGTTGCAATGTAGAAAACTAGCTATTTGTGCAGAAATTATTGGTTACTTTGTGATTAGTAATCAACTCTGGCTTCATATGAATGTTAAGCTGGGTTGAAGATCAGAAATGCTTTTGATTATTGAAATAATAAGTGACTTGGAGTTTATTAGGGAAGCTACTCTTAAATTTACAGTTTGGTAAACCTTTGAACAAACAAATCAGTAAACATTCATAGTGAAAGAATACCTTACGCATGTATTCAAGGGCAGATGAATGAAGTCCATGACATTGAGGTGATAACAAATTTGACCATATAGACCTGCATAATCAGTTAAATACTTCTTAAACTTATTTATAGAATTATGACATCCAAATGTTTATTAGTAGTCTGGAAAGGGAAGGTGAATAACCTTATGAAAATACTAGTACTTCTTTAGATAATTAATTTCTAAGACAACATTAAGGGAAATAATTGTTTCTTCTGTTTTCATATTTTAGATTGTAAATACAAACAATATAATAAAGAAGAATTAGCACCTATCTGAATACAATGGCTTTGTATTTTTAAATTAAAGGCAAAAGAGAAAAGCTTTCAAACATGAAAGCATTAATGGTCACATTCCAAGATAGCTGTTACAATAAGTTATAAAAATAACCTAGAGGTATACAATGAGGAAAGCTAATATTTCAGGAAAGCTATGACTATTCTATACCCTCTAAGCTCTCTAGCTTTGATTTTGTTCCAAAGCAAAACAATAACCAGGACCTATAGCTGGTTTTCTCGGTTCTACCCCCTCTCCCCAGTGACCTGGTGCTAGTAACTCAGCTCCTGTTTCTTTATTGCAGTGGTTCCTCTTTATTCTCAGTTCTTCCCCCTCCTAACACTAAAGTTACCCAGGTTCCAGTCTGTCCTGTCCTGCTTAGATGTCTTTTACTTAAGAGTTTTAAAAATGATTCCTAGTCACTTGCTTTCTTCAGATCCTCAGGTGATAAGGCAACTGAAATTGCACCAAAGGAAAGTGTACCTAAAGTGTTTTTAAAAATGTATTTTTGACACCCTCAATACTAGCAGAGTGGCCAGCCTGCCCCTTCACACAGACCTCCCAGAACAAGAGTTTGGAATCAAGGAGATACTGACCCCTCCCATGTGGAGAATTATGAGACTCCCAAAGCAGTCTGTATTCCCAACGTGTCCCTGTACACATAACACAAACACTAACAGCAAGGAACTTTTTGCTTTGATTCAATAAATCCTGTAAGGTTAGTATTTATCTGAGACCCATTGTGTGCATTTCCTTCCATGTTTATGCTGCAAAATGCAGAGCCAGCATTCACAATTCAGGTTTGGTTTGGTTTCCCCCTTTACTTCTTCTTAGACAAATGGTAAGAGCATCTCCTAACATCCCCATTCCAAACTGCAGTTATTAGTACCAGACTTTTTCAGGATCAGGCTTCCTCTCAATTATAAGGACTTCAAGGATTTCCTTCCTGAATACAGTAGAAAATCCCAAATCCAGCAACTAGGATTCTCAGGTAGAAACCAGCAAAGGGCTGTGGGCAGCTCCCACTGTAACCAGCACTGACTTAAAATTTTAAGTCCTATAATACTCAAGTTGAGGAATAAAATATGAATAAATAAGTCCCTTAGGCTGAAGAGATACTCAAATTAATACATCCCAATGCATATTCACAATTTTATTTTGTTATTTCCTCAAAATAATCTGTTTGACACACTTTTTTCTTTTAACAAAACAGGTATCCATATAAACATTTTCAGTCAGAAATTCTGGAACTGCCTGACCTTAATTTGAATGGAAAGTTCCAAGTCCCTTTCCATGTAGACTATAAAAAAAAAATCAATCTTACGTATTAATAGCTCATTTAAAATTCCATTATATCCAAAATGTACATTTGTAGCTTACAGTTTTCTTAGCATCTGACCCCACTATTGGACAGAGGAACCATAGTTTCAGGGACAGGCTGTGTGTGTGTGTGTGTGTGTGTGTGTGTGTGTGTGTGTGTGTGTGTGTGTGTGTGTGTGTGTGTGTGTGTGTGTGTGTGTGTGTGTGTGTGTGTGTGTGGTGCCCAACAGTCTCCTATGCAGCCTCTCTCAGTCTTGTCCCCCCTCCCACACACTCAGAAGAGACCCCCAAGCCAGGTGTGTCCTTGGAGTGTTAAGGTCTCCTGGGTACACATAAAACCTTTTTCCTGACCAGTAACACGTTATGTCTCCCTCAACAAACACCCATGTTTCTTTGTCTTACTATTCCTCTAGTGTCTTATATCAGGAAGCATATCCTTAAATCTGGATGCTTCCTGGTCTACCTAGATCTTTAATTCAAAGTCTTTACCCACAACTTCCTTATACCCACTAACCTTTTCACGGATTCTCCAGGTCCCTCCCGTAGGGATGGATATAGACTGCTTGCTTTTCCAGATTGGCATCATTTATGTTCTTCCACATAAGCTCCACTTCTTTTCAGGTATCCTCAAAAGACTTCAGTTCATCGTTATCATGAGAATAACCTAAACAGGATGCCAGCAAATTACTGAATCCTGATGCTTCATGTTCTTGGATGGCTTACTTGCTGTTCTGGGTTCCAAATTTAGAACAGGCACAAGTTTTGAGCCCGATAAAATGAAGCTGTTGACATCTCCCACCCTAGAGTAGTGAGGCTCTCATGGAAAATGCGATACAGACTTTGATCTCTCTAGATACGAAATTCTTTGGAGAATACCTGTTCTTATGCCTAACTTAGGTAAACTTTTGGGAAAGCTTCATGCCTACTTTGTTCCAGAGATATCTTTTGAGAGAAATAACTCTACACCAGGCAAAACCACAGCAAAAAAGGTTCTCAAACTAAGTCTCAACTGCCCTTCAATTGCCTGTTAGGCCACATATTTTGTTTCTCTCCACTTCTTTCAGACATAGGAAGGGAATGAGACAGGGAGAGGAGGGGGACTCTTCTTAAACCACTCACCAAATCCAAGTTTAGTGCAAAAAAATTAAATGAAGTGTTTCTCTCATACATACACACATCAGAAGAGGTATTGGTTTCTTCTCCCTACAGCGTACTATATAGAGAGCAGGAATTACCATTTCAAACATGTAAAACTCAGCTGTAGTGGGATCTAACGTATTGTTCCTGAGGAAACTGAATAAACATCTATGTAGTGAGATTTAGGGAGAAGTTACTAGTGACATGACTTGCAAAAGGCATTGGTATTTCCACTCACAAGGAGAATGGTTGTCCAACATCATTTGTAATGTCAGATAGAACCTTCTTAAAGGAGATAAAAAGGTGTTTGTGTCTAGCTAACAAACCTAGTGCAGAGCCAGCCTTCAGAGGAAGGCACCAGTAGCCATTTGGGAAAATCTATAGTAATATGACTTTTTCTACCTAATGCTTTTCATTATTGGCCAGTTCATAAGCCATATATATATATATATGCATATATATATATGAACATCAGTTGTATGTAACACACAAAGGTAAACTACGGTGATTTGTATACTATATTCCATTTACTAATACACATTTTAGTAAATTTGTATATTTGCTGTTAAACTTGATTTTTGTTTTCTCTAATGGCCGTGAAGAAAGGGAGACTCTCTCTATATGCATGTCCAGAATTGCTACATTTATAGTAAGATCCTGTTCGGGCTTAAAGAACAATGAATATAACTGTATCCTGACTTTGATAAGAGAAGGGTAGCTAAATCCCAGTTCAGCCTGCAATTTTCTGCCAGTAACTTTTCAGGTACAAGTGGGAGTTCAGAGTTCAAATAAATCTAAGATTATGTCTTCTTCTTCCTGTCATTCTGTAGCCATCTCTCTCTGACCATGAAAACCCAATGAGTCCTGTCAATTCTAAATCAACTATGGGAAACAAGATTCCTTCCCAGCCCAGCTACCTGCAAAATAAATGAGTACTGAGTGTCTCTAAGCCAGACATCAGAGCAGCCGCTATTATTTTAGAGAATAGGAGGGATCTTTTCTGTGTAGGGAAAGGTGGAACAGGACACAGTTGCTCTTGAATCATTTATGTCTTCCTTTTTCAGGTTCCATTCAGTGCTACCATGTCACCGGTTCGCCTGCACTCCTCCAACCCCAACCTCTGTGCAGATATTGAATTTCAGACTCCCCCTAGTCACCTCCCTGACCCTCTGGAAAGTTCAACAGATTATACAAAGCTACAAGAAGAATTTTGTCTAATTGCACAGAAAGGTATCAATAAAAATAACCTGGGAGGGAAGGGGGGAAGGGGGAAAACAAAGGAGGAGGTAACAATGCTTGATAGAAATGTACACATTCCCTTGCTCATGTAACTGTAACCCCTCTGTACAGTATTTTTACAATAAAAAAAAATATTTAAAAAAAATAACATGTCCTTTAAAGGTCTCTTCTTCAATGAGAGACTTGTTTGATAAAAAGATTTTTTTAAGTCTTTGTCTAGGGAGTAATGGCAAAAAGATTAAATGGTTTTATATACGAAATACAGCAGATGTGGTTCCTGTCTGCCTGCATGCAGGACACATATCCCAGTGTCAGTTTTGATTAAGGTGTTAACTGGGATTGAGAAAGGAAAAAAGACAGAAAGAGGCGGTCCAGCAAGGTAATGCTATGTACCATCTTTTTTTTAAATGGCTTTTCATTATCTTGTAATATTTAGTTATTTTTAACAAGGAAAATTAGATCTATCTTTTCTCTTTTTCCTCCTCCTCCCCTTCTCCTCTTCTTCTTTCTCCTCCTTCCCTGTCCCCTCATTCCTCTCCCCACTTCTCTTCTCTCTTCTGTGTGTATGTGTCTGTCTGTCTGTCTCGGTCTCTCTCTGTCCATCTGTCTGTCACTGTCTCTCTGTCTCTGTCTCTCTGTCTCTCTCTCTGTCTCCCCACCGCCCCCCCCCCCCCCCCCCCGTTCTGGGATTTGGACTCAGGTCCTTGGCTTGCTAGGCAAATACTCTGCCACTTGAGCCAAACCTCCAACTGCTTTTTTAGGTTATATTTTAGATTCTATCTCATAGTTTTGCCTGAGGTCAGCCACAGTCCATAATCCTCTTCCTTATAGTCTCCCACACAGCTGGGCACAGAGGTTCATATGATCACATCTGGTTCAATAACTTTTTGCTAGACTGATATTGAACCACATCTCAAGATTTCTACTTCTTAAGTAGGTGTTATATTATGACTAATGTTATTTATTTTGTTGGTCATGACTTGAACTCAGGGTCTGGTCACTGTCCTTGAGCTATTTTGCTTAAGGCTAGCAATCTACCACTTTGAGCCATAGCTCCACTTCTTGTTTTCTGGTGATTAATTGAAGGTAAGAGTCTCCAGGACTTAACTGCCTGAGCTGGCTACAAGCTTCAATCATCAGATCTCAGCCTCCAGAGTAGCTAGGATTGCAGGTATGAGCCTCATGTGCCCCAGCCCCCTTGCTATGTTTTTAAAACAACGTTCTGTTGATTATATTTAGAGCTGATGGGTCAGGAATTGAGACTAGGTTCAACTATGAGGCTAAGTTCAGATATGAGCCAAGCTTCAGCATTGTCTTACTGACTAGGTTCATTCAATGGAATTTAGCCAGAGTTTAGGTTGGGACTGAAAAATCCCAAATGGCTTCCCTGGTGTTTCTGACATATTGCCAAGACAGCTGGAAGTCTTCCTAAGGCTGTGACCCTGTTCCTGTCCATGACTGTTCAGACGTCCAACAGACTTGGAAGTTGCTGGTTCTCTCTAGGCCAGCTCTAGAACTGGTGTAGCTTCATTTCCATTGAACTCTGTAAGGCCCAAGCATCACAGGCCAGTTCAGATATGAGGGGATGGAAAATCAGCTGAACCCTTGAGTCTGTTTTTTTACATCAAATTTGCAGTAAAGCTTGTTGTGGGAGTTAAATTCCTGTCATGAGCTACAGAGAATAACATTTAATAAATAAGAAGCAGGATAGCAAGATGTAGGTGATTGAGCAGTCCTGTCTGTCATTGACAAAAGGAGTCTTGGATCTCAGATTAGCTCCTCTCTTACTTGCTGTGGTATTTAACTGCTAATCTTTTGACTTAAGATAATACTTCCTTCAATGTAGTCTTTTTAAATCTTCTTAGAGGTAAATGTAATGTTTTCAGTTATCAAAACCTTTTTACAAACTAATCATTTGTTTCTCTGGGACTGCTAGTAATAAGTTACAATATATTCTTGAAAATAGGTACTAATACATTCATTATCTGCCAATTCTCAAGAGCTTGGTGGCTCAGGAATAGGAGTATATAACAAGGACATCTTTGTGAATGTTGATCTCAACAAAAGCTTATAATCTCAAAACATCACAAAGGTGTGCTATAGTGTTTAACAAGAGCCTTGGCGTTCAAATTAACTTCTACTCTAGCACTCGAAACTTCAGATATCAGATGCTGCCTTAGTTCTGTGACCCTACAACGGTTAACTATTTTACCCATCTTATTCTACAGATTTGGCAATTGAGATTCTATAAGGGCAACTCTTTCTTTTTGCTCCTAGTAAATGCATCTTCACTGAATTTTTAACTGGATACTAATTATGCTATTAAATTAGCATGATAATGTCTTGTTCATAAGACACCATAGATTTATAGCCAGTGTCTGTTGCTTCTTGGCGAGAGTCAAAGCAGGTAGAATAGCACAATAACATAGTTGAGAATCTCTTTAGCAGAGCTGCTAAAGAGAGATGGCTTAGTTTGAAGGCAGCCCAGGAAAGCTTTGTGTATTAGGTTACAATCCTGAACCTTTCAGGAAATCCAAGTTTCAACAATATTTTAAAGCCTCTGTTCAAAAAAATCTATGTTTTCTTTTCAACAGACATATCAATCCTCTAAGCTGTGGGGAGAGGGAAAGAGAGAGGACTTTTCAGGACTGTTGAAGTGAACTCTTTGGAAAGCATTATGTGTTTTGAAATGAGTGGAGAGTCTGCTTTTTAAAACCATCAAGTTATTACCTTTAAATTGAACATGGAATGTAGCATAAATATCAGTGAAATGTGCATCCCATGCATGTGATCATTTTCCCCACTTTACCATATTTTGTGCTAATATTTTCCACTTTAAAAAAAGCTTGGGGGCTGGGAAGGTGGCTCAGTGGTAGAGCACTTGCCTTGCATGCCTGAGGCCCTGGGTTCGATTCCCCAGCACCACATAAGCAAAAAGAAAAAAAAAGCCGAAAGTGGCGCTGTGGCTCAAGTGGTAGAGCGCTAGCCTTGAGCTGAAGAGCTGAGGGACAGCGCCCAAGCCCAGAGTTCAGGCCCCACGACTGGACCCAAAAAAAAAAAAAAAAAAAGCTTGGTGCTGGTAGCTCACACCCATAATCCTAGCTACTCAGGAGGCTGAGATTTGAGGATCACGGTTCAAAGCCAATCCAGGCAGGAAAGTCCATGAGACTCTTATCTCCAATAAACGACCAGAAAACTGGAAGTGGCTCTGTTGCTCAAGTGGTAAAGCCCTAGTCTTGAGCTGAAGAGCTGAGAGACAATGCCCAGGCCCAGAGTTCAAGCCCCATGACCAAAAATAAATAAATAAATAAATAAATAGACTTCCTCAAACAAGGAAATACCTGGTTTAGAAGACTTGACATATTACAGAAACCACTACTGTAAAAATAACAAGTGGAAATATAACTTTTTGAAGTTCAGAATGCTGCATAAGATGTTAGATACATAAGAAATTATCAGAGAGGTGTTGTTTATGTTGTTGATTTAAAGCCACAGTGTTTTTTACATTAAAACGTTCGTCTCAGGTAGGTGCCTGACACCTGTAAACCCTAGCTATTCAGGAGGCTGAGATCTGAGGACAGTGGCTCAAAGCCTGAGCAGGAAGGTCCATGAGACTCTTCTCTCCAATTAAAAAGCTGGAAGTGGATGAAGTGGTAGAGTACTAGCCTTGAGCTTAAGGACAGCACCCAGACCTGAGTTCAAGCCTCAGAACTATCACAAAAAAAAAAAATCCTCTCTGAGAAAACAGTGCAAGTACTATTCGGAAATCCAAGTCATTTCTTGCCTCCAAAGAACTTCTCAGAACTTCTAGATTAGCTGTCTGTTTTATGCTGACAGGAATCATAAAATGCTCTTTGGTTTTGCAATGTACTTTGGGAAATATATTTTTAATAACTCTCAAGTTATTTGCATGACACTTTAGGCTAGTCAGAGCTGCTCAAACCACCAAATATAACAAGTAAAATATTTTCTTGTAGGAATTATAAGTTAATTGCTCAATATTGATACTTAAAATTGATACTGATACTTAATATGCTGCTTTCAACTTTTAGCTGCCTCATCTAATATGATGTGCTAAATTTTTCATCCTAATTAATTACAATTGCCATATTTGCTTTGAGTGTGGGTATTTTGGTAGACTCCATTTAATACTGATTTTTAATTAGACTATAACATAGCCTTTCCTAAAAATGTCTAGATATGAGTTCAGGTCTTAAGAAGTTATCATTTTGTGTATTCTTTCTGGTTATATTTAATATCATTCCTCACTCTACTCCCCATACAGTGCATTCTCTCTTGAAGTCTGCATTTAACAGCATAGCTATAGAGAAAGAGAAGCTGAAGCAGATGGTTTCTGAACAGGATCATAACAAAGGCCATAGCACGCAGATGGCCCGGCTCCGGCAGTCACTGTCTCAGGTAAATGAGAAGATCTGTTGTCAGATGCATGACAGGCAGAAGACGGCAGGCAAAAGAATGGAATGGGAGCTGACAGTCAGTCTGTGGGAGGGCCCCTCCCTCTGAAATTCTCCCAAGACCTTGCAGTGTCAGTGTTGAATTTTATTTTTCTTCCCCAAAAATGTCAAAGCAAGGGTAAAAATAAGCCAAACTTCCTGCACACATATAATTTGCTATTTTGACTAACTGAATACTTAAAGCCTAGAGATACTGATAATGTAGCTCTAGAACTAAGCATGTATACATGATTTACACATCTGAAATAATAGTCATGACATATTAAATTTGATGGTAAATAAAACAAGATCTGTTAGATCTTCCATATGTAATTTTTTTCCACTGAGATTTTAGTCTATTGAAAATTACTAGTTACTAGAAATTCAGTTACTTTCTGGCTTGCACTCTGGGGATTTCCTTCCTTTCTAAGTTATGCTTTCTAAAGCATATTTCAATATGTATTTCTCTGTGTCAATATGTATTATAGATTGGCCCTTATTAGTCCAATCTCAATCTATATCAAAGTCAGGGTTTCTGATATAAATCCTTTAAAATTATTTTATCCCTGTTGCACTATCTCCCCTGAAGTAAATATTCTCTTCAGTTAGTCCTTAAATGCACTTACTTTAATTTCTTTGATATTGTGTGAGAACTCAGTGTTTACATAAAATGTTGTTCACTTCCTGATGCCTTGGATCAGAGTGAAGGAGCCAGCAAAGCCTGGGTAAGTGGTTTTCATGTGGATCAGATCTTGCCTGAATGGTTTCCTTTAGTGCTTAACAATGGGATGTAAACTGTATCACTGTGTTTTGTGTTCCCAATGTCAGCGTACAGTCTTAAATTCCATGTTATGGTGTGCCACTGTCAGGGCCATACTTCCTGCACTTACTGTGAAACACCTGAGGTTAGATGAGGTGCATACACTGCTTCAGGCCTCAGTAGCATGAGCATCACTGCAGCATCCTGTCTGCTGGCCTGCAGAGGGCGCTGTGTAAGAAATCATCTGCCTAGACTTCTCACGACATGTATCCATTGAATGTGCAGTTGATACTAATTAAACTTCCAAATCATTCTGAAAGTAGCAGTCAGAAAGATCAAAATAATAGTCAAATTGGCATGTCAATATCCCCTTACAAGCACACAAAAGTACACACTCTTAGCCCCTTAAATGTTGCAGTGTCTTCTCAGGAAATATTTAATGATGGAAGCCTTGTGGTACAAATCAAGCTTGACTAAGAAAAATAGGGACATTTTTTCTCTTGCTTTCCACCTCATTTCTTTAATTCACTTCTTGTTAGGAATGGTCTAGAGATCTGGATATGAGTGTAAGGTCAAACTAGAAATGACTAGGAAAAGAATTTTAAAAGTAGCTATTCATTTATGTGTTCATTAATCCATTCAGCTGGCTGTAGACTATGTATTGTGCATGTAACACCATGTGCTTGGTTTCTGGGAAGCTCATGATCTGATTAGAGATGAGCAGTATTTACCCAGAAAAACAGTTGTTTCCTAGGTAACAAAAAAATGAGAGTTCCCTGAATTAAGCACTAATGTCCTTTGTAGACAAAGAAGGAAAGGATGCTAACTAACATAATGAAGTAAAATGAAACATCCTTTGGGTTCAATTATTTCCCTTTCTTATTAAAGAATATTTGTACCTAAAGTCACAGCCTCAGTTGATTTCTGTTTGTTGCATTAAGATATTTTTCTAACCAAAGAATGAAAATATGTGAAAACAATTTGGGACTATAAAGACTATTACGTGATGTAAAACCAAAACAAAAAAGGTTAAATCCAGGCACTTGTAGTGCATGACTATAATCCTAGCTACTCAGAAGGCTGAGTAGATGATTGTGTTGAAAGTCAACTGAGGCAGATTAATCTGTGAGACTCTTTAACCAACAGAAGCCAAAAGTGAAGGTGTGGAAGGTGTGGCTTAAGTGACAGAGTTCCCATCAAATAAGAGCATGAGGCCCTGAGCTTACCCCTAGTACACACACACACACACACACACACACACACACACACACACAGAGAGAGAACTATGAGGTCATAGCTCAAGTAGCAGAGCTTCTGCCTAGCCCTGAATTCAAATCCCAACACCAAAAAAGAGTATTGTAACTTACCTAGTAAATAACCTAGTGCTTGAAGTTGTCTTTTCTTATCACTTCTGAGGCTAGACTCTGTTTTAGAAATTATCATAGCCTTTGCTCAGGCATTTAAATTTACTGGCAGTTTACATCTTTCAAATGAATCACTGTCAATGCTTAGACCCTTTCCAAAGAGGCCTGAAGAAGAGAGGGGAGAGAAAATTCATTCTACAAGTAGCTAGTCAAGTATCTGGGATTAAGCATATTGAGGAATCACACAGAAGAATTTAGATTTACCCTACCGATTTATCCCTATCAGGTTGGGAAGGATTAAAGATTTTGTTACTGATGAATTAGATATGTTATTCTACATTTCAGTATTTTAGAAGGATTAGTCTGATACGTTATACATGGTAGATAAAATTAAAGTAAAAGCAGGTGGGCAAACATTTGAGAGTGCATTATGATACTCAAGATTTCTGGACTAAGGAAAGGCCAGCATGAATAGGAAGGAGTAGGTTTTGGAGGCAGTAGACCTGGGGCAAGAGAAAAATGAAGCAGAGAAAGTTGGAGATCTGCTGAATGTTAGAGAACACCAGGAAGACAGAGTCAAGGACTGGGGATGTGGCTCAAGTGGTAACTACCAAACATAAGGCCCTGAGTTCAACCCCAGCACCCCCAAAGAAAAGGAAGATGAAAGAAAGAGAAAGAGAAAAAGGAAATAAGACAGAAAAAGGAAGTGAAAGAGACAACGAAAGAAAAATTATCCACCCAGGATCTAATTTAGAGAACTGGATATATGTAATAGAGGAACTGGTTTGTCAGAGGTTTATGATGATTGATTTGTATAGCAACTGAATGTCTGTGGGATATCCAGCAGACAATTGGATACCAGATCTAGAGTTCAGGAGACAGGGATAAAGATGTGGAAATCTCAAAAGCTTAATGAAGTATAAATGCTGATGAATTGTGTTTTCACACAGAATAAAAGGATTACAGTAGTACTGGTGCTACTGTAAAGAATAATAATATGATAAAGACAAGCTAACAAAGAGAATCCTTTGATGGAGAGCTAGAGGAAGCAGGCAAAGAATTTGTAAGTGGTGACCATTGAGATTAAGTATAAAGTTGAAATTTTAAAAAGCATCCAATTTAGTAACAAATGTTTTATGACCTGAATGTTGACCTTGGAATTTGGCAGGCATATCACCTTAGGAAATGAGCCAGCAGATGAGTTGTTGAAGGAGGGAGACAATTGAGCGATACAGCTTTTCCTGGTTGGCCAACTCTATTTGCAGAACCTCATGTAATACATCACTTAAGATTGAACAGGTGCTAAGTAGATGGAGTACATTGAGGAGTTGTTCTCCTTGCTCTAAGGATACTTTCTATTAGAATAACTGCATGCTTGAGTGTGATTTTAGGTAGCCTGAAGGCACCTTCGATCTGTATTCAAGTGTTATCAGTTAACCCTCCCCCCCCAGGTATCTTTCTCATGACCACATCTCTCCATGGAGAGAAGAAAGGATTCATGTGGTACTTAAAAAACCTAACAGTTTTAAAGCTTATGTTCTGTTTCTCACACACACACACACACACACACACACACACACACACACACACACACACACACACACACACACAGTGATTAAAAATGCTACTTTTCAATGAGGCTTTTATGTTCTGTATCAGCTCAGCAAACGTATCATTCTTTTTTGAAGACACGTAGTATATAAAATACATAAAGTTAGCATTCTTCACTACATGAGCAGCATTGTTAGCCTTCCTGAGCAAGTAACATCTTGCAAGGCTGGACAGTCAAATGAATTTTTCTTCTAAAGTAATGTTATTTCCCTGATCTATATGTACACAAATAAAACATAATTCTGTTGTTTTACTCTATGAAACTTAAATTAGTGTTCACATCCAAGAGCATACATGTTAACCTTATGCTTATACAATAGGATAATTTTTGTGGCATCTGTCCATTATAGATTACTTTACTTCACCTCAGATATAATTTCTTATCTTGTTTTGTGTATTACTGTGAACACCAGAAAAATCAACTGAAGTATAATAGGGCTAAGGCAATGTCAATAATCCCAATTACCATAATAATGAGAGATTCAAGACTAGTAGAGTCTGCCTTCAGTATATCGCTGGTATTAGTTTGATTTCTGGCCTTAGAACCTGTGCACAGCTTGTATTGAATATACTGTGGATTGAGACTGTATAAATGTGAGCAGCAGAATGTACTCCAGCTAGAATTACTCTATTTCAAAAATCAACATCTCAGCAATTGTTAGATGCATCATTATTCATGAATTTCTGAGTAGGGAAAAATATTTCTGTCAATTGAGTTGACACAGTGCTTCAGAGGTGCTCCTAGTTGGGGGGAAATACCCATCTTAGAACCAGCAAAATATGATATCTACTCAAACATAAGCCAAAATTGGCTTAAAGCACACAGTAGCATAATTTAAAGTCCTAACTGAAGTATCTGTCATCCTTCCTAGCCACAACATTTCACATACCCAAAATAAATATTGTGTGATGGATGGGATAAAAGTTTCAGGTATATTTGTTTGTGCCTGAATTCCATAGTTCCCTAGGATTTGGCAAATTTTGTCGTATATGAAATTTTTCCATATAATTTTTGTCATCTTCTTAGCTACCAAGTTTAAATTGCTATGATTTTATACATAATTTAGCAACATCTAAAAAACCTTATAAAGTGTTCAATCCATCTTCCTTGAAAGTCTATGCACAGAGAAATAATCTAAGGAAGTAATACTGAATTTAGAAAATAATTATGCACAGCAGTGTTCACTATAGCATTATTCTGGCAAAAATCAGTAACCATGTACGTGTCTAATCATAGGAAGTCATTGCTTATTATGTTACTGTCAAAAATCATGTTTGTGAAGAGTTTATCATATAAAACAAATGCTTGTGTGCAAAGAATAAGGGACAGATATAAGTACATAGGAAAAACGTTATAGTACTCATTATCTTGCCCGTGTAATTGTAACCCCTCTGTACAGCATGTTCACAAAAAATTAAAATTAAAATTAAAAAAAACAAAACAAAAAATTAAAATTAAAATTAAAAAAAAAGGAAAAACGTTATAGATAAATAAGCCAAATTACCAAGAGTTGATTAGTAAGGTATTTATTTTTTAATGTTTTATACTTTTTGCATTTTTCAAATGAAAAAAAAAACAAGGTGTTTATTAAGATTGCCAGGATTTGGTTTTTGATACATCTAGTTTGGATAGTTTCTGTATTAATATTCTTGCCTTTTGAACCAGCTTTACTTTCATTTCAGTGAGTGTGCTTTAATGATGATCCAGTTTTGCCATGTTCTTCAAATCCTTCTCTAGCTGTGAAGTAGCCTTGGATTTTTTTTCCTCCAGAATTTAAATTTTATTTAGCAAAATGTTTAGACCAATATGTAATCTAGTCTAAGGTAAATTCTCACCCATTGTCTACCAATGATAATAGCTAAAGAAGTAAGGATTCAGATTATTTAGTTTTATAGATTAAGTAGGAAGTGTATGTTTCTTGGATATATTAGACTTGGATGTGTATGGGGAAATGTGACACGGGGAAAGGAACATACTTGGTGGAGTGTTTAATCTCACTAAGAAATGTGATAATGTGTAAAACCCCATAATGAGGACTAAGCAGAGTTCTTAGCTTCAGAGTGCTTTCTCCCTGTTAGATTGTGGTCCTGTGCAGCACTAACAGAGCAATGCTGTTACAGACAGGTCTTGGTAACTTTTCTTGCTCATTGGCTGGAGACTGGCTGGTGAACTGCCTCCTTTTTCCTTGCTTTGCCTCATTGGGTTCATTCTCTATATGATTTCTGTCGTCTTCTGGATCCACATATTAGTTATCACTCATAATGTTCTTTTCCTTAATGCCTGGATCCCTCAAGATTCCAGTGATATCTTTGAAGGGAAAATGGTTGAGTTTCAGGGAGGGAAATAGTAAATGTGGTCCTGAACACTACTAGAGAATGTGCCACTATGAAGGTCAGGGCACTTGACTATACCAGACTTGAAAACCAGTGTGTATAATCAAGGCAAAAGGAGGAGCTACCCCTGTAAGATGCTCAGACGTGGCTGCTGCATGCTGGGTTGTTGGCTTACACTTCACACTACTGAAGTTGCCAGACTTGGTGTTATTTATTGCCATGCTTTTTTCTGCTATATAATAACACTCTTTCTACCACTGCATATATATTATTAATACAAGTATTATCATTAATAAGATTATTATATACTATAAGATTATTTTAGAATTTTTGAGTTCCATGTATAACATCTCTTTAAGTTGTAAATGTGAAAATGAGTAAAATAAGAATTAATAACATGTAATTCCATAAACTTAAAAAAAACAACAACCAGAACTAGCCAGTAACTGGTGGCTCACAGCTATAATCCTAGCTACTCAGAAGGCTGAGATCTAAGGATTGCAGTTTGAAGATAGCCTGGGCAGGAAAGTCCATGAGACATTTACCTCAAATAAACTACTTAAAAAATCCAGAAGTGGTGCTGTGGCTCAAGTCGTAGAGCAAGCACTCACTTTGAGCTAAAGAAGCTCAAGGACAGTGCTCAAGCCCAGGGCTCAAGCCCCAGGACTGGCAAAACACACACACACACAACTAAACCCTTTTTGACACAATACTAATATTTTGACAACAAATTATTATTTTTTCTTTACTAGTAATGGTAAACTATAATATAACCTTGGTTTTAAGTATTAGCAATATTTTTTTTTACTTACTTGCCAAGTATCAGTGGCCTGTAATCCTAACTACTCAAAAGGCTGAGACCTGGAGAATCAAGATTTAGAGTCAGCCTGGGCATAAAAAAATCCGTAAGACATCATCTCCCAGTAAAACACTATGATCGAGGTATGATTTAAGTAGTAGATCACCAGCTAGAACAGGGCAAGGTCCTGAGTTCAAGTCCTGGTACCATCAAAAAGTAAAATAAGATAAACTTTTGAAGTCTGAAAAAGTTAAAATGTAAAAAAGTTAAAGAATAGAAAATTTTCATTCTTCCTATCAATGAGAACACTTTTACCAAGATTTAATTTTTCTTTGCTACCCACTTACTACCAAAGTGAGAAGAGAATGGCCTTATCAACAGTAGGAGAAACAGTTAAGGATATGGTTTCTAACAGTATTTCTCCAGACTATCCTAGTGAATGTCAAATACACTTGGTGTATAATGTGAGTACATCTTTATTGTTTTTCTGGTTGAAAGCCAAATACTTAGGATCAAAAAACTCCTAACCGTAAGCATCAGAAAAACCTCAAAAGCCAGAATTGTTTTTACACTATCTGGAATGAACTGGCCCCTCATCATGATAACCAAAGTATTGTGCAAAAGGCTGACAGTATTTTTGTTAAATTTGAAAGACTTTAAAGGTTATTCAATATGACTGTCTTGTTTTTTAACTTAAAGATATGAGGCCCATGGCTATAATCTCAGCTTCTTAGAGAGCAGAGTCAGCAGTATCACAAGTTGTAGGTCAGCTTAGCAACATAGCAAACTCTGTCTCAAAATAAGAGCAAGAGAGAGTCACAGAGAAACTGAGAGAAACAAAAATAAATAAATTGAGAAGGGGGAAGCAGAGATTTTTAAATTTTTTGACATAACATCTAAGAAAAAGAAACCATTATTTTCAGATTTAAAACGAACACTGTCTTATTTCTTATTACTATTACTGTTTGCTGGCTATCTTGTTTGCTCTTCAAACACAGCTGTTATGCAAGCTCATATTTAATGAAGATTGGGTAAAGTGGAGCTTAAATGAATGTGTGTGTGTGTGTGTGTGTGTGTGTGTGTGTGTGTGTGTGTGTGTGTGTGTGTGTGTGTGTGTGTGTGTGTGTGTGTGTGTGTGTGTGTGTGTGTGTGCGTGTGTGTGTGTGTGTGTGTGTGTGTATCACAGTCCTAGGGCTTAAACTCAGAGCCTGGGCACTGTCCCTGAGCTTTTTGCTCAGGGCTAGAGCTCTGCAACTTGAGCCAAAGCTCCATGTGCATCTTTTTGGTGGTTAATTGGAGGTAAGAATCTCACAGACTTTCTGCTTGGGTGGCTTCAAACTCGATCCTCAGATCTCAACTTCCAGAGTAGTTAGGTTTACAGGCAAGAGCCACCAATTCCCAGCTAGAATTTAATATCTTTAAATATCCAGAGAAAACAAGTCTACATAATTACTTATAACAAGAAAACCTGTATTTAACATTTGTACCTTAAAGCCGGGCGCCCGTGGCTCACACCTGTAATCCTAGCTACTCAGGAGGCTGAGATCTGAGGATCCTGGTTCAAAGCCAGCCCAGGCAGGAAAGTCCGTGAGACTCTATCTCCAGTAAAACCACTAGAAAACCAGAAGTTGTGCTGTGGCTCAAGCACAGGGGTAGCGCCCAAGCCCAGAGTTCAAGCTCCACGACCGACCAAAAAAAAACAAAAAACCATTTCTACCTTCAAGCAAAGCATTACTTACCTTTGCACTTCAGATTTATGTGGGGTTTTTGATTAACATTATTTCAGTGACAACATAAGTTGCACTCACTTTGAAGGAGCTATTGCTGAGGTTTGTACACAACCTTCAGGTCAATATTGTGAGCCAGTAATTAAATCCTTCAGACAACTTACCATGAGCCTTCCCACTTAGCAGGAAAAGTAATCTGGTTCCTAATATTCCAATAATTAAAAATTTGCATATACTTGAAAACGGAGATAATGAAAGAACAAATAAGTATGTCTATAGTAGCCACAATTAATAAGGTGAATATATTTGGGTATTTCCCCCATATTCTAAGTGTTTGAGATTTTACTCTAAGAAAAGCAACACTGAGCACATTTGTAGTATGAAAAGATATTAAGGTTCTTCTTTTGAGGCACATGATTTTTTGTGCATATTTTCTGTTGTTTGGTTTTCTTCCTTCCTTCTTTCCTTCCTTCCTTCCTTCCTTCCTTCCTTCCTTCCTTCCTTCCTTCCTTCCTTCCTCCCTCCCTCCCTCCCTCTCTCTCTCTTTCTCTCTCTCTCTCTCTCTTTCTTTCTTTCTTTCTTTCTTTCTCTAAGAACATAATCACTTTTTCTAATATATCCCTGATTTCTCAGGTAACCAGGCACATGTTTCTTCTTAGATTCAAACATGTTGAATCTGTACCCACAGTTAATCTCTCAATATTTGACACACCAGATCCTGTGTTATTTGACATAGTTTCCAAACTGGCTCCAAAAGCTTTAAACAAAAGCCAAAAGCTGCAAGGAAACAAATCTGTCCTCAAAAAACAAAAAAGAGAGAAAACAGTAGGAACCAGCCTGGAAAGAGAAGAGACGCAGCAGTTCTTACTCACGTGCAGGAGTTTGCCCTACTCAGCGCAAGTGTAGAGTTTTGCTCTTTTGTGTTTATCCTGAGTGAGTTTGATAGGTGCAGCTATAATTAAGGTATTATATTGTACACATATTAGTTTATCATATTTGTCTAAATAAAGCAAATGCCCATTAACTATAGCTAATAACCTCTTCAGTGGGTCCTTACATTTATCCTCCACCCTAAATCATCACTTCCATCTTCTACTTGCAATTTTAATAGAAAGGAAAAGAATTGCATATCTTTTTACTGGGGCATGCTCTCCCACAGTCTTGTACTTGAGGCTTGATAGAAATATGCTGAACCACATCTGTGTCAAAAAATGGAACATACTAGGTTGGGGATATAACTCAGTGGTTAGAGTGCTTGCATAGCATACACACAGCCCTTGGTTCAAACCTAGTACTGCAAAGGTAAAAAAAAAAAATCAAGGACAGCCTGGATGTGTGTGTGTGTGTGTGTGTGTATGTGTGTGTGTGTGTGTGTGTGTGTGTGTGTGTGTGTGTGTGTGTGTAGTGAGTTCAAGGACCATCTGAGGTACATATAAAAAATATATATACATATATACATAGAGAGAAAGAGAGAGAGAAAGACCATATCTTAAAAAAAGAAAAAAGAAATTCAATATATTCTTATGCATCAGATCAAGTCATGTGCATCCCCAGATAGTTCATTGTACTTTTGTCCATGGGGGTCGTGCTTATATAAAGCTATTCTGTTCTTGCAATCAATGTAGTTACTACACACACTGTGTTAGAGCAAGTGGTGTTTTACTGCTTGTTTATGGTGTGGGAAAAGTAGTGTGATGTAGCCATCTTAGAGCTGGCTTCCTATTGGTGTTTTGTTCTTTATCATACTCATCAGTGTCTTCTCTGTTCAGTGGAGGCAGCATTTGGTCTGTAACATTTGTTCTGCTGCAGTGCTCTCATGTATTTACTAAGCAGTCCTAGAATATAAAAATGCAGCTATTTTCTTTAAACAGATAAAATACAATTCTTTATATACAGCACATTTTTATTCATTCCATTTCCAAATAATTTTTAAGATAATTGCTTAACTTTGAAATGATTCCTAAACTTCAGATCAAGTAAAAGAGAGACAAAAAGACCCAAAATGTCATTAGTTTTCATCCACAACTATAAAAGGTAATATATATGTGGTGGTAGACTGGGCTGATATGTAATAGGCCTGCCTCTAAGGGAGAGAAAATTCCTCTGTGTCATTTTGATTATGAGCATAAATTCTTTCAGTTCAATAATCTACTAGGTAGTAATAATAATTGACAAAAAATTATTAACTGACTTCTGAGCCATTTATTTTTTACTTACTGATAGGATCTGGCTCATGATGACTCCAAAAGTTGGCTAAGAACATCAGAGACTTTGCTGTTAAAGTTGTACCTGTATACTTGTTCTGTTTTATGTTTGTTAATGGGCAATTACAACTTCAGTTTTTGTTCTTTTAAGGCACTAAACCAGAATGCTGAACTAAGGAGTCGGCTGAACAGAATACATTCAGAGTCTATTATTTGTGATCAGGTTGTCAGTGTAAATATTATTCCTAGCCCAGATGAGGTAAGATTTGTTTTCAATGGACATAAAATACCTATCTCATAGCATATAGAATTAGTGCATGTTTTTATTTCAATACAGTTAATTCACTGTAATGAGATTCTCCCCATAAATATTTGTATCACTGACAGTTCAGTGTTCTTTTGAGTAATGGATGTACACACATGACATAATTTGTTCCTGGTGTCAGTGTCTATTTTTATTCCTCTGTTCATATGATGTCACCAGATGTTTATTTATCTACTCCAGCCTAATTTTCTTTTATCTGTCTCATTCATTAGGATCAAATAGCCAGTGTTAGGAACAGGCATATTTTAACTGTTGTAAAAATGTTGTTACATAAAAATTTTCTTAAAATTTGGTTAGAAAGAACTATCTAAAGACAGAAGTCATGTAAAATTGCTACAACAACACTAATTGTGCTACTGCAGCTTCTATTATTATAATTAATAGTTAACAGTTGTCAAGTGAATGTTCACTGTGTACTAAGAATTGTACTAATCATTCATGTATTATCCAATTTGGTACTGACAACAACACTCTAAGGTAAATGTTCCAATTATTATTCCATTTCAAGAAATAATAGTAGATGGGGGGTTGGAGAAGAAGGGAAAGTAGGAGAAAAATGAGGGAAGAGGTAACAAATTTGATAAGAAATGTACTTATTACCTTATTTATATAACTGTAACTCCTGTGTGTATAATCTTTACAATAATAAAGGGGGAAAAAGAATAATTCAAATTTTGGCTAAACAACATGTAATTCTGTTTGAACCTTTTATAAAACTGCTGTTATGGCCCTTAGAACTCATACTTTTCAACACAGTGATGATGAGAGTTTTAACTAATACTAGCATCTTCTTTGCATTAAAGACCTGTAGTAGCCAGGCGTCAGTGGCTCACACCTGTAATCCTAGCTACTCAGGAGGCTGAGATCTGAGGATTGCAGTTCAAACCAGCCCTGGCAGAAAGTCTGTGAGACTCTTATCTCCAATAAACCACCAGAAAACCAGAAGAGGTGCTGTGGCTCAAGTAGTAGAGCACTAGCCTTTAGCTGAAGGGCTGAGGGACAGCACCCAGGCCCAGAGTTCAAGCCCTACCACCGACCCAAAACAAACAAGCAAACGAACAAAAAAAGACCTATAGTTTGTTAGAAATCTACAAATTTGAGAGTTGGTTCTACTTCCTAACTGCTTAGGATATATTATCCCAAAGCAGCCTATCTTTGATTAAGTTGCCTGCAACTGCTTCCATGTGCCCCGATACCCTTAATCTCTGATGACTTTTGTATTCACCAAACTATGCACAATCTGGAAGTATTTCTAAAATTTATCGTTAAAAACTTATTTAATAAAACAAATGTACTTATGTACACAGATGTGCAACTGTAACCACCCTGCTCATCACCTTTTCAAAAAAAAATACATTAAAAAAAACTTATTTAAAATCCTCAATAGGAGTCTTCTTTCAACCTGAAGTGTGCAGTAGAATATATGTATAGTATTTATTCTTGCATATTTTGTGATTAAAACAAATAGCTTCCTTGAAAACAATCATTTATCACTTACTGAACAAAATCTAATATTTTATTTGAAATATGGTCATGTTTTATTGGCCAAAATTTATCACCTAATTAGAAAATGATTTTTTATATTCTATCTCAAAAATTGTCTTAGCTGTCATTTTCTTAGAATGTCTCTAGCAGTTTACATACGTACTTCTTGAGGTTTGATATACCTAACTAGAACATGACTAGTAATGACAAGCTTAAGAATAAAAGAGTGAATTTGTATAATCAATTCAGATTGTTAATAGAAATCAGAATTTATAGATCTCAGATCCAAACTCCAGAAGTTCTATGTGTCAGGTCTGGTTGCTCACCTCTTTATGCCAAATGTTTATGGTAAAAGACAGAGAATGAACAAGTAGCAATTCAATGTATCTTTAGCTGTGTTTAGGGTACAGACATGAGTTTTAGGCTTCATAGACAAAAACTAGGGGGGAGAATGAGATATGTATGCATAATTATTAAACAGTGGTCGAAGTGTGGCCTGGCTATTATTTCAGTCCTTGTTTGGGGAGGGGTTCTGGGGAAGTTGTTATGGCAGTCAAAATAAACATCCTCCTCCCATAGTCAGTGGTCTGTTCTGAGGAGGTTCTGTGGCTTCACAGCAGTAGTTAGTTCCCTTGTCATAGATATTATCAGTCAATACTGTATTTCCTGGCAGCTAAGATGATTGCAAAGTGACTACAGAGAAATGGCTTAGAGCAGAAGCACATACGAACGGAAGGCAGAGGTGCAAAGCATTTCTCCTGCTTTTAATTTAATGTGTAAGCCCAGGAAAAGCAGCTTTTAAGCACCAGTTCTGTTAATAGAGGCTTACCCTGTTAAGTTTCATTTACTGTCAATTGAGCAGGGATTTTAAATCAAGTCAACATCCAGCATCTCTCAACTATGCCTTTTGGAGTCATTAGACATAGAATGAATTGTATGTAGTACAAAGTGTCACTATTCTTAATACACAGTGTGGCTTTCTATAGAGACCCAACTAAAGTGAAGAAATAGCTATTCTTGCTACATACCAGTTTGGCTCAGGCTTGGAATCCTAGCTACTCAGGAGGCTGAGATTTAGAGGATCCAAGCTTAAAGCCAACTCCTGCAGAAAAGTCCATGAGACTCCGTTTCTGAAATAATCAACACAAAGCAAGGCTGGAGGCATGGCTCAAAGTAGAGTACTTGCAAAGCAAGCACACAGAGCAAGTACAAGGCCATGAGGTCCAACTCCATGGTCACAAAAAAAGTATCTTCTCTGCCAGAAGGCAGACACACACACACACACACACACAGAGAGAGAGAGAGAGAGAGAGAGAGACAAATTAAACCATATGTCTTTCCTTTCTATAATAGCCTGGTGAGCAAATCCATGTCAGTCTCCCCCTGTCACAACAAGTAGCCAATGAGAGCCGCCTATCCATGTCAGAGTCCGTATCTGAGTTTTTTGATGCTCAAGAGGTGCTTCTGTCTGCAAGCTCATCAGAGAATGAGGTAAGACTCCTGGATATGTCAACCTCTACTGCTTGTGAATGTGTGTTAAACAAAAGCTATGGTTATATTTGTTTCCATCATAGGTGCTCCAATTGCAGGAGAGCCAAAACCATGCAAAGTGCATCAGTTGCTATTTACTGAGTTCTTGACAACACTTCTGAGCTTCAAATTATTTTTCTTAAATTTGATGCATAAAGGGAGAGAATAAAACATTCATTCTCACTTTTTTCCACGAATCATATTTCAAATTAACCAAATAGTTGATGGCTGAGTTCTTTGTAGAGGTAAACTAGCTAATTAAATGTAGGATAAAAATGGGAGAATTAGAGGGGCTGGGAAGGTGGCTCAGTGGTAGAGTGCTTGCCTTGCACGCATGAGGCCCTGGGTTCGATTCCTCAGCACCACATAAGCAAAAGAAAAAGAAAAAGAAAACAAGAGAATAAACATTCCTTTAAAAAAAAATGGGAGAATTAGAAAATCACCATTAGTGCATGCAGAAGCATACATATCATGTATCTAGGCACTGACACAAATTTGAATTTAGAAAGATGATGGTTTGCGCATATCTATTTGGAGAATTACAGTTTGTGAAGGTTAGCCATTGGCCACCACAAAAGCTTCATTAGATTGTTGTTCATTTTCATGAGTTTTGAAAATGTTTTGGAAATGAAGAATCACTTTCTTGACCAGGTTGCAGAAATTAGTTCTGTTACTAAAACATATTCAGATACGTTTTAATTTTTTTGCTTATTTTCTTGTCATTTGGTTTCTTGCACAGAAAACAAAACTCCCACATGAACTATTAGATATTTTGCAATTTGAAAATCTGCATTGCATTTTTACAAAAAAAAATGAGATAGTTGCTAAACGTTATTTCTATATGTGTAGAAAATCAGAGGAAACATACTAACAAATGTTAGTAGTTAATTGGGGGTGTTGAAAATTTTGAGGATGTTTTAAGTGAAAGAAGTGGAAAAGAAAAGGAAATAATGAACAAGTATCACTTCGTAAAATAGAATCTTGTATCAGATGATGAATCTTTTAGTATCCAAGACATACACGTGTCTCTCAGATCTCCAGGCATGCATTAACATGTTCACGGATACTTCCATTAGAAGCCAGAGGAGTAATTTAATTATTGTAATGATAATTAGTATTATAGAGGGACAGAATAATCCTGCTTTCTATATTCCCTATAGACAAATCTGCATGACAAGCTTTATCTTGCTGTCAGGAACGTTACTTGGGAAGCAATGAAAAGGAAAAGTGAGTTGAGTGAACACAGGCTAAGAGGATCAGGAGTTTTAGCTCCCTCCTCTTCCTTGAGGAGATCAGAATCTCTACCTTGTCATGTGGACATGCTACCAGAATTTTCTTTTTTGTCTTGAGACAAGGTCTCATTTTGTTGCACAAGCTAGCCCTAAATTTGCAACCCTGGGTAGTAGAATTTTTGGGGCTGACTTCTTCTGAGCCTCCATTACTTATCAACCCCCTACCCTTCTTTAGTCAGGTTGCAGTCAGGTGTGATTGCGTAGTGTCTGAGCTCAGACCCATCATCCAATAAGCTATCTTCCTGGGCCCAAGTTCTTGGTGTATATCTAGCTGGGTGTCCAGGTATCAGTGTCATTAGTCACTATGGATATAGAAATGAAGATTTGGAACAAATTATTGCATCAATCCAAAGGGGAAGAGTGAGTCTAATGACAGAGAAATGAGGAAGTAGTATTCAACGTGAAAAAAATACATTTACTTTTAGGCATCATGAGTTTGTTGGACCTCTTGGGGTGATCTCTTAGGTATTTGGATAGCCAAGTCTAAAACTCAAGGACAGAGTAGAGTTGGAGAGAGTCACTTCAAAATCCACATAGCCAGCTACCTGTTAGACTTTACTACTTGGGTGTTCACAGAATCTTTAATTCAGCATTTCCAAAAAAAAGTTTACTCAACAAACCCTTTCTATATTCACTGTCCACCTCCAAAGACTAAAAATAACCCATCCCTACTACTGGTTTACTATCTTAAGGCTCTTCTACCCATGTGTTAACATCAAATACTTGACTACTTTTGTTCACCCCTTTTATCTCTTACTACCATGCATACCAATCATTCATCAAATCCTGCAACTTCTCAGATCCATTGTTTCGTTGAAGCTTCACTGCCACAGCTCCAACCCAATAACTGATCATTTTCTTCCCTGGTACCCAGTTAGTCCCATAACTGGTTCTATTTGAGCACAAAAACTCAGAAACAGTTCCCAGACCCTGAGTTCAAGCCCCAGGACTGGCACACACACAGTCACACACATACACACAAAAGAAAAAGAAAAAAATGTGTCCTTAAGGGGTGAAAACTGATCAAGATGCATTTGTATACAAAACTGTACTTTTTAAATTGAAACCTGATTCACATTTTTTTTCCCCATTCCTCGGATTTGAACTCAAGGCTGGGAGCTGTCCCTGAGCATCATTGTGCTCGAGGCTAACACTCTACCACTTGAGCCACAGCACCACTTCTGGCTTTTTCTGAGTAGTTTAGTGGTGATAAGAGTTTCATGGACTTTCTTGTCTCAGCTAGCTTTAAACCATGATCCTCAGACTACAGCCTCCTGAGTAGCCAGGATTACAGGTGTGAGTCACCATCTGATTGACACTTCTAAAAGGCAAATCTATCCCTTACCCCCCAAGTTTCTTAGGGTGACAATCTACATGCATAGCTACCACTCAAAGACCCTTTCAAATCTGATCCTAGTTCTCAGGTGTAACCTTGTACTACTTCTGTTATTCTGAACCTTCCAAAAGCCAACAGAATGGTTCCTGCAATTATTGATCTGCTGAAGACACTGGTATCCCTTGCTGTAGAAAAGAGAGAATCCTGCAACCCACACCATAAAGGAATGAATGCCATTCCTATGGCTTGAGCCTTTTATTTCACAAGATAGACTGCTTAACACACAAATAGTTCTTGTATTTCACTCGTCTCCTGTGCCTCTCCCACTAGAGTATAAGTTTCACGAGGGCAAAGACAGCACCACTCTCATCTCCAGCACAGTGAGAGTCTGCTGAGGCCAGAGCAAGTATTCAATAAATATTTACGAATGGAATAATGGAAGGAAAGCTTTTAGTACCATGACCTATCATTATTCTAAAGAGCAGCTGGGTATTACTTGATTCACATTGACATTTTCCATCACTAGGGAAACACTCTATTTGGGGACTATTTATTAATGCACTTTACCTGATGAATTTCCTTCTCCTTTAAAAACAAATGGTCTCCTTGCCAAGCACCAGGAGCTCATACATGTAATCCTAGCTTCTTAGGAGGCTGAGATTGGAGGATCATGTTTCAAAGCCAGCCTGGGCAGAAAAGTCTGTGAGACTCCCATTTCCAATTAATCATCGAAGCAGAAAGTAGGATGTGGCTCAAGTAGTAGGATACTAGCCTTGAACCTAAAAACTCAGGGACAGTGCTCAGGCCCAAGCCCCAAGACTGGAATACACAAAAAAAGGGGAGGGGGAGGTTTGGTGGGGGGGGAGGCGGGAGGAGGATGGGAAGGGGAAACAAAGGAGGAGGCTACAATGCTTGATAAGAAATGTACTCATTATCTTGTCCATGTAATTGTAACCCCTCTGTACAGTATTTTCACAATAAAAAAAAAAGAAGAAAAAAAAAGAGGGGGCAGGGAGGAATCTCCTTAAGGGGTGACACTGATCAAGATGCATTTGTGTACAAAACTAGACTTTTTAAATTAAAAATCTATTGTACAACTGCTTAAAGATATTGTTTAAAAATAAATAAATTTTGAAAGTGGCGCTGTGGCTCAAGTGGTAGAGCATGCTCGCCTTGAGCTGAAGAGTGCAGGGACAGGGCACAAGCCCAGAGTTCAAGCCCCACGACCAACAACAACAACAAAAAATAATAAAAATAAATTAATTTCAAAACATAAGTGCATGAAATAAATCCGGTTGACACTTTTCAAATGGTCTCTTTATTTCTCGAATGATCTACTTGACTTGTCTCTGCTCTTAAAAAACTTGTTTGTGCAATGCTACATGCCTGAAATTTAGGAAATAATATTGCTTGAACTCATTTAGTCCTGAAGTTCATAAAAAGAATATTTGCCTCTAGGATTTCTTGACAGACTTTTAGTATAATCTCACAAATCCTTGGCCTCCCTCCCTACAGGAGAACTTGTCAGAACAGCCCAGACTCAGCTACTGCACAAACATATATGACATGCACACATCCTGCCATCATTGCAGAATTCTTCTATGCCAATAATATTGAATCATTTTGATGACATAGATTAATGGGACAGACAGAAATTGAAGAGGTATTCTTGTTTTTAGCTTTCTGTAGCAGAAACACAAGAGTTTTCTTCATGAAGGTTCAAAAATACATATTCATGTAGTAGGAATTCAAGTTTTTGTTCCCTCAGATATAATTTAATATAATATATAATTAGCTATTTTCAGAGACATTGTGTGGGAAAGTTTCATGTACCTGTTTTCTCTGTCAAGCTTACAAAGTTAGTTTTTCTAGTTGGCCTGGTAGTTTACCCTTCAGCAGTGTTGCAGTCAATGGGAAGAATGGGAATGAGGTGTAGTACAGATATGAATCAGAAAAAAAATTGCTATTATTTTTCTATCTTTGTAGATTTCCTCTGTGTACAAAAGCAAAACACCCATTAATCATCCATGCATGCACTCATTTTCCTGGAGCTTCACGCTCAATATATGAGTTCTTTTCAACCCTAATTTTAAAAACATTAGCAATAATCCCAGAAACCTTCCAAATAAAGACTAATTGTTTTCATTACACACAAATTTAGAACTTTTAAGGCCAAAAATCTTTGGAATAAACAGTTACAAACAAAATTGCAAGCCAGAAAAAAAAATATAGTTTGTATGATGGCAGAAAAATATGTGAAAGATTAGAAAATAAATTCACAAAAGATGAAATTCAGATGTTACAGAGATATCTTATACATATTAGATAGTTTACAAAAGATGATGTAGCTGTGTTTGGTGACTCAAGCCTGTAATTCTAGTGATTTAAGAGGCAGAGATTAGGGCATCAATGGTTCGATGCCAACCAGGCATTAAAGTTCACAAGACTTCTCACTCAGTGACTGAGCCCAGTAGTTCACACCTGTCAGCCTTTGAGTAGAAAGATGCTGGTTCAGGATGGGTTGGTTATAACTAGAGACACTCTCCTCTCTCATCTGTTCTTAGGGGATATATTTTTCCTTAATTTTATTTTTTATTTTTTGTTTTATTTTAGGGTGGAACTAATCCATGTTTTCCTCATAATGTTAGTGTCTCAATTCTCTTTTTACTAGCTTATAGTAATTGTAATATATTATTATAATTATATCATTGTATATATTATATAATTAACATAATTATTATGCTATATTAAAATATATTATAGTTATTATGTATACTATATATTAATTATATATTACATACTAGTTTATATTAATTATACATAGGGATTTTATTGTGATAGTTCTGTATGTGCATGTAATGTATGTACTTTGATTGTCTATCACTTTCTTATCTCTCCTACCCTCCTTTATCCTCCAGGATAAAGTTTATCCTAGATTTTATTTTTTTGTAAATTCAAATGAAGTACTTTAATCATATTCAGTTCCCTCACTTTCACCCTATCTTTCCACCCTACTCGTTCCTGTTAATTTTCTCCACACACAGTCAAGTTCCCCTTTTACATTTATGTCATTTATTTGCCTGAGACTAACTCATTTTGATCAGCATGATAATGTCAAGTTCCATATATTTGTCTGCAAACTAAATTATATTGTTTTTATGGGTAAATAATACTCAATTGTGGATATATTGCACATATTCTAGGCAGGAGCTCTTACCACTGAGCCGTGCCCCAGCCCTGTTCCATATTTTCTATTTCAGTTCATCAGTCCATGAATGGGCACATAGGCTGATTCCATAGATTGTCTTTTGTGAATAGACCTACTGTAAGCATGGGTGTGCATATATAGACTGCAGAAAACAGACTTACATCCCTTCAGATACATGGAGAGTAGCTTAATTCTTGATCTCTTCTTATCTATCCCCACTGAAGTGATCTGATTCTAGGATGTATTTATTTTACCTGGATCTGTGTGTATTCAAAATAAAGCTTCCAAGAGTCTTCCTGAAAACTAAATCTGACGCTTTTTGTTGATTTTTAATAACCCATGGGGTTATATATAAACACTGGCTTGAAAAGCCTATCACTGTCAATTCCTTTTGCTGTTGTTGTTCTCCCCACCGTCTTTCTTGCCACCCTCAACTTCCTGCCATTCTTTTTTTTGAGTCCGGTCATGGGGGCTGAACTCTGGGCCTGGGCGCTGTCCCTCAGCTCTTCAGCTCAAGGCTAGCGCTCTACCACTTGAGCCACAGCGCCACTGCCGAATGTGGCTCACCACTCTGCTTATGTGGTGCTGAGGAATCGAACCCAGGTCCTCATGCATGCAAGGCAAGAGCTCTACCACTGAGCCACCTTCCCAGCCCCATTCCTGCCATTCTTAGGGGAGATGCTTTTCTCATGGCCTTTGCTTTTGCACACTTTCCCTTCTTCCTGTGTATCTCCCTATTTTCATTTTCCAACACAGAGGTCACATGTCACTTGCTCTGGGCAGCCTTTTCTAGATCTAGGTAGAGTCATGGGGACTTCTTTCTGTATATTCTTGCTGCTTGTATACTGGCATTCCCTAGTCTTCTGCCATAACTAGTTCAAGGTGCTAAAGACCAGGCTCCTTTCAAATAACCGGTGACCAGTTCATTGAAGACTTAAGTGTTCTTTACACATAAGCCAGATACATTTTCCACTATTATATCTGTTTCTCATTTCAGCAGTATTTTGGTTTTTCTTGGTTTTTGTTTATTAGTCCTGGAACTTTGATTCAGGGCTTCTCATTCTTGCTGGACTTTTTCACTCATTGCTGGCACTTTACTGCTTGAGCCACACCTTCAGTTCTGGCTTTTTTCTGGTTAGTTGAAAATAAGAATCTTGTGGATTTGTCTGCCTGGACTGGCTCCAGACTGTGATTCTAAGATCTCAGCCTCCTGAGTAGCTATTGAGTATGGATGTAAACCACTGATGCATGGCTAGTATTTTGGTTTCTTGTAGTTTTATTAGTCCTTTAATGAGTTGAGCTGTCAAGGCAAGAATCATAAGAATTCTGATTCCTTCTGTGTTCTTCCCTTTCTTAGGCATCAGATGATGAGTCTTACATCAGTGATGTGAGTGATAATATATCTGAAGACAATACTAGTGTTGCGGACAACATCTCTCGGCAAAGTATGCATCATTTGGTCTTGGTTATTCTAATTATAAAACTGGTGAATTAATAAACAGTCATCCACCTTATCACCTTTAATTGTTCTTTTTTCAACTGATTGTTCTATACATTGTATAATGCATAGTCTGTTGAGGTACTCATGACATCCACTAGGTATGTGGTGAAGTAAAAAAAAATTACCTCACTTACTATGTACATTTATTTTTCCATTTGACTTGTCTTAATATTTGAGTAAATTCAGTAGTTTACTTTTTAAAAAATTGATGCTTTGTGAATTTGTTGGCAACCTCATACAGAAATAACTTGGTTCTTGAGAGAGTATAATAAAAAGAAATGTATTATAATCAGAATTATTTGAGTAATTGTCTCTCTAGTTTTATAAAATTAGAAAAGCAAAGTATCTCTCACTGTGATTCTCCCTCCCCAGTCCTGAATGGGGAGCTTACAGGAGGCGCCTTCCGGAATGGCCGTCGTACTTGCCTGCCTGCCCCTTGCCCTGACACCAGTAACATTAACTTGTGGAATATCTTGAGGAACAACATCGGCAAAGACCTGTCAAAAGTCTCCATGCCTGTGGAACTCAACGAGCCACTCAACACCCTGCAGCATCTCTGTGAGGAGATCGAGTACAGTGAGCTACTGGACAAGGCATCGGAGACAGATGATCCATATGAGCGCATGGTAATAAAGGACAGGGCAGTGCCCTGCAGGGACCAGGCCTAAGCTACAAGCCATTATGATAACACATGTTTCCTATAACATTCTCACTGCATAGATAAAGGAGAAAATAGTCTGTTTGCATCATCAAATAGGGCCAAACGGTGCCAGATACTCTTACTAGAATATCCACGTCTTTTTACTTTTTAGTAGCCTAAAGTGTATGCTGTAAAGTTAAGATGCAAAGATGTATTAGTTTTTAGAGGCTGAAAGCCTGTTGGACCTTGTTTTACCATCTTTTCTAAATGCCAAAGGAGTCCATCTGTTCAGAAGTAACTTACTGTTGGTACTTTACCCTTTACTCCACATGGCTGTGGAGAACTTACCTTGTTCTTGGACAGACACCAGCAGCCACACCCACACACAGTGTTAAGATGGTACATGTGGCATAATCTGTAAACTGGTTTTATTACCTATGAACTCTCATGATAGTGAGTACACGTATGAATGAAGAGTACGTGACCTCTGACCTGCTGCTTCCCTTAGGAATAATTTAACCTCATGATAGCTTACTTTCCCCTTGTGCACTGATGAAGAAGATTTGGGGCAACTAACTGAAAATGAAAATGGCATGAAATCAACATGGACTGAAGAAGATGTAGAGGAATAGAGACAAACAGACCCAGCTGGCAATAGACTCCTCTATATTGTGTCCCTCTTTTGAATATTTTAACAGGTTCTTGTTGCTGCATTTGCAGTTTCAGGATATTGCTCCACCTATTTCAGAGCAGGAAGTAAGCCATTCAACCCAGTCCTTGGAGAGACTTATGAATGCATTAGAGAAGACAAAGGATTCCGATTTTTCTCAGAACAAGTAAGTGAAGTTTCTATGTAGGTAAAACAGTCTTCAAAGGCAGTTTGGTGATGAAACAGTTTTGATAACTATCATTTGGGATGAGTTATGACACCAGTTAAAAGATATCTCAGCCCTACCAAATATCCATAAATTCCCTGTGTTTAAGCACTAAGTCTTAAAAGTAAAGATTTACTTCTGCACTTTGAGACTAATTCACGAGCATTAATTCACAACTACACTAAATGGAAGAATTGTAGTTTTCATTAGAGACAACCATTTCAATTTTTTTTAAACAGTATTATTTGTAGAAATTTTAACCCTGCTCCAATTGCCTTTTTTTGTTTTTATCTACCAGGTTAGCCATCATCCACCCATTTCTGCCTGTCACTGTGAATCAAAGAATTTTGTGTTTTGGCAAGGTCTGTATTTCAATAATAATTTAAAGTCAGTTTTATATCCCTATAGGAAAATTTCTATCTTCTGATAATACATTTACTCAAATTAGATTTCTGACTTTGAAACTCAAAAAATGTTGGTAATTCATGTAGAGCTTAGTTTTGGAAATTAAATGTCCTGGTTTAATATACAACCATGTTGTATTAGGGATGAGATCGTTGATCTAGGAAGCAAAGCCTAGGTCTGTGGAAGAGCAGAGTACAGTGCTGACTGCCAGCCATTACCTTCTCTTACTGTGACTTGTCTGCATCTGTAATGTAGAGGTGATAGCCCAACCTTCTTTCTCCTGAGGTGTGCAAAGAGATTTTCCTCTTGAAGGAGGAAGTATGTTTAGACACATAGTCAGTCCACATGTCCATGAGCTCCAAATCTTCAAACTTAACCAACTTCAGATGGAAAATATTTGGGAAAGCAATTATGTTTTGAACATACAGACTTTTTTCTCAGCTTTTTTATTACCAAAGCAGTGTAGTATAGCAACTATTTCTATAGCATTTAAATCATACTAAGCATATAAGCTCTAGAGATGACTTTGTATACAGGAGGGTATATATAAATTATATGCAAATGATTTGCATATTATATAAAGGACTCCTTTATCTGCAGATGTTGGTGTCTAAGGAGATTATGGAACTATTACCATGGATGCCAAAGGAAGTGATTTATACCCAATTCATTAGGGTTCTGGGGTTTGGATTGAAGTCTATTTACTAAACATTCATTGTCCTTTCAGAAGTAAAATAAATTTGAAATGATTAGAAAGAAAAGAGTGTGTATGTAAACTTGACCATTAAGTAGTTCTCTACATTTAGAAGGCTGATTTTTATTGTTCACAGCACAACTCCTCTCAAAAGCATTTCCTTAGCTGAAAAATGCACAAAATGATAAAGCATCACAACTACCACCTTATTATTAAATAGAACAATAAATAATTATTGGCCATAACCAAGAGTCAGAAATTTTGTAGAGATGGGACTAAACTCCCTTGATTCACCAAAATGAGATGAGATGGTTGTTAATAAATGTGCCAGTAAATCTGAGTAAAGCAGTAAGCCATCATGTGAGATGAACTGCTAGGCCTCAGGCTGTATCTTCACACCTGTATTTAGATATTTCATTTCTCTACTGTTCTCTCAAGTCATATAACTATTCTGTGCAGGGGGTAAATGTATACATAAATCAGTGGTCTTGCCATATTGCAATTATTTTTACATATACCTCAGGCTTGATACGTATGTTTGCTTTTTTTACCATTTAGGCAGAACTTAGCATGTATTACTCTCTGAACATTAAATGTTGTAGAGTCTGTGTTTGTGTGTATTTACAAATGCACAATACATGTGCACACACTCATGTCTTATTCCAGGATTCTCCTAGCTTTGTTTGTTGAAAACAAATATGGAGCATGATTATAGAGACACAGACAGACAGTAAAGTTTATTTCTGATCACATCACTTTGGGCCATCTTCAGATTCTCATGCCAAATCCACAGTATAGGACTGGGAATGTGGCGTAGTGGTAGAGTGCTTGACTAGCATGCATGAAGCCCTGGGTTCAATTCCTCAGTACCACATACACAGAAAAAAATGGAAGTGGCACTGTGGCTCAAGTGGTAGAGTGCTAGCCTTAAGCAAAAGCAGCTCAGGGACAATGCCCAGGCCCTGAGTTCAAGCCCCAGGACTGTACAAAAATAAATACATAAAATAAATCCAAGTATAAAATTTCAATTATAAAAAGCTTTTTGTAAAAGAGGCTGGGAGGGTAGCTCAGTGGTAGAGTGCTTGCCTTGCATGCATGAGGCCCTGGGTTCAATTCCTCAGCACCACATAAGCAGAAAAAGCCATAAGTGGTGCTGTGGCTCAAATGGTAGTGCGCTAGCCTTGAGCTGAAGAGCTGAAGGACAGCAGCCAGGCCCAGAGTTCAGGCCCCATGGCCGACAAAAAAAAAAAGCTTTTTGTAAAAAAATAAAGCTTTTGTAAAGTATCACACAAAAGTTAGTTTTTACCTACACATAATTAGCTATGATGTATATATTTTTGTCTTCTGCCTGTATCATTTAGATATCAGATGGAAAAACAAGTTCTGGGGAAAGTCAATGGAAATCCTGCCTGTGGGAACACTGAATGTCATGCTTCCAAAGTAGGTAGAACTTCTCCCTTTTGGACTCTTGATGGCTTTCTAAATGAGAAATGGGTATTTTTGACTAGAAGATAGTAAGGGTTTTATTTTTTAAGATGTTTAAAGCTTGTTACCTTCACCAAAGGTTTTGCATATGGACCCCACAAAACTAAATGACAACATATTACTAAAGATTCCATTTATATCTTCATATCCTTCATCCTTCATTCATCAGTAAAACTCAGGTGCCTACCATGTACCAGTTATCATGCTAGTTTGCATTTTATATTAAAGATTCTCAGACAGGTGCTGGTGGCTCACACATATAATCCTAGTTACTCAGGAAGCTAAGATCTGAGGATCATGGTTCAAAGCCAGTCTGGGCAGGAAAGTCCATGAGACTCTTATTGGCAATTAACCACCAGAAAACTAAAATTGGTGCTGTGGCTCAAAGTGTTAGCGTGCTAGCCTTGAGCAAAAAAGCACAAGAACAGTGCCTAGGCCCTGAGTTCAAGCCCCATAACTGGACAACAACAACAAAAAAAGGTTCTCCTCTAAACATTTCTTTTACCCACACTTTTAATTTAACTTAAGTCCAGGATCTGTTTTACATTTTGAACTTATTTTCACAATGATGAATGATGGATTACTTTATGGTAGTGTTCTGGAGGATATTGTTCATAAACCTTTTTAAATTAATTGATGTTCTTACTGAGACCAATTTTTGTTGTTGTTCAATTTTTGTTCAACTTTGAACAGTGCCTACATTAATTATACCAACAATGCCTACATTATTCTGAATAATATTTATTTATATATATAATGTGGAAAGCTATATGATTTGAAGTTATATCATTTTGTTCTTTGAAAAATTCTATAACTTTACTCTCCAGAATTTGGGTTATAATTATGTCTTCTTAGTTAAACTTGTCATTTATTTTCCCAAAGAATTATTCATATGTGGTATAGGAAACAGTGTTCTCTAAGGAGACTTCATTAAGCCTTTACCTCCCTTCAATCCTTACACAATGACCTATTGTCTGCTAGTAAAAGTAGACTTTTTGTAGGTCACTCAAAGCCTTTCTGCTCTGAGTCATCTCCTTTCCATCTCTGGCTCCCACCACAGCCACTGACCCAGAGCACACCATTCACAGGCCCCCAGAAATTGGTGCTCTTCTGGCCCCTATGACTTACACATGCCCTTTCTACCATCTCCAAACATGAGTTTGAAGCCATTCCCCTGACAACCAATTAACATTCCAGACAGTGCTGAGGCCTAAGGAATCTCCCCTCTGTGTTCCTGTGTTCCTTTGTAGCTCTCTCTATATAAATGTTTGAATATTTGTTTATGTATTAATATTTCTGTACCATAAGATAGCCTTAAAGGAATAGGAAACAGGCCCTGGCCAACTTTCTGTCTTTTGACATATAGAGAGCACTTCAGTGTCCCTTAAGTGAATAAATCATGTCATATATATTTATGGCCACATAGAAACTGTCAAGAAATGAACAGAAAAATGAGGAAAAGGGAACTTTCCCCAACGATTATTTTCATTGGTAGGAACACCATATTACTGTATTTGTGACCTTTATTGCTTTTAATCAAATTGCTTTTAATCTTTACTAGGTATGGAGATTACTATGTATGGAATAAAGTCACCACGTGTATACACAACATCCTCAGTGGGAGAAGATGGATAGAACATTATGGAGAAATAACCATTAGAAATACCAAAAGCAGTGTTTGCATTTGCAAACTTACATTTGTCAAGGTAAATAATATCATAGAATAAAGAAGGTAAAATGTATCCCAAGGAAAAAAAACAAAACATTATCTTTAGTAGTATCAAGTAAGTCTGTCCTGTGTCATCCTTAGTCCTAAGGATGATAAGAAGGTATGTAGAAATTAAAAAAAGCTATTTTATAGCAGAAAATAATGAATATTTTCTTAAATAATCTTCTTAATAGCAAGTCAGTAGTTCATTGAGTAAGATTCCATATAACTCTTCTCATCAGTATCAAGTTTCTGGCTTCTGTATCTATCCCTAATGCATTTTGATTATATTATAGTATTTAAGTGATTATATTTTAGAGAGACTATTACCCAGAAGATGATTTTAGGGAGATAATGCAGTTGTCACTTTCTAAATACTTGAATAAAGTGTAGGCATAAGGATGACAGCTACTGACTCATCAGTATGAGCTTACCCAACCCACCACTATGGTAAGCCAGAAAAGTTCAACAAAAAGCATTACTTTGAACAGAAAATATGTTTGGATAGAAATGTCTGTAGAGGGCTGGGAAGGTGGCTCAGTGGTAGAGCGCTTGCCTTGCATGCTTGAGGCTCTGGGTTCGATTCCTCAGCACTACATAAGCAGAAAAAAAAAAGCTGGAAGTGGCGTTGTGGCTTAAGTGGTAGAGTGCTAGCCTTGAGCTGAAGAGCTGAGGGACAGTGCCCAGGCCCAGAGTTCAGGCCCCACGACTGGACCCCCCCCCCAAAAAAAAAAGAAAAGAAAAGAAATGTCTATAGACCCAGGTGCCAATGGCTCACACCTGTAATCATAGCTACTCAGGAGACTGAGACCTGAGAATTGTTGTTTGAAGGCAGCCCAGGCAGGAAAGACTGTGACACACTTATCTTCAATTAATTGCTAAAAGAAAAAGCTGGAAATGGAGCTACAGCTCCAGTGGTAAGAGTGCTAACCTTGAGCAAAAATCTCGGTGACAGTGTGCAGGCCCTGAGTTCAAGCCCCAGGATCAGTACAAAAAATATTTATATAAATCATAATCAATCAATCAATCAATAAAATAAACAGAAATGCCTATACAATGGTGATTTTCCCTCAGCTACTCTCATCTGAATTAGAACATACAACATTACCTCCATGTTCACTTATGTGTGTTATAGAATTCACCAACTATTTCTATAGCATGGTCAATTGAAGTTCACTAAAATCCATGAGTAATGGGAGAATTCAGACAAAAAGATCTAAGAGAAAAAAATAGTAATTTGTAAATTAATATTAGGTTCTTAGGATAGAAACCTTATTAGCTTTCTCTACGTTGTATGACCATGCTATTGCTGTAGCACTCAGAAGACCACATGGACTGAACTTAGGAGAGGATCATAAGTAAAGCAGCCTAGGCCACATAGTAGTACTCACTCTCTCTCTGTCTCTCTCTGTCTCTCTCTGTCTCTCTGTCCCTCTGTCTCTCTCCCCTCTTCCCCCCTTCTCCCTTTTCCCTCTCCCCCTTTCCTCCCTCTCTCCATATATATATATATATCTTGCATTCAAAAGGTCAACCTTGCATATATGTAAAATATTTTGAGATAGATTTCTGGAAATTACTTGAATGAGGGACTTCAGGTAAAGAAAACATTCATGTAAGTTGATGTTATTGAGGTTGATGTTATTAAAGGGATTGGGGTTTGGCTTTTCTAGGTGAACTATTGGAATTCCAATGTGAATGAAGTCCAGGGGGTCGTGATGGATCAGGAAGGGAAGGTAGTACACCGGCTGTTTGGGAAATGGCATGAAGGGCTCTACTGTGGCGTGGCCCCCTCTGCTAAGTGTATCTGGAGACCAGGTAAGGTCAGCCTCAGGGTCCTGCCTTAGGACCGAGGCAATGCAATTTGCCTCGTTTCCTTTAGCAGGAAGATCTAAAATGTGGATGCTTATAGCAGTTACAGTTGTATTTATAATTAACATAGAGCTATCTGTAAGAGCCAATATTTAGTATGTGATTAAAAATGTAAGCCAAATCTGTAACATGATGTATTAAAACCTGACATATAGCCAGACATGTAGTTCAGGCCTATTATTCTAACTCCTTAGAGGTTGATGTCTGAGGATTAAGGTTCCAAGCCAACCCAAGCAGGAAAGTCCAGGAGACTCTTATTTCCAATTGATTAACCAGCAAAAAGCTGGCCCAAGTGTGGCCCAAGTGGTATAGTGCCAGCCATGGGCAAAAATGCTAAGGAACAATGTCCAGGCCCTGAATTCATGCCCCAGTACCAGTGCACACCACACACACACATAATCTGACATTGCTCATTGTAAATGTAATACAAACATTTCAAAAACTAGGCATTTTATTAAGTTTAAAGAAATTGGCATATGTAAAATTAGATCCTTATTCATGTTATTTTCTATTCTAATAAAACAAAGGAAATGCAAATATCTACCACCATAGATTGAAACTTGCCACAGTAAGTGATCTTTTCATTCACATAAACTGCAATATATTAACATTTAAGAAAAGACAGGAGAGTCCTGGTAATGTGTTAGCATGATTATCAAGTAAATGTGGAACGAGTCTCCACATGACATTTATTTTCATTGGAATTTGTCAGTTCATTTCTAACTTTAAAATTACGTACTTGTTTCCTAAAAGACACTCATGTGTATTAAATTTTTTGCCAGTGAGGAACAAGCCATAATTCACTCATGAGTAACTACTGAATGCTGACTATATGTCAGGCTTGTAAAAGTTGAGTTCAGTAAGAAGTACCAGTAAGCACTGGGGATGTAGAGCTCTTGTCTACTTACTACATGTGATGCCTGGGCATCATGCACGTGATTTCACTGCCAGATATGGTGGCACAAGCCTGTAGTCTCAGCAGCTGGGAGGTTGAGGTAGGAGGATGGTTTGAGTCCAGAAGTTTGAAAAGAACCTGGCTATGAGAGAGCCCTCCCCCATCTCAAAAGAGAAAAAAAGATAAACTAAGTACCAGTAAATATTAATTTAAATCTACATCTTTTTCTTTTCTTAAAGGGAGTAAAGTAATAGTGTTTCTGGTGAAATTTTAATGTTAATCACCCTAACATTTGGTTCCACAATTGAGTATGTGAAGTGAAATTGTGGAGTTTAACCAGTGAAGACTGCTACTGTAATACAAAGTTTTATTTTAAAGTTCTATATTTTATTAAATACATGAATTTATTAGTTTTGTCCATCAACATAAACTTCCTCACCTAGCAAAATACAAGCAATTTAATTTACTTGAAAATCTATTACTTGAACAATCTAGTGCTCATGATTACAGATTTTGCTATGAGCAAGGGCACTACTAATTAAGCATCAGGAAAAGTTGACTTCTTCCTTTTCTATAAGTGGTTCACCTTTCACATTTATTGGCCTCATTCCAGGTTCCATGCCAACCAACTATGAGCTCTACTATGGTTTCACGAGGTTTGCCATTGAGCTCAATGAGTTAGATCCTGTACTAAAAGACCTCCTTCCACCAACAGATGCCCGATTCAGGCCAGATCAAAGGTAAGGACAGAAGCAGTATTTCAGGTGCATCTTAGACCATGGCACAGTGTTAAAGATCACTAAGATGTAACCTCATCACCATCATGTGCTTATTCAGTTCATCATTCCTTCTGATAGACATCACTCATTAACACTTGAGTCTTCTTTTTACTTATCTTTAAGCAGGTGTACAAAGGAGTTGCCTTATAACAAAGCAGTTATGAATAGAATATGTCTTGATCAATGTCACCCCTTTCAACAGTCTCCCCCATGCCTCCCAACTTACCCCTTCCCTCATTTTCTTAATTTTGTAGAATAAACTGAATTCTTGAGTGCATTCTCCCCCACTTCTCTTCATTCATCTACCCCTCTCCCCTTGAACCTACTCTACCCCTTTAAAGTACTCACTTCCTGGTGTTTATTTTTTAAACTTTGTCTTTCTAAGGAATTATACTATTTGAGTTCTCCCTTGAATCTCCTGTATTTCGGCTAATACATTTATATACACTTGTATACAATCCAAGATATTTACTTATGTGTTTACAAACTATTTCTGGCTTCCACATATGAGCGAAAGCATGCAACCTTTGTCTCTCCAGTGTATTTACACAATGAAATTTTATTCATCCATTAGAAAGAATGATACTGTATCATTTGCAAAGAAGTGGAAGGATCGGGAAAAAAAGTATGTTAAGTGAAATACTTTTTTTCTAATCTAGGTAAAGTATGATGATAATAACAGAGATGATAATAACAGAGACTTCTTTCAACACAAACCTCCAATGAGCCATAACAGCTGTGTTCTACATTAAGTTTCTCCATCCTCACATTTTCGAAAAGTCTACAAATACAAGAGCTCTGCACTAAATGGAAATTCACTCCTTTCCCAGTGTTTTTAACCCCTGTAGGCTATTATTCTTTAATATGGAGTATCTTTTAAACTGATTATAAATAAAAGGATAAGTTACAGGGGCACCTAGAGATTTTTTTTTTAAATATTGTTTGCCCAACATATTTGGGTCCCTCAGTATATGAGACTTACCAAAATATACTGTCTTTAATGCTTTCTGATTTTTATGGGATTTTTTGGAGGGGTGAGGAGAAGCCTTTGGGTTTAAACTCAGGGCCTAGGCACTGTTTCTGAGTTTTTTTACTCAAGGATAGTGCTCTACCACTTGAGCAATAGCTCTACTACTGACTTTTTTGATCATCAATTGAAGATAAGAGTCTCACAGACCTTCCTGCCTGGGCTGGTTTCAAACCACAATCCTCAGAATTCAACCTCTAGAGTAGCTAGGATTACATGCATGAGCCACCCATGCCTGGTTGATGCTTTCTTTTTATTATTTGTTTCTAATAGTCATGATGATTTCTCTTACAAAATTCATTCTACTTTTTCCAAAAATTCTATATGCCATCCAAGTTCCATTCATGACCACTTTTATGTTTTTCAAGTATTTGTACATTAACTGTCTTCTGCTAAAATGTTCTTGGTAGTGAACGTTCTGCTGTCCAATATATTTTTCAATATCTCCTACTGTTGAATGTCATTTTATTCTACTTTATTACCCACCACCCAGAACGTGCAGTCTATTTGACATTCAAATTTATCTTGATCATCAGTCTCTTGTTGAGATGTAAACATTCGCAAATCACCTTTGGGTCTGGTTTGTTTGTTTCCTTCACAATTCTGTTTCAATGTTCCTTCTCTGAATTTCTGTCCTATTTGTTTTTATTACCCAGCTTTTTGTAAATTTCCCCAATTGTTACCTTCTTTTTTCATCACTCTTATTCTCTCCAACCAAACAGAAAAGCTCCCTTGCCTCTCAGTGTGTTCTCAAAATAGATAGAGAATAGCCAGCTACCACCCTCCATCCAAGCCTTTAGCAAGTGCCTTTTGGTATTGTGGGAAAGAAGTGCAACTGTGACTTCATGCTGATTTCACCTTAGACTCTGCCATAGTCCCAAAAAATCTCAAGACAGCCTAGCAGTCTTCAAGGCCAAATACATCACCTCTCCCTTCTTTCAAAGTGCAACAATTCATTCCATGTGAATGAAGAGCCTAATAATTGAGAGAGGGACAGAGGTGAGGGTCAGTTACTGTCCCCTGTTCACTCCCAGCACCTAGAGTGTAATCTTATGCCAGTGAGACTCACTTTTCTAAAGGGAGGATAACATTTGAAATATCAACTGCTTTCTGATCAGATTTTTGGAAGAAGGAAATTTAGAAGCTGCAGCAGCAGAGAAGCTAAGAGTAGAAGAACTCCAAAGATCTCGAAGACGATACATGGAAGAAAACAACCTTGAACATATACCAAAATTTTTTAAGTAAGTAGCATTTTTAAGTAAGTAGTCCTTCTGTAGTGTCTAGATCCATCTGTTGACTAAACAAACCAACTCTGGGTAGCATCAGATCCTTCAGAGTTTCCATTCCATGACCGCCAAGTGCTTTATAAATGGTTGTGACAAGCCATGAGAAACCGGAGATGAAAATTAAGTGAGGGATAGTGTAGTGTCCAGGGAACTCTGATTAACATTAACTTCAATTTTGTTAACTTTAGTTTTGACAGTGAAAATATTGAGTCAGATTTTACATGGGAAAAGTTAGCAACTATAGAAAGGAATGCTTCTCTGTAGATCTTTTCTTTCTGTTGACGATATAAGAGAATGAGGATCTCACCCCAAAAGGCTTTGTCCATCAGCTGCACCATTTAGAATGGTAAAAACATGTCCCTGCTCCTCATTAAGGGCCTGGGTCACTCGAGTTCATTAGGATTTCCTTTTGCTTTCATCACACAGAGTTTACATCTTCTCAGATTTGGGCCCTCTGGTACTTCACACCGATGAATCTGTAGTTTCTAGATCCATCTGTGGACAATTCCAGGGCCAATCCAACACTGAGTAGCCTCACATCCCTTAGAGTTGCCATTCATGACTGCCATGGGGTAGAAATGCAGCCTTGCCCTTCAGGTATCTGTATACCTGCACCTCACAAAAGCTCTCTGAGAAACTGATGCTGCATGCTCTCCCCTGAACAGAAAGTAAAAACTATGCTTGAGCCTGGTGGTAGGAGTACTTGGTTATAATATTTTTATATGCTATGTTTGGGGTCCTTTGCTTTCTATCTCTGCCTAGAGGTAATTTGCTTCTGTCCTCAGTCTTTCTTTTACCTGCTTCCATTTCAAGCCTGTAACAATAAAAATTAATTCATTTCTGGCCAAAAATATGGAAATTATCCATTATTGCTAGATAGGACAATAACCAGCTTGAAAATTACTGCTTCTATATGAATAAGGGTACAATTATCAAGTGACCTTGATGTGGTTTGTAGCTAATGCTGAGTTTTATATTTCCACAGAAAAGTTATTGATGCAAATCAAAGAGAAGCCTGGGTTTCTAACGACACCTACTGGGAGCTTCGAAAGGACCCTGGGTTTAGCAAAGTAGACAGCCCTGTTCTTTGGTAAACTGGAGACATTAAGCTAGCAAACATATCACACTCTGAATGAATAAATAACTATGCACAATTATGTTTCGTATAGCTACGCGTGGTTTCTGGGTCGACTGAAAACCTACCATTTGCTTTTCTATTCATCTTTATAATGGATTTTCAAAAGTGCATTAGACCAGGTTCCTAACCACTTTTGGATCCTTTCTGTTTTGCTGCAACCATATTCCTTAAAAAAAACTTTAAAAAACCCCATTATGTATATACACACACACACACACACACACACACACACACACACACACACACACACACACACACACACATATACATATATACATATATATATATATATATATATATATATATATATATTCCACGCCCTCAGAAAGCAGAATAAAAGGAACAGAAGATAAAAATCCAAAGCCTGAAGCATTTGTAAGGAAAAATGAACTGTAATTGGTGCTTAAAGATGATGAAAAGTGTTAAAAAAAATAGAAACTACATGTTTGGTCTCTTGTCTGGAAGCACCATCTCTTCCCATAGGAGCTCCTGGGCCACTGCCGTAGGGTGGCTCAGATGTCAAGTGTGTTTTGGATGTGGTATGCTCATGCCAGCCTTGTTGAAACAGACTTGATGCTTCCCAGCACCTGTTCCATCTGTATGCCATTGTTCATGCCTTAAGAAATGCAAAGATGTACAATAAATCATTTTTTATGTGATCTCATAGGTTTATGTGAAGGACAGATCTTTTGAATCGTAGCATGATTCACTTCCTTGATCAGAACAATGATTCACCTAGCCTAATTGGATTGAATAAGTGAATAACACGTGCTTTACTTTGATAAGTCAGGTACTATATGGTATATCTTAAAGGGTAAGAAAGAAAAGATGTCCTTAGTAAAACTCTGTGTTCAGGATGCTCATTAAGTACCTATCTGTCAGATAATAAACCATCCCTCTTCCTTCCAACTTCAGTGTGCCCCATTATTTAGTAAAATCTGTGTCATTTGGACATTTGTCATCAGTGTTAAAACTTTGGAAGGAAATACAAAAAAACCTATGGAATGTATGTATGGACTTTGTAGTATATAAAAATTACTGTTTTTGAGTGAAGCACAATGTAAGGCACATCTCTGACCCATGACACTATTCAAATACCGTTGAGAACAGAAACAAGGATGCTACTAGCTTATTTGCTTTGTTAAGTGAATCCTATGCAAAATCCTATTTCCTATTTTTTTTCAAGTCTGTATGATACATGACTACATATTAAGCACTTACCTTGATAGGGGCAGAAATATAAATCTTAAGCTAAAGAATTCATTCATCCCAAAGGGGAGAGGGCAGGCAGAAATGTATTTTGCATACTTTAGGATTTTTTTTTTCCTTCACTATAATATACAGAAGCTTTTGTAGGAAACTTGCATCAGTATTCCTAAGTTTCTGCACGTAGATAGATGACTACATAAATACTTGTATGTTTAAAAAAATCTCTAGAGATTTTCCTAGCAAATTATAAAATTACATATATTTTATTGTTAGATTTTTATTCTTAGATTCTTACCATCAGAATTGAATTTAAGTGTTATTTTAAACTCTGATAACAATGTTACTGAAATTTTGTATTTTGCTATGAGATGTTGATTTTAAGTGTTATATCTCCTCAGCAAAGCATTCCTAATAATGGCTAACTCATTATCAAACAAAAGAGAAGAATTTATAATCATAATCTAAAAACCCACTGATGCACATATAAGAAGAAACTCTAAAATTTCCACTAGATGGAGCAATATTTGAGTTATCCTGAAACTCATTCCGCCTTTCATCTAAGTCCATCCACTATGTTACAATTTGCATTTGTTAGAATGGAATTTTATTCTCAAATAAATTCCTTAATTCATCACCAGATCTACACATTCCTCTTAAACACTTTTCTCAAGTACTTGAACTACCATTTTTAATCTGTAGGTGACTTGCCCTATGGTTATAAAATCTTCCTCTTTTCATTGATTTTTGTTTTCCTGTTCATTCTTTTAACTCCCTTTATTTTCAAGATACTTGAGGCTTCAAGATGCGGGTCTTTAGTTTTAATTAGAATTTAATCAGAATCCTAAAAAAAAAAAAAAAAGAATTTAATCAGAATCCTGTTGGCTTCCTTACAGAGTTTTCTATGATTGGTAAAGCTTAAGTACTATGTGCTGTGGTTTGGGCCCATACTTAATAAAATTTCCCAGGACAGTCCTAAAATAGGCTAAATATAAGAAAAGAATCCTGCAGCATAAAGTTTCTACAATTAGAAAAAGAAGGCAAAGTCTCTGGTGACCAGAAGATGTGGTATCAGTCAGAAAAGTGGAAGAGAACCCAAGACCTATCAGGCAGCATTACAGTATATAGCATTTGGATTCTTCTTGAGAACAAAGAAAAATAGTAGATAAGACCTTAACTAAAGAGCTGTTGCAGACTCCAAATCAAATGGGTAACTTGAAATACTGATTCAGATTGCAAGATGAGAATGAGAAAATGTCAAATTAATTTAAATCACTACATTTTATAATGTCATGTTATAAACCTCTTTTGGGATTTGAATACCCTAATTATTTCCATTCAAGTGAATGACTAAATTTTAGATAATGCTCTGTAATACCTTATTCAGTAGTCTCTCCTGATCAGGCATTTACATTACTGTAGTTACTGGCCGCAATACCTTTTCTGTATCATTTTTATTGACATAGTGGTTATAGAAATTCTAAGTGTTACCCCATGGGAATTTCATCTAAACCTTATTTGGGCCTTAGAAACTAAACAGCAAAAAGGTAGAGTATTGGGCTGGGAATATGGCTTAAGGGTAGAGTGTTTGCCTAGCATGCATGAAGCCCTGGATTCCATTTCTCAGCACCACATAAACAGAAAAGGCTGGAAGCGGCACTGTGGCTCAAGTGGTAGAGTACTAGCCTCGAGCAAAAGCAGCTCAGGAACAGTGCCCAGGCCCTGAGTTCAAGCCCCAAGACTGGCACACACAAAAAAAGCATTACTCAATTTTTTCATAAAACCTATGTAGCCCTTGGAATTTTATATACATCATTGTTATGTCAGGAACACTTTTTTTGGTTTTCCCTAAAGTGATCTAGGATAGAGTAAGACTTGACATGTCTGTTTACCTCTCCTGTGGTTTGTTTGCCATCTCCTTTCTCTTGTTAGAAATGGCCATTAAGGAAAGCAGTACTAAGTGAAAATGATGGTATGGACTTTGCTAGACTGAACAGCTTGATGACAACAAGCCAGCACTTGGACAGACCCACCAAAAACTAATTGTTTTGATTTTGAATGCAGCTACCTAAGGTGCAAATTTGCTCTCTAGTTTTGCTATTTCTTTATTGTTTTTCTTATTACATCATTCCTTATCATGAATTACTTTGAAATACCTTTTTTTTTTATAATTTCCAAGCAGTTATAAAAATTGCACCTCTCTCTTAGAATACCTCTTAATGGTCCATGTTAATTATATGTAAAGGTGGGGGACCAAATACAATTTTGTAAGAGAAAGAGTTTTTTTCAATACAAAGGATGCCAAGCTGTCAACTCTCCAAACCTTTTGTTCCTTTGGGTTATTCTGGCTCCATGCCTTTCAACTTCCCACTAATCAGTCATTAGCGCCTATCCATGGGGACAGGTAGGGGCTAAGGAGGCAGATCTGCTTAAACTGTTTTGCTTAATAGTGATTATAGCTGAGACTGGAGAAGAGTTTGGAATCATAATCTAAAGTCCATTTGTATATTAGCTTGTGGATTTTAATTACCATCTTGTCTAATCTTGTTCTCTGTCATCTAGATAATGAAGTGTTTATAGGAGCAGAGCTCCACACACATCAGGGAGTGTAGTAAATGTTTGCACTTGGCTCAGTGCTCAGTACATTATGAATGTGGCACAGTAAATAAAGTCTGTGTACAAAGTATTAGTTTATTTCTATGAGAGACATGTTCAGGATATATAAAATGGATCTAATTAAACTATTATGAATCTTCTTTGTGCTTTAGAAATGTTCTTTGGGGGAAACTATAGAAAAATGTGTCAATGAAGTTAAAATTAAAATGTGGAAATTTTTGTTGTTTTTCTTTAATGGTAGTTTTGTTGTTTGAGAGGTTTTGTTTGTATTTATGTTTTTTTTTTTTCAAAAAGCTTCCCAGTTACTGAAAACTACTCTATATGGAGATAGGGTTAGATCCTCTTAATTCTTAATTGAAGTTATTTTGTAAATTTGGTACTTTTAAACTGTACATTGCATGCAACTTTCTCTTAAATGGAACCTGTCATTGTTTAATTTTAACTTTAAAATGTATTCCAAAGAACATACATATGTTGTAGAGTTATAAGACCTTATCCTCTTAGACAAAATGGCAATTTGTGTGAGAAAGATTTAGTTAAATGACTTCTTTAAAAACATTTTTGTGAAGAACCCATGTGGCCAACATATTAAACAAATGAGGCTTCAGGATTAAGGCAGCTTACAGGTGGCACACTTACCTGTCATACAAAGCCTTTCATTTCCAAAACAGTATCTGACTTCTTTCCTCTTGTCCTAACATTGTGAAAGGTATAAGTATACATGTCTGTTCCTTGCACCAAAGCGTTAACATTAGAGACATACATAGTACTTGTGTGTAATTTGAAGTCATTCAATATTAGAAACTTTATTTCCTCTCTTGGGACACTATTGATTGTTCATAGATTAAAATTTACCTCAATATATGATGTGTTACTTTTGTATTTTCATATGGATAGGAAAAACTGTGATGCAAAAACGTTGTTGCTTTGTTTGCAAGTTTTGTTTCTAGCCCAAACCTACCTTCTAAATATGGTAGTTGTAGAGAGAAGAATATTAAGTTGTTGTAAAGCAATATGTTATCCTATCTGGGATCACCTGTTTTGTCTAACACTGTTACTTACTAGGTTAAACAACTGAACTCTTCATAAAGTGAGAGAACAATGCAAAACTACTGCTTCTTTATCTGGCCCTTGATTATTTTTAATCTATCAGTTCCTTAGGAATTAAAGAGGCTGTGACGCTTAAAAAAAAAAAAACCCAAGATATAACGGACATATGATGGATCTCACATATTTGACCACACTACTTGACACATGTTGGCATATATATGTCTCCCCAGACTTACATAATACTTCTCAATTAACCAGAGCCAATTGTTGATCTGTTTTGTTTTGTTTGTTTTGTTTCAGTTGTAGGGCCTGAACGCTGGGCCTGGGCGCTGTCCCTTAGCTCTTTAGCTCAAGGCTAGTGTTCTACCACTTGAGCCACAGTGCCACTTCTGGCTTTTTCTGCTTATGTGGTGCTGAGGAATCAAACCCAGGGCCTCAAGCATGCAAGGCAAGCACTCTACCACTGAGCCACCTTCCCAGCCTCTGCTTTTAAAAAAAAAAATGTATTACTCTGTATTTTCTTATATTTATCAGATAGGTTATTTTCCTAGGATGCTGTGTACATGTGGGTAGACACATGCCTGCAAACTCATTCAGTCACCTCCCACATGTGGACCATGTAGTAACATGTTACAAGAGGAAGAGGAATTCATTAAGTTCTAGCTACTTTTCTTATTGAAATGGCCATGTAAATTAACGAAGTAATTTTTGCATTTCAGGAGTTCAAACTGATGCGAATGCTAAATAGCTAGGGATACTGAGGAAGCCCTGGAAAGTGTTTCCTCAGGTGTATAATGAAATATAACATGGCCACAGGAATCCAGAATGACTTCTGAGATGGTATTTTGAAGATGTCAGAGGTGTTTATGGTAGATTTCTTATTATTTGCTTCCTCCACCCTACTTTTTATACCACAGCATTTTAAAAATCAAACTTACTTTTACTTGATATATAAAAAAAACATACAAATTAAAGGTACCTTTTGTGGTTTTTAAGTACATGTGTACATTGTCCAGTGTTTAAATCAGATCCAAAATATTTGTCTCTTCAAACATTAATCATTTATGGTGAAAACTTTTGCTTCTAGTTTTCTGAAATACAAAACACATTACTGTAATCTAGTCACCCTACTGTGGTAACAAACATTTGAAACTCCCAGGGCTTTTCTTTCTTCTAGTACTTTGATTCCTCATCTAGGCAAAAAATTGCTAAGCTTGATTTTGGAAAATCAATGGGAAGGAAATGTTAAAGCCCAGTGAACTTATCCCTGTGCAAGGAAAAAGCATACTCTAAACCCTATTACAGTAAATTAGAACCCTTTTCAGGGATAAGCTAATACTGCATGATTAATGTTCGGTGTGGATGAAGAGAAAAAGCAAGAATAAGTGAAGAGAAATGGAAACTAGGAAAGAAACATGTTCTCTGAGTGGAGCAGAGATCGTTCCTTGCTCATTCCTGAGTTTCCCTCCAAAGTTTCTGAGTAGATCTAGAACCTGGAACAACATATACACTGTTAACAGCATCCTTTGTCCCCAGAGAATTTTAAGGTAGATGGGAAGTGAGATGGGAACACACCTGCTGGCTGCCCACTCCATCATCCCTGCTCTACCTCAGCCTTTTTGTTCTGATAGTGATACTCAGGTATCAGTAAGAAAGTCTAATTCAAGAACCAGAAAAGGAAGTCTGAAGATATCACTCAATAGTAGAGTACTTGTCTAGCAAGTGCAAGAGAGCTCACTTTGCTACTCTTGTCACTATTTTTTTACTTCTGTCCAAATGCCAGTGCTATACTAAGGGAAGACAGAACTGTAGCCTAAAAGACCAGATTCGTCTCATGCCAGAGAAGATCAATTGTATTCCAGGAGTCACTGTAACCAATCAGATAGCGGACATTTATCCTTCATTGCATGGATTGATTAATCCCTGCTGCTCCCCTTCACTCCCTCCCAAGTGGGACCACATCTGTCTCTAAAGGGAGTTTTCAGTTGGCTGACCAGGCCGCAGCTGGTAGAGAGGCCCAAAATGAAATTGGTTCCCCAAGCCCACTCTTTATCTCTTGACTAACAGCCACATAACAAACGTTAGCATCAACTTCTTTACCCAGGTCAATTTTTCCCCCAAAAGGATATATTTCAAATTTTTCTGTTTGAAAGGATACCAATGTGAAATTACTCTGCTTATAATTGAAGATATAAAGACAGAGCTCCTGTACTGTTACTTCACATATGGTCATTTTGAGGTGGAAAAAGATTTTGTGTTGTGAATAGAATGTCAAGTGGCACATTCCACAGAAAATAGCTTGTAGTTAAATTTCCTAATGAACAGTAATTATTCACCAAAAAAGTCAAAATATGTGCCACCTCAAAATAAAAATTGTGCCTCTTCAATGAATGTTGCATATAAGAATATTACATTTGTAACAGCACAGGAAATTCAATAAATTTTAAATAAATTATATAAAGAGACTTTGGTTTTGTGTATATTATTTATGCTCTAATGACTTTTCATAAAATTACTGTTTACTGAAATCACCGTTTACTAAATATTCATATCTCTAGTAAGAGACTTCAGATACAACATCGAGTACTTATTCTGACAGTATTTCCAGGATGTAGTTACTGCTTTTAAGGCAGATACTAGACAATAGAGACTTTTCCCTTAATTTTGAACTTTAAAAGACTAAGAAAGCCATCTTCAATTTTTTTATGTTTCTGGAATATGAAAGTGAAGCTGTAATTTATGAAGACAGACACTCAAAATAATTTCAGATACGTTGTTTTCAATCTTTGGGACCTGGGAAAAACCCTAGGAATTCATTTTACTTTTATCCAGTAGTTCTCTTGAAGGAGAACTAGGCCTCCTCAGTTAGGTACATAGGAATAAAAAATAACAGACACAGCATGGGACAGATAACATGACCTATCATGTCATTACTTCCCATAATGCTCTGGGTTCCCACTCAACTAGTAAAAACAACAACAAAAACACCCAAGTCTGTACATATACAAAGCCCATGGGTGAAGGTACAAGATGACTCCCCATACTAAACCATCCTCTGGGATGACTCTCAGTTCTGGATCACTCTCTACATAGTCTGTTTCACTGGCTTTCTTTTGCTTTCAAATAAACTTTTTCTGTCTGCTTTAATGCTTTTCTGTTTTTTAATTGTTTAAGCAACAGATAAACGGGACCCTACCCTAGACAGCACCACTCTTTTGAAAAATGAGTTGTCATATTTCTTGTCACTGGAAAAAGCCATTTCCAGTGAAAGTGGCGATTGATTGATTTTAGTTGGTACATTCATGAAAAGAAAATATTTACGATTTGTCCTTGAAGAAAACATACTATTAGTATGTCCCTCCCCCACAGTATAACCCCTGCTTTCACTATATTTGATGTCAGTATAACTTGTGGAGGAGATGGGGAAAAACAAGTCGTTTAAGGATACAGGTGGACCTGTTGTAACAATGAGAAGTACAAGTTGTCATGTCGAAAACCAGCTTTACAACGTTGGTGCGGGGGAGGGGGGGAGGATTGGTTGGGGGGGTGAGGGGGGAGGCTGGGAAGGGAGGTGAAGGGTAAACAAAGGAGGAGGCTTCAATGCTTGATAAGAAATGTACGCATTATCCTGCCCATTTAATTGTAACCCCTCTGTACAGTATGTTCACAAAAAAATATTAAATTAAATTAAAAAAAAAAAGAAAACATACTATTAGTATCAAAGAAAACATGTCAACCTTTAGGTCACTAGAATTCTCAAGTCAGTTTCTTCTAAAACAAATATTGGTAGTCAGTCCACTAAAAGATGTTCTGGGGCCTTTTCACAGCCTGGTCCACTTTATGGTGCATTTATGCGATGGTACCCAGTCATCTGGATAGTGTGCATTCACAGAGATGTAAGGACCTTGTAATATCTCTTCCCATGGGTAAGTTTCTAGGATTACACTGAACAAGAAATGGGACATGAGTAGCTAGAGTACACACATTTTTTTTTCCTGTGTCCTTTTCCTGGTAAGTACCAGAAATTTTTTAGCTTAGAGTGATGCAAAGGGAAAAAGAATTTGAAATGACAAGATATATACCTTACCACTTCATTGTCGTTGTAAAAAAGTACCTGGGAAGCACATTGAAAATGAAGACAAAATGGATGAAATTTTAATTTGCATAGTTTGATTCTAGAGCCATGATTAACATGTCAGTTCCCTTGTCTAAGTCTAAAGTATTCCAGAACTAATTTGTAATGCGTGCATAAAGCCCCAGTGATACTGAACTATTGTTCAAAATGGTTTCTTAGTTTCAGTTTAGTTTACTGGCTATAAATGTTAATTGACACACCAGGATAAACACAACAGTTAATCTGCTCAGAAGGAAAGTCACCAGATAACCCAAGATTGAATATTAACAGATATAGCCGGGCGCTGGTGGCTCACGCCTGTAATCCTAGCTACTTAGGAGGCTGAGATCTGAGGATCGCGGTTCAAAGCCAGCTGGGGCAGGAAAGACCGTGAAACTCCTATCTCCAATAAACCACCAGAAAACCGGAAGTGGCACTGTAGCTCAAGTGGTAGAGCGCTCGCCTTGAGCTGAAGAGCTGAGGGGCAGCGCCCAGGCCCAGAGTTCAAGCCCCACGACCGACAAAAAAAAAAAAAATATATTAACAGATATAGGTTGAACTGATTTATGACTATCTCTCTGGCAGCTACTTCACCAAGCAGTTGTATGATGTGGACAACTATTTTCCTGTAGGACCTAACAGATTTGTTCTCTCCTTTAAACAGTGGATTTGATGCTTTCTTGAATTTAGATGGGGAAAAAGTGAAAACAACAGGCTACATTAAAACCACCAGCATAACCATGTTTGGTGCAGCATTATTCACCATAGCCAAGATATAGAATCAGTCCAGATGCCCCTCAGTGAATGAAAGGATCAAGAAAAATATAGTGTGTGTGTGTGTGTGTGTGTGTGTGTGTGTGTATCCCTTAGAAAGAATGATTTTGTGTAATTTGTAAGGAAATGGAAAGACTTGGAAAAATTATATTAAGTGAAATAAGCCAGACCCAGAGAAACAGGTTGCATAGTTTTCCTCATTTGTGGTAGTTAAAATGTGCCTATAAATCTGTAAGTAAACACACCATGAGGTATGCAGGCAAATAAGTGTAGTGCAATAGACTACGGAAAGCTCAAATAGCATATACTTCTTTAGAAAGACTAAGTCAATGCCCAACAAAATAAGCACCAGTAAATGGGTATTTTCAAGAGGGAAGGGTGGGAGAGAGTTGGAAGAATGAAGGGAGGAAGCGGGGGAATGAAGTCAAGAATTCATTATGTATATCACAGACTTGGGAAAAATAAGGGAAATGAGGGTTCAAAGGGGGAGGGGTGAAGATGTTGAAGGGATGAAATAGATCAAGGTGCATTATGTACATAAACTGCTTTGTGAAATGGTAAAAAAAAAAAATTAAGAAAAGCGAGGGAAGGAGATGTTGGGAGGGCTGTGTGAAAATGCTGTAAGGGGGCTACATTGATCAAGATGCACTGTATTCATAAAATGCTGTCTTGAATGGTAACTCCTTTGTACAGCTATTTAAATGATGAAATATTCAAAAATGATTAAATAAATCTCTGCTGGTGCTGGTAGCTCACACTAATCCCGATCCGAGGGTCACTGTTCACAGCCAGCCCAGACAGGAAAGTCCCTGACACTTATCTCCAGTTACCAAAAGCCAGAAATAGAGGTGTGACTTAAGTGGTAAAGTCCTAGCCTTGAGAAAAAAAAAAAGAATTCAAGGACAGCACTCAGATGCTGAGTTTAAGCCCAAAGACTGGCACAATTATGTGTTGTGAAGCCTGAACAAAATTTAGCCATTTTAGGTTTAGATTCCTTCCTGTTAGGGCACTATAACTGAATTCCAGGTGGGGCCCTCGATAATCAGCAGGGCCCAATAGTCAGCGTGGCTTGGTGGCCCGGCCTGCTGGAGGGAGCGGGGCCTCAAGAGGTGAGCCTCACCGCTCCGCAGACCCGGCCACCCGACAGAGCAGGGTATTGAGAGGCTGACGTCACCGCCCCCCAAGGGGCGCTGCGGGCGGGGCGTGCCATCCCTCGGAAAGGGGTGGGGCATGCCACTGAGAGGGGCGGGACACACTGCCGAAAGGGGGCGGGTGTGTTGTGGGAGGGGGTGGGGCATCGAGCCCCACAGGGTGAGCTTCGTGTTGGGATTGGAGAGAGGGCAGCTTCGGGGAGGAGCCTGAATGGCGGCTCGAAACCGTTCGTGGGGGAGGGACACAGCCTCTCGGGGTGTATACAGGCTGCGCGCTCGGAGGCCCGGAGCGGGGGGGGGGGGGGGGGGGGAGGGAGGAACCCGGGAGCAGTCCTGAGGAGGACAGTCTGGAGCAGGCCGGGGGTCCTGAGCAGAGGGCAGTGAGGGCAAACCGTTCGCGCGGAGTTAGTTACTGCGGAGGGAGGACAGTGGGAGTGGAGGGGGAGACGGCGAGGGGAACGCCGGCCGGAGCGGGGCAGGGCCATTGCGGGCCTCCCTCTGGAGAGGCCTGCGGAGGAGGAGCAGGGAGGAGAGGGAAAAGCCGCCCCTTGGGGGCTTGGGGGGTCTGAGGTTTGGAGGCTCGGAGGTGTGGCGGCGGAGGCTGTCTGGGTGCTGGGATCTAGCCGGGACCCTTGCTGTGTAGGTAGTGTAAATGAGCCTCTCTGGTCCACCTGTCGGGGCCCCGGGGCTGTCTCCTCTCCCAGGCCACAAGTCAGGAAGTGGGTCAAGAGCCCCTGTGGGGGAAGCCCCCTAACAGCTAGTCCGCAGCTGGCAGGAAATCCCGATGTTTGCGGGCGGACACGGCCGCGACTGCAGCCAGCCATCTTGGGAAGCTCAGCCGGGAGCCGCCAATCTCCTTAGCAGGTCGGCCCCGCCGCCGGTGACACCACCCAGCCTTCAGAATTGACTTTCCCGCCGTGTGATGGGATTTGCTGTGTGACGCCTAGAATGTCCCCGAAAACCCTACAGAACCCTGCTCCCTGAAGGGTGGCGGCTCTCCGCTCTGCCCCGCTGCGCCGGTGGCAGTTCGAGTCCAGGCTCAAATAAATGACGCTTACGTGCGTGCGTGCATCGGCATCGGCTCCGCGGCGGCCGCTGGGGACCCGCGATCTGGGCGGAACAGTGAGTGTGTGTGCGTGCACGCATATATACGTGTATATTATAAATGTGTTAACATATATAATGCATTATACATATTACATATAACATATAAATATACAATGCAAATATACAGTTATAATATATAATATACGTATATAGTTGTATAATATATATAATTATATATTTATATATTTGTATAATATATATAATTTTCCAAAAAGCTCTGAAGTGACTGGCCAAAGTAAGTTATCCACAGATCATGGACAAAAAAACAATGACACCCCCATTTTTTTCCTGAAATCCTTCATTAGTTTTAAAGTTTACTAAGGATAATCTCAATAAGTCTGTAATAGTTTAAATTGCTCTTTTAACTCAGGCTATTATCTAAAGAATTAAATCAGAAGCCAGGCACCGGTGGCTCACTCCTGCAAGCCTAGCTACTCAGGAGGCTGAGGATTGCAGCTGGTAGCCACCTCAGGCAGGAAGGAAAGTCCTGGAGACTCTTAACCTCCAATTAACCACCAGAAAAACGGAAGTGGTGTTTTGGTTCAAGTGGTAGAGTGCTCACCTTGACCTTAATGAAGAGCTTAGGGACAGCATCCAGACCCAGAGTTCAAGCCCCATGACTGACAAAAAATAATAATAATAATAAAATAAGAGAAAGAAGAAAATTTGATTTTCTCGCCAAGAAAATCAAAGTCCTCCACGTTCAATCACTCTTCACTATGGTTCTTTCCCCAAATGCTTGCTTAACTATCTCAGAATTTTCTGCATGCTCTCATTGTGCTTATTTTTATGAATTAAAAGTATTTTTCACATTTTTATTACATATTGAGTTATTTTTAAGCTTCACATGTACTTTGAAGTATTTTAAATAATCTCAATTATTCCTCCTCTGTTCTGTAGAATAAAGTACCTTTGTATTTATGTCATTAATATTTCCATTATCAAATGTCCCATTTTGTGTGTTCTTTAGAACAATTTTCCAAAATATTCTTAAGTACAGAGAAAAAAAAAGATCTCTTCCCTAATCCCTGTATTCTGAAGAGATGGTATTGTTCAACTAAAACTGGTTCTATACAAAACTTGTAAGTAACACCTATGTTCCTAGAATAGGTCTGCCTCAGTCTAGATTTTGCACATTTATTTCTCAGTGGTACTTGGATAGGACCTAAATGGGCATCTGTATAGAATTCGTTATAGCTTGATTGCACAGGTGAGAGGACTGAGAATCCTCCCAGCATGGCTTTAATAGTCAATCATGTTCAAGGTCATAGTATCAGCCCTACAAATTCAATGCCATTTTCTAACTTCTTCAAACTTTTCTAACTTTTATCAAACATAGGTCATGATGTTTAATGGAACATATTAAGCTTTTTATCTTATTTGATGCAAAGATGATTTTCCACAGACAATTTAGCTGAATGGATGGAAGTGCCTAAGTTGAAGTGTATTTGCCATTGTGACAATAGAAAGAAATAGGAGCTTTAGGAAGCAGCTCATGATTCATAGCTCTGCCTCTGTGAACAGATGCCCTGGTTATCCTGGGATTGATTAGTGATTTGGGAATGGGTTGTTATTAAGAAGTTGGCAAACTATTGGCCTGACTGACTCTTGTGAGTCATTTGCTTGAGTCTCTCGTGAGCTCATTTGCCATTTGCCATGTTAGGACCCAGCATGAAAGCCCTTGCCAGATGGCAGTGTACGGACCATACTTCTAGACTTCTCAGCCTCTAGAACTGTGAGAAATAAATTTATTTTCTTTAAATTACCCAGACGTAGGACTGAAGGGGTATAGCTCAGTAGTAGAGCTCTTGACTGGCAGATGGTAGGCCCTGATCACAAAAACAATTACCAGTCTTAAATATTTTGTTATAGTAAATGTGCCAAAATAGCTAATACTATATTAGAACCTTTTAGGTTATTCACTTCAGCTTTTGGGAGAGACAGGGACTTGTACTACTGGAGGGTGAGCCCAGCGCCTTTTGTATATACTAGACAAGCACTCTTACTGCTGACCTACATCCCTAACCCTAGGTGCTTTAACCTTTCATTGTTAACATCTGAAACAAATCTTGGCTAATGCAGTTTAACAAACTCAGCAGGTGCCAGAACTTGAACCTGGGCTGCCTCCAAAGAGCCATCACACATATTGTCTTTTCAGTACCTTTGGAAAACCGTAAGAGAGAATCCTTCAATATTTTTACTGGACAGAAGTGATAAATGACATATGTGATTTTAGAGATTCTGCAGTCCACTTTTACAAATTATAATTGTAGTAAATAAACCCAGGTTTATAGTTGTATTAGTTTTCACTTAGTGCTGTAATCAAAATTTAATGGGTAAAGACAGCACATACTTCTTTTGTTAGAGGTCTGAAAGCTAGCAGTCCAAAGTGAGTCTTTCATGACTAAAACTAAGGGGAGTTCATTTCTTTTGGCAGCTCTCAAGAAAAACATGTCTTTTGCATCTTTCTGTTTCTGGCTTATATTGTCTTCTCTCCTTCTGTTCTGAATTCTCTCCTGCCTTCCTTTTATTATAAGAATTCTTGTGATGAAATTTAGGGCCCAGCTACATAATCCAGGATCATCTCTCCATCTCAAGATTATTTTGGCCAGTTCTGGGGCTGTTGGGTCTTCGTCCTCCCATGACAGACAGACAGGGTCCGAGGAAAGGTAAGTGCAGCTGCTCGACTGTTCCCCAGCCTCCCTCAGCCCGGGAGACAATCAGACACAACAGGGAGGCAAGTCAAGCAGGAAGAAACTCGTTTATTAACACAGAGCAGCCCTTTTTAAAGCAAAAAAAGAGCTGGTGGCATGGCAGGGGAGGAAGAGGAACCAATCACTGTCAAGGTCACACCCTATCATGCACCTAAGCTTCCATGGGCTGGTTACACACTGAACGGAAAAAAAATTGGGCTCTGCCCACTCTACTCCCTCTCAACGCCATCTTTGCTGCCCATGTGCTCTACAGTAAATCGGGCTCTGCCCACTCAACTCCCTCTCAGCACCATCTTTGCTACCCATGTGCCCTACATGGGGCCTGAACTCAGGGCCTGGGTACTGTCTCTGAGCTGCTTTTGCTGAAGGCTAACACTCTACCACTTGAGCCAGAGCATAACTTCTGGCTTTTTCTGTTTATGTGGTACTGAGAAATCAAATGCAGGGCTTCATGCATGCTAGGTAAGCACTCTACCACTAAGCCACATTTCCAGCCCCTCAAGATTCTTAATAACATCCACAAAGGGATTTTTTTTTTTTTTGGCCAGTTCTGGGGCCTGAATTCTGGGCCTGGGCACTGTCCCTGAGCTCTTCAGCTCAAGGCAAGCGCTCTACAGCAGCACCACTTCTGGTTTTGTGGTGGTTAATTGGAAATAAGAGTCTCATGAACTTTCCTGCCCAGGCTGGCTTTGAACCATGATCCTCAGACCTCAGTCTCCTGAGCTTCGAGGATTACAGGTGTGAACCACTGGTGTCCAGCTCAAAGGGATTTTTTTTTTTTTTTTTGCATTGTAAGTTAACAGTTACACATCCTGATCCAGAGGATCAGGATGAGGCTATCTTTGGGTTCAGCCTATCATGGCAGCATTCATAAAGCAGGAGGAATCAGGTTGCACAAAGCAAATGCAGAAGTAAATAAAAGAGTTGTTGATATATTCATGGTCATTGGCTAAATCTGTTAAGGGTTGCTAAAAGTTGATATTTTTATTACCATTCATTTTTTAGTCATTTGTGGAATACTCAGTCACAGGCAAATCATCCCTCATCAACCCGTTAGTTAACATGTTGGAATGATACTTTAAATGTGTTTTAATTCATTAGATGTATTTTAATTTATTATTAATTTTTATTATATTTGTGCTCAAATTTTCTTCTCTTTGGCCAATGGGAGTTTGATTCCCAAACCTCTTGACTGTCTCCATGGTCTTTATAGCTTCTTTGCTTTTTTACATGACTCATCTTGCAATTGTATATTTCTTTCCCTGACTTGGACTTACCACTTCTTCCAAAGAGCCATATTTCCTGGCATTAAAAATGGCATGTAAGCCAGGCACTGGTAGCTCACACCTGTAATCCTAGCTACTCAGGAGGCTGAGGTCTGAGGATCACAGTTCAAAGCCAGCCTGGGCAGGAAAGTCCGTGAGACTCTTATCTCCAGTTAACCACCACAAAACCAGAAGTGGCACTGTGGCTCAAGTGGTAGAGCACTCACCTTGAGCTGAAGAGCTGAGGGACAGCACCCACTCCCAGAGTTCAAGCCCCATGACCAACCAAAAAAAAAAAAAAATGGCATGCAGACACAAAATCTGGCCAGGTAACATTTTATGGCTATTGAAATGGCACTGTTTCTTTGAGAGATTTGAAAGCTGGATAATATTTTTAAGTGACAAAGGTATGTTATGAGTTTATTAAATCAATATTCCAAGTTTAAATCAGAAACATAGAGGCTCCTTACCTAACTTCATTTATTTTATGTCTGTTATGTCCTTTGAAGAACTATAGTTCTTCAAATCCATTATCAGGACACATGCACATACACATGCACAGATTTGTTCATTTGTACTTTAGGTGAAAACAGGTGTGCTCTCCTGGGTGCTGTCCTGGGGTATATCATTTTTAAGCCCATGGAAACCACATTCATACAGGAGCAGCAGGTGACATCTTTGAACTCTGACAGCAGTACAAATTTCCTGTTGAGAAAGTAGCCATCAGTTTAGATATTAGTGTAACTAGAATCTTCTTGGTTTATGCCTGTCAGCCAGAATTTTTCTAGATATAACATTTGTCTAGTTTTTTATTTGCCTAGTTTTTTATTAATCAATTCTTATTACTGTTAGTTGTACTGAAATAGGTTTATTAGAGCTCTACTTTGTATTTCCAGCTTAGTATCATGGTCTTAGAGTATACAAGTAATTATTTACAATGTTTCAAGATTCTCACTTAGTACGTGTTTACACTTGAGAAAACTGCCTGTGAAAACCTTAATTATATCCTACCTCTTTTTTCTAGATCCTTGTAAGGTTCAATATAACTACCTCCTTTGCAAGGAGAACAGACCAGAGCTTTACTAATAAAACAAACTGTTCTAGCTTTTGGGCAAGGAACAGCCTGCTCCTTCCTGTCTTGTGTTATTGGAAGCAGCTTCCTAATGCTACTGCCCTTGCTAGTTACTAAATGTAACTGCTCATTGTGCTGTGGCCTTGACTTGCAAGGTAAATGAAGCAGGGTCAACAAAAACTGTGGAAAGATACTTGATAGAGACTAAGCTGTTCTACCAAAGTTAGGTAGGGCCTGCTCACTCTGTTGGGTTTTTTTAAATAACATATGAAAGGACTAGCTCACACTTACAAGGAGTGGGTAAACTCAGGAAGGATCATGAACTAAGGGGAGTTTGAGATAAAAAACAAGACCCTATCAGCAAAAGTAAGGGTTGGAGGCATTACTCAAGTAGTAGAATACCTGCAAAGCGTATGAGTGCATGAGTTCAAACCCCAGTAGTGCCCCCAAAAGATCACATACAAATTTACAAGTTAATGGGATTCACTGCAATATTCTCATACATAGTTCCTATCTATTCACCTTTCCTCTATCCTTACCACCCACCCAGCACCTTTCCAATCACTGTGCCACTCTTTATTTGTTTTTAATTCCCACTTACAACAGAAAATATATGTTGGGACTAGGAAGGTGGCTCAGTGGTAGAGTGCTTGCCTTGCATGCATGAGGCCCTCGGTTCAGTTCCTCAGGACCACATAAGCAGAAAAGGCCGGAACTGGCACTGTGGCTCAAGTGATAGAGTGCTAGCCTTGAGCTGAAGAGCTGAGGGAAAGTGCCCAGGCCCAGAGTTCAAGCCCCACAACCGACAAAAAAAAAAAAAAAGGCTAGAAGTTAGGCATAGCTCAAGTGGTAGAGCACTAGACCTATGCAAAAAAGCTAAGCAAGAATGCAAGGTCCTGATTTCAAGCCTCAGTATCAGCACAGGGAGAGACAGAAAGAGAGAGACAGAGACAGAGAGAGACAGAGACACAAAGACACAGAGATAGAGACAGAGACTAACTTCACAGACATAGTAAGCAGAAGGAAGAATGTTTCAGTGACTGGAGGAGAAGATAGTGGGGTGGAAGTTACAAAAGAAAATAATTCTGGAATTTGCTTGCATGTCATATACCAACCACTACTGACTGGTTAAGGTGTTTGATCCATAATGCTTTAGGAAAAAATGGCAAAGAGGGTAAAATTTTATGTATATAGATATATGTGCATTTTACCATGATTAACATTTTTAATTAAAAAAATAATGCTGGTGGTAGATGAATGGATCAAGAAGATGTGGTATATATACACAATGGAATTCTATGCCTCCATCAGAAAGAATGACATTGCCCCATTTGTTAGGAAATGGAAAGGCTTGGAAAAAATTATATTAAGTGAAGTAAGCCAGGCCCAAAGAAACATAGGTCCCATGGTTTCCCTTATTTGCAATATCTAGTATAGGTATGAGTCAAGCGGAAAAAGTCAGATAATGTGATGTTAGGAAAATAAAACCTCAAATATGTATTTTAATGTTTTTGTTTCTTTCATGCATGTGTTTCTAATGCATTTATAAGATTATTTCTTTGTTGCTTTGTGTGTCCCTCCCCCACAGTGTAACCCCTGCTTTCACTATATTTGATGTCAGTATAACATGTGGAGGAGACGGGGACAAACAAGTCGTTTAAGGATTCAGGTGGACCTGTTGCAACAATGAGAAGTACAAAATGTCATGTCAAAACCAGCTTTACAATGTCGGTGGGGGGGGGGGGAGGGGAGGTATGATTGGGTGGGAGGGAGGGGGGAGGCTGGGAAGGGAGGTGAAGGGTAAACAAAGGAGGAGGATGCAATGCTTGGTAAGAAATGTATGCATTATCCTGCCCATGTAATTGTAACCCCTCTGTACAGTATGTTCTCAAATAAAATAAAATAAAATTTAAAAAAAAAAAAAAATAATGCTGGTGGTAGATGCCTATCTTCCTAGCTTCTCAGGAGGCTGAGATTTGAGGATCACAATTCAAAGCCAGCTGGCATAGAAAAGTCACCAATTAACCAAAAAAGTGGAGCTGACTCAAAGTGGTAAAGTGACCAAAAAAACTCAGGGACAGCACCCATGGCCTGAGTTCAAACCCATGACTGACAAAAAAGTAATAATATAGATCTATACAAATATTATTCACATACTATATCACTGTTAACTTCCTTGTTTAAATGTTATACTATATTTATATAAGATGTAACCCTGAGGACCACTTGTTAAAGATACAAGGGACCGCTCAATCTTTGCAGCAATCTTATGCCTGTATTGAGAGGAGGAGAAGCAAGAGGAGGAAAAGGAAAAGGAGGAGGAGGAGGAGGAGGGGGAAGAGGAGGAAGAAGAAGAGAAGGAAGAAGAGGAAGAGGAAGATAAAGGAGGAGGAGGAAGAAAAGAGAAGGAGGAAGAGGAAGAAGAAGAAGAAGATAGGAGGAGGAGGAAGAGAAGGAGGAAGAAGAAAAGGAGGAGGAGGAGGAGGAAGAAGAAAAGAAGAAGAAGAAGAAAGGAGGAGGAGGAAGAGAAGGAGGAAGGAGAAGGAAGAGGAGGAGGAGGAGGAAGAAGAAGAAGGAGGGGCTGGGAAGGTGGCTCAGTGGTAGAGTGCTTGCCTTGCATGCCTGAGGCCCTGGGTTCGATTCCTCAGCACCATATAAGCAAAAAGAAAAAAAAGCCGGAAGTGGGCTGTGGCTCAAGTGGTAGAGCACTAACCTTGAGCTGAAGAGCTGAGGGACAGTGCCCAAGCCCAGAGTTCAGGCCCTACGACCGGACCAAAAAAAAAAGAAGAAGGAGGAGGAGGAGGAGGAGGAGGAGATGGAGAAGGAGGAGGAGGAACAGCAGCAGCAGCAACAACATAAGAAGAACAAGAAGAGAAGAAGGAAACTATAGACCAGCAAGTCAATTTAGTTCAATTTCTTGGACCAGCACAACAGACTTTATGAACACAGAGATTAAAGTGATTAACCACAGCCTATCAAGAGGATAACTTTGATCAGAAAGACTCACAAGCTGGGACCCAGCAGGACCAACTAATCCATGTAATGATTATTGCAAGTTATTACCCTTCAAGGGAGGTTGAATTAATGAGATTTCCCTTTGGCATGATGCTTTACCAGTGGCTTACTACTGAGCAGTCCAAATAATAGTTTTCCTATCTGACAAATGTCTCCTAAAATACAGTCCTCATTCATTCCATGCATATCATTCAATATCAGCTTTAAAGTGACAGACTTTCCTTTTAAATTCAGACACAATGCCTACTCTATTCCTTAGAAAAACATTAGTCTTTAGCACTGCTTCTAATACCTAGAGCCTACAAAAATCTAAAAGTTGTAGATACCAGTCTGTCTCATTACTAACTCTCTTCATTTGTCCTAGGTATTTTATTATACTGACAAAAAAACTGACTAACAGGTCCTTTGCAAAGGCCAGGTGACATACATACTTGTTAGTCCAGGCTACACAGGAAGCACAGATATGAAGACTTCAGTCCAAGGACATCCCTGGGTAAAAACATAATTAATGCAAAATAGAGCAGAAATGTGGCTTAAGTGGTAGAATGCCTGCCTAGCAAGTACCAGGCCCCGAGTTCAAACCCCAGTAGTTGCCCCCAATTCTTAAATGAAGGAGTTAGAGGTGATGATATGATTTGGTGTGATTCTATAATCTGTGATTCAAATCCAGAAATCTCCACTGCAGTGAGTACTTCTGGAACTCCTGGTTGCTTATTTCTGAAAATGGCTATCACTTAAGATTAGGTATAAAGAGCTCTGCTAAGGAAGGTCTCTTCTTTTCTAATGGGCTATATCTTCTTTCAACCAAGGGTTGGGATGCAACCTACAAAGAGAAATATTTCCATATTCATCATGACAAACACCCCTAATAAAGGACCCAATATTCAGGCTTATAAAAGATAGAGTAGGTTTCCTGTCTTGCATAGTTTCGTAGTATACATTTGAAAATTTGAAAACCTTGGCATAGTGATAAACAGGTAGTCCTAGCACTTGGGAGTCAGAAGCAGGAGGATGGTGAGTCTTGAGTACAAAGTGAGTTCATGATCAGCCTGTTCTTACAAAAACAAATAACAACAACAAACTGTGATGTCTAGACTCTAATCAAGGATGGGATGATAAGGGAAAAACAAAGGAAGAGGCAACAATGCTGGATAAGAAATGTACTCATTACCTTGCTAATGTAACTGTAACTCCTCTGTACAGTATTTTCACAATAAAAAACATTAAAAAAAAAAAATCAAAAAGCACCAGGCACCAGTGCTCATGCCTATAATCCTAGCTACTCAGGAGATCCGTAGATCTCCTGAAGCTACTACTGAGATCTGAATGTTGAGGTTCAAAGCCGGCCCAGGCAGAAAAGACCCCATGAGACTGTGATCTTCAATTAACACTCAAAAACTGGAAATGGAGCTATGACTCAATGTAGTAGAGCACTAGCCTTGAGGAGCTCAGGTACAGCGCCCAGGCCCTGAATTCAAGCCCCCTTACTGACCAAAATAAATCAAAAAGCATAATTCTTGAGTGTTTAAAAGTTAAAATTATGAAATTCTGTTGATGCCTTTTTAGGACCAACTACAGTAATGAGTTCTCTTTCCATCTTCCAAGAAGCGCTCCTCAATCAATATGCAAACAGAAATAATATATTAACCTCAAGTTATAGAAACTATAGCTTCAGAATTCAATAACTTGCCCAAGGTGAGAGTAGAAAATTTCAACAGAAAACAAATATGAGAAGTAGTGACAAAAACCAGAATTTAAAACTTACATATAAATGTGATTGAAAATAAAAACAGGAAAACCATAAACATAAAAGACCTTAGAAGCCAGAGGCTGGTGCTTCACATGTGTAATCCCAGCTACTCAGGAGGCTGTGATACAAGAATTGTAGTTCAAAGACAATCCATGTAGATATGTCCAATAGACTCATTGCCAGTGAACCAGCAGAGAGCCAGAAGAGGACACATGACTCGTTAATCTTTTTTTTTATAATTTTTTATTGTGAAAATACCGTACAGAGGGGTTACAATTACATGGGCAAGGTAATGAGTACGTTTCCAAGTTAATCTTGTATCTTCAAAGTCATCCAATTAGCAATCTTAATTCCACCTGTAACCTTTGTCTCCCTTTGCCACAAAACAACATATAAGTGACAAAAATTACATCACAAACGTCTTTAACCCTCTCAGTGTACCTGTTATGCACTGAGAGGTTTGAAAACTATTGAATAAATTTATGCTAAATAGAAAGCTAGGCCTTGAGGAATTTCTTTTCCATTTCTCTCTCTCTCTCTCTCTCTCTCTCTCTCTCTCTCTCTCTCTCACACACACACACACACACACACACACACACACACACACACACACACACACACATGCAAACACACACACACTTTTGTTTCTGTTGATCATGCTGGAATTTGAACTCAGGGCCTCACACCTACACTAATTATGTTCTACCCCTTGAGTCATGCTTCCAGCCTTGCGTTTTGCTAGTTAAAACTCCTTTTGTTTTGTTTTTGGTGCTTTACAGGGGCATGAACTCAGGACTTCAAACTCTTCTTCAGCTTTTTCCACACAGTGCTGGTGGCATACCACTTGAGCTTTGCCTCCACTTCCTTGTTGGCTATTTGGAGATGGAGTCTCATGGACTTTTCTTCCCAGGCTAGCCTTTAACCACAATACTATGGCCTTCTGAGTAGCTAGGAACACAAGCATAAGCCACTGGCATCTAGCTTATCTTACCAGTATTTATGAAGATGTTAGGCACAATTTAGATGATGGAGATAAAAAAGAAAACAGGACAAACTTGTTTCTCTACATTGAATTTTCAGTACCGCAGCTCATGGCTATATTCTTAGACACAGTGAGTTCATAAGAGAAATCACTTGCAATTATTTTTTCTCATCCAATTTGTGTTTTAAGGTTACACAGTCACAAAATGGTTCAATGGCTTTCATTTCTTCTCTATTCTGGAATATTTCATGTAAGATAAGATTTACACTTCTTCTCTAAAAGTGTTTATGTGTGGGCTATCCCCACCCCCTCCTTCTTTGACGGTTTTCATTTCAATTAAATTTCTTTAACAGTTATTACCCAATTCAGATTTCCGGATTGTTGGGGGTTTTATATTTTGAATATCTGCCAACTTCATGTAGGTTTTGAAAGTTATTCTACATGATTGGTCATAATACGTGTTTATATCATAAGTCAGCTGTACATTTTTGTCTCTCCCTAGGTTGCTTGGTTGCTTTTCTTCTGCCAAAGGTCTCTCTAGCAGAATTATCTTTGATTTCATTAATAACATCCAATGTTTATATTTTCTTTATTCTCCATTATTATTTCCCACTTCCATTTCTCTGCTATATTTATGAGTCTTCATAACCCTTAGTCCTTAGTTTATTTCCCCTGTGCTTTCCACAAAATATACTTAGGTCTATATATTTCCTCTTAGCTATTACTTGTATTGCCTGAATTTTCACATACATTATTTCATGATATTATTCAATTATATTTTTTTGATTTTTCTTATAATAGTTGGGTAAAAATATATTTAACCAATTTTTTTTAACTTTTTACAATTTAGACCTCAAGTTGCTATTGATTTCTAACTCTTTTTCATGTATTAAAAAGGCATAATTTGCCTGACGTTGGTTCTTCAGAATTTACTGTTGTTTGGTTTTGAGGGGATCATAGCTCATACAAACTTTTTATGAATGCTCTGCCCAGAATGAAAAAGAATTTATATTCTTTGTTGACTCCAAAATCCTATGTATTTCTTGAGCCTAAATTCATTATGATAAATTATTAATATAATTATGAGTTGCATTTCATGTTTGACAAGGTTCTGAGAATTGTGGGTAAATCTTCAAATAGAATTAATTTGTCTATTTCTACTGCCTTATCAGTGATTGCTTCTTGTTCACATGTGCATTTTGTGAGGGTCTTGTTTTCTCCATATCTGTTTGCTATGTTCCTTTTGTTCTTGCTGATGCTTTTCACCTTGAATTAAACTTTATCAGGTGTTAAAATGGCTTCTCCCAAGTTTTGTTCATAAAGTCTAGCATATCTTTTTTATGTGGCTATTTCCTATCCTTTTATATTCTATTCTTTTAAATAAGCCTTCTGTAAATTCTTTTAATTTTTTGTCTGTTTTTTTGTTTGTTTGTTTGGTTGGTTGGTTGGTTGGGTTTTGTTTAGTCAAGATTCTACTGTGTAGCCAAGCTGGCCTCTAATCACATTACTCCTTCCTCAGCCTTCTGAGTGCTGAGATTACAGGTATGTGACAACACATTTGGCTTTCTTTATGATTTTTAAGTAAATCAATTGGTCTTGTTTGTGAGTTTTGTCCATTTGATTTTTCTAATTCTGTTATTGTTGTTAATTAACCCATTAATTGTAGACTAGGGATATCTCAAATGGTATAGCTTCTACTAGTTGTCTAATGGTATACTTAACTATGATAACAGAAGTGGTGCTGTAGGTCCAGGAGCCTACAGTGGAACTGCGGGAACCACAGTGCCAGATCCCCACAGCTTGCCTCTTCATTTTGATCCTTGCCACAGAAGGAGCAGGGATACTTGGCATGCTAGCTGATTTCTACTTTCTTCACCATCTTCTGGAGGGAGGCACTATGGCATGCAGGTCCTGTATTTTCCAATGATACCAACCTTCTTGATCATTTGGCCATATTGCTGCAACTCAAGTCCAGGCCCAGAGAGCTTATCCATTTGATTTTTTTTTTTAAACCTGTTTGAGAATGAAGACAAATCTCAGTGATAGAGTACTTACCTAGTATGTGTAATTGCCTGGGTTCAAGCCCAACTCTGCAAAAATTGACTAACTATATCCTATAATGTACTTTTTTATGTTGGTGTTGCCATTTTTGAGACAGGCGTTGTAGCTGTGACTGACTTTGAAATTTCAGTCGTCCTAACCCCACCTCCTAAGTGCTGTGGTTTTAGACTCTTAGACTATCACATCTACTTAGATACCTATGTTTAAAAGAATATATTCCTCACTCTCCCAATCCTGACTTCATTGGGTAAATGGAACTTATTTGTGCATAGAGCTTACATAATGTTTCTTCTGGATGAGTTCCCTGTAGGACCCATTCTGTTCCCCATCACTTTTTAAAGCTTTTATGACATTTTCCTGACCCCTCTGTTCTTCTATCCCCCACAGCCTAGGTGGATTAACAATTTCAAAGCTCCCTGCTCTTACCCTATATCCCTTCCTAGCAAGAGTCCATCCCCCATTCCACTTCCACCCACCCCCATACCTCCCAACTCAGACACAAGTGTCTCTAGGCCCCTCCTAGTATTCTGAGTTTACCTCTTCTGTTTGGTACTGGGATGGACTGCACAGACTCATGCACCTGCCAGCATCTTACGCTTCCTGAATGTGATCATTTTCACTAGTGAGATGTCCATACTTAGTATCTCTAATGATGCCTGGCTCTGGGACATCCTTTGTCCTGTGGCCCATTGTTTCTGCTTCTCTTTTTTGACCTCTCTTTTCCTAAAGGAACTCTGAGGGGTCCCCAGACTTCCTGGGGGCCTCTGTTCACTCTCAACAGACCTCAGGAAGAGGCAAGTGGAGGCCTACAGGAACACTTGTCACTGTGAGCACTGAACCCAGGCTTATTGAAGTCAACCTTTATGGTCATTTATATCCTTTGTCAAAAAAGGTAGATTCACAAATCAGAAACCACTGAGCATTGATGGCTGAAGAATAGTCAAGAGCTTGCACATCAGGAATTTTCTACAAGAACATAACAACCTCTGTGACATAAGCACATGCCCACTCATTGTACTGAATGATGAGCATAAAACGCTCTCCTCACAGTTTTCCCTTCAGAATTTACAACACTGTAAAGGAGGGTCAATAACAATCTTTCAACAAAGAAGACATAAACATATTAATTACCTCAAGTTGGATTGTCAAGCTAATGAATATGACTGTAACAGTTTATTTCTCACTTGAATGAAAAGGATCCCTTCAAGAGTGAAGTCAAGATTATGTATGTAGCGTGTTAAGTTAAACACATCTCATTTCACACAAAATAATATTAGGAACACCTAACGATCTTTCATTATCATAGTAAATTAAGGATTATATAATACATGTAAAAAACAGTTATATTTGCAGATGTTAATAATAAATGATAAGGGGAAAACATTACTTCTTCTGTGCATAAAGGAGTTTTACTCTATCAAGTTTCACTTTTTTTGTTGTTGCTGTTGTTGGTAATGGGGCTTGAACTCTGGGCCTGGGTGCTGTTCCTCAGCTCTTCAGCTCACTCTTACCAATTGAGCCACAGCGCCACCTCTGGTTTTCTGTCGATAAGAGTCTGGAGATAAGGGTCTGACGGACTTTCCCCGCCCAGGGTTGACGTTGAACTGCAATCCCTCAGATCTCAGCCTCCTGAGTAGCTAGGATAAAAGACATGAGCCACTGGCACCTGGCTCAAGTTTTACTCTTAAATTCCATTATCTACGTTCATCACCTCAATCTCAGCTAGATCAGTTTTAGATGAACTGCTTACAAAAGATTCCATTATGGGCCCACTGGCCCCGATGGCATTAAATGAATGGTAGTCAGTGCTTTCTATCTGTCTGTGGAGATTTTTTGTTTGTTTTTGTTTTTTGTTTTTTTCAGGAAGAGTTATACAGTGGCTATTGCTATTGAGGGATTTAAGGAATCAGGATTAGATTTACATGCTGGTAATGTCTCCCCCTAGTGAACAATGAGCTAAAGTTCCTATGGTTGGTGTCAGTTGCTAAATATTAGTTAGCTCTAATGTGAAGCTCAAGAAAGAATTAGTGTCTCCTGTATGTATGGTACCATTCTAGAAAATTCAAATATGAAAAGATAGGACATACTATGTAACACACTATATGTTAAGAAAGAGTAAGACTAGATCTCTACATAAGAGTGAAAATGAAAGTATCTGTTTTTATATAGTGAGTTGAGCATTAGCTCAACAAAGCACACGTTGGAAAATATGCCTTTACCTCATTTTCTGAGCTCCTTTATAGTTGTGCTTTGATTAATAACAGGAACACATTTTGAGGAATGTGTCCTTGCTTTGCAAACATCCAGTGTGCCCACATAAACCTGCTATAGCTCAGACAATCCACAGCCCTTGGGTACAATCACTGCATTGATAAACAGAAGATAAACAACATGGCACATGATTTGTAGTAAGTTTTTAGTAACTAGAAGAGCACACTAATAATAAAAGGTACAATATAGGAAAAACATTAACCAATAATATAGTTGTTGTATTATCAAGTGTTATATACTGTACTTAATTGTATGTGCCATATTTTTAAATTTATAATTTTAATATTTTTATTATTACCTTACAAAAGTAAGATGATGAGTATTTTGCTTTTTAAACACTGTTACCCCTCCCCACAAGTTGTAAAGTTCATTTCCAGCATAGTGAGTATCATAATTGCATTTGTTCATATTTTGTCCTGCTGTTTCTATGATTGCCTTTCCCTTCCACAGATCAGATAAGCTTATATACAAGACAAAAGGTACAGAAAACAGAAACAGAAAGAAAAAATAGAAATAACTGCATACACAACCAAACAAGAACCTCGTTTCCAATTCTTGGGCTTATTTTGATATGCTTCATTATATATGGTCCTATGTACATAGCAATTAGACTACTGTGCTCCCGTGCTAAGAATATCATAGACATATTCTAGTTGTTATAAATGAGGGAAAACATGCGACTTATATTTCTTTGGGCCGGGCTTTCTTCGCTTAATACCATTTTTCCAGGTCTTTCCATTTCCTTGTGAATGGGACAATTCCATTCTTTATGACGGAAGCAAAGAACTCCATTGTGTATATATACCACATCTTCTTGATCCATTAATCTACTGAGGGGCATCTGGTTTGGTTCTATATCTTAGCTATGGTAAATAATACTACAATGAACATAGTTGTGCTGATATCTTTAGTGTGTCTTCATTTGTGATCATTTGGGTAAATGTCCAGGAGGGGGATTTCTAGGTCACAGGGGAGCTCAATGTTTAATCTTTTGAGGAACCTCCATATTGCTTTCCAGAGTGGTTGAACAAGTTTAGATTCCCACCAACAGTGTAATAGAGTTCCCTTTTGGCCACAGCCCTACCAGCATCTGTTGTTATTAGATTTCTTGAAATTGGTCATTCTAACTGGGGTAAGATAGAATCTCAATGTTATGTGCCATATATTTACAATTGACAGTTCAGTATGTTTATTTATACCAGAATCAACATCACAAATAGTAAAAAAAAAAAAAAATGTGTCATGCTATGACCTTATGACATCACTGGGCAATATAAAATTTAACCTTATTATAATTTTTTGGTATCACTATTATTGACCAAAATGCTTCCGCACATGACTGATTCTTGTGAGTTTATAGCTCAGTTTTGGTATCTGACAATAGAATGCTTCCTTAGAATGATTTTCTCTGGTGAAAATAGTAAACCAAGAGTCTTCTTTATGACAAAGAACTTGTCAAGAATTACATGTAAGTTGCTAAAGAATATGAAGAAAGATTGAGGAAGCAGTTGAAAACTGGAGGAAGGAGTGGTAAGTGGAGGAGCCCCACCTTCAGGGACCTGGAAAGTTCATTGGAGAGGTGAACCTTAGCTGTCCACAGGATAGCCACTCCCTACAATGTATCGAGTAAGCCACTGAAATGTGCTTAGCTAAAATAGACATGTGCTGGTAAGTGTGGTGATTCAGGGTTATAATCTTTGCACTCATGGCAAGATGCTTGGGAGAATGAGTTAGAGAGAGAGTTGGGGGGAAGAGGGAGGGAGGGAGGAAGGAAAGGAGGGAGAATAGAGAGAAAGAGGGTAAATGGACATATGCTGTAAATATAAAATATAAATTGGCTTTTTGAAGACTTAGTAAGAAATGTAAAATACCTCAATATTTTTGTTTATTACATGTTGAAAGGAAAATATTGGGTACATTAGTTAAATAAAATGATTACTTTCAGTTATTCATTTTCTCTAGTAATGTAAAATTTTAGTTACATACTTTATAAATGTATATATATATTTATAAAGTTAAGTATGTAACTAAAATGTGTATATATATACATTTATAAAGTTGGTTCTTATAGTTTCTTAGTGCTAATCTAACAACAAGTTTTCAATATCATTGCTGATTAAAAATAAATTACCAAACTATCATCAGACAGAATAACACAATTTGTAACAAGAAGGACTACAGAGACTCAGAGAACATCATTCAGGAATAAATGCTATCATTTCTGAATTTCAGATCATAAATGCTGTGTAGAGCACACCTGCCTGGTCATAAATGATATTGCACTATTGCATAAATGAAGGCCTATGCTCATAAAGAGGAAAACAAGTATTTATAATAGAACCTAGTGCTCATTCTATCATAGAATTTTTATTTCTTAACCTATGACTCAGGAGAGTTTTCATTGTTCATTTTATTTTAAAAAAATTACATGACATCTTTGTGTGTGTTTGTTTTGTCAGTCATGAGGCTTGAACTCAGGGCTGGGGCACCTGTCCCTGAACCTCTTTGTGTTCAAGTCTAGCAGTCTACCACTTTGAGCCACAGTTCCACTTCCAGTTTTCTGGTATTTAATTGTAGGTAAGAGTGTCACATACATTCTTGCCTGGGCTGGCTTTACCATGATCCTCAGATCTCAGCACTCTGAATAGCTAAGATTACATAGGTCTAAGCCAACAGCGCCCCACTCTAAGAGATTTTGAACTTTTGAACAATGCAGGAACTGTAAGATTTTTGAGACCCTTGGAGAAGGACTTAATGTACTTTACAAAATGGCCATGAGGCTTTGGAACCAGGGACCAAATCTTACGGTTTGAACATAAAATGTCCACCACATGTTTAACTTTTGAATGGTTTGTCTTCACATGATGGTCCTATTTTAAGGAGATTGTGGAAACTGGGACGTAGGGCCTGGCTAGAAAAAGAAGGTTAGTGAGGACAGGCCTTTAGAGATTATACTGGATTCCTTATTCCCTCCCCTGTTTCCTGACTACCATAAGTTGAAGAACTTTCCCATGCTTCTACCATTATGATATATCATCCCAGTGCATGGGCCAAAGTAATCATGGACTGAATTCTCTGAAATCATGAGACAAAATAAATTATCCTTTAGGTTGTTTCTGTCCAGTGTTTTGGTCACAGAGACACAAAATAACTAATACAGGTTGAGATTATTTATTTTAATTAATTAATTAAATTTTGCCAGCCCAGGGGCTTGAACTGAGGGTCTGGGCACTGTCCCTGAGCCTTTTTGCTCTAGGCTAATGCTCTACCACTTGAGCCGCACACAGTGCCACTTTGGCTTTTCTGAGTTTATTGGAGATAAGAATCTCACAGACTGGCTGCCAACTTTGATCCTCAGATCTCAGTCTTTTGAGTAGGTAGATTTAAGGCTTGAGCCACCAGCACCTGACTAATTTAAGTCTTTTTTTTTTTTGGTATAGCTGCTAAGAGAGGAAATGAGGGTGAATCCCTGTTATCCTAGAGGAGAAATTACTGTCTTCAGCAGGCAGATTAGCCCTCATTAGAAAGACAAGGGCACTTCTATAGGCTTACAAGTCTCAGGAAACCTAGTATTCAAGACTGCGGGAACTCAGATTGTCCTGACTCATGTCAAGGTTCTATTTTTCTTCCCAAACAAGGTTCTAGCCTCTGCAAAGCATGTCTGTTGAGTTTTAGCTTCTGTAGACTTCTGATTTTCCTCATGATTCACTCTTTGCACTAGTCCTCAACTTGCTCTCTTCACTGGCTTCAGGTGAGAATCACACAATATGCTATCCCAGAGACTTTTTGGCTTTCACACTTAAATATGAATTAAAATTCACATTTTTATATTTTTTCCAGGTGTCAGTAACCAGCCTACCAATCCACTATCCCTGGTTACTGGTCTATTCCATTTTTTTCAACCACTTAATATAGTGTCCACCAGTTCATTCCCTTCTGCTGGCATGTCATCTCCCAGCTCTCTGCTGGTGAAAGCATTAACAGCTGTATTATCACAGCATGCTATAGGTTATGTCCTACCTGCCACCAGTGAGAGGATGGTGGTGGACTCTCATCCTATTATAAACCAGATGATAGAACCAGGTACAAAATCCCACTGGACCACTTCCTTTCTCCTGCCACTTTGGGCTACCTGGGAAGCAGATTCTGAGATAGATATTAGTAGACAGATTACAGATTGCTATCTGATTACCAATTGCTATCTGTGGAAGGAACAAAATCACCATTGAGAAAAGAGAGAATACAGACTATTATGTATCACAAAACCAGCCTCTGGTCACCCATGGGGAACTTTGACATTGGAGTAGGCTTCAGATTGCTCCAATATGGGCAACAGGACTATTGTTAGAATGCAGACTGTTCCAGAAAGACTAATCATGATTGGTGGCTTTCTCTGGTCAAGACAGTTGTGAAGAGATTGCAGCTAGATTTATCAGCGATGCTCCCAGAAGCAAGGGAACTAAATCCTACAGCACAAAAGGGAACAAGGGAGGGGGTCTTCATTAAGCTATAGGATAGGTCAACAATCTGCATTCCTAAGGGCTATTAGAGTGCGGGCCTATTAGTGCTCAATAATTTATTGTATTAGTAATACCAGCATATTGGACTATTGCTATCTTCATCTTGAGTAACTCACTTATCTCTTGTTGGATTAGAACCGATTTTATAAGGATGCCTATAGGCATGGCTGCCTGTTCAGCCTATTCAGGAAGCTAATCTGTTTAAATATGCAGAATCAGTTAGACTGAGCCCTTAACAGAGAGGTAGACAAAGTGGTGCTGATACATGATCCTCCCAAAAGTCTTGACAAATCTGCTATTTAGTGTTGAAAATGGCATACTTTCTCAGACCTGCAAGGTAAGCCGTCACAGAGAAAGAATTCAGTGTCTGAGTTCCTTATCCTCAGAGTTTATTACTTATCAATACCTTTGATCTGTTTACAACCAAAGTATACTATTTTTTTCATAGCCTTGAGCATCTTCCTCCTTGCTTTATAAAGTCTTCCTAATTATTCTCTTCAAAGCTGGTGTTTCACTATGTGGAAGATTCTAATGTCATCTCTAGACTGAGACATATTCTAGACCATTCACAGAAAGTAAGATTAGTCCAATCAGATGGTTTAGAACTAAACTTTGCTTCCAGTTTCTAAAATCTATTCCTTAACCTCTCATCAAAAATTCCCATGATTTAAATGATATACTCAGTTTGTGAAATTATGTTAAGTGCCTCTTAGAAACTTAAAGGAGTTATAAGTAGGTTTTCCTTCATTGTGTAGTTTCATTATTCTCAAAGGATTTTCCCAACAAAAAGACTCCCATCTCAAGGCAACCTGGGTTGTTGAGATGATAGAAAGATGACAAGGAAATGAATCAAGAACTTAATTTGTGAAACTTATATTCTAACCTTTTAATCACCCATTTCTTTCAAATATTCTTGGAAATGTTTTGAAAATTCTTCTTATGGCTGGGTGCCAGAGACCCACACCTGTAATCCTAGCTACTCAGGAGATTGAATCTGAGGATCATGGTTCAAAGCCAGCCCGGGCAAGAAAGTGTGAGATTCTGATCTCCAGTTAACCACCAGAAAACTGGAAGTGGCACTGTGGCTCACGTGGTAGAGTACTCACCTTGAGCTGAAGAGCTCAGGGACAGCAGCCAGATCAAGAGTTCAAGCCCCATGACAAAAAAAAAAAAAAAAATTCTTCTTATGCTCTTTCAACTACTAATTCATCTTTATGTCAGAGAAAAATACAACATTGCAAAATCATTAAGAAACTGATGCATCATGTGCGTGTCTGCAAATTTTGCTTTGGTCATAGGTTCCTTTATCTTTGGCTTTTAGAGGTAAGTACAGTATGTAAATTACAGTCTTACTCCTAAGAATGCCTAAAAAGAACCAGGGCCATACACTAATGGCTAGCTCTTTAATAAAATGAGCAGAACCTCATTATCACAACAGCTCTTTATTACATGGTTTCAAATACATAGCAGACCAATCGAATTCCCTGAAATTTTGGAATGATGTTCAACAAAAGCCTTAACACTTAAAGAGCTTCCTTTGAATTCCCTTTACAAAGCCTTGCAGAAAAAAAGTTTAAGCACCAGAATACTGTTGCTAGCAATAGCTGTATTCTTCTTTAAACATGCAGTTTCTTCCTCTTGTATTTGGGCCTGTAAAATTGGCACCACATGCTGTCTTGTGGTACAAACTTTATAAATACAATATGCCAATACAAAGTTGAAGCCATTAAAAAGAGTTTAATAACAACTAGGAGGAGATAACTGATCTGGGATGTTGATGGAATCTGAAAAGATTTGGAAACAACAAACTCACATTACAGTAAATGCTTTGCTTGGGAAATGGTGAGAGTGGGAGGAGCTTTTTATGTGTAACTTTTTAAGTTGCCCCGAGTTTACTTTCTTTCTGCTATTATTTTCAAGTACTGCAGAGCATTGTGAGCGGCATCATTCTGTGCATTGCCACAAGAGATTCCCAGGCCGTGACAGACTGTGATAGGACTGGTTGATAGTTCAGCGAGACACTGATACTGCCCGTTGGCACTAAGTTCTTCTGTAATGACACAAGCAAACAAAATGATTAGTGCCAAATATGCAGATCCTGTTTTTAGTATTATCTTCCTCTTTAAGCATCTATGATACATGATTCCATTCATTCATCATCTTTGTCATGATTTTAAAACAACAGACAAGGGGGAGGGGGGAGGCTGGGAAGGGAGGTGAAGGGTAAACAAAGGAGGAGGCTGCAATGCTTGGTAAGAAATGTATGCATTATCCTGACCATGTAATTGTAACCCCTCTGTATAGTATGTTCTCAAATAAAATAAAATTTAAAAAAAATAAAAAATAAAAAATAAAACAACAGACAAAACAATGACTCAACTTCCTCAGGGCTCAAACTGTGCTTCATAAAAACCTGAGGGAACCTGAAAGAAATGCAGAAATCTAGGCCTCCCACTAGCCCTCTCGATCAGAAAGTAGGGAGGGCAGAGATGGCTGGTTCCTGAATGTGAAAGAAACTCTAAGCAACTTTAATAGGACTAGTTGAATAGTGTTTACAAACCACTGAACCACACCAACATTTTTAAAAGGCTAAGAACCTTTTGCTAGAGGATCATATAGATTGTATTTTCCATAAGGAAGTAATGTTCAGGAGCTATCTGAAACAGGAAATAACCTGGTTCAGGAAAAGAATTTGGCCTTCATATTCTTAGCTTTTAAAAGTATGCACAGCCTGAGATATGATATTATAGAAGACCACTTAAATGTAGGAAACAAATGTTGTTCTCATCAATTGACAAATCATTTACTAAAGATGGAGAAATGAGACAAGGGGAGGAAGCAAAATTCAACTATTAGGCATGACTTACTCTGGTCATGAATAATGTTATTATTCTAACTAGTCAGTGTACTGGAAAAATAGCAAGGCCCAATGAGATTATTTAATGAATAAAGAGCTCTCTAGTTCTAGCAGCTAGGTTCTTTTTGGTTTTTGTTTAGTTGAATAAAATTCATATAAAATGTACCATTTTAAACTAAACAATTTAGTGGCACTGAATACACTCACAGTGTTGTATTTCTACTGCATCTATCCAGTTCCAAAACATACTCATCACACAAGAGGATACCCTCTACTCATGCGTGACTAGCAGTCACACATGATTGCTGCCTCTCTAGCCTCTAGCATTTACCAATTGTGTCCTGTTCATCTTCTTCCTATGGATTAAACTTTTCTGGCTATTTCATGTAATCAGAATAATATAATATGCAACCTTCTGTGTCTGACTTCTTTCACTTAGCAATTTTTTAGGTTACTCTATATTGTAACACGTATTAGAACTTCATGCCTTTTTATAGCTGAATAACCTCACTGTGTGTTTCATAATGTATCCACTTAGTTATTAATGGACATTTGGGACTGTTTCCTTTTTTTTTTTCAGTCCTGGGGCTTGAACTCTGGGCCTGGGCATTATCCCTTAGCTCTTCAGCTCAAAGCAAGTACTCTACCACTTGAGCCACAGTGCCACTTCCGGTTTTCTGGTGGTTAATTGGAGATAAGAGTCTCACAGATTTTCCTGCCCAGGCTGGCTGTGAACTGTGATCCTCAGATCTCTGCCTCCTGAGTAGCTAGGATTACAAGCATGAGCCACCAGTGCCCAGCTTCCAATTTTTGACTCTTGTAAATAGTCTTGCTTTGAACATATGTGTATGGAGATGTTTGAATGTTAGTTTTCAGTTTTTGGAGTATATAGCTAGGAGTACAGTTGCTGAAAAATATGATTATTTGTGAGGAACTCACAAACTTTTTCCATGGTAGCTGAAATATTTTACATCCTACCAACAATATAGGAAGCTCCAGCTTTTCTCCATCCTCACAGACACTTGCTATTACATTTTCTTTTTCTTGACAGGCCTTGATGTACAGCACAGGCTGGTCTCAAACTCCCTGTCTAGCCTGAAGTGGAGCTGTGGCTCAAGGATGGCATTCAGGCCCTGAGTTCAAGCCCCATGACCAGCACAAAATACATACATACATACATACAGAGTAATAGAACTTACTTCACTAGAGAATTTGGTTAGTTGAGACATGTAACATCCTTAGATCGGTGCTTGGCTATTTATATGTGTTTACTCTCTCTCTCTCTCTCTCTCTCTCTCTCTCTCTCTCTCTCTCTCACACACACACACACACACACACACACACACATAAATAAATACATATATATATATATACATATATTTCTGCTCTAGTAATTAGCTGGCTTTAATATTGTTGGATTGCTAAATTAATAAAATGAATTATGATAAAAACTTTTGTTTCTCAAACACATTTTAGTAAGAAACATGTCATGGGATAAATCATCATACCTATATCCAAATAGGTTATGTTAAAACCTTGTTCCTTGGCAATTTCACTTAGCAGCAGGGTGTAGTCTGTATTTGGGATGCTAAGGAGGCTTCTTTTCAGTAAGTTGATCTTTTCTCCAGGAGAATTCCTCAGGGAATGCCACGTGCATCCTAAAGAATGTCCTACTACATTCGTCTGAGAAAGAAAAATTCACGCTCTTAATCAGGACTGTGTTCCAACACCAGTTACAGCATAATTAAAAGCATTTATTAATATTTACATATTTCATAAAGCATAAAGCATAAATAAGTGCCATTTAGTTATTTTTACAATTCAAACTAGAAAACAATAGTAGGTACATATACTTAACAAATACAATATTAAGAAAAATTTTTAAGAAACACAAAGTGAATATACTGTATTTAAAAATACTTTATATACCAACATTAGTGTTGGAGTTGTGGAGACCTTTAATGCATTGTTTCCTCTCCTTCCCTGTTGACCAAGTTGATGCCTTTTATCTAAGAGGCACATCTGGAGAGTTAGAATGGCCATCAGGACATCAGGGAAAACAAAACACAAATAAGCAAGCAAAACCCAGACTTTTATATAGTACAAAGTTTTCTTTGTCAAACTAATAGTCACACTGAAAGGTATTAAGATTATTTGAGAGCACCATGAGTAAATCAGCAAATAACTGAATCTGCCCAATGCAGCAAGCTACAAACTAAAATGTGAAACAACTTCCACAAGTTTATGTTTTTTTTATATTAAATAACAAACATTATAATTGACTGCTATGGGTGGAAAACAATAACTGTAGAAAAGGTGAAGAGTAAGAGATGGGTTCGAGGAGAGTTGTTCAAATGAATAGCAGATAGTTCTTATCACAAGTATTTCACAGGACCTTAGTTTATTTTCTTTTTCTTTCTCTTTCCTTTATTCCTTTCTCTTTCCTCTTTCCTTTATTCTCCCCTCTATTCTTTTCATCTCTGTTCTTAAAATGATTTATATTTCCATGTTAGTTTATGGTTCTCAAATTGCTTTCCCACTCTATGATTAAACACAACTACTTTCTGAAGTAAATCTTATCAATGAGCATGACAGAAGTAAAGTGATTTTCAAAAGATCCTAGACATAGCCATGATATATAGTCAAATAACTTGTTAAATTTTCTCTCTCTCTTTTTTTTTTTTTTGGTCGGTCATGGGGCTTGAACTCGGCCTGGGCGCTGTCCTTCACCTCTTCAGCTCAAGGCTAGCGCTCTCCTCTTGAGCCACAGTGCCACTTCCAGTTTTCTGAGTGGTTTATGGGAGATGAGTCTCACAGACTTTCTGCGCAGGCTGGCTTTGAACTGCGATCCTCAGATCTCCTGAGTAGCTAGGATTACAGGCATGAGCCACCAGCGCCCCACCACTCGTTAAATTTTCTAAGTAAAAATTTCTTTTCCTGGATCAAGTTTTAAAAATATTATTTTTGGGGAGCGGGGGCTGGAAGTATAGCATATTGGTAGAGTGGTTGCATGCATATCCCAGGATTCCATACCCAGCATAGGAAAAAGAAAAGGTAAAAAACAAGAAACAAACATAATTTATTTACAAGGGAAAATATATATGATACCTGACCAAATACATAATAAAGAATAAAATTGTTCTTTCCAATTTTCCCTTCCTCCAAGACCTCTGTTCTACAACCCAGGAGTACTTGCTGTTAAAAACTTTTCTTTGGTAACTTTCCATAGTTGTTGTTTGCATACACACACAATCTTATTAAATAAAAATGAGAACTTTTCATATCTTGTTCATTTTATATGACATTTATCTAAGTCTCCAATGATGGTCTTTTTAGGTTGTCTCTAGTTTTCCACTTTTACGAACAATACTGCAATAAGATGTACTTTGTACTTCGGTACATTTCTCTGTAGATTTTTTTTTTTTTTTTTTTGTCAGTCGTGGGGCCTGAACCCTGGGCTTGGGCTCTGTCCCGCAGCTCTTCAGCTCAAGGATAGCTCTCTACTACTTGAGCCATAGCACCACTTCTGGCATTTTCTGCATGTGTGGTGTTGAGGAATTGAACCCAGGGCCTCATGAACGCAAAGCAAGCACTCTACCACTGAGCTACCTTCCCAGCCCAGAAAACTATTATTTTTCTAGTATATTTTTTCAAGTTATTTGCATTTTTCTGTAAAGTGAGGATAATATCAGACTTTCTAAATTTTGTTAGTAAAATGACACCCATATAAAGAAAAACAAACAAACAGTGCAGAAGTATAAAACCAGTCTTAGCCTTACCTCTACCCATCTTCGATCTTCTTCCCAGAATAATAATTAATTTTTTAACCTTTTAATCTTCCATTTGTAGTTATTTTAGTTTTTACCTTCATGACTTTAGTATATGGAAGTTACTGATTCTGTATATTAACTGCATGATCAGTTGCCTTGATGAATTCTCTTACTGTTTCTAGTAGTTTATCTCTAGGATTTTACAGGGATACAATTAGATTATTTGTAATGAAAAATCATTTATATCTCCTCTCATTTCCAATTTCTTATTGTTTTTCACTTTTCTAATTACATTGGCTGGTACTTCTATAACAAGGTCAAGTGAATATGATGTTATTGGGCATTCTCAGTTTTTTGTGATAGGCATAAACATGTAACTATGATTTTGATATTCTGTATGCTTTTTACTAGTAGGATTAATGAATCCTAACTAATAACTATGTAACCATGTACCTTTGTTACACTTTAAAAGAACTGTTTCTTTTCCTTGGGTTAGGTGTAGTCACATATTTGTCAACTATGAAATATTCTTGTCTATAAAACTAGCCCTCCTTGTCTTAATGTGTTACTGAATATTTTACAAACATGTTTTATCAAATAGAGTAATGACCCATACTGATCTTCTAAATAGTGATTCTCCTATATTTTGTCTCAGCTACCTTTTCAATATCTCCACTTGGATATTCCATACTTACTTCAATCTCAACATATAGTCTGCCCTCCTAGTCTGTGTTTACCATTAGTAAAGACTGCCACCATCTCTCAGCTGTAAAAATAAAGCATCTGTTTTCCCCTTTACATCAAATCTATTACCATATTCCTTTCCTTCATTTTTCTAAAAATCTAGTCATTTCTTTCCATTTCCTCTGACACCACCTAGTTTAGGTTACTATTTCTCATTTGTCTTCTCTAACAGCTAGTTAGCCAGTCCCTCTGATCTTAATATTCATTTACTCACGTAATCCAGTCAACTGATTTCATTATTAACCTACAAATTAGAGCCTATCCCAGGTTAAAATTATCTAATTACTTTAACTTACTCAAAGAACAATCTCCTTAATTTAATAGTCCATAGAAGATGTCATCCCTTTTTGTCTTTCTAGCATTACTATTTGAGATTCCTTCCCTCTAACACTGTGCTTGAGACATACCATCTCACTGAGGGATCTTGGACTGTGCATGATGCTCCACTCCAGGAGTTTTGCACATACTTCCCTTATCTCTAGAATCTTTCCCCCATTCTCATCCTATAGAAGGTGAGATGCTGTTGTCCATATTCCTACATCTTTCTCCAGGACCATTCTATAGCATACTTCATCTTACAGTAGGCTATACTTTTCTTTTTTCTCTCTTTCTCTTTCTTCTTTTGTGCTGATCCTAGAGCTTGAACTCAGTGCCAGACCACTGCCCTGAACTTCTTTTGCTCAAGGCTAGCACTCCATCACTTGAACCACAGCTGCACATTTGGCTTTTTGGTAATTAATAGGAGATAAGAGTCTAACAGACTTTTCTACCTCGCCTGGCTTTGAACTGCAATCCTCAGATCCTGAGTAGTTAGGATTATAAGCATGAGCCAGCAGTGCCCAGCAGGCTATACATTTCTTAAAGAAAAGAACTAGTTACTCACTGTATCCCAGTAGCTGGGATACAGTGACTAAATGATTCTTGATGAGAAGATAAGTGAATTCACAAACAAAGAAATGGAAATGTGTTGTTACTCTAAAACTTAAATGTATTACTGTCTTATCTTTCTTAGTTAAGTCCTGGAGATTCAAACCAACACCTCATGCATGCTAAGTACAAGTTCTATCATTGAGCCATACTTTCAGTCAACTATCACTTTTAGATGCCATCCTATTATTCTGAATTTGCTGTGTCTCTCAAGCTATTTTACTTGGTCACTCTTATAACTCAGGATTATATATAGGAAGAAGCTAAAATTGTAGAAGTATATAACTGAACAATGGTGATCTTTTAAAAAGTTGTAATTCTGTCATATCTATTCCATAAGAAATCAAGGATAGTTTTCTATAGTAAGAGATGCCTAATCACAGTAACATAGTAACTGACAGATAACTACTTACTAGAGAAATGTGGTTGTCTGGAGAAATGTTACTAAATTTGGCAAGAAATTTCTCAGCAGCATTTCTTTTGGCTTGTTTTTTTGATGCCCCCTTTCCTAAACAAAAACAAAAACAAAAATAGATTAGTAATCCATAAAGGATGAACAAATGTATAAAGCATTGAGTTTAATTAATTAGTGGATACCTCATGGTTTCCTATGAGAGTTTTAGGATTCATAATACTTATTGAGAATCAAAGTATTATTTTAGTTTTTTAATTTTATTTATTTACTTTTGCAATGCTGGGGATTAAACTCAGACTTATGTTTGCGAGGCAAGCTATTACTTGAGCCATACCCCAGCCTTTTTATTTTTGCTTTTAGTTTGTTTTTCAGATAGGATCTTCCTAACTTTGCACAGATTAGGCTTCAAACATGACTATCCTGTCTCTGCCTCCCACATGCTTAGGGCTACAAATGTAAACAACATACTTCCCAGCATGTAGAGATAGGGTCTTGCTAAATTTTTGCTTGGACTGGTCACAAACTGTGATTCTTCCAGTATCTGCCTCCTGAGAAGACAGGACTGTAGGAATGAGCCACCAGGTTTTTGTCTGCTTTTTGTTTTGTTTTGTTTTAAGTCAGGAAAAACATCAATATAGAAGTTTAAGATACTGAGTCAATCATTTGTCTACCTTTCCATTAACCTCTGATTTTTTTAAAAACATCAAATTAGGAAACACAAATATTCTTGTACTTAATATTTATATTCTTCAACCATAGGAAGTTAGAGACAGTAGGAAAGAAGCACATCAATTATTCCCAAGATATATTTTAAAAGATACTATGTTAGAAATCTCATGGTCATTCATTATCTGAAAATCATTCAAATGTGCCTAATTTCTTAAAAAAATAAGTACCAGTTTCCATATATGATTCTAGTTTGCAAATTGTGGTATATTCTCTCTTATGAGCAGGTCCTCCCTCCTGGGAAAGGGTATATTCGGGAAGTCTCCAGCCATGATGAATAGCCAGTTCCTATAAAATTGAGATTAGGCTTTAATAGTAACTTTAACTGCACAATGACTCAATCACATAAATGGTATTCCTTCTTAATTTTGATCCTATATCTCATCATTTGTTTGAAAGGAATAATGGCATTCTATGATTGAAAAAATGAGGAAAGGCCCTGTATTTCCCACAGATGCTTCCATACTTTACATGCCCTGCATAGAATAATACCATAACTGAAGCAATTTTGTAAAATGAAAAGAATTTTTTTCTATTAAGCCATAATAACAGATATCAGAGTTCAACAAGAAAGACAAGTCAATAGCAGAGAAGACATTTGTTCTCAGTTCCAAAAGCTTCTCCCTGTCTAGGTATGGACTTCTTCTAGACCCATGTCTAACTAACGGCATTCAATCAAGAGCAGGTAAGGAACAGATACAGTGAACAGAGACTTAGAAGGCAAAGAAAACTACACTCACAGAGCTGGAGCAAGAGATCAATGGATTGGTTGGATAATGAGGAAAAGAGTGGTCCAACAGAGCACACTGATAATCTGCAAGAAGGATATTCTACATGCAGAAATTTAAAGCTAAGAGGGAGATAGAGAAAGGGAGTGAGAGTGTGTGTGCAAGAGTGTTTTGTATGTGTGTATCCATGTATGTGGGATGTGAATGTATTCCTTTTTACTTTTTTTTTAGTAAGCAAATAAGTGGGCTACCTCACTTTTCTTAGGTTAAGTTACTTGACTTTGGCTCTTTCATAAAGCCTTCTGTCTCAACAGAAATAGAAAGAAGTCTGTCACCAAAGAGACAAGGAATAAATATACTTGTGTGTACGTGTGTGTCCCAGCACATGCGCACATGTGTGTGCCAGTAATGGGACTTGAACTCAAGGCTGGTGCCCTATTGCTTAAACCACCCCACCATTCCTGCATTTCCAGCTTTTTGCTGGTTAATTGGAGATAAGAGTCTCTGATTATCTGCCTGGCTGGCTTTAAACCATGATCCTAAGGTTTTCAGCCTCCTGAGTATCTAGGCTTATAGGCATGACCCACCAGCACCAGGCTTAAGAAATACTCTTCAAATATAAAATATTCTATTCATTGATTTTCAATGACAATTTTACAAAACAAAGGCAAATAGGGTATATGGAAGAAAATCGAAAACATATATAGGAAAATAATATCAAGTTAATGCTATAAAATCTAAAAATTTTAACTCAGAAACCACAGTACTTCACCATTTGATGTTTAAAATATTAGTTACTTATCTCAGCATGTGGTATTACCAATTTATTGTATCTTTTGTCAGTAGACAAAATATTAAGCACAGAGAAACTCTACAACTTACCTGTAATGAACCGATAGGATTAAGCTGGTTCTTTGGTTGCTTTGACGGATCAGGCAGTAAGGGGTCAGGAACTGCAAAGCTAATGGGGTTTTAAGTATTATTAACTAAAATCATTTCTTCCAAATTACTAAAAAGACAACAATAAATGACCTACTCTTGTCATTTTTCATACATAGGATGTCTCTCTCCACCTTGTTCAAATAGGAACTTGATCATCATCCAAGTAACATATCTAATGTTACTTCTAAGTAGTCTATTTTAACTTCAATGGATCTTAATCTCACTCCTCTGAACCATTATAACATTTTTCTTTTGTTTCTTTGGGTTTTTTTTTTTTTTCTTCAGTGCTGGGGAATTGAACCCAAAGCTTTCCATATGGTAGGTGAAAGCTCTACCACTACGCTATGTCCCCAGTTCCATTTAGCACTCTGCTTGACACTTTCTTAAGAAAATTGGCTATAAATTACACATTCTTGAAGATACCTGTAAGAGAAAGGTAGGGTTGGGAGAATGATGGAAGGGTGATTTAGCAATCAAGATGTACTGTAGCTCCTTGGCGGCAAGTCCGATGTTTACTTACACAGGCTATGGTACAGGTGCTCAGCAGAAGTGTATTTAAAGCACACTATGATTAGAACTACACAAAAAGGAAGACTGGTAGCCAGGAAAATTTAGTAATGTGGAAAACACAAATCATGTATTTTTTTTCATTCAGATAACTACAGCAGAGAGATCTGTTTGTTCCATTATCTGCTCAGGGCTAAGAAAATTCACTAAGATTTAAAAACCTGAAGGCCTGAATGAATCTAGTTTCTGTATATGGTGCTTATGATTAGAGAAAAAGAGAACAATCTCTTCTAGGTAGTTTGAAATTACTAGTTACTTGTGAGATATGTGCCTAATGCACAATAATCTGCATGCCAAGGCTACTACCACGTAAGTAAGTAAAGACTAAATTTATTGCCATTTCAAGGCTTTATTTTTTTGCAACTACCAGAACTTCCAGTTTTACATATTATATAAGCTTAAGAGATGTTAAGTATTCACTTATAATGCTGCATGTTCAAGCTACCTAAGTAGTTGTAATGGAGAAGTGAGAAAGTTTGTATCAAAAATTAAGCCAAGGGCTGGGAATGTGGCTTAGTGGTAGAGTGCTTGCCTTACATGCATCAAACTCTAGGTTCAATTCCTCAGTACCACATAAACAGAAAAGGCCATAAGGGAGCACTGTGGCTCAAGTGGTAGAGTACTAGCCTTGAGAAAAAGAAGCTTGGGATAGTGCCCAGGCCGCCCTGAGTTCAAGTCCCAGGACTGGCAAAAAAAAAAAAAAATTAAGCCAATAAGGGCCTGATTACAGGTTATTTACTATATATAAAGTTTGTTAGCCTTCTTATAGTGATAAAATAAAGTATCATATACTCATTTCTATAAATGTGCTCAAAACTTTCAGAAAAAAACTATAGCCATTGCCACTGGTAGCAAAGCTCAAAATCTATCAGGCCATTGGGCATGTCTTGAAAGCTCTCATAAATCAAATGTGTATCTCCTGAGAAACAACGTTTAGATACAAGGTTTGTCTCGACAAGTACTTATTTAGAAGGTGGTCATGGCACTGGTTAGTTTTTTTTGTTGTTGTTTTTTGATGACTGGGGGCTTGAACTCAGAGCCTAGGTGCTATCCTTGAAGTTTTGTGCTAAAGGCTAGAGCTCTACCACATGAGTGAGCCACAACCCCACTTTGGCTTTTTCCTTTTTCTTTTTTTTTTTTGGCTGGTCCTGGGCTTGAACTCAGGATCTGGGCACTGTCTCTGAGCTTTTTTTTTTTTTTTTGGTTGGTTGTAGGGCTAGAACTTTGGGCTTGGGCACTGTCCCTGCGCTCTTCAGCTCAAGGCGAGCTCTCTAGTGCTCTACTGCTTGAGCCACAGCACTACTTCCGGTTTTTTAGTGGTTTATTGGAGATGAGTCTCACAGACTTTCCTGCCCGGGCTAGCTTTGAACTGCGATTCTCAGATCTCAGCCTCCTGAGTAGCTAGGATTACAGGCGTGAGCCACTGGTGCCCAGCTGTCTCCGAGCTTTATTGCTCATGACTAGTGCTCTACTACTTTGGGCCACAGAACCACTCCAGCTTTTGAGTGGTTACTTTGGGGTAAAAGTCTCATGGGGACTTTTTTGTCCAGACTGGCTTCAAATCGTGATCCTCAGATCTCAGCCTCCTGAGTAGCTAGGATTATAGGTGTGAGCCACTGGCATTTGGCCACTGGTTAGTTTTAGATGATCCTGAAAGTTCAGAATAATTTAGAAAACAAAAGGAAAAAAAAGATAAACTGCATGAGATCCTAGATATCTCCAGATATTCAAAAGTTTTGCTATGGTTAAAGAACAAGAAATCTATCCCAAATTCTACTGGTGGCTACTATCAGCCATGAACAGCTATAATCAAGCATGTTTAAGTATATGTGTAAGGAGAATATTAAAAAAAAAAAAAGGTTTATGATCTAATGCTCCAGGACCACTACTCTTTCCAAAAGCACTTCAAGAAAGTGACAAAAGTTAATTTGGAGATATATGTTGAGAATTATCTCACTTCACATTCTCTAATATTTGATATATGCATTCTATAGTTTTTAAAAAAATCTTGTATGTCCCTCCCCCACAGTATAACCTCTGCTTTCACTGTATTTGATATCAGTATAATTTGTGGAGGGGAAGGGAAAAAACAAATCGTTTAAATAGGGATACAGGTGGACCCATTGCAACAATGAGATGTACAAGTTGTTATGTTTAAAACGAACTTTACAACTTTGGTGGTGGTGGGGGAGGATGGGAAGGGATGGGAAGGGGAAACAAAGGAGGAGGCTATAATGCTTGATAAGAAATGTACTCATTATCTTGCCCATGTAATTGTAACCCCTCTGTACAGTATTTTCACAATTAAAAAAAAATTCAAAAAAAAAAAATCTCTGCATCCTACTTCCAAATGAAAATTCCTAGAGTATTTTAGCCTGGACATAGTGGTACATGACTATAATCCCAGCACTCAGCAGGCTAAGGCAGGAGGAGCATGAGTTTGAGGCCAGCTTATACTACAAAAAAAGACTTCTGCTTGAGGAAAAAAAAGACTTTTAATGATTTCTTTCTACCTCTCACCTGTTCTCTTCAGTGTAGAAATAAAGTCTTACTACAGAATGTAATATTGGCAGAAACACTAGTTTTCTACTGTTGTACTCCATCATGAGCTAGTAAAATCTAGTTTACAAGAGCCTTTGTTTAACTGTTTGCTGCTGGATTTACGTAGGTAAAATGTCTCGAGAAGATGACAGATTTTCAGAAAGAAACAAATTTAAAACTAAAATACTAATAATTATTCAATCTGTTGCTTTTGTAAGCACATTCAAATGTTTAATCTTACCTCAGCCATGATAATTTTGAGCTGCAGAATACAAAGAAATTTAGCTCACCAAATACTTGCACTGGCTTTCAAAATGTTTATGGCAGCCTCAGCAGCTCTATGTTTCGCCAACTTCTTACTTGTACCTTCACCTGAATTAAAGTTTAAAAAGAAAGTTTGTGTCTCCTGTGAAAATGTGGAAGTTTCATAGCTATCATCTTAATACAAAACAAAGTTAATACTGGTTTTATAGATAAATATCTGGTAACATACAATCCACTATGTTTGCTAGTTTATACACTCTAATAAAATATGCACCATGTGAATCCATACATTAACATTTACAGAAAGGAAATTCTTCTGCAGCAACAAGTATAAAGAATCCACTTAAAGCCAAGCTGTTGGAGAGCAACCTGGGTAACAAGTGTAAGCTAGAAGCCTGCTCCTATACGACATCAAACAAGTACAGCAGGGAAGGGCTGACATATGAAGGTAACGGCTTATGTTATAAGATATCCAAAAAAAAAAAAAAAAAATAAGATATCCATATACTCTGTATCCATTATCTGCGTACATAACTCTAGATTTATGTAAGCACTTACATCTGACAAATGGTAAACTCAATATTGTTTTTCCTTTTGAGTTAAAGCCCTCCAACTCTTAAAGTCATAGAATAAAGTTTCAAGTGGGGCCCTCTTTTATCTATTAACATAGACATTTAGGACATGACACAGAACAGAGCCCTCCCTTTGAGAGATGACAGATTAGTATGGAATTTTGTCTGATAACAACTTGTGGGGAAAAGGGGTCGGGAGGGAAAAACCTGGGAGAAAATGAGGGAGGGGGTGATACTTCAAAAAGGTACTCAATACCTGACTTATCTAATTGTAACCCCGCTGTACATTACCTTTACAAAAAAAAATTTTTAAGCAAAAAAACAAGTATCCAAAATTCTGCATGTCACAACAAGCAGTGGGTGAGTGCACAAAAGAAATGTCTTGCTAGGTGTGGTGGTTTATGCCTATAATCCCTATAATCCTAGGACACTGGGGACTGAGACAGAAGAATTGAGAGTTCCAGGCCAGCCTGTGCTATATAGTGAGACCTTGTCTTAAAAACTAAAAAATGAGCCAGGCTCATGCCTGTAATCCTAGCTACCCAAGAGGCTGAGATCTGAGGATCAAGGTTCAAAGCCAGCCCCAGCAGGAAAGTCCGCGAGACTCTTATCTCCAATTAACTACCAGAAAACCAAAGTGGCACTATGGCTCAAGTGGTAGAGTGCTTGCCTTGAGCTAAAGAACTGAGGGACAGTGCCCAGGCCCAGAGTTCAAGCCCCATGACTGACAAAAAATAAATAAATAAACTAAAAAACAAAAGAAAAATCTAATGGAAGAAAAAGTGGCATCTCATATATTTGGTAGGGATGTAAGACGGCTTCATGAAATGATAATTAAAAAGACACTGGAAAATGAGTAGAAGCTAGGAATGTGGAGAGAAAGTACATGTAAAGGCTTACAGGAACCAGAACACAGTGTTCTCAAAGCCCCAAGAGGCTGAATATGGCTGAAACATAAGAATGTGATGGTAGGATTTTGAGATAAAAGGCTAGGAGCTACATCAGGGGATGGGGGAAGAGGCACAAAAAGGGTATTGTAAATGTGTGCTTTGCAAATCTTATAGCATATAGAAATTATGAAACTTTCTTAAGCCATGTATCTGGATGACCTGACACTCTGAATTTTCAGTAAGTGCCTGAAAGTGATGATACTTAATGGTTCCATTTTTTTAAAAGGTTTGTAAATGATGTTAAAATGTCTTCATTTATCCTCAGGGGGATGGAGAATTTTTAAGAAAAGGAAGACAAAGCCAGGTGACAATGGCTCATGTCTATAATGGCTATAATCCTATCTCCTCAGGAGGTTATGATTTGAGTCTCATAGTTTAAAGCCAGCCTGGAAGAAAAGTCTGTGAGACTCTTAACTCCAAATAACCACTAAAAAGCTAGAAGTGCAGCTGCAGCTCAAGTGGTAGAGTGCTGACCTTCAGTGAAAAAGCTAAAAGACAGTGTCCAGGCTCTGAGTTCATCCCAGCAGTTCATGCCTGTAATCCTAGCTACTTAGGAGGCTGAGATCTGAGAACTGCGGTTCAAAGCTAGCCTAGGCAGAAAAGTCCTCATGAGACTCTTATCTTAAATAAACTACTCAAAAAAGTCAGAAGTGGCACTGTGGCTTGGGTGGCAGAGTGCTAGCCTTGAGCACAAAGAGGCTCGGAGACAGCACCAGGGCCCTGAGTTCAAGTTCCAGAACCTCCAAATAAGAAGAAAGGAAGGAACAAAGGAAGGAGAAAAAGGAAAAAAAAATTGAATGGTAGAAAGGACACTTTGGTTGACAGCTAGAAAGTGAATTATCACAGATCATATGAAGGACAGTTAAAGCAAGAACAATATAATCCAATTAAAAGATGGTGGTCGTCTCCTAGACAGTAACAATAGGAAAAGCGAAGAGGACTCAACTGCTATTTAAGAGGCAGTATACAATGACAGAGAGGACAAGAGGGAACTAGAGGGGAAGGACATAAGACAATCCTCTAATTTCTATTGAGCAACTAGGTGACAGTGGTGTCCTTACCGAGAAAGGGAATGAAAGGTAAAGACAGATTTAATTTAAGACAATGCTAGACTGAGGTGCCTCTGTTTCATCTAAGTAGAGGTACCCAGCAAGCACACAGGCAGACACACTGTTTTATAACTGGGTCTGGGCTGAAGATAGAGATTTCACAATTATTATTCTTTAGATATTATTTGCAGTCAAAATAAGATATCTGTGGCAGATAAGCTGGCATAGAAAGACAGGGTAGTGTGAAAAGAGGTCTGAGGCAGACTGGCTGAAATCATAGCTAACTCCCAATCTAAAACACATGGAAGGGGGAAAGGATTACTTTTCCATGCATATTTAAAAACTGATTACTAATGTAATAATGCATTGTTAACCCAATGGTTTTAATTAGTACCTATAATGTACCTGCTTTATAAAAAACAACAAAACGTAGACACAGACAAATCCAGGTTGCTGGAGATATAAATGATGCCTTCAAACCACCAGATGACAGAACTTCAATTTATCTAATTTTTTTCTTTACACACACACACACACACACACACACACACACATATTCTGGATAGTACTGGCTTTTGAACTGGAGGCCTTGTGCTTGTTAGACAGGTGCTCTACCACTTGAACTATACCTCCAGTCCTTTTTGTAGGATCTCACGTGTACCCTGGGTGGACCTTGATGGCCATCCATTTATGCTTCTCATGCACAACAGGCCTGTGTTTTTATTGGCTGAGATTGGGGGAGGGTCTCATAAATCTTTTGCCCAAGGCTAGCCTTGATCCATGATCCTCTCCATCTCAGTCTCCTATGTAGCTACAATTACAGGTGTGCGGCTGGTATTCAATATATTTTTTAAATACTTCACAGTTAAATACTTATGTTAAAAAGGTAATGGCAACATTTTACAAATGGATAGTTTTGGTTACCATTTTCTCAGGCTCACAGATTAATATAGGCTCCAGTTTGAATTTTGAAACTTTACTGCAGTGACCTTGGCCATGTAATTTTTAATCTGCCCGAAGTTTCTCTCCAAGTATAAAAAGAGGATACAATTTATACAAAACACTTGTAAAGTTTCAAGGTCAGAAGCTACCATGCAATGAAGTGCATGAGAACCTTCTGTTCTTCCTCATCTTTTGTGGACACAGAATCAAGGTCAATGGACCCAGGGTTCTCAATGTGTCCGTAAAGAGGAGAGCTCAGAAAATTCTGGGCTCATGCCTCCTGGTATCTGCTATCATTTGTGAAATTAAGAAATTTGAGCTCTAAGGTCTTTTCTTAAACGTCCTTTAAGAGCATCCTAGGGTGCAAGAAGTTTGCAGGATGCCAGAAACATTTCCGTTTCTTTCCTTGTATCTGGGGAAGAGAAGCTTAGACAATCAGATACAGTTAAAACTCCTCATGACCTGCGATGAGAGACCTCTGTTTCAAAGCCTGTTCCTCCTTGTTATCTGGCATAAGACACACTTCCACACTGAAAAGTAATACCAAATGTGAGTCTCCAAACTGCATGCTCATGGAGATTAACTGTGCATACAGACCTGTGCAAGTTATGTCACCAACGGTTACTCTGAAGGTGAAAGTGGGCACGTTTACTTGCACATCGGATCTTTCACATTCATAAACCGGGATGTTCTTGGTCTTCATGCCGTATTCGTGTAATACCTGAATCGGTGTTTTCCCTGGCTTAGCCGTGATCATCTTCCCCAAACTGCAAAAACGAAACAATGAGCAAAGTGTGTGCCTTGCGTGTCAAAGGAGAGGGGGAAGCAGAGCATACATGCATTGGCCAGTTTCAAGCGCCACCGACGGAGCCCGGGGACGCTCCCAGCTCTCAGGTGATCCAGGCCAGAGCTGGCAAGGCCTGGGGGCACCTGTCTCCCGGCCTCGGGGCGCACAGTCCCTCCCACGGCCAAGCGCGACGGAGGAAGGAAGTCGTGAGTCACGGAACTTGAATGCAGGTTGGGGGGATTCGCAAGGGAGCGGAGTGGGCACCAGCGCCGCATCCTCTCAAGACCAAGCCCACGAGCCCTGCGGGAGCTCCGCGCCCGCGGCCACCTCCGGCCACCCCGCCGCGTGGAGCCCCCAGCCCCGCGCCGGAGAGGGCGGGGCCGCGCGCCGCAGCCGCGGGAAGGGGCTCTACCCAGAATGCCGCGAGCGAGCCGGCTCCCCGCCCCCGCCCCTGCTGCCCACCCCTCTCGGCCCTGTGTCCCGATGGCCGGGAGGCCGACCTGAAGGTCCCGCTGTCCTCGCGTTCCAGCGGCGGGGCCTCGGCGCGATGCCTGCTGTGGGACATTGCCACAAGGGACGGCAAGGCAGACGCAGGAAGAGCAGCGCGGCGCTGTGGCCTGGCTCCGCACGTCGGCCGGAGCCCGAGGAGCTCTCCAGCACGGCCGCCTCTTCGACTCCCCCCCTGCTCCTCAGTGCTGGCCCTCCTCCCGCGGTGGGGGCGGGCAGGGCGGGGCGAGGGGGGCGGCTTTGCAGCGTCCGCCTCGCTCTGGGATTCGTCCCCGCTCCTAGCAGGCCCCGCCCCAGGTCCTGAAAGACCACGCCCAGATCTGGATAGACCCCGCCCCTGCTTCGGACAGGCCCCACCCGTGTCCGGGAAAGCCCCGCCCATTCGCCTGACAGAGCCCCGCCCCTCTCTCCCTCTGGCCCCGCCTCCTGTGCCAGCCCGGAGCCCCCCCTGCCTCCATTCCTCCCGGGGTTTCTGGGTGCCCGGCCCCACCCCCTCCTCTCCAGTCCGTGTTCCCTCCACCAACCCCAGCTCAGCTCAGCTTCAGCTTTGCCCACTTTGGGTTTCCAGGACTTCCCGTCCTACTCTTGTCCATCTGCTGAAACGTGTCCGCACAATTCTTTGTCCTTAGGGAAGGATGCTGCTTGCACTCCGGGGAGAAAACTGTCAGTGGGTCCAGGGCCGGTAAGGCCCAGCATGTTTTCTAGTTGGGAGAAGAGACTGGGGGTTGTGTCACTTGAAGGAAGATTTTAAAATCTCAATACAGAATTCCTAAGAAATCTTCCCCAAACCTGGGCACGAAACGTGAGCACCTGGATTTATCCGTTCTGGGAGTCTAAAGCTGACCTCTCTTGTCCCAGGAGCCGGAACATTAGGAGCCAGCAGGTGACATTTGAAGACCTTCTCAAACCGAATGGGTTACTTTTTGTAGGCTTTCACCACAAGTGGCAAGGTGGAGCCTAGAAGGAAGGCCTTTCTGTAGACCACTTTCATCAAACGCTGCTTCACACCTCTGTTACTGGTTGTAAAGGCGTTCGCCTTTGGTGCGAGTCACAGAGTGACATTAGAAGTCCCAGAGGATTGCTAGCCACTTGTAGAAATGACTTTCTGTGCTTACTTGGTGTTCCTGAAGATTGTTTTTGCATGTTAAGTGATTTGTTAAACAGAGTGTGCTAGAAAGTGATTGTAATCCCCGCACTAGGGAGGCAAGCCTGGGCTACAAAATGAGATCTTGTCTCAAAAACAAACTGAAACAAAGTTACCACAATAAAATAATTTGTTTTGAGTTGCATATGATACTTGATACTTGCATTATGATACTTGCTATTTGCATTATGATACTTGAAAACAAGTGAAACAATATCCAGGATCTTCTAAAAAAATCTATTTTTGAAGTTTGAATTAGGCCTATTCTCTCTTTACCCTCATACACTTATATGTATGAAGATATCCCTTTGTCTACTTCTCTTAAGATTAAGGGACCAAAGTCATTTAGGAGAAATTGAGGCAGGATAGCCTACGGAAAATGAGACATGGTAAATGACTCCCAAGAATTCAAAGACTCAAGCTTAATGCTTGTCCATCTATTTCCCTTAAGATTAAGAGAAAAAAATCATTTTAGGGGAAATAAAACTGGATAGGCCAAGGGAAAATGAGATATGATAAATACAGCAAATACAGGAGATATTCACCCATGTGCTTCCCTTAAGATTAAGGGAACAGCTGGGTGCTGGTGACTCATGTCTGTAACAGCTACTCAGGAGGCTGAGATCTGAGGATTGAGGTTCAACTAACACCAGAAAGCAAGACCAAGAATGATTAGAACAAAAATGAAACACCTAGTTTTGCAGAACTTTGAAGCTAGACCTCCTGCCTTTACCAAATACCCCAAAGAGCTAAGGAATTCTTTCCCTCCTTTCTCTCTCTCCCTCTCCCTGTCCTCCCCCTCTTTCTCTCTCTCTCACTCCCCCAGCACCCAGACTCTGTCATAGTGTACCCCTGCCCTTCTGTTTGTCTTCTGTTTTTTTTTTTTTGTCTGCGTGTCTGCTTGCTTCTTACTAAATAAAGCTCTGCCAAGTTTTCTTACCATTATGACTTGTCCAGAAATTCTTATGCTATAATCAAAGTCAAGGACCCTAAGTGAAGAGTCCCTACTTTTAAAGGAAAACTTCACTAACTCTCACCTGCATCCAGTGACAGATACACTGTTTCAAAATATTTTAATGTAGCTAGGTGCCAGTGGCTCATGCTACTTCTAGCTACTCAGGAGGCTGAAATCTGAAGATAATGGTTCAAAGCTAGATCAGACAAGGAAGTCCATGAGACTCTTATCTCCAATGAACCACCAAAATGCTGGGTGTGATGCTGTGGCTTAAGTGGTAAAGAGCTAGCCTTGCACACAAAATCTTAGGGACAGCACCTAGGTCCAGAGTTCAAGTCCCAGTACGGGCATTAAATAAAAGTTAATGTCACCTATAGCAAAACAATGTTCTAGCTCAGTCTTTTCCCTCAAATTTAAATTTAATTTTAGCCAATTAAAAAATAAAAACAAATTAAGACCTATATAACTTTCTTTGTAGGTTGAATAACTGGGATAAGAATAATAACATGAAGTGTTAGTGTAGCAGAATTCCTCCATTTCATGCTACCAAGACCACAGTGCTCAGCTTCTGAGTAAGAAATTACTGCATAACTTTTAAGAAATACAATATGGTTTTTATTTAGTATTTTTATTTATTTATTTATTTTTTGGGTCTGGTCATGGGGCCTGAACTCTGGGCCTGGGCGCTGTCCCTCAGCTCTTCAGCTCAAGGTGAGCACTCTACCACTTGAGCCACAGCACCACTTCCGGCTTTTTTCTTTTTGCTTATGTGGTGCTGAGGAATCGAACCCAGGGCCTCAGGCATGCAAGGCAAGCACTCTACCACTGAGCCACTTTCCCAGCCCTATTTAGTATTTTATAGATATGTGTATACAAATTATTTCAGTATATTCAGAATTTGAATTTGATACTAAGCACTTGGCTTTATAAACACCCAAAACATTAAAGGAACAAAATACTCATGCAATAAACTCTATACCACAAGGTTTCAAAAAAATATGCTTCTCTCTTACCAAAATTCACCTGGTTGACTTGTGAATGAATTCTCTCAGGACTATGTCCATAGTAGTAGATTTTTTAATGTTATGTCCATAGTAGTAGATAATGTTATTTCGTATATGGCTCTATGCTTCCTCCATATTAAATTGCTCCACTGATACTGGCAAATTATTATCAAACCATGATTTTCACTAAGGGTATTAGTAGTGTGTTTGAATAAGTTTTCTGTGTATATTTTAGTGCTATAGATTGCCATTCCAAATTAGACTTGCTCTTAGTGTATCATTTTACATGGTGATCTATTATTCATTACCTAAGCACATGAAAGGAGGTAGTGTTGTGAATCGTACACTGGTAAACTACCTGGTAAGACCATGCTTTGTATTTTGGTCACGTTTAATTGTATTTAAAACCAGACAAGGCATAGTTTAGTGCCTGCTTTTCTTTTCTGAAAATGGACGTATTACCCAAAAGTTGCAGTTGATCAACTTTTGTTATTGATATGTTTGCTGCTGCTACAAAGAGCTTTGTCAAGCAAGTTGGAGATGGAGGGAGATTAGTTCCTGTTCCAAGCCTCAGTGAGGCTGACAAATACCAACCTCTAAGTCTGGTGGTGAAAAAGAAGCGCTGTTTTCTGTTTCCTAGATACAAGTTTACCTCAACACCTTTCACACTGAAAGATATTCTCCTGGGAGACAGAGAAATTTCAGCTGGTAAGTTTCAATATTTGGGAGTGACTATTCATGGAGCTCTTTTATTAAACCTATGTAGGTTTTATATCTACTGTCATGTTAGTAATGCACATTTTTACTGATAAATGCAACTCTCACAGTGGTAATATTAGATTAACAATGCATAAAGCTTATGCAGTATTAAGTTTCTTTTTGGTTGAATAACTTTTAAAGATCTGCTAATTATGGGTTGTTTTAGCTAAGTCAACTTAGAAAATGCCCTAATATTTTTCACCTATACAGTGGGATATTATTTGATCTTACCCACATCACATAATTGAATAAGATGACATAATTCTTTGTTGACAAAATTCACCTACTTGATTTGTGTATTTTTATTACTCAGCTATTGTAACTGGCAAACTGAAACGTAATTAAAATCTAGATAATAGTTGCTTTAATGGTATGAAATAGTTCTTTTACTTTAATCATTCCCTGGATCTTCATGCTAAAAGCATTTTGTTAGCTGAACAGAAAAGTTAAGTGTTCACTTCTTTTTGTTGTAAAAAAAATGGCTGAAATGCTAATGATCTACTTATTTGAAAGTACTGAGGCTTGAACCCAGGGCCTTGCGTTTGCTAGGCAGATGTTTTACATCAGTGCCACTCCTTCCATCCATTTAGCACTGGTTATTTTTGACATAGGATCTTGATTTTTTACCTGGGCGCATGCCTGAACCGCCATCTACCGATTTCACACTTCTTATTGTATCTGGAATGACAGGTGTGCACCACCATACCCTGCTATTGGTTGAGAAGAAGTCTCACATACATGCCCAGGCTGACCTGGAGTCACTATCCTCCCCGTCTCAGCCACCCTGAAATGCTGTTTTTAACCTTGGATTGAATTGTTGCTTTTCTCATTAACCTTTGGGACAGTAAGTCTTCATTTATAAATGAATATATTGCTGCACATAACCCATAAGTTGAATTTGAGACATTGAAAATACTAAGGTCTTTCTTGTAAAGGAATTTCATCCTATCAATTGCTGAATTATGAAGATGAATCTGATGTGTCACTGTATGGAAGGCGAGGGAACCACATTGTCAATGATGTTGGGATCAATGTGACTGGATCCGATTCCATTGCAGTAAAAGCTTCCTTTGGTGTAGTAACCAAACATGAAGTGGAAGTGTCAACATTACTCAAGGAAATTACTGCACGGTCAGTACGGTAACTAACCCACTTTAGTATTTTCCTTAAAAGTTTTAACTATAATAACTTTATTACAAAGGTTACTTAAAGCATCCAGGTGTTTTTGCTTGTTTGTTTGGTTTTGGGTTTTTTTGGTTTTTTGTTTTTTTTTTTGTCATGGAGCTGAACTCTGGGCCTGGGCTCTTCCCTCAGCTCTTCAGTTCAAGGCTAGTGCTCTACCACTTGAGCCACAGCACCACTTTCAGTTTTCTGAGTGGTTTATTGGAGATAAGAGTCTCACAGCCTTTGCTGACTGGGCTGGCTTTGAACTGTGATCCTCAGATCACAGCCTCCTGAGTACTTGGGATGGCAGGCAAGAGCCACCGGAGCCTGGCTCCAGGTGGTATTTTACTGGTGTAATTTGCTTTGATTTGTTTGAAATACTTCGAGTTAGTTGTATATTTATACTTTGGAGAAGGGTAGATATCCAGAAATCATTTGGTTTAAAAAAAGTGTTCAGTTGTTCTACAAAATCATTATGTCACTGTGCATGTTTGCTATTTTATTAAACCAAATAATAATCCACCTATCTACAACAACTGTAGTAAAAGAACCTTCTCCAAGAGAATCCCAACAGACAGAATACAAACATTCCATAGAAGCATGTTAAGAACATCAAAGGGAGAGGCAGATTATTCCAATTTTTTGTATGTATTCTGAATGCTATTAAGTCTGCTTTGATTTGCTTTGAGATAGATCATGAATGAGTAGCCACTCATGAATGTATCTTTTTTTTATTTTAGGAAAATTAACTTTGACCACAGTTTGATACGTCAGTCAAGGAGCTGCAGAAAGGCAGTGTTGTGTGTGGTTATGGAAAGCATTCGAACCACCAGACAGTGCTCGCTGTCTGTGCATGCTGGAATTCGAGGGGAAGCAATGCGGGTAAAGCACAATCATTCAGCTTCTAGTAACTTAAGGTTGCCATGGGAATGTTTACAGAGTACTCTGTTTATAATGGGCTTTATGTATTTTGCCAAAGATAGATAGGAAAGAGCTATAGTTGAAAGCAGTTTGTATAGGAATGGCAGTGTATTAGAATGTAAGAAAAAAAATCATAGCCAGGCGCTGGTGGCTCACGCCTATAATCCTAGCTACTCAGGAGGCCGAGATCTGAGGATCTCAGTTCAAAGTCAGCCTGGGCAGGAAAGTCCATGAGACTCTTGTCTCCAATAAACCACTCAGAAAACCGGAAGTGGCGCTGTGGCTCAAGCAGTAGAGCACTCACCTTGAGCTAAAGAGCTGAGGGACAGCGCCCAAGCCCAGAGTTCAACCCCTACAACTGACAAAAAAAAAAAAAAATCATGAAAACATGAATTCTAAAAATATGAAGTATAATGCAGATTAATCATCATTCCTTACAAAATATTAGTATAAATCAACTGTTTAAAGGGATTTTTTCCCCCCAATACTGGGACTTCAGCTAGGCCACCAGTCCTAACATGCTAGTTTAAGAATAAAATTTGAGTGCTGAAGTTAGTTTTTAATCTTATTTTTAATGAATATAGTTTAGACTTGATTTTTTTTCTTTTTTAACTTCAGGGTTTTGTGCCAGTTCCAGGAGAGCATTGGCTCTACCACTTGAGCCACTGCCCAGCTCATACTTCTGTGTGTGTGTGTGTGTGTGTGTGTGTGTGTGTGTAAGTGTGCCAGTACAGGAGCTTGAATTCAGTGCCTCACACTCTTGTTTGGCTTTTTTGTTTAAAGCTGGGGTTCTACCACTGGAGCCAGAGCTCCACTTCTGGCTTTTTACTGGTTAGTCTCATGGAATTTCCTGCCTGGACTAACTTCAAACCTCCTTCTGGTAGTAAGGATGATAGGTATATGGTACCAATGTCCAGCTTGTACTTGAATTTTATTTATTTATTTTTTGTCAGTTGTGAGCCTTGACCTCTGGGCCTGAGCAATGTCCCTCAGCTCTTCAGCTAAGGCTAGTGCTCTACCACTTGAGCCACAGGGTCACTTCTGGCTTTTCCTACTTATTTGGTGCTGAGGAATTGAACCCAGGGCCTCATGCATTGGAAGCAAGCACTCTACCACTGAGCCACCTTGCCAGCCCTCGTACTGAGTTTTTTTTTTTTTTGTCGGTCAAGGGGCCTGAACTCTGGGCCTGGGTGCTGTCCCTCAGCTCTTCAGTTCAAGGCTAGTGCTCTACCACTTGAGCCACAGCGCCACTTCCGGCTTTTTCTGCCTATGTGGTGCTGAGGAATCAAACCCAGGGCTTCATGCATGTGAGGCAAGCACTCTACCACTGAGCCATCTTCCCAGCCCCTCTTACTTGAAATTTTTAAAGTTAAATTTGTATTTTTTTGTATTAACTTTTCTAAATTGAGTCTATCAATAGCTAAACATGCTTCATTCACTTTTTTGGGGGGATGGGTGTCATGGGGCTTGAACTCTGGTCCTGGGTGCTGTCCCCAAGCTCAAGGAGAGCCCTCTACCACAGTGCCACTTCCGGTTTTCTGGTGGTTAATTGGAAATAAGAGATCTCACAGATTTTCCTGCCTGGGCTGGCTTTGAACCACTATCCTCAGAGCTCAACCTCCTGAGTAGCTAGGATTACAGGTGTGAGCCACCGGCATCTGGCTTCATTCAATTTTAAATCCTTTAAGGATTAGAATTTTTTTTTATTTTAAGCTTAATTATAAGCTTAATTATGATGCTGTTTATTATTGCTATTCAATAACAGTTAGTAATAACTTGTTAAGATTAAAACCAGTCATTACAAAGATCAATGGTAATGGATGCATCGGTCAGTGAAGGAACAGCAGAAAGGCTGCAGAGCCCTTGAACCATGAAACATTGCTCACTGTGCATGCTGGAATTCGAAGGAAGCAATTCAATCTTCAGTAGATTTATTTATGAGTATATATAATCCACATAAAAGTATTCTCTCACCAATTACCAAACCATGACATCTTTACAAATAAAGGTTCAGTTAAGGACTGATTTTTAGCTGTTCACTAAATTCTGATCATTTTAGGGGAATAAACTAAAGCTCTTACTTGATTGTTGATTATTACTTTGGAACATAAATTGATTGCTTTTGAAAGCTGTGGGAGCTTTGGTATAGTAGACAGGCTAAGCTGAAAACAACTCCAGCTCTTGAACATAGTTGCTTTCCAAAATTTGCTGTTAAAAACAGAAGCTTTTACATATGAAAGTATTCCTTTTGTGGTGACATTATTGGCTTCAGTGCCACACCAAAGTGAACTAAAACAAAAAAGGAAGTCCTTCTGTTATCAGATTGTGAAGCACTTGAATCTCTATTATAAGCAGTTTGATTTAAGCCAGATAATTTCTTGCTTTGCTTTGTCTTTGGTATAGTAGTAGGATATGTTTTGTTTTCCCCAAAGTAAGATTAGCATGTTATTTATTGCTCTTTAATAATGTTTCACTTATTTCTTTAATATAGTTTCATTTTATGGATGAACAGAATCCCAAGGGAAGGGAAAAGGCTATTGTATTTCCAGCACACACAACCATAGCTTTCAGTGTTTTTGAACTCTTCATTTACCTGGATGGTGCCTTTGGTGAGTGATCTTCTTCAAACAAGTGATTTTGTTTAATTTAAAGAGAATTTGATAGGAAACTGTCTCTGTCTTCCTTTCTCTCTCCCCACATTTCCCTTCTGTGTCCTCTTTTAATTTTTCTCTCTCTTCTCCCATAATTATAGAAGAGTGATGCATTTGGTACTGTCAATGTTATGTTTAGGTGAAGTAGCTGGCAAGGGGCCCTCCCTTCTTTACTTATTTAACAACCTCTTTTGTGTTCCTTAATGAAAGTTCCAGACCTCCTATCTCCCCACTGACGATTATAGATAAGAGATAAAATTCAGTCCACTGATTAAAGTATTCCTTGGCTTCCAAGGAGAAGATAATCAATGACCTTCTAATAGGCATTATTTAATCATTACAGACAAGAGTAGGTAGATAGTAAGAGTATTACCTGTATGTCTTCCTAAAAAGTAACTTTAGAACAAATAATTCCTTCCACAACCGTCCTCTCTATACATAGTAGCTCTGAGCAGCATTCTACATTTCACAAGTCTTTAAGGTTAGTTGGCTTCCATTCTATACAAGTCCAGACATAAAGATTGGGCAAGGAAGCCTCCTAGCTATGGTAATTGGTCATCTTTTTAGACCTATTTTCATCTCTTTCTGTTGTGGGAAGAGGGAATAGGAACTGTAGAAAGGAACCTGCATTTTAAGCAAATTCTATTTACAACATTGCAGGTGTATTGATTATTGGTGGGGATGGAGAACTGACATCCATTAAAATCTGAAATATATGTATACTTGGGCATTTACCCTTAAGGTATAAATACATATGTGAAATGATATGCACATAAAAAAATCCATGTCCTAATAGCAAAAGACTGGAAACAATCTTATGGGGATTTGTGAAATAGAGATATATTCCATCCATGCAACCGGTTACTATGAAGCCATGAGAGTGAACTAGCTTTATAGAGCTTGACATGGAATCTTCTCTTAGAGACAACGTATATAACATGTAATTTTTTGAGCCTAAAGAATTTTATGCACACTTTTTTATGCTTGTACAATATGAGTAGTGTTTTTGAAAGTATACACACTTAATAGTGCCCCTCAGGTAGAAGATTGGCCATGTGTGAAGTGGGCTAAAGATTTGGTTATTGTATCTGTACCTTGTACTTTCTGAATTATATATCATATGAGTTTATGTTTTCCCAAATGTGTAAATTTAACTTAGGAAAACAAATGACATGTGCTGGAATTCATTGCCCTCATACAACAACCAATAAAATATGAATTGTTGAAGTTCTAACATCTTTTCCAAATTGTTTTGTAGACCTTTGTGTCACATCAGTGTCAAAAGGAGGATTTGAAAGGGAAGAAACAGCAACTTTTGCACTGTTCTATCGACTGAGAAACATATTATTTGAAAGAAGTATGTTTATTGAATATTCTGAATGAAATTTTTTCCTTCCTGTAGTAGTACTTGAGGTTATCTATCTAGTCATCCCATTTGTTAAGGAAAACTTAATTTTAAAACAAAGATAGTTCTAATGTCTAATATCTTAGAGTTACGTAGTTATAAAATGCAATTTGGGAGATATAAAAATATTGGTGGTATTGAGGTTTGAACTTGGGGCTTCTTGTTTACTATGCTGTATGTTCTACTACATGAGCCATACTTCCATCCTTGCTTTTGGCTGTTTAGTTTAGAAAAGGGCTCTTGAAATTTCTGCTCAGGCTGGTCTTGAACTGAGAGCCTTCTGTTCCTGGCTTCTCAAGTAGCTAGGATTATAGGTGTAAGCCATTGGCACCAGGCTTGGGTCATATATATATATATATATATATATATATATATATTTAAATTTAATTCTAATACATATTTCTTATTTGTTCTTTTAGACAGAAGAGTGATGGATGCCATTTCTCGTTCACAGCTTTACTTGGATGATCTTTTTTCTGACTACTATGACAAACCTCTTAGCATGACTGACATTTCACTCAAGGAGGGGACACACATCCGAGTTAACCTACTTAATCACAACATTCCTAAGGGGCCATGCATACTCTGTGGAATGGGGAACTTGAAGAGGGAAACAGTCTATGGGTGCTTCCAGTGCTCTGTGGATGGACAGAAGTATGTGAGACTTCATGCTGTCCCTTGTTTTGATATTTGGCACAAGAGAATGAAATAAAAAGAAAAATGAAATACTTTGTTGGTATTTTACGTAAACTTTGCCACAAGCCTTCTCTAAATTTAAGGAGGGTGTGGTAAACTAAAAAACAGAAAATCTGTGTAAATGTCATTCTGCCATGCATATATGATGACACTGACAACCTCTTAGATTATCATGATTAATAACATTGTTTGTATGCGAAATGTTTGAATATAAAATTCAGAATAGGGGCTGGGAAGGTGGCTCAGTGGTAGAGCGCTTGCCTTGCAAGCATGAGGCCCTGGGTTCGATTCCTCAGCACCACATAAGCAAAAAGAAAAAAGCCGGAAGTGGCGCTGTGGCTCAAGTGGTAGAGCGCTAGCCTTGAGCTGAAGAGCTGAGGGACGGTGCCCAGGCCCAGAGTTCAGGCCCCAAGACCGGACCAAAAAAAAAAAAAAAATCAGAATAGAGACACTCTTTGAAAAATTTGCCAGTTGGGCTGGGAAGGTGGCTCAGTGGTAGAGCGCTTGCCTTGCATGCATGAGGCCCTGGGTTTGATTCCTCAGCACCACATAAGCGAAAAGAAAAAAAGCCGGAAGTGGTGCTGTGGCTCAAGTGGTAGAGCGCTAGCCTTGAGCTGAAGAGCTGAGAGACAGCGCCCAGGCCCAGAGTTCAGGACCTACAACCAAAAAAAAAAAAAGAAAGAAAAGAAAAATTTGCCAGTTATTTTAGAATTATTTTAGGGATTTATTCTATCACTGTAGATAATTTTCTATATAATTGAGTTTTTTTCCTAAATACCAATTTTATTTTATTTTATTTATTTATTTTCTTGGGTCTGTTTGTGGGGCCTGAACTCTGGGCCTGGGCACTGTCCCTCAGCTCTTCAGATCAAGGCTAGCGCTCTACCACTTGAGCCACAGTGCCACTTCCGGCTTTTTTCTTTCTGTTTATGTGGTACTGGGGAATCAAACCCAGGGCCTCATGCATGCAAGGCAAGTGCTCCACCACTGAGGCACCTTCCCAGGCCCCAATTTTATTTTTAATCATATTTTAATTTCACATTCAAGGATGCCAAGAATATACAAGTGACTACTTCATGGCCCTTTACTATTGCCCTGGATCTGGTAAAAGGAGAAAAATGTGTTAATAATTTAATGTAATCCTAAATGTTTAATTGCAGTATCAAATTGAAAACACTGAACTCAGCCTGGGGTTTTGCATACATGGCTTATAGTGTGACTGATAGGAGTATGAGATGATATACATATGCTCACTAATTTTGTCTTGATAAAACTCACTACTGTCATTTTAGTCCTTGAAGATCTAACATCTCAAACTTGTTTTTAAGGAAGATAGACCAAGTCTATTTGTTCTTAGAAAATAAGAAAGATGGGGCTGGGAAGGTGGCTCAGTGGTAGAGCGCTTGCCTTGCATGCTCGAGGCCCTGGGTTCGATTCCTCAGCACCACATAAGCAAAAAGAAAAAAAGCCGGAAGTAGTGCTGTGGCTCAAGTGGTAGAGCGCTAGCCTTGAGCTGAAGAGCTGAGGGACAGCGCCCAGGCCCAGAGTTCAGGCCCCACGACCGGACCCAAAAAAAAAAAAAAGAAAATAAGAAAGATCTTTTTCATAGTTCAAAGATCTTTACATAGTTCTTAAAGATCTTTTTCCATTGAGATGGGCTCTTGCTATGTTGCCCAGTCTGTTTTCAAACTACCAACCTTAAACTATCTTCCTGCCTTAGCCTCCTAAGCAGCTACCTTTCATTCTATTCTGTAAGACAATTGAATTTTTTATACATCCATCCTGAATTAGCCACCTTTATATTTTAAAAAGTTACAAAAATGTTAAAAATCATAGCACTGAAAATGTAGTCACAGCACTGAGTCAGGTAAATACAAACAAATCACATAAATAACGAAATATCTGTATATTATTATGTGTATGTAGAATGAGTGAGTTTATTTTTAAATTATTTAAAGGTAAAACTTTTAGAGTATTATCTTTTATTCATTTAATAGCATATATTTGGAACAGTACTATTTGACCCAAGATATTTTGTTTTTAGTTTGTTTTCCAAATAGTATCTCCCCCTTCTCTTTTGTAAGTTTGCCATAAACAATAATATTCCTGCCTCTGGAGCAGGGATTATAAGTATCATCACAGCAAGGTTGTTATGCTTTTTTAAAAACGTAAGTTTAACAGTACATTGAATGAAAAACAATGGATCATTCAGGTGAAGATGTAGTTTACTTCTGAAGGAAAAGAGCTGGTAAGAGCTAATGATTGAGCAAGTGAAGAGTAGTTAGAAAATTAAAGATAGGAATAAAAACACTAGGAGGAAAGAACAGATGATAAAATGTTAAATTCTATGTAAGCATATATAGTATTTATGTTCTATACTTTTAAATTGAATTCCTAGCAATATATTTCAAGTGGTTAAAACAGGAGTAATGGTTTGGGAAGACCAAGTTTCAGAAAACAGAAAACATCTTTGTTTATATTGAACCCATTTATCTACTCCCCAATCCTGCCCCAGTCCTGAGGCTTGAACTCTGTGCCTGGGCACTGTTCCTAAGCTTCTTTTGCTCTGGTGAGTGTTTTACTACTTGAGCCACAGTACCCTTTCCTTGAATTCATGTATCTTGAGCAGAGCCATTTATTGCTGGACCAATGCCCACATACATACTATAGAGAATCTTATATGATCATATATGTGCCCTTCTTTTTTTTGGTACAACTCTTTTCCATCATCCATCCCCTAACTGTTCTCAATAAGGTGGACCACATGATAATTTGATCATGACACATCTCAGTCTGGTACTTGTTCATTTGTAGCAATGAGCAATCTTTTTTTTTCCTTTTGTTTTTTTCTGTCAGTCATGGACCTTGAACTCAGGGCCTAGGCACTGTCCCTGAGCTTTTTTTTTTTTTCTTTCTTTTTGTCTATTGTAGGGCTTGAACTCCAGGCCTGGGTACTGTCCCTGAGCTCTTCAGCTCAAGGGGAACATTCTACCACTTGAGCCACAGCACCACTTCCCATTTTCTGGTGGTTAATTGGAGATGAGTCTCATGGACTTTTCTGCCAGGGCTGGCTTTGAACCATGATCCTCAGATCTCAGCCTCCTGAGTAGCTAGGATTACAGGTGTGAGCCACCGGTGCCCGGCTCACTGAGCTTTTATTGCTCAAGGCTAGTATTCTACCACTTTGAATCACAGGCCACTTCTGGTTTTCTGGTGGTTAATTGGAGATAAGAGTCTCATGAACTTTGCAGCCTGGCCTGGCTTCCAAGGCAGTCCTCAGATCTCAGCCTCCTGACTACCTAGGATTACAGACATGAGCTACCAGCTACCAGTGTTCACCCGGCTGCAATCTCATTTTTAACTTTTTTTTTTTTGGTCGGTCTTGGGGCTTGAACTCTGGGCTTGTGCACTGTCCCTCAGCTTTTCAGCTCAAGGCGAGCTCTCTACCACTTGAGCCACAGTGCCACTTCCTGCAATCTCATTTTTAAATGTTTACAATATCCCACACTGTACAGCTCACCATTAATGATAAGAATGTTGTAAAATCACAAGGAAAGAAATAGCTAGAGACAGAAAATTAGAAATGAATTCCCTGGCATTGATTTACAACTATGGGCAAAAGTTTGTGATTGAACATTTATATATGCCTAGGAGAAGAGGGGTCACATTTTTAGAATGCTTTCTGAAATGCAGACTATAAGACTGCTAATAAAGGGAAAATGGTCTGGTCAAATAGAAACATTTCTGATTGGAAGAAAAACGGAAGGCCAGAAGTACAAAAGAAAGTGCAAACCATGTTGAGGGTTTATATGTGGGATAGAGATTCAGAATCATCATCCTGCATGCATACCAGGAAGACTCTGATTTTTGTCCTCAGTAATTTTATGAAATGTATAACCATGTAAGCATTAGTTTCTGAGTCTGAGCTAAGTATTTAAAATTATGAGACATTTTAACATTTTAAATAATACATTTCTACATGCTATGCCATTAAGGTGAGAGTTGAAAAGAGCTTGCTGATTTTTTTTTTTGGTAGTACTTGTACTGGGGCTTGAACTCAGGACCTAGGCACTGTCCCTTAGCTGTTTTGCTAAAGGCTGGAATTCTACTATTTGAACCATACCTCCACTTTTGGCTTTCTGGTAGTTAATTTCGGGACCAAGCTGAGCTTTCCTGACAGTTGGGTTTGAAACACTGTCCTCAGTTTTCAACTTCCTCAGTAGCGAGGTGTACAATGTGAGCCACCAGTGCCCAGCTGAGCTTGCAGATTTAAACATATATATTCTCCCATACCCAGAAAGGGGGATATTATGCACTGGGACACTGGCCTATTTCATGGTGCTGCAATTTGTGTTCACCGACTAAAGGATTAGGAAACACAGCTGTATGTTTCCTGAGAGTTAAATCTGCTAAACAGACTCACATTTACTACATAACAAAATTACATACATTGAGGAAAAAAATTATCTTCCCATCACGGAAAAATAACACAATTTAGAGAAACACAATTTAGAGAAAAGTGACTTTATGTACAATAAATTGCTTTAAAAATATAGAGGTAAAAATATGTTATAGCTCATCATGATGGTATACATTGTACTCCTTGGGAGAAATAAAGCCATCTTTGTCATGGTCATTCCTCTTAAAAATATCTTCTAAAACTGCATTTTGATATGTCTTGTCACGTGGCTTCTCATCCTTCTCAAATTCCTTTTTCAAGTAATGATCAATCTAGAAGGCCAAAAGAACGTTTCTTCAGTACAACAGTGTTAGAAATTTCCAGTAACTTTGAGGGATATTTAGAATAAATAAGCTCATATCAAAGACATTTTACATTAAATAATACTGTTTTTAACCTTTGAAGCAATTTTTGAAAAGAAACAGGTACTCAAATGAGCTAATCCTGGTTAATAGTAGATATATTATTTCCAATAATCTATACTGATCACATTGTCAAAGGAAAAGTCAGTCTTAAGAGCTTTCATTAATGAATAATATCCATTTCTGTAATCTCTAAGATAAATGAGTAATTTATATGTATAATCAATAAAATCAAACTATGGACTCTGAAGTAAAATTTTCTATGTTTCTATTGCTTTCCTCCAAGTCTACATAACTTTTACAATCTAACAGTAATTGTCAGATTTTCACCTACATATTATCTCTGTTTTTTTCTTCTTTTTTTTTTCTTCAAAGAATCTTGTTATATTTCATAGGTTGCTCTGGAATTTGTGGGTTCCAGGGATCCTTCTGACTCAGCTGAGTGTCTGGGACTACTGGTATATACCATTGGGCCCAACTTTCTTTTTACATTTTGAAATGTGATTACAAAAAGAATCAAAATTACCATGTGGCTCAATTATAATTCCATTGGAAAGTGCTAAAATAACTGCGGAAAGCAATGTATAATAGTCTGAAGATAATGTTTGGGAAGGCTAGGACATTCTAGAGGCCAGAAAACTCTGAAAGCTAGAATTGTCTTCTAAAAAGTTTTTAGTGATACATATCAAAACTCAATACACCATGAACAGACTTAAAACAATTAATGTACTATAATAAAATATGTATCAACTGTCTCAAATGTGGCTGTGTGATTGTGTGTGTGTGTGTGTGTGTGTGTGTGTGTGTGTGTGTGCACGCTAGTAATAGGAGTTGAACTCAGGGTCTAGATGCCTTTAGCTTTTTCGCTCAAGGCTAGCACTCTACCACTTGAGCCACATCTCCACTTCTAGATTTTTGGTGGTTAATTGGAGATAAAGAGTCTTACAGACCCCATGATTCTCAGATTTCATCCTTTTGAGTAGCTGGAATTACAGGCCTGAGCCACAGGTACCTGGCTGAGTATGAATTTTCAATTATTTCCAAACAAGAGTGCAGACTTATGGAATTAGGTGAGGTGCTAGGATCCAATAAAACAAGCATTAACCCTGGAAACATTCATATAGAAGCATGGAGTACTCAAGGGTAAGGAGCAGGTTACAGTCCTGATCTTGCCTCCTGCAGCTATGTTAGTTTTTGCAGTTAGTTCATATCCTTATGTCTTATGAAAGTACCCTGTTCTGAGAAAATAGAAAAGACAGCATATTTTATTATTTTTATAAGGTTTGAATTAGTACCTAAATTTATAATGGGTGGATCTGAATTCTTCGCTCTAGTTGCCAACTTGCTGGTCTACCCAGCTCAAGCTTTTGCTAGGTCATTTTTGCTAGCTCTTTGTGTGCAATTCTAACCATCCTCTACGTTGGGATTATTTGCCTTACTATAAATTCTTACAATGCTGTTGGAAAAAAGATATGTACTCCTATCATTTAGAAACTGGAAGAGCCCTGTCCAGATAGTTTGAGATTTTAATAATCTTTTTTTTTTTTTGGTCCGGTCGTGAGGCCTGAACTCTGGGCCTGGGCACTGTCCCTCAGCTCTTCAGCTCAAGGCTAGCACTTTACCACCTGAGCCACAGTGACACTTCGGTTTTTTCTTTTTTGCTTATGTGGTGCTGAGGAATCGAACCCAGGGCCTCAAGCATGCAAGGCAAGCGCTCTACCACTGAGCCACCTTCCCAGCCCTTAATAATCTTCTTATCAGGACAAAGGTAAAATTGAAAAGGGTAATTCTCAAGCATTGCATTCGAAATGCAGGTTTTTCTCCTCAGAGTTTAGATTTTGAAATAAACAGCTCTATTACAGTGATCAGACTCCCTGCTAGATAGAACTGAAAAATACAGTTTGCAACACAGGATGTATTTATATTATAATGGAAAAAAGAAATTTGAATTACCTCAGTTTTAGAAAGTTGCCTGTCATTGTCCGTGTCTATCTGTTTAAATGTTTCAATGCTCCGTGGTCCTTTGGTTACAGCATAGAGTTCAATCTCAAATATCAATGTTGCATCTGGTGGAATCTTGCCTTCTGCTGAGGGAATACATTTTTTTTTTATGGGGCCTGAACTCTGGGCCTGGGCGCTGTCCCTCAGCTCTTCAGCTCAAGGCTAGCGCTCTACCACTTGAGCCACAGCACCACTTCTGTTTTTTTCTTTTTTGCTTATGTGGTGCTGAGGAATCGAACCCAGGCCCTCATGCATGCAAGTCAAGCGCTCAACCACTGAGCCACCTTCCCAGCCCCTTTTATGTTTTTTTAATTGTAAAAATAGTGTACAGAGGGGTTACAGTTACATGAGTAAGGTAATGAGTACATTTTCTATCCAGTATTGTTACCTCCTCCTTTGTTTTTCCCTTACCATCCCTTTCCTCCCCACCTCCCCAACTACTCCCTCCCCCCTCAACTTGTAAAGCTCGTTTTCTACATAGTATCTTGTACATCTCATTGTTACAATGGGTCAACCTGAATCTTTGTTTTAGCATTTTGTTATTTCCCTTTCCCTCCTCAAATCAGAAAAATGTATATACAAGATGCAGGGCATTGATATCAAATACAGTGACAGCAGGGGTTATACTGTGAGGGAAGAACATACAAGAGAAAAAAATCACATAGTACATTTTAGATACATTAAAAACAAACAACAACAAAAAAAGCAAGTTGTGTCCCTGGAATACATTTTTATCAGTTTGGATTATATAAAAGTGCTGGACATTGTTGGCTCATGCCTGTAATCCTAACTACTCAGGAGGCTGAGATCTGAGTATCTTGGTTCAAAGCCAGCCAGGGCAGGAAAGCCTGTGACATTCTTTGAACTGATTTGGTTTAAAATATATATGGATGGCCAGGCTCTGGTGGCTCATGCTTGTGGTACTAGCTACTGAGGAGGTTGAGGTCTGAGGATCACAGTTCAAAGAGAGCCTGGGTAGGAAAGTCCATGAGACTCTCTCTTTTTTTTTTTTTGTTGGTTGTGGGGCTTGAACTCTGGGCCTGGGCACTGTCCCTCAGCTCTTCAGCTCAAGGTTAGCCCTCTACCACTTGAGCCACAGTGCCACTTCTGGCTTTTTCTATTTATGTGGTGCTGAAGAATTGAACCCAGGGCCTCATGCATGCAAGCAAGCACTCTACCACTGAGCCACCTTCCCAGCCCTACTTCTGGCTTTTTGGTAGTTAGTTGGAGATAAGATTCTCATGGGCTTTCAAGCCCAGGCTGACTTTGAACTGTGATCATCAGATCTCAGCCTCCTGAGTAGACAGGATTATAGGCCTGAACACTAGCTGCCTCTGAGCTGATGCAGCAGATAATGTTGGTAAATTATGGGCTATTTCAGATAAGCATTTCATGAAAAAGACCGGCAAAAATGAATTGCTAAGAGCCAACAGATAGCTTGTGTCTCCAAAGCATTCCTGGGGACTTACATGTTACCTGATCTATTACAGGCACTCAAATACCTGCTGAAGGGATGAATGAAAGCGAGCAAGTTTGTCCTTTGAAAAAAGCATCAATTTGTTTTCTTATTGAAAAAGTAGGGAATTCTTGCTAAATAGTTCTATAGTTAAAACAGAAAACAATGCAAATGACAGTCAAAAGGAGAAGTGGACCAGCAATTTCCAAAGCTAGGGCATAGAATACCTTACACATGCATTCTGTGACTCACACCTTAATCTAACGTCCTATGCATCACCTGATTTAATAGTAAAGGAATTAGAGATAGATTCAAGGGTGATTTGTTCACAAAACCCATTCCTATTCTGTGTAGTGATCCTAGGATAGAAAATACAAACCCTCTTTCCCCTTCTTCAAATTTCTTGGAATTTCTGAACTATTATTTTGTAAATATAAACAATATTTCTATTCAGCTCTTTTTCTTATAAAAATTAAAGTATGAAAGAGAAAAATATGCACTCATTATAAAATCACTTAGAGACAGATGTTAATGTAAGGTATTTGTACATACCACATATCATTAGTGAAAGCACTAAAAAGTCACATGCATTTCAAGACATGCAGGAGTGGTCAGTAACACAAGGTAAGGACATTTTGCAGAGGAAAGCGTTCTTCAAGTATTACCTAAAATAAAATCACAGCTAATGTTAGGTTTTGAAAACAATTTACTATTAAAAAGCTATGCAATCCACAAGCTATTTGTTTAAATGGTTTCAATCTATATTATACTTTTTTTTTTTTTTTTTTTTTTTGGGTCCGGTCATGGGGCCTGAACTCTGGGCCTGGGTGCTGTCCCTCAGCTCTTCAGCTCAAGGCTAGCGCTCTACCACTTGAGCCACAGCGCCACTTCCAGCTTTTTTCTTTTTGCGTATGTGATGCCGAGGAATTGAACCCAGGGCCTCATGCATGCAAGGCAAGCGCTCTAACACTGAGCCCCTATACGTTTTAATCTTATCCAAGAGATATTGTAATGTGGGTAGACTAATAGTTAACCATGATGTTTCAATGTACACACTTTTTTGAGCCTCAGCTCCCCTGAGTAAAATGAAGGTGCTGGTGTGTTCCTACTGATGTGCATGAATTGAGGACACTCCAAACTGAACATGAACTAATTTCCTTAAATCAAACTTCTATAAGTCTGCAGTAGGTCTGGTTTATTAATAGCTTAGGCAGTTGGGGTAGTCATTCTTATCTAAGTACAAATTAGTTTATGAAAAGGATAAAGAAGTCATTTGTTTTAGGGTAATGGACCTATGATGGGCACCTACTGGAAGAATGTGAGTGCACTGGCAGATAGAAGACTGGGTGCTCTAAGTGGTAGGTAGAATGTGGAGGCCCCTGATAAATGACATGAAAGAAAGGAAACTGGAACAAAAATATAAGTGACTGAAAGAGATTATTTCAAAGATGGTATTTAGCTATCTTCAGTTTTACTTCTTTCCCAGGTTCCCTTACAAATAAAGTTATGACCCCATGGGAGCTTTGTGTATATGCAGGTGGCGCTGCGATCCAGGGCTTTACCCAAGTGGTCTCCCCTGAGCCACACCCTACAACTAATAGCCTCAATGAAGTAATGCCATCTCCACAAAATATTTGGGAATAGAGTAGTAATGTCAATATCTTATCATAGAAAGCTAATCATTGATTATCTGCTAAATATTTCTAGTAGGTGAAGTTAGCAGGAGGCAAAGGTTCTTCCTGTGTAGCCTTCACACAGCAATAGGAAACAAGGGCCTCACATACAAGGAGGAACTTTTCTGTCAGGCTGCTTATCCCTCCATCAAATTTTCTTTCTTGGTGACATTGATCAATATGCATTGTACTCACAAACTGAGACCCTTTTGTACAAGTAAAGATAGTAAAAATAAAAACAAAAAAAAACTTTCCCTTTTTTCTGCAACATTAAATTTTAGAAAAATTAATATAGGTACATGATAAAATTTCTTTTTCAGTGACAGGAAATCATGTTACATTTGATCCTTAGGCTTCTTCTCAAACAGTTTTTCAAATATAATGCAAGTAGATACACACATATGTGAAATTCTGCCTTTATAATGCAACGGCTTTGTGACTAGTGAGTAGTGTCTACTCAGTGAGTAACAGTCTATTGTACATACAATACCACATTTTGCTTTTCTACCTTTTGTCCCTAGATACTTGGCTCCCCTTTGGCTCCTATGAATAAAGCTGCTGTGAACATGATGTACAATATCTCTTTGAGACTTGCTTTCATGTTTTTTGATACATATGCAGAACATTATAATTTATTTTTAACAAGAACTAACAAGAGAAATAAATATTAAACATATTACCATAGCCTTCTTTTCCATATGCAAATGAAGGAGGGATAATCACTTTTCGCTTCTCTCCAGGGCACATATCCATCATAGCGATATCTAGGCCTTTTATAACTTGTCCAACACCAAGAACAAACCATTTAGGGTGCCCTTCATTTTGCGTCCGGCTATAATAGAAAACAATACTAACGTAAGCTGATCTAATACAACTGAGTACTTGTGATTTTACATGGGAACTTCTTTTCTCATAATCACATTATTTCTGAACCCTCTTATTAAATGTTTGCTCAAATTTTCCTATAAATGGCAGAAAGAAGTATCACAAAGTTACATATTGGGAATAATCTCATTTTCTTCTTTATGTTCATCATTATGAAAACGATTCAGCACTTTTCAGTGGGTCTCCTGCCTTTAACTAGATTCATTGCTAGCAATTCATTTCACTTCTCTGAGTTTGTTGTTAGGCATGAAGGGTAAGATTAGCCTTAAATTTCAACGTAATAGCAATTTAAAACAGTATCTCTTCTGATTAAATCTATTTTCTCCTAAAGTGGAATAACTTACCTTCCCCAGTCCTATTTTTCCGGGTAATGGCATAGATAAAGACATTGTGCTGAGAGTAATAAACCATCATATCAGAGTAGGCAGCCAGTGACTTGCGGTCAGGCAAGAGGACAGGGCTCAAAGGAAATTACTAGGGAAGGCACAGTTACAGTGAATGTAGAGACACTGTGGCCCCACCCAGCATGAAGGCTAGCATAAATTGCTTCAGCTATCCTGTGTAAATTCTCTGGAAAGAGATGCCAACTCTGGGCAAAGGGAAAGTGTCCATATCCTTACAGGCAGTCCCTTAAATTAGTTAGGGATTCTAAGGGTTAAAGATGGAGGAGGAGGTGGTGTTTTGGGGGAGGCCATTTATTGAGCTAATGTTTTCAAATGATAAATCGATTAGACTTCTAGTCATTTTAAAGGCAAGATCGGAAGCACATCAACTGGACAAAGGTGGGGGTGGGGAGGCAGTTTGCAGCATCTCTTACCTGCAGTAAAATTTCGAGCCATCTTTAGCCAAGTAACCATCGTAATGAGCATTTAGCAGGTCTCCTTTCTTGCTTGTCTTAGAGCAGTTTTCTGGACGATGCAAAACTTCTATTTTCACTTCTTCTGTACTCTCCTCTTTCTTCTGTCCCTGAGCAGTACAAAGTCCCCACAGGTAAAAGAAAAAGGCTAATGTGGATAAGAAATGCATGGTGCTGGGAGCAGGCACCGCCGACTCCGCTCCCAAATGCGTCCGTGAGGCGGGTTAGCTTTCCCCGGGGCTGAATTCCGACGCGTGGCAGGAATTCTTCTACGTCATAAAGGAAAGGGGCGTGGCTCCGGGGCGTGGTCACTCGGGCCCCGCCTCTAGGACTCCGGGAGGCTTTTCTGCCCGCTTGTACTCGTGGGTGTGTTGCAGTGGTGGTTGGCGGATGTTTCTCTGGGTATTTCTGCGGTGTCCGTGAAGCCCTTTCTCAGGAACAGCTGCGTCGGTCACACGCATGCAACCTGATGGCTTCTAGGACTTTAAAACGGCCAGGCAGCTAGCTAGCTGTTCCCTCCTGCCTGGTAAAAGCTGGGATTCCAGACCTGCTGCCGGCTCGCGTTTCTGTCCCCCTCCTCTTGGGGCCGCCCTTGCCTCGGGGCCCTGCAGCAGTGTAGGAAAGCGACATTGCTTTTCTGATCTTGGACTTGAGATCCAAATTTGTCCACGGGAAAAAGGAAATTTGCGTATTGGGCATTTGGTTCAACCCCCCTCCTATTTTAGGATGCATACCTTTCAAACATAGAGAGCCTACTGTGAACACTATACCGGTCAGTTATTTTCATTCAGTAACATAGAATTTCATTCGAATTACAGAATTACATGTCTACACATCAGTTCACTTCATTTCTAACTGAATACCCAGACTTCTTGAGCCAGAAGCTTCTTGAATGGCCAGGATTGGGTTCTGAGAGAGGTGTTTTTTTTTAACATCGCAATGATTGCTAACTCTCAGCCCCAAGACAGTTCTCCGAGATTGTTGGTAAAAGTCCACAAATTTGAAATTAATTCTGTTAGGTAACTAACACGTCCAAGGATTCCCTCCCCCCCAAAATATCATAATAATTTCTTTTGGAATAAAGGCCCAAATTTTAGTTCCACACATTATTGCAAATGACACAATGAAATGGTGGGTGTCCACGGTGATTTATTGGCATGGAGACAATTCCCGGTGCGGGGGACCCCATCAACTACACATCGCCTTCGTGGCGGAGAATTCCTCGCACGCGTGGAGAGTGAGGACGGGAAGCACACAGAAATAAGAAGCCTTTTATTTTCCTTAAACCAAAAATCGAATCAACGAAAGGACCCAAGGCTTAATGGTTGAAGGGCCCGAGGCCTAAGTCACTGCCCACGGCACTGGCCAGGTCACCGCCGGGTCTGAGCCGGGGGCCGGGCGGGAGCGGCGCGAAGCCGGAGGCTCGGGCGGACCCGGGCAGCCACCGGGCGGCGGGGAGGACGCCGGACCCCGCGGAAGGAGACGGCGCGCAGCGCAGGCCGAGGGGCGCCGCGCAGCCTCCGGCCCCGCCGCGGGGAGGGGAGGGGTTTCGCGGGACGAGCCGGCCCCTTTCATCCAGGAAGTGAAAGCGACGTCGGGGTCAATGAAAACAAACGGGAGCCCGTGGCGGGGGAGGGAAGGCGGGCGGCGGGCCGCGGAAGTGCGAGCCGGAGGACCGCCGTCCGTCGTCGCGCTCCAGCCGGCGCCGCCGAGGCTCGCCCGGGGATGTCTGAGCGCGCGCCTCGCGGCCCCCGAGCTCCACGCGGCGCCCGGAGTCCCTGCCTCTGAGGGCCGCCGCGTCCCCGCGGCGCGCGCGGCCGGAGGGCGGTTTCGGGCCGGCGGGGGCCCCGGAGGGCTCCGGGGGCGGCCCAGGCCCTGCGCCTCCCGGATCAGCGCGGCCGGCGCCGGCCAGGAGGATGCGCGCTGCAGGGCTCTGAAGCATGGAGGGTGTTCTGTACAAGTGGACCAACTATCTCACGGGTACGGGGGCGCCGGCGCCCGCGGGGGGTGCGGGGGGCCGCGGGGATGGCGGGCGCGGGGCGCTCTCGCCCCCGGCTCGGCCCGCGGCGGCCCTCGTAGCGAATCCGCTGCCTGCCGGCCTTCCTTCCTTCCTGTCGGCGGTGGGGCCCAAGTGGCCTCGGCGGGAGGGGGGTTCGAGACCGCGCCCCCCGCTCGAGGGTGGGAAGTGCCTCCCGGAGCACTTCTTGCCGGAGTCCTAGCACTTGGGGTGGCCTTCTGGAGTCCGGGCGACATTTCCCGGCCACCCTCGGTGTGTGGGGCCGTCTCTGATTTTACTGGCACACGTCGTCGTCGGTATTGTTTGTTTCTGCTCCTAACTTAAGTTGTCGGGGTGTGGGCCTGGAATGGGCCCGTGGTGGCCCAGGCTTCCTTTTCACGAGGTGTTTTCCGTTTTAAGTTCCCGGGTAGCAGTCCACTTGTTGCGGTTGCTGCCGCGCCGCGTGGCGTGGGCCGCGGAGCTCCGGAGAACCCTCCCCGCGCTTGGGGTCCGGGGAGGTCTCCCGAGGCTTGGGGGTTCAGGCGAACGCCCGGACCTGCTGGGAGAAGCTGCGGCCCGCGGGAAGGGAGCAGGCCCCTGGGGCTCACCTGTGGAGGACTTAGCAGAAAGCTCCAGGAGTTAAGGTGTTTCCTGTAGAAATGAGAGGCCAGTGGGGAGCGGATCCCCTGACTGTGGGATTGCTGGCCTGGCTTTTAAAAGCAATGTGAATTTTAAAACACTTATTATTATCGCTATTATTATTATTGCTGGTCCTAGGGCTTGAACTCAGGGCAGGGCCTTAGGTGCTCTTCCTGAGCTTATTTTACGCAAGGCTAGCCCCTGACCTCTTGAGCAACAGTTTTTTGTGGTTTTGTGGTTAATTGGAGATGGAGTCTCATGGGACTTTCCTCGGATTTTTCTGAGGACTTTTCTTCATCCTCAGATCTCACTGAGTAGCTAGGATTATAGGCGTGAGCCTAGTGCTGGTGGCACAAACAGCAGTTTGTATTTAGAATTGTAGCTCACTCTTTGCTGTCTTCATTCAGCTAGGCCAGAGTGATCAACTGTTTTATCCTGGAGGGGTCTTCCAACTTCCAAAACCTAACATGTCACCAAAGTGGAAGGAGGGGGATGAACTTAAAGTACTTTTGAATAGTAAACAGATTTCTTGTTCCAGCATAATAGGCAAATCATGTCCTGCTGCCCACTTATTCTACAAAAACGCTTGAGCTCCTGAATATGGTACCCCAATGTGTGCCTGATCTTGTGCCAAATCAACACGTAAACTATATAAAGGCGTAAGTAGTAGTTGTCCCTTTTAAGTTAATTAGGATGTGAAAGCTAGATTTGTAGCAGTTTATTAATATTTGTGACACACTGATGATTTAGAAATATATGGATGACATGTTTTAGCTGGAAACATATAAATCAGAAGGCAAATATTTTTTTACTAAGCATTTTTCACTTGGGTGGAAAAAGTCTTTTTTTTTGGAGGAATTCCATTTTTAAAATTTAGATTTGGCTCCATAGCATGCTAATTATTAATTTTAGCTCACTTGAGGTCAGAAAGTTGAGCTTCTATTCAGATTAAGTGGTTTTTAAGAAACCTTCTGGTGTAATGATAGTGTTATTTGAGATTTTTTTAAAAAATGAGAACAAGTGTTTCAGAAACACTGTTAGTTTGAGGGAGAAAAACAATATGCTTTTCAAACAATTTCTAAAAGGGTATATCTTATGAATTTACTTTATAGGAATAGTCCTATTTTGTATAAATGTGTGAATCACACACTTTTAAAGAGATAGTAATTACAGTGATGCAGGCTTGCAAAATCGTAGTATGTCCAGTAGGCCCGGGCAGGAAACCTGGAGTGGAGAACTATCTTTTTACCACACCGTGTTTAATGATTTGTTTGTCAGAATGATTTATTTGGAAAGGTAATATTCATTTCCTCATTTTTTCAGTAACTTGAGAAATACATTTCCTTAAAGTTTTCATTTCAAAAGAGTTTACTTTTTAACCTGTCAGCCCTCTTTAGGAAATATGGTGTTTTTTTTTTTTTTTTTTGTTGTTGTTGTTTTTTTGGGTCTGGGCCTAGACGCTGCCCCTCAGCTCTTCAGCTCAAGGCTAGCGCTCTACCACTTGAGCCACTGTGCCACTTCCGGCTTTTTTCTTTTTGCTTAAGTGGTGCTGAGGAATTGAACGCAGGGCCTTATGCATGCAAGGCAAGCACTCTACCGCTGAGCCACCTTCCCAGCCCCAGGAAATATGGTGTTTATAGCCATGACTTTTCCAGGCATCTGAATGAAGGTCGCTCTATTTTTTTAAATTAATTAAATAATTTATTATTTCCCTTTTTCTGAGCTATTATGCATTTCCTGCCGCTCCCTCCTCCTCCCTTACCCCCCATCCATCATGGTGATACTGGAGTTTGAATTCATATATGGTAGGCTGGCATGTGCCTCTATCTTTGTTTTCACTGGTTGTTTTGGAGACAGAGTCTTGTTTTCTGTGCCTGTTGGACCATGATCCTCATATTTTAGCCAGGGATGACAGATTGCCAGTTTAGCTTCCTTTCATTTAGGTGGAGTTTCTGCTCAGGTTAACTTTGAACTTTGTTCCACTTATTCTTAGCTTTCCAAGTATGCTTATTCTCAGCTTTCTCAAGTAGTTAGGATTAAAGCTCTGGCACCCAGCTACAATCTGTTTTCTTAAGGTATACTAAGTTAGGTTTAACCTTTTAAAGATGATGGCACTATTTCAAATGTCTTTCAGTTAAAAAAATAAAAACAACCTTTAGGTGTGCTAAATTCTGTGAAGATTTGAGAATGATTCACCCATCTGTCCTATCATAGTACTACCTGGTCCTTAAAAAACTGAATTGATTAATTGTATAGCAGGCTGCCAAAGCACCCAGGATTTTAAAAATTAGTTACAGAAAGGACTTGGACAGTCATACTGCCTCTAGCAGGGTCAGTGTGTTGCTGACCAAGTTGCATGCTTGATAACATTTCAGGGGACATTGAGCCGCTTGATAGAAGAGTGGGAGTTGGGCCTTGAGGAGACCGTCATCCTGTCACCAGGTTTACCTAAACGCCAACTCTGTGGTGGCCTGTGTTCTATTCCTGGGCAGCTATCAATTAAATGACGGATTGTAAAGTTTCTAACACTTCTGCCTTAGCCATATAGCAGCAAAGATGGGAAAAGGGAGGCTGGGAAGAGTGTGTAAAAGACTATAATTCTTTTAGATTTCACTTTATGCAAGGGCTTTTGCTTTGGCACCATCTTTCATAAGAGAAGCGAAGGTCATGTTGCAGAATTAGAGGGCTAAGTTTTACTTGTGAGATCACTGTGCTCTATTTGTTTTGGAGACTGGGAATTTTAGGGATTTATTGAAATAAAAGATTTGTCCCAGATTATCCAACAAAAATAGTAGTAGAACTGGGACTCAAATCCCTGTTGTTCATAGCATTTTTCTATTATTTTACATGAGTATCCCTAATCTGAAATGCTCCAAAATCCAAAACTTTTTGAGTGTCAGCATGATTCCACAGTGGGTAATTCCACGCTTGACTTCATGTATCTGGTCACAGAAAACCCTACAGGCTATGTGAATAAGGTGAACAACAACCAAAAAAACGGAAATATATTTCCTGTTTAGGTTTTGATCTCATTTCCAAGATATTTTTTTATTTATATGCAATACAAACTCTAACATCTCATATGCTTGGGGATTCCAAGCACTTTGAATAAGGGAAACAAAGTCTATATCTCATAATTCAAACTTTTTTTTTTTTTTAAGGAAAAGAGATAGTTTTGTTAAACTCTGTGTAGGGCTGTAGTTGAGGCTAGGATTGTTACAGAGAAAGTTGTGAGTTTAGAATAAAAATATTGCTCTATGTCAATCTTTTTTTTTTTTTTTTGGTTCTGGTTGTGGGGCCTGAGCTCTGGGCTTGGGAACTGCCCCTCAGCTCTTCAGCTCAAGGCTAGCTCTCTACCACTTGAGCCACAGCGCCACTTCCAGCTTTTTTCTTTTTGCTTATGTGGTGCTGAGGAATCGAACCCAGGGCCTCACGCATGTAAGGCAAGCACTCTACCACTGAGCCATCTTCTCAGCCCCAATCTAAAATTTTTTACCAACAAGAGATTGTAACAAGGGCATTTGGGGAAAATGTTGGCCATTAAACATTACATTGTTAGCTAAGCGCTGGTGGTCCTAAGCTTACTGTGGCCCTGTAAGCCTGTAGTCCTAAACCACTTTGGAGAATAAGATCTGTGAGACCCTTATCTCCAGTTAACCACCAAAAGCCAGAATTGGAGCTGTGACTCAAGTGATACATTGCAGACCTTGAGTAATAAAGCTCCGGGACAGTGCCCAGGTCTTGAGTTCCAAGTCCCAGGCCCTGCACACACACATTTTAGAATATTATGTGAGAACCAAGAAATACTATGTATGGTAAGATTTGGAATCATGATAGTTTTCTTTCTTTCCTTTTCCCTGTCTTTCCTTTTCTTCTTCCTCCCCCCTCCCTTCTTCTCTTCCTCTTTTCCTCCTTCCTTCATTCTTATAGTTCTAAGATTTGAACTCAGTGCCTTGGCCTTGCTAGGCAGTTGCTCAGCACCACTTGAGCTGTAACCTCAGCTGTGAAATCACAGTTTTTTGTGTGATAAAATAATTGCTTATTAACTTTTGTTATTTATGGTATTTTCAGGTTGGCAGCCTCGCTGGTTTGTTTTAGATAATGGAATCCTATCCTACTATGATTCACAGGATGATGTTTGCAAAGGGAGCAAAGGAAGTATAAAGATGGCAGTGTGTGAAATTAAAGGTAAGTGAGATGTAGAGTTTGAGGTCAGTAACAGGTATCTATAGCATGCTCCAAATGAGAAAAAAGCATTTCTGTTTAGAGATTTTCTAATAGCATTTATTTCCTTTGTAATTAGCCATGACATTTAGTATTGTCAAAATACAGGTTTTGGTAATTCTCTCTTGAAATTAAAATTAAAATTGTGCTAATCTTCCAATTTGGACTTGAAAAATAATTTCTGTGGTAGCTACTTCTGTGTTATGATGTGTCTACATGTGTTGTGTTCCTTCTTATGGAAAGGGTGTTCTAAAGATTGAAAGCTGAGCTCCAAGCATGACTGGGCCAGGTTGGTAGGGCTTTTGTTAAAGTATAAAGTTGGAATCATATGCTTCTGGGTGACCAGGATGGATTCCTTTCCTCCTCAAAGGGAAGAAATAAAACAGTAAGACAGACCATTGGTTTATTCCTATATTTGGTTGCGTGCTAGAGGTGAAGGAGTATAGAATGAAATCAGACAAAATAATAATGAAAAGACTTAAATTCTTCAAGGAAAATTAGAATAGTAGGGAGTGAATATTACATTTCTTGTGCCTCCTTTCTTGCTTCTCTCCCCATATTGGGGTTTGGACGCAGTGCTTTGAGATTTCTTTGCAGACACTTGACTCATGCTTCCAGACCCTTTTGCTCTAGTTTACTTTTCAGATAGGGCCTTGAGCATCTGTCTGGGGCTGACTTTGTATGTCCACTATACATGACTGGCTTATTCTTTGAGATGAGTTCTCTCTCTGTCTCCCCCACATTTCTCCCCCTCTCTCTCCCCATCTCCATTCTCCCCTCTTCTCTCCCCTCTTCTCTCCTCCCTTCTCCTCTTCCCTCCTCTCTCTCTTCTCCTCCCCTCCTCTCTCTCTTCTTTCTCTTCTCTCTCTCCTCTTTCTCTCCTCTCTCATGCCTATGCTGGTCCTTGATTTTATAATCTATCTCTACCTCCCAGGTACCTATGATTACATGTGTGAGCCACTTCTCTGGGTTAAGGATACTTCTGACATGGTGAACTCTGGTTCAAAGCTATGAAATACTCCAGAATCATCTTACTATTCTATACTTGTTCTTAGATTAAACCAAAGCAGTCTCTGTTGCACTGTCCTATATTTTCTAGGGCTGGATTACTACTTCTATCATTCGCTGTACCTCTTCTCTCTATTCCATTCCTGCTCATCTTCAGGTAACTCTTAGTAAGATTTATCAAAGGAAACAAAGACAATTTCCTATTTTGAGTGTATATTCTTTTGCTATAGTTGTGACTCCTCATCTTCATTGAAGATTTACTACTTGGTTAGTTTTTTTTTTTTTTGGTCAGTCATGGGGCCTGAACTCTGGGCCTGGGCACTGTCCCTCAGCTCTTCAGCTCAAGGCTAGCACTCTACCTTTTTGAGCCACAGCACCACTTCAGGCTTTTTCTGCTTATGTGGTGCTGAGGAGTCGAACCCAGGGCCTCATGCATGCAAGACAAGCACTCTACCACTGAGCCACCTGATCAGCCTAAGGGCTTTTTTAAAAGAAAACATTATTTTTTGTTATTGATGATGTTTACTTTTTAATTAATTAAGTAATTTTAGTCTTGCTTTGTAGCCCAGGAGGGCCTCCAGCTTACTGTCAGTGTTTGGGGATTTGTGTAATTTATTTCTAGCTATGCTGTCATTACTGTAACAGTTTTCAAGTTGTATTTTGGAGCTGCCTTATGAACCCATTTATGAATATACAAGAAAAGCACCTTCACAGCATTAGTTGCTATTTAAAAAGTGGTGGTTTTGTCTCATCTTTGATTTAATCCAAATTTAGTTCGATCAGATATCAAACTAAAACCATACTCCAAATTTGTCTTTCCAACTTTGAGAATATTTAAACAACAGCTACGGAATCCTCTGTCATTTCTAAAACAGTTTTAAACCACATCAACATCCTTGTTGTTATTGTTTAAAATGATGAATTTATTAAAGAATAGCACATAGGTTACAAATCTCAAGTAGCAGTTAACTTGAGAAGTGTTAATTTCTTATATAGCTAGCACTGAGATTAAAAAAATAAGATATTTTCAGTAGATCAGAAGGCTGCTCATTGGGGTGACTTTAGTCACTAACTCTTTGAAAGTTAACTGGTTACCTAGTTTTTTTGTTGTTGGTGGTCATGGGCCTGGGTACTTGCTGTCCCTCAGTTCTTCAGCTCAAGGGGAGTGCTCTACCACTTAAGCCACAGCGCTACTTCCTGTTTTTTGGTGGTTAATTGGAAATAAGAGTCTCACAGACTTTCCTGCCCCGTCTGGCTTTGAACCAGGATCCTGATCTCAGCCTCCTGAATTGGGTAGCTAGGATTACAGGTGTGAGCCACCAGTGCCCGACTTCTTTTTTATATATATAAAATGTTACTAGCAGCATAATCCATTTAATGTATATTAACCATCCAGCTCAATAGTGTTTAAGGACAATTCTTACCCATTTCCTTTATCAAACATAAATCTACCTTTAGATATACATATCTGTATACCTAAAAAAGAAGGGAATTTGTGAGGCATTGAGTATTTTTCTTTTTATATATATATATATACATATATATATATATATATATATATATATATTTTTTTTTTTTTTTGGTCAGTCGTGGGGCTTAAACTCTGGGTGCTGTCCCTCAGCTCTTCAGCTCAAGGATAGTGATCTACCACTTGAGCCACAGGTCCACTTCTGGTTTTCTGAATGGTTTATTGGAGATAAGAGTCTCATGGACTTTGCTGCCTGGGCTGGCTTTGAACTGTGATCCTTAGATCTCAGCCTCCTGAGTAGCTAGGATTACAGGCATGAACCACTGGCACCCAGCTCATACGTTCAGTTTTTACAGGTGGTCAAGAAAACATTACTGCTAACATTTCATTAAAACAAATGGCACAACTTTATTTAGAACTTTGTTAATTCACATAGGGATGTCCACAGTGGGGTTTTGCAGAAGAGAGAGTATGAAGTAATCTTCCAAGAAAACAAAAAAATGGGAAGCTTCCTAGCCCCGGAAGCAGGATGAGATGGTTGGCAAATGGAAGGTTACTAAGATAAGTGGAGTTGGTGGGTAAACTCACATAATGAGATTCTTGCTGAAGACAGGCACCAGTGAGCAGTTATTCCCTGGAGGACAGTGGGAAATGAATTTGGTCAGATAAGTAGGGGGATGAAATACAGGAGGGGGGGGTGTGTGTGTGGGGGGGGTGGGGTCTGAATTACTAACTTAGAGTTTTTGAAAATAGATGTTACAAGGATGAAGATGAGAGTTCAGTCCAACAAAGGATCCAAAGGAGCCTGGCTAGAATTTGGCCAACGGGAGATTTTTTTTTACAGATGATGACAAAGTTTTGCAAAGTTCTTTTTATTAGCTTATTCAGTTAGCTGAATAAGAGAGTATCAGTTGTTCTATGTCCTTGCCAAAACTTCATAACAGTTTTTAAAGTTTTAATTTTTTCTAGTTCATGTAGTGGTCACTTGTAATTTTAACTCAATATTGAAAGATAGTGACTATGTTTTTTAGATATTAATGTCCCATTTGAGTGTTTTCTTCTTTTAAATTCCCTTTTCAAGTCTATCCCATTTTCTAAACTTGGCTTGTTCCCATTGATTTGTAGGAGTTCTTTGTGTAGTATGGATAAGTCTTTTTATGGGATATACTTTCTTCTACTCTAGTTTGGGTTTTATACTGTTGTTGTGGTATCTTTTTTTTTCTTTAAATTTCAAGTAGTACAAAGGAGTTTTAGTCAAAGTCAGAATTATGAGTATAGTACATGCTTATCAATGTCACCTCTTCCATCAGTCTCCCACATCATGGCATGTTGACCAACACAAGTACTTAATATCAAGGAAGTCCAGTTTGTGAATTTATTTACTTTTTTTTCCTTTTTCTTTTGTGGTACTGAAGTTTGAATTAGGGGCTTTTTGTCCTTACTAGGTAGGCTTAAGTCATGCCTCCGTCCCTAGTTACTATAGTTAACTTTTGAGATAGGGTCTTACATGGAGTTGGCATAATATGTATAGATACATATACATACATGTTTTTGGCAATACCATGGTTTGAACACAGAGACTCATGCTTGTTTAGCAAGTGCTCTGCCACTTGAGCCATATCCTTAGCTCTTTTTTCCTTTAATTTATATTTGGAAAAGGTTTATTTTTTTGTCCAATTCCAGCCCTGACTATCTATGTATTTATCCCTCCTGTGTAGTAGAGATTACAAGTATAACTATCACATCTGACAGATTTGTTGAGATGGGATCTTACTAATGTTTTCTCTGGGCTGGCATCAAATTGTGATCTTCCTGATCTCTCTCCCTCCTGAGTAGCTGGGGTTACTGGTATGAATCACTGTGCCAGGCCTGTCATAATTCTCTGTAATTCTTTTCTCTCAAAAATAGCAGCAAGTTTATGTTTATAGGAGAGAATATGGAAGGGAGAGCTTAAGGTCTTCAAAAGTCACACTCCAGGTTAATTATGCTTATGTCATGGGATTCTAGTGGAAGGTGGCCATAATGATCACTTATTGCACTTCCGCAGTATGCCATGCACCGCCTTGTGCAGTGAAATGTAGACTTCCAGTGATACGTGTTGCACTCATTGTACATGTATCTCAAGGCAGTACTCATGTGGCCCAGTAGCTAATTGTCTGTTTTATCTTCCATAGACTTCATTTAGGTCAGTTTAGGTTTGTAAGAATGGCAGGTTGGAGAGTGCCCTGTGTGGTGCCTTTGCCTGGTCATGAATTTGTTGCCGGATTTTTGTGAAACAGCTGATACTGTGTAGAGTGGTCACTGGTTGTTTCCATATCACTTAAGTCTAATTGCATTTTTTCCTTTACCATCTAGTCCATTCAGCAGACAACACAAGAATGGAGTTAATCATTCCAGGAGAGCAGCATTTCTACATGAAGGCAGTAAATGCAGCCGAAAGACAGAGGTGGCTGGTTGCTCTGGGGAGCTCCAAAGCATGTTTGACTGATACTAGGGCTAAAAAAGAAAAAGGTAACTAGTTTCTTTTCTACCTTGTGGTAAATCTGTTTTCTTAAACTTAAAAACCAAAGTACTCTGCTCATGTTGAGAATAATTTATAGACAATGTAGGAAGATTTACATATATAGATCATCAGAGCAGAATTTTGTAATTACGTAAAGGGACAAATTTGGGGCAAGGGTTCACTAAGTAAGCTATTGCTTCTATAGGCTGATCTATTATGTGATCAGTAAAATGTTAACAAGGATGCTTAATGATGTAAGAAAATTTCCAATGTTAAGTGATCACTGAAAAAAGCAAGACTCAAAATTGCATATAGTATTAGCATTCATTGACCAGCACAGGCAATAATGTAATAATTGGTTGTCTTTAGAAAAGGATTTTATGAGGCAACTAACTTTTCACTATATATCTTTAGTATATTTTAGCTTTATCATGAACATGTTATCATTTGAAAAATATTAGATAAAAATCATAAGCATAGCAAATGGTTTATGGTATTATTCAAATAGGTGAGGATATAGTATGAAAACAATGGCTTTATCCTGGAATTACCATCATAGGGTTTTTCTTTTCTGTATTTTACATTCAAAAATCAATATTATTGAGTTGGTGAAGGCAACAAATTATGGATATTAGAAATGGAGAATGTAACATAGAATAATACTCCCAATATATGAAAGAATATCACGGATAAAATATGGCTAAGGGTAGGATTAGAAGGAATGTATATTCATAATAGCTGAAAGGCAGAAACAGCATTTCTAGTTGTCTATATAGATGAATGGATTAGCAAAGCGTACAAAACGTACAATAAGATACTCATCTAGAAACTTCAATACATTCTACAACGTGGATGACCTTAAAAACCTGGTGCTAAGTGAAATAAACCTGTTACCAAAGGACAGATACTGCTGCATGAGTTCACTTAAATGCAATACAAAGAATAGTCAGATTTATCCAGAACCTAGAGTGATGGTACGTACCAGGGTCTGTAGGGTGGAGAGAATAGGATTAGTGTTAAAGAATATAAGGATTCTGTTGGGAAAGATGAACAAGTTCTGGAGGTAGATGATAGCAGTTATTATACAGCATTTTCATGTACTTAATTCCTGTAAACTGTGTTCTTGCAAACAGTAAATTTGTCATATATATTATGTATAATGTATATGTAAATATGTGTGTGTGTGTGTGTGTATATATATATATATATATATACACATACATATATTCATTGTGTGTTTGTGTGAATTGGTTTCAGTTAGGTCAGATGTGCAGATAGAGCTGTTTTGGTGCACTCTAGCAAAGTGGCTTTGCAGCTACACTAGAAAGCAGTGCTTCTGGCCAGCTGAGGGACAGGAGAGACACCAAATTTAGCCAGTATTCGTAATTACTATTTAGTATTGGCTTGTGAGTGTCTGAGATGGCTGGATATTTAGTTTGACTGGAATTATTAACAAGAAGAATGTCAGTTAATATATTAAAAGCTATGAAGATGGCATAATGTGCTAACGAAGCTGTGAAAAGACTAGAGGAAAATAAATATTTATATACAATAGCTTTAATGGCCTCAAAGATAAAAACTTTTGTATGTCAAGCCCAGTTCACAAAAGAAGAAATACAGTTTTCTAATGGAAGAGGGTGAGTAATGGGATGGAAAGATGTTATATAAAAACATCCAGTGATAATTACCTTGCCTGGAAGTTAAACTGTGTGCCAGACATCTGACTGTTAAGTTCTTCCATTATCTAAAGAGAAGCTGTTGCTCATGGAATAGATCATGTGCCCCCTAGTGTTGAATTGATAATTGCTCTTTTTTTTTTTTTTTTTTTTTTGCCACTGATTTAGCTATGTGAGACTTCACTCTTTTCTGGGTCTGAAGCCTGGTCTCGGAATGTGCCACCTCCTGTGCTTTGTATCAGTGCAGGAGAAATTTTGAATAGCTATGTATAAAGCGTAAAATAATATATATTATTTTGTTTCTTTAGGGTTGGGAAATCCTCACCCTCTCATATAGAAATATGAAAGCAGACTTTATCCTGAAAGTGAGATTGCAAGTCTTTTTTCTTTTCTGTTTTCTGTTTTTTCCCTCTATTTTCTAAAGTTGTCATTCAGTGTACCTTTTTTTTCGTCAAGTGTGGGACTTGAACATGGCCTGAGCACTGTTTCTGAGTTTTTTTATTCAAGGCTAATGTTCTACTACTTTGCGCTACAGCTCCATTTCTGGTTTTTTAGGTGGTTAATTGGAAATAAAGAGTCTCATGGACTTTCCTATCAAGGCTGGTTTCAAGTGCAATCCTCAGATCTCAGTCAGCCTCCTGAGTAGTTAGGATTACAAAATAAGTGTTGGCGCGTGGCTTGAGTATTTCTTCTCCTTCTCCTTCTCCTTCTTCCCTCTTCTTCTTCTTCTTCCCTCCTTCTCCTCCTCCTCCTCCTCCTCCTCCTCCTCCTCCTCCTCTTCCTCCTCCTCTTTTTTTTTTGCCAGTCCTGATCCAGAGCCTGGACACTGTCCCTGGGCTTCTTTTGCTCAAGGCTAGCACTCTACCACTTGAGCTACAGTGTCATTTCTGTCTTTTTCTGTTTATGGAGTACTGAAGAATAGAACCCAGGGCTTCATGCATCCTAAGCAAGCACTTTGCCACTAAGCCACATTGCCAGCCCTTGAGTCTATCTTTTACAGTAAAAAATTAATATTAAGCTTGGTGCTGTGGCTCACAGCTACTCAGAAAGCTGAGATCTCATGTCATAGTTCAAAACAAGTCTGGGCAGGAAAGTCCATGAGACTCTTTATCTCTTAATTAACCACCCAACTTGAAGTGGAGCTATGGCTCAAAGAAGAGCACTAGCCTTGAACAAAAGAGCTCAGACAGTGCCTAGCCCCTGAGTTAAAGTCCCATAACTGATCAAGAAAAAAATTAAGTATAATTTACTTAGTGGAGGGAACTAAATTATGGATATTGGAAATAGAGGCCACAGATGTAACTTACAACAATATTTCAATATATGAGAGAACATCATGGGTAAAGTACAGCTAGCAAGAGGATTAGAAGGTGAGCTGAGTGCAGTCTGAATCTGGCAATGTGTTGATCTTTCCAGGTTTTTTTTTCTTTTTTTTTGTAATCACACCAACTTTTCCCTTGGTGTTTTTTTTTGTGAGGTGTACTAGGTGTGTATTCTGTAGTTTACTTGTTTGTTGTGGTCTCTTGGGAGCCAGTTGGGAGAGAGAAAGCAACTGTTTTGATACTAAATATTGGCAATTGTCTTTTTGAAATAAAGAACTTATCCCTCTAAAACAACAAAAAGGTATTTCTTATGATTTTGTGATTCTTGTCCAAAGTTTCAGATTTCTTAAGCTTATAAATATTTGTTTATTGCCTTATGTTTAAAATAATTACAGTTTATTAAATTGTCCAAAGAATATAAAATAGTCTAATAATCCTTTCAGAAATAAGTGAAACCAGTGAATCTCTGAAAACCAAAATGTCTGAACTTCGCCTCTACTGTGACCTCCTGATGCAACAGGTGCATACAATCCAGGAGTTTGTCCACCATGATGAGAATCATTCACCTCCCAGTATAGAGGTACCAAAGAGCATTCCTTTGTGTCTGGTTGTACTTGTACTGCACTGGAGCATCCTCAGTCATCCTGTCTGATGACAGAGAAGCAGTTTTCACCAGTTATTTCCAACTCTTTGGGGCTCTTCCTGCTGTAGACTGTCTGGAAATGTATTGTTATCTTGTCTTTCTCTGTGCCAGAGAAGCATGGAAACAGCACATTTCTTCAGTGAAACAAGGCCTGTTTTTTTTTAGCCAGTATGAAAAATTTAGAGGTTAAGGTGGGAAAGGAATACTTCAGTTTTTTTCTCAAGGCTGATTGCATGAGTTCATTGAACAAATTGCTCTTTTTCATTTGGTAATAAGGTCTCACCTTCAGTTACTGAGATATGATGACTTATCTTTATAAAGAAGTAGCTTAACATAAGAGGTTGAGCCAGGTGCCCAGTGGTTCCACACCTATAATCCTAGCAACTCAGAAGGCTTAAATCTGAGGATTTTGATTCAAAGCCAGCCTGTGAAGGAAAGTTTGTGAGACTCTTATTTCTAGTTAACTACAAAAAATAAATAGGTAAATAAATAAATACAATTAAATAAAGCAGAAAGTGGAGCTGTGGTTCAAGTGGTAGAGTGTTAACCTTGAGCAAAAAGCTAAGGGACAGTGCTTAGGCCCTAAGTTCTAGAGCTCAGTATAAACACACAAGAAGTAACAGTTCTCAGAACAATAACATAGAATTAAAACTTCAGATTCATATGCTATGAATTGGTCTCAGGTTTCTGGTAAAGGAGGACCAGTGAACAAGGGTTCACTTTCTAAGATAAAGGCCATCATGGTTCCCAGTCCTCTTCTTTATTAAGCAGAACTCCTTCTCCATCTCCTGTGCTTTTTCCTGTTGGAGAGTAGTGCTATGTAAGAAAGGCCTCATTTGGAGCATGTTGAACTGATTCTAGTTCCCTGGAGATAGGTGCTTTCATACTGCTCCAGCAGCTCAATCTGTGACAGTATCAGGGACCCAGGCCCTTTCTGCCAATCTTGGTATATTGAATTAAAAAAAAAATTCTTACGTGTCAACCTTCAAGGGACTTGTTAAGGGTACAGAGAGGAAAGAGGGTGGCCAAAGTGGAAGGATGGAAGGAGACATCCTTAACTTTTCCTTGCTTTTAAAATCAGGGAACAAAAAATCCTAGAAACTGCAGTTTTGTCTAGTTCAAAGGAAACTAAGAAAAAATAAATTGACAATAATTGATAAACTGGATTGTAGAACAGCCGTGACTGGCTTAGATACGTCTATATCCTGAGGGTCAAGACACCTGTCTACATCCCGAGGATCAAGACACTTTGCTGTTGTGTACAAAATTGAGATTTTTTTTTTTAATTCTACTAAGGAGCATGTCAGAAAATAGATGTAGAACAGACAGGAATTATTCTGGTACTGAGTAACTGACTAACAGAGTTTTCCACTTTAAGAAGTCTGAAGGAGAAAAAAATAATAGAATAACAATTTAGGTTACATTTTATCTACTTTTTTGAGGGTAAGAGTCTCACAATGTAGTCTAGACTGGCCTCAAACTTAGAATTGATCCTCCTGCCTCAGCCTTCTGAGTGCTGGGATTTCAGGTGTATGCCACCATATCTGGCTTCTAAAAAAGATATTTTTGACACATTTTCCCAACATTCTATATAGTTTAAGTATGTGACATTTATTTTTTCTCAGAATTTAGTTTCAAAAATCATTTTCCCAAGAAATAGCTATTTCTCTTTATGCATTGGTTTAGCTTTCTTAGCAGTGTATTTAAATAAATTGTTAGGGTGTTTAAAGGTAACCTAGTAATGTGTCCACTGGAGATAAAGTTTCATCATTTGACTGTGAGGATTTGTATGATGCCATGTGGTTCTATATGAGTCTACAAGCTTTTATGTGTAATTTTTCAGAACATGAATGAAGCCTCCTCCTTGCTTAGTGCCACGTGTAATACATTCATCACAACCCTTGAGGAATGCGTGAAGATAGCGAATGCCAAGTTTAAACCTGAGATGTTTCAACTGCCCCATCCGGATCCCTTGGTTTCTCCTGTGTCACCTTCTCCTGTTCAAATGGTTAGAAATTCTTGCTGTTCTAGAGATGCCCTGTCTGGATTTTCCTTTGTTTTTATTTTTTGAGGGTGAAAGTAACAGTGGGCAGAAGCCATTAGCAGGCTAAGTGTGTTGGTATTCTGTAGAGAATTTTCAGTGGAGAGTGTCATATGTGTGCCAGTGTGGGACCCTTTCTCCCCCTCGGAGGGGCTGTCTCAGTGCTGCTGCTGCTGCATCCATTTATACCCCAGTGCCCAGAAAGCATTGTAAAGCATCATATATGTTTGAACAGAAAAGTTGGCCACATGCTTCTACTTGGTAAACATTTTAATTCACATAGGTACAATAAACCAGAGCTTTAATCAAGTTGAAAGGGGTTTAAAATATGTTCTAGGGGAACAGTGTTCTGTGGTCAGCATTTCAGTTTGAGCCATCTGACTAGGCAACTCACTTAATCACCTGAGCTTTGGTTTCTTCCTCTGTAAAACAATATTTTCTGTGTCAGGGGGTTGGTGGATCTGACTGGCTTGATGATAGGAGCTTAATACTCTTATTGATCATTCTGAATAACAAGAACTCTTTGTTGGGGGTAGAGGATTTGTTGTCTTTTTTGGCATGCTGCGGGGAATCAGTAGGTGAGGTAATATTATATAAAACTATATATATATATATATATTATTATTTTTAGGAGTTTATTTGTAGGAGGTTGAGCATCACAGGGCTACTCTTAGCTGCTACCTGAAAACTTGTTAGAAGTACAGGATCCAGTTTATTTCTTACTTCAACACAACCTGGGAAATTTAGTTCCATGAAGTTTGTTAACATTATTTTCTAGTGATGAACTAATAGTGCCCTTTGCAACATGGGTGCCATGAAAATGACACTTATGATCAGATTAGTTTGGGAAGCTTTGTTTTTAACCCAATGACTATCCCAGTTTCATAGGGACAGTCTCCTAGGACTTCTTAGAGCCCCTCTTTATATTGAAGTGTGTTAGGAATCTGAGAGGGAGAAGTACATGGTGTTTCTGAAATTTGATAGTTGAACCTTTTTTGCTTATTTTTGAGTGTCCTCTCACAGTAGAACACAATTCAACATTGCTTTTTAGAACAACTGAACCTACTATAACAGACTCTTAACTGTTAACATATATACAGTTGAAAACAGAAGCCATTCTTGAGAGGAATGTTTAGTGCTCTGTTTCTGAGGTTAATACAGTTGATAATTGAAGGTTTGGTTGGTTTAAAGACATGCTTTGTAAGTGTCAAATGCACTAAGCTCAGTCAAAGCCACTGTAATTTTCCAACAATCTACTCACCTTGAGAAGAGTCATGTGCATATTTATGTGCAAGAAACTGTAATAGCTCTTTTAAAATAAATAAAAAATTAATAGAAATCTCACAAATTCTTCTAGGAAATATCAGGGTAGAGGCCACTTCTTTTTCCACTCATACTAGTTTTGTTTGAAATAAAAAGAATTGTGGGTTATGTAGTTTTTTTTTTTTTGATGAGGATTTAGGGCAGACAATCTTCTAAGATAAACTATTTTTTAAAAAGATAACAAGTTATTGGGTGTTGGTGGTTTGCCCCTGTAATCCTAGCTACCCAGGATTGTGATTTGAAGCTAGCCTGGGCAGGAAAGTCTATGAGACTCTTATCTCCAGTTAACTGCCAAAAAAAGCTGGAAGTGGACCTGTGATTCAAATGGTACAGCACTAGTCTTGAGCATAAACACCCGTGAAGAGCATTTAAACCCTGACTTCAAGCCCCGGACTAACAAAAAAACAGAACAAAAGAATGACAAGTTATTTATATGAAAAACACTTTTCATATGAAAAAGCTAAATATTCAAAAACTGTTTCATTTGGTCTTTATAAACAATTATGTACTTTAAGCTTATGGAGTCTGTCTTAGAATAAACTTATATCTAACTTGATTATAAATCATCTTGAAAGCACAGATAATTGTTGTTCTGACCCAAGGAAGGTTTGGTTATTGTAGTGAGGATATCATGGATGAGTAATCCCAAAGGCAATAGTTACTATTAAGAGAAAGTCTACTTGCATCTTACTGTCTATAATATTAGCGATAACCTAGATTGCAAGTTGAGTGGGTCTTATCTGTTATCATTTCAACTGGGACTTCTCAGTAAGTAGCAACTCATGTTCCAAATGCCATTTTTATATGACTTAAATGTTAGACATGGGCTCAATATGCAAAAGCAGCTATCCTAAATCTTTGGCATAAACTTTGCTTTTCTGTTTCCTTGTTAAATTTGGGGCTAATCTGGTTTTATGTGGCTTGTTCATTTTCATTCTCTGTCTTGCACACACATACACTCTCTTTCTCTCTTTGTCTCTCTCTGTTTCTCTCTTGGAACTGGACTTTGAACTTGGCTTTGCACTTGGTATTCGGATATCTTCATCATTTGAGTCATGCCTCTATCTCTTTTGCTTGGTTATTCCTGAAATAGCTTTTTCCATGGGCTAACCTAGATTATAATCCTCCTATTTATGCATCTCATTTGAACTGTAATGTAATGACAGGTACATGCCACATTTCTTTTGGGAATGGTACTTGAAAACTACTTTTTTGCTTGAGCAGATTTTGAACTGTGATCCTCCCAATCTTAGCCCCTGAGTAGTAACTAGGATTATAAGCATGAGCTACCATTCCTGGCTCCCTTTATTTTTTGATGGGGTAGTTGGATCTTCTAAATTACATTTAGTGTTTGTTATTATTTTTTAAATGCTCTGATTAATCATATATTTCTGTTTTATAAATAGAATCTTTAACCTATTTAAGGCTAGACCTTTTCTGAATTCTGTCAAGACTTCAATTACAATACATGAAACCATTTTTCAGAACATCTCATGTCAGCTACCTAAATAATAAATGGTAAAGAGAAGCTTGCTACCAGACTTCACCAGCCGTATTAGAAAGGAGACATTTAATTATTTTGTGGTTTGCTAGGTACTCCTTTTTATCACAAGTAACTTTATGACTAGTTATATATGTCCTGGTTTTATATTTTTATTCACATACTCAAGCATATATAAAATTTGGCTCTTAGTATTGACGGAAAATTGTGGCTTTTTTTTTTTTTTTTTGGTCGGTCGTGAGGGCTGAACTCTGTGCCTGAGCACTGTCCCTCAGCTCTTCAGCTCAAGGCTAGTGCTCTACCACTTGAGCCATAGCGCCACTTTCAGCTTTTTTCTGTTTATGTGGTGCTGAGGAATCGAACCCAGGGCCTCATGCATGCAAGTCAAGCACTCTACCACTGAGCCACCTTCCCAGCACTGTGACATGTTTTTGTTAAATATTGAGGAAGTTTCCAGTTAATGGTTAAGTTAGGTGATATTGTGGTAATGATGTTGAATCTATAAAAGGTAAGCTTTTTGCCAGGCATCATTTCCTATGAATAAATTTGTGTTAATTATTATAATAGTGATAGAGGTACATTATTCTACTTGACATATGAATTATACTGTTTTAATTTTGTTTTCCTAGATGAAACGTTCTGTGAGCCATCCTGGTTCTTGCAGTTCAGACAGGTAAAACAACCTTCTATTTCATTTTCTTTTTCACACACTTATGCCCAGTCAGGAAAATTCCTTGGGCTTCCTAACAAGTGCTGAGAAATGGTTAAGGTCTGGTTTTGACTTGCTACTTACAAGGTCCCTACAAATATCAATTAGTGCTTAGGGTCCCTACAAATATCAATTAGTGCTTAGTGTCAGGGCCTGGTTTGGGAAAGGAGTCAAGAAAGAAAACACAAATGTATAATCTAAAAGTGAGCATCTTGCTATCTGTTACACTTACTGTATATTAAATGAGTTAACCACAAATTCACACACACACACACACACACACACACACAGACACACACACACACACACACACACACACACACACACACACACACACGAAGTTCAGAGGGATTACTAAGTCAGGTAATGACTTAGTTCATTTTCAACATAGTATCTACTGAGTGTCAATGCTAAATTTATTCACCCTTTGTTCCTCCATTTCTGGGGGCCCTCAAAAATTCATATTTTTGAAATTGAGGCTCTATAACTGACTCTCACTTTCCCTTAACCTTCCCAAACTCCTTTAGTCGTGGTACTGGTGTTTAAACTCAGGGCCTCAAATTCGTTAGGCTGGTGCTGTACCACTTGAACCACAGTGCCAATCCTTTTTTGTTTTAGTTATTTTTCTATTAGAGGGTTTGGCACATTTGCTCAAATTGGCCTTAGACCAACTTTTCTATTGCTTCCCAGGTAGCTGGGATCACAGGTACCTAGCACACTACCAACTTTTTGTCCAGATTGGCTTTGAACTATGATCTTCCAGTTTTCTGCCTTTCACATTGTTGACATTGTAGGTGTTGGGATTCACGTGGCCTTATCTCAGCTTTTTATGACATTATAAGTGTTGGGACTCATCTGGCCTTATCTCAGGTTTTTATAAGATTGTATATGTTACAGAGAGACAAAAGAGTTTACTGAAAAGAGAGAAAGCATGTATATTTAAAGTATATGTCAGTACATTAAAAATGTTTACCTTCTAGCCAGGCTTGGTGGCTTACTCCTGTAATCCTAACTTTGTGGGAGATAAAGATCAGGAGCTACCTTAGTCAAAAAGTTAGTGAAACCCCCATCTGGAACAAAGGAGGGGGTAACAGTGTTCGACACGAAATGTACTCATTACCTTACTCATGTAACTAATCCCTTTGTACAGCATCTTTACAATAAAATAATTTTTTTTTAAAAAAACAACAAGCTAGGTGTGGAAACATATGCAGTAAGCATAAATAAGCTGCTGGGCAAACATGTAAGACACTGTTCAGAATATACCTGAAGAACTGGAAGTACTTCTCAAGTGGTAGAAAGTCAGACTGGTGAGCTAAAAGCCCTGATTTAAAAACAATCCCATGCACACAAAAAAAATTGTTTTTAACCTTCTAGATAGATCTTGTCAATATCTTGTTAGGTAAGTTGCCGTGGTTTTTATTTTGGCAAGTAGTGAAATTTTAGTTTCATTGGCTTTTCACTGACTGTTAAATACTGAACCATTTTTTATTCTGTCATAATTTTTTTTTTTGGGATTCGGTTGTGGGGCCTGAACTCTGGGCCTGGGCACTGTCCCTCAGCTCTTCAGCTCAAGGCTAGCACTCTACCACTTGAGCCACAGAGCTACTTCTGGCTTTTTTTTTCCTGCTTATGTGGTGCTGAGGAATCGAACCCAGGGCCTCATGCATGCAAGGCAAGCGCTCTACCACTGAGCCACCTTCCCAGCATTTTTTTTCTTCTGATAATTGTAAAATCTTTAATTGTGTATATCCAAGTTGGTCAGGAAGTGCTTGATTAACTGAACTTTTCTGAAAAATAAAACCTTAATTATAATAATTATTTTTATCATAGAAATGTTTCTAACCTATACTTTATCTTATTTTATGAAATAAGGTATAATGAGCAATAACAATATTTTTCCTGATGTATCATAGTTATTAAATATAATAATGTTGGGCTGTCATAAAATAGAAGCGGATGTGCTGTTAGGTAGTAGTATCTACTTCTGTTTTAGATCTTGGACTGATAAGTTAAAAGTTCTCCTGTCTTCCTCTTTGCCATCTTTATCATCTGCTCTGTGAGTCCACTTTTAACTGTCTTGGCCACCTCTTTGTTTCTGCTGTTTTTAATCAGATGTGCATTGGGTTTAGATATACATGTAACTTCTACATTTTCAGCTATTTGTAGACCTTTGCTTTGTTAGCTGCCTCTACTGGACCTGCAGTAGGAAGACGTTTCTATATTTAGACCTTTTCCTCTTGTTTTGCGCAGGTTCTCCAGGTTATCGCTGAGTTCCAAGATGGCGGGGGGGTTGTACTTTGACTTCTGTATAAGGAGGTTGGACAACAAAATCTTTTTTCACTTAAAGAGAAGTGATTTAAAAAATACCCCAGTTAAGTCACAGTTGTTGTCATTATTTAAGTCATTACAATTTCATGCTTTTTATTTAACTTTCAGGAGTAGCTATTGTATAAAAGAGCCAGTGTCTACACTTCATCGACTCTCCCGATGTCGAAGAACCTATTCAGATACAGACTCTTGTAATGACATTCCCCCTGAAGACTCAGATAGTAAGTTATATAGGTTCTGTTTCTTCTTTTAGCCTGCTCACAGGACTATGCTTTGTAGAAATGAAGGATACTGACATTGGAACCCTGTTCATGCAGAACTCTACACACATTCTATACATACTCAACAGCTGCTCATATATCCTCTGACCAACAGCCTTGTCAACTAGGAAGTGCTGAGGATCACTTTGTAAATATATCTTAGAGATATATTTATTGAATATCATCATCTTTTATTACCGGTACATTTGCATGTAAGAAAACATTGCAGAAGAACCATGAAATGCAGGTAGAATTCTAGTAAAGGTAAGCTCTAACTCCAAAGAACAACAAATCAGCTTTGCCACATTACTTTCATGCCTTAAAATACTTAAGGAAAAGGAAAGTAATTTTGTCTGATGGTGGTGAGCATTCATTCCTGCACTGTTTTCTCCCTATTACAAAGGCAGCATACTGTGATTTTAGGAAAGGTTATATGATTTGTTTAAAAATATTTACTATTTGTCTCTGCTTAGAATATGCTTGGAAAGTGTCAGAAGACCTAGATCAACAGTGAACACAAATACACTATTACAGTTATAACTACATAAGTAGACTTTTATTTTGTAGTCTTTGCTGTCTCCTATGAAACCTGTGGGATAGAAATTATGTATAGTTCTCAATTAAGGAACAAGTTGTGATCTTTTGTAGGTCAGTTTGGAGCAGAGATTTTTTTTTATTTTTTATTTTTTGGGAAAAAGATAATAATTGGTTGTTAGATTCTTTAGGTAGCCTAGGGAGCTCAGTTGAGTCAGTGTATGGCTGAAATGGGAATATGTTGATAATATGAAGATTTGTGTTACTTAGCTGAAAAGATGAATGGATTTAGTTAGAGGAGGTAGAATTCACATAGATTATTCTAAGTGGACTGCTGGCCATTGTCGGATAATTAAAAGTGATGGTATATATATTTTTTAATGCCCATTTAAAAAAATAGAACTAATAACATATTTGTTGTTTCAGATCATTACCCTTTGCTCATTACCATTTTGGCCAGTTTTTTTTCTTTTCTCTTTTGGTGCCTGAACTTGGTCCTAGGATGTCATACATGCCCTACCACTGAGCTGTATTCTCAGCACTCAGTGCCATTTTGAATGTAAGTGTAGACAATCAGTAGAGACATGCCAGAAGGAAAAGGGGTGGAGGTAGCAAGGAAAAATTGTCCTTAGTCAGTTGAGCAATACTTGGAAAAGACAGAGCATTGAAGTTGAGGATGTGTAAAAGCTATTACTTGAAGCAGGTGGTACAAATTATGAATCCTCCTGTGTTTTATGCATCTAAATACAGGTTCCTGAAAGAGTTCTGTATATTGCTGTGTTTCTCTATACGATAATTTTTTTTTTTTTAAGAGAATCATTTGTGATTTTTTGTTTTTGTCGATTATGGGGCTTGAACTCTGGGCCTGGGTGCTGTCCCTGAGCTCTTCAGCTCAAGGCAGAGTGCTCTTCCACTTGAGCCACTGGTGCCACTTCCAGTTATCTGGTGGTTAATTGGAGACAAGAGTCTCACGGACTTTCCTGCCTGGGCTGGCTTTGAACTCAATCCTTAGGTTTCTACCTCCTGAGTAGCTGGGATTACAGGCCTGGCTTTGTTGTTGTTGTCTTTATTTGTTCTTTTTTGCGGGGGGAGGTACGGTCATGGGGCTTGAACTCTGGGTCTGGGTGCTGTCCCTCAGCTCTTCAGCTCAAGGCTAGCGCTCTACCACTTGAGCCACAGCGCCACTTCTGGCTTTTTTCTTTATGCTTATGTGGTGCTGAGGAATCGAACCCAGGGCCTCAGTCATGCAAGACAAGCGCTCTACCACTGAGCCACCTTCCCAGCCCCTGTTGTTGTTGTTTTTAAAAGCTAGCTATTAGCTCTCTTCTTTTTTAGGTATCTTGGTCCTCAATTTTTGAAACTTTTTTTTGCTGGTCTTGGGGTTTGAACTCAGTGTCTAGCACTGTCTCTGAGCATCTGTGTGTTCAAGACTAGCTCTCTATCACTTAAGCTACAGTGCCACTTCCGGCACTGAGTAGTTCATTGGCGATAAGAGGCTCACTGACTTTTCTGCCCAGGATAGTTTCAAACTGCAGTCCTCAGATCTCAGCCTCCTGAGTAGCTAGGATTACATGTGTGAGCTACCTGGCTTGGAAGCTAAATTACTAATCAGTAATTTAGCTTTTTTTTTTTTTTTAATTTTCATTTATTTATTTATTTATTTTTTTGTCTGGTCGTGGGGCCTGAACTCTGGGCCTGGGCGCTGTCCCCCAGCTCTTCAGCTCAAGGCTAGTGCTCTACCACTTGAGCCACAGCGCCACTTCCGGCTTTTTTTCTTTTTGCTTATGTGGTGCTGAGAAATTGAACCCAGGGCCTCATGCATGCAAGGCAAGCCCACTGAGCCACCTTCCCAGCCCTGTTTTGTTTTCTTTTTAAACAGTCACACAGACAGCATTTCAATTTGCCAGAGCTGTTTTAAGTTGGCAGTGTTAGAAATTTCACCCTTAAATTTCTTTATATTCATGTTCCATTAGCGTGAAGCAGAGTATTCTTCATGGATGAACTATATATGTATTTAAAATTGTCTCAATTGATTCCTGTGAAGTACATTTGCATCTCTTTCCTTGTTCTTGATAGTCTAGCACTTCTGCTATGCACTCTACCATTTAAATGGTTTTAGTTTTTATTTTACTTTGTTTTTCAGCTAATGTTTTATGCTTTTGGCCAGGCCAGTTATGGATCATGATCTTTCTGCTTCTAACTCTGAGAAGGTGGGATTCTAGGCCTATGCTATCATGCCTGGCTTGTTTCATCATGCTTGGCTTGCTTTTTAAGATGGAGGACGAAGTCTCACTAACTTTTTTCCTGGGCTAGCATTGAACTACAGTCTTCCTGTATCCACCTCTCAGGTAGCTAGAATGACAGGTGTGAACCACTGTGCTTGGTCTTGTACTTATGTTGTTGTTTTGTTTTCCCCTTTTGGCAGTATTGGGATTTGAATTCGGGGACTTGTATGTGTGAGGCTGCCACTCTGTCATATGGATCACCTCACTAATCCTGCACTTCATTAGTTATTTTTGAGATAGGATTTTGCTTCCTGCCTGATGTGTGCCTAAGCTGCAATTGCCTACTTTTGCCTTACAACAGTCGCTCCGATTACATGTGTAGATCTTCGTGTCCAGCTTCCCTTATGTGAATCTCACAGACTTTTGTTCCCAAGCTGGTCTGAAACTGCAGTTCTTTCCTTCTATTTTTTAAGAAGAGTGAAAAAGCTTTTCAAATAGAAATGGTGTTGGTAAACTCAAACAGTATGTATATAAAGTACTGGGAGCTGTTGTTATAACTTTGACAATTGCATTTTGTGTATGGTAGCATTTAGTATAAAATAACTTACCAGCTTTTAGAAATTCTTAAAATCTGTGTGTGTCTGTGTGTACGTGTGTGTATGTTTATGCACACATACATGCACATTTTCTCATCTTTCTTGCTCATGTCTGGCTCTATTCCACTTGAACCATAACTCTTGCAAATCTTATTAGAGGCAGATCTGAATTTAGTCTTACTTCTGTTATTGACTATATTATATTGGCTAAAACTTATATTTTTTGGGGGGAATCTGAATTTCTATGCCTAGAAACAAAGATGATACAGCATACAGATAAACAGGCAGAAAAAGCAATAGTTAGGACAGGTTAAATTCAGTTCAGCAAATAATGTATTAATGGTCTATAGTATGCCAACCATGGTTCTAACAATGAACAAAAGAAAAATCTTCAGGTAATTTCATATTGTATCTCACATGAACTCTAAAGTTTCTTCTTAGACTATCAATAGTGGAAAAAATCAGATTTTTCTGTGTTAAAAGAATGAAAAATTAACAGGAGTCTAAAAGAATTTCTCATGTCTCTGAATAGGAAATTTAAAAGATTGCACAGAGGACTGGACTTAACATTGATAAGATGTTGAACCTTTTAATCAATTTCTTAATAGGACCTGTTCACTGTTCAAGAAATACACTCAATGGAGACTTGTCATCAGCAACCATTCCTGAAGAAAGCAGACTTATGGCCAAAAAAAATTCTGAATTGGAAGATCCTCTTCTATCCTTCTCTTCCTGAGGAAAATGAAGTGTTCAACTTCCTCTAAGTATTGCTATGCAAAAGCTGCTGTAATTAAACTTGTTATCGGGAGTAGTTTTTCCCTATACTTAGGATTTCTCTGCACTTTATAGAATATTGTAAAATACACAAAAGAAAAATGACCCACATACTTTTGAAGTGTATTTTATCTTTATATAGTTTATTTGCAAGAGTATTTTCCTAATAACTTCACAGTATGAATGTGCATCTTTTTTTTTTTAAATGATGGTGTAACATTTTGACATCCATAAGGACAAATGTAGATATTTTTCTAAAAAAAAAAAACTGTGAGGGACTGACAGTTTGGTCAGTATGTATTGTAGTTTATAGACATGAAATTTCACAAGATTTCAGTTTGATGAAAGTATGATACATGAAACTGTGCCATGGACCAAAAGGTCACACTCATCCTAGCTTAATATGCATAGCAGCTCAATGCTGATTGTATTATATTCCTTTAAACAAAAAAAGGAAGCATTTAATATTCTAGATACCTTTAGCCCAAATTCTATGACATAATGAGAATTTTAAAAAAAACCAGGCTGTGCTGTCCTTCATTTGTGAAGTAGACACTACTGATTTCTCAATACCAAATGTTGGGTTAAAATATTTAATTTTTATTTATTTATTTTTTTGTTGCATCAAAAGATAATTGCATTCTAACTTTTGTGACCTACCAAATTTAAGAAATGTATAAGTTCTTATTTACATTGTTCTACAAAAGAGGCTAAAGCTGTGGTGACCTTGCTCACTAACACCAGAGAAATAAATGACTTTCAATAGAAGAGGAGTTTTAGTGCTTTTTTTTTCTTAAAATAGACATTAAGCTGCTATTGTATTGTTTGCAGCTTTTTAGACTATTAGAGAATTTTTTAATTTATGAATATTTATACAAAAAAGGAATTATGTCATAATTATGGTTCTGTATCATTGAGATGGCATTATTTAATTTAAAGAACAAATAGCATTTTTGGTAGTCTCTGCCCACATATATGTTGTCAAGTGTAATCTACTTTTTGTTTGTTGTTTGTTTTTTAAATTCACTTTGGGGTAATAGTTTTGTCCAAGGTTTTGGATGAGCAGCACTTTAAAACAAATTGGCTTGGTGTTTTTAAGTTAATCATATGCTTAATAAATATGTGTTTTTTGCATTCAAACTCACCATACAATACATTGTATTTTTTACATTTATTGATTTCCTGTGTACTATCCTGTAGTGTTCTGTATTGATTTCATTTTGTTTCCACATTTAGACCTGCTGCTGAAATCACATGAAGCACACACTTAGCTTTTTTTGCCTATGAGCTTAGAATGGAATGGCCAACTAGTAAATATTTGTAATTTAGTGAATAAATCTTAAAGTCTTTCTTCTTTAAGTTTAAAACAAATATAGATAATCTATACACGTTAATTTTGTACTTAGATAAACTGTTTCTCAAAGTGTGATTTTAGACGCATAGATCATCAGAATATTCCATGTTAAGTGGCATCTTTCCTGTTCATATGTTATATTTCATGTTTTGTATGACACAATTGGTAATATACAAGTTTTTCAGGTAGTTCATGGATAGTCAGAGTTTTTTCTTGGTTTTTGCATGTTTTTATATTAGCAGCTTGCATAGGGTAAAACCATGAAGAACAAGGTGCTATTGATAAAAAGTTTTTTAGGTGGCTAAGTTTGTTTCTTTTCCTTTGTGAGATTAATATTTTTTGAGACTATAGATTTATAATGAAGTAGTATAAGTAGTATTTGAACTTGGAAAATAATCAGCTATATCTCTGTTGCTTTACTCAAGTAGAAGAATTTGTGAATTGCTTTCTGTAAACATTTAAAAAATAAGGTGCAATCATTTCGAGTTTGTATTATTTTCCTCTTTTGAAACAGGTGCTTTTGTAGGTGTCCTGTATTCCTGAGAATGAATTCTTTGTGATTTGGCACCCCTTTTCCTTTAGGAACCAAATATACATTTGTGAAATTTCTTTTTTGAGGTAGTACATGTTGACTTTTATGTAAATTTTGAATTGTTTTGGGCAGGTTCTTGCTCTGTTGCCCAGGCTAAGAAGTGTAACACACGTAACTAACTAAAATGTGAACTCATGGGTACAGTCTATCCACTTGCCTCATACTCCCAAGTCACTGGGATTAGAGACATACCATGACACCTACCTTATATGTAGACTTTGATGAATGAATGAATAGCATGAAATGACCTGGTAATACTTAAAGAAAGCAGTATTTTAAAAAGCCATGTGTATTTTCAAGTGTGCTGACTTTTCTGAATTGTTCTATTTGGTTCATCTTTTCTGAATTTTAGGGAAAAGATAAACCAAATAGAACAATTCTGTGAGACATTTAGTAGGTCCACATTCAGTGTTTATTTTTCATATGCCTGGTCCCTGCTACTTCAGCCTAACCATTCTCTGTGATTAAAGGGACCTTGAGAGTTGTATAAATGAACTGAATTTGAATTCAGAATTGTGTTATGTTGGATGGATTTTTTTTATCCTTCAATCTGGAGAAGACCATAGTTGGATGCTATTGCTAATTAAATTCCAAGTTAACATAAAAAAGTCTTTATTTTTCAGGTGTCCTGGAACTGGTGACCCAAATTAAGTTTTTTTTTTTTTAACTATGCATTATCACATGTAGAAATTTAGGTATTACTTTATAAGATCTCTAATTTATTATTGTAATATATAATTTCCAAATTGTTGTTTATATTAACCCATACATTATTATATCATTAATTTGGATTATCCCTGTTCTTGTTTTACTTAATGAGGTGCTGGTCTGTCATTTGAACCTTGCTGTTGCCACATGATGTATAGAGGGTGTACCTTGGGCATATAAGAAGCCAGAGTAGGCTATAAGGAGCCCCCTCTTAGAGCTTTCTCTAAATAGCCCTGGAGAGTAAGTTCAGGTAGCAGCTGGTAGAGGAGGTTTCCTTGTCAGGTATTTGTGGCTCTACAGTCCTTTCATGTTTATGTTGTCTTTGTAATTTTAAATCTTTAGCTTTCTGTTTTTATTAAAAGAATAGCATTTTTCATAGTTATAAGATCAAATAGCTGGGCGCTGGTGGCTCATGCCTGTAATCCTAGCTACTCAAGAGGCCGAGATCTGAGGATCACAGTTCAAAGCCAGCCCAGGCAGGAATGTCCATGAGGCCCAGCACTTGGTGGTATTGGGTTTTTGAGCTTGGTACTTTCTATCCATTTTTTTTTTAAATGGCCGAGTAAATACTCTAATGTATACCATATTTTCTTTATTCAGTCTTTAGGTGTAGGGAACTTGGGTTGCTTTCACTATCTGGCCTAAGTGGACATAATTTAAGTCTTATTTTGGGACTTGTTCTTTTTTTTTTTTTTTTTTTTGGCATACTAGGATTTGAACACAGATCCTCACACTACTAAGCAAGTGTTGAACTACTTGACCCATAGCTCCAGTCTCTTTTTGGGTTGGTTAGTTTTTGAGATAGGGTCTTGCTTTATTCTGGCCCTGCCTGCACTGCAATACTCCAGGTTGTGCTTCCCTATATTACTGAGATAAGAAGTGTGTGCCACTATACTTCCTCTGTAGCTTGGGATGATAGTCATATACCACAGTGCCCTGCCATTGGTAGAGATGGAGTCTCTAGCTTCAAACATGGTCCCTCAGTCTCTTCCTCCCAAGTAGCTAGAATTATAGATTTGAGCCATCACACCCAGGTATTTTTATTCTTATGGAATCTCTATACCTAATTCTGTAGTGCTTAACATTAATTTACACCCCTGCCCCTACTTGCCAGACTTAGTTTGTTTTCTTTTCCTTTTTTTCCCCATATCTTACTAATTGGTATCAACTAGTTGTAAATGGAGTTTCTTTGTTTTTTTGGCCAGTCCTGGGGTTTGAACTCAGGGTTTGGGCACTATCCTTAGCTTTTATGCTCAAGGCAAGTGTTCTACCACTTGAGCCGCCACTCCACTTCTGGATTTTTTGGTGGTTAATTGTAGATAAGAATCTCACAGTCTTTTCTGCCTGGTCTGGCTTTGAACTGCTATCCTCATCTCAGCCTGCTAAGTAGCTGGGATTATAGGTGTGAGCCAGTAGTGCTTGGCTAGTAGGATCATTTTGAAATGTCTTTGTATGCATACAGTGTACCTTGATCAGACTCTCCCTCTCTGTCATTTTTCTTTTCCCTTTCCCCCTCTCAAATTCAACAAGTTTCATTGTTCCACTTTAATACATACACGTAAGTATTTTGTCCATATTCACTCTTAGATGGCTGTAGCACTGTGGCTTATTTCAGGTCTTCTATTCCACTGGTCTTTGTGTCTGTTTTTGTGCCTGTACCATGTTACTTTTGATGCTATGGTTTGTAGTATAATTTGGAGTCTGCTACTGTGATACCTCCTCCAGTAGTGTTCTTTTTCTTTTGTGGTGCTGGGGAATACCTGAATGCTAAACCAATACTCTACTATTGAGCTACATCCAGCAACCCCATGTTATCTTTAATAATTTCATTCCTCGACTTTGTTTATCTTGTTTTAGAATTCCTTTTTGAATGTTAGGTCTCCCAGATTCATCCTCTAGGTTTAAGAATCTTCATAATATCTCCTTAAGTTATGATTTTTTTTGCTTCTATTATTGTCTCCCAGCTCTGCTGCCGAATTTTCATTGCCTGTGATGTTTTAATTTCTAAGAGATTTTTTGAATATTTTTATTTTCTTGAAGTAGTTGTACAAAGGAATTGCCATACAACAGAGCAGTTTATTAATACAGTGCCTCTTAATCAGTGTTACCCCTTTTAATACCCTCACCCCCCCAACTCACCTCTTCTGTCACTTTTCTTAATTTTTTGGTTATGTATTGAATTTTTTGCCAGTTAACAAATTATATATTTTATAATATATATATATATATATATATATATATATATATATATATATAAAATGCATCTTGGTCTGTGTCCTCCATTCAACATCTTCACCTCCCTTCAACCCACCCTTCCCTTATTCTCAATTCCATTATATATGCCATGCATTCTTGCCAATGCATCCTTTCCCCTGTTCGTTCTTCTGCTCCCCTTGGGCCCCTTCCCCCCTTGTAAGTACCCATTTCTTGATACTTATTTTGTTGGACTTTGACTTAGTCTTTCTAAAGAATTACACTATTTGAGCTCTCCATACAGTCTTACTATACTTCAGCTAAAAATCCAAAATATGCTTAGAGCTCAAAAACTAAGCCCTCAAAGACACAAAAAATTGCTAAATAGGCTACTCCATGGCTTACAGAACGTTTTCTCAGAAGTAAATATGGCCAAAGACACATGAAGAAATGTTCAACACCTCTAGCCATAAAGGAAATGCAGATCAACACAACATTTGAAATTCCACCTCACCCCAGTTCGAATGGCCACTATCATGAAAATTAACAATAATATATACTGGCATGGATGTAGCCAAAAGGGTGCTACTATGTTGTTGGTGGGAATGTAAACTTGTTCAACAATTCTGGAAAGCAGTATAGAGGTTCTAAACTAAACAGAACTACCCTGTGATCCAGCAATTCCACTCCTGGGCATTTATCCAATAGAGCACAAACAAGGATACACTAAAGCCAGCAGCACAACTATGCTTATCAAGGATACACTAAAGCCACCAGCACAACTATGTTTATTGCAGCATTATTTACCATGGCCAACATGTGGGATCAGCCCAGATGCCCCTCAATGGACTAATGGATTAAGAAAATGTGGTATACATACTCAATGGAATTCTACTCATCCATTAGGAAGAATGATATTGCACCAGTCATAAGGAAATGGAAAGACTTGGAAAAAATTATATTAAGCCAGCCCCAGAGAAACACAGGTTGCATGTTTTCTTCATTCGTAGTATCTAGAATGTGCCTATAAATCTATAAGTAAACAAACTGGGGGTAACCATGAGATTTTTTTTTTAATTGTGAAAATACTGTACAGAGGGGTTACAATTACATGGGCAAGATAATGAGTACATTTCTTACCAAGCATTGTAGCCTCCTCCTTTGTTTCCCCTTCCCATCCTTTCCCATCCTCCCAATGCCCCTCCCATCATCCCCCCCATGAGATTTTTTTTTTACTGCCTTTTTTTTCATAAAATTTTTATAGATTCAGTCTCCATATCTCCCATAGTATAAACTTTGGATTTTTCTCATACCTTTTCTGTTTTCTGCATTTTTTTTCATTTTTTTCCCCATGTTTTTATTTGTATATTATTTTTTTAATTTTAGCAGTGTTGGGGTTTGAACTTGGGCTCATGCTTGTTTATTTTGGGTTCTGTCTGAAGCTATGCATGAAAACTTGGAAAGACCATTCATATTACCTATTACTGCAAAGCTGACTTCATAGGTTCTTAGGGGTAGAGTTTTCAGTTGTCTGAAGGGCTGTTAGGCAAAGAGCCAGCCTTGTCTGTTGAGATCTTCTAAATCTCACCAGATATCTTTTCTTCATTGGATTCAGGCAGTATGGTAGGAGAAGATGGCTGATGAGCCCAGTTGAATGATGATAGCCTTTATTTAACCTCTGTATTTTCAGCTTCCCTCACGCCCCACCCCGTCTCACCCAAGTCCGTCCCTAAGGCTGGTGACCCTCAGGTTCAGTTTCTATAGAAGATGGAATATGGAGGGAGAAGGCAGTTGACTACCTCTGGAGAGTAAAGTAGAGGACCTGTATCCAGTTGCTTTTTGTATAGACATCTAGGCCCAGTTCTGTATCTCACCCCTATGTTCTCTGACTGAACTGACTCTGTTTATTGCTTCTCCCTCTAAGTGCTTTTATTTCTACTTGCTAGGTTAGTAACTAGGTTATATTTGTTGTTGTTGTTGCTGTTGTTGTTGGTGGTGGGGTGTGTGTGTATGTGTGTGTATGTGTGTGTGTGTGTGTGTGAACTCAGTCACTCAGGCTTAACTCGACTTTCTTGCTAGTCCTTTACCACTTGAGCTTTACCTCCAATTGGATATTTTACTAGTTAATTGGGGATGGAATCTCATGAACTTTTCAGCTCTGGTTGGTTTCAAACTAAGATCCTCTGATCTCAGCCTTCTGAGTAGCTATGATTATAGGCATGAGCCACTGGTTCCCTGCTTCCTGTTTATCTTTAGAACTTTGTTGAAATCTTTTGGTTTTATACTTAAATTTTTTTGTCATTGTGAATTAATAACATTTATATTAATGCCTTTTTGGTAGAGTTTTGGAGGTAAAGGAAATAAATTCTTGTGGTCAGTCTGTCATGTTTAATTCAATGTTTAGATTTCAATTTTAATACTTTACAGAAAATAAAATTTCTTTCGTATTCTATATTTTGTCCTTTCTAGTAATTTTTTTATTCTATAAATTTTAATTCATATGCTTTGTTGTACTACCTACCTCATATGGTTGTGAGAGTAGAAATAACAGTTTATAAAAACACTTAGAATAGTGCCTGGCACCCAATCTGTGTTAAATAAGTGTTCACTATTAAGATTTTCTTTTCTTTTCTTTTCTTTTTTTTTTTCTTTCTGTTGGTATGGGGCTTGAACTCAGGCTCTGGGTGCTGTTCCTAAGCCTTGTTGTACTCAAGGCTAGTGCTCTACCACTTGAACCACAGTGTCACTACTGGTTTTTGAGTGGTTGATTGGAGATAAGAGTTTCATGGGGACTTTTCTGCCTGAGCTGGCTTCAAACTGCCATCCTCAGATCCCAGCCTCCTGAGTTACAAGTGTGAACTACTGGTGCCCAGCTCTGTTATTATTTTTATTATTATTATCATCAACATCAATTAGTAGCCTATTTAGTCTGAAGTGAACATGTCACTGTAAGGGAGGATTTATTTGCTATTATGTGGAAAAATCTAGAGTTGGATAATATTGACCCTGCATTTAACTAGATTTCACATGAAATGTTTGAGCATTAAATATTATTTTCCTAAGAATGTTAAAGCCTTAAGAAATCTAATCAGTAATAGTTAACTTTAAAAGTTTGAAAAGGCATATAGCAATTTTGAAGTGTTTTTAAGCTTTATTAGTATAATTTTATCTAAATATGAAATACAGAGAATAAAGTTACAGAGGTATTTTTACTGCATCTATCCATATAGTAGATGTAATATCTCTGTAGAGAGCATAGAAAGAAATCGCAGTAAGGCATCCATTTCCTCCTTCTGAATGGTTATATACCTTTCAGAAAATGTACACTTCTTTTTTTTTTTTTTTTGGGTCTGGTCGTGGGGCCTGAACTCTGGGCCTGGGTGCTCTTCAGCTCTTCAGCTCTTCAGCTCAAGGCTAGAGCTCTACCACTTGAGCCACAGCGCCACTTCCGGCTTTTTTCTTTTTGCTTATGTGGTGCTGAGGAATGGAACCCAGGACCTCAGGCATGCAAGGCAAGCACTCTACCACTGAGCCACCTTCCCAGCCCCGTTTTATAATGTTTTGGGGAAAGTTTTATTTAAAAATATTCCAATTCTGAAACTTCTACTGTAGGTTTAAAAAATTGTTAATGTCTTAAGATAGTTGTGTTTTTAGAAGCAGTTGCTGTGAGTCTAATTATTTCTTTTTTTGCCCCAGTTAATACCTTTTGGGTTGGATTAAGAGGGGGAGGGAAACAATACAATTCTCATTTTTAGAGGTAAAGTGGAGTAAGTGATACACTGTTTCTTTATGGATAATGACACACTTGGGACATCTGCATTCTTTTTTTCTATTAATGAACCTCTTCGCAAATTATCTAGATAACATTATTAGAGCAGATGAAATAGGTAGTGGCTTAAAGCAAATGCCTAGAGTTCTCTTTTTACTGGCAATTCCTCCTGCTAACTGTTAACTGTAAACTCTTTACTGTCCCCATTGGGTCTGTGTTATGTCTGCTTTGATGTCTCATTCCTAGAGCTTTTTCTTCAGCATGGCAGGAGCCCTTGTGCTACCCTTTCTCCAAATGCAATAATTAATTTTCATAGCATTGAATGGCCTTTTCTGTTCCTTTACTATGCTTCCTCTTCTATACATCTTCTCATTAATAAAATGTTCTACACCATTTACCAGAGGTTAAGTGCCTAATTTTAGCCTCATGTCAGATACAAAAATACAAGAATATTAGAATGACCAAGGTGCACAGAAACAATGTTAACTTCTGATCTGTGTTAATCAACTCATAATCAACTATTCATGGTTGATCAGAACAATAAAATTTATATCATGAAGTACTAAGAATTTCAATTGTTCATTTTATTTAGTATTTTACTTTATGTATTTCTTGATATTTTTGCAGGAGTGTTATATGCTATGTAAATAACTAATGTAGAATGTATTCACAAGCCCAGAATTTCATGCCAGGGAACATCAAGTTTTGTTAAATTGCTATAGAGAGAATAAATGAATTAATGTACATAAGTATTTGTGAATTAAGCAATCCCTTTGATGTCAACAAGGGATATATTTCTGTGGTTAATGTGTTCAAATCACCAAAGTTGAATTAAATGTATGACTCTGATAAATTTCCTCTGATAATTTCCTCCTGAGTTTATTCTGTTAGGATGGGAGGAGGACATTGTTGTTAATCTTCTTTTGTTTTGTTTTGGTGCCAGTTCTGGGGCTTGAACTCATGGCTTGGGTGCTATCTCTGAGCTTTTGTGCTCAAAGCTAATGTTCTACCACTTTGAGCCACAGTGCCATTTCTGGCTTTTGGTAAGTAATTGGAGATAAGAATCTCATGGACTTTTCTGTCTGGGGTGTCTTTGTACCACCAACTTCAGATCTCAGTTCCCTAAGTAGGTAGGATTACAGGCATTTGTCACTGGCGCCTGCAATCACTGTGTTTTTAAAGTTTGCACAAAAGACTGTCTAACCCAGATAAATCTCAATAATAGATATTACCTGCTTTGGTAGTCTGGGGGCAGCTATAAGAAAGGAGAGAGAAGTCTGCCATGAAGGAATCCATAACCATCAGGAAATGTATCCACACTCTACTTTGTTTCCCAGCATCTCCTGGCAATACAGGATGCATTTGGGTGAGATGAAGTCTTTTACGGGTGAAGAATAGTGAGTCCTGACTAATGAAAGGAAGTGTAGGAAATTTCATTCTTATCTCTGTTATCCTGTAGACAATATGAGTGAGCCAAAATTCACTAGTGACAACCACTCTTCTGGTATGAGGTCTTCTAGACTTTTTTCTTTGTATTGATTTGGATTTTATGGAGCTATCCATTTCACTAGTTGGGATTAGCTCTTTAAAAGTAGGCACTTAATTAAAAGTAGGTACCTAATTAGTGATGCATTCATGTTTTGAAGCCTGTAAAAATGAAGGTGATATGGTTCTCTAGTATGCGTACTTTATTTTTGTGTGTGTGGCAGTTGAATATTCCTGACACCTACTGTTTTTGGTCAGATGGACATTCTAGCTCTTCCAATTTCTTTTTAATCCTTCTATGCATGAACTATGAATTGCCTTTTCTAGATAGTTAGAATGAGGTAATTTCCTCTGAAAAATACAATCCTGGGATTTGTAGTTATTTTCATTTTGTAGTTTAAAATTGATCTTCACTATGTAGCCCAAGCTGGCCTTGAACTCTTATTTTCCTGCCTCCAGGTCCCAAGAGCTGGGATTGCAGGTATTTGCCCTCCCTCCCATCAAGACAGTGTTTCTCCCATCCCTTCTCTCCCCTTTATCTCTCCTTCCCTCCCCTCCCTGCCTTTCCTCTCTTCTCTCCCTCCCTTTTCTCCTTGTCTTCCCTCCCTTCCCTCCCTCCTCCCCTTTTTCCCTTTTCTCCCTCCCCTTTTTCCCTTTTCTCCCTCCCCTTTTTCCCTTTTCTCCCTCCCCTTTTTCCCCTCCCTCCCCTCATTCCTTTTCCTGGATCTAGAACTCAGAGCCTGAGTGCTGTCACTGAGCTTATTTGCTCAAGGTTTATACTTTAACACTTGAGCCACAGCTACACTTCTGACTCTGTGGTAATTAGTTGGAGATAAGTCTCAGGGACTTTGTTGCCTAGGCTGCCTTTAAACTGAGATCCTGAGATCTCAGCCTTCTATGTAGCTAGGATTATAGGCATGAGCCACCGGAGTCCAGTTCAGTGCTTTTCTTTGTGTGTGCATGTGTATATAGTTTTTTGGTTGTGAACAATGCAACTTGCAATCATTTTATTTGTGAGATATCCTTTATGTTTAGTTTTACAATTATAAAAAGTCCTAACCATGAAGAATGAAGCAAACTTGCTATAGAAGTCATCAAGACTTGGTCACCACAGAGTTGGGATTTTTGTTTTTGTTTATTTGGCTACAATCAAAAGTATGGCTTACAAACAATAGAGGTTATACGTCCAGATTTATTTGCCAAGTTTATGTACTGAAGGAATTATATAATGGATATGTCTTAACACCAGAGTTAGACTATGCTTGAATTAAATGGGACCTTCTTCGTTTGGTATTTGTGGTGGTTAGGTTTGCTACTCTGTTTCAGTATACCCTCTGAATTGGCACCCTTTGCCATAATGCCTTGTTTATGAGATCATAACATACAACTCTCATTGGCTCTATTCTTTCTTTTTCTGTGATGAATGGCTAGATTTATGTGTAACCATAAATACCTGAGGATTAACTTGAAAAACATACTCTGTCCTCTTCCTCTTTTTGGTGTCAACAACTCTGATGAACTAGTTTGGTTTCTAGGGATTTTGAGTTAAAATGAAGAGTAGTACAGAGTGACCTATCTACTTATGTCTGTATGGGCTGAATAGGGCTAAGAGGCTGAGATCTTGAAGCCAGCCTGGGTAAGAAAAAAATGTTCAAGTGGTAGAGCACTAACCTTGAGCAAAATGTTCCCAGGCCCTGAGTTCAAGCAGACTGGTACCAAAAAAAAAAAAAAAGGATAAAGGTTAGTGATTATGGTCTGACTTTTTATAACTTCAGTAAGTTTTATTTTTTAATTGCTTATACTAACGTTGTACAAGTCATGATTGATTCCCTGTTTACAATTTGCACTGTCTAACTAGTATGAACTTACATATGTCTATTTTACAAATGGAAATAAGCATAACCCATCATCTCTTTGTTCATATTATGGGTATGTGTAAGTAATGTGTATCACTTGCTGTAGTAGTGCCTTTATGATTTGGAAGACTATAGTAATTGTTTAATGATGCTCAGGGGGAAACAAGTGCCTAGACTATGTATAGTTTTCATTCCTGGAATTAGAACTAAGGGCTTTATACTTGCTGGGTGAGTGCTCTACTGCTGAGCCATGTCTCCGGCCCTCTTTTTTTTTCACTAATTGTTTTTGAGGCAGGATCTCACTTTCTGTTCCAGTCTGCACCAATTTATGCTTTCTGTAAAGCTAGGACTACAGGTATGTGCACCATATTCCAATTATCATTTGAGAACAGGTCTAGTGAACTTTTTCATAAAGCTGGCCTTGAACTTTGATCTTTCCTATTGCAGTCTCCCCAAGTAACTAGGCCTGGTAATAGACATGGTACTAATGCCTCTCTTTTAAAAGCAGGGACTTAGTAAGCCAAATTCGATAGCATAGCATTTCAGTGCTTTCAGAAGGAAAATGTGCATATTACAACTTTTCCTGTTTTGTTGCCTCAGTCTACTTTTGACTACTTAGTGTTCTTGAATGTTGAGTTTGGAAGCCTGGTAAAATATACCAATAATTTGTCTTTTCTTTTCTAAAATTCACAACAGTCTTTTGGGACATATAGTTGTTCTACTGAGTTTATGCTTGTTAATTGGAGATAGAATCTTTCAGACTTTTCTTCTCCCAGTCTCAGCCTCCTGAATAGCTAAGATGATAGATGAGAGTCATTGGTACCTGCCCTTTCCCCAGTTTTGATTGATAATTTATTGAATCCCTCCCTGAAAATGGCTTCCTTGGTTTCTCTTTATTTGGTTTATTGATTTGGAAAGGAATTTCTTGAGCATGGTACAGAGCCAAAAGGGATGGCTAATCATTTAATTTAGGATAGATTATACATTCATTCACTTAAAAAAAATCCTTCATTCTTTATTGACTTCTGAGTGCTATGCTGGTAGTGTTTAATTTTACTGTTTTTTTGTAGTTTTGATTTTTCTGATTAAGTGCACTTAAAACTTAATGTTTCATTATTTAATAGTTTAAATTGACTATCTTAACTAAAATAGGCTTTCCTAAACTTTCACTTTTTTTCCAGTTAAGTAGTTGAATAGTATATATTTACATTTAAGTATTAACTATTTTAACATAATCATAAAGAAGCAGTAGAAAATGTTGATCAAACTATTTGTGTATTTACAATTATTATTAAAAACATAAGCACATGAATTTCTGCTTTTTAAGTGTCTTTCTTTTTTATTAGAGGCAACTTAGTTCTTACAACAAGTTTATGGGTATTAAAATGGAAAATTTGTGACTTTAGAAGATAATTTGGAAATACTGAAACTGGTAAAAGATCTAGTTATTAAATAAACTCAGTATCCTACTAGCAAATACAGATTTAGACTGATATAACTTTAATTTTGAAAGATCTTTAGGATAGGGTTCTGTATATAAAAGGGAAAAAATAAAGCTCATTTAAGAATATTTGTGTACTTAATTTGTGAGTATGCATTTTTCCCCTTCAAAATTCTAAAAGGTATATATTTTATATTTTTGTCATAAAATTTTGCTTGTCTAAAGCATTGTAATCATTTTACATATCCAAAAAGACTGAGCCATGTGACTAGTGTAGGGGAATTTTTTTTACTAAATTTGCTGTCACTAAGAAAAATTTTAACTTCTAAAAGTTTAAGGGTGGGTTTTGAAAGTTGCTTTTCAAGAAGAGAATATTAGTTTGCTGCACTCTTAATATAATGTCTGATTCACTAGCTTTAAGTGCTGTAATGTGAGAAAAGATATTAGATTGATAGTTAATCTTCAAATGAAAGCATAAAATGTATTTACCTTACTTGTATAGATTGGTTGTTCCCTACCTTGGCTAGTCAAAAGGTGATCCTTAATTTATGTAAAAGGGAGTACACTTCATGATGTCTAGGTCAATCCCGACCAACTATTTATCTAGCAGAACCTCTGGAGATGGGACTTTGTCATCAGTCCTTCTGAAAACTTCCTCAGTAATTCCAATGGCTAATGAAAGTTGAGAGGCACTGAGCTGGATGGAAGTCTCACTTCTGATGTATTTAAGAAGAGGTAGGGGTGTGTGTGTGTGTGTGTGCGCGTGCGCGTGCATGTGTGTGGGTATGCACGTGCAGATGTGTACATAGAGAGATCTATCTTCTGCCTGTATATCTATCTCTAAACTTTGGGGCCATAATCCAACAGGCTGAAAAGCCAAGATACTTATCCTGGTCTTTATTATCATAGTCTCATCAGCATCTGCTTCTCTGATAGCTTATTAGAACTACAGATTCACCCCATCAGCTGATCATGATTCTGCGTTTTCTCAAGGTGATTCCTGGCACTTTAAAATTTGAGAAGCCCATTTGGTGATAGTACTAGGGTAAATGTGTATTTGATCCACCCTGCTTTTTGCTTCTCTAATTTTGTGTCTTTAGCAAGTTGTGATGTTTTAATGCAGTGTTGGAAAATGAAATGAGACCTCTATCCTTGCTAGCTGGTGAAGATTTCCTGACTTAGACCAGACATGAAGGAAATGACCACTATTACCACCCCTCTTTTCTTCCCTGAGATAGGGAAAGAAAGCTTACAGAATGGTCACCAGGCTGAAGGCAGCCTTCAACTTTTTTCCTTAACTGCCTGTGTTAAGGAGCAGTAGGAAGTACAACCTTTGCAAGCATACTTCCACGCATATTACCTTTACTTTGAGAATTCTCTTTGAAAGAGAATTTTTTTTTTTTTGGTCGATTGGGGCCTGAACTCTGGGCCTGGGCACTGTCCCTCAGCTCTTCAGCTCAAGGCTAGTGCTCTACTACTTGAGCCACAGCACCACTTTTGGCTTTTTCTGCTTATGTAATGCTGAGGAATCAAACCGAGGCATGCAAGGCTAGCACTCTACCAATGAGTTACCTTCCCAGCCTGACAAAAATCTTCTTAGAAACTTCCTCTTCCTGGTCTCACACTAGCATGGAATGCTGCAGGTTCACTTGTCATCATGTCTGTCAGGCCCTCACCACTCAGTTAACCTGTTACAACGGTGACAGCCCTAAACATTTCAGGACTCTCAGCTGGCTTTGCTTTGTCTCAGTGTCATTATTTTCAGAGTATTCAAAGAAAATTTCTGTACAACTGGGCTGTCCACCCACTGCCCCTTTCCATGATACACTGGGTTAGGTAGCCACCCTATCTCCTGAGTCTCTGAGAAGCTGGAAATGAAGGGCCTCTTTTCAGAGAATATAATGAAGACATTTTGCTATTAACCCTGCCCAGGAACAGCAATGACATCTAAACAGAATAGAGCTCTCTTCTTCCCTCCTGTAGGTTTATTGTTTGCTGTTATAAAGTGGTGGCAAGCTAGCACTGGTTCCAGGTCTATAACCCTGTGTGTTATTCAAAGACTTCAGTTCTCAGTATCCTCTGTTTTCTGCTATCCTGGTTGATACCTCCATCTGAGGCTTCATTCTCAGTGATCAATCTCTTAGGGCAGTTTAGTCTCCTGTCTGGCCTTAGCCTGATGGTCTATTGGTCTTCTCTCCAGCGTCTTTGAGTTCTAAGCAGAGAGTTGAGAGTGGAGGAAGGACAACTGGTGTCTCATGGATGTGGGCCTCAGAGCTGGCAGCTGCCCACTCAAAGCTGCTTTCGTTCATGTGCTGCAGTTTCAGTGAAGAATCCTCTCCCTGTGTTTCTTCCTGAGGTGTGGTATCGTGCCAGTTTCCTCAACATCCCTGGAGACTTCCCTTTTAATTCAAGGAATTTGTACGTATTTCATCCCTAGCCAAAAGCATTTAGTCCTGAGGTTCAGGTGTGCCTGATTTAGGAGGGGGATTTATACAAGGTATATTAACAGCCCTTCTGGCTGTAGAAGGAAAACAGTTTGGAAGACAAGATTCCTTACAGGAGTATCAAAAGGGGTTTGTCACTACTTTCTTTTAGGACAAACTGTAGGAATTTCTCTCTGGCATAGACATTCAAAGGAAAAGTTTGAGAAATTCTGATCTGGAGACTGCTCTGTGGATCAGTCTCTATCCAAAGTCTTATTTATCCAGTTGGCACTATTCTCTTCCAGTACAAGGAAGCTGGTCTTTTTCTGCTTGTATTTCTCAAATTTTTATTTGGGATGGAGTAAATGAAATTACACATTACTTTATTGTGCTGGAACATAGTTATAAAACATTCTTAGTGGATCAGTCACCATGGAAACTTGATTGAAATAATTTTTTTTACCTAGGTATTTCTGGTTTTAAGTACCTTCATGTGTATAATCAATTGCTGTTGGATAGAAATAAAGCCATAGTTTATGAAAGCATTTCCTGCAAAAAATGTGTTGTCCTATGCCCATGATATATAACGTTATAGATTGAATTAAGTCTTTCTGCAAAGATATGTTGAAATGTTAACATATGACTCTACCCCCAGGCAGCACCTTTGCAAAGATAAAGTGAAGATAAGACAGGCCCTAACCCCATTTGGCTGGTGCCTTGTTGGATGGTCATGCAGAACCAGGAAATCATCACATGAATATAGAGACAGGAAAGAGGCTTGGGACAGATCCCTGACAAGGCTTAGCAAATGTACAGAACTGAATTTCTATTGTATATGCCCTCTAGTCATATTAAGTGGTACTTGTACTTATTGGGTGTCATGCTAAGCACCTCTGAGTTTTGTGTGTAGTAACTTGTTCAATTCCATGAATGCTATTTTCTCTAGTATTTGGATGAGCATAGTAGAAGAGTTCAGTAACATATTGGAGATCACACAAATGAGCAAATAGGTCCTAGATTTAACTTCAGCACTCTGATGGCCAGATATCCTTTCAGTACAAATGAGCAATGTGCACATTTTTCTGCTTAGTATGCAGCAAGTCATTGCACCTAGGTTGATGGATTGGTTGAATGAAATTGGGAAACAAGCATATTGGCTTACAGGTCTGTGCTGCCCTCTTTTGATGGGATGAGAAGAGCTTGTCTGACTTGGAAATGATGCAGTGGTGCTTCTGATAGACCACTCTTGGGAGTTTTACCCTCCTTGTGGAATACCCTCTGTGGAAAGAGTTCCTGCATTCTAGCTGGAGTGCCTCTGACTGGTTAGGATCCTTCCTGTAGAAGTGTATTAGATGCACTCATGTGGCTTTTAGAAGTGGTGAGCTTAAGATCAGGTATGAAAGGCAATCAGCACATACCTCCTTAACTCCTCAGGTTGCTATCCCCACTCTCAGGATTTTGGAGCCTGAGACTTGCAGCCTTGGGAAAGATGAAGTGCTGTCATCATTAGCAAAGACTGTTTGTCAGCAATCATTAGGGCTCGTGAAGACTTACAGCAGTCAAGGCCAGAACCATCCTCAAGTAATAACCATATTAGTCCTGCCTTTCCTTTTGAAGTAAGAATATTTTACATGTTAATGTAAAATGATGCTGTGGATGCTTTTGGCTTGGCCCAGACGCCTCAGGGTATGGGTAGCAACCCTTTCCCCACTGCTTCTTGAGTATTGGATGGTTAGCTGCCTGAGTTGGCAGTCTTACCCTAACAGGTGATTCTTGTCACCTGTTCACTTGGGAAGTTATTTCCTTCCTCTGTCACTGATTCATCCTTCTTGGTTGGTAAGGAGTTACAAAAGAACACCCTTCCCCCTAACCCCTCCGGTGTACCTAGAGGGAAGCATCTTTGATCTTTGGTAGGACTGGTTTTCCTTTTGAGATGAGGTTGGGTTCCTGTTGGCATCCTTCTTAATTAGCTTTCCTTCCCTGCCCTGCTTATGTCACTTCTCTTCCCTGAGAGCAATCCCGCCAAGAAATTAACTGTCTTTATTACTACCTAATCAGCAATTCTCTGCTGATTAGGGCAGCTAGCCATCCATTATATATGAATATAAGAATATAGGTTCTGCTCTTAGAATAGAAAACATATGCTGAATAAACAAATGGACAGACATTTGCTTCAGCGTTAGCCTCTTGAAGTTAAATTGAGGTCAATGTAGGTACATAATTGACTTTGTGGGTTTGCAGCTACTATGTTAGCTAATTAAAATGGACCAGTATGTTTTTTAATTTTTTTTTTATGGCAGAAGGTATTTTATTAATTGGTAGCTAAAACAGTTGTATTAAGTATTTAAACTACACTGTTTAAAGTTAGTTCTTTAATTCTGAGGTCTTTTATTCCATCTTAGTTTGGGGATGGAATAGTACATGTGGATTCATTTATAAATTAATTTTCTCTTTACACACTTGACAGGATGCATAGCATCTTACTCATCTTTACATTGGTCCATGTGATGTCTAGCACAAAATATTGTACATTGTAGATGTTCAATATCTGTGATGGGTAATAATTGGCTTCCATAAAACGAGTTTTTTTGCTAAGTTTAGAAAACAAACGAGGATAAATTTGTCCATAACTACATCTAGGCTTTTCAAACAAAATGTCTTGGATGGAGCCAGGTGCCAGTGGCTCATACCTGTAATTCTAGCTACTCAGAAGTCTGAGATCTGAGGATTGCGGTTCAAAGCCAGCCAGGGCAGGAAAGTCTGTGAGACTCTTATCTCCAATTAACCACCAGAAAACCGGAAGTGGCGCTGTGAATCAAGTGGTAGAGCACTGGCTTTGAGCTGAAGAGTTGAGGAACAACGCCTAATCCCAGAGTTCAAGCCCCACAACTGACTAAAAAAAAAAAAGTCTTGGATGCTGAGTACATCCAGCACAGTAACTTTAGTATTTCCTTTAACAATGTATTAACATGTTACAGTTTAAGCTTATATTGCTCTGTCTTACCTATGATCATTTATGTGTCCTTGGGTGTGCATATGTCTCCCACCCCTGAATTTCACAGAAAATGACCAACCACACATTTTGAGGTGCAGATAGCGTGCTTTATTTTGTTGTTAGTATCTCAAGGAGGTCCAACAATTAGAACTAACAATTGAAATTATACCTGCATGAAAAGAACTATGTCAAATTGATATTTTTGGGCAGTTGGTAATATTTATTGTTTTACTTTAACGACAGCTTCATGTTGTTTAACTTTTATTTTGCTGTGGCTCATAGCTTAGTTGCCCAGTTTGCCAGGTGTAATTTAAATTTAGAACTACCACACAAAGGCATTGGCTGCACCTGGGACCTCCAGGAGTTGGCACTGCTCTGGCATAGGAATACTTGGCTAGCTTGGTTAAATGAGGGGATGGCCAGGAGATGGTACTTTTCCAAGCTACCCAGGCACTCTTTATGTCAGAGACAGTGTGAAATGAGCGAACAAAGTGTTGGCCGTTACACTTTGCTCTGGTAATATTTAAGTCATGATAATTTTAAGTATGACATCATCAGAGAAAATGTAAGACGTTAAAGTGGTGCTTACAGGAGGGTAAATGCAAACATCACCAATGCCTTACATTTCTGATTTGATAGGTATTGGTGCACATATCATGTGACATGCGCAGTATCATCATCTTTTAGGTGGACAGGACATCTTCAATGGGGAATTTCTCGACCCACTGAGGCAAACTTAGACTTCAACAGTATGTTGAGGCACAAGAATTAATTGAGTGTTGAGTAGGGTATTCATTCCATAAGAAACTTTCTCCTACCAACGGTTGGTTTCAAAAGTTACAGTGTAAAATGCCATAATATAAATGGTACAAAACTTTATAACCGTTAAGCCGGCTATATACAGTATGTACATGTCATTAATGAATGTATAATATTTTTAGGTCAACAATTATGAAAAGATTGAAATGTGTACTTTTGAACTTTGACTCGTTTAGATGGATACAAAACTACTTCTTAAAAAATATTTACAGATCAGAAAGATTAGTCCATGTGAATCATTTGTGAAAAGTTAAGAATGAGTATAGAGCTTAAGAGGCCAGGCCCTCTTACATAGAGCGAATATTTATATTCACAGTAGCAGAATCAGATCCAAATTCATTCCCTAAGCTCAGGGTATAAAGTCCACCATCTTGTTTCTGTACGTCCATGATGATTAGGGTTGTCAGGTCCTCTGTGTTTTCAATGTGGAATCTCCCTTGTTGTTGTTGGTTTTGAATTTTTCTTCCACCACAGGACCATGTTATTTCTGGGGTAGGCTCTCCCGTAAAAGCACAGGCTACTGTTAGAACTTTGCCTTCATCAATGCTGATATCAGAGGGAAGAGCTTCAATTTTAGGTGGGATTCCTTTATGGAACAACAACAAAAAAGTTTTAGGATCACTGAAAATGATAGTGATTTCTGTGTCTACTGAATTGTATGTATTAAAGACTATGCCAGACTACTTGGCTTGTCTACCTCTACCAGTGATTTTATTGCTCACCTCTTCCTCCTGCTTTAAGCATTCTACTAGTTGAGCTTTCCAGTTGTGTCATACTAGATTTTCCCATAAAACTGCTGGAACTCATTTCTACAAAAGACTCTTGCATGGAGGACATGCTTTGGGCAGACATGCTTGCAAATTTCATTTCAGTCATGCTGCTAGCACTGCTGCTGCTGAAACTGCTGAAGGAGGCCTCTTGTTTAGAGGCAGACATTTGGACTGACTGAGACGAGAAGCTTCCTTGCAAGCTTGTGTCACCACTTGTCCTCAATACTACCTCTCTGGAAGGTTCTTCAACCAGAGCTGTGGAGCATAGCAGATACACAAAGAACATCAATGACATCTGGTTAATTGGTGACAGCTGACATTGACTTACACAGAAACATAATCCAAACAATTTGCTGTTGAAGCATAAGCCAATACATATATACATACATTTGTCAAGAGCTAGCTCAGTTCTCCAACAAATGAAATCCTCTATTTCTATTATTACATGCAGGTGCTAGAAATACTAGGAAAAAAGTGATTAGTCATCTACAAAATAATTGACATATTGTACATTCAGAAAGTAAGTGTTTCAGGGCAGTTGGTAGCTCTACTTTGAAACTTATCCAAGTTTCTGTTTAGCTGAGTTCACACAGGTTGCCTCTCGCTCTTTCATACATAGAATTTAAAATGGCTTCTCAAGAGTTTTCTCTGCTCAAAACTCAGGCAAGGAGGCAGCAAACAAATGAAGAAAATGGGAAAGATACTTACGAAGGACTGTCAAGGAAGCAGTAGCTGAACATTGGCCATGGAAATTTTTGGCCTTAATTGTATACTTTCCACTGTCACTTACTGATGCATTTCGGATTTCAAGAGTGTATGTACTTCGAGAGCGACTTACACTGATATTTGAAGAAACAGAAATCTACAAGGAAAGGGGGGAAAGTATTTGTTATTCAGAAGAAGGCAAGCTATTTTAGGTTTTCTTCACTAAGACAGTCACAATTTTACTTACTGGCAAGTTGTTCTTAAACCACTCAATTTCAGGGGATGGCTCCCCAGTGATTTCACAAGAAAAGAGAACATTTTGACCTTCGTTAACATTTTGAGATCTAGGCTGTGAGATGAAGGTTGGAGCATCTGACAGTTCTTTGCTGAGGGTCAGGTCATAGTGACATTTGATGATCCCCTCACTGGTCTTGCCTATACAGGTGAGGACTCCTTCATCTTTGCGACTGGCTTGCTTGATGGTGAGGGTCTGGTCACTGCCTGACACACCGTATCTGTACTCCTCAGAGTTAGTAAGCTCAATGCCATTCAGCATCCATTTCACATCAGTGGCACCAGCAATGCTGGCTTTTAAAGTCACTCTCTGACCATCTGTTATGCTCATCTGAGTAGAAGATGCTTTAATCTCAGCATGAGTTCTAACTTCTGATGCCTGTGAGGTTTTGCTGATTTCCTCGTGGACAATGGATTTTTCCAGGGAGGCTGCTGCTGATTTCTTCACCTCTTCAGAAATCAGAAGCTTTGAGGCTTCTTCCTTGATGGCTAGTTTTTCTTGAGATTTCATCTCTGACACCTTGATTTCTTCAGAAGATAGAGCTTTTTGAGAAATTTCCTCTTTGATAACTGCCTTCTTCTGTGATGTAATTTCAGAAGTTTTTTGTGTTGATACTTTCTGTGCTTCAGTGTCTTTCACAGCTAAAAAAGAAAATTTTGTTAAGCCAGACCTAATTGGAAAGTGATTCTCTCTACCCTTTATTCTTGTACATACTGCATGTACATAATACAAAGACTTTAAGAAATACGTTGACATCTGCACTGTAGGTCACACCAGGTGTGCCCCTCCCCACACCCCATTCATGGGTCTAGAACTCTGGGCCTGGGCGCTGTCCCTGAGCTCTTCAGCTCATGGCAAGTGCTCTACCACTTGAGCCACAGCGCCATTTCCAGTTTTCTGGTGGTTTATTGGAGATAAGAGTCTCACAAACTTTCCTGCCCGGGCTGGCTTTGAACCACAATCCTCAGATCTCAGCCTCCTGAGTAGCTAGGATTACAGGTGTGAGCCACTGGTGCCTGGCTTGGTCACAGTTTTGCCTCAACCCCAAACTTGGTAAACTGTCACATATGACTTTTGAGATCAGCATAAAGGTTGCTTGAACTGAACTACTTGAAGGCCTAAGGGAAAACATTTGAAAAGAATAGTCAAAGGACACAGGAGATATGTGAATTTAAGAGATTTGAGAAGACTGTAATGAAAGCAAACTAACTAGGGAATGGATATAGGGCTGTCATTAGCGTTGTTTTGCTTTGGAAAATAGAGTAAAGATTTATTGAAGCAGTGCCATTTTGTTTACTTACTTGGCTTTATTCTTAAATATAGGAACAGAATAAGGTTTTTGTGGGACTCTTAATATAACACCACATATAATTACACATGCTTTTTAAAACTAAGTGTATTTTAACTTCCAAAATGTATGTTTTTACATTTGTGTGCAAATGCCACCCATTCTGGAGCTAGAAAAGGTTCTATTTAAAAACTTCCTTGTAAACATGTAAGGGAGGGATGTTCAAAAATATTTCCTTAGTATCATTTTCTGACAAGTTAGGGTGAAGAAAAATAGTCCACCTACCTTGTATTGTTAACTTGCAGCTAGAGGACACAGACCCAGCTGAATTTGTTACTGTACAAGTGTAAAGTCCACTGTCAGAAGTTTCAGTCTTAAGAACTTCTAACACGAATCTTCCTTTCTCTTCAGAGAGTTTATATTTACTTCCTTGTGCAATAGCCTGTGGAAAGCAAATAATTGAGGTGAGGGTTTTTTTTTGTTGTTGTTGTTGAAGCTAGAACTCAGGGCTTTGCGCTCGCATTTGGCTTTACTGCTCAAAGCTGGCACTTTACCATTTGAGCCATACTTCACTTATTACTTTTTGGTGGTTAATTGGAGATAAGAGTCTCAAAGACTTTTCCTGACCAGGCTGGCTTTGAACTATGATTCTCAGATCTCAACCTTCTGAGTAGCTAGGATTACAAACATGAACCACCTGTGCCTGACTTGATTTGAGTTTTTAAAAGTAAATTTAAATTTTCTTTGGGAGTTGAGTTAGGTTTTTAGAGGACAAAGAAGACAATTAGAAACTGATTACCTTTCCATCCTTTGTCCAGATGATAGTTGGCTGGGGTTCTCCAGTTGCTTTAACTATAAATTTAGCAACACTATTTGAAGAAACTGTTATATCTTGCAACCCAGTAACAATGACTGGTTTTGAGGAAACTGGTTCAGGAGATTTTGGTTCAGCTTTCTTGGTTTCTGTTGGTTCAGCTGTTTTCGGAGCTGATTTCTTGGTTTCTGATCTGCTTGATATCTGCTCATGGATATTCTTGAAAGCTTGTCCCATAAACTGGAAGCTAGTTTTGGAAGCTCCACCTTCTCCAGAAATCTCACAAACATATTCTCCACAATCAGATTCTGTGAGATTATGAATTTTAAGCTCGTAGGTACCATCTGCTGAATAATGAAACTGGAAATGCCCATTTTCCTTGAGTTTCTGGCCATCTTTGTACCAGGCAACCTCTTTAGCACATAATACACTGCTCTCAACCGCACAGGTGAGCTTTGCAATGTCTTTAGAAGCTTCTGCTTTCAGGTGCCGACTTATCTTTGGTGGTGCGGAAACTGGGAGCTGCTGAACTTTCTCTGTGGTTGTGGGCTTTGACTCTGTGGGTGACACAGCTTTTGGATGAGAAATCACTGGTTCTGGAGATTTCACACGTTTTGGAGACTTGACTGCTTCTGGAGATTTTACCCGAGGCTCTGGTGATTTGACTCTTGGTGGTGAGGCTACAGCCTTTTCAGGAACCCGAGCCTTTTGAACAGTCAAAGTAAATTGTGCTTCCTGTGTCCCCTCACTGTTTTCTACCACCACACTATAGTTGCCTTCATCAGAAGCTTGCACTGCAGAGATCTCCAAGGTGGATTTGTACTTTGTGGTGCTCACCTGGTGGCGGGCAGAAGTGCTTATCCTTTGTCCTTCCCGCAGCCAGGTCACATTTGGTACTGGCTCACCATCGGTGTCACAAGAAAACCTGGCAGTTTCACCTTCATAGACAGTTATGGACCGTGGCTTCGTTAGAATTCTTGCTGCCAGTGTTGTCTTGATCTTGCGAGTTGTGTGTTTTTCTTCCAGTGACTTTTCTTCTAATGCAGTGCTTTTCATTTCTGCAGCCTCATAGTGTTCATAGGACGCTAAACTTTCCCTGGTCTCTGTCATCTGTGATTTCACTTCCCTGATGGAAGAAGATGCTTCCATCTCAGAGGTTTTCTTAAATGATGAAACCGCATATGCCTCTGTTTTTGTCAGCTCAGGGAAAACAGATCTGGGGACCTCTTCATCCCTACGCTGGGATGCATAGGTGGTATAAGCCCCTCCAGCCACATCCAGTGTCGCATAGTCAGAAGCTTCACCTTTGTAGTTGGTGCACACGGCACGGTAGGTTCCGCTGTCCTCGGCCTGACAGTCAAGAATTTCCAGGGTCAGGACTCCACTTGTGTTGGTGTAATGAATTTTATTGCTCTCTTGGAGTTCCACACCATTGTGGTACCATTTAACCTCAGCAGTTGGCTTAGACTGGACATTTAAGATGAAGCGTGTATTCTGGCCACATGGCACTCGGTGGGAGCGCATTCTCAGGGTGATACGAGGGGCATGATCCAGTGTGAAAGGCTGCTGACTCAAAACCTCATACTTCCTCTCCGATGTCTTCTGAGTCTTTAAAGCAGCTTTCATGGACTCATATCTGGAAAAGATATCAAATCTTGCAGACCTCTCAAATCTTGAGAGTGATCTCTCACTAGACACAGGGCTGGGGGACCGTGGGCGAGTTCTCTCTGGAGTAGGGGACCTTCTTTCCAAGTCATCTTCATATTCCTCAGAGGGTTGTGGGCGTGATCGGATCAGTTCAGACACTGGCCTCATTAATTCAATATAAGTTGGAGACAAGGAGCGTCGTCGTCTCAGTAGTCGAGACACAGATGAGGAAGATTCTCTTTGAGCCCGTCTTGCGATTTCGTATTCTTCCTCTATTTCTGTTATTTCTGTCACTTGTCTCTGTCGCTTTGATTTCTTTTTAGACTTATCTTCCTTTGACAAGTGTTCAAGCTCGCTTTTGTACTCTGAGAGACGCTGGGTGGTTGTCACTGGCCGGAGGAGTTCTTCATCTTCCTTCTCAGCCATGATCCTCTCCCGTTGTCTTGATTGTCTGTATGCGGCTCGGGCATGCCGTTCTCGCAGCTCTGCATAACTTGAACTTGTTTCTGTCTTGGTAGGAATGTGATAGGTTGAGTATCTGAAATCTTTTCTTGCTTCCTCCACCTTCAGATGAGCTTGTGGCGAAGAATAACGTAGGCTAGAAAGCTCAAACCGTGGAGGACTTCTGCTGGGAGGTGAAGCTGAAAAGCCTAACTCGAGCTCTTCTTCCAGGCGCAGCCTCTCTTCCTCTGTTCTTTTCATGGCCAAGTAGTCATCGATGGGGAGGAGCAATTCCTCATCTGAGATGTCACCTAGAGAACGTCTCCTAGGTCTGTAATAGTAAAAGTCATACTCAGGAGAAGGTGTACGTCGGCGGGCTGGTCTCACCATTTCAAGATCATCTTGGGACAGTTTGGGAATCCTCCATTTAGGTCTGTATTGATCTGTAATGCGTGGAAGGGGCATCACGTAAAACTGTTCCCATCTTGAAAGGCGGATGCGTTTGGGTCTCTTCTGCACAACTCTGTCGAGTTTCCCAGGCATTTCATATTGATCACGTATCCTTTTGTACCACTTCATGTCAGACATGGGTATGAACTGTTTGATGTGCTGGTCTTCTTCTACAGTAGTCTGTTTGTACTTGCGTGGCTCTGGCACTTCATAAGGCATACGGAATTTTCTCTCCTCTTTCTTTTCTTCTGTCTGAAGTCGGTATTCTCCTTTCACAGTCTTAGTGCTGACAGCTGGTTTGTAAAGGATGGCAGCTTCTCTCAGAGCCTCTTGTGCTACCTGAGTCAGTGGCACAGTTTCAGTGCCAGAAAGAATTTCTGCCATTCTCAGTGTCTTGTCAATCTGTTTTTGTACGTGTCGCTCCCGTTCCTCCTTGCTCTGGAATTCCTGCTTGACGTATCTCAAGCGTTCTACTTGTAAGTGAGCCTGGCAGCTGGTGGATCCAGCTGTGTTTGTGGCAGTGACTCTGTAATAACCTGTGTCTCCAGGCAGAGTATCCCTGATGTGCAAAGCATAATAATCCAAGCCTTCATGGACAATTTCAATGTGAGGTCCAAGGGAAAGTGGCTGGCCATCTTTTTCCCATTTTAATGTTGGCGTGGGGATGCCAGACACTCTGATCTCAAAGCAGATGCTCTGACCTTCTTGGCATTCTGCATTTGCCAGTAGCCGTTTGAACATGGGTCTTAGGGTGGTATCTGCTGGAGGTGGGTGTAGGGTTACAGTCAGCTTTGCTTTGCAGCTGTCTTCACCATATTTGTTTCTTGCTACAACTGTATATTCAGCATCATCATCTGTAGTTACATTGTTAATTGTTAGTTGATAGAGACCCTTGTCAGACTCAAATGAGTACTTCTTGTCATCATCACCTGGTTTGATTTTCTGACCTGATTTATACCATGTTACACGAGGCTCTGGGTGGACAGTTATAGTTACTCCAAATCGGACATTTTCACCTACATAAGCTGTCTTGTTGTAGAGAGGCAGGGTAAATTCTGGTGGTCTTTCAAGGAGTCTCATTGTGTCCGTTCTGCGCTTGATTTTCTTTATGGCTCTACGGCAGTAATAGTCATAAACTTCTCTCACATTTTTAACGAAAAGCTCTGCATAAGAGCTGTCCTCACCATAGTCATTGACTACTTTGCATCTGTAGGTACCATCATCAAATCTGGTGATGTCTTTGATGTACATTGTAGCCACTCCATCTTCATAGGTGATTTCATATTTCTCACTGTTCTCCAGCTGTCTGACGCCAAAGTACCAGGTCACTTGGGTAGACTGATCATAATTTTCAATTTTGCATACATATTTGGCACTTCCTCCTTCTTCACCAACTGCATGCATTATTTGCCCAGAAACTGGGCCAATTTCGATGGATGCTACTTTAACTTTAGCAACGCTCACTCCCCTCTGAGATCGAATGGCACCACCACAGGAGACCCTGGCTGCAGACACAACCATGTTGAGGTCTTTCTTGATCAAGGTATGGTAGTAACGCCGGTGCTTCAGTGTTCTAATGACTTTAGTACTGACTCTTTCGATCTTCTGCTTCAGCCATGGGTGTTGGAGTGCCTCAGAAGCTGTCATGCGAGACTTTCTCTCTTTCACTAATAGCCTGTCAACAAAATCCATGGCTTCAAGGCTGATTTCTTTGAAGGCTTCTTCATCAAAAGTATATTCAGCATTCATGATATTCTCAATCATCTGTTGGTTAGTTTCAGCCAAGAATGGGTTGATACCACTCAGCAGCACATACACCAATGTACCAAGTGACCACATGTCTGTGGCTGTGCTGACAACATCGTGCTGGTGGACTTCAGGTGCGTAGTATTCAGGGGCTGTGAACAGAAGTCTGAAGTTGTCCCCTGGCTTCAGCTGACGGGCTTGACCAAATTCTATTATTTTAATTGTGGAACTCTTTCTTGTTTGGTAAATGATATTTTCTGGTCTAATGTCAAAGTGTCCAATATTCTGACTGTGTAAGAACTCAAGTGCTTCACAGACTTGGCGAACATAGCTTACAATTTCTCTTTCATTAAGCTCAAAAGCACTTGTGTTAATGCGTTCAAATATGTCCAGTCCTGATATGAACTCAAAGATCATAACTAATTCTTCCATACTTTCAAAGGATTCATGGAGATACAAGATGTTTCTATGTCTTGCGATGTTTAGAATGGAAATCTCCTTCTTTACCAAAACCTGATCAGTTCCTTTGACTTTCACAAATTTGGCCATGAATGTCTTCTTTGAGGATGTTTCAACACAACGGTGGACAATTCCAAACTCACCACGGCCGAGATCTTCAGCAATCATGTATTTTTCATAGAGTTCTTTGGTTTTAGAGTGTGAAGCTTTCGTTCTGGAAACCTCCCTGGTTTCATCCACCTCTTCATCGTAATTCATAGCTCGAGTCTTGTCTTCTTTGGTTACTGTTGGTTCTGAAGGCTCAGAAGGCTTGCTCAGGCCAAACTTGTTTTCTGCTATTACCCGGAACTGATAGCTTGTTTTCCCAAATAAGTTGATGACAGTGTAACGTGTTTCCCGGGCCTGTCCTACACGGAGCCATCTTTCTGCAGTAGTTGCACATTTTTCAACAATGTAGTTGGTGATTTTGCTTCCACCATCAGAAGCTGGCTCTGTCCATGTTAGGTTGACAGAGTCTCGTGCGACATCACTGACTTTGACACCTCTGGGTGGGTCAGGAACATCAGCCACATCCAGTTCAACTGTCTTTTGATCAATTCCAAATCTGTTTTTAGCACAGACCACATAGAAGCCAGCATCTTTTCTCTCCACTCCATTGGGGAAAACAAGTGATGTGAAAGATCGTGTAACAATCACTTGGTAATGGCCATTATTGTCAATTAGATCTTGTCCCTTCTGCCAGGTGATCACAGGATCTGGTTTGCCACTGAAGGGAATCTTGATACTGATCACTTCGCCTCGGAGGGCATGGACTGCTCCCATGCCTTCAAGAGTTTTAGGCAAATGTATCTTAGCTGGAACTGTATCAGAATAAAAGAAGAAAGAATACGATTTAGTGACCCCTAACATCCATTTAGGTGTAAAACATCTCCCCCAAGATTAATGATAGATCATCTAAGACCAAACTTAGGTTCTCTGATTTGCTTTTACCTTCCACTTCCAAGGAGGCAGTGCCAGAAACAGATCCCCCTTGATTGGTAGCTCTGACTTGGTAAACTGTGGCATCATCATCAGTGACACTTGCAATGATGAGCTGGTGGTAGCCACCCTTAAATTCTTGAATCCTGTACTTCAGTCCATCAGCAATGATTTCTTTGCCTTGTCGGTACCATTTCACAATAGGTTTTGGATGACCAGTCACTTTGCAGACCAAAGTAGCATTGCTTTGATATCTCACATTCAGATTTCTCAGTTCCTCTTTAAAGTGTGGTGCTTTAATTGGGACATCGGATTTGGGAGTGACAGGTTCTGATATTTCACTCCATTCACTTTCTCCACCTAGGTTTTCACATTTCACACGGAACTCATATTCAAGACCTTCAATAAGGTTTTGCACTGAAAAGACTGTTTCTCGAATTTCTTCTGTTGTCACAGCAATCCATTTATTCTGCTTCTTCTCACGCTTCTCAAGGTAGTAATTTCTAATCTTTGCACCTCCATCACTGGCAGGTGGTTTCCAAGCCACAACACAAGACTCCTTTGTGATAGCAGTAATAGTTGGTTTACCAGGAGCACCTGGCTTTTCTGTTTAAAAGGAAAAAGAAAAAAGCTGAGTAATGAGGTGAAATAGGAAGCTTTACTAGAAGCCTTTTTTTCTTAGGGTGCTGGGAATCAAACCCAGGTCTTTTACATGCTACACGGTGTTGTGCTACTGAGCAACTTCCTCATCCTTAAATTTTTTTTTTTAGAGGAACAGAAATACTCTAAAGTTCTACCCAGATAAATGAAAATGGTTACTTTCTGCTAAGAAACTTGAGTCAAAACCCCAAAAAGTAGTTTTTTTTTTTAAGATATGTAAACTTAAAGTTAGAGAAAGGGCACTGTACTTTATTAGAGTCATGTCTCATTTCTTTCAAATCTTTATTTATTTCTGTTGAAAGAAAATGAATGTAAAGACCATTTTTTCTAGCCATATGAGAAAGGAGATAGAAATCAGGCTATACTTACCAAATGGACTCTTAATGATCACAATTGAGGAGACTTCTAGAGGCTCACTGATGCCGAAGGTGTTCTGAGCTGAAACTCGGAAATAATAGCCAGCATTTTCTGTAAGGTTCACAATTCTACAGGTGGTCACTGAAATGGCTGAAGACACCAATTGCCATTCAGCCCCTTCCTTGGCCTCACATTTCTCCACCACATAATTAGTGATCCAGGAACCACCATCATCAGCAGGGGGTTTCCAGCTGATCACAACAGAGTTCTTTAGTAGGGCTTCAATCACAATTGGTCCTGTTGGTTTGTCTGGTTTATCTGTTGGGAGAAAATACAATTGTTATGGCATTCACAATGTGTTTCCTGAATTTTTTTAAAAAATAAAATCACTGAAAGCAAACACCAAATACCTTGTACTTCCACATCAAGAATGGCATCAACTGTTCCGAAAGTATTGCTGAGCTGCACCTTGTATTTCCCAGCATGGGTCTTTCGCTGGACATTCTTCATGACAAGATGAGTATAGTGCTCAGTGTTTTCAATAGTAATGCTTTCAGAGTTTTGCAGGAGTTTCTGGCCGTGGAACCAAGTCATGGCTGGTATTGGACGACCAATGTACATCACATGAAGTCGAAGTGTTGAGCCCACAGCACCATAATATTTCTCTTTCAGTGGGTAGCCAGGGTGGAACTGTGGTGCTGCTTGCAGGAGAAGTTTACTACTGCTTTCCACTTCTCCAACTTCGTTGGTAGCTATGCAGGTATAAACACCTTCATCCTCTTGTTCCTCTGTCATTACTGTCAGAGTGTGTGTGCGTCCATCAGAAGACATTTTATATTTCCGGCTTTGTACAAGCTCCTTACCAAATCGGTACCATTTAATATCAGGAAGTGGTCTTCCAACAATCTGGCATGAGAGTTGAGCAGGTTCACCCAATTTGGTGGTTACATCCTTCATTTCCTTGCGTACTCCTGGCGCCTCTCCAGCTGAAGGTGATGAAAGGTAATATTGGATGCAATATTAAATACTGAATCCATACCAAGCATGGGTTTGTTCTATTTATTGGATACTGCTATTTACATCTAAGTCTAATTCTGACAGAGTCTTCCTAATGAAAAAACTGTGATAGATCAAACACAACATCATTTTATTATGTAGAGTGACTTTTCTCTTACAATTGGGAGGATAATAAGAATGTAATTGGAAGTTTGGGAGAAATGAGTTCTCTCTGCAAGCCTGTAGTATTCTTGACCTTATATACATTTGCTAAAGACTTGTTAGCCTTTCCAGTCTTGCTAGAAGATTCAAAAAACTTATTGCATTAGAGGGAGAAATTCTTCCAGAAATGTGCTCATGTTATAGCTCACTAACAGCTATAACATTGGCTGGCATGATGTGTGCTTGGCATAGCTTCTTATAGAATTTATCAATGTGTGCATATGCCAAACACTTGCTCTCCAATAAAGCTTTCCAGTTTTACTTAGAATAGCAGCAGAGTTCAAGTTAATGTGTTGTTTTGTTTACACGTCATAAGCAGATAACTAAAGGCTACTTACATGTCAGTTTAGTCTTTACAGACATAGCTGTTCTCCGAGGTCTGCTAAGCCCGGTCTCATTCTCAGCAAAAACCCTGAATTCATATTCAGTAGCTTCCAACAACCCTCCAATTGTGAATTGCCTGTCCTTGATGCGATCTTTATTGCTCTTCTTCCAAGCACTGTCTCCAGACTGTCTATATTCAACCCAGTATCCAAGGATTTCTTTGCCACCATCACATTCAGGCTTCTCCCACTGTAGAGTGACACTGTCTTTAGATATTGAAAGAATCTCAAGTTCTCCTGGTTGGCTTGGTTTATCTGAAATATTTTTAGACAGTTGAAAGAAAATTAGATTTACGGATGAAATAAGAGAAACAGATGACAGCTGCCTTCTTTAATCTCACTCTTCCCTTGGAAACATTCCTTACCAAATGGATCCTTGCAAACAACGGGTTCTGAGGCAGGGCTTGTCTCACTGAGCCCAACATCGTTCTGTGCGATGATGCGGAACTGATATTCAGCATCAGGAACAAGCCCAGTGACAGTGTACATTGTAGTTGTGATCTGAGTCTTATTGTGTCTGACCCATTTGTCAGTCGATGTCTCCTTGCGTTCTATGTAGTAGCCTGTGACTCGAGAGCCACCATCATCTTTGGGTCGGGACCAGGACAAGCTAACTGAACTCTTGGTCACATCAAGTACTTCTGGAGGATTGCTTGGAGGTTCTGGAGGGTCTATAAATAGAAGTGGAAACAATACATGTCAATGTGCAGTTCCAAATCTAGCAAGCTAATTCCTTTCACTTAAAAGTGCATTAAGTAAGGTAATGAGTATATACATCACCTTCACAACAAAATAAAATTAAATAAAAAAATAACAGTACACTTAAAGTTTTACAATTTTATAGTTAGAAGAACACTTACTCAGTGGTGTTTTGGGTACAACTGGTTCCTCAGATTTCAAGGCTTTGCTTATGCCAAACTGGTTTTCTGCTGAAACACGGAAATGGTATTCCACATTTTCTTTGAGGCCTTTCACCACCAGAGATGTACCTCGAACTCTGGAGTCAATGGTATACCAGGCAGCCTTCGGCACTTCTCTTCTCTCAAGGATGTAGCCCAAGATATCAGCACCACCATCATCAGCAGGAGGTCTCCAACTGACCCTCACAGAGCGTGCTTGTATGTCATCATATTCCAGTGGTCCTTCTGGAGTATTGGGACTTCCTATCACCTTGACTTTGATGTAAAGAGTCTTCTTGCCACACTTGTTTTCCAGAACCAAGTCATAAGTTCCAGAATCATTTCTGTCTGCTTCTTTGATAACAAGCTCTGTGTGTGTTTCAGATGTTGCGATCATGGCACGCTTACTAATATCTTGGCCTTCCTTGGTCCATTTACATACTGGGAATGGTTTTCCTTTGACTGGTATGGTAAGACGGATGACTCCACCTTGTCTTACAAAGACACCTTCCTGGTATTTTTCATCAAGTTCAAAATCAGGATATTCTGGGTTAAAGCAGAGTTACAATTTAGAATGATGTTTTTATGGAAAGGGATTAAGCAACATGTCAAGACAATTACAGTAAAAAAGAAACAATCACATGTCTTACCAAGCATCTCAGTGACTTTGACTGTTCCTGGTACCTCAGCAGGCTCCCCTGGTCCACCGGCATTACAAGCTAGGACTCGGAATCTGTATTCAGCACCCTGAGGTAGATGTGTTAGAGTGTACTCCCGAATCTTGGTTGGGGTAGTATTACATTTGGTCCATTCATGTTGATCTACTTTTTGCATTTCAATCAAGTAGCCTGTAACTTTAGATCCTCCTTCATCTTCTGGAACACTCCAGGCAAGGGAGACTGATGTCCTGGTAGTATCAGTAACTCTTGGATTTTGTGGCTTTCCTGGTGGAGCTAGGAGGAAAAAGACAAAAATAAACTTGTTAGAGAGCTGTGACATTGAAATTTAACTGTGCCGTATAATCAGTGTATCGAGTTGTTGAAATATGGACTGTTATTTTTTATTTTTCATATATTTGTATTCTATAATCTGTAGTGTGATGTGGTGGTTATTCCAAAACAGAACACATAGAACATGGGTCTCAGAAGGATGAGTTTTACCATCTATAAAGTATATTTTGATAAACTTATATGAAGTTTATTTACCAATTGGATCCATGGCGACAGTGGGTTTGGAGGGACGACTCGGTTTTCCAGTCCCTCTTGCGTTAATGGCTGTGACACGATGTTCGTATTCTAAGCCTTCAATAAGGCCAGTGGAGCGATACCGTGTCATTGTCACAGGCACTTTGTTGACACGGACCCACCGGTCTGCTCTCACTTCTTTGCGTTCCACAATATAACCAGTCACTTGTGAGCCACCATCATCTTCAGGTGGGTACCAAGTAAGTGTCATGCCATCACGGGAGATATCAAATACCTGTAATGTTTCTGGGGGTCCAGGAATACCTGCAGCAAGACAGAGGTAAATGTAATATGGTCACAGGAATAAAGCAAAACACTCATACTTGTGAGTATCTGAGCTCTTAGTTGGTTTTTAAAATGGTGTATAAGCCTTATGAATGTTTTCCAAGTACCTGTTTTATACATTTTTTGGCTATTCCTTATTTTCTTTAATTTTATACATTCCTTAAATATGTACTTTGTATTTTTTCTATCTACTCTATCTATCCATCCATCCTCCTTTTCTGACCCCTGCCTCATTTAGTAAATATGCACTTTGTATTTTTTTCTTCCAATCTATCCATCCTTTCATTGTCCTTTTCTGACCCCTTCTTCATCTTGTTGTAGAGTGGGAACTTCTAAGAAAAGGTTTAGAAATTAGGTTCTGGAAGCCGGGCTCAGGTGAGCTCTTGCCTATAAACTTAGTTACTCAGAGGTTGAGATCTGAGGATCAGATCAGCCCCAGCAGGAAAGTGTTAGGCTGTTATTTCTAATAAACAACTCAGAAAAAGCCAGAAGAGGTGCTGTGGCTTAAGCGGTAGAGCACTAGCCTTGGGCACAAAGAGGCTCAGGGACAGTGCCTGGCACACAAAAAAAGTGATTATTTGGGAGCTGTTTTTCTTACATCAGGGTATACTGAAAGCAGATTCCTTTGTAGGAACTTTCAGAATCAGAGGTAGAGAGAGTGGTGGAAGGGTCCCAGGACTTACTGATGCTGCTGCGGCATTCTATGACCTCTGACTGCAAGTAGGAGCCAATCCCAAAGCGGTTTGTGGCTGCCACCCGGAACACATACTCATTCCCTTCCGTGAGTCTGGTAAACTTAAATGTTGGTCTGGTCACCGATTCAGAAACTGGCAGCCAGCCTGGGCGATGAGCATCACGTTGTTCCACCACATAACCACTCAAAGGAGCACCACCATCCAATTCTGGTGGTTCCCAGGAAATAGTAACTGATGTAGCATCAATTTCATCGATCTTGATAGGACCACTTGGTGGACCAGGCTTGTCTATAAAAGAAGAAATCCAGGAAATTAATTTTTACTTCAAATCAAAGTGGGGCAACCAAACATCAACTTGCTTGGGTCTCTGTCACACGTCCTTACCAAGAATGATCACTTTAATGGTTTCTGAAGTAGTTCCAGTAACATTTTTTAATTCAAGCGTATATTCTCCAGTGTCTCTGATAGTGGTTTCACGGATGGTTAATTTAGCTACTTTAGTGTGAGTTTCAACCGTGACACGCTCTGATTCCTTAAGTTTGGAGCCAGAAAAGAACCAGGAAGCAGTAGGAGGTGGACGGCCAGCAATAGGTATCACGAGCTCTATTGGTCTTCCGGCTGAGACATGGATGGTCTTCTGAGGCATTGTGGACAGATCAATTGTTGGCAATACTATGAGAAAGAAAGAAATATTTATTTTAAACATTACCTCTAATGAGGAAGTGTCATGAATTTTGAATATTTTCTTGGCTGTCACTGTTATTTGAGTTTTCAATACACACCTCTGAGGTCTTGTACAGTCACGGGAGTGACAATCTCTCTTGGCTCCGAAACACCTTTCTCATTTTGTGCCCTCACTCTAAATAAGTACTGTTCACCTTCATTTAAGGAAATAACGGTGTGCTCCAAGACTGTGGGTTTTAGAGTGACAACCTTCATCCATCTCTCTGTGCCAGCTTTGCAGGCCTCAAGAACATATCCAGTGAGTCGGCTACCACCATCGTAAAGTGGTTTCTCCCAGGCAAGGGTGACAGTGGATTTGGTGACGTCAACCACTTCTAGTTTTGTAGGCACCAAAGGCACTTCTGAGACCAGAACTGCATCAGACGTTTCACAAGGTTCCCCAATGCCATAGATATTTTCTGGCAGCACTCTGAAATAGTACATGGTTCCTTCTACAAGTCCAGAAATTCGGTAAAGTGTCTTGCTGCATTTGGTAGTTACTGTTTTAAATGCTCTCATGGCAGCTTCACGTTTCTCAATAATGTAATTGTTGACTGGAGCCCCACCATCAATTGTAGGAATTTCCCAAGTGATAGTCACAGAATCTCTTGATACTTCCTTAACTGTCACTGAAGGACAAGGACCAGGAGTATCTGGAAAACAGAATATGGGAGACCCATAATTCTTCTTTGTCTGATTGGTTGGTAGTATCTTTTAAACAAAACTTTGGTAGGAAATAGAATCAATAAAGGGAAAGGTCCTCTTTAGAGAGATAATACGGATCAAAGTATACTTTTTTGGAGATTTAATTTTAAGAAAAATACATACCATACACTTTAACAAGGACTGTTGCTGATTTCTTGCCAGATTGATTTTCAGCTTCAATTGTGTATTTTCCAGCATCGTACCGATTTACTTTGTCTACAATCAGTAAAGAGTAGCTTTCGGTGTTGTCAATAATCGCCCGGTTTGCAAGGTCAATGCCTTTCTTGCTCCAAGTGATGATGGGAGGTGGTCTTCCAGAAACTGACACCATCAGGCGCAATGAGGCCCCGGCCCTGACAGTCACAGTCTTCTTTAGATCATCTGCAAGCTCGAGATCTGGTATTTCTGGAGAGTAAACGTCAAAATTGAATTAGTTCATAAATAGATGGGATGAGAAAAATAGTTCATCTAAAAGTCGGTATTATAAATACCTAGTCTTTCCACAGGCTCAATTTCAGCAATTGTTTCACTGTATTCGCTTATACCCTTCACATTCACAGCAGCAACTCTGAAAGAATATTTCTGGCCTGTCTTCAGGTCTGGCACAGTGAATTCAGTATTTCTTATGGTAGCATTGGTATGCACTTGGAGCCACTCATCGGTGTCTTTCTCTTGCATCTCAAGAACATATCCTATGATGTCAGCTCCCCCATCATACATGGGCTTGGTCCATGCCAAACTAATGCTGCGCTTGGTAGTATCCACAACTCTTGGAGCAGAAGGGGGTCCAGGGGTGTCTGTGGAATTTAAACAGTGAGATGTGTTACACTTTAAGAATTGTGTATTTGGTTTGGAAGATTCACAAAGGTATTATCCACATTCATCAAGACCATCTTTGTAATTTAGTCCTGAGATTCTAGGGCAAGATTGTATGCTATATTATTGCTATTACTGTAAGTAGTAATTTGTATTAGAAGGTCGATGTTTGTTTCCTACAACTTAGTTATGGTATATTGCTCACTGTTAGCTAAGCTCATTTGCTTCACCTATTAGCAAAGACACTTTGTTTTTAGAGGCTCATCTTTCCCTGGGTTAGTATCACTTGACTCTACATTTCTGATGAATAAAGGAATCAAATTCCTCATCTTCATGTTCTTACTCCTAATATCTTGTTACTTTTAATTCCTGGGCTTGGTTTGTGTAAAAGAATTGTTTACTCGTGTTTGAAGCCCAAATACCAATTTGTTTCTTTAGTACTTAATAGAATATGAGGTATTTTATGCTCTGGCTAAGCTTCTTCTCAAAAAGGACCCTGCCTTTTTCCCTCTTGTATTAGTTATTATCAGCATAACATATTTTTCCCTATCCTTAAGAAGATTTATAAAATGTATCCTTCATATTGGTAATATAATAATTTATTGCTTTTATTCCACAGAAAAACACTGCAACAATCTTTAGCAATGGTAATTGCTAGCATCATATAACTAATAAAGCGCTCTCTAACTTGGGCTATATTAAAATTACACTACTAAGTAAAAGAAATAAATGCTCTCTCTACACATTTGCTTTTCACAAATATTTTAAGTATGATGGAGAATTATCTTTGTTTTTTCCTGTGCTGGAGATTGGACTCAGAGCCTGGTGATTTTTAGGCTAGTGCTCTACCACTTAAACCAGTGGTTGTGAAAAGACCCTTAGTGTTCTACTTTTAGGTTATTTTTTATATAGGGCTTCACATTTTTTCATGATCGGGTCTTCAACTATAATCTTCCTAGTTCTGCCTCCTTACTAGCTTAGATTACAGGTATAAACCATCATGCCTGACCTTGTGATATGGTTTTGATGGGCATTAGTTAATGTCTGATTCTTAGAACTCACATGATGGTTCTCTGCATGAGATGAAGTTGGAAGCTTCGCTCGGTTCACTGTTACCAGCAGCATTCACGGCAGTCACTCGGAACTGGTAATCACAACCTTCCATTAGGTTGGTCACCTTAAGCCTAGTATCATATACCACATAGTCTCTGTTGACACGTGTCCAGCGCAGACTCTTCTTCTCACGTTTGTCTACTAGGTAGTTGCTGATCTCATTGCCACCATCAGAGTCAGGTTTTGTCCACTGAATAATGATATGTTCTTTGCCAGCTCCAACTTCTTCAGGTATGCCAGGTTGTGATGGAATAGCTGTGTTTTATGAAAATAAGGATGACAGTATTGTATTAAAGTCACAAATAACATGATTACTTCTCTCCCTTGTTCCCATTATATTTCAATCATCCTATTGTTTTCAAAATGTTAATACTCACTGAATGAATTTCTGGCTATAACTGGTTCTGATTCAACAGGCACACCAGGGCCATATTTGTTTACTGCCCTCACTCGGAATGTGTATTCATTGTTCTTGATGAGTCGGGTGACTACATAGGAAAGTGTTGGGCATTCGCCTTCCACGATCACCCAGTTAAGCCTGCTAGTCTCTCGTCTTTCTACAATGTAGTGACTTATTTCTGCTCCTCCATCTTCCTGAGGAAGGCTCCAGGCTAAAGTGCACTTCTCCTCTGTCACTCTGCTCACAGTGAGTTTTCCACATGGGCCAGGGGAATCTGAAACAGGCAGAATGACAGCCATGATGAAGGGTGTTTTTTCTGGGCACCCATGAAAATGCTGGAAAAATACAAGACCATTTGATCTGCTTACCCAGCACTTTGACCATGACAGACACAGCCTTGGTCCCACTGGCATTCTTCACTGTTAATGTGTATTTCCCACTGTCACTTCTGTCACAGAACTTGATCACAGCAGTGGCTCGTTTGCCGGTGTATTGCAAAGAGACTTTTTCACAGACGTCTAGTTCTTTGTCCCCTTTGGTCCAGATTATTTTGGGTTCAGGTTTGCCACCAACGGCAGCATCAAGAACAAGATCCGAACCGGCTCTGATGGTCACCAGATCACCTTGTAATCTGGCATCCAGTTCAGCTTTAGGAGGAGCTGTGACAGGCAAAATGGATGCGCATGAATATCTGAGGTTATTTTCACAAAAACTGTGATCATGTGAAAGGAGAACATTGACTCTTTCTTACCATATTCATCTCGGCAAGTAACGGGGCCTGTGGATTCAGACCCTTTGCTAATTACGCCTGCTGCATTCTTGGCCAGCACACGGAATTCATAGGTGTCCCCTTCACTGAGAGCAGTCACAGTGAAGAAATTGTCAGATACAATGGTGTAGTTGCACTTCAGCCAGCGGCCATCTCCAACCTCACTGACGGGCTTGCGCTCTATGATGTAGCCCACCACCTTGCTGCCTCCATCGTACACTGGAGCAGACCAAATGAGGGACACTGTTGATCTGGTGACATCTGTCACTTCTGGTCTACCTGGTGCATCTAGAAGTGATATACAATGAGATTAAAATACAGCACTGAGCTCTAGTACAAATAATTGTAATTAACATGATTATCCTTCAATTTTAATGCATACCGACTGGGTTTTGAGCCATTATAGGTCTCGAAGCTTCACTGGCCTTGCTAACACCAGCAGCATTAAGTGCATACGTTCTGAACTGATATTCCAGTCCTTCAATTAAACCAGTCACTTTGTAGTTGCACTCTAAGCAAGGCACTTTGTTTTCTTTCACCCAAAGAATGGTGTTCCGTTCTTTCTTTTCAACCCAGTAGCCAATGATTTTACTGCCGCCATCATGGTAGGGTTCTTCCCAACGAATAGACATGGCATTGGCGGATACATAGTAGACTTCAGGTCTGGTAGGAGCGCTTGGTGGGACTAGGTATAAACAAAGATATCAAATGTAAGTATAACTTGATAAAATTCACTGGAAATACGAACAGAGAATGCAATATGATTTTTAGTTTTCTTACCGAATGGATGTTCAGCAACTATTGGTGCTGATTCTAGAGGCTTGCTGACACCAAATCTGTTCTCTGAGCTGACACGGAAAGAATATTCCTTGTATTTTGTGAGGTGAGTGATTTTAATCTGAGTGCGCTTGACACTAGAATTGACAAGCTGCCAAGCTGTTGTACCAGACTCACGCTTTTCAACTATGTAATTAGTAATGTCAGTGCCTCCATCATCTTTAGGTTCGGTCCATGACAGGACACATGATTCAGCTGACACAGATGAGACTTCGATAGGGCCAGTTACTGGACCTGGTCTTCCAATGACCACAACGGTGATGGTGAACGTTTTAACACCAGCTGTATTTTCCAGGGTCAAGAAATATCTGCCAGAGTCCCCTCTCATGCTCTCTTTTACAGATAGGGTGGTCCTATCTTTTGTTGTTGTGATGCTCATTCTATCTGTCTCCTTAAGTCGCATTTCTTCCAGTTTCCATGTTACTTTGGGGGTGGGACGACCACTAATTGGCACATCAATGGTAAATGGGCTTCCAGCTTTGCAAGTTATTAGCTGATTGGTAATTCCAGTGAGATCAGCAGTGGGCTCAATTTGAGGCTCCTTAATGATGACAGATGAGAAAGCTTCTCTAGGTTCACTGTAGCCGGCATCATTCTTGGCCTTCACACGGAACTCATATTCAGTGTTCTCCACAAGGCGTTCCACTGTGAAGGTCAGCTGCTTGGTATGACCAGCTTCAACCCAGAAGTCAGATCCCTTTTGTCTCATTTCGAGCAGGTAGCCAGTGATCCGACTGCCTCCATCATGGTCAGGTTTAAGCCAAGCTAAGACTGCAGAGGATTTGCTAGTGTCCACGACATCGAGTCTCCTAGGAGGAGCAGGCTGTTCTGTGGCTACAATTGGTTCTGGCATTTCATAGGGTTCACCAACACCATATTCATTTTCTGCAGAAACACGGAAATAGTATGGAACGCCTTCTGTCAGTTCATTGACCTTGAGGATCTGGCGAGTGCATTTTTCACTGACCACCTGCCAGCTACGGCGACTTGCTTCTCGTTTTTCTACCACATAGTGATGGATTCGGGCACCGCCATCAAGGAGAGGAGCATCCCACATCAAGGTTGCAGATCCCCGGGTCACATCCTTGAAGGTAATGGGACCAGGTGGCCCTGGAGAGTCTAGCACCTTTACAGTGAATGTGATGGACTTAGTGCCACTGTTGTTTTCCACGCTAAGGGTATATTTCCCTGCATCATTTCTGTTACAGTTTTCCACAGTAAGGGTACTGAAGGAGTCTGTTGTATGGATATCAGCTCGAATGCTAAGATTAGAGTCCGGCTTGCTCCATACAGCTGTAGGTGTAGGTCTGCCCCGGTAGGCAATAAAGAGGCGAATACTAGCCCCAGCTCTAACAATGTGAGTCTGCTTAAAATTTGCATCAATGTCCAATTCAGGAGCTGATAATCGGTCAACTGCTTTAATTGTGCCAGTCACTTCACAGCTGTCTCCCTTTCCAGCACCGTTGATAGCACTAACCCGGAATTTGTATTCTTCACCTGCTTGCAGGTCAGTGACAGTATATCTTGTTTTCACACATGCCTCTGTGTTCACCTTGTGCCAGTCTCCTAAGTCAGCTTTGCACATTTCTATAATGTACCCAATTATTTCCATGCCACCATCAAAGACTGGCCTGGACCATTCTAAGCTCACGGTTGTCTTTGATGTGTCAGTCACTTTGACTATTGTGGGAGCACTCGGTGGGTTCACAGGCTCTCTACATTTAATTAGTCTTGAGATACCACTTGCAGGGCCTACTCCTGCGGCATTTTCAGCCATGACATGGAATTCATACTCATTGCCTTCTACCAGACCAGTGACTTTGAATCTAGTCTCAGAGATTGGTCGTTTGCTGGTGACTTTCACCCATCTTGTGCTTTTCTTTTCTCGCCTTTCAAGGATGTAGTGTTGAATCTCATTGCCACCATCTGATTCTGGCCTTGCCCATGTCAAAGTAATGCTGTTGCCTGTTACATTGCTAGGTTCTGGAATGCCAGGGGCATCAGGAACCGCTGTAAGATGAGGAAAACAAGTGCAAAATTCAGTTAGATATTTTTTTACTTCGAAAGTTAATTTAATGCATAGCACCACTGAGTAAAAAATGGACTTACTGTATTGTATCTGAGCGACCACGGGGTCAGATTCAAGTGGCCTGCCAACCCCAAACTTGTTAACTGCAGAAACACGGAATTGGTATTCATTGCCAGTTATTAATTTGATAGCAGTATAACTGTGAGCTTCACATTTATCCTCAATGAGTGCCCAAGCAAGTCTGCTGGTTTCTCGTTTTTCAATGATGTAGTGAGTAATAGGTGCACAGCCATCATTGAGTGGTGCATCCCACCACAGGGTCATCTTCTCACCAGTAATATTGGTGAATCTTATTGGCCCAACCACTTTTCCAGGTGTATCTATAAGCAAAATTTTCCAGGGTTAGTTTATTTTCCTATTCATTAAGGTATAATTAAGTTCTTCTTACCCAAGTCCCATACATTTTAACACTGAGAAGATATTTTAAAAGTACCTTGTACTTTCACAGTAATTTCTGCTTTTGTAGAGCCAGATACATTTTTGGCTTCTACTGTATATACACCACGATGTTCTCGGGTAGCATCTCTAACGAAGAGACTGGTGGATCCAAGCACATCTGTTATTTCTATATTCATCTTCTTTTCAATTTCTACTCCATCTCTGAACCAAGTTACTCGAGGTACTGGTCTTCCTTGTACCAAAGCTTTAATTCTAAGGCTCTCTCCAGACTTAATAATAAGACCATCAAAGTACTCAGGGCCAAACTCTACTGTTGGTGGAACTATGAAAGAAACAGAAGAAAAAATTAATATGTTTTATTTTGGCTTAATAAAGACACATACAAACATGATTTTTTTTATTAGTACTATATCATAAATCCTGGGAAGGAATGACCAGGAAAAGCAACTTTGGAAGCAGGGTTGAAAATTGAGAGTTTAGACTATCCAATTATATATGCCAGAGGATTCTGGCAAGTATTTGCACATTATTAGATATTTCCTTTGTTATACTTGTCATGTTATTAATTTTTCACAGCCATCTTTTAAAACAGAAGTGAAATAGCTACAAAATATTTAGTTCTGAATACCATTGTATAATCAAACAAGTTCATGTAAGAAGCTATCAGCTGTACTTAAGCATGGTAATGATTGTGTAATTCGATGTACATTGTATCTTAGCTCCAGTGTAGACAGCTATTATTGGTGGACTTCTTATTACAAAGGTAAGACCTCCATTTCTACTTAGGTGCATTTTATATGGGAATCAAGCAAAGTAACAGACATGGTAAAAATAACAAGTCAGTTACATTTGTTTTCTTTTCATCTAAGGGGTTAAAAAATAGACCTACTTCATCCACATAGCAACCCAGGGTAGTTTGTATGAAAGGACATTTCTGTTCTTTTACAGCCTAGGGGTCAACAATATTTCCTTATTTTATTATTGTTATAGTAGAATCAAATATTTTATTTAGATTTTCATTGAACTGGTGGATTAAGAATCAGAGATATATGCAAGAAAACCTCCTCAAAATTTTTGTTTTAAAATGTGAATGCCTTTTGGTTATCGGTTGGAAATACTTACCGTTTTCATCTCTTGTCATAATAATGCCAGAAGACTGTGAGGGTGGGCTTATGGTTCCAACAGCATTTCTTGCAATTATTCTGAACTCATATCGATCCCCAGGACTAAGTCCTGTAACTGTGTATTGGCAGTCACTGACATCAGTAAAGTTGCATCTAACCCAGCAATCATTCCCTTGCCGTTTCTCAATGCTGTAGGCCACAATCTTACTGCCTCCATCGCGCAATGGAGGGTTCCATTTAAGTGTAATAGTTTCCCGGGTGACATCGATGTAGTCAGGAGTGCCAGGTGGGTCTGAAAAATTATAAGAAAGTTAAATGCAGCATTACTCCTGTAACCATCTCTCAATCATCAGTAGTAGAAAAGTAACATGAGTGAAATTTCAGAATACAGTCATTAGTTTCAAGTTTCTGTTCTAGTCTTTCAGATAACTTGAAATTATTTTTATTGTATTGACTTAAAAATCATTCTTCTTGCTTCATATAACCAATTCACTAGTGACAGGAAGCTAGATAAGAATGTGGAAGAAAGCAGTGTTGGATTTATTACTAATATAGTTGCTTGCTTAATTAAACATTTCAGCAAATAATGGTCACTTACCTACTGGGGAAACTGCTAAGGTAAATTTGCTTGGGTCACTAGGTGAACTTAGGCCAGCAGAATTCTCAGCATATACACGGAACTGGTAATCCAGCCCTTCGATTAGTCCAGTCACTCTGTATTCTCTTCCAGATATTGGTGATGTGTTAACTCTTTGCCAGAGGATGCTATTTCTTTCTTTCTTCTCAACATGGAATCCAGTAACTTCTGAACCACCATCATATACTGGTGCATCCCAAGTCAAGGACATGCCATCAGAAGTGACATTGTATATTACTGGTTTTCCAGGGGCGCCAGGAATCCTGAATTGGTGCTTTGCAATAATAATGTTTGAGGCAAGTGGTTCACTGACTCCGTATCTGTTTTCTGCCCTGACTCTAAACTGGTATTCAGCATCTTTGACCAGATTAGGAACTTTGAAAGTTGTCCTGGCAACACTGGAACACACCATCTTCCAATTAGTTTGGGAAGCTTCCCGTTTCTCAATGCTATAACAAGTAATCTCTCCTCCTCCATCGTCTTCAGGTATGTCCCAAGACAGGATGGCACTGTCTGCCTTAATTTCATCAAATCGAATGGGTCCTTTGGGCTTTGATGGTGGGCCAAGAGTGATGATCGTAATGGGGAATGAATTTCTACACACTGCGTTGTCAAGAATAACAGTGTATTTTCCTCCATGCTCCTTCTTGACGTTCTTGATACTCAAGGTAATTTTGTTTTCAGTTTTGCTGAAACGAACATATTCACTTTCTTTCAATGGTAAACCATCTTTCAGCCAACTGATAGATGGTTTGGGTTTTCCTTTATAAGGTAATTCCAGGTGTACATTATGTCCAATTCTCACAGAGATTTGTGCACCAGGGATTTCTGACAGGTCAACTTCAGGTGTAATGACAAGTTCTTTCACTGTAAGTGGCCCAATAGTGACGCCATCACTCAGCCCCTTCTCATTTCTAGCAGACACTTTGAATTCCAGGATAGACTGTTCTTTAAGTTGTCCAATCTCAATTTCACAGGTTTTGCTTATGCCGGCATGTGACCACGTTTGTTCACCTTTACCTTTCCTTTCCACAACATAGTCTGTGATGACACTTCCACCATCGAAGTCAGGTTTGGTCCAGCTCAGGATAACAGAGGTCTTTGTTGAATCTTTCATTGAGAGATCGCGTATGGGAGCAGGTACTTCAGCAGCCTTCACTGGCTCTGTAGTTTCACAGGGCTCCCCGATTCCAATTTCATTTTCTGCAAGAACTCTGAAGAAGAATGGTGTTTTCTCTGACAAATCTGTTACCTTAAAGGTTGTACCGGAACATTTGTGTGACACAGCAGACCATGTTCTCTTGGTAGCATCTCTCTTTTCAATGACATAATTAATTATGGGAGATCCTCCATCAATGAGAGGAGGATCCCAGAGCAAAGTGACTGTGCCTCGGGACACATGTTTCATCTGCAATTTCTGGCAGGCAGCGGGTGTATCAAGTACTTTCACAGTCACAGTTGAAGACTTTGGTTGGCCAACTCCATTTTCTATTGTCAGGACATATTTTCCTGTATCATTGCGAGTAACTTGAGGAATAATGAGTAGTGAAGATGAATCAGTGTTTTGAATGCTGTATCTGGCATCGCTGCCAAGGTTCTTCTCATCTTTTCTCCAGGTGACAGTAGGTGGAGGTCTGCCTTTAAAGGGAATCAACACTTGTACATCTTCACCAGCTTTAGCTATAACAGAGGTCCTGAGAGCCACATCTAGGTCGATCTCTGGTTCCTCTGTAGACACAAAATGGACATATATAGTAAGCAAGAAAATAAGTACTGAAAGTAATCTAATAAAAGCATCATCATACCAGTCGTACATACCAAGTATATCTTTAGCTTGTACAGGCTCAGTCATTTTTATAGGCTCTCCTTGTCCAGCACAGTTTACTGCAGATACCTGGAAGTAGTAATTGACTCCAGGTTTCAAATTAGATACCACATATTCTGTAGTTCTGACCTCTCCTGTGGTAGAGACGATAGTCCATTCTTCTTCCTCTCCTTGTCTCATCTCAACAACATATCCAGTAACAGCACTTCCCCCATCATAGACAGGTTTGCTCCAGCCAAGGGTGATGGATGACTTAGTTGTATCTGCAATTCTGATCTTGGCAGGAGGGCCCGGAGGATCTGGAATGACCATTCATGAGATGGTTATTACACAACAGTCATGTACAGCTTGACCACACAAAAGATGCTGCATTTGTGGGTCCTTACCAATAGGATCTGCAGCTTTGTAGAAATCAGAAGGTTCAGAAAATGGACCCATTCCAGCGGCATTAACAGCACAAACTCGGTATTGATAGTCGCTGTTCTCTGTGAGTCCTGTCACCTTCTGTCTGGTGTCACGGATAGTCTCCTTTTGTACTTTAAACCACCCTAGACTCTTCTTGTCTCGTTTTTCAAGGAAATAGCCACTTATTTCACTACCACCATCAGCAATAGGCCTGTTCCAGATAACAGTCATTGAATTCTTGGTAATCTTTGTCACCTCTGGTATGCTTGGTGGCCCAGGTGTAACTATTTAGAAACAAAAAAGACCAGTGAATTTAACAGATCAACATTAGTATATATTTTGATCTTCAAATCCTATCTAAAATATTAATTTCATTTATGTTCTTTTTTACCCCATGAAGAGGATGGTAATGAGATGTGATATAAAATAAAACTATTTTGAGAACATTCACAGACGAGTAGAATAGCTTATTACTACATTTGTCATGTACTTCAGTTATCTAGTAAGTTGTGTCTCACCAAATGAATTCTTGGCTATAACTGGATCGGATTCCAGTGGCTCGCCAATTCCATACTTATTCACAGCTCGGACCCGGAAGATGTACTCATTTCCTTTGATAATTTTGGTGGTTGTTATAATGCACTCTTCCAGATTTTCAGCCACCATAGACCACACAACACGGCTTGTCTCACGCTTTTCCACAATGTAGTGAGTGATTTTTGCACCACCATCATCAGCTGGTGGCCTCCAGAGAAGAGTTATCTTTTCAGCAGTGACAGTCTTAAATTCAATTGGTCCACCTGGAGGTCCCGGTTTGTCTGTCAATAAAAGAATAGAACAATATTAGTGCTTCTTAAAAGCTTACTGGTTTCAACTTTCTAAGCTTTAGATAACATTCGTCATTATTATGACACTAGTCTATATTAAACACCTACCAAGGATCTGCACTCTGATGGTGGCTGAGGCTGAACCCATGGCATTCCTTAGTTTTAATTCATAGCTTCCACTGTTAAGGCGGTTGGCATCTTTGATGAGTATAGATGCAAGGTCAGTTGAGTTTTCAACACACACCAGTGCATTGGTTTGTAATTCTTTATCATCTTTATACCATTCAATTGTGGGCTCAGGTTTGCCAGAAATGCCAGCCCTCAGTTTCACGGATGTTCCTGCTCTGTATTTGACAACTTCTGTATATTCTAGAGGCAAGTCAATTACAGGTCCACCTGCAAGAGAAACAAACTATTATGAGGATGAAAAATAACCAAAATAACCTCAAAATGAAGTTACTGGCCCTTACTCAATTATGTGGGTGTATACTGTAATTCTAAGCCTATTAACCTATACAATTTCATAAGCCACTAATAACTGTGAACAGATTTTGTGCTCCAGTAACAAAGCAATAATTGTATAGGGACTCAAGTATCTTCTAAATGTACACTGAAGTTAATTATACATTTTATTCTCGACATGAAACATAATGTGGTAGTGAGAACCTTGTTGAAGAAGCAGCATGAATCATTTTCTTTCACTCTAGTTTCTCTTTCTTCTTCCTGTGGCCACCTTCTATTCCTTTATCTTGTCTGAGTTCATTAATATGTAACAACTGTGGACAATAGATGTCAGACCTTCAAAGTCTGAACTCTCTGTTGTGTGTATGTGTGTGTGTGTGTGTGTGTGTGTGTGTGTGTGTGTGCATTCACATATAAACATATTCGCATACATGGTAGACAGATTTTATGTCAGGCTTCTTAGGGCCATGAGAAGTGGCACTGAGTTTGTAAACTCAGTTTCCACAAATCTTGACTGATAAAGTGAGGTCCTAAAATTCTTAATGTGAGGATATGACCAAATACTTTTACCTAGATGATCAGTGATTACTTTCCTTTTTGAAATTAGAGAGCTTTTAGAAAGTATCACAAGTTACTTGATTCTCATAGCATTTAAATTTTCACACAGTTATCAGTTGGATATGTCACTTATTTTCCCAGAATGGTCAAGTTTAAGTATTTCGGACTGACAGTGAATTAGAGAGAGCATTAGACAATATTGCTTCATCACTAATGAGCTTCTTGATCTTGAGGAAGTTGCACAAGCACTCTAAGCCACAGTTTTTCTGGTGTAAAATGAACTAATCATAGGGCTAGAAGAACTAAGGAAGAGAACTCTTGTTTCTTTCCCTTATTTAAAGACCCATGGAGAAAAATGATTAACTCTGATAACTAAGGACAAAAACATCAACACAGACAAAGAATAATAAAAGATTAAAGATAGACTTAGACATCTTACAGCCCGAATCAGTCATTTTTAGTTAAGTAATTTTCCTAAGTATCTTAGATAGTTCATAATTTCTTCCCAAACCCCATTAGATATATAAACTTAGTTATTAACTTAAGGAAAAAAAATGAGTTAAGTAGCTACTGGGATTCAAAGAGCTATAAAATACTTACCATAAGAATCGATGCATGTAATGGGGCCTACAACCTCAGATGGATTGCTGATGGAACCAACAGCATTCCTAGCAAACACACGGAATTCATACTGAGAGTTCTGAGTTAAGCCAGAGACAGTGAATTGAGTCTCAATAACATTGGTGAAGCTGGCCTTAGTCCATCTGCCATCTGGAAGGTCACGTCTTTCAACAATGTAGCCTGTAATCTTGCTTCCTCCATCAAAAGCTGGTTGTTGCCATGAAAGGTTGACAGAGTTCTTTGAAATATCTGTGATACGAACATTTCTTGGGGGTTCTGTGGTAATAAGAGAAAGCAGGTTAATGGCATTCATATTATCTCCTTTTGTTTTGTAGGAATACTGTTTGTATTCTTAAGCTGATTGAACTGACAAATACATACCACAGGCATCAATGGCCAAGACTGGTTCAGAAGGATGGCTGGGTTTCCCAATACCAGCAGCATTTTCTGCATATACCCTGAATTCATAAATAAGCCCAGCGCTGATTGTTGTGACTTTGAAGTGAGTTGTACGGACGAGCATTTTGTTGGCTTTTTGCCATAGAATACTGTTTCTGTCTTTCATTTCCAAATGATAGCCTACAACGACACTGCCTCCATTGGAAACGGGCTCATGCCACCCCACAGTGATGCTTTCTCGAGTAACATTAGATACCCAGGGTGTAGATGGTGGTCCAGGTGTTGCTACAAAAGAGAGAGAGCCCATAGTTAATACAAACATTTAACACATTAACAGCGAAGGAAAAGCCAGGATCTTTAAAAGTTTCACAACTTACTGTATGGAAGTTTAACAACAACACAAGCTGAGTCTATGTGATCACTGATACCGAAGCGGTTTTCTGCCTTGATGCGGAATTGGTACTCTTCTCCTGTGGTCAGTTTCATGATTTTAATCATGGTTCTTGCAACCGTTGCAGACACTTCAGTCCATACTGCAGTACTTGTTTCTCTCTTGAGTACAATGTAATTGGTAACCTGACTTCCACCATCATACTTGGGTGGCTCCCATTTGAGAGTCACACTTTCTTCAGTTATATCACTGATAGCCACAGGACCAGTTGGAGGACCAGGCCTGTCCAACACAACGATATTAATAAAAGCTTTGGTTGTTCCACTGGAGTTGGCAGCAGTGATCTCGTATCTACCAGCATCTGCTGTAACACTTTCCTTAAGATTAATGGTCAAGTTCTCAGCAGTTACTTCAGTATTGAACCTCATGGTTGCTTTCAGAGGGACACCATCTCTGGATAAGGTCACTTTGGGTAATGGCTTTCCAGAAATTGGAATGTCAACTTTAAGGTTGGAACCAGCTCTAACATATACGGTATGGCTTGGGAAGTTCTTCATATCAATTTCAGGTGATTCTAAAAATAAAAGTAGAGACAATGTAGGTAAAAAAGAGTTTCTAATGATTGAATTAATCAATGTCCATCTGTTATTAATTTTGAACTTTAAACCTACCTAGCTGTTCCTTTACAAGAACAGGAAGCAGGAGCTCTCTTGGGTCACTCAGCCCAGCTTGATTTTCAGCAAAGACCCGGAAATAGTATTCATGATTTTCCCTTAGACCAGAAACAACATGGTGGGTTGTCTTTACCACTGCGCATCTAACCCAGTTCTTTTGTCCTTTTTCTAGTGCTTCAACGACATAGTGTACAACTCTGCTTCCACCGTCGTGTTCAGGCTTCAACCAGCTAAGAGAAACGCTGTCTTTGGATACACTTGTTACCCCAAGCTTTTCAGGTGGGCTTGGTTTTTCTAAGAAAAAAAACATTGAACAAAAGGGAACAGTTGTTAAAATTTTTCTCCACATATATCTTTTAGGTATTGTCAAACAAATTTTTTAAATGAAGGCCATGCATTTACTTGGACTTAAGTCTTTTTACATGACCAGTTTAGTTTTTGAGACAACGAAAACTCTCCCAAGCTATGGCATTACTTGACTAGAATTCAAATCTGTCAAAATGACCAGATTAAATGGTAAAATCTGTCTCCAGTTCATCATTTTTATAAAAAAAGAGGTACACTTTTGTAATTATTCTCTCTTTTGTAAGAAAAATCACCATACACTTTCTTCATGCATATACACTGCGTGTATGTGTATGTATGTGTGTATGTGTACATGCAATTAGATTCAATTACATTTTAATCCAACATATTTTTGGGTGTGTTTTCAGCTATATAAATTTCTTAACTTTAATTTTTTTGTGCCAGTCCTAGGGCTTGAATTCAGGGCTTGGGTGTTCTCCCTCTACCACTTGAACTTATGAACTTTCTTCCCCTTGATTCTCAGATCTTAGGCTCTTGAGTAGCTAGGATTACAGGCATGAGCCACCAGTGCTCAGTTAAATTTCTTATAATTTAATCAAGAAAAACATATCTATTAGACATTTCATTTTATGTTATAGTATGAATATTTGGAGTGTGATCAAGATGATAGATCATGAGAAATTAGAATGGTTCACACCATTCTAGCAAAATAACATACCTGTTATTTTGACTCCTTCCTTGGTTTCAGCAGGTAGGCCAATACCAAATTCATTTTCTCCAGAGACTCTGAAGTAATAAATGGCTCCTTCTTGTAAGTTGGTAACTTTGTAGGAGAGGCGGTTACAGTTGTTGGTGACAGAGACCCATGCTTTCTTGCTGGCTTCACGTTTTTCGATGTGGTAATTCTTCACTTGTGCTCCACCGTCATTTTCAGGAACATCCCAGGACAACACTGCAGTCTCTTTGGTTACTTCATGTACAGTAATATTGGCTGGAGGACCAGGAGAATCTAAAACTTTGACAACAAAGGTCAAAGAAGCAGCACTCAAAACATTCTGAATTGTTAATGTGTATTTCCCAGAGTCATTTCTGTTGGCATTTTCAATAGTAAGTGATGTACGAGAGTCTGTGGAATCAATGTATGCTCTAGTACGAAGGTCAGTGTCTGGCTTATTCCAGGAGACATTGGGCACTGGTCTTCCTCGGAAAGGTACAGTCATGGTAAATGAAGATCCAGCTTTGACAACCAAGGTCTTTCTCATTTCACTGTCAAGATCAAATACAGGTTCTTCTTCTCTTTCTTTTGCTATCTGAGGGTCAGAGCTCTCACTGGGATCACTAGCACCAACCTTATTGACAGATCTTACTCTGAAGACGTATTCAGAGCCTGTTGTTAATCCACTTGCTGTGTATTCTGTCCCTCGTAAGCTCTGAATGGCAGTTTTCCACTCAGTTTCATCAGACTTTTTGTATTCTACAGTATAGCCAGTTATTGGGGCTCCACCATCAAACAAGGGCTTAACCCAGCCAACAGTTATAGATGTCTTGCCTGAGTCTACAATTTTGGGTTTGGATGGAGGAGATGGCAAGAATACTGGATCTTCAGCTCGAACTAAGGGAGAGGTGTCACTTGGAAGACTTAGGCCAGCAGCATTTTCTGCATAAACCCGATACTCATATTCACAGCCTTCCCGAAGTCCTGTGGATTTCACTCTCAGATCATAAACTGGCTTTTTGTTTACACGTACCCACCGCAGGCTGTTTTTCTCTCGCCTTTCAATTACATATCCAGAGATGTCACTGCCTCCATCAGTCTCCGGTCTGGACCAGCAAAGTGTCATGGAATCTTTGGTTACAGATGTAATTTCCAGAGATGTGGGTGGACTTGGAACTGTGAATGGATCTTGTGCCTTCACAGCCACACTCTCTAGGGCCTCACCAACTCCATACTTGTTAACTCCAGTTACCCTAAAGATGTATTCATTGCCCTTAAGTAACTTTGTCACTTTACAGGATGTTGTCCTCAACTCTGCTTCACATATCGTCCATGCAAGGCGGCTTGTTTCTCGTTTTTCTACAATGTAATAATCAATATCTGCACCACCATCTTCTTGGGGACGTCCCCAGGACAGCGAGCATTTCTCAGCCGTGAGGCCACTTATTTCAAGTGGTCCTGCTGGTGGGCCAGGCTTATCCAGTACTTTGCAATTAACTGCCATAGAGCGAGTGCCTGCAACATTCTTCAGTGTTAGCACATACTGTCCAGTGTCTCGTCTCACACAGTCTTTAACTGTTAACAAGGTATTATAGTCTGTTGAGGTGATTTCTGTTCTTGCTCTTTCTTCAATTTCTACCCCATCCTTGGCCCAGGAAATGACTGGCAAAGGTCTCCCTGCAATATCTGCATTGATCTTGAGGATTTCTCCAGCTTTGACAACAATGACATCTCGGAACTTAACATCCATCATAATTCTTGGGGCTTCAACATCATCTTTAACTGTAATAGGCCCAGTGGACTCAGATGGCTCACTAACGGAGTCAGCAGCATTTCTTGCAAATACCCGGAACTCATAACGCTGATCTTCAGTAAGTTCAGTTACTTCAAAGTATGTCTCTTGCACATTAGTAAAATTGCACTTCAGCCACCGGCCATCTGGTAATTCTCGACGTTCAACAATGTACCCTGTGATCTTAGCTCCACCATCATAATGTGGTTTAGACCATTTAAGGGACACTGATTTTCTTGTGATATTTGTCACTTCAGGTTGTCCTGGAGGGTCACAAGGATCTCTTGCAGGGACTGGTTCACAAGCCTTACTGCATTTCCCAATGCCAGCAATGTTCTCAGCATATACACGATACTCGTACAGAAGTCCTTCATCAAGACCAGAGACTTTCATTTGAGTATCTGCAATGAGGACTTTATTTGCTTTTGACCAAAGAATGCTGCTTCTTTCTTTATATTCAAGGTGATAGCCAATCACTTGACTTCCTCCATCATTGACTGGCACTTGCCAGCTTACAATCATGGTAGATTTTGTGGCATGCACAACTTTAGGTGTACCAGGAGGGCCTGGAGGGCTGAATGGATACTCAGCAACAACAGCAGAAGATTCACTGTAGGAGCTCTTTCCATACCGGTTTTCTGCACAAACACGGAACTGATATTCACTTCCTGTTATCAAACGGACTATTTTAATGGATGTCCTTGCAACTGCTTGTGAAACTACCTGCCATGTCGTAGATGTGGTTTCTCTCTTTTCAACGACATAATTGCTAATTTGGCAGCCACCGTCATATTCTGGAGGATTCCAAGAAATGGTTACATAGTCACAGCTAACCTCATCAATACGTATAGGTCCAGGAGGTCCTGGTCTGTCAAGGACAATTACAGTGATGGGAACTGTTATGGATCCAGCACTATTTGAAACACACAATTCGTAAGTTCCAACATCCTCCCTTGATGCTTCCTTAATAGACAGTGTTGTAACAGTCTTTGAAGAAGAAACGTTGACTCTAGTTGTTTCTCTAAGTATCTGGCCATCTTTTTTCCAGCTTATAGTAGCTTGAGGTCTTCCTTTGAATGGCACATCAATCTTGAGTTGGTCATTAGCCTTTACATTGAAAGTATGGTAAGGAAGTTCAACTGATGGCTTTATTTCAATGTCCCTTGCAATTACTGGCACACCAAGAGGTCTTGGATCACTTCTTCCTTTTTCATTAACTGCAGCTACCCTGAAGACATATTCTTCTCCTGCTGTTAGGCCGGACACAGTTGCTTCTAGAGTCTTAACTTGTGTGCAAGTGCTCCATTTTTCGCTGCCTTTAGTCTGCATTTCAACTACATAACCAGTAATTTTGCTGCCACCATCGCTTTCTGGTTTTTCCCACTTAATTGTAGCTGTATTGCGGGTCACATCAACAAGAGTTACTCTTCCAGGGGGAAGTGGCGGTTCAGATACTTTAATGGGTTCAGTTGTTTCAGCTGGCAAACCAATACCGTATTCATTGGAAGCCAAGACTCGGAAGTAGTAAGAACATCCTTCTTGTAGATTTTCAATTTTAAAAGTATTCTTAGTGCAATTGTTAGTAATAGTAGCATAGGCTTTTCTTGTAGTTTCTCGCTTTTCAACAATGTAATTGGTAATCTTAGCTCCTCCATCAATAAGTGGTGGTTCCCAGGCCAGTGTTACTGAGTCTTTCTTTACTTCTCTTACAGTCAGATTCACAGGGGCACTTGGTGAGTCAAGAACTCTGACATTAACAAAAGCTGTTTTGGAGCCACTGTTGTTTTCTAATGTTAGATTATACCGACCACTGTCAAATCTGGTAACATTGTCAATCACCAACATTGTGTAAGAGCTGGTTACCTCTATCTGAGCCCTCTCTGTGAGAATGCCCTCAGCCCTTTCCCATTTAACTTCAGGTTCTGGTCGACCTTTGATAGTGACAAACAGACGTAAAGTGGCACTTGCGCGCAGAATGACTACCTTTCTGAGATCAGCATCAAGTTCTATTTCTGGTGGTTCTGTTCTCTCTTGAGCAACAACTGAACCAGGTATAGTTGCAGGCTCTCCTACACCTTCAGAATTGAGGGCACAGATGCGGAAGTTATACTCAGTATTTTCTTTAAGTTTGGTCACTGTGAACTGCTTTCCTTGTAATCCTGATGGTGGAGTACAGGTTGTCCATTCATCAGCAGCAGCTTCTTTGACCTCAATAACATAGCCTTTGACAGGTGCACCACCATCATAAATTGGCTTGTTCCAGGCCAAGGAGACAGAAGATCTGGATGTGTCTGTCACTTTTGGATTGCTTGGTGGACCTGGTGGATATAAGGCATCACAGGCACGGTAGAAAACAGATGGCTCACTAGGTTCACCAACACCAGCAGCATTTTCTGCAGCAACTCTGAATTCATAGGAATGACCTTCTGTAAGGCCAGTTACCCTGAACCTGAGATCTGTTAGTGTTTTCTTGTTGCATTTGGTCCATCTAATGCCATCCTTATCTCGTTTTTCAAGAATGTATCCCTCAATTGCAGCACCTCCATCGTCTACTGGGCGTGCCCATGTAACAACCATGGAATCTTTGGTGATTGCTGAGACTTCAGGTGTTGAAGGAGGGCCTGGAAGCTTGTAAGGATTACAGGCTATTACAGGCTCAGATTCCAGGGGTTCTCCAATTCCGTATTTATTCACAGCCATGACACGGAAAATGTACTCATTACCAGGAAGAAGTTTAGTGACTTTGTAGTTGAGAGCCTGTACCTCAGTGGAAACCTGGGTCCAGGAGAGTCGGCTAGTTTCTCTCTTTTCAATGATGTAATGTGAAATATTAGCACCGCCGTCTTGCAAAGGTGGGCTCCATGCCAGGTAACACTTTTCTGCAGTAACTCCAGAAACTTTCAGAGGCCCTTCAGGAGGTCCTGGCCTATCAAGCACCTTGACAGTGATTGGTATAGACTTTGTTCCACCAACATTGCTGAGTTTCAGAATATATTGCCCGCCATCAGTCCGTATACAATCTTTGACAACCAGCGTTGTTTTCTGAAGAGTAGATTTAATTTCCATTCTAGCAGTTGTTTCTTCTAGTTCTCTTCCATCTTTTGACCAAACAACATCAGGTATAGGTTTGCCACGGATATCAGCTTCAAGAACAAAAGTCTCTCCTGCATGAACAACAATGACATCTCTGTATTTTGGATCCAGTGAGGCATTTGGTGCATCAATTTCATCTCTTGCAGTAATGGCACCACTACTTTCAGATGGTTCACTAAAGTTACCAGCTGCATTTCTTGCAATCACTCTGAACTCATATCTTTGGTCTTCTACAAGTCCACTCACTGTAAATTCAGTTTCCAGTACATTGGTAAAGCTGGCTTTCATCCAGCGTCCATCAGGTAGATCTTTCTTTTCTACAATATAACCTGTTATTTTGCTACCTCCATCATAGGCAGGTTTCTTCCATTTCAGAGTGATGTTGTTTCTTGTTATGACAATGGCTTCAGGACGACCAGGTGGATCACATGGATCACGAGCAACAAAGCACTCTGACACTTTGCTAGGTTTGCCAATGCCAACAATGTTTTCAGCAGAAACTTTGAACTCATATTCGAGGCCTTCATCAAGCCCAGTTGTTTTGAATTTGGTGTCTTGAATAGGAGTCTTATTTAATTTAACCCATAAAATACTGTTCTTTTCCTTCTGTTCAAGATGGTAGCCAATAACTTTGCTGCCACCATCATTAACTGGTTCATGCCATTGAACAAGCATTTGATCTTTTGAGACTGATGTCACAAAAGGAGTTCCAGGTGGGCCAGGCTCTTTAAATGGATACTGTACAATTACTGGTTTAGAATCCAAGGAAGTACTCTTTCCATACCTGTTTTCAGCAAAAATTCTAAACTGATACTCAGTGCCTGTTTTCAGTTTGGTTACTTTAATTGTTGTTCTTGCAACTGTTGCTGATACTATGTGCCAAGTGGTGGTGGTTGTATCTCGTTTCTCTACAATGTAGTTGCTTATTTGGCAACCACCAGTATATGCTGGTGGTTCCCAAGATATGACCACGTAGTCTGCACTAACTTCATCAAACTTCACTGGTCCAACAGGAGGTCCAGGCTTTTCCAAAACAATAATGCTGAGATTTTCTGTTGTTGTACCTGCACTATTTGTTGCTGTTATAGTATATTTTCCAAAATCATCTTTGCTACTTTCTTTAATGTGCAAAATGGTTGAAGTAGCTGTTTCTTCAACGTTTACTCTTGTTGTCTGCTTAAGAGGCTCACCATCTTTGACCCAAGAAATTTTGGGTCTTGGTCGGCCTATAACTGGAATTTCTATTTTAAGGTCTTCTCCAGCTTGGACACTGTATGTGTTAAATGGTAATTTCAAACTAGGCTGAATAGTCAGGTCCTTGGCTATGACTGGAACACCAAGCACTCTTGGATCACTTTTTCCTTTTTCATTGTAAGCCTTGACACGGAACTGATATTCTTGTCCAGAGCTCAAACCAGTAACAACTGCATTACAGACTTTGGATTCGGCCACAACACTCCATTTTTCTGTTCCTTTGGGCTGCATTTCAACAACATACCCCAGGATTCTGCTACCACCATCATGTTCTGGTTTCTCCCACAGAAGTGATGCACTGGTTTGGGACACATCCGTCAGTGTTACCTTTCCTGGAGGGGAAGGAGGTTCAGCAGCTTTCACAGCATCTACAGTTTCCACAGGGACACCAACTCCAAATTCATTCTCTGCCATGACTCTAAAGTAATAGATGGCTCCTTCTGTAAGATTCTCAACTTTAAAGCTTGTTTTGCTGCATTTACTGCTCACATTAGCATATGCTTTTCTGGTTGATTCACGTTTGTCAATAACATAGTTCTTGACCTTTGCACCTCCATCGATGACAGGTGGTTCCCATACCAGAAGGACAGAATCTTTTCTCACTTCCTTGACTGCCAAATTCTGGGGTGGTCCTGGGGTATCAAGGACTTTCACAGTTACAAAAGCAGACTTAGATCCACTGCTGTTTTCTAGCTTGAGAATGTATTTCCCAGCATCATTTCTGTCACAATTATCTATCGATAGTTGGGTAAAGTTTACTCCCTTTTCAATCTGAACCTTATCTGTGAATTCACCTTCTTCTCGAGACCAAGTGATCTCAGGTGTAGGCCGACCTTTGAATGGAATATGAATTCTAACAGACCCACCAGCTCTAACTATGATTCCTTTCCTTAACTCAGAGTCAAGGTCAAGCTCAGGCGCTTCCAGTTTGTCTTCTGGTTTTACGGTACCAGGAACTGATGCAGCCTCACCTAAACCAACTTTGTTGAGGGCACAGACTCGTATTTTATATTCTTGGTGTTCAGTGAGTTTTGAGATTTCAAATCGAGTGACCCTCAGGCCCGTCTGTGGAGTAACTATTTGCCATTCTTCTTCATCTGCTTTACAGATTTCTACCATGTATCCCAGGATATCACTGCCACCATCATAGATGGGTTTACCCCAGGCAACTGTAATTGAATTTTTAGTGGTGTCTACAGTATGTGCATTGGTGGGTGGGCCAGGTTTGAAGACAGGATCACAAGCCTTATAATAAAGTGTAGCTGGACTGGGTTCTCCAACTCCAGCAGCATTTTCAGCAGAGACTCGGAATTCATACTCATGGTCTTCTGTTAACCCTGTTACTCTCAGACGCAAATCTGTAATGCGGCGTTTGTTACATTTTATCCACCGGATGCCACTTCTATCTCTTTTCTCTACAATATAACCAATAATTTCGCTTCCACCATCACTATCTGGACGGTTCCAACAGACAGTCATGGAGTCCTTGGCAATGTTGGTTACTTCCAAGCTTTTTGGCGGTCCAGGAAGCACAAATGGATTTTTCATTAGTACTGGTGCCGATTCCAAGGGCTCTCCAACACCATATTTGTTGACAGCCATTATTCGGAAAATATATTCATTCCCTTCTAAGAGTTTGGTAACTTTCAGAGAATTGGTGACCACTTCTGAAGCCACAACAGTCCAGGCAAGTCGACTGGTTTCTCGCTTTTCAACAACATAGTGAGAAATGTCACTGCCACCATCTTGAAGTGGTGGAGACCATGTGAGAGTACATTTCTCAGAAGTGACTCCCGTAACCTGAACTGGCCCTTCTGGAGGTCCTGGTCTATCAAGCACTTTCACATTGACTGGGAATGACTTAGAACCAGCAACATTGGAAGCTCTTAAAATATACTGTCCACTGTCAATTCTGATGGCATCCTTTACAATTAGCAAAGCCTTGAAATCTGTGTTCTTTATTTCACATCTAGCAGACTCTTCAATTTCCTTATCTCCTCTTAGCCATTCAATGGTAGGTAGGGGCTTTCCATGGACATCAGCCTCAAGCCTGAATGTTTCTCCAGCATTTACCACTATTGTGTCTCTGAATTTTGGATCCATTGAAATTCTTGGGAGTTCTACCTCATCCTTGGCAGTTATTGGTCCAGTACTGTCAGAGGGTTTACTTATTGCACCAGCTGCATTTTTGGCAAGGACTCTGAATTCATATCTTTGATCTTCAGTAAGACCTGACACAGTAAATTGAGTTTCAATGACATTTGTGAAGCTGGCTTTCATCCAGCGACCCTCAGGTAAGTCACGTTTCTCTACGATGTAGCCTGTAATCATACTTCCACCATCATATACAGGTTTGGTCCATTGTAGGGTGATTTCATTTCTTTTGACTATTATTGCTTCTGGGGTTCCTGGTGGGTCGCAAGGATCTCGGGCTACATAGCATTCAGAATTTTTGCTTGCTTTACCCACACCAACAATATTTTCAGCATAAACTCTGAATTCATACTCAATGCCTTCTTCAAGATTCAGTGCTTTAAACTGGGTGTCATGAATAATGGTTTTGTTAACTTTTGTCCACAAAATGCTATTTCTTTCCTTTCTCTCAAGGTGGTAACCTATGATGGGGCTCCCACCATTATTGATTGGTTCATGCCACTGTATGACCATCGAGTCTTTGGAAATGGCTGTGACAAATGGTGTTCCTGGAGGGCCTGGCTCTTTGTAGGGATATTGAGCTATGATTGGCTCAGACTCCAAAGCGAAGCTTTGCCCATATCTGTTTTCAGCAAATATTCTGAATTGGTATTCTGTACCAGTTTTCAGTTTGGTTACTTTGAGTGTAGTTCTAGCAACAGTAGCAGAAACAACATCCCATACTGTGGTGGTCGTATCTCTTTTCTGAACAATGTAGTTGGTAATCTGGCAGCCCCCAGTATATAATGGAGGATTCCAGGATAATGTAATACTCTCAGCACTGACCTCATCAAATTTAACAGGTCCTTTTGGAGGATCAGGTTTATCTAGAGTTATAATTTCAATAGATGCTGTTTTCTGACCAACAACATTGGCAACTGTGATCCCATAATGTCCACCATCATCCTTATGTGTTTCTTTAATGCTGAGTGTAGTGAGGTCAAGTGAATCAGTAACATTGATTCTTGTGGTCTGCTTCAGGGGAAGATCATCTTTTGTCCAGGTAATTGTTGGCTTAGGTCGTCCAGAAACTGGTACTTCTATTTTCAAATCCTGGCCGACCTGTATGCTGTAACTGCTGAATGCAGGCCGTACATCGGGCTCAATGACCAGATCTTTGGCGATGATGGGAACTGCAAGAGACCTAGGATCACTTCTCCCCTTTTCATTTACAGCAACAACTCTGAAAAGATATTCTTCTCCCTGAGTTAGGTTGGTAATTACGGCTTCAAGGGACTTTACTCGAGCACACTCTGACCACTTCTCAGTGTTTTTAGCTTGCATTTCCACAATATACTGAATGATTTTACTTCCACCATCATGTTCAGGTTTTGTCCAACTGAGAGAGACACTGTTTCTGGTGACATCATCCACAGTTATTTTTCCTGGAGGCTGTGGGACTTCGGCAACCTTAATTGGATCTGCAGTGCGGGCAGGAAGGCCAATACCATACTCATTCTCGGCTGTGACTCTAAAGTAATAACTGCAGCCTTCTTGGAGCTGATCAATTTTCCAAGAATTTTTATGGCAATTTGTAACAACGGCAGCATATGATTTTCTTGTGGCTTCACGTTTCTCAACGATGTAGTTTTTGATTTTGGATCCTCCATCCAACAAAGGAGGTTCCCATGTGATTGATACTGAGTCTTTGGTGATTTCAGTGACTTTCAGGTTAACAGGTGGACTTGGTGTGTCCAAGACTCTCACAGTAACAAAGGCAGACTTTTGTCCACTGCTGTTTTCTAATGTGAGAGTATATTTTCCACTATCATATCGATTGACATTGTCAAGGACAAGAGAAGTGAAGCTGCTGGTAACATCAATTATAGCTGCATCCCGGATATCACCATCCACCTTTCCCCACTTCACTTCTGGTGTAGGACGACCTTTTATAGGCACAAATAACCGTAAGGAGCCACCTGCCCTTATATTTATAATTTTCCTTAGTTCTAGGTCAAGATCCAAGTCTGGTGCTTCCAATTTTTCTTCAACAATTATTGGTCCAGGGATGTCTGCATGTTCGCCAACTCCAGCTTTATTAATGGCACAGATACGGAAGTTGTATTCATGCTTTTCCAATAACTTCTCTATTTCTATGTTGGTTTTATTGATTCCAGTTGGTGGAGTGCACATTGTCCATTCGCCAACACTCACGTCGCATTTTTCAACAATGTACCCTTGGATTTCACAGCCACCATCATATATTGGTTTGCTCCAAGAAAGGAAAACTGAAGATCTGGTGATATCCATGACTTTGGGGTTGTTTGGAGGTCCTGGTTTATAAATAGGATCACAAGCTTTTTGGTAAGCAGAAGGAGGGCTTGGTTCACTAAGACCAGCAGCGTTCTCAGCTGAAACACGGAATTCATAATCGTGATTTTCGATGAGTCCAGTTACTCTTAAGCGCAGTTCTCCAATCAGACGCTTGTGGCATCTTGTCCATCGAATGCCCTCTTTATCCCGCTTTTCAAGAACATATCCAAGAATTTCACTGCCACCATCTGATGCTGGCCTCTCCCAGACAACGATCATTGAATCTTTGGTCACTGTTGTGACTTCTGGAGCTCTTGGTGCATCTGGCACTACAAATGGATTCTTGGCAATTAATGGCTCAGATTCAAGAGGTTCACCAACTCCGTATTTGTTTACAGCCATTATACGGAAAATATACTCATTGCCTTCCAGAAGCTTAGTAACTTTGCAGCTGAGAGTTTGCACATTAGCATCAACCACAGTCCAAACAAGTCGGCTGGTTTCCCGCCTTTCCACGATATAATTTATGATGTCACTCCCACCATCTTGAAGTGGAGGTTTCCAAGCCACTGTGCATTTTTCTGCTGTGACTCCTGATATAACAATGGGTCCTTCAGGTGGCCCTGGTCTGTCAAGAACTTTGACAGCCACAGTAACTGATCTCTCTCCTGCAACATTTTTGGCTTTCAGAATGTAATTGCCACTATCAACACGTATTGCGTCCTTTACGCTGAGACTGGTGGCAAAGTCAGAGCTCTTAATTTCTAACCTTGCTGTGCTTGACAGATCCTGATCACCTTTTATCCACTGAGTGGTTGGTATTGGTTTGCCATGTATGTCCGCTTCAATCTTGAATGACTCACCAGCATGAACCACAATTGTGTCTTTGTACTTGGGGTCCATACTTATTCTTGGTGGATCTACCTCATCTCTTGCTGTTATTGCCCCTGTGCTTTCTGAAGGCTCACTAAACACTCCTGCAGCATTTCGAGCTATGACCCGGAATTCATATCTATGATCTTCAACTAGGCCAGTTACTTCAAATTGGGTGTCAATGATATTTGTAAAACTGGCTTTCATCCAGCGGCCATCAGGTAGTTCTTTCTTCTCAACAACATAACCAGTGATCTTGCTTCCACCATCATAGGTAGGTTTTTTCCACTGAAGAGTCACCGAATTCCTTGTGACAATGATTGCCTCTGGTCGTCCTGGTGGATCGCATGGGTCACGAGCTACGTAGCATTCTGATGGTTTGCTTGGCTTGCCAATGCCTACAATGTTCTCTGCAGAGACCCTAAACTCATATTCAATGCCTTCTTCCAGGCCAGTTGTCTTAAACTTAGTTTGAGGAATAGGTGTTTTATTTAACTTGACCCAGAGGATGCTATTTCTTTCCTTGCGTTCTAGATGATAGCCAATAACTTTGCTTCCTCCATCACTGACTGGCTCATGCCATTGCACCTCCATGCTGTCCTTGGAAGAAAGTGTGACAAAGGGTGTGCCAGGCGGACCAGGAACTTTGAATGGGTACTGGGCAATAATAGGCTCTGAGGTGAGATAGGTACTCTTCCCATATCGGTTTTCAGCAGCAATCCTAAACTGATATTCACACCCAGTCTTTAATCGGCAGGCCTTTATCATTGTTCTTGCAACTGTAGCTGACACAATTTGCCAGGTAGTTGTAGATGTGTCTCGTTTCTCAACAATGTAATTATTGATAGAACTTCCACCATCATACTTCGGTGGTTGCCAAGAAAGAGTGATACTGTCAGCTGTCACTTCATCCACTTTAACTGGTCCAGTGGGAGGACCTGGTTTGTCAAGAACAATAACATTGAGCGTTTCAGTGGCTTCACCAGCTGAGTTAGTCAGTTTAACTACATAATGCCCAACATCTTCTCGGCAGGCTTCCTTTATTGTCAGTAGTGAATTATTTTCTGTGCTTTCTGCATTCACTCTAGTTGTCTGCCTCAGGGGTACATCATCTTTTTGCCAGTGTACAGCTGGGGAAGGACGTCCAATGAATGGCACATCAATCTTAAGGTCTTCACCAGCAAGTACAGTGAACGTAGTGAAGAGAAGCTTGAAGGCTGGTGGAATGACGAGATCCTTGGCAATCACTGGCACACTCAGTTGTCTAGGATCACTAATACCCTTTTCATTCTGTGCTGAAACACGGAAGGAGTATTCTTCACCCTGAATCAATCCTGTTATAGTGGCTTCCGTGACTTTGACGGTGGCACACGTGGCCCATTTGTCACTACCTTTGCTCTGCATTTCTACTATGTAGCCTAGAATTCGGCTGCCTCCATCATGCTCTGGCTTCTCCCAAGAGAGAGACACGCTGTTTCTTGTGACATCCATCAGAGTTATTTTTCCTGGAGGAAGGGGTCGTTCTGATGCTTTCACAGACTCTGCAGTTTCAGCAGGCAGGCCAATGCCATATTCGTTTTCAGCGAGAACCCTGAAATAATAACTGCAGCCTTCTTGAAGCTGCTCTACCTTCCAGGAAGTCTTGTGGCAGTTTGTTGCAACAGTTGAATATGCTTTTCTTGTTGATTCCCGCTTTTCAACAATATAGTTCTTTATTTTTGAGCCTCCGTCAAGAAGAGGTGGTTCCCATGTCAATGTGACAGATGTCTTTGTGACCTCCTTTATCTTCAGGTCCTGTGGAGGGCCTGGTGTATCCAGCACTCTAACATTGACGAATGCAGACTTACTACCTGAGCTATTTTCTACAGTTAGTATGTACTTGCCACTGTCAAACCTGTTGACATTTCCAACAATAAGCAGGGTGTAAGAGCTTGTGGATTCAATGCTAGCTTTATCCAAAGATTCTCCATGTTCCCGAGCCCACTTCACCTCAGGTGCAGGTCTTCCTTTGATTGGAACAAAAAGTCTCAGGGTGCAACAGGCTCTTATAGTGACGACTTTGCGCAAGTCTGCATCCAGTTCAATCTCCGGAGGAAGCATTCTTTCTTCAGCCTTTGGAGTCCCAGGAACAAGGGCAGGTTCCCCAAGTCCCTCAGAATTCATGGCATAGATGCGGATTTTATATTCCTGGTTCTCTATGAGACCGGTGATAGTATAGGAAGTTGCCTTAAGCCCAGCTGGTGGGGTGACAATCTGCCATTCATCTTCTTCTGGCAGGGCAATCTCAACCATATACCCAGTGATTTCTGAACCACCATCATAGATAGGTTTGTTCCATGCAATTGAAATGGACGATCTACTTGTATCCAGAACACGCGGGTTACCTGGTGGGCCAGGTTTAAACACCGTGTCACAAGCTTTATAAAACGGACTGGTTGAACTTGGTGCACTAACCCCAGCAGCATTTTCAGCCATGATCCGGAACTCATATTCATGTCCTTCTGTCAGTCCAGACACTTTATATCTTAAATCAGTTAGCGTCTTTTTGTTGCATTTTACCCAGCGCTGGCCAGCTTTATCACGCCGTTCCACAATGTAATTTGTGATTTCACTTCCACCATCAGAGTCAGGGTGTCCCCAGCAGACAACCATGGAATCTTTAGTAATAGTGGTGACTTCAGGGTTTTTGGGTGGATCAGGGGGTCCATAAGGATCTACTGCAAGCACAGGCTCTGATTCTAGTGGTTCCCCAACTCCGTATTTATTTACAGCCATGACCCGGAATATGTATTCGTTGCCTTTCAAAAGTTTAGTGACCTTTAGTTTTGTTACCTGGACTTCAGAGGCTACATTTGTCCATGCTAGCCTGCTAGTTTCACGTTTCTGTATTATGTAATGATCAATTTTCGCGCCTCCATCATCCAGTGGAGGCAACCATGACAAGACACACTTTTCTGCGGTTACATCAGACACAGCTAATGGTCCTTCAGGTGGCCCTGGTCTGTCAAGAACTTTGACATTGAAAATGTGTTTGGCAAAACCACCAGGATTGGTTGCTGTAAGGATATAGCCACCACTATCTTTTCTTGATGAATCCTTATTTATCAGATTGGTGGAGAAATCTGCAATTTTTATTTCTAATTTTCCTGTGCCTTCGAGATCCTTTCCATCTTTAGTCCATTCCATTGTTGGAGGTGGGCGACCTGAAACATCAGCTTCCAGCTTGAATGTTTCCCCTGCTTTTAATATAATTGTGTCTTTAAATTTAACATCTACCATTATTCTTGGTGCTTCCAGGTCGTCCCTGCATGTGATGGCATCTGATGGCTCAGATGGCGGACTAATAGCACCAGCGGCATTTTTGGCAATCACACGGAATTCATAGGCAGCATCTTCAGTTAGGCCACTGACTGTAAATTCATTCTCCAAAATGTTGCTGAAGTTAGCCTTCAACCACCGTCCATTAGGAAGATCTCTCTTTTCAACTACATAACTGGTAATTTTAAAGCCTCCAGTATATTCAGGCTTAGCCCATTTAAGTGAGACTGTGTGTCTGGTGATATTGAGAGGTACTGGTTTCCCCGGTGGGTCAATGGGATCCAAAGCAAACACTGGTTCCGATGGTTTGCTTGGCTTGCTTTTGCCTGCCATGTTTTCTGCAATTACTCGGAATTCATAAGCAATACCATCTGTAAGTCCGGTTGATTTGAAAATGTTGCCTGGTACTAGTGCCTTGCTCACAGTCTGCCAGAGAATACCATTTCGTTCTTTTCTTTCAACGTGATATCCTAAAATGGGGCTTCCACCATCAGAAAGTGGCTCATTCCAGCTAATTGTCATTGAGTCCTTGGAAACTGCAGTTACCTGAGGGGTACCAGGAGGCCCAGGAACCTTAAATGGATAGTTGGCAACTACGGATGCTGATGTGATGCCTGGTCCAACTCCATATCTATTTTGAGCTTTTACACGGAATTGATACTCCACTCCAGTAGTAAGACGAGTGGCTTTATAGGTAGTGCGAATCACTGTGGTTGCTAACTCCACCCATGTAGTACTATCAGTCTGACGCATTTCTACTACATAGTTGCTTATTGGTACACCTCCATCATTCTCAGGCGGGTCCCAAGAGAAGGTCACAAAGTCAGAAGAAATTTCATCGAATTTGATTGGTCCAGTTGGTGGCCCTGGGATATCATGGACTTGAATGGTAATGACATCACCAACCTCTCCTACAGTGTTTCTTGCAGTTAGTGGATAGGGACCACTATCACCTCTGACACATTCATTGATATTTAAGATTGTGGAAGTTGCTGTGTTTTCAAAGTTCACTCTCTGTGTCTGTTTAAGAATCTGGTCTCCTTTCTTCCAGGTAACTGTGGGTTTGGGTCGACCGAGCACTGGAATTTCAACCTTGATATTGTCACCAGCTCTGGCAATGACCAGTTTCTGATAGATGCCGCGGAGATCCAACTCTGGAAGCATTGTCTGCTCCTTGACAGTGACAGGTCTGCTTTCTCGAGGGGCACTTCTCCCTGCACTGTTGACTGCCATCACTTGGAAGGTGTATTCCTCCCCTTCAGTTAGATTCTTCACAACACATTCTAAACCTTTCACAGTTGTGATATGGGTCCACTGGTCAGAGCCTTTTCTTTGGGCTTCAATAACATAGCCAGTGATCTTACTGCCACCATCATGTCTGGGTTTGGGCCATGCTAGGCTAACTGTGTTCTTAGTTATGTCCATAATATTAAGGCTGTCTGGGGGTGATGGTGCTTCAGAGGCTTTTACAGGTTCTGTGGTTTCTGTTGGCTCACCAATTCCATATTCATTCTCTGCCATCACTCTGAAGAAGTATTCACATCCTTCAGACAACCCAGTGACTTTGTATGTACACTTATGACACTTAGTGCTGACTGTGGAATAAGATTTCCTTGTTGCTTCACGTTTCTCCACAATGTAGTTTGTAATTCTCGATCCGCCATCTATTAGAGGGAGGTCCCAGTGCAAGGTGACACTGTCCTTTGTGATATCTGTAGGCCTCAGGTTAAGGACGGGGCCTGGTGTGTCCAAGACTCTGACGTTAACAAAGCCACTTTTCTTTCCAGCAGGGTTCTCAATGGTCATCACAAATTTACCAGTGTCATATCTGTTACATTCTGGAATAATCAGAAGGGTAAATGACTCTGTATTCTCGATGTTGGCTCGGTGTTTCAGGTTGATGTCGTCTTTGGTCCATGTCACTTCAGGAGCCGGACGACCTTTAATTGGCACAAAAATTCGAATACTGAGTCCTGCTCTAACCACAAGTGTTCTCCGCAGCTCAGCATCTAGTTCAAAATCAGGAGCCATTTCCCGATCTACAATTTCAACATTTGGAATTACTGCTGGCTCCCCAACGCCTGCATCATTGACGGCACTAATTCTAAAGTTGTATTTTTCTTTAGTTTGAAGATCAGGGACAACAAATTGGGTGATTCTGAGGGCAGTTCCTGTTGTATCTTTTACCCAGGCATCATCGCCTACTTTTTGATGCTCTACCACATAGCCAGTGATTTCAAGTCCACCATCATAGTGAGGCTTGCCCCATGCTAACGAAGCAGATTTCTTGGTGGTATCGGTGACATGTGCATTTGAAGGTGGGCCTGGAGGATCTAAAAATGAAAAAAAAATAAAAAGTATATGTTAAGAGTTTGGCTTTGGATAATCTATATCCAGTGATGGCTCTCTCAAAGAAGTAGTGGTGAAAAAGGTAAATACTAACATGCTACGTCTTTCATTAGAACAGGATTGGAAGCATCACTCGGTGGACCAATTCCTGCTCTATTTTCCGCACTGACACGGAATTCGTAGGTGTTTCCTTCTTGTAGTCCTGTTACTTTGCATCTGAGATCAGAAACAGGTGTCTTTGTTGCTCGCACCCATCTCAAGCCTTTCTTTTCTCTCCTTTCGATGTGGTATCCGGTGATCTCACTGCCGCCATCATCAGCTGGTCTTTTCCAGCTGACAGTGGCAGTGTTTTTCGTGACATTTGATATCTCTGGTTTTCCAGGAGGACCGGGAGGACCTACAAATGAAACAGATTTGTGAGAAATCCATGATTCCCTGAACTCTGTTGTAAATGTTCACACATCAGTTCCTTCACATGCTCTACCTACCAAATCTGTCTACCATTTTGACAGGTTCAGACTGCACAGGTTCTCCTTTGCCATAGTGGTTCACAGCTGAAACTCGGAAGAGGTACTCATTTCCTTGGATGAGTTTGGCTACCACGTGCCTGCAAGACTGAATATCTTCAGAAACCACTGTCCACAAAAGTCGGCTGGTTTCTCTCTTTTCAAGAACATAAGACTTAATTGGCGATCCACCATCTTCCAAGGGAGGTGTCCATGTAAGCGTTGCCTTTTCAGCCGAAACATTACTGATTTCAATAGGACCTGGAGGACCAGGCACATCCAGGACTGTTACCTTCACGTGTTCCTCCTTTGTTCCAAAAGGATTGGTAGCAGTGATGGTGTATTCACCAGCATCCTTTCTGCTGGAATACTTGATTGTAAGCATAGAACTTGTTGGCGTGGAAGTTATCTGAGCAATATCTGATGGTCTAACATCTTTTCCTTCCCTGGACCAACTTGACTTTGGAAGGGGTTTGCCAAGAATGCTAATGGCACTTAAAACAATGGTATCCCCTGCTTTAACTGTGAGGCCATCTTTTATCATAGGATCAAGGACAATAGTTGGTGCCTCTGTAAAGGAAAAAGAAAACTCATTTTAATCAGGAAAGCAAGACAGGCACACGTGCCATATTTTAATAAAATAAAATAGTATAATTGACATACCATATTCATCCTTGCAAATAATGGTCCCTGTACTTTCTGATGGAGGGCTGATGGCACCTGCTGTATTTTTGGCTCTAATTCTGAATTCATATTTTCCACCCTCAACAAGGTCAGTTACAGTAAAAGCACAGTCTGGAACATTAACATGATTGGCTTTCATCCAAGACTTAGAAGGCAGATCCCGCTTCTCTACTATATATCCAGTTAACTTATGACCACCATCGTATTTGGGTTCGGTCCATATGAGAGTCACTGAATTCCTTGTCACACTAATAACTTCAGGTTTTCCAGGAGGATCTAAAACAAAAAAAAAATAAAACCAGTCAGAGAAATACCAGTGTTTGCTTCAGGAGGCAAATACTGCTGTTTTTTTTTTTTTTTTTTTTTTTTAGTAAAAGGACTTACCAATAGGATCAAGTGCCACAACTGGCTCTGATGGCAGGCTTGGCTTACCCACACCTGCTAAATTGATGGCCATAACTCGGAACTCATATTCCAGACCTTCAGTTAATCCTGTCACTTTAAAGTCTTTCATTCTTATAGGAGTCTTGTTAGCTCTCTTCCATAGAAGGCTGTTTCTTTCCTTGAACTCAATATGATACCCTAAAAAATGATCCATGAATGTATCAGTTCAAATAGAAAATATAAAGGTAGACTGATTAAAAAAATATATACATACTTTATCCCAAATTCTTTATATATGGACATGTTGATCAGAAAACTATTCTTGCAACATATATTATATATATGTCATCACCAAGTATAGTGTCATTTTTTACTTGGAATATGCATAATTATTATCCCTTCTCTTAAGAAAAAGAAAGATATTCTCATTATGGAAGACTTTGTTGACCATTACATTGGAAAGTTTTCGATGAAATTAAACATTATCCATGTATATTGAAAAATACACTATTGAATATGAAGATATGGGAGAAGACATACATCTTTTTTTCAGGGAAATATTTAAATGGAATATTGGTATGAAAGCTGTCGGATAAGAGTAAACTAAATACCTGTAATTGGAGAACCACCCGTTTTTCTGGGGTCAGTCCATGTTAGAGATACTGAATCATGTCTCACATCCACAATAGTGGGAGGTGGGGGAGCATCAGGTACATCTAGGAAGAGGCAGATAAAGCAAGATTCATAATAAGGTAACTTCACCAAATCAGGTTTTGCTTTATGCTTTTTGACTTTTAGACACTTACCAAATGGGTGTTTAGCAACAATTGGCTCCGATTTTAGGCCTTCTCCTACACCATATTTATTTTCAGCACTGACCCTAAAGGTGTATTCCATGCCCTCATGAAGTCTGGTTACTCTAAATGTGGTTTTCTGGACTGCCGAGGCACATGTCACCCACTTGTTGTTTACAGAATCTCTCTTCTCTAGCACATAGTTGGTGATTTCAGAACCTCCATCATCCTTTGGAGGTCCCCACTTTAAGGTCATGGCTTCTGCTGTAACTTCATCAAATTTGATTGGCCCGGTGGGAATGCCAGGCTTGCCAACAACTTTTATGGAAAGAGTTCCTTCCTTAGTGCCGGCAGCATTCTTCAGTGTGATTGTGTATTTCCCGGCGTCAGATTTTTGGCAATCATAAACAACAAGCGTTGTGTTAACTGCAGATGACTCCACACTAACTCGTGTGTCAGTTGCCAGAGGATCCTCGCCTTTCTTCCAGGATACTGATGGTGCTGGCTTGCCCTTTATGGGGATCTTAAGACGGAAGTTGCTGTTTTCTTTAGCCAAATAGCACAAATCAGGTAGATCCTTTAAGTCAAGATCAGGTGCCACTGTGAAACAGCAGAAATGAGTTATTGTGCATTTGAAGACTAGGAAATTAACTCAGATCATTATAATTACTAAAGTTTTCTTTTTCTTGGTAAATCAGTAAGTAGAGCGCAAGCATGCACTTCTGATGACAGTAAGTAGAGAATGAAGAGAATGAAGATGTATGTGGAGAGGCTTACCAACATCATCCTTTGCCAAAACAGTGATTTCGCTTGGAGTTCCTTCTCCGTTGTCATTCTCAGCACTCACTCTGAAGGTATATTCCTTCCCTTCAGTCAAATCTTTTGTTGTGTACTGCATACTTAATGATTTCATAACTCGCTGCCACTTATTTTCTTCTGTCAGAAAATCAACGACATATCCAGTAATTCGACTTCCACCATCGCTGCGAGGCTTTTTCCAGCCAATGGTACAAGATGATTTAGTTACAGACAATGTTTTCAGGTCCACAACTGGTCCAGGGGTTTCTAAAGCAAAGAAGAAATGGTAAGTCTAAGTCTCCGGTGACTAAGGTAGGATGTCCCTTCACACGGTGGGGTGGTAGGGCATGCTCACCGGAAGCCTTGACGGCATCACGCGTTTCACCTGGATCACCGATTCCATACTCATTTTCAGCAAACACTCTGAAGAAGTAAGATTTCCCTTCTTCTAAGTTAGATATTCTGAAGCTTGTTTTTGAGCACTCAGTGGTCACTGTAGACCAGGACTTCCTCTCTGCATCACGTTTTTCTACCACATAGTTAATGATGGGGCTTCCACCATCAATAATGGGAGGATCCCAGGTGACATAAGCAGAGTCTTTGGATATTTCCTTAACAGTCACATTGACAGGCGGCCCAGGAGTATCTAGATAATTTGTGAGTAAATAGGAATGAGCATGTAAAAAATACATAAGTGATTAGTGTAAACTCATATCATTCTTTGTTCCAAGTAGACTTACCAAGTACTTTTACTACAATGGTGTATTCCTTTTTACCACAGCTGTTCTCCAGGGTTAAGATATATTTTCCTGCATCGTATTTATTCACATTTTCACAGCGCAAGAAAGTGTCAAAGTCAGTTGACTTTATGTCCAGTCCAATCCTTTCTCTTAAGTTAACATTTGGTTTGGACCAAGTAATCTTCGGAGGTGGGCGTCCTTTGACTGGTACGTACAGTCTCATTGTAACACCAGCACGTAGTATAAGTGTTTTCCTTAACTCAGCATCAAGTTCTCCTTCTGGTGGAACTATTTAATTTTGGGGTAAAGAAAGGGCAATAAAAATTTAATGCTCAAATGTATTTCTAAGGACTAGCTTTATCAATTCTAAAATATATTTCCTTTTTAAAACCCATTATTTGTTCTTTAAAAATATCCTAAATATAATCCTCAAAATCAATTCAAGATTCTATACCAATGTTGATCTTCCCATTTTCCAGGATGTTTTAGACTGAACCATGTATTCATTGGAGGATGCATGCCTCTTCTCATAAACCTTTTATACATTCAAAGTATACACACACACACACACACATTCGTAGATGATTGGTCTTTGTCTATCTTCCAGTGTAGGAGGAAAATTAATGGTGGTTAAAACATAATGCCAAGTATTTTTTGTAAAGTAGAGAATGTTTATGGAATGTATATGAACTAAAGAACTAGGGGGAAGGTACTTAAGATGGAGTTCCTGCCAGTTAGAGTTATGGACTATTCTAGATTAAATCTAGAATAATGAATAAGTTCATTACTGAGTTCAATTAAAAAAACCCTCTTTATTCTCAGGATAAAATTACTGTATTCCATAATTCTTTTGAAGACACAAAAGTTTTATGCATATATGATTCACTTCTGAAACCCATATATCACTGTTATATCATAACATACCAACCCAGCTCTTCTAAAATGGATTCCAGGAGTAACGAATTCCACAGCTTGTATATGAATACATACCCATAAGGAGGTTTATTCTCTCTCTTAGACTATGACTAATACTGCTAATACTTACTTAAGATATCCTTGGGGCAGTGTTTATCTGGCACATCACTGGGGTCACTGTATCCTATCTTATTCACAGCGTAGACTCGGAATTGATATTCTGTGTTTTCCATCAGGCCAGTAACCTCAAAGCGAGTTTTCTGTAGCTTCTCTGGCAAGTTGCACCTCACCCAGTGATCAGAGTCAGCTCGTTTTACTTCAACAAGATAACCAATGATAGGGCTACCACCATCAAAAGCTGGTTTGCCCCAAGATAAACTCACAGAACTATGGGTTGTATCATATACTTTAGGGAAAGCTGGTGGGCCAGGAGGATCTGAGAAGAAATAATGATAGGAGATAGTTTTAATGAAAACTAGAATCCTTGCTAAGTAATGCTAATTGTAACACACAGGATGGAACTCTTTGATAAAAACTTACACAGAGGATCCTGAGCATAAGCAGCTTTGGATGCATCACTGGGTTTGCCTGGTCCAGCTTTGTTGATAGCTGTAACTCGGAACTCATATTCAGTGCCTTCTTGGAGACCTGTTGCTTTTATAGTTCTTTCTATAACTGGTTTTCTGTTGACCTTAGTCCAGTTAAGTGCCTGAGTTTCCCGCTTTTCAACTAAATATCCAGTGATAGGTGAGCCACCATCATTGGCTGGGGGTTTCCAGCTGACTGTCATGTGGTCTTTGGTTATGTTGCTAATAACAGGAGGATCACAGCGTCCAGGTGGGTCTGCAGAGAATGAGTGAAAAGGTAAGTCCCCGAGCTCAAAGGTGCAGGAAGGAAAAGGAAAAGCTAGAGAAAATGTTCTTACCATATGGGTTTTTAGCAATTGCTGGTTCAGTGAAGATGGGATCACCCACTCCATATTTGTTTTCAGCACAGATACGGAACTGATACTCATGACCCTCTATGAGCTTCTCCACAGTACAGCTGGTGATGGGCACAGTAGCAGAGACTTGAGCCCAGTTAGGCCTGCTTGTTTCACGTTTGTCAACAATATAGTTGGTGATTTCTGAGCCTCCATCTTCAAGAGGAGGCTCCCAAGAAAGCATTGCACGATCTGCATACATTTTGTTGATTTTAACAGATGCTGGAGGACCTGGTTTATCTGAAAGAATATGGAACAAAAGTGAAGTCTTTCAATAACAAGGGAAATGAGTGTAGAGTAGAAAAGTTGAGAGACCTGGGTGCAATATCTATATTGTTAATTTCCTGTATGATCTTGAACATCACTTCAAGGTCTTAGTTTCCTTATTAGCTAACTGGAATATGTGAGCTTTAATATTCTTCTCAGCTCAGAAATACTATTGGTCTCTGATAAGATTAATTCTATGTTAAGGAAATACACATTAGGATATATACTTTGTAGGTTTTTTCATATCAGGCTAACTAAAGTAAAATATTATTGAGCTGATTAAATTACCTAATACTTTAAGCTTAATGGTGGCTGATTTGGAACCACTTGAATTTTCAGCAGTAATAGTATAATCTCCTGAGTCCTTTCGGTTCACACTGAATAGCTCTAAGGTGCACAGGTTCCGCTTCATGGCCATCTTTATGCCTTCGGCTGGTTTTATAGGAGTGCCATCTTTCTTCCAAGAAACTGTTGGCATTGGTTTACCAAAGACGGTAGCATCCAAGCAAACATTAGTTCCAGCTTTCACAGTGAGCAAAGATTTCATATCCACACTTAACTCTATCCTGGGAGGAACTGGAAAGTAATAAGATAAAAAGACTCAATGTGCATAAAACAAAAACACACAAAACACAAGTAATTTATATAACAAATCAATATAGATTTTGTTAATAACATGTTTTGTCTCTTAGAGGGATAAGATTCTTTTTTATTTCTAACATGCAAATGTATAATGTTTATAGAGTACAATGTGATGTTCTGGTATATGTATGATAATGGAGTATTTAATCTCACATTAATCACTTCACCTACTCAGCATTATTTTTGTGGCTAGACCATTTAAAATCTACTCTCGGCAATCTTAAGACATAACCATGTTGACCTAATTTTAACTAGAGCCACTGCTCTCTGAACTAAAATGTATTCCTTATGAGACTTTTAACCCTTTGCCTGACATCTTTTCCTTGTTCATTTCCCTGCCCCACCTTCTTGTAACCATCAAGATCAGAATTTTTTAAAGCAATGTACTCATGATAAAAGTAACAAAGATGTGATCTCAAAATGGAATAATCCTAAAGATATTGTTAAAAAAGATTTCCATGATTGGATTAATTCCTAAAATTTCACTATCACCTTTAGCTTCTTTGTCATCTTTATGTGAGTGTGTACCATCCTCACAGTTTGGTATCCTGCTTTTTAGTTCAGTGTGTTGAGACTCTCCTTAATTACAATTTGTATACAAAGTACTTATCATTTAAATATTCTTTTAATTTTTATATCAAATATAAAAATTAAATTAAATATAAAATATTCTTTTAATTTTTTTAATGAGGAGCGATGGACATCATGAATGCTGTACGTCTTAACACTATAATACTCAACAGCATCTTACCATTTTCTGCAAGGATAGTCACTGGATCAGAAGGCTCAGAAGGCTGGCTTATGTTTACAGCAGTCTTGGCAATTGCTCTAAATTGATACTGAGCATTCTCTTCTAAGCCAGTAGCTGTGTACTCTTCCTGGGGAATCTGGTGAGGTGTACTATTGCATCGCACCCACTTATCACCTGGAAGTTTGCAAGCTTCTACAAAATAGCCAATAATTTTGCTGCCTCCATCATGCTTGGGACGGGCCCAAATGAGGGATGCAGAGTTCTTGGTAACATCAATAACTTCAGGTTTCCCAGGGGGATCTGAAACCAAAAGAAAGAGTTATTAATAGCAGAAGTTTGAACTTTCTTTCTTCCTTTCCTTCTTTCTTCCTTTCCTTCTTCCTTCCTTCCTTCCTTCCTTCCTTCCTTCTTTCTTTTCTTTTCTTTCTCTTTTTGTCTGTTGTGGGGCTTAAACTCTGGGCCTGGATGCTGTCCCTGGGCCCTTCAGCTCAAGGTTAGCACTCTACCACTTGAGCCACAGCGCCACTTCTAGTTTTCTGGTGGTTAATTGAAGATAGAGTCTCACGGAGTTTCCTGCCCTGGCAGGCTTTGAACTACAATCCTCAGATCTCAGCCTCCTGAGCAGCTAGGATTACCTAGGATTACTTGTGTGAGCCACCGGCACCTGGCAGAAGTTTGAAGTTCTTAACATCATCCCTCCTGCTGCCAAGTAGCAATCTCAACAGGATGACAGTCATCTTGTTTTACTAATTATCCTTGTGCTTGTGATTTGCTGACTAGAGAATTACATGTAGTACCTCTTCCTGGTTAGAGTCTGAATCTTCAGAGGCTCCAAGATTTAAATGTGCATCTATAATCTTAAAAACAATTACTCACCAACTGGCATTCTTGCAGTTACATATTCTGTTGGTTTGCTGGGTGGGCTTGATCCAGCTTTGTTTAGGGCATAAATTCTGAAAGAATACTCAAGACCTTCTACAAGGCCAGCACAAGGGTATTCAGTTGACCGGACAACAGTATCATTTGCTTTCACCCAGAGCAAACTGTTCCTTTCTTTGCGTTCAATCAGGTAACCAGTAATGGGGCTCCCTCCATCGCTGTCGGGTCTGTCCCATGCAACAAATATGCAATCCTTATTGACTTTAGTGACGCGTGCATTCTTTGGCTCACTAGGAACACCTGGAGATGAAGATAACAGAAATGTCAGTGCTTTAAGCAACAACTTAGAAAAACAAATGAACTTTCTGTTTCTCAAGACATACATACCAAATGGGAACTTAGCAAGCATCTTTGGAGATGTGAGCGGCTCAGAAATGCCAAAGCGATTTTCAGCACGGACCCGGAAGATATATTCCTGGCCTGGGATCAGTTTTCCAACTCTGCAGGAAGTTTTTGTGACTGAAGCAAGAGCGGTGACCCAGTCCCCCCTGCTTACGTCACACTTCTCTACTATGTAATTGGTGATGTTACTGCCTCCGTCTTCCAGAGGAATGTGCCACGACAGGGAGCAAGCATCAGCATCTATATCAGAAATGTCGAATGGAGGCTGAGGGGGCCCAGGGGCATCTGCATGAACCAAGAAGAAAGGACAATAAGAACAGAGGTATAGTAGGAAAACATATTTCTCATGTTCATATTTTGGTGGTCATGTGTGTCACCTACCCATGACTGTCACTTTGATTTTCTGAGTGTCTGTTCCAGAGCTGTTCTCTGCTGTGAGGCTATAGTAACCACTGTCTTTCCTTGTAACATCTTTTATGATCAGAATTGAAGAACTGTCAGCTTTGTGGACTGCCAAGTGGCTGGATGTGACAACTTCATCCTCTCCCTTTTTCCATTTACAGATGGGGTTGGGCTTTCCATATACATGGGCTTCGATTCGGAGTTTCTTTCCAGCTTTGATAGTAATTTGCTCTGGCATAAGGATCTTTGGTGGCACTAGAAGTAAAATGAAGACCGATTAGGGTTGGAATCACATTTTCTGTGGTGGGGAACTATTCTGGAATATTTTGTTGTGTGTTGTAACCCATGGGTGGGTTTAAATTAATGTGTGTACCATTGCCTGCAGTTTTAAAGGAAATTTTGATAAGAAGAGAAGATAATCAGATGCAGCATATTTAAGGATAGGTGTTATTTTAAGAATCTTTTGGTTATATACATCAGTGTGTATATATGAAGTTTGTCTACTAATGTTGTGGAACCAAATGTGCTGCAAAGTCACTGTTCTCTACTGGTTTCAAGTACTTCTGGGGCTAGATTTCTCAGCGCAACATGATATAAATGAAGCCATGATTACTTACACAGTTGTTCTTTTGCTTCATATACTCCTTCAGCTTCTCTTGGCAAGCTGACACCAACAGAATTTCTGGCAGCTACTCTAAATTTGTATTTCTTTCCTTCCTTTAAGCCGGTAACAACAAGGCTGAGATCTTTTACCACTGAGTACTCTGTCCAGCGATCTGCAGGCTGCTCTTCTTCTCTGTAGCTAATGATATAGCCATCAATTTTAGCACCTCCATCGCGCAGGGGAGGAAGCCAGGCTAATGTTGCACTGTTCTTTGTCATTTCAGTCACTTCTAGTTTTCTTGGGGGATCTGGCTCACCTAGAAAAAAAAACAACCATGATTATAAAGTAATTTACTCACATGTTCTCTGTTTACCAAGAGATTTAGTATGCATTTGCCTCAAAGGGTAGGAAGCCTGAAGTGTAAGACACTGAAAGTAAAAAGCATAGATGAGGCAGATTGAAGTGAATTGTCTTTCAGGACAGGGCTAGGCAACTATTGTTCTATTAGGGCTTCTACTACATTGTCAGTCCCTTCCAGTAGTAGATTCCAATGATGTTGGTGTCTACACCATGCTAAGGTAGGGGACTGGAAATAAGAGGAAGAAGGGGGATTACTTACTTAGAGGATCCGATGCAAGCACTGGTTTGGGTATGTCTGTTGGGACCCCAGGTCCATACTCATTGACAGCAGTTACTCTGAAGAAATACTCATTCCCAGGAACAAGATTGGTTACATTGAAGATTGTTTTCTTAACTTCTGGGGTAACAATGGACCATGTCTTTCTCTCAGCCTCACGTTTCTCCACAATATAATGTGTCACTTGGCTCCCACCATCATTTTCAGGAGGGGCCCAGGACACATGGCAAGATGTTTTAGTGACATCAGAAACTTGTAAATTTGATACAGGTCCAGGAGTATCTGTAAGGCACCAAAGAATCAGATGCACACGTCTCAGTTAGCATTCTTAATAATGAATTTGTTTTTATAGGGATAGGGAGAAACTTTTAAGTTACCCACCTAACACTCTGACGTTCACAAATACAGCCTTTTCTCCTGCTGGATTCACAAGGGTCAAGGAGTATTTTCCTGAGTCATCACGGGTAGAATTGGGGATGACAAGGAAGGCCATAGTATCAACCAGATCCACCTGTCCTTTTCTGACTACATTATCAATACCCACTTTTCGCCAAGTGACTTTGGGGGCTGGTCGCCCTCTCACTATTGCAAATAGTCGAATAGGGCATCCTGCTCTCACAGTGACCAGTTTTCTCATGCTGGCATCCAAGTCAATCTCCGGAGGTTCTAGAAATTTTATTAAGGTCATTAGTTGACATTTATAACATGGGGAAAGCATAGGATAATTGAAATGTGAACAAATCAAGGGCAAAAGGAGAACCTCACCAAGGATTTCTTTAGGCTTGATAGCTTCCTTTAGTTCTGCAGGGCGCCCAATGCCAACCTGGTTTTGGGCACATACCCTGAACTCATATTCCTGGTTTTCATCCAAGCTGGTCACAGTAAATTCCATGCGAACAAGTTGTGCTGCAGCATTGCATCTTTTCCAGCCTTCGTTAGGTGATGCATCTGCTATTTTTGGTCTCATTTCCACAACGTATCCAATTATTGGTGCACCACCATCATAGACTGGTTTTCCCCACCCAAGAGTTATGGAATTTTTAGTTGTATCAACCACTTTGAAGTTGGTTGGTGGACCAGGTGGTTCTGAGAAGACACAAAAATAAATGTATACATTACTAACTCCGTCTAGTGATAGTATAAATGTTGTGAGCTTGATCCTTAATTGATCAAAGATAGGTCATCTACTTTCTCAATGACTGAGATCTCATTTTTCTTCATAAATATTTTCTTTATAAAAATTCAAATCTATCCTTGGTTATACATTTTTTTTGTAATTTGGCAAAAAGTCTTTTAAGAGAAATAATGGTTAAAATATCTAAAACTTCTATGTGTCAAAGAAGAATTGATATACTATCAAAAAAAGACAAGAACTTCCTACCTATGGGGTCTTTAGCCACCACTGGTCTTGATGGTAAGCTTGGCTCTCCAATTCCAATTTCATTTTCTGCCTTGACACGGAACTGGTATTCATGTCCTGGGAGGAGATTCTGTACTTTGAGACGTCTCTCTGGGATTGCACTCTTGTTAACAGGTACCCATCTTACTGCATGTTTTTCCTTTTTCTCCAAATAGTATCCTGTGATAGACTTCCCACCATCATATTCAGGTGCATTCCAAACAACAGTCATTTCTTCTTTACTAACTTTAGTGACTTCTGGAGGATCAGGGCGGCCAGGTCTGTCATACTTGGTTTTTGCTATGACTGGTTTGCTTTCTGTTGGAGGCCCTGTACCTATTTTATTTTCTGCACGGACTCTAAAAATATATTCATTTCCTTCTATGAGACGAGTTACTGTAGCACTGGGTGTCAAGACATTGGCAGAATAGGTGGACCAAACCATACGCTTGCTCTCACATTTTTCTAGGATGTAATTTTGGATTTCACAGCCACCATCATCTTCTGGTGGATCCCAGCGAACAGTACACCTATCACTGTTCACATCAGTGATTTTCAGATTTCTTACAGGACCAGGCTTATCTAAAACATTGACTGTGGCATAAGCCACAAAACTGCCAGCTGTGTTAGTTGCTGTGATTACATATTTCCCACCATCACTTCGCTTTGCTTTAGTGAGAGTGAATCTGGATGAATCAGCACTGGTATCAATCTTGACTCTTGGTGATCTTGTCAAATCTGTAGCATCTCTGTCCTTAGTCCATGCAACTTCTGGAAAGGGTTTGCCTCTCACACCTGCCTCAAGTCTAATGGTGTCGCCTGCTTTGACAGTTAGCACCCCACTTAGTTTCAGATCAAGTACAGGTTTCTGTAAGTCTTCCTTCACAACAACTTCCTCTGTCCTTACCCAATCACTTTCTCCTCCCTCATTCTTTGTTTGTACTCTGAACTCATAAATCTGATTTTCAACACATTTGTCAACCATATAGTGGGTTTCCTTAATGCTTCCTTTATGCACTCTTTCCCAGTCAGCAGAGCCTTTAAGCCTCCTCTCAACATGATATGAGAGATTAGGGCTGCCACCATCATAATCAGGCCGCCTCCACTTTAGATAGACAAATGTCTTGCCTTTATCTGCAATATGAAGGTTTTCAGGCTCACCTGGTCTGTCAATGGGGTTAATGGCCAGAATTGGAGTTTTTGTTTCAATGGTTGGCCCAACACCTACTTTATTCTCTGCACAAACTCGGAAATAGTACTCATTATTGGCTAAAAGGTTGGCCTTGACCATTCTCTTAGTGACATCCGAAGCAACAATTGACCAGCCTTTCTGGTTTGGCTTACGATATTCTACTATGAAATTTGTTATCTCAGAGCCACCATTATCTAGTGGATTTTCCCAAGAAACTGTACAGTTCTCTTTTGTTACATTGGTAACTTTCAAATTCTGGCAAGGCCCAGGTCTGTCAAGGACATTAACAATGGCTGAACCTTGGGCATGTCCACTGCTGTTCTTAGCTGAGATGATATATTTGCCATGATCAGCTCTAACAGCCTCTTTAATTTGTAACTCGACACGAGGCAGATCATGAATTAAGTCAACCCGTTTATCTCGGACCAATACCTTGCCTTCCTTAGACCAAGTTATATCTGGTTCGGGTCTGCCTTTCACTCGAGCAAGAATTCGGATAGTTTGGCCCACTCTAACAGTAATAACGTCACGACAAGTAACATCAAGTTCGACTTCTGGAGGATGAAGGATATCTTTTGCAATCACAGATTCTGCTAGTTCTCTTGGTTCTCCCTCACCCACAATATTAGCTGCCTTTATACGGAACCTGTACTCGTTTCCTTCAATAAGTCCAGGTACCCTAAAGGCACACTGCCTAATGAGTTCATCTTTATTGATCCTGCTCCATTGTGCTGTGCCAGGTTTCTGACATTCAACCACATATCCTAGAATGGGGCTTCCACCATCACTGAGAGGCTTTGTCCACACCAGGTCAGCTGATTCTTTGCTCTTGTCTTTCAGTTTGGGATTAATGGGTGGTCCTGGTGGTTTAATAGGTCGGCAAGCTTTTATTGGGTCAGAACTTGGGGATGGATTGCTTAGTCCTGCAAGGTTTTCAGCAAAAACCCTAAACTCATATGTGTTGCCGTCATAGAGTCCAGTCACTCTGAACTTCAAGTCAGCAATAGGTGTTTTGTTGACCCTCACCCACTTTCCAGTTATTTCTCGACGTTCCACATAGTAACCCGTTATTGGACTGCCACCATCAGACTTCGGCAGTGTCCAAGACACTGTTGCAGCATTTTCAGTAATGTCAGTAACCACTGGTTTACCAGGAGGAGATGGAGGATTAAATTTATGCTTAGCAACAGTAGGTATGGAATCAAGAGGAGGACCAACACCCATCTTATTCTCTGCGCTGACTCGGAAAACATATTCACAGCCCTTTTGCAGATGTGGGACTTTCAGTTTCAGTTTACTACTGCCAGAAGATACAACACCCCATGTGTCTTTCCGTGTGTCTTTCTTCTCAACAATGTAATTGATCACAGGACTTCCTCCATCATCCTTAGGTGGCTGCCATGAGATAGTCATGTACTCAGGTGTAACATCCAGAATATTAATAGGACCTGTTGGTGGGCCAGGAACATCAAGCACAGTAAGATGTACGGGCACTGTTTTGCTACCAGCTGCATTGGAAACTGTGATTTGGTATTCTCCAGTGTCTTTCCTTAAACAGTTCTTAATGGTAAGTACTGAAGAGAAGTTGTCAGTTTCAACTGTGTAGTGTTCATCTGTTTTAATCTCACTCCCATCGGTTGTCCACTTCACAGTGGGTACAGGTACACCTCTAATGATAGCAGGAAATCGGACTGTAGTTCCAGCTTTTACTACCAGCCCTTCAATTAACTTCACATCCAGTTCCACAGATGGAGGCACTGTGAAGCAAATAGGAACAAATTAGATTTTGAGGTTTTCAAAATAGAAATAAGAAGAAAGAATGTAATAAAGCCAGCCCCCCAAATTACCCAATTTTTCTTGACATTCTATCGGGATAGTTGTGTCAGGGAGACCAAGACCCACAATATTTTCAGCTTTTACACGGAATCTATAGGTCTTTCCTTGTTGTAGTCCTGTAACAACACATTCTAAGTTTTTCACAGTCTTGAACTTAGTCCAGTCCTGGGCACCTTCTTCTTGATATTCCACCAAATAGCCAGTGATTGGAGAGCCACCATCACGATCTGGCTTATTCCAAACCAGGGAGACTTCAGTCTTGTCAACATCTACGTGGTGTAAATCCTTGGGTGGCCCCGGGGGATCTTTAAAAAAAGTTACAATGAATAAGTAATATTCCCTCAAATATTCAAATCATTCTTTTATATCCAAAGAAAGCAACTCACGGAGAGGATCCAGAGCTTTGATGGGTTTAGGTGTTTCAACAAAAGGACCCCGTCCGTATTGGTTCTCAGCAGCTACTCGGAAGAGATACTGATTGCCTTCAGTAAGGTGTTTGGCCATGTGACTCTTTTTCTTTGATGTAGTTGAAAGAGGTGACCACTGGGCACTAGCAACATCTTTCCTCTCAACCACATAATTTGTTACAACAGAACCACCATCGTCCAGTGGCTCCTTCCAAGTAAGGTAACAAGAATCTTTTCTAATTTCACTGACTTCCAGATCTCTTGGTGGCCCAGGTTTATCTGAAAAAATATTAAGTAGTTATACAAGCAGTTTAATCTAGATAAGAGGAAACTATGTACTATAATGTATTGCAATGACATAAATTTAAAATTTCTTACCTAACACAAGTACTTTCACTGAGACAGTTTTTGAGCCAGCTGGATTCTCCACTGTTAAGGAATAAATTCCACCATCTTCATGGGCAGCATTACGGATTTCAAGCTTGCTACCAACTGGAGTAACATCAATTCGTGCTTTAGTTGGAGCCTCTTTGTCTTCTTTGTTCCAGGTTACTTTTGGGAATGGCACGCCTTTAATGATGGCACTAAGTCTCAGAGTATCACCAACTTTAATATGTTGTTCTCTTGCCATGTTAGCATCAAGGATCAACTCAGGGGGTTCTAGAATGAAGAATAGTGCATTCCGATTTGAACTTTAATGTTCACTACACTTAAGTGCATACAACCATCATTAGACACCTTGTTCCCTTGAAAATGCAGATAGAAACATTTACTCACCAAGTCTGTCTTTTACAAGGACTGGCTCTGGAACATGAGCTGGATCTGATTCACCAGCTTCATTGACTGCCAGAACTCGGAATTTATAGGTTTGACCATCCCGAAGACCAGTGACCTTGTATTTAGTTTCAGGGCATGACTCAGGGGTGTGGTTGGCTCTTCTCCAGTCTTCATCTCCAACTTTCTGGTACTCAACAATATAACCCAATATCTTGCTCCCACCATCATGACGTGGTGGTTGCCAAGTGAGATCAACTGAATTACATGTTGTATCTATTGCTTCAGGATTAACAGGTGGACTTGGTTTAGCTATACAATGAAAGAAAAACATACTTAGGATCTAGCTGAAAAGAAGGTGGATAATATGCAAACCGAATAAATGCTTCAATACTATACCAATTGGATCTCTAGCGAAGACTGGTTTAGATGGTGGGCTTGGATCTCCAATACCAATTTCATTTTCTGCAGATACCCTGAATTCATACTGGCATCCTTCTAGAAGATCAGGAACCCTAAATTTTGTGTATGGATGGATGGCTTCTTTGGTGACTCTAACCCATCGTTTTGACATAGTTTCTCTCTTTTCTAGGATGTAGTTTGTGATGGGCTTTCCACCATCATGTGGCTTGTTCCAGGTTACTAAGGCAGAGTCTTTGGTGACTTCTGTAACAACTGGCTGATCAGGTGCATCAGGAACCCCTATGAGTGTTAGCAAAATGTTTTAGAAGTTTAATTCTTCCCTTTAAATTATATCAAACATTGAATTTCTGAGAAAGAATATAATACGTACTGAAACGGTCTTTGGCTTTCATCGAATCTGACACCAGAGGATCACTTACTCCATACAGGTTTTCAGCATGTATCCGGAAAATGTAATCTTTTCCTTCAAGCAGTTTAGGAACTTTGCATGTTGTTTTAGCACTGGCAGAAGTCACAGGCATCCAAACATCTTTACCCAACTCCTTCTTCTCAATAATATAATTGGTGATTTCACTTCCTCCATCATCTAAAGGTGGCTTCCATGAGATGACCATGTACTCTTTGGTTACTTCATCAAAAACAACAGGTCCTACTGGTGGTCCAGGGCGATCTGTAGGAAAGAAAAAAAAATCAGAACACAAGCCATTATTTCCACTTTGGTTTCTGAAAGGACAGAAGGTTATTATTCTTGCTCAATAATACTTACCAACAACATTAACTTGACAGAAGCCTTTCCTGGAGCCTGTACTGTTCTCCACAACGACACAGTATTTTCCAGAATCGGAACGCTTGGACTTGGTCTTCTCTAGAGAAAGTGTTGTTGGGGTGGTCTTTATGTGAGTGCGATCATCTTCTAGCACATCAGCTTCATCTTTGAACCAGCTAACTTTAGGCTTTGGCTTGCCTGAATAACGGCCAGTGAGGGCAAAAGCTTCACCCACTCGAACTGTGAGCTTATCTCTGAAGTCAAGGTCAAGTGTTGGGGGAGCTAAAATATATAATTATGAAGGTGAGCCATTTTTACTGTTTTATAGAAACTACAAATATATGTATAAGTTTTCAAAGTATAAACTGTAGTTACTACATACCTAGCTCATCCTTGCAAGTGATTGGCTTAGTGCAAAATGATGGCTTCCCTTGTCCAACAATATTGACAGCACTGACACGATATTCATATGTATCTCCTTCTTTTAAGCCTTTAACAGTATATTTTCTGTTAAGCAAGTTGTCATTTGTAACCTTGTGGAACTTCTCTGTTCCAATGAGCCGACTTTCTAGGACGTAGTTAATAATTTCTGATCCGCCATCATATTTTGGAGGATTCCATGTTAGACTTACAGTGTTTTTAGTCACTTCTTTTACTTCCAAGTCTTCAGGACGCTCTGGTACCGCTGCAGGTATAGAGTGAAAAAAAGTGTCATATTAAGAATGTAGTAAGTATTTCTTTAGCCAATCCCATTTTAACTATTGGCTTCAGTAAACAGCAAAGTTGATCCTTTTATGGAAATATCAAGGTTGAAAGGGACCAAATACAATCTAATTTCCTCGATTGCCAGATGAAGAAATAGAGGTTCATTGAGAATAATTTAGGGGAGGTCTTTAGAGTTGGCAGTTTCAGAATAATTAGGTTTCTGCTTATGCCACTGGGTGGGAAATTAAATAAATTCAGTGTAGTAAACATGTAAGGAATTTTATGAAGCATGTATATTCTAATTATATGTTTTACAATGACCATTCAAATACCATGAAACCAGACACTGAGCAATAGCCTAATAAATGTTTGGCGAGTCAGCAAAATGTATGGCTTATATTTATATTTTGTAACTACAGTCATTTTAAGTGTTCATCACTGTTTTTTAATTTTTAAAATGATCTTCAAGTAGTTTTTAAGAAGTTATAATGATATATAAGGATATATTACATATATAATACATATAACCTGAAGAGGTTTGAGTACAATGCATGTCACACCTTTCATTGTTCTCCTCCATCCCTCCCAATCCCACTTATCCCTAATTTCATAGAATATACATATTATGACTTCATTCTCTTCCCTACTTTCTCCCTTAGTTTGTCAATAAATAAAGATAGAAGTAATTGTAAATAACTTGGTATGAATTGTGCTTACTTATTGGATCTCTGATGACAAGTGCATTTGGTGTCTCAACAAATGGGCCCATGCCAATACTATTTTCAGCTGCTATTCGGAAAAAGTAAGATTTTCCTTGAATAAGACCCTGGACAGTGGCATTCTGACGGGTAACTGTGCATGTGACTGGGGTCCATGCTCTGCGGTCAGCTTCTCGCTTTTCAATAACATAATTGGTGATTGGAGAGCCTCCATCATCTTCTGGAGAAAACCATGTCAATTTGCAGGAATCATTGGTTAGGTTGTCAGATAGGAATGGTATTCCAACAGGACCTGGAACATCTGGAGACAAGAGGAAAAGAATTCAAGTTGTTTGTCTATGTTGCCTATGCTACTCTAGGTTTTAAAAATGGAGACAAAATGCGGTTGTGTAGAAATAAGGTTTTGTGTTTATTACATTAGTTTTCTCCTCTTGCTATCTATCTCTATCTATCTATCTATCTATCTATCTATCTATCTATCTATCTATCTATCTATCTATCTATTTTTTGAGTCAGAGTTTCACTATAGTGACCAGTCTGGCCTCAAACTCAGGATTTTATCGCATCAAATTCCAAAGTAGCTAAAATTAGAGATATATACTACCGCACCCGGCACAACCATAGTTTTAAATGAAGTAGTAAGGTTGACAATTAATTGCCATGGTTTTATTAGACACTAAAGGGAAAATAAAATGCTCACAAAAACCAATGAGTTTGATGGGAGGCAACAGTGGTACAGGCAGGCATACTTTTTGTGTCTTCTTCTAAGAAGGAAAGAGGGGGAGGGTTGTGTGTGTGTGTGTGTGTGTGTGTGTGTGTGTGTGTGTGTGTGTGTGTGTGTGTGTGTGGTGACTACTGACTCAATGAGAGTATAAGAGATCATGATCACAGTTCTTAGGAGAAAACTGTGAGGTTACAATCTTAATGTGAAAACGCACCAGTTATTCAATTAAAGTAACATTTGTTTAGGAGTAAAAGTATTTAGGAACTTGGAACTATTGCTGAATGAAATATTTTCCTTTATGTCATTATTATATTACTTAAATTAATGGAGGACTGACTGTTGATACACTGACACTATGGTTGTCTGGAGAATGGCTGTGCCTGGAGTCGTAAGCTCTAGCATTAGAATTTACTTTCTGAGCACATAACTAAACTAAAACAGCTAAGAAGAAGCATACATTCCTATGGAGTTCAACTTTATGTTTGGTAACTAGAAATGCAATAATGATAACCAAAAATTATGTTTCTCTTCAACTAGACTACTGAAGCCCTCAAAGAGGTTTTTGTATTATTATGATAAATAGAAAACAAGGGTAGAGTTTTAGGCCATGAAAGGTTATCATTGCAAATTGTTAAACATTTATGGTCATGTGTACGAGAGTTGCTCTTATGAAAACTATACAATAACTTAGTAGATGGTTATGGTGTCATGCAATATAAAAAAGTGGCAGGCAAATAAATCTTCACGTATACTAGGAATGCATATAGCCATGTAGGATAAAAAAATCAAAGAGTAAGTTTTTAAAAATTGTAAAGTGGATTGTGGATGATTTTCCCTTTTCTTTTTCAGGAGGTTTGTGACATAGTTTTCTTGCATGATAACTTTGTTGTAGATATAATTAAAGAGCCAATTTTAAAAGTTGCTTAGACAAACAAAGCGTGTACCTAAGACATCAACAATAATTGTCTTCTTTCTTTCTCCCCCTTCATTTTTGGCAAGAAGAGAATAAACGCCTTGGTGGCTTCTCTGGCAATTCTTGATGACCATAGATGAGCTAATGGCTGTGGTCTCAATGGTGGCTTCTTGAGGTAAGGCTCTTTCATTCATGTTCCAGGTGACAGTTGGAGGAGGCTTCCCAGATACATAGGCAATGATTCGGATCACCCCACCAGCGTGGACCACTATTCTGTCTCTGACACTGGCATCTAGCTGAAGATCAGGTGAAACTGGGAAACAATAGAAAATTTCAGATGTGATTTCTGTTTTCCACTCTGAAACATACACGTTGAAGAAGTAATAGAAATCTGAATAACCTACCAATTCTGTCCTTCATTTCAATGACATCTGTGACTTCTCCAGGTTCCCCAACCCCAGCAATGTTGACGGCTCTTACTCTGAACTTGTAGAATGCCCCTTCTTTTAATCCTGTTACAACAAGTTTTGTTCCTCTCACTTCTTTATCTTTACCCTAAGGGAGGAGTTATGAATGTTTTATAATTAGTTCTTGGTAGCTTATTACTTTAATAACTATACTTGCATGTTCTGAAGTTATAGCCAGCAGTTTTGTTCTGCTGGTTCAGGTTTTAGGGATCAGTTATCATAGGCAGCACTAAATAGAATAACTGGTTAGAAATTGTTTTTGCAAATGACTGGCAAATGATTGAAAAAAAAACCTGTACTGTTTATTCCATCTTTTTAGGATTTGTTTCCAAAATATAAATTAATAACATGACTTAACTTTTGATGACTTATTTTTTAAATTTAATTGACATATTACAATTGTTTTATAGAATATGATAATTCAATACATGTATACAATGTATAATGATTAAATTAGGGTAATAAGTATTTCCATTTCCTTGAGTTAGGTACTTTCAAATTCTCCTTTTTTAGTTTATTACAAAATTTGTAACGAGTTATTGAAAACTATAGCCACCCTATTGTGCTCTAGACCACCAGAACTTTTTCTTCCTGTCTAACTTATTAAATTATGATGTTATCAGATATTTGAATTATCAAATGATTGTTTTTTCTTAATTCAAAAATATAGATAGAATTTAATAGGATGATATATAACTACTACATTTTTAGTTTATTCCTCATACATATTGTTAAAGTAAAGTTTTAACTACCTTTTCCCATTCTTCTTTTCCTTCTTCTTTGTATTCAACAATATATCCAGTTATTTTGGATCCTCCATCTTTTAATGGAGGAGACCATTCAAGGTCAACAGATGATTTTGTCCAGTCTGTCACTTTAGGAAATGGAGGACCAGGAGGAGCTAGAAAGAACCAGTGCACCTTAGTATTCTTCAGTTTTCCGTAATATGTTTGGAAAGTAAGATAAGATATGGAATGTTTTCAAGGCTTACCGACTGGATCTCTAGCAGTCACTGGATCTGATGGGGGACTTGCTGGGCCCACACCAGCAGCATTGATTGCATACACCCGGAACTGATAGTCAGAACCTTCAATAAGGCCAGTCACTTTATAAGAAACACCCAAAGTCATAGCTTTGATAGGGTCCCGGTTAACCCTCTTCCATCTCTTTGAAGTGGTGTCTTTCATTTCTAGCCAGTATCCTGTCACAGGAGAGCCGCCATCATATTCTGGCTCTTCCCAGTTGACAGTCATGGAGTTACGAGTTACACTGCTAACTGTTGGTTTATCTGGTGCTCCAGGGACAGCTGAGAAACAATGACATCAATACATTATTTATAAGAAATTATTTAAAAAACAAAGATTAGGATGGTTTTGTATGCAAAAATGTCCTACTACTTACAGAAGAGGTTCCGTGCTGTTTCAGGTTCACTGTCAAGTGGTTCCCCAATGCCATATTTATTCTGGGCCATGATTCGGAATACATATTCATGACCTTCTAGCAATTTGGGAATTGTGTACATACACTCCTTAGGTTCACTGGAGACACGTACCCATGTCTTCCTGTTAGCTTCTCTTTTTTCAATTACATAATTTGTAATTTTAGACCCACCATCATCTAAAGGTGGAAGCCAAGATATTGTCATCTGATCTGCTGAAACAGATTCAAACTTTATAGGTCCCACTGGAGGGCCAGGACGACCTAAAATGATTTGAAGAAGGGAAAATTTGTGAGTTGAACAAGCTTACAGCTAAAAATTAACCCCAAAACATGCTATTTGTAACCAAACTATGCAGTATTTACCGAGGACATTCAGTCTCATCTCCTTTGATGCTGTTCCAAGGTTATTTACAGCAGTGATGGTATATAAGCCGGTGTCACTCCTGCGAGACTGGGGAATGACTAAAGTGCAAGTGTCATCCACCACCAGTTTGTTGACATGTGTGTCATAGAGAACGGGTTCTTTGTTATCAGGTTTCTTTGGAGGAGCTTTAAACCAGGTGAGCGTTGGGAATGGCACACCTTTAATTTTGGCCACAATGCTAACATCAGTTCCTTCTTCAACCTCCATGAATTCTTTTAACTCAATTGATGGTGGGCCTAGATGAATAGCAAAAGGAACAAAGAAAAGTTATTATTAAGAGCAAACAGCACCAAAGGATAGAAAGAAGAATCTATAGGCAGACTTTGTAGTCCAGTCTAATATAAAAATCAATCCCATCTAACACTGTTACACTAGCTTTAGCGAACAGGTAATAAATAGTTATCATCTTTGGTTGTATCCACATGTAGCTCATATCAGCTATGGCTTCTGGCATCATTATGCATGTGCATATTCTGAGCAAAGGGTGGAGAGGAGTGAAAATCATAATGGCTTAGGTTTGGGAGTTCTGTCATGATATTTTCTTTAATATTTTGCAGACTTATGAAGGGAGCCACAGTGCTCACTCTGGAATGAATTCCTATCAAAGAATGTAAGTGGTAGTAGAAGCAAATCAATTTTCCATTTTCCACAAATCCATATAAGAGCATAGATAGAGAGTAGTAACTGACTCCAGCCCTCTTACACTCATAAAAAAAGAGTGAATAAATATACAGTAATAATGATGGTACCAGTAATTACAAGAAGTATCATTACTACATTTATACGTATATCTTGTCTATTAAAATGTATACAGCCTTTTCTCAAATAGAGAATTGTAAAGTTCATTTGCTAAGGAAATGATTGGCTACTTTCTGCTCCATTTGAAGGGCATGTAGAACCATTTTAAGTACTTCTGATAAAGAGAACTTGCCATGAAGAAAATTATACTGAGGAAACTGAAAACATAATTTCCTTTCAATAGAGAAAAGGTAGTGTTTAAGGAAATTTGATAGTTTTCACAAGTTGAGGGAATGAATGAGCAATTCAGTAAAGTGCTCATGTCTACACTAAGCCCATGTGAGCATCATCTTCTTTTCTTTTCTTTCTTTTCTTTTTTCTTTAAATGTTGGACTACTACTAAATATCTAGAAAGGAAGTCAAGAGGAGATCCCCTGTCAATATATTGGTACTCACATGTTTGGTCTTTGACAATCACAGGACCAACAGTGGCTGAAGGTTTGCTGACTCCTGCAGCATTGACAGCTTTGACTCTGAATTCATATTCCCCACCTTCTTTGAGGTCTTCAACAGTGAATTCCAGTTCTTCCACATCACGCTTATTACACTGTCTCCATGCTTCTTTCTTTTTCCCAGTAGGGTCCCACTCAAGGCACTCAACAAGGTAGTGGGTGACAGGGGACCCACCATCATTCTTTGGAGGTTTCCATGAAAGGTGTACAGTGTTCTTTGTTATAAGGCCAATCTTGAGTTTAATAGGAGGATCTGGGGGATCTGCAAAAATAGTTATAGGAGTCATTAAGTATGGCTTTAAAAATACAGTTCAACTTTAAAAAGGTATTTTAAACTTTATTTTAAAAACGTACATATTGGATCTCTGGCAGTTGTCCTTTGGATAGTTTCCACAGGGGGGCCAATACCAAAACGATTTTCTGCTCGCACACGGAAGAAATATTGCTGTTCAGAGATGAGATCAGGCACCACAAATGAGGTGCTGCCACAGTTTGGATTCACTTTAGTCCAAGCTTTTCCATCAATAGTCTTCTTCTCAATAACATAGCCTTTAATCCTGTCTCCCCCATCATCATCTGGCATCTTCCATGAAAGTCGACAACTACCTCTTGTGATGTCACTGACTTTCAAATCTTTGGGCGGGCCTGGTACATCTGTTGGACACAAATCACAATGTAAAGTGTTTCTTGGATGTTCAAAAATGTCGTTCTGATTCTGAAGTAACTTTTAAAGTTTTGCTTACCCATCACTTTAACTCTGCAGTTTGCAGTCTTCTGTCCTGCTTTATTCTTGGCTGTGATGCTGTATTTGCCTGAATGAGCTCGTTTACATTCTGCAATAACGATTACTGATGAGTTTTCTGCAGTCTCCAACTGTTCAAAGAAAATAAGAGTCACACATTGAGTGGAATACCTATAGTAATGAAGTCAATCATATTCTGAATTATTTCAATTATTTGTTCTTACCTGTGCATCTTCAGGTATGTCATGAACTCCATCCTATTTGGAAAGAAGAGAGTTGTAGTGTAACTTCTAGTGAATGACTCACTGTGAAAAAGAAGAGAACTGTAATTTTCTTACCTTCATTGCCTTCTTTGCTTTTCCATCAAATTCCCAAGATGATTTTGGTGTTGGGCGACCCTTGATGACAGCAGGGATCCTAATCTGTGTGCCAGCTTTACAAACCAGACAGTCTTGTGCTCCAATGTCAATGAAAACCTCTGGTGCCTCTGCAATCCCATGAATAATATAACAGGATTTAGTTGCCATTTCTCAAAAAAAAGGCAATTAACATATCTTCAGTAGATTCATCCATTTCACAATAAGAGGAAAGCTGAATATGTAAAGTGAATAAGGAGTCTAACCTTGAATATCAGTGGCAGGGATCTCCGCAGTGGTATCACTTGGTTCAGATTCACCAGCTTCATTAACAGCTTTCACTCTGAACCTGTACTTTCTGAGTTCTTTTAGATTAGGCACCACACATTCACAGGTGGTTAGAAGTTTGTCTGGTTCATTGACTGGTTTCCAGTCAGTAGTACCTTCTTCTTGCATTTCTACAATGTATCCTTTGATTGGACTTCCGCCATCTTTAGCTGGAGGTTTCCATGCTAGTGAGATGCTTGACTTTGTTCTATCTTTTACCTCTGGACAAGAAGGTGGTCCAGGTGGATCTAATAAGGGGGGAAATCCAATGTTGAATGTAATGGAATGCTATTTTTATGTATGTATTTGGTAACAGAAAACAAGTAACTGACTGAGGAAAGGAAGACTACTCAATGTCACTAGGTCTACATTCTTTTTACATTCAATAAGAAGCTATTTTACTTTGAATTTCATTCAGTTGACTTTACAGTACATTTTTACTGAAAACTTCATTTAATGTATCACAATATGAAAATTAAGAAAAACCCTCATTACTAGTTGGAAAACCTTCAAACATAAACTAATCTTAATGCTTTTAGGGACAGGATCGGGATCAGTATTCAACACTAATGTAACAGTTCTGTATATTTCTGGGAGTGCTTTACAATTACAGAAATTCTTTTACCTGTGTGTGTGTGTGTGGGGGGGTGTGCACGCACACACACGTGCATGCTGGTCCTGGGGCTTAAACTCAGAGCCTGTGCACTCTTTTTTTTTTTTTTTGGGTCCGGTCGTGGGGCCTGAACTCTGGGCCTGAGCTCTGTCCCTCAGCTCTTCAGCTCAAGGCTAGCGCTCTACCACTTGAGCCACAGCCCCACTTCTGGCTTTTCTTTTCTGCTTATGTGGTGCTGAGGAATTGAACCCAGGGCCTCATGCATGCAAGGCAAGCGCTCTACCACTGAGCCACCTTCCCAGCCCTGTGCACTCTTTTTGAGCTTTTGTGCTCAAGACTAGTTCTACTTCTGGCATTTTGAGTGGGTAATTAGAGATAAGCATCTCCAATCCTCAGATCTCAGACTTCTGAGTAGAGAGGATTACAGATGTGAATTGTGGCAGGCCCTCATTTGATTTTTACTCATAACTCTTCTCTGTGCTTCTAAATCATAACTTTTTTCTTTTTAATTATAACTCTTCTCCTTTAATGTAGCCATATTTAATACTAGTTTTCTAGATGTATTAGTCATGACTACTTTATATGCTCACTATAGCACTTGAGAGTATTTTAAGTCTTTTATTTTTCTATAAATAATCTAATAAAATATTATATAGTAAGTAGAATTAACTATTAAGGTCATGGCACTTTAATTTTTTGAACTAACCTGTTCATAGATCTTTTGGAATAATCTTCCTATTTTTACTTGACATTATAGATTCTGTCTGATAATTTGGTATCTTTGTTCAATAAATATTCCAAAAATACTAACATTTTACTTTTGGTTGAATCCCTATAGGACTGTCTGGTATTTATTCAGGGGCAGAGAAGAGCTTAGTCTAGATCTTTATTATTATGATTCCTCATAAAATACCATGTTTAATCAAAGAATTTTAAAACAGCACTATTTTATGTATGTGTATGGATGCACATTTATATGCTTCTTATAGTGAATGATTTACTTCAGTAAAAATATCAAGAAAGGAAAATGTGAAAAATTGGGAACGGAGTTATTTAGTAATTTCACCCTTCAGAAATGAATCACAGAAATGTAGACTACTTACATATAGGATCTCCTGCAACAGCTGGATCTGATGGTTCACTGGGAGGGCCAATTCCTGCAGCATTTATTGCCATAGCTCTAAACTGGTATTTAACTCCTTCAATCAAGCGAGGAACATTAAATTCCACACCCTTCAGCCCTACTTTGGTTATTGGTGCTCGGCTAACACGTGACCAATAGGCACCTCCCTCTTCTCTCTTCTCCAGCCAGTAGCCAGTAATTGGGGAGCCGCCATTGTCCAAAGGAGGTGTCCAGCTCACTAGCATGGATCCCTTGGTGCGTTCCAAAACTTTTGGTTTTCCAGGAGGTCCAGGAAGACGATAAGGATCTTGAATAACAACTTTATCTGATTTGCACTCGTCACTGGTTCCATATTTATTTACCGCTCTAACTCGGAACTCATATTGACCATTGGGGATAAGTTTCCAGATCTAGAAATTAGATAAATAGTAACTTTTTAACAATGATATCCACAAGACAGTATATTGGAAATGAACTTTACAACTTTGGGCGGGGGTGGGGGAAAGGGTGAGGGAGGTGGGGGAGGGAAGGGATAGTGGGAGAACAAGGGAATGGGTAACAATACTCGACAAGAAATGAACTCCTTGCCTTACTCATGTAACTGTAACCCTCTGTACAGCATCTTTACAATAAAATAAAAAAAGATTAAAAAAATAAATGGGAAAAGGTGGGAATGGGGAATGCAGTCAAGAAATTCAGTGTATAACATTAAGAGGCGTGGATGAGAATGTTGAAAGGGGTGACATTAATCAAGATGCGTTGTATTCATAAACTGCCTTGTTAAATGATAACTACTCTGCACAACTATTTAAAGATAATACAAAAGAATAAATATACTTAGGTTGATTGTGTGTGTGTGTGCGTGTGCTAGGTCTGGAAATGTCAGGGTTTTGTCGCTAGCTTTTTTGCTCAAGGCTAGTGCGCTACCACTTTGAGTCACAGTGCCACTTCCAGCTTTTTGGTAGTTAATTGGAGATAAGAATCTTATGGACTTTCCTTTCCAAGCAGACTTTGGACTGCCATCCTCAGCCTCCTGAGTGGCTAGTATTACAGGTGTAAGGCATCAAAACACAGCCTCTCAGGTTGATTTTTATTCATTGTAAATCTCAACTTATTCAAGGAGGAATCCCATAAGATACACACACACACACACACACACACACACACACACACACACACACACACACACAACTTGGAAAATACAAAAAAAAAGAGAAACATCTTTAAAATCAGAATATGTAAATACCTCATTCTCATAGTGGATCTCTCAAGTAAAAGAGAGGTCTGTATACAAATAATATTTATTCAGTGACCTTAAGTTCATTGTGTTAATTGCTATGTAATAAATGACAGCTTCTTTTTTATTGTTACTATAAAGGTAATATACAGAGGGGTTATCATTTCATAAGTCAGGTAATGAGTACATTTCTTTTTGGATGTTACCCCTTCTTTTGTTTTCTCCCAGTTTTTCCCTCCTATCCTCAATCACAAGTTGTATAGTAATGACAGCTTCTTCAACCTGATTCTGAGTTTAGTTATTAACTTCTAAGGCTATACTAAAATAAATCAGAGTCATGTCTTTGCAATGTGTTTAGGAAGGTATTTAGAATACTTACCCCAAATCTTCTCTCTACAGCAGTGTTAGTGACTTCTTCCCATTCAGATTTTTTCCTACTTGCATCACGCTTGTCAATGACATAATGAGTGATTTCACTGCCACCATTGTCTAGAGGAGCATCCCACGTTAAGTAGCAAGATTCGGCTTTAATGTCAGTAACAGCAAGATTTCTTGGTGGAGATGGACGGTCTGGACAGAAACCAACAGAGAAAACTGAGAAGACAGCTCTTAATCAGAAAATGGGTTTCTTCTGTATAGAAGAAAGAAAACCACTTACCATAGACTTCCACGTGAACATTTCGGAATACTGAGCCAAGGCGATTGGAAGCAGTGATTGTGTAAGTGCCTTTGTCTTCCCGGACTGCTTTGGGAATGCTAACCTCAGTCTTTGCCTCACTTCGGGATACTTCTTCTGTGGTTATTTTAAGTGCATCTGTAGGTTTTTCAATCACAGTTTCATTCTTAGACCACTCAATCTTAGGCATTGGAAGGCCTGTCACATCTGCAGGGATGTTAACAGGCTCTCCTGCCTTGACTTTGATAGTGTCTCCTCGAACAGCCAGACGCAACTTAATAGTTGGAGGCACTGCAAAAAGAAGGAAGAAAGACCAAAACAAAATAGTCATAAGGTTGTTTTCTCAACTTGTGGGTTAGGTACAACTCTATAAAGTACATTAAAATGATTATATGCAGCATCCACACCTTCATCATCTTGTATGACGACATTAAGAGGTAGGGATGGTTCGCTCTCACCAATGTCATTGACAGCTTTGACACGGAACTCATACATTTGGTGTTCATCAAGATTTTCCACCAGAAAAGATGTAGTCGGGCAGAGTCGCTTGTTAACTCTTTCAAAGTCAGGTTTGTCATGGCGACGTTTTTCAATGATATAGCCTTGGATGGGACTGCCACCATCACTACGGGGTTCTTTCCAGTCAAGGGTGATGGTGGACTTTGTCCTTTCTGTATATGTGAGCCTTTCAGGAGATGTTGGAGGACCTTTACCCGGAGGAAAAAGAAAATAATGAGCATGAGATGGTCGCATGAGCAGTATTTCCCTTTATGTTAATAGGCTTCTGTTTGTATTCAAACAAACTAGCAAAACAGGCCTCTGCACGGCATCAGACTATATCCATCAATTGCCTATTTTAATTAGGCAAATCAGTAAAATAGGCTTCAGCTTGGCATCATTTCTTTGAAGTCCTTCTCAAAATATGACAGTCACCACAGTGATAGCCATTCTTATAAACAGATTTTTTTTCTAATAGACTTTCTAATAAGATTATTTGAAGGGGCATGTTTGCTTTTTTATATTTGGTATTTTAGGTTGTCAAAGAGATCTATGAATTTTTACTTTAGATGGTCTGCTAAGAGAAAAATGTTCCTTCTTTCATTAACAGACTGTGGATATGTCTTCTGAAAACACTTTTTGCCAACTTGCTCCCAAGTGTGGATTTAAAATATGATGAAAAGGATTTATGCAATGCTGCTACTATTTTGTGTTCTTAAGAGTAAGCTTTGAATGGCAAGACTACTCAAATTCTGCAAGCTGACTACAACTAGAAGTAGAATTCCAGGTCTGTTCGATACCCCTGAGGCATCCTGAGGAACACATGACCTGTTATGTGGATGTAGGATGTCATTTTATTTTCAGCATGTAGTAGTGGTGAATAACTGATTTTCAGTCTTGAGGAACTGATCTTACTCAAAGGTTTAACTTTCTTAAATGGAATGTGAGTGTGCATTAGCAAGTGTGTACTGTATTTTTTTTAAAAAAATTCATGCTTGTCTCTGTGAATTTGATTCCTCCCCGTTCCCTGAATCTTTTGTGGTTATTTCTTGTTTGGGAGCCTTCCTATACTTCCATTGTGGAGATTCTAGGCAATAAGTGAAGACATTAAACCTAAGACAAGTGGTTACTTGTCCTATAATATTTCAGTGAGCTCAATGGAATATTAATAAATGCAGTACACTTCTTAAGTATTCTATCAGGAAGCTCTAATACTTTAAATGATTTCCAGGTTATTACCAACCCCCAATGGATCCAGACTTTTTCAGTATACAAAAAATATGCATGATTAATATATTTAGAATGAAAATTACACCAGAATTTTTAGCAAATATGGTATATTTAAAGTTGGTAGCAGTTATATGAACTACTATTTTTATAACTCTCTAGCTCCAGACATTTAGATTGTTGCAAGTTAAAAGTCATAAAAGCTCAGTAAGCACATAATAAAACTAGCAATGAAACAATATTTATTTTGTAAACATAGTGTAAAACATCTTTTACCTAGTGGATCAACTGCAAGAATTGGCCCTATTTCAACTGGAGGGCCACAGCCAAACTTGTTCTTGGCAGTAACACGGAACTTATATTCTTGGCCCTCAATTAGACCTGTGATGTCACATTTAGATCTCTCAGTATCTATTACTTGTCTCCATGTGTGCATTTTGGCATCTTTTCTTTCAACAATAAAGCCTGTGATTTCACTTCCTCCATCATCTGCTGGATCAGACCAGTTGAGCAGACACATCTTTCTGTTTGTTACAACAGGTTTTAAGTCAAGAACTGGACCAGGAACATCTAGAAAAATACAACAACAATAAAAGCATCAATGTAATAAAGTAAAGTATCACATGGGAAAAATCCTATGAAAAGCCATGACATTAAAAACAAACAAACAAACAAAACACTATTCCTTACCGAAAACTTCTACCCGGGCTGCTGCGAATTTAGAACCACAGCTATTTGTAGCTGTTATTATATATCTGCCATGATCTTTTCTCAATGCATTCTTGATAACTAATTCAGATTTGGTTCCAACATCTTCTATTACAACACGCTCTTTATCCAGCTCCCCTTCTTCTATGGTCCATACTCTTGTAGGCACGGGCCGTCCAGTCACCACAGCTGGAATCCTAAGAGTCTTCCCAGCCATTATTTGTATTCCAGCCTTGACAGAAACATCCAGTTCCACAGTTGGAGGTTCTATTGAAAGAATAGTCATACATTAGCCGAAGAAATATGAAAATAGAGTTCTGTGTTGGGGAAATAGCCATATTGTTCTCAGATAACTCAAGTACCTTGTGGTTCAGCCACTGTAACAGGCCCTGTCTCTCCAGGGGGTCCTTCACCAGCTGCATTGACAGCACTCACTCGGAGTTTATAATCAGCACCTTCTCGGATTTCTTTGACAGTATACTGACGGACCTTGATCATCTTCTCTGTACAGCGTGACCATTCATTTGTGCCAACCAACTGCTTATCAACAAAGTAGCCAATAATTTCCCCACCACCATTGAAAGCTGGAGGTTCCCATTCTAGTTCAATTGTAGTAGCACTTGTGTCTGCAACTCTTGGAATAGGTGGCCCAGGTGGAGCTAGAATGAATGAAGACACACAAGTCAAACTCACTGATAGTTGTTAAATGTACAGAGGTATACTCTCACACTTTCTTTTTAAAGAATTACTTACAGATTGGGTCACGTGCTGTTTTGGGATCTGAAGGTGGACTGAACTTTCCAGGTCCAGCTGCATTTTCAGCACATACTCTGAAGACATAGGTGAGTCCTTCTAATAAGCCATCTACTTTGGTTTTCAAAGAACTCAACAGGCTTTTGTTGACACGAGACCAGTGTGTACTATTAACCTCCCGTTTTTCAAGCCAGTAACCCAAGATAGGGCTTCCATTATCTTTAGGTTCATTCCATTTCACCAGCATACTGTTGCTGGTGACGTCTTCCACATTGGGTTTATCAGGTGCATCGGGTGGTTCTGATAAAGAAAATAATAATATATTTGAATTTCCTAATATAACATAAGAACTCATTTTTACAAATTGTAGTAATGTATATGACAAAAATATACAGTAAAAAAAAATCAGACTCAATGCTAAAGGAACCTTACCAAATGGATCTTTTGCAACAAGGGGCTTTGAAACACATGGTGGGCCAGGTCCAAATCTATTTTCTGCTCTTACACGGAAGAGATACTCTTTTCCTTCAATCAGTTTTGTTACTGAATATTTGCAATGTCTAAGTGTTGATGTGACTACAATCCAGTCTGAGTCAGGTTTGGTTTTGTCTTTCTTTTCCAAAGTATAGTTTATAATTTCACTGCCACCATCATCAAGGGGTGGTTCCCATTTACAGAGGACTGAGTTCTTCCTAATATCTTCAAATACGAAGTTGACCGGTGGTCCTGGTGTATCTGTTTCAGAGGAAAACAATGGTTAAACACTTGTATAGAAAATGTAAATTTGCCACAGAAAATGTAAATGTTATTGTGCTCCCTTGACATAACTTCTGGATTTCTCACATCTATCTTTCTATCAAATTAGCTAACAAGTAATAAGGTAACTTATTTCTTAAATATACTCAGGAGATAAAATGTGGCTGGGAATTACTTATTGAAGCTATTTCTCCCTTCTTTTAATTAACACTTCTCCTCATTTATATGCTTTACTAAAACTCCTACTTTGCCTTCCCCCCACCCCACTGCAAGTATAGTTATAGCTATTTACCTAACACACTGACAGTACAAGGAGCTTTAGCAACACCATGGTCATTTTCAACTTTGATCATGTAGAGGCCATGGTCAGGTCGCAGAGAATCTCGAACACGCAGCTCAGATTCTCCTTGTTTACTGTTGTTGATACTCAAACGCTCTGTCAGGGGCAAGACAAATGGCTCTTCTTCTTGAACTTCATCCTTCTTCCTCCTAACTTGGGGTGCTGGTCGTTTCTTAATTTCTTCTGGTATAATGACATTTTCATCTTTTAGCCATGTAATAGTTGGGTAAGGTGATCCAGAAATGGTTGCATCAAGTACGATTTCATCCCCTCGTTTTACTTCTAGGCTTGTTCTCAAAATGACTTTTGGGGCATCTGGAATGATTAGAAACAAGAATTGTTTATAATGCTAATAAAAATATCTGACAAAAAATTGTCTCATTTATATTACATTGGCAGATCAGCACTCCAATAAACAAAAACATACCAATTGGATCTACAGCTTTAGTTGGAGGAGTGGCCCGAGAAGGTTCACCAATACCAGCAGCATTCTCTGCTCGTACACGGAATTGGTATTCCTTTCCTTCCTCGAGTCCTTTTGCTGTATAGGTCAGGACTGGTACCAGGTGTTCATTGCATCTCTTCCATCTCTCCTCACCTTTGGCAATTTTTTCTATGATGTACCCCATTATCTTGCTCCCTCCATCATACAAGGGTGGCTTCCACGTAATAGTCATTGCCTTTGCTGTAGGATTATGAACCTCAACGTCTACCGGTGGATCAGGGGGTTCTGGAGAACAAGAAAAATAAAACTCAACCTGTTATTATTGGTAAACCACTTTCTTTGAACAAGCTTCCTTGAATATTAGTTCCTAATTATTTATACATTTATATTTAAACTTACGTTTCGGATCTTGAGCAATGATAGGATTTTTCAGTTCAATATATTCGCCTCCACCAATCTTGTTGACTGCTTTAACACGGAAGAAATATTCACCATTGGGTATGAGATCCTTTACTGTCCAAGACAGTTTGTTCTCACCAGACATGACTGGTATGTATGTCCTTCTCCCTGCTTCTCTGCGTTCCAGAACATAATGAAGAATTGGGCTTCCACCATCAAATTCTGGAGGCTCCCAGGTTAACTTACAAGAACTCTTGGTTATGTCACTTGCTTTAATATCTTTGCATGGACCAGGTAGACCTATTATAAATAAGGTTGATAATTATTATTGTAATTCTGAAATATTAACATTTTGATAATACACTGTCTCTAAGTTAGTCTAGTTAACATTTGAGAGGAGCAGTTTGGTACTAGAATATCCTTCGTACTTCAGGGCATTGAGCATCTGTGGCCATTAACTACTAGATACAACATCAGCTCCAGAGTCTTTATGCTAAGCAAAAATAGCCCCACAAATTTCTAAATATTATCAAGGTAATTGTGGAGGTTAGAAAATAATACTACCCCTGAATGTGAATTTATACAATTCAGAAATAAATCTTATTCATTTAGTCCTTCCTTGGGTATGCTCTGGCTTCTACTTAAATTGGATGTTGTATGCAAATAAAATAGGAAAAATAGTTTAACTAGCAATTTCATATTTTTTGGTTTTGTCAACCCATTAAGCCATTTATACTAATACCAGAAAATTAACTCATTTCCCCAACATGTTTAGAGTGACTGGTATTTCCTAAAGCGTGATTACCTATGACTTTGACATTGATTGAGGCAGTTGCTGAGCCAAGCTTATTCTCCAGGGTAATGGTGTAAACTCCAGCATCTGCATGTATACTCTTGGGAACTTCAAGATGTGCCGAGAAGTGGTCATTTTTCATTGTTAATCTGTCACTTGCTTTAACTTCTTTGCCATCTTTGTGCCAGCTAACAGTTGGAACTGGGACGGCTCTGAAGGGAACAGGAATGCTTAACTTTTCGCCTTCAATAACAACAATGTCATGAGTCTCCAGGTCAATTGTTGGCTTGCCTATAAATACAATCCCAAAGAAAAGAAGGGTAAGTAGGTCAAAATGCAATGCATGAATAAAAGCTTATACTATTAACTATAAAAGGCACTGTGATCTTACAATCTGGGTCTTTAGCAACCACATTTTCGGAGATTTCAGATGGCTCACTGACACCAACAGCATTAACGGCTCTCACTCGCAGCACATATTCCTTGTCAGGAACGATGCCCTCTTCAACCTTGAATTTCAAGTCTTTTATTGGGCGAGAATTCACCCGCATCCATTTTTCTGTGCCTACTGGACACATTTCAACATGGTACCCTATAATAGGACTTCCACCATTTTTCTCTGGAGGCTTCCAAGCGATGGCAATGTGCTTTCGCCCAGCATCAGTCACATGCAGGTCAAGGGGAGGAGAGGGAGGACCTGAGAAAAGAAAGATACGTGTATAGTCATAATCTAACAATCAAGTTCTAGACCCTATCCTTTGTGTGACCAGCATCACTTACCTGTTGGATCTTCAATGGATAGGATTTCTGTAGGTTCACTGGGGTGACCAACTCCAGCTTCATTTTCTGCCCGAACCTGAAACTGGACTTCTGTTCCTTCAATGACATCGGTTACTCTGAAGTTACAGTCAGGTCCTGAGGTCTTTCCAGCTTTCACCCAACGGGTACCTAACTTTTCTTTCTTCTCAATGATATATCTATTGAGATAACACAGCCGTTTCATTAAAATTACTTGAAAAAAACCCCAAAGTTTTTAAAAGTTATAGTCAAAGTGTACATTTTTAAGTATACATTATTTTGTATGCAAAATTCAAGTTCTACCTCTGTATTGGTCTTCCACCATCATTTTTCGGTGGCTCCCATTTTAGGTCAACATGCCGTTTTGTCACATCAACTACTGTCAGTGCATAAGGTGGTCCAGGTGTGGCTAAAAGAAAAAAACATCAATGATTAGAAAAAACCAGCAGGAAAAGCGATCATCTACTAAAACTGTTGCCTTGAAGATTAAATTGGAAAACCTACTAAAGGTGTCTTTGGCCAAGACGGAATCCTCGATTTCAGTGTAGTCACTTTGTCCTATAGCATTTTCTGCAGCAACCCTGAATACGTATAAAGAGCCCTCGGTCAGTGGGCTCACAGTGCACTTGGTGTCCTTGACAGTGGTGTCCACTGTCTGCCAGCCTTTGCGCCTCACATCTCTCTTTTCCACAATGTAGTTGGTGATGGGAGACCCTCCATCTTTCTCAGGGACAGTCCATTTTAGGTCAGCTGTATTTTTTGTGATATTAATAACTTCAAGCCAACGAGGTGGTGATGGAGGATCTGAATAAGAAAAGAAAAATGAATTATTTTTATTGTCCAATTTTCAGTCTCCACAGAATGCTCTGGTAATCCCACTAAATAATAAGGCTAGAAAGTCAGGAGATTTCATGTTTTTTTTTTTCATCTTGTACTTTGCAGATAGACTTTAGAAGGATTATCTGCCCCGGCCAGAGTGACTTACAAAGTTTCTCTCTGCAAAGCACAGGGTCGCTGGGTTCACTGGGTTCACTTTCTCCAGCCTTGTTCACAGCTCTAACTCGGAATGAGTATTCCTGCCCTTCCATGAGTCCCTTGAGTAAATGCTCAGTGGTGGGAACCCCTTCAGCTACTCGGACCCAGTCATCAGTTCCAGTCTTTAGCATTTCAATGATGTAAGATTCGATCTTTGCCCCTCCATCATGTTCTGGCTTTGTCCAGTTCAAAACCAATGATGTTTTGCCTACATCTTTGACAGTTGGTTTTCCAGGAGGCCATGGAGGATCTGCAAAGCAATTAAATAATTATTTGCTTAGTTCAAAGGATATTAATATAATCCTCAAAATAACTACAAAAAAATCACATCAATGAATACCTATGGGATCTTTTATTAAGATTGGTTCAGTTGATCTGCTTGGTTTTCCAGGTCCGGCCAGATTTTCAGCCAACACACGGAATCTGTATTTTTTCTTATTGGTGAGACCTTTCACTCTGAATTTGAAACAAACAAAATGTGTGACATCTTGGTAAGAAGCAATAACTTATATATTATTTATTATTTTATTTTTATTACTTTATTATTAAGTGGCTGTACAAAGAGGTTACAATTCTATATGTCAGTATATGAGTTCAATGCATTTTGTTCAACGCCATCCCTCCCATTTCCTCCCTCATTTTCCTCCTCATTCCACCCCTCATTTTCCTCCCATTTCATTCCTACCCTCAAGATACTTAAATTGTTTTTTAATCCACACAGGTTAGGGTTGACCAAGCATATTAACTAATTTTAATAACTACAATAATGATTGATTATAATATGCTAGAGGACCAAATACTGGAACCTCAATAAAGTACAGTTAATTAAGAAATATCTCCTTGAATGGATTTTATGTAATTCAGAAATGATGTGCTAAAAACTAAAACTCATTAGATTTTAACAACAGGAATAAGCAGAAATTTTATCAAAAAGGAATACAAAACAGAGTGAAATTTTCACATTTGCACATATGATGGAGATTCTGGGCATACCTGTATGTTGTATCCTTTACTGGCATCTTATTGCATCGAACCCATTTGTCAGTATCAGGATCTAATCTTTCAACCCAGTATCCAGTGATAGGGCTGCCACCATCATCATCTGGCTCACACCATGTAAGAGTCACTGCATCTTTAGTGATGTCTGAGGGTTCTAGGCGAGTTGGAGGTCCAGGTGGATCTAAAGACACAATTATAATATAAAAAGTTACACATCTTATATATAAGTATGAAATCTAAATGCAAGTTTGACACAAGCTAGGTGTATGTGTGTGTGTGTGTGTGTGTGTGTGTGTGTGTGCTTGAGAAACTTACCAAATTGGAATTTGGCTGTGATTGGAGTGGCTTGAACTGGCTCACCAACACCATACATATTTTCTGCAGCAACTCTAAAGATGTACTCTTTATTGGGTGTTAATTTGGTTGCCTTGAAGTTTGTGTCCTTCACAGTGGATGAAAGCTTATGCCACACTTCACTATCAGTTGCTCTTCTCTCCACAACATAGTTTGTGATCTTAGATCCCCCATCGTCTCGTGGTGGGTTCCATGTCAGAAGACATGACTCATTGGTTACATCTGTGATGTCAAAAGCAGCTGGTGGTCCAGGTTTATCTATGGATGGCATTATATAGGGTGAAAAATTAGCCATGTTTTATTCAAGAAAGTAGCTAGAATGAGTTCTTGGTTCTTTTTGAAATGGGAGTTTCCCTTACCTAAGACATTCACTTCTACCACAGCTGTGGCCCGGCCACAGACATTCACGGCCTCTATGATGTAGGTTCCAGTGTCACTTCTCTTACTGTCCGTGATGGTCACTGTGGATTTTTTAGGAACATTTTCAATGGTGATTCTTGTGTCTGGCTTAAGAAGTGTATCAGCCTTTGTCCAAGTTATCTTTGGTTCTGGTTTTCCAGTTACAGTGGCTGGAAGTTCAATCTTTGTTCCAGCTTTTACAGTGAGACCAGCGAGGAGTTTCACATCGAGGAAAATTTCCGGGGCCTCTGAATTAGAGAAAATTATTTATGTGGTTAGCAAGTTCAAGCAGAAATAAACTCTAATTAAGCCTGAGGGGTAAGATAAAAGTAAGAAAACAAATACCCTGTGTGTCCACAGCCTGGATATCTTCTGTGGGTTTGCTTGGCTTGCTGGCGCCTTGCCTGTTCAAGGCTTTCACCCGGTAGGCATACCACTTGCCTTCCTCAAGACCTGTCACTTCCATTCTGTTAGAAATGAAAACATTTATGCTGTTATGAAGATAAACTGTTTTACTATCTAGTTGTCATGCATAACCTGTCCAAGATCTATGGCACTTGACTACCTCTAGCTTTCAAGTTAAACATGGCCTGCTTCAGATATTATTATATAACTGCTTCAGAAATTAACATATAACTAATGAAAATATGGAACACAGGTATGTTCAGCAGCCTGTTTAAAATCAGATTCACTTGCTAGAAAAATTCTCAATGATAAAAACTCAACATTTTTCAAGGAAAGTCCATTTTCAGGAGTAAGAGTGAATATTTCTCATGGGCCTGATAGTTTTATTTTAAATTTTCTTGAACTTTTTTTATCTTTAAGTGGTTAAAGGGGTTTCCAGACAGCAATGCAGTATATGAATATAATCAATCTTTATCCTTGTCACCCATTTCAATGCCTGCTAATTAAAAAAAATTTTTTTTGCCTGTCCTGGGACTTGAACTCAGAGCCTGGGCACTGTCCCTGAACTTTTGCTCAAGGCTAGCATTCTACCACTTGAACTACAGTGCCCACTTCTGGCTTTTTGTTTATGTGGTACTGAGGAATTGAACCCAGGGCTTCATGCATGCTAGGCAGGCACGCTACCACTAAGCCACATTCCCAACCCAAGGTCTGCTAATTTTAAAAACTTACTTTGTATCTGCAACAGGTTCTCCACAGGCAACCCATTTATCAGAACCACGTGGACATTTTTCAACTATATACCCTTTGATGCGTGAGCCACCATCATTTTTAGGTGGGTCCCATGTGAGGAAGATGCTCTTGGCTGTCCGATCTCTCCATTTAACATTCTCGGGTGGGTCAGGTACCGCTATAACATTTTAAAGAGAAAGTTTTAGGGCCATCTATCATATTGCCATCCTCTTTCCCTACAGCATGAACTCCAACCCTCACATCTAAAACAAATACCACAAGACTCAGTAAGAAATCATCAAAAATGTTCTTACTTGCAGGAGCTGACATATTTACAGGTTCATCAGTATATGCAGGTTCACCAGGGCCACACTTATTACAAGCACAGACTTTGAATAAATATTCTTTTCCTTGAACAAGATCTGGAACTGTGAATTCTAGGTCAGTTACAAGGTCCATAACCTAGGACAGAGAAATGTACATTAATGAGTTATTTTCTAGGAACTTTTGCTAAGTAAAAAGATTTATTTTTAACCATGAGTAGGGATATAAACGAATTTTTATTGTTCTATTTTTGAGACATATTACTATTATGTAGCACCACCTGATTTGAATTTATGGTCTTTCTGCCTCTCAAATGCTAGGATTACTGAAGTGCTCTACCAAACCTGGCTTGCTCAGAAATTTTTGAATGGTAAGGATCATTTTCTTATTAGGTTTATATTAAGGCAAAACTGCAAATATATAATACTATTTGACACCCAATATAATGAGAATATAATGTTTCATAGGTTATACACATTGAAAAGATTATAAATAAAGAGCTGGTTCCTCCTATCAGCTTAGTTATAAAAATTTGATTTTAATCAGGGTAGAGAATAGTAACTAGTAGACTGGAGTGCAGCTCAATGGTATAGTTCTTGCCCAATGTGTGAGACTCTGGGTTGTATTTCTAGAACTGCCAAAAAGTGTGTGTGCACATGTATACTTTTGTACACACATAGGTACAGACATATTTACATATGTATATATACATAGTATACACATACAGTGACTAATATAAAGGAAGGAAGAAAAGAATTGCAGATGTTGCCATCTGAGTTAATCTAGTAGAGTGGGGAAAGAACATGACCACCATGGTAATTCTAATTTTTTAGAATGGCTTATTTTGCCATTTAGAATGGTTCCTTTTGCAAAATATTGTAGCCCATATATATTTGCTTGACCTTCTAGCCTTCTGGGCTTTCTCTTACTCTTTTTTGGAGTTGGTGCATTACTAGACAAAACTCACTTTAGTCCATGTTTTCCGGTTGAGTTCCCTCTTTTCAACAACATATCCAGTTAATGGACTTCCTCCATCGTCATCTGGTGGTTCCCAAGTCAAGTGGACGGAATCCTTGGTTATATCACCATATTTTAGTTCTTTGGGTGCACTTGGGCGAGCTTAAACAATAAAAAGTAGTGAAAGTCAGTCATATGGTTTAAGCCAGTATTTATTAATACTGCCAAATAAAACTTTTGTTCCTTACCAATTACATTGACGTTGATTTCCCCAGAAATTGCTTTCACTGGATTTTCTAATTTCAGTGTGTAAATGCCCTTGTCTGGACGTTCACTTGGAGAAATGACAAGTTCGGCATAGGCAGATAAGGTCTTCATTTTTATACGGTCCCCTGCTTCTAGTTCTTGATCTCCAAATGACCAGACTGCAGTTGGCCTTGGATATCCTGTACTTGGAACCAGGATCTTGATGGGATTCGGGACTACAACTTCCAGACCATCTTTAAATGCACTTAAATCCATCGTGGGTTCAACTACCAACAAAGGAGAGTTAATGAATTTCCAGGGGCACAATTAAGTTCCTGGTACCCTAAAATAGCTACATGCTATTCCTAAACCTGAAAAATAAAAAATAGCTATTTACCAAATGCATCATCTGCAGTTAGAGGACCAAGAATCTCAGATGGATCTGAAACACCAGCTTCATTTTCTGCAGATACTCTGTATAAATATTTATTTCCTTTTTGTAATCCAGTAACCTAAAATCATAAATTAATATTGTTAAAAACATCCACACCTCTAATGAAGATCATATAGTGAATATTTTAGATGCAAATTCCTTACTTTGTAGGTCAGTTCAGGGACAAGTTTCATATTGCAACGAATCCAATTATCTTTTCCTTCTTCACGTCGCTCAATAATATAGCCCAATATTGGGCTTCCTCCATCTTTTAGAGGGGGTTCCCATGTGAGCTGAACTGAGGATTGAGTCTGCTCAGAGGAATTTAGGTTCACTGGAGGACTTGGTCTCTCTAGAATGGAAGAAAGAATTGGAGAAATTTAGTAACTGTATTTTTTAGTCTTACTTTTTATTTATATTTTGCATTTCTCTGACACTTAATGGTGTCGACATTCTACTGGCCATTCATGTAGCTTCTTTTGAGAAGTGTTGTGACACTTTATTAACATATGATATAAACACTTGTACCAACCTCATCAAAATAACAGGTTTACTAAATTCACTGAATAAAAGTAAGCACAGGTTGCTGCAATTTTATTCAAGGTTTTCTATGTTCTACTTCTTAATAAACTTTTATTTATTTATTTATTGTTGTTGTTTGTCTTGGGGCCTGAACTCTGGGCCTGGGCGCTGTCCCTCAGCTCTTCAGCTCAAGGCTAGTGCTCTACTACTCGAGCCATAGCGCCACTTGTGGCTTTTTCTGCTTATGTGGTGCTGAGGAATCAAACTCAGGGCCTCATGCATGCAAGGCAAGCACTCTACTACTAAGCCACCTTCCCAGCCCCAACTTTTATTTAATTTGAATGTCTAACTATTAGGTCTAGTTTCTTGACTTTATGCAATATTTATTTTCTCTTTTGGGGAGAGAGGGTGTCCTGGGACCTGAACTCAGGGCCTAAGAGCTGTTGCTGATTAAGTGGTCAAGGCTAGCACTTTACCACTTGAACTACAGCTCCACATCCAGTATTTTGATGGTTAACTGGAAATATAAGTCTTATGAACTTTTCTGCTAGGGCTGGCTTCAAGCCACAATCCTCAGATCTTAGCCTGCTGAGTAGCTAGGGTTACAAGCATGAAACATCAGCATCCATTTATTTCTCCTTCCCTCCCTCCTTTCCTCCCTCCCTCCCTTCTTTCCTCCCTCCCTCCTTCCCTCCTTTCCTTCTTTCCTTCCTTCCTTCCTTCCTTCCTTCTTTCCTCCCTCCCTCCCTCTCTCCCTCCCTCCTTCCCTTCCTTCCTTTTTACAAGCTTACCAATTGGATCAGCGACTTTGACAAAAGGTGTGGCTGCACTTGGTTTTCCTACTCCAATTCGGTTTTGGGCTCTGACACGGAAACTGTACTCTTGGCCTTCCACCACATCAGTGACAGTTGCAGACAGGTCTTCTGCCCTTACAGTCATGGCAGTATCCCAACGGATAGAAGTCTTATCCCTTAATTCAATGACATAGTTTGTGACTTCAGCACCTCCATCATATTCTGGTGGTTCCCACGTCAGTGAGACACCAAATCTGTTCACATCAGTGATAGCTACATTCAGAGGGGGGCCTGGAACATCTGGATATCACAAGACCCAAACATGAGTTTAGTTTACATTGGAAATAAAAGCAAAGATAAGCAAGTTGGTTTTGAGTTACTTAAATGTTTCTTACCATATTTACTCCTTGCCTCTACAGGGCTGTCAGTTTCCACTGGCTCGCCAGTGCCAACTCTGTTTCTTGCACTCACGCGGAATAGGTACTCGACGCCTCCTTTCTGTAATCCAGTGACAGTAAATTCACAACTGTCTGCGCGGTCAGTGGCCAGCACCCAGGTCTTTCTCCTGATGTCACGTCTTTCAACAACATAGCCTATGATCTTGCTTCCACCATCTGTTAATGGTTCTTCCCAAGCGAGGCTCACTTCACCATCAAAGGTTTCAGTCACTTCTAAGTTCCGCACTGGCCCAGGAACATCTAAAATTTATATAGAAAGAAGTTGTAGTACATTATCATGCCTTTACGTTTTCCTGTGCCAATCGAGTCTAAGTCACTCAAGGCTTACCAATAACTTGTAAGTTGATGAATGCTTCTGCTTTTCCATGTTTATTCTGAAGCACAATTTTATACCTTCCCCTGTCTCCTTTCTTGGCTTCTAAGATTCTGAAAGAAGTTTGCTCAGCGGTAGTATCAACAGTTTTTGAAGACAAAGCTTCATTTTCTTTAAACCATTCCGCTTCTGCTTTGGGGTAGGCATCGTAGGGCACCACCATTGTCAGAGGCTGGCCAGCATCAACCACAAGATCTTGATCAGCTGTCTTGATTTTAGGTGCAGCTAGTGAAAAACATAACACAGGAGTGATTTTGAGTTACACACTTTAGTCAAACTATAGCATAGCTTCTTGTTTATTATTATTATTAATTATTATTATTATTATTGTCAGTTTTGGGGCTTGACCTCAGGGCCTGGGCACTACACTTCAGCTTTTGTGCTCAAGGATAGCTCTCAACTACTTTGAACCACAGTCCCATTTCCAGTTTTGTTTTTTTTTTTTTAGGTGGGGGTGGTTAATTAATAGAAGAGTCTCCTGGACTTTGATGCCTGGGCTGGTTTTGAGTCATGATCCTCAGATCTTAGCCTCTTGAATTGCAAGGATTACAGGCATGAGTCACCTGGCTAGCATAGTTACTTTACTATGCAGTTTTTAACTAATATTAGTAGCATACTCTTGGAAGATGCCACAAAAACTTTACAGTTGAGAGCACTATGAACTATAGAGTTCAAATAGCTTCCCAACCCCCGCTTCCAATGATCAGCCTTTCAAAAGTAAGGGTTTGGAGGCATAGTTGGTATAGCATCAGCCAATGAATTAAAGTGTCAGGTGCCAAGTTTAAGTTCTAGTCTTGGCAAAAAATATAAAACAAAACAAAAAAAGAAAGTAAGGATTGGATATAGCATAATATAATAAAATATACATTCTTCATCAAAAAAGTAATGTTAAAGGATTTAGAATGGTGTGAAATATGTTCCTACACACACACACATAATAAGTTCTGTGCACTTAGTACAAAATGAACCAGATAACTTTTTCCTAATGTGCAACAGATACACGAATGGCTTGTTCATTATGATAATTCAGAAGGGTATCTTGAGTCAAAATGAAAAAAAGACCTAAAATGCCCACAAAGGCTGCAAAGTAGAAGATTGCTAGTCTTCCATTATGAAAGGTTATTTCTAGGAATTAATGAATGCATGGTCAGAAACTATCCAAGGTTCATATGAAGATGAATACCTTTAATGACCTCTTGCTCAGGACACAACTTCACAGTAAGAAAAATTAGAAAAGCTAACATTATTGACAGGGTTTATTTTTATTTAGTAACTCTACAATCTGAAATCTACATATCAAATGTGATGATGGGGGAGTAGCTTTTATTTATCTGTTTTAATTAATTAGTTGTTATTTTTGCACAGCCCCTGGGGCTTGAGCTCATGACCCAGTGCCCTCACTTGACTTTTTCACTCAAGATTGGCACTGGAACTCTACCACTTGAGCCATCTCCACTTTCAGCTTTTTGCTGGTTAATTGAAGATAAGTATTTCTCAGATTTTTTTCACCCCTGGGATGGCTTTGAATCTGTATCTTCAGATCTCAGAATCCTGAGTAGCTAGGATTATAGAAGTGAGCCACTGGCACCTGGCTAGTAAGAATATTTTAAGATCCAAATTAAACACTTACCTGCCAGTTCAAGTTTAGCTCTGGCTTCTTTGTCTTTGGCAATAAATCTGTATTCACCCTGGTCACGGGGCTTAATGTCACAAATCTGTAGCCTGTGTATTTTTCCTTCACTCATCATCTGGTGTTTGTCACCTTGGACAACAATCATATTATTTCTCAGCCATTGAACTTCTACCTTATCTTTATTGAGCTCAGCGAAAAAGACAACGTCAGCACCCGGGGCTTCCAGAATATCTTGAGGAGGCCTGATAATTTCAACTGGGATTTCTGGGAAAGAATAAGTAATAACATATAAGTACACTTGTATTTTGACTGGCATTTAAAGATTGGCCATTAATAGAATCATTACTTTACTGAATATATACCTTCTACAAAAAGTCTAGCTCGAGACTTTCTGTCTTCTACCCCACAAGCATATTCACACTCATCATCCAGCCTGCAGTCTTTTATAATGAGCCTGTGGATACTTCCATCTTTTTCAAATTTGTATCTAAAAAAGAAATGGAATTATTGGTTAGCTTATACAGAGACTGCTAACATTGTCTAAAGTGTACATATAACTACAGAAAGAGAACTAGAAGTTTTCTGCATACTTTTTGCCTTCTTTGATTTCTCTCCCATTTCGGTACCATTTTACATTTGCTTTCTCTCTGGAGAGCTGGCAGGAGAAGACAGCGTCATCAAACTCGGTGACAGTCTGGTCTTCCAAGTGTTCCACAAATTCTGTGGGGGCTTCTATGATGAGCAGCTCAGCCACAGATTTATCCTGTCCAGCTGTGACAATGTATTCCCCTTCATCTGGGAAGCCACAATCTTTGATGATTAGAGAGTGTTTGTATTTATCAATTCGATACGATATGCGGTTGTCAAAAGCTACTTCTTCCCCATTTTTGGTCCACTTCAGTGTTACATTAAGACGATTCACTTTGCACCAGAATGTAACAGATTTCTTCTCCATTGTTTCAATATCTTTAAGAGGCTCAATAATCCTCAGATCTTCCTCTGTTGTAAGAAGAAAGAATAATGTGGATTTTAGTTGTTTCCATAATACAAACCAATGGCAAACAATTCTGATATTACATAAATAACTTACCTTCTACAATGAGATCAGCTGCACTTTTAACATTTTCTCCTCTATGATTGGTCAGAGACACCCTGTAGTTGGCTTGGTCATCTAATCGTGCATCTCTGATTCTAAGGGTGTAGACCAGATCTTTCTGTAGAATGATGTATTTTGAGCTATCAAATATGGCTTCTTCATTCCGGAACCATTTGGCTTTAGCACCTTCAGTATTGACTTCACAGTTGAAGACAACTTCTTGCTGTTCCTTCACCCGAGTGTCCTTAAGAGGAACTATGATCTTGAGTTTTTCTGCAAGTAATCAAGCAGATCTTATAGCATAAAGAGGGGCTAAAGTAGTAGAAACAATGAGAACAAACCTAAAGGCAAGAGCAGACTTACCGATCACTGTCAAGTGAGCAGCTGCTCTGGCAGCGCCCACCATGACCACGTAAGTGCCCATATCTTGTAATGTGGCATCTTTCACCACTAAGACCCTCTTTTTGCCGTCAGCAATGATATCGTATTTATCTCCAGATTCAAGTGTCTGATCGTCTCTCTTCCACTGGACTTCAAAGCTTTCCTTTGATATTGTGCAGACAAATTCAGCCTTTTCTCCTTCAAGTATTTCAAGGTTTTGAGGCTTTGAGAGGAATTCAGCAGCGAGCTCTGGCAAACAAAAGTGGCAATATATTAAAAACTCAGCCCTTCCTCCTTAAGCATGAATTTTAAAAATGACAATGTGATTTCGTTGTGATTTTCATACCATGCACTTTGACCTTGCCATCAGTTTGAGAGCTTGGGAGTCGACAGTTATAGCTGCCAGCATCCTCAAGGTTAGCATTCTGAATGATCAAGATTCTCTTCCTTCCATCAGCAAGGATCTCAAACCTTCCTGTTTCAATGATCTCTTCATCACCTTTGTACCAAACCACTTCTGCTCCAGGCTTAGAGACCTCGCACACAAGTTTTATGGTGTCTGTTTCGCTAACCTCTACATTGGCAAGATTTTTTGTAAAGACCGCTTCTTCTTCTGCAATCAGAACATTACAAGTCCGTTGAGCTGGAAATTATTATCTTACCTAACACATACATTTCAGCAAAGAAAGCCTTCACTCTTACCTAGGACTGCCAGCATGCCAGACGTCCTTGCTGTTCTGACTTCACAGGAATATTCAGCCTCATCGTTCAGTAGACATTTGTTGATGACAAGAATGCGTACTGCCCCCTTAGATATTATGTCGTACTTTTTGCCCTTTTTGATTTCAGCACCATCTTTAAACCATTGAACCTATATTAAGATAAGTTTCTTGATCAGTTTTTGTATTGTTTCTTGCCATGGGTATCCCCTAAATGAACTAAGAACTTGAATTTATCAGAAAGCAACAAATGGGACATATTGATTTAAGGGGTAAGGTGGGATGTAGGAATATAAATTAAAACCAAGAATAATTTTACCTTTTACTATTAAGAGAGTAACATATTTTGACCCTTATAGAGAAAGCATTTTTTAACAAAAAATCTTGCATTGAAGTCAGCAAAACAGACACTATAAATGTGGTTTGTGAAGTGTCCACCAAAGGAAGATATCCATTGTTAAAAATAATGGTGCTATATAAGTTTAGAGGCACAGAAGGCCTTAGGCATCATATAGACTAACTCCTTCTATGTGGAAAAAGAGACTTAGCAAATGAAGGAACTTGGAACTTGTAACCAGAGGAACTTAGTTGGGGGAATGTGAAATTGCTGATATTTGATCATTTGTGATCAAAGAAAATAGCAATTCCACAGAGATCAGAATAATATTTGAATCTCTTATGAGTCAATTACTTTTCAAATAACAGGAAAAGAATGACACAAAAAAAAGAACAATTGAGTACATTTCATACCAAAATAATCTTTGAAACTAAACTAGTGATAGGAAGTTTTACTTTCTTCTCTTCTTTTTTTCTTCTATTTTTGGCTAACCCCAACGGAAATAGAAAGTTTTTTGACAATACAAGACTGCAGGTATAGTAAAATCACAGACCTTAGCATTTTCCCGGGAGATTTCACATTCAAACCGAGCCATTTCTTTTTCTTTAACTTGTAAGTCAGTAAGTGGTCTTAAGAATTCCACATGAGGAGCTGTAAAAAAAAGTTTCATCAGAATTCAAAATAAGGTTGCTAGGAATTTGTTATGAGATTACTACAGTGAACTACATTAAGAAAAATGTCCTTTTGCAAGGATCCATCCATCTAAATGGGTTACAATGGACCTTGGAATCACTTGGAGATGCCATCCAGGCATGATGCCTTCCTTTTCATGTATTTATGTAGTTTACATACTATTATGAGGCATTCTATATGTCCATCTCAGCTTTTTTGGGTGATAAGAAAAATCTTCCATGATGGTGTATCAGAATTGAAAGATATTGAAACACTAGTAGAAAAGAAAAATTGCCTTAAAGCAGCCAGCATAGTCTTTGAGAAATTAGTAAAATTCAAAGGGAAGACAGCTTGAAGCACTGTGACCAGCTTTGTTATGGCTACCAGGCATGAGTATAATTGAAGTCAGCTAAATTCTGCATTTAAAAAAGCTCAGCTTCAAAGGTGTCACATATAATAAGTCAGGCATAAAGTTTCTTAATGCAACCAACTCTGATTTGTATGGAAGGGTGATTTTGATTTTCATTCTGTTTTATAATCTCTAGAATTCAGTTGATATCTAGGATTAGGGAACTGCCTTCTTGCCCTTCCTTTTTTTTTTTTCAAAGCTCCTTGTGAGTCCTTTCCAACATGGCTGTTCTTGGTCACTGAGATTCTGGCTGGTAGGCTTGATGATAGGCCATTGCAGCTTGCTCTTTTTGGAGTGGAGGTAGATGACAAAGGAAGAAGGTGACCCAAGATGCTACTCTGACTTAAGCTAAATAACAGTAACCACAAATGGAAGAAATAGCACAGTACAAGAGGAATGAAGCACAGTCAGGGCCATTAGGTTTTAGCTGTTGACAGATGAAAAGCAACTACACCAAACAAATATTGCACAAAAGCACACACTGAAAAATGTCCTCACTGAACAGATGAATGAATGAAACAAATGAGTTAACATGCTGCATTATGAACAAAGACATTATTTTTCACCAGAGGAAAAAGTAATGCTAAAAACCATTGGAGCTCTTTCTTCATGGAAATTATCTAGGACTCAAAGAATCCAAACCTTGCTTCAACTTTTCAAGCCTTCTTATTCTCAGAAATTGAATTTTGTAATGGGCTTTATCATCCTATGATTGTTGATCTCAAGTATGCTCCTATTCAAATGAATTTCACGCTCACTTTCTACTTGTTCCTTAGGTCTGAAAATTTATTTTGTTTACAAATGAAATTATTTCCACATAAAAACAGGGTTCCTTAACTTTTCTTATTCTTGTTATCATTCATGTAAAGGATTTTCATTTAGTAGGCTTAGCCCATGTAGACAGAGAGCACCTCTGCTCACACTCCAAGAAAAGAAGCAGAGCCAAAAGTGATCGATACAGATGTTTTTGTAAAAGACATACAAATGATTTTGTAAAACACATAAAGGATCAGGTTAGGTCAGTATTGATGCTGTAAATTGTCAAGAAATGCAGCTGGGACAAGAGAGACATGCAAAAAGTGTTTTCGCTTGTTTGTTATAAAGAGTTGAAAATGACAAGTCCTGTGTAAGAATACTTACGCACAACATTCAGGTTACAGGAAGTCTTAAAATCTTTAGCATCGCAAGTGTATGTTCTGATATCCTCTGGGGTACAGCCATGTATGATAAGTTTTCTGACCCTGCCATCAGCGACAATTTCATACTTCTTGCTTTTGAGGATTTCTGTCCCATTTTTGAACCATTTCACCTTTGCATTTTCTCTCGATACCTCACACTCCAGAACTGCAGTGGCTTCCTCTTCGACCGTCTGGTCCTCAAGAGGCTTAGTGAATTCAACGGGGGGTTCTGAAAGAATCATACTCATTAGCCATGGAATTTCCTTTCCCTTTTCTCCAGAGTTCTGGCACTTTCTCAACCTCTTTTTGGCATCTCCAGGGGTTATTCATTTGTAAAGTTAGGTTTGACTCAGGTATTTTCCTCTAATAATGATGTTTTATCATTACTTGCACATACAGAGGAAAATCAATTTAAGAATTGTGAAACACCAAAGAAATCATTGACAACTCATGGTTAATAAGGTGAGGACTCATAATTCTTCTCGTAGCTGTTTTTTAAATTCGTCAAATACACAAGAAAATAGAGATGGATTTTTAAAAAAATAATAATTTACAAAATATTTTGTTAGGCCTCAAAATAAAACCAGATATTATTTTGCTATTTGGTTGATTTTTGTTATCTATGAAACTAAATACAAAAAAAGATAATTGAGAGTGGGCATTATTTCTGAACGTGTGCATTATATATGTCTTTAAATAAGCCTTATAGTTACCTTTCACAAAGAGATTGGCTTGAGTTTTGAAGTCCTTTGCTGTTAGTTGGACTTCACCAGCATCTTCTAATTTCACATCCCTCAGGGTTAGTGTATGGACTCTTCCTTCTGAACGTGTGACCACCTAGTTTTGTTTATTTAGAAAAGTGCAATTTAAGAATATATAAAAGTATGATTCCCATATATAGGCTAACTTAATTGATTTAGATAATAGCATTAAATAGAGCCATCCAACTTGTTTTATAATCATATGCATAACATATATTTATTTTATATTTTATATATTTGGCAATATATACATATGTTTAGCAATATGAACTCAGGTCCCTATGTTTGCTAGGTAGGTGCTATACTGCTTGAGCCTTGTTCCTAGCTCAGTTTTTGCTTTAGCTATTTTTCAAAAGGATTCACATTTATGCCTGAGCTAGCCTAGACATGGCCCTTCTCTTTATGCTTTCTGCATAGTTGGGATGATAGGTATATACCACAAGGACTAGCTTTTTATTGTCCATGATAGGCCTCAACTCGCAATCTTCCTGATTTCTGTCATGGAGAGCTAGGTATGAACCACTATTCCCAGGTGTGTGTGTGTGTGTGTGTGTGTGTGTGTGTGTAATTTTAACAAAGTGTTTCAAATCCCTTAAGAAAATTCCAGGCTCTCATAGTTACTTTTTGTTTTTTAATTTGTCTGACAACATTGTCACCCATCTCTCTTAATCATAGTTACTTTTACATAACTACTAGGTGACTTTTTATGTTGAACTTGCCTCGGCCAGTTTCTATTTGTATGTATGATCTTATTAAAATCTATGTGCTTATGCCTGGGTACTGGTGGCTGACACCTGTAATTCCAGCTACTCAGGAGGAGACAGTCTGAGGACTGTGGTTCAAAGTCAGCCCAGGTAGCAAAGGTCATGAAATCTTATTTCCAATTAACTACTAAAAAAGCAGGAAATGGAGCTGTGGCTCAAGTGGTCATATGATAGCCTTGAGTAAAAAAGCTCAGAGACAGGGCCCAGGCCCAGAGTTCAAGCCCCAGGATTGGCACATGTATTTATATTGTTTTAAATCTACATATTTTTATTTCCTTACATTCTGTTATTCAGTTTACATATGAAAAGGAACCTAAAAAAAGCTAAAAGAGAAAGAAAGAATGTTTGGATACAGTCACCTGAAAGCTGATTTTCTTTCTTTCCCTCTCTCTTTTTAATTGCAAGGTATTTACCATGTCACACTGAGCTAGAATTTATCTTATTTATTTTAGCAATTAAATTTGTTTTGCAAACCAATTAGACCTGTGATTAAAATAATTGTATGATTTCTTAATCTTTTTTTGAAACTACAAATGAAGATGTTGACTCCTGTCCTCTTTTCCTGTGTTTGAGCCTCAGTACTGAAAAGTCAAATATGTCTATGATATTCTTAGCAGGGGATCACAATAGCCCAGTCGCTGCATAGGACCATAAATAAAGAAGCATATCAAAATAAATTCTAAAACCTGGAAACAAGAGGTTCTTTTTAGATCCTGTATGTGGTTATTTCTACTTTTTTTTTTCTTTTAGTTTTCTGTACACTTTGTCTTGGAAATAAGCTCATCTGATCTGTAGAAGGGAAAGGGAATCACAGAAACTGCAGGACAAAGGATTAACTAATACAACAATGATACTCACTAGTCTTTATGCAGGAAATGAACTTTATAACTTGGGCAGGAGGAGAGTAGGGAGTGGTAAATGCGGGAAAACGAGGGAGGAGGTTAACAGTGTTTAAAAAGTAATGCACTCATTACCTTAATTTCATAACTGTAACTCCCCTGTTTATCACCTTTACATCTTTTTTTTTAGTTAAAAAAAAGAAAAAAAGTAGTGGGGCTCAGATAGGGCCATCCTGGTAGTAAAGACAAGGGTACTGGTCTTATATCCAGACCTACCTTCTAGAATGCCTAAAATTGTGTACCCTGTCATCAAGATTGGTTTTGCCTTGCTTAAGAGTTCATCTAGAGTTAAGAATTATGTAAAAGTTTTTTCCTCCTACTTGTTATATTTTTAATAAAGGAAATAATTAAGAATATAGTTTCACTGAAAAGTATTTTCCTTAATGAAGTGCAGGACATGTTATTCCTATAATTACTTTCATAATTGAGAACATCAAAGTTAGAACTGAATATAACTCATGACTATTTCTTTTTTTTTATTGTGAAAATACCATAGAGAGGGGTTACAATTACATGGGCAAGGTAATGAGTACATTTCTTATCAAGCATTGCTGCCTCCTCCTTTATTTCCCCTTACCATTCCTTCCCATTTCCGCCTGCCCCCCCCCCCCCCCCAGCTCATGACTATTTCTAAGAAGTCTTTCCATTTCTAATCCATGCATAAATATATCTTATCTATTAATGTACTGCTTTGGAAAGAGATATATAAGTAACATGAAGGCATGTGAATAGAAGTATTTTGGAGTGGCTGTAGTAAAGGATTAAAATTCCTATGCCAAGAGAGACACAAAGAAGTGTCTAGAATTATTGTAAACTGATCTTTTCTAATTTTAGGAAACAATTTTAGTGATATTAAGACATTGGAGAAGGGACCATGAAAGAAATGTGAATAAGATTTTTAGAAACACACTTTTAATTTAAAATAGCATAGTTTTTACATTAAGATTAAAATAGACATGTTCTTTCTTTTTTCTTCTTTCCTTTTTGTTTTGGAGACTGACTTTTTAATGAAAAGCTTTAATCTTATCAAAAGGTATTTGTTAACACAACAATAATAGAATTTATCCTTAAGCAGTATTAGAAATTTAAAGGTCAAGAAAGAATTATGGGAAGTCTACTGATTCTTTGCTTGCAGACATGAATTAATTCACATTTAATAGAAAAAAATGGACATTTTTAAATCAGCAAGCTTAAAGTGGAGATAACCCAATCACCCAGGTCAGTATTTATAGAGACTTTGCTGAAAGGAAAGTTTTCTAATGTGTAAATTAATTTCATTCTACAACTGGATTATACTGGTGCTTTTCATAGTTGGTTAAAAAAAGAAAACCATTGGTCCTTATGGTTTGTATGACCATTTAGTTACTTCAGTAGAATATAAGTTGATTTTTAAATTTTACTTTTGAGCAATTTTTCAAAGGCATTGTCTTCAAATACTTCAGTAAATTTTGTGGCTTTACGTTAAACAAAATCTTCTTTAAATTATATATATTTAATTTTTAAAGTTTGATTTGTATTAGAGCTCCGATATATACTTGATATTATTTGTGATTTTAGAATGAAGGTAGAAGATGGACTGTTCTATACTTTTTATCCCAACCTATACTGGACATTTATTTTAAGGACTCAAAATTAAAGATGAATTAGCCAGCATATATAAATATATACAGTAATTTGATAAGGAGATAAAATACATAGGTCAATTAGGCAAAGTTTACTTGGGGCTTATCTGTATAACCACTTTTGCTTTGACTTATGGGTAAAATATTAGGCCTAGAAAAAGTTAGTAAAAGCTTATAGCAAGAATTGGTTATTTATTCAAAATTCCTAAAGGTTACTTGTTCATATATGTGGATGATCACAGAACCCTTCTTTCTTGTCAGTACCAACAGCTGCACTTTAAATAGTCTACTTGCATTCCAGAATTCACACAGACCAAAGCACTTGAATATTAAAAATAGCTTTGGAAAAATGCCTGAGGAGCAAATCTGCCCAGAAGTTATCTCAACTACTTGATAACTGCCTGACATGGAATTTCAGTCTTCTCCTCTTAATCCCCTTAAATGCTGAACACTAGATAGCATGGAGAGAATTAGTCTTAAAACCTCATGTACACTGCTATTGAAGATCTTCCAGTTGGAAAGACTTCTTTGATTCTTCAAGTTCCTCTAACAAGCTATCATTGCTAGCCAACTTTTTATTCGATTTCTGTAAAGATACCATCAAGCTAAACCTAACATGAATCTTCCCCACCCCCAAAATCTGTTTTATAGTTTCAGCAGAAATCTAGACAGAGGAGAAAGGCCAAGGTAGAGTTGGAGACATTTGGAAGTTCAAAGAACAAAGAAAAAAGCAAACAAAGATAGAAGAGCTCACGGGAAAATGAAAGGGTTAGAAAAGGCCAGTATTGCCTGCATTTTACCTTATCGCTGGGCTCCAATTTCTTTCCTTTGAGATACCATTCCACTGGGATATCCTCATAAGAGAGCTCACAGTCAAAGGTGGCTGTTTCGCCTGCAGTCACCGTGACATCCTTTAGAGGCCTCAGAAGACCAATTACCCGTGCTTTATGGGAGGAAAGATAAAGCTTTGTGTTACTCATGCTGTAATTCCAAAAGAGTAAGTAGGCCTAGTTTTTGATCTTCATGGTTGCTTTCTTCAAGAAGGAAGGAGCCATAAGACTGGCCTCTGTTTTAACTCCCAGGTGAACGTGGCCCAGAGGTGGTACTGAATAAGGGGAGAGCTGGTAGCTGGAGAGCCGGTATTAGTAGGAGTCCTTTCTTTGGGATGTACAAGGTCAGCAAGAAATCTGTGTTGCATCTGTCTTCCTGCCAGGCATCAAGTTCCTCTGGCTACATAAGGTATGTGACTTCCAAAATAACTAAGACTCTGATTGGGAGAGGACCTGGGGCCCTCAGTCACATAGCCTGTCTCTATCCATTGCCACTTTACACCTTCCAAAAATGTGAGCCTAGCACTCTCAGCCTCCTTTCTTGAGTCTAAAATGCCCACACAGCAAAGGTTTTTCTCTATGGTTTTACAGCCCCTGGAAAAATATGGCCCTCAGGAGTCTTCAGCTAAAACCTTACTGCATGTTTGTCTGCTTTGAATGAAAGGAATTACAAGGAAAAGAAACCTGACTTGCTAAATTTTCTTTTGTTTTTGAATGCTAGGGTCAACAAAAAAAATTAAGACTTTAGCACTGCATGTTAATTTCAATGCTAAACAAGAAAAATGCCAGTTTTTGTACTTAAATGTTTTCTAGTTACTTAAATAAGTCCAATGAATACCATGCACCCTTCAAATACCATCTACACTTTTCAAATACTATTCTTCATATACTCAAGGGCATACTGAATTTCCAACAAAAATACATAATACTTACGTTTAACCCGGAGATGGGCACTGGATTTAACATTGGCTGCTTGGAAGTCCACGCCACCTGTCTGGTCCAGGCGGCAGTTGTGCAAAATAAGGACGTGTATTTTGCCTTCTTCTTTAATTTCACAATCCTGTATCATAAAAAGTGAAAAGCTTTTGTAGTAATTTTCTCTATGATTTTTCCCACCCTAGGGATAAAATATTTTAACTGAAGTAATGTTACAAATAAATAGGTGTGTGTGTGTGTGTGTGTGTGTGTGTGTGTGTGTGAGTGCACACATGGGAGAGAGAGGATTACAAGTGCTCTCAGGAAAGCTACATTTTTTAACCTACATAATTCTGGGCCTGCAGAATACACATTAACTTATACTATTCTGGATCAGAAGTAATTCATAAATGACTGTCCCAGCTCATTGGTAGACCTGAGTATCTATCTTTGGTTTTTGATCCAGTAGAGAACTCAAGACCATGTTTTAAATGCCTTGCATGCACTCTGACTTTTCTCCTGTCCTTTTTTTTTTTTTTTTAATTTCACACTGCTCCTCTTGATGTTGACAAGTTCAGAAATAGCCTTACAGGTGTTTGGAGCAGTGCCTCTCCCTTGAGTTTCCAGTTGGCATGGATATCTTCGTCCGAGATTTCAGTTTCAAAGCGGGCCGTCTCCGTCTCCATCACCTCCACACTGTACAGGGGTCGTACCAGTTTAATTTCCCGATCTGGAAAAGTGAAGGGTCAGCATGTGCAATGAGCCTGTGGCAGAAATAACCCCAGCAGCTTCAAGTGTAGAAGTCATGGAAATTTCCTTACCCTCAATGTCAAGCTTTCCAGAGGTCTGATCAGTTCCACAGTCACAGGTATACTGTCCTATGTCTGATTTCAAGGCTTTCTTTAGGATCAGCATGCGCTTCTTGCCATCTGCCTTAATTACCACATTTTTCGATGGCTTTATTTCCTTCCCATCCTTAAACCACTTCACTGGTGCATCTGCTTTGCTAATTTCACATTGAAGAATCACTTCATCCTTCTCTACGCCTGTGTAATCTTGAAGCTTTCCTGTGAAGTAAGGATCTCCCTCTGCAAGTCAAGCATAAGTGAAGAAACTTTACTCCCCACTCGGGGAACTGACAGCTCTCATGAAGTTTAAGAGAGCTCACAGATTCCAAGTCTATTAAACAATTGCACCAACTCTCCCTCATTCAACATGCTTAAAATCTCTAAACAATAGAAATAGAACTTGTCAGACACTAAACAAATTAGCCTTTGCCTATGTTTTTTCATTATTTTTCCAATTTTCTAATTTCTCCATACATTTATTAAGCTTTAAGATATTTTCCTTTATCAAGTAATTTCATTTAATAGTGTCATTATATTAGTAGAATTAATAGTTAATTTTCTTGACATATGCTTATAAAGGTAAATTCTTTTATATGCTCTTATCAGAAGCTTTAAAAACATTTTTTTCTGAAATAATTTTGATAAAAGGACATATTCTTATTTTAATCATAACAGGGATCAATAGTTATTATTATTTTGCATGAATGTGTGGAGGATGTACTGGGTCTGAACTTGGGACACACTCTAGCATGGATTTTTCACTCATGCTGGTACTCTACCATACCTCCACATCCAGCTTTTTGCTGGTAAATTGGAGGTCAAGTCTCACAAACTTTCTGTCCAGGCTAGCTTTGAACGTTGAGTCTCAGATTTTCAGCTTTCTGAGTGAGTAGGATTGTGGGCATGTACCACTAGCTTAGTTAGAATAGTTACAAGTTTGTTTGTTTACTTATTTAGTGCCAGTCCTAGGTCTTGAAATCAGAGTAGTGCTCTACCACTTTGAGCTACAGAATCATTTCTGGGTTTTTGGTAGTTTATTGAAGATAAGAGTCTCATAGACTTCCTGCCTGGGCTGGCCTTTGAACTATGATCCTCAGATCTCAGCCCCTGAGTAGCTAAGATTATAAGTATGAGCTACTGATGCTTAGTAACAAATTTTAATTCTCACTTTAATTGGCTATTTTGTGGGCAAAAGAGACAATCTTAATATCTTCATATTTTTAGGAAAAAATGTTTTAGAAATAAGCCTGATAACATATGATAGAACCAGCTAGACTATTTCATATCATAGATGCCCCACAAATTTCTATCGAATTTAATGCAATAAAATTAAATTTAAAAAAGCACCTACTAATGAGGGAAGGGGTAACATTGTCCAAAAAGAAATGTACTCTACCTGACTTATATAACTGTAACCCTTCTATATATCACCTTTATAATAACAACAAAAAATGAACAAAAAATTACCTACCGAGCACGGTGAGTTTAGCTTCTGAACTTATCCCCATAGCTTCTACTTTAATCTGGGATGTGTCATCAATAGACAGATCTTTGAATGTGATTGAATGTGTTTTCCCTTCGTCATGCATGGATACCCGTTTGCTGGTATGTAAGCGCTGGTCATTCTTGAACCAGCTAACAGGGATGTTGTCATGGGACAATTCCACAGTAAACACAGCACTTTCCCTCTCTTTGGCTGTTACATCTTTGAGAGGAGTAAGGAATTTGAGCCGGATTCCTATCAAGGAAGAAAAATTACCTTGTTAATCCAACCACTTTATCAAGGAAATATGAAACTAAAGACAGAAATTAATGGTGGCTTGTTTGAAAAAATATTTACCTTCAATGATCAGTTTGCCACTGGTGTGTTTATCTTCAGCTTCGAATATATATTTGGCTTCATCTTCAAAGGCAGCTGACTTGATCACCATTGAGTGCCTAGTGCCATCCTTGATAAGCTCAAATCTGTCATCACCAGTGATTTCCTGGGTTCCTTTCAGCCAACGAAATGTTTTTGGCTCCCTGGATACCTCACACTCAAATTTAGCCTCATCTTTCTCAAAGACTTTGACATCACTGAGAGGCGTGATGAAGATAAGTGGCAGTTCTGAAAGAAGATGACCATGGATCAGGTTAGAACACACTTCCATTCATGACCCCTGACCAGCTCAGGGTCTCAGAAGAAAGTCTTGCAAAGAAAATATGAAAAGGTCCCTAACAGGTAGAGCATACCTTTCACTTTCAGATTGGCTGCAGATTTAGCATTAGCAGCCTGGAAAGAAACCTCTCCAGTCATATCCAGCTGACAATTATAAAGAACCAGGACATGCTTCTTCCCATCTTCAATGATTTCACAGTCCTAATTAAAATGAGGATTAGAAGAAAAGGAAGAACATTATTTATACCAGTGGGGTCTTCCTGAAAGTCACTAAGAGATTTTTTTCTTTTCTTCTTCTTTTTTGTTTTTTTGGGGGGGGGGCGCATAACCAACCAAGCAACTCTCTACCCCGTCTGATCTCATAATCTGGACTTACAGGGGAAGCAGTCAAAGGCTCTCCTTTTAGCTTCCATTGTCCATGAACATCTGGTTCTGAAAGTTCGATTTCAAAGCGAGCTGTTTCACCCACAAACAATTCGACTCCATACAGAGGCTTTTCCACTTTTATTAGTCGAGCTGGAAGTACGTAAAGGTCTTGTTAGTGTGACTGACCAGGTGACTTGCAGGTTCAGGACTGGCCAGTACTTGGTTCGGGAGCAACTTACCCTCCACAGTAAGATTTGCTTTGGTTGTGTCTGTGCCACAATCACACACATAGTCGCCTTTATCTTTAAGTTCCGCCTTCTTGATCTTCAAGATGCGGCGGAGGCCATCTGTCTTGATGGAATGTTTAGGTGAAGGTACAAGCTCCTCACCATCTTTGAACCACTTCACTGGCACATCTTTGCTGACTTCACACTTCAGAATGATCTCATCCTTCTCAACTCCTGTCTTGTCATGTAATTTCACAGTGAAGTAGGGCTCGGCCTCTGTCAACAACATTCAACACATCATCAGAAGAATGTGGAAAACTAAAGTCTATTAAAGAATACCGAGGTTAAAATAATTAATTACTATTTGATCCCACCATCTAGAAACTGTCTTGACTAGTTATAGTTGGCTCTAGTTACCTAAGACCTTCAGATTGGCCGTGGAGCTCAGGTTCTTGACTTGTGCTTTGATCTGAGATATATCATCCAATGTCACCTCTCTGATTTCCAATTTATGAGTCTTGCCCTCAGAAGACGTGTGTACTGTTCTGCTTGTGTGGAGCTTGACATCATTTTTGAACCAGACAACATGCATTTTTTCATGAGATAGTTCACAAACAAAAGTTGCTGTTTCACCTTCTTTCACTGTCTGATCTTCAAGAGGTGATATGAATTTCAATCTTATACCTGCAATGCAAGCATAGATGATATGCTCAGAAACAGAACTTATCTACACAGAGAGAGAGATCACGCTAATCTACATGAGCTGTTGGAATCCACTTCACATGGCATCTATTATATTCTTTTCAAATAGAGTTATCCTCTATTAAAAAAGGTATCTTTTTTTCTTTTTGATAACATTGTGAAAGAAAGTAGTGGTACTGATTGCTTTTAGAAAAGGTATCTTGTCTTTAAAAAGACCTATGTATGTACATAAGGAATGCCACAGGTCTCATTCAATCTTACCAGTCACAAATAACTGTGCAGATGTCTTCTTGCCCTCCACCTCAGCAGTATACACTCCTTCATCATCAAACTGAGAATCATTGATAACAAGCATGTGTTTCTTTCCATCAGAAATGATATCAAATTTGTCAGATGCCTTGATTATATCTGGTCCTTTAGACCAGATAACGTTTGCCTCTCGGGTAAGGACACATTCGAATCGAGCTTGTCGCTTTTCTGGAACAGTAACATCCTTCAGGGGCACGGCAAAGTCAAGTTCGATTTCTGGAAAGTCAAACATTAAGAATGCATGGTTTATCAGAATGCATGGGGTGGGAATAAGGTTGAATTCACTACATAGGTCCAAAAAGTCCTATACCTTTGACTGTCAGAATGGCGGTTGTAACTGCATTCAGTGCCTGGTAGAGGACTTCACCAGCTTGGTCTAGTTTGACTTTATGTAAAGTTAAGAAGCGTTTCCCACCTTCTGCTTTGATCTCACAAGTCTGAAAAGAAAATTAAAAACACATTTGCATAAAATGCATTCCTTAGAGGAAAAATGTTTTAGGTTTAGATTGCCATAGAGTTGTAAAAAGTACTACTAACAAATGTAAGCAAAATGCCTTCTGTCATACAATTTTTACAAAATGTGTCTACATTGCCTACAAATAATGAGTCACTTTCTTAGAGACTTTACAAATCCATAGTAACTCCATTATGAATACAAATCTAAGTATCAAACATGTATAAAGAATGTAGTTAATTTGTATGAATAAGAATTTGAAGTGGGGAATTACTTACAGGTGAAGGCCTTAGAAGCTCTCCCTTCAGCTTCCATTGTCCAGGGATGTCTGCCTCTGAGATCTCCGCATCAAAGCTGGCACTTTCTTTCTCATAAATGGTGACATCTTCTATTGGCTTAAGCAGTTCAACTTCACGCTCTGCATTAGTCAGAAATGAAGTAACAATGCTTTAAAACAATCTAGCAAAGGCTTACTTTCATGGTTTTGATGTGCTATTTTGCCTTAAGCAAATGCTTAAAATCTATGCCAGGATAAAAGATAAGGTTTTTATACCTCCAAGTGTCAGTTTTGCAGGATATCTTTTTCCTTCAATTTCCACGGCATATTCATCAATATCTTCGGGCATGGCATTCTTAACTTTGAGAATCAGGTGATTTCCTTCTTTCAATATCTCAGTCTTGTCATTTGGTTCCAAGGGAATTTCATCATATCCTTTGAACCACTTTACATTTGGTGTGTCCCTTGCAATGTCACAGGTAAAGACAGCTGTACCCTTGGGCTTTACATGTTGATCTCGAATAGGTTTCACTAGCCATTCTCTAATGATTTCTATATAAAGAGCAAGGCAAGAAGAAAAAAGAGGTTAGAAGAGATAGACTAGCTTTGACCAAGATGCATTGTACTCATAAACTGATGTGTTGAAGTGAAAGCCCTTTATACAAATAGGAATTAAAAAGTGGTCTAACATTGAAAAAATTTAAAAAGGAGCATGATCTGAATTAGTTATATAAGCAATGCTAGTGAATTTCTACAATAGAAAATAATTTATAAACCGGGACATAAGGATAAATGGTATTTCTTAACATTTCTGACATTCAGATACTGAGGAAAAAGTTCTTTTTTTTCATTTTGTAGTATGATAAAAGAGGAGAGAAAATTCTTTGCAAAATATGAACCTGCTCCTTTTTTGTTTTTGTTTTGATTTATTTTTGAGACAGGGCCTTACAACTGGTATTGAACTCTTGTGCTCAAGCAACTTTCCCTTTTCAGCCCTCCAAATACTAACCGACAACTTTGACACAAGATGAACATTCCAGGTTGTTGGCGTTTTCCACAGTCACGGTGTAAGTTCCAGCATCAGTGTCATCTGCATCGTTGATGGTCAGAGCTCGCATTAAGCCAATGACACCAGGCACAATGCGGCCTGCTTTCTCCACCACGATCTTCCCATCTTTCCTCCAGACCACGTCACGCTCTTTGTTTAACTCACAGCTCAGATACAATGGCTGGCCTTTCACCACGGTCACTTCTTCCTCCAGTGTTTTTACAAAACGCACAGGAAGTTCTGTGGAGAAGTTCAGTATATATTTCAGCACATGCAACACTTCAATGACACAAAACTTGGCAAGTAGTGATTTTGTCCAAAACTTCAATAGGAGTTGCAACTGAAGCTTATTTATTTATTTTTACCAAGTTTATTCTACATGACGGGATTAATGTTCAGAAGACGAAAAATTTACCTTCTACGATAAGTTTCGCTGTGGAGGTCTTTTCTTTATTTCCCAGACGTAAAACACAGGTGTACTCCCCAGCATCAGAGAGTTGCACATCAATGATATGCAGCTTTCTGTCTTTACCATCTGCAATGAACCTGTGCTTTGGGCTCTCACGGATGTTGCTGCCATCTTTCATCCAGGTTGTAATTGCAGTGGATGGGGAGACTAAACACTCAAAGATTGCAGAGGAGCCAACAGACTCTGCCTCTGTTAATACAATGTCTTTGATTTCCTTCACAAATTTCAGTGGCACAGCCTTTAGCTGGTAGGTGAATGGGGCTTCATCAGGAGGTTTTTCCCCACCACTTCCTGGCCTTAACTTCTTCCTTTCAGCTTCGATTGGTGAAGGAGTCTTTTTGGCTACACCTAATTCAGAGTAAAATGAAAATCTGATTTAGTGATTTGATAGGAGTAGAAAGTGCTGCCTACTGGGTAATCTCAGCCATAATTAGAAGACAAGAACAGAAAACTAAAGGCTGGGCAATTGAATGGTCAAAGGGAAACTAGACAGCCTGTGGAATTCATGAACTATTTGTTCATATCTTAATATTAACTATACAAATATTCAGTTAGGTGCTGGGGGCTCACACCTGTATCCTAGCTACTCAAGAGGCAGAAATCTGAGGATCATGGTTTAAAGCTAGCTGAGGCAGGAAAAGTTCCTGTGGGACTCTTATCTCCAATTAACCACAAAAAACCAGAAGTGGTGCTGTGAGTCAAAGTGGTAGAGTACTAGCCTTCAGCAAAAAGAGATCAGGAACAGTTCCCAGGCCCGAGTTCAAGTCCCAAACCTATATATGTATATATTAATTTCTAATAATTATATCTGGTATAAATATCATGTATATGAAAATGAAGCTAAGAACTCAGAAGGTTCATTATGCCAAAATATAGTTGGTTATGTACATGATATCTGCTTGAATATTAGAAGTGGGTTATTAAAAATATTATAGGGCATTTTGGTTTCAGCAAAATCAATTACAAATAATCAAGATTTGTATAAATGTTGGAAATATTTTCCCCTTGCATGCAGAGTTTGGTCATACACAAAAGGAAGTTTACCATACAGGTCTGAAAGGAATGTATCATACCTTTGATAGGACCCTTTGGTTTAGCAGCTTCCTCCTTAGACGCTTTGGCTTCTGAAATAAAGGGAAGACAGCATTTATTCAACTTCAGGTTTATTTCAAGCTTAAGAGTAAGCCATGAGCGATTGAGTCATGCTTTTTGCTCAGGTATATAAAGGGAAGTTGGTTTCACTGGAGAATTCTATGCATGGAGAATTCTATGCCAAGAAAGCATAGTCTTGATTGATGTGACCAAGCTAGACTGCCATCACCACTTAAGACTAAAAAATTGTCTTGGCAAGTATTTTTATTCTCTTTGTATTTAGGGAAGACTTGATGTTGATCTATGAGGCAGAGTTTTGCCCTTATTTATCTACAAAATATTTTACATGATTTTTTTTGGCATGTATATGTTATGAAAAGCACAGAAAAAAGTTTTTTTGACAATAAGGAATCAGTGTAGGAAAAAGTGAAATGGGTCAGATGGTACCAAAAGCCTTTCCTTTTGTATTTGAGTAGAAAAATAAATCCAGGGAAAATGTATGGAAATTGGCTTAATAATGATTTGTTCACTTTTAAAAACATTTAAAAGAAAAAAATACCCAAATCATAAAAAGTAGCATGCCTATTAAAAATTAATCTAGTGCCAAAAGAACAGAATTTTCTCATGTCACTAAACATAATCAAAACTCAAAAACTGGGAGATTCTTTTAAATAAAAATTTAAAGAGAGCATGTGGCTTCTCACAAGCCAAATAATTAGGATGTACATTTATGTACATTATGATTAATGATCATAATAAAATCAGTTTGGTTTCTAAGCTATCACATAAGTGACAAACTACTAACTAGTTCATAAATAACAAGCACTGGACTTGAGAGGGTTATACTATTACTACTATATTTAAGAAAACTATTTCGCTTAATTGGAGAGTTCAGTCCGTTAACATTAAGAGATAGGACTGAGAGGTATTTGGGAGTTCCTGCCATGTTATCTACCTTCTTGGGGGCTGCGAAAACTGGGTTCTTCCTATGGTTCTTGGATTCTCAGTTTGGGTGCAGTTTCTTGGCCTTTATTGCGGTTTTTTTGGTTTTCTATGTGTAGGACATCTTTAAGAATCTTTTGTAGGGCTGGTTTGGTGGAGATGTATTGTTTCAATTTTTCTTTGCTATGGAAGGTTTTTATTTGGCCTTCAGTTATGAAGGAGAGTTTAGCTGGGTACAGTATTCTTGGTTGATAGTTGTTTGTTTTTAGGGCATGGCATACATCATTCCAGGCTCTTCTTGCTTTGATTGTCTCTGCTGAGAAATCTGAGGTGATTCTAATTGGTTTCCCTTTATAAGTGATTACCCTTTTCTCTCTGACAGCTTTAAGGATCTTTTCCTTGTTCTGAGTTGATCCTGTGTGGATTATAATGTGGCGGTGGGATGTCCTATTCTGGTCTGGTCTATTTGGGGTTCTAAAGGCTTCTTGTATCTGGACAGGCCTATCTTTTTGCATGTTTGGGAACTTCTCTGCTAGGATCCTGTTAAACAAATTTCCTAGACCATTAACTTCTGTTTCTAGGTGCTCCTCTACACCCATTATCCTTAGATTAGGCCTTCTGATGGTGTCTTCCAGGTGTTGGATAGATCTATCATATTTCTTGGACTTGTCTTGGATGGTTGTATGTTCTTTCTCTATAATATCTAGGCTGTCTTCAATCCCTGAGATTCGATCTTCTGCATGGTCTAACCTGCTGTCAAGACTCTCTACTTTGTTTTTTTTATCTCTTTTCCTTCTAGTTGGTCAGCTTTGATGGCTTCAAGTTCTTTGTTGAAGCTCTGTTTTAGGTCTTGTATGAATTTCTTTACTTCCTTAATTTGGTGTTCAGTGTTTGTCCTCAAATCGCTTAGTTGATTGGTTATGGTTTCTTTGGGCTCCCATTCCTTCTGTTGGGTTCCATTCAGCATTCCCTTTGTGGTCTCCCTGACTTCCTTCAGCTCTTTGTTAATGGATTCCATGAATGCCTTTAGTGATCTTTGTGTGTTCTCTACCTGGTCTCTCAATTCCTGTAAGAACTCTAACAACAACAGATGCTGGAGGGGATGTGGACAGAAAGGAACCTTACTTCATTGTTGGTGGGAATGTAAACTTGTTCAACCACTTTGGAAAGCAGTATGGAGGTTCCTCAAAAGACTCCACATAGAGCTCCCCTATGACCCAGCAATCCCACTTTTGGGCATTTACCCTAATGTTTACAAAAAAGACCACACTAAAGCTACCAGCACAACTATGTTTATTGCAGCATTATTTACCATAGCTAAGATATGGAACCAACCCAGATGCCCCTCAATAGATGAATGGATCAAGAAAATGTGGTATATATACACAATGGAATTCTATGCCTCCATCAGAAAGAATGACATTGCCCCATTTATTAGGAAATGGAAAGGCTTGGAAAAAATTATATTAAGTGAAGTAAGCCAGGCCCAAAGAAACATAGGTCCCATGGTTTCCCTTATTTGCAATATCTAGTATAGGTATGAGTCAAGCGGAAAAAGTCAGAGAATATGATGTTAGGAAAACGAACCCTCAAATATGTATTTTAATGTTTTTGTTTCTTTCATGCATGTGTTTCTAACGCATTTATAAGATTATTTCTTGGTTGCTTTGTATGTCCCTCCCCCACAGTGTAACCCCTGCTTTCACTATATTTGATGTCAGTATAACATGTGGAGGAGATGGGGACAAACAAGTCGTTTAAGGATTCAGGTGGACCTGTTGCAACAATGAGAAGTACAAAATGTCATGTCAAAACCAGCTTTACAATGTCGGAGGGGGGGAGGGGGGGTATGATTGGGTGGGGGGGAGGGGGGAGGCTGGGAAGGGAGGTGAAGGGTAAACAAAGGAGGAGGCTGCAATGCTTGGTAAGAAATGTATGCATTATCCTGCCCATGTAATTGTAACCCCTCTGTACAGTATGTTCTCAAATAAAATAAAATAAAATTAAAAAAAAAAAAAAGAAAACTATTATTAACCAAATCCTTATACTGATTAAAGAGCTGAATTGTACAATCTTTTTTCTTTTTCTTTTGAGGTAAAATATTATTTTTTTCCAATACGTTTTTAATTGTAAAAATACTGTACAAAGGGGTTATAGTTACATGAGTAAGGTGATGAGTACATTTCTTATCAAGCATTGTTGCCTCCTCCTTTGTTTTTCCCCTTCCATCCCTTCCTTCCCACCTCTCTCATTTCTCTCAACCTGTCCCACCCCACCCCGCTGAAATTGTAAAGTTCATTTTCAACATAGTGTCTTGTATATCTCGTTGTTACAATGGGTCAACCTGTGTCCCTATTTAAACCTTTTGTTTGACCAGATAAAATATTCTTTAGCTAAAAGTTACCATTTTAGACATTTTAAACAGCACACCTATAGGTGTTGTAAAGTCAACAACATTATCCATTTATATAACTTTTAATTATGATAATGTTTGGCATTTTTTAAAATGTGGAATGACCCCTGTAGGAAATAAGGATATGATTTACAGTTCTAGGGGACTCTTACATGAGTGTGGTTAGAGAATGTCTGTCTCTAAGTTTTCATCAATCCTACACATCTTCATTACTTAATCCCAAAAGCATATGAAGGAAATGATGTATTGTAGGAACACACAATCCAATTAAAACACAAAATGCATCCACTGGGTGAGAGATTAGATGGATAAGACATATCAGATAAAGAAAATGTCAGAACTGATCACAAATTCCCACTGTTAGAATTATGTTCATGTTCAACATAAAAAGAGGGCTTGAGTTTTTAATATAGTGGGAATGCTTTTATGAAGCTACCATAGCAAGTTAGCAACAAGGATAGATACCTGCTTTCTTTCCAACCACTGGCACTGTCACAGGGGCAGCAATGGGGGTTGGCGCAGGCTCTACAGCAGGGGCTTTCATGGTCTTCACTTCTGTGGAAAGATAGCCATTGTGTTAATATAACCCCTTGTCATTTTCTAAAACTACATTTGGTGGTTTTCTGTTGTAATTTGAAATCTTTAATGAACTGGTTTTTCAGATAACACAATGAAACATACTGAGACCTCAGAATTCATTCCATGTATACTGATTTTCATTTACTTTTCTTATTAACTCGGTATTATTTGTGTGGACAAGTTCACTCACCTGCTTCAGGCTTTGGTTTTGCTTCAGGTCCAGGAAGAGGTATTGCTGGCTTAATTTCAGGCACTAAAATAATTCAAGAAATGAGCAGGTTTGGACAACATTTTTGTAGGTTTTTTTTTCTCTCACAAAATTAAAGCTAAAATTAAGGACACATATCGTTACATGAAGATTTTAGAATTTTTACACAAGCAGTTTTCAAATTCATTTTTATTCTAAACTTCCTATTCATTTTAAACAAATGTCAAAAAGTATATTAATATAATTTTATTGGATTTAACATTGTTATTCAGTTCATGCCTGGAAATATAGTTTTCCAAATTTTTTAAAATATGGGTAAGTCACAAATTAATAAATGAGATGGTAAATTAAGATATATATGATAACCAGATGAAGGTCATGTATTCAAATCTAGATGACAGCATAATGGTATTTTAGTACCAGGAAAATACCTTTTGTTGGTTCAGGAACTTTCTTTTCCCTTTGTGGAACAGTGGCTGGAGGAGCTTCAACCTCTTCAACAGCTTTGGGTGGTGGTGGTGGTACTTTAAGATAATAAGAGATTTTTCTAGTATTAAGATCTGAACATACAGAAATAACATTATTTAAGTATGATTTTAAAATTTACTTAAAAGCTCTACTGAAGACTTTTACAAAAATCTGATATTTTCTCAGCTGACTTGATTTGTCTTTTTGAATGTGTCTCAATTTATTTTTCCTTATATTTTTCTATCCACTTGTTCTATATCCCCATGCCCTGTTTCTTTCTAAATTACTTCTATAATAATTCTTAATAATTACGCTCACTGAGAATCAGCAATACTTCAAAACCAACCCAATTAAAAGCCCATGAATTTTATGCAACATTTTCCATTACCCTCCCTTGAACTTATTCTACAACCATTTTGTTTATTTCCATCATTTCCTCTGAGAGATTTAGAACATATAATAAAGTTGGGAGGAAAGATACAAATTGATTTAAGAACTACTTTTAAAATAATTAAACAGAAAGCAGACAATGGAAAACACACATCACATACAGATGAGGTATGAAGCTATGTTGATGTTTACAAGATAAACCTTTTGCTAACTGTCCATTTTGTTAAAAGATAAATGTACAAGTGGTCACTGAGATTCCTACCTTCTGGTTTTTTAACTTTTTCTACTTTTTTAGGTTCTACTTTAGGTTCTTCTTCTTCAGGTCTCTTTCTTAGAACTTAAAAGACAAAAAGGTTTATATGTAAACCAAGACAAACACATGAAGATGTTGAACAAGTTTGATGAATGCAGGTAACATACAAAGCATGAGAAAGCATGCAAGCTAATGCCTTGGGGAATTAGTATTCAAACTAAAAATGCTATGATCTACCCCATCTACAATAAATCAAATTTGTTATGTTATTTCACACAGTACTCAGATTCACTTTATATATCTGTAGGAACTACTAGAGAGAATCACATGGCAAAAGTGGCTCCAAACCATTTGAATAGCAATGAATTCTAATAATTCAATATTTTAATTCATTATAGGCTATTCAAAGAAGCAGAATATTTACTTAAATGGGAGAATATGTAAAATGTGTAGTCTTGAGGTCAGTAATATTATTTGAAGACAATGTTAGAACTTGGTTCATTTGACTATCTTGCTTCTAATTCTTTAATATTTAGTAAGAGATGTTCAGTTTTTTAAAAAGATGCTATTAGTTATGGTAATCCTGAGACACTTTAAAACTGAATGCAAAGTTTAGAATTAAATAGTTTTGTGTGAAATATTTAATAGTTTTAGTGTATTTCATTACATAATTTGATTATAAAAATGACACTTGTGATCACTGTGCTAAAGTATCAATTTAGTTATGTGTATTAACACTAACATTTCAAAATTTGATGAATGGTCACAAAATTTCTGCCTTTTAAAAATATGCAGAAATGATAGTCTCCATAATTTTTAATGAAATTGCAAGCAAATTTTGATAAATTGGTAATCTTAAAAACAAGAGACAGAAATATTTTGTGAGCCTTCAAATTTAAATTTTAGATACTTGAAACTGATATTCCCCCAGTAGAAAAATACTATACCGCTTTTCAGAACAACTTCTTCCTTGGGCTGAGGTTTAGGTTCAGGAAGTAATTTGCGAACTTTCTTTTCAGGTCCAGGCACTTAAAAGAATATGATTTCAAATTTTGAAGTGAATTCACATAAAAATGAAATTTCGGTAAGACAAAATGTCTCTCCAAATTGGTCAAGTAGAATGTATCAAGTAACAATTCTGTTGTGTACATATTCATGGAATTTAAAAGCAAACAATGAATTTCAATTTATTTCCTCTGCAAACACCTATATAATCTTGTGATAAAATTCAATCACATTAACTTAACTTCAGGAAAATAGATCATTTAATGAATCTAGAGGATATTGCTCTATACTGACATTATACATTTTTCATCAAATTACCTGGAATCTTCCTAGCATCTTTGCTCTCATCTTTGATTGCGTACTGCCTAATTCTATACTGGTATGTTCCTAATCATTACATACATTAAATGATACTTCCAGGAATTATTGCTATAGTTCAGTTATCTTAATTGATGTGAAGAGGAAGCTAAGGAATATGGTTTTAAGCCTTGATGTTGAGGAAAGGTTATATGTCACTCTCTGAAGTGAAATATTCTTTCTTGAGACCATTTTTTGAAATGATACTAATTATAAAACTACAGCATCTCAAAGCTAGTATTCAGACCTCATTTTTTTATGACTACAAGAATCTTGCTTAAATGAAAAATGACCCAAAGATTTCTAAATTTTTTCCTCTTGTAGTGAATATCAGTCATCTGGAACAATGATATTTTTTATAGACAACCACTTATTACTATTATAGATTCAATGAACTTAAATAGGAAATAAAAACTAAACTAAACTAAAATATATAATGATTATTGAACCATTTTACCTTCTACTGATGACAATTAAAATCTAATTTAAAGCATTTATTCGGTCTATTTGTACTGTGTACAATTTGTTCACTCATGAAGTCTGAATATGTTAGACATTTCCACAAAATTTCTGACTTACAACTTAATTTTTTAATCAACCTTCCTTCCTTCCCTCCTTTCTTTCTTTTCTTCCTTCCTTTCTTTCCTTCCTTCCTTCCTTTCTTTCCTTCCTTCCTTCCTTCCTTCCTTCCTTCCTTCCTTCCTTCCTTCCTTCCTTCCTTCCTTCCTTCCTTCCTTCCTTTCTTTCTTTCTTTCTTCCTTCCTTTCCTTTCTTTCTTTCTTTTTTTCCTTCTCTCTCTCTCTCTCTCCTTCCTTCTTTCTTTTTCTTTTAGGGTTTGGTTTGCTATGTAGCTTAGGCTGGCCTTGAATTGTCAGTCCTCCTGCCTTAGTCTTTAAATAACACAGTTGCAATTCATTAAATAGTTTTTCTTACATGTAAAATTAATCTTGCTTAAGTTTTGAAAACTGAAACATACAAATATGAATTTTATTTTATATAATGTTTTTATAAAATCAGCTTTTAAGTAACTAAAAATATTACATTTTTATCCATGATCAATTGTGCCTACTTTCAATACTATTTGTAAATTACCAATATTCTCCATGATTATTTTCATTGATGAAACCCATGATATAATGAACACATTGTGAAATAACAAAATACACATTTGCTTTAATTCTATAATGAACATTCTAAATATTTATCTCTGAATAAATTTCTCCATATTATTAATATTTTATCTTTAAAATATCTTATTGATGCCTGAGATTCCATCTTTAAAGCCATAATATGTCATTATGTGCTATGTTAATGTTGAATATTTGCTAGTTATTACCTAGTACAAAAGGATTTTATATAAATATTTTATATGAACCAGGAAAGGTAAATAAGTGATTTTAAAAGATGACAGTAATTAAGGACAGCTTCAGTTTCTGAGTCTGAATACGTTGATTGCATAAACAGAGAGGTACTGCTACCTACTAAACATGATAGATTAATTTTATTTCAAATAGATAATTTGTATATTTTTAGAATTTATTTTTCTTAGGGTCTAATTTTAGATAGGGAAAAGATTAAAGAAAAAATTTCTTTTGGAAAATGACCTGCAGTGATAATGATGCATCTAAAGGAATAACTTGGAACTGATGAGAATGAGAATGGTTTGGTAGTATTGAAGGAGGATGACATGGCCTGTAACACTGGTTAAAATGCTTCTGTCCAGGCACAACCTCAAAGCCCCTCAGCATTTTAACCTAGACGTCTCCTGATATCAATTTCAGCTAAGCAGTAAAAGTATGATATTTTTAAGCTTAGAAAAATGCAAGTAAGTATATGGAAATGAGACAAATATCCATATAATGTATGAAATTGATGGGAGACAAAGGAAACACCAACACACATGAGCCAGGACCACAAAACCACAAAACTACAAGAAATGAATGACAGAAGTTTCCTCCTCTGATTATTGAGACAGAGCAGAGAATGAGAGAGAGAGAAAAAAGGGAGAACAGAGAGAAGGCAGAGAGAAGGAGAGAAAGAGAAAAGGAGAGAGAAGAGAGAGAGGGAGAGAGAAAGAGAAGGGGGGAGAGAGGAGAAGGGGGAGAGAGCAAAAGTGAGTGAGAGACAGAGAGAGAGAGTCTGTAAAGACAGGGAGAGAGCAGAGTCAGACAAAGAGCTAGTATATATGCATGAATTCTCCAGCCTGTGAAATACCTTTCGGAGGAGGTGTGGGCTCTACTTTTTCTGGAACTTCAGGTTTTTCAGGAACTTTCTTCTTAACAGCTTTAAAGAATATGATCATACTTTGATTATTCAAGCATTTAATCCAAGGCAAATGACTAATTTTGTACTCAAAATCAATCTTTGCCTACAACCAGAAAGCAATAATCACAGCCAAGAACAGCCACTGATGAGCATCTAAGGAGCATAAAAGCAGGAAAATGGACCACAGTTTCATTCCAAGCTTGAATTTTAAATTAAGACTTCCTGAGAAAGAAGGAAGGTGCTTAAAAAATTATTCATAAGAAAAAGAAGTTTTCCTTGATTATAAGTTTTATAGTAAGGGAGATGTATTTAAGTGGTTGTCTTCAAAGAATATCAATAGATTTCAATAGATGGGTGACACTTTGAGAGGTCTCCAACACCCATTTGTCTACATCCAACCTAAAACTAAGGAGTGTTGTGAAGGGGCAAGAATGGCTCGAAGCAAGAGCTTAGATTCTGGCTCTGTAGGTACACAAGAAAGTTTGAGAAAAATGCCTATAGAAGATAGCTAATTTCATTTAAATTGGGAAATATGTTAATATTACCAACAAGATGGCTGTTTAGGAAAATAAAATAACATGTTTTTCCAATTTAATTCAGACTTACAGATGTGGTTATTAAAAAATTAGGCAATACTGCATAAATTAAAAGAAAAATGAGAACATCAAAACACAGAATGATTGAAGGGAAGCTCAATAATGAAAAGAGATGCTAGATAACAAATGTATCCAGAAACACTACTTGCAAGCATCCTGCGAACGACCAGAGAACATAAACTAGGTTTTATAAATGACCAAAAAACCCAAAACAGACAAGAAAGAAAATGGGAGCAGCCGTGACAGGTGTGTGTGTGTGCGTGCATGTGTGTGTGTGTGTGTGTGTGTGTGGTATATAAGCCCACATCATCTATTTTAGACACCACAATATATTACAGTATATTTAAAACATGTCATTTGAGGAGAAGTTTTGGCATTTATGTAATTTTATTACTGTAATGTTAAAGTAGCTTGCAAAGATTTCTTACATGTTTCACATGCTTAAGATTTCAAGATATGCATAGCAATGAAGCTTTGAAATAAAGAAGATATTTCTCCCACATAAAAAGGTTAGCTGGATAGCCTCTATAGCCAGATGCCAGGCACAATGATTAGAGTAACGACAACTGACATTAGGGTAGCAGGCATGACTTGACAAGGCAACTCAGGGTCCTTAGAGCAGCAGATACCCATGGTCCCATGCAATTCTCATAGCACGATCATGTCTAAAAGTATACTTCCAAAAATCATAGATTTCTTGCAAGCACTTCAGTTGGCTGAACACAAGTGTGAAGCAGGTTATTAAGGCTTTGAAAGTGGCACTTTATACCTTTAAGTTGGAACATTTTCTCCTTTATATCTTCCTTAGGGGGAGCAGGAGCTGGAGCTGGAGGTCTTGGTTTAAGTTTTGGTTTCTCAATAACCTTCTTTTCAGGTTCAGGTTCTTGAAAAAGTATTTCAGAAGTGTTAGTACCAGTATATTTTAATTTGCATATTCTGTATTTGGTAGAAATTTAAATATATTTGAAGTAAAAAGTCTACTTTTTGATATGTAATTTGGTGTCCAACATAAAAAATGTGTCCAACATAAAACACAAAAACGTCAACACCTGTACATAAGTTATAAGAACACAACAAAGACACAACATAAGAAGTCTCCAAATAAACCATGTTAGCATGGTATAAGTAGTTCAAATTACATGGAAACATACAAATAAGATTTACACGTTCAACATACCACATACAAATGTAAAGAGACCTCCTAACATGGAGAAACAACATAAACTATAGACAATTCAAAATGAAGAATATGATGATGAAGTTTTATGTCCAGCTAATTGATACCTTGCACTGCTATTTCTTCTGGCTGTGGTTCGGGTTCAGGTTCAGGTTCAGGTTCAGGTGTGGGTTCAAGCTGAGGTTCTTCAGTTTCAATAACTTTTTGTATTTCACGTTCTTTAAAGAATGTTCATAAAGGATATAAGATTGTAACATAAACTTTACACAGACTCATACAAATTTTACATAGATGCAAAGATTATAGTCACACAGACAAAATACACAATTTGTGCAGCTATTTTTTTTAGAAAAAGAGGGAAGATTTTCATTTCTTATAGTTGAGTTTTCTATTAACAGTGATATTATTGCCATGCATAAGATGACTTAGAATTTATTACTGGGTAATCATTTGAAGATCCAATGCAATTATTCTAAATTTGCTTCAAGCAACGTTAGTTACTGAGAATATCAACATTAAAGATTCTAATTTAATAGAAGTATAACATTTGAAAAATGAAGTTATTCAACAAGTACTCGAATACTTTTTAACTATACTTTCTACTAGGAATGTGTTATCATATAGACAAAAAGTTTTGTATCCCTAATGAAAGTTTTTGAGAGATTTCAAAATACATATTTGTATAAGTATATACCTTCCACAGGGGGAGTCTCTTTTCTACCAATGGTTATGGTTGTTTTTTCTTCATATATTATTTCTTCAGGAGTCTCTTCAGCTTAAAAAACAGTATTTTATATTAGGCTCTACTCAGAAAAACACTGCAAATGCTAAGCTGCAACGTATCAATTTACTATCTCTTGTCTCTATTATTTAGCTGTCCCTAAGATCAAAACATCAATAAATGAGACAGACAATGGATAAATTCATCACACACACACACACACACACGGATAGCCAAAACAAGATGATGAAGAAATGAAGATTATTGTCATCTTTCCAAGATTTATAAAATGGCCATGTACCTGGAGTACTTGGAGCTTCTGGTTCTTTAGGCATAGGAACAGACACTTCCTTTTCTGGGATGAGTTTTTCAATTTTCTTGGGTACTTCAGGCACTTAAAAAATATTGATTTACTTTACTATTTAGGATTTAGAAGAAGATGTGCAAGATTTTGCAAAGAGAAGGAAGGTGGAGACCTTCATTTTACAAAAGTTCATGGAGGAAATTGGTTTCTGAGGTATGGCATCTTTTACTATGATCGCTTTGAGTAGCTTGAGCCATTTATCTCTATACAGCCCAAATCCTATTGCTTTGTACCCTTCTTTCAAAACTTTTGAAGCTTCATAGCCTGTGCACGAAGTATAGAGTCCAAGTCTTCTACTGTCATTCAAAGAATGTCACATAGAATCACTTTCTTTCTATCTAGCAGTATCTTTCAAGATATTCTACAACCAGTCCATACTCAAGTTATGTTACATTTACTGGACAGTGCTCCTAGATACTGTGCCTTTCAATATATTTTGACTTTGCCTAAGGTACTATTTTCCCAATTTCAACTTCTATACAGCTTCTATGATGCCTCTGTTTCTATACGCTGATTCTCGTACTGTTTGGAAATGTTATTACCCACTACACTTGTATTAGAGTTAATATTTCTCTGACCAGATTTAAGCTGTTTGAAGAAAAGATTAAATCTTAAATTTTTATTTTATTCATGCTGGGACTTGAGTTACAACTTAGGTCCTCTCACCTTTGCTTGGCTTTTTTTTTTTCTCAAAGCTGGTACTCTACCACTTGAGTCATACCTCCATTTCTAAAGTCTTATTTTCTAAAATAGTTTCTTGTTAATGACAACATTTAAATAAATAAGCTGAAAGGAACCCTACCACCTATAGTCTTGTACTGGGTCACCTCATGACTTCCACTTATATTTTCCTTCCCCATCTGTCTTAGTTTCTCTTGGCCTTCATCATTTCCCTCTTCTTTCTATGAAATGTGACTCATGTATAATTGCATATATAGTATCTCTTGCTTTAAGAACTATTATTATAAAATACTTAAATGCTCATATATTTCTTCTTGGTAGATACCTTTTTCTGGCAGGACTTTTGGCTTTTTAGTAACAGGCACAGGCTCTTCTTTCTTTACTGGAACAAGTTTCTTGGGCAATTCAGGTGCTTTGAAGATATTAGTTTTGTTTTAAAAAGAGTATGTGAAAACATTTAAAAATGTTAAGAATAAAAAATTCTGTAATATTGTATCATTAAAATTAAGCAATCAAATGAGTACATCTTTGTTCTAGGTTACAATAACATAAAGGACAACTTCTTGGGCACCATTATAAGATAATAGAGTAGTATTTGAAGAATTATGAAATCAAGGATGATGTAAATGAATACCTTCCACTGCTGGTGGTTCTGGCTTCTTAACAATTGGGACTTTCTTCACTGGGACAACTTTCTTTGGCATCTCAGGTACTTTAAAGATATTAGTAGCATTAAATTATAAGAATTATAAGATGTAATATATTCACATTAATTTTATAAGTCTAACACCATGACATACAGATAACAGTTAACAAATACATAATACAGCAGAAAACACACTAAAGAAAGAGTGTAAATTTCAGACAGCATGCAAAAATGACACAAAGTTATACTTTAAAAACATAAGTACCTTTAGGAGGTGGAGCTTCTGGTTTTTTGATGACAGGAACTTTCTTCTCTGGGACAATCTTCTTGGGCTCTTCGGGCACTTGAAGGATAGGAATTTCTTTTAGAGTCAAATGATTACAAGAACAAGTTAAATTAACAAATGAAACATAGCACTGATATTTCTTTGAAGTGTACATTGTAAAATTCCATAGGATCAAAGTTTTATGTGTGAAAATAACTCTTGTTCTCATCAAAGAAGGTAAATTTCAAGCCAGGAGACAGAAGATGGATATTTTACCTTATGTAAGATATATTATAAACATGAAAATCCAATGAATGTATTTTCTCCAGTAGTAGATAATAATGCCTTGTACCTGGTGGAGGTGGGGCTTCTGGCTCTTCCTCTTCTTCAATAATTGGAGCTTCTTCTTCTACCGGAATTGGTGCTTCCTCTTCGGGAGCAATTTCCTCAGGTTCTTCATACACTTTAAAGATATCAGTGAATTTTATTTCAGTGCGTGGGACAAAACTCTAAAATGCACATAATACCAAGGAATTAAGTAGCAATCTTGATTTCTTCTCTTATTTTTTAAAATTTATTTTCTTGTAAAGATGCTGCACAGAGAGGTTGCAGTTACATCAGTAAGGTAATGAGTATATTTCTTGTCAGGCATTGTTACCCCCCTCCTTTGTTTTCCAACCACTATCCCTTCCCTCTCCTACATCCCCCACTCTTATTTTTTGTTAATATGAAATCTATCTTATTTGCACAGACTTCTGTGTCTATTGGTTTGAAGGCTTGGAAAGCCATTTTGGTGGTTAGTGGCATCGACACTCATGAGTTCTCCCCTATGACTTTCTGTGTACTTTACAGAAGCTTTGTAGAATATAGTTTACTGGCACCTGGGTAGACACAGCTGACTGAATGCCAGAATAGATTTGAGATCAGAGCTAGTAGAAAATAATTAAGTAAGATAAAGAACAGAAAATGACCAAGAGATAAAGAGTTAGAAAGGAAGAGGAACAAAGCTTGGATGAGGAAAAATCCCAAGTAGCATCTTAGCAATGGTCTTATGTGTACCTTCTGGGGGAGGAGACTCCACTTTCTTGGGAACAGGAACCACTGGTTTCTCTTCTATGACAGGTTTCTTTGGCACCTCTGGTACTTTAAAGATATTAGTTAGTTTTATTAAAGGATAGTTGACAAGTACATGAAGTTTACAACACTTTTACTTTACAGTTTGTTAAAAACAACTCAGGGAAAGATCCAAGAGCAACAGTCACAACATTGTCAGTGATGTGCCCTTGAATCCTGATCTCTATGGGAGAGGAAAATGACATCGCATAAGATTCAGAGTGATGTTAGGAACCTTCAAATGTGAGTAATAAATAAATCTGTTTTTATTAAAGTGGTGTTTTTTTTCTTTTAAAACATACAAACCCTAAAATTCCTAAACAGCAGTTTGGTAGTTACAAATGTGAGAAGATTAGCAAAGAATTTATTAACAGGTGACACTTGGGACCAAACAACAATTTTCTGCAGAACCCTATTAGTAACAGATACCTTTAGCTGCTGGTACTTCTGGCTTTGGGGGAACAGCTATTTTCTTTTCTGGAACAACTTCTTTTGGAACTTCAGGCACTTTAAAGATATTAGTATTTTAACATTATAAACAATGACCAGTGAACATTCATTACATTTACACAGAACAAAAAGAGTTTGAGGCTGTTTCCACCTCCATCAGTTAGAAGACTGTCATATATACCTTTTGCAGGTGGCACCTCTGGCTTCTTGGGGACCACACGAGGCACCTTCTTTTCAGGAACCACTTCCTTGGGCTCCTCGGGCACTTTAAGAGATATTAGTAGTCTTTAGCTCAGAGTTCTAATGATGTACAGACATAAGTAGAACAGTGGAATGTGTTATTTTAAAGACAGATGTTTTTTCTGTAAGAAGTCAGAAGCAGAGAGAAATACCTTTGGCTGCTGGTGGTTGAGGTTTCTTGGCAATGACAGGTGGTGCTTTCTTTTCAGGAATGGGCTTCTTGGGTGGCACTGGCACTAAAGATAATTAGGGTTGATACTTTAGAAGCTTTGAGGAGAAGTGTGAAAGCTCATCAGGTCCAAAATTGGGAAGACAAGAGTTGGGGTGAGGCGGGCTGAGGTGTCCTAGCAGTTTGCTATGTACCTTTGGGGGGTGCGGCAGGCACCGGCTCTTCCACAGTTTCTTCTGGAGGCTCTTCTGGAACAATTTCCTCAGGCTCCTCATACACTTTAAAGATACCAGCTCGTTTTAATACTAAAATTGACTAACACGTACAGCATAGTTTGCAAAAAAAGATTTTTGTAACACAAAGCAGACATTTTAATCTTTTAAAAGATACTAGTTTTTTTTTTTAATAGTTTTATTATTACCTTCAGGAGGAGGACTTTCTGGTTTGTGGGGAATAGCTTCTGGTACCTTCTTTTCAGGGAGAGCCTTCTGTGACATCTCGGGTACTTTAAAGATATTAGTGTTTTCATGATTAGACAGCAAAGACAAGTCGAGACTATCAAGCACAGTGACAATGGGGTGACTACCTTTCACAGGTGGTGATTCAGGTTTTTTAGGAGGTACCACAGGCACTTTCTTTTCAGGGACAACTTCTGTGGGAACTTCAGGCACTTAAAAGAGATTAGTGAAATTACATTAGGACTCCTGAAGACCAATAGACCAAAACGTTTTCCAAAGTACAAGACCTGGATCTTGTAATGCCTGAAGTCAGTGGCAAATACCTTGCACAGGTGGAACTTCTGGCTTTTTAGGTGGAGTCACAAGTACTTTCTTCTCAGGAGCTTCTTTGGGAGGCTCTGGCACTTAAAAGATATTAGTAAAATTATACTTAAGACTTACAAAGACCAATAGACCAAACTGTTTTCAAGAGCAGAAGAGTCAGATGGCATATAGCTTAAAGTCAGTGACAAATACCTTTAGCAGGTGGAACTTCTGGCTTTTTAGGGGGAACCACATGTACTTTCTTTTCTGGAACAACTTCTTTGGGTGCTTCAGGTACTTAAAAGATATTAGTGAAGTTATATTTAGGGCTTATGGATATCAATAGACCAAAGAATTTTCAAGAGGAGAAGACTTAGGACTGATAAAACCCAGGCTCAGGGACAAGTACCTGTGGCAGGTGGTGCTTCGGGCTTTTTAGCAGGCACCACTGGCTTTTTCTTTTCAGGGACAGCTTCTTGGGGAACTTCAGGCACTTGAAAGATATTAGTAATTTCACATTTAGGTTAATGAGACGAATACACTGCATTTATTTTCAAAATGGAAGAGGTATTTCTTCTGCAGAATAAGTTTGGTGACAAATACCTGTGACAGGTGCGGCTTCTGGCTTTTTAGGAGCCACCACTGGTTTTTTCTCCTCAGGGATAATTTCTTGGAGAACTTCAGGTGCTTGAAAGATATTAGTAGTTTTTATTTTGTCAGGTCAGTGAGGTAAACAGGCTAAAAGCATTTCCAAGAGGAGGAGAGCTACTTCTGAAGGGTAGGGTAAGAAATACCTGTGATGGGTGGGGCTTCTGTTCTTTTGGGTGGGGCTGTGGGAGGTTTCCTTTCTGGGACAACTTCTTGAGTAGCATCAGGCACTTGAAAATGATCAGTAGTTTTACCATTAGTTAAGAAAGAACAAAGGACTAAAACTGTTATCAAGATGGAAAGAATGTAAACAGGTGGCAAGTACCTGTGACCAGAGGGGCTTCTGGCTTTTTGGCAGGCACCACTGGCTTTTTCTTTTCAGGGACAATTTCTTGAGGAATTTCAGCCACTTGAAAATATTAGTAATTGTACACTTAGATTTTGAATAGGAATGGAATATGTTAATTTTCAAGCTGTAAGAGTATTTCTGTGGAGGAATAAACACAGGTGGCAAGTACCTGTGACGGGTGGGACTTCCGGCTTCTTAGGAGGCGCCAGTCTTTTCTTTTCAGGGACAATTTCTTGGGGAACTTCAGGCACTTAAAAGATATTGGTTGTTTTATGCTTAGGCTTTATATTAGCCATAGATTGTATTTATTTTCAAATAAAAATGATTGGTTCTGCAGAATAATGCTCATTTGACATATACCTGTGGCAGGTGGGGCTTCCTGTTTCTTGGGCAGTACCCTGGGGGTTTTCTTTTCTGGGACAACTTCTTGAGGAACTTCAGGCACTTGAAAGATATTAGTAGTTGTACATTTAGGTTAATGAAGACCAACACAATTCACTTATTTTCAAGATGGAAAGAGAGTTCTTCTACAGAAAGAAGAGGTGACAAGTACCTGGGACAGGCAGGGCTTCTGTGTTTTTATGAGACACTACAGGTCTTTGCTCTTCTGGGAGAATTTCTTGGGGTGCTTCAGGCACTTGAAAGATATTAGTAGTTTTATGTTTAGGTTAATAAAGACCAAGAGACTACATTTACTTTCAAAAAAGAAGAGGCATCTCTTCTGCAGAATAATGTTTAGCTGACATATACCTGTGACAGCAGCGGCTTCTGGCTTTTTAGCAGGCACCACTGGTTTTTTCTTTTCAGGGACAATTTCTGGGGGAACTTCAGATTCTTGAAAGATATTAGTAATTTTATACTTAGATATTTTGAAGATCAATGGCCTACACTTATTTTCATGAAATAAATATTTTTTCTGTAGAGTAGGGACAAGTGACAAAAATACCTGTGACAGGAGGGACTTCTGGCTTTTTAGGAAGTGCCAGTCTTTTCTTTTCAGGGACAATTTCTTGGGAAACTTCAGGCACTTAAAAGATATAGGTAGTTTTATGCTTAGGCTTTATATTAACAATGGACTGCATTTATTTTCACATAAAAATGATTGGTTCTGCAGAATAATGCTCATCTGACATATACCTGTGGCAGGTGGGGCTTCCTGTTTCTTGGGCAGTACTCTGGGGGTTTTCTTTTCTGGGACAACTTCTTGAGGAACTTCAGGCACTTGAAAGATATTAGTAGTTTTACATTTAGGTTAATGAAGACCAACACGATACATTTATTTTCAAGATGGAAGAGCTATTTCTTCTGCAAAATAAGGAGAGCTGACAAGTACCTGTGTCAGGAGGGGCTTCTGGCTTTGTAGGGGGCACCACTGGCTTTTTCTTTTCTGGGACAATTTCTTGAGGAACTTCAGGCACTTGAAAGATATTAGTAGTTTTACATTTAGATTAATGAAGACCAACACAATACATTTATCTTCAAGATGGAAAGATAGTTCTTCTACAGAACAAAGGAGGAGGCTACAATGCTTGATAAGAAATGTACTCATTATCTTACCCATGTAATTGTAACCTCACTGTACAGTATTTTTACAATAAAAAAATAAAAATAAAAAATAAAAAAAAAGAAAGAAGAGGTGACAAGTACCTGGGACAGGCAGGGATTCTGTGTTTTTATGAGACACTACAAGTCTTTGCTCTTCTGGGAGAATTTCTTGGGGTGCTTCAGGCACTTAAAAGATATTAGTAGTTTTATGTTTAGGTTAATAAAGACCAAGAGACTATATTTTCAAAAGAGAAGAGGCATCTCTTCTGCAGAATAATGTTTAGTTGACATATACCTGTGACAGCAGCGGCTTCCTGTTTTTTTGGCAATGCCCTGGGGGTTTTCTTTTCTGGAATAGCTTCTTGAATAGCATCAGGCACTTGAAAGATATTTGTAGTTTCACATTTAGAGTGCTGAACAGCAATCTACTACATTGTTTTTAAGTTAAAAATGGTATTTCTTTGACTGAATAAAAACAGGTGGCAAGTGCCTGTGACGGGTGGGACTTCCGGCTTCTTAGGAGGTGCCAGTCTATTCTTTTCAGGGACAATAGCTTGGGAAACTTCAGGCACTTAAAAGATTGGTTGTTTTATGCTTAGGCTTTATATTAGCAATAGACTGTATTCATTTTCAAATAAAAATGATTGGTTCTGCAGAATAATGCTCATCTGACATATACCTGTGGCAGGTGGGGCTTCCTGTTTCTTGGGCAGTACCCTGGGGGTTTTCTTTTCTGGGACAACTTCTTGAGGAACTTCAGGCACTTGAAAGATATTAGTAGTTGTACATTTAGGTTAATGAAGACCAACACGATACATTTATGTTCAAGATGGAAGAGCTATTTCTTCTGCAAAGTAAGGAGAGCTGACAAGTACCTGTGACAGGAGCGGCTTCTGGCTTTTTAGCAGGCACCACTGGCTTTTTCTTTTCAGGGACAATTTCTTGGGGAACTTCAGATTCTTGAGAAAGATATTGGCAATTTCGCACTTAGATTTTTTTGAAGAGCAAAGGTCTACACTTGTTTTCATGAAATAATTTTTTTTCTTCTGCAGAATAAGGAGAGCTGACAAGTACCTGTGTCAGGAGGGGCTTCTGGCTTTGTAGGGGGCACCATTGGTCTGGTCTTTTCTGGGACAATTTCTTGAGGAACTTCAGGTACTTGAAAGATATTAGTAGTTTTATAATTAGGTTAAGGATGATCTATAGAATACATTTATTTTCAAGCTGAAAGAGGTATTTCTTCTGCAGAATAGTGTTTAGCTAACATGTACCTGTGACAGATGGGACTTCCTGTTTTTTGGGCAGTCTCCTAGTGATTTTCTTTTCTGGAATAACTTCTTGAGCAGCATCAGACACTTTAAAGATATTAGTAGGTTTAGAATTCATGAATTGTGAAGATATGTTCTACAATCATAGTTTTTGACTGTGGGGAACATAAGATGTGGTATTTTCTTGACGTGGCAATGGGAGTAAATACCTTTAGCAGGTGGGGTTTCTGCTTTTTTGGGAACAGCCACAGATACTTTCTTCTCAGGTTCAACTTCTTTAGGGGCTTCAGGAACTTTGAAGATATTAGTATGTTTAGTTAGAACCATAAAGGGGCATATTGACAATATATCCATGCAAATACAATGCAGGAGAGTGGTGGAAACTTAGATATACTTTCCTCTGAGACAGATGATCAACAATATGTAATGGTACATACCTTTAGGAGGTGGAACTTCAGGCTTTTTGGGAGGAGCCACTGGTACTTTCTTTTCAGGGATGGCTTCCTTCGGTGGCACTTCAGGCACTTCAAAAATAATACAGAACATATGCTTAGAAAACATGAAAATAATGCTTATGTTGGATAGTCATTCATCAAGTTATTTTAGACAACTAATGATACTTTTCCTGTATTATTTGGTAAGATGTTTAATATAAGACTTCTTGATTGTTTTATGTAATTTTCTAGTAAAAAGAGCAGTTATTTATCTTCCTAACTTGTGTAGTTTTGACATTACCTTCCAGAGGTGGACTTTCTGGTTTTGGGGGGATAGCTTCTGGCACCTTCTTTTCTGGGATGGCTTTCTTTGGCACCTCAGGTACTTTAAAGATATTAGTATTTTCGCAATTAGGCAGAGTAAAGACAAGTGGACACTATCAAATGCAGTAACATCAAGGTGTCTACCTTTAGCAGGTGGGGCTTCAGGCTTTTTAGGAGATACCGCAAGTACTTTCTTCTGAGGGACAACTTCTTCCGGCACTTCCGGCACTTAAAGAGATTAGTGAAATTATGCTTAGAATTTTTAAAGACCACTAGGATGAAGTACTTGCAAGAGCAGAAGAGTTAGATCTTAGAAAGCTTCAGGACAGTGACAAATACCTGTCACAGGTAGGGCTTCTGGCATTTTAGGCACCACTGACACTTTCTTTGCAGGGACAATCTCTTGAGTCCCAGGCACTTAAAAGATATTAGTATTTTTTGCACTTAGAAAGTACAAAGACCAACAGACACATAGCAACATTTACAAGAACAAACAAAAGAGGTATTCTTCCCTCCACTGAACCTCCAATCAGGGATAACCAGTACCTTTACTGGGTGGTGCTTTTGGTTTTGAGATGCAAGTTTCTTTTGTTTTTTTTTAGGGGCCACTTCTTTGGGAGCTTCAGGCACTTTGAAGATATTAGTAAATTTACATTCAAGGCAAAGGAATCCACACAGACATGAATGACACACGTCACAAACATTTCCAAGATTTTCTGTCTCCCCTACCTCCCTATCATGTATGAAAATAAGAGTATTGATATTTTTACATTTCGGAGTGAAATGAATCAAAACAAATAGGAAGCAAACTTAGACAGGAATGAGGCATTTTTCCTCCCTGTTAAACTTCCAGTAAGATATACCTTCATCTGAAAGAACTTCAGGTTTGTGAGGAATCCCAAACATCTTCTTTTCAGGGACAGTTTCTTGATGCATTTCGGTCACTTTAAGAAATTAGTATTTTTACATTTAGTAGTATGAAAATGACTAGAAACAGTATAATATTTTCAGAATTGCTAGAGCTACTTGTTGAGCCTGAGAGCTTCGAGACTTGTACCTTTAGCTGAAGGAGCTTCTGTTTTCTTGGATGGAGCTCTCATTGCAGGCAGAACTTCTTGAGGTGCTTCAGGCACTTGAAAGATATTAGTATTTCATATTGAAAACTTAAAATGATGAATGAAATCAGTAGCCATGATGTCAGCAAATGTAGCTTTAAAACAGTGTCTGGTCTTTCCCCCACTCCCTTTGCTCCATCAATAAACTATTCTACAGAGCTAAAGTGATTTCTATGGCTACAGGGTGCTTCCTCCAAGCATCCTTAAGAGGATCTCTTCCTACTTCAGCCTACAAGGAAGTTCTTAAGATACCCTGCACTCTCATGGTAGAGTCAGTCTTCTACATCCTGATTCAACCAACTGTAGATGGAAACATGACATCTGTACTGAATCCGTACCTATAATATTTCCTTGCAATTAGTGCCTGAACATTGTAAGAACTATTTACATAGTAATTACATTGTTTTGGCTATTGTAAATAATCTGAAAAATGTTCCACAGTATAGGGAAGCACTGCATGGGTTGTATGTAAATGCTGTGTCATTTTGTGTAAAGAAATAGTACATCTATAGATTTTGGAATTCACAATAGGGGAGGGATTTCCTGGAACCAATCTTTCCTGGACAGGCAGGATTGTATTTGTGCCAAGCATATTTTTAGAAGAAGGATTTATTTTTGGGCAGGTATAGCTATAATGTTTTCTATACAGAGGGAACTAATTGTGGAGCTTCGGATCCTGAAAGTTATTAGTAAAATTATGTATTTAGGAGTTAGGAAGAGTGTTAGAAAAAAATCTTAGATTGAAGTCAAAGTGCAGATGATTTCTTCTTCCACTTCTGCTTAGAGGTGAAAGGTACCTTTCATGGGTGGTATTTCTGGCTCTTCAAGAACATCTTCAAATGTTTTGATTTCAAGAACAGCTTCATCCTCAGCTTCAGGTGCTTTGAAGATATTAGCATTAGAGTCAGGGTTTCAAAGGATCAGCTGAGACATGAATACTATGAAGTGAGCTAAACTGATTTCTGTGGCTACTGGGTGCTTTCTCCAAGAATGGATGAGCTATAGAATCTTGGTGAAAGGAATCAAACATCATTTGTTTTATGTATTGTTCTCCACTTTTTTTTTCTTTTTGGGTCCAGTAGTGGGGCCTGAACTCTGGGTCTGGGCGCTGTCCCTCAGCTCTTCAGCTCAAGGCTAGCGCTCTACCACTTGAGCCACAGTGCCACTTCTGGCTTTTTTTTATGTGGTGCTGAGGAATCGAACCCAGGGCCTCATGCATGCAAGGCAAGCGCTCTACCACTGAGCCACCTTCCTAGCCCCATTGTTCTCCACTTCTTAACCACCTTGGCCATAGTAAACTTACTAAATGTTACTAAATAAATGAAGGAAGGAATGATAGCAGCCATGATGCCCTTAGAGAGGAGGTACAATTTTAGAGTGAACCACCACAGGTCTGGCTTTCATGAACAGCACTTCCTGAGGTGGTTGCAGGCATTTTAAAGACATGAATGCGTTGCACTGTGGAGTTAAGAGGAGCAATGTAGAGATTCTGTAATAATTACATACAGCTCTAGAACATGACGTTCCAGTTGCACTGTGAATATCTGATTATCAGGGGATGCTTTCTGGGTCACCTCCTAGTAACATTTTTGGAATGATAGATGCATAGAAAATTAGATAATGGAAAATAAAAAATGATTTTCATTCACCGTCTCCCTGTAACTATTAGTTTGAGAAGATCAAAACAGCTACTTTCTGATCTGGGTTGGCTTCTTTTTGAGCCCTTACCCGTCATCCTTTTTTTTATTTAAAAAAAAAAAAGTATGCTTTGAGGTTAGAGGAGAAAAGAACAGCATAGGATTTCAGACTAAGAAAGAAAGGTTATTTATGGTTGTAATTTTAGCTACTCAGTAGGCTAAGATATGAGGATCAAGGTTCAAAGTCATTTGGGGCAGCAAATCTCATGAAACTCCAGCAAAATGAGGTGGAGGTGTGACTCATATGGAAGAGCACCAACCTTGAGGGAAAAAAAAGCCAAGCAAGAGCATAGGCCTTGAGTGCAAGCCTCAATATTGGCACACACGCGCGCGCGCACACACACACATATACACACACACACACACAAATGAGTTTACTGAGGTGTCTAATGGGAAATCCCAATATTATAGGTAAAACAACTAGAGTGGCAGCACCTCAGCCTTGAAGATATTAGTGTTTACACACATGTTAACCGTGAGGTTGTAAGAAGGTAGGCTTTCTTCTGGCTGGTACCTGTTGGTGGCAGGACTTTTCTTCTCTTGGTAACATGTATTCTTCTCTCTGCAAACACCTCCTTGTAGGTTTCAAAGTCTTTAAAGATATTAGTATTATTTAATTGAGGAAACAATGATATGACACACAAAGAAAGGCATAGTAACAGGTAATTTAAGTTAGAAATTTTGATTTTTGCTCTAATACTTGATATATTGTTTGGGAGCAAATCATAGCTACTTGCTTTGGGCATCCTTGTAAGATGCGTTAAAGATATTAGTATCAGGCATTAGAGGTTGTGAGAATGTATGTAAAGCACTAAACATATTTTGTAGATGGAAGAAGAAAGGCTTTCTTAAGATTTTCAAAACTAGAGAATTATACCTTCAGTTGGAGGATGTTCTGGAATTTCAGGAACAGCCTTGGGTGACTTCAACTCTGGAAAAACTTCTTTGGTTGTATCAGGCTCTTTAAAGATATTAGTAGGTTTACAATGTAGTAAAGGCAATGAAATATAGAATATGATAAAATGTTAAAGCTAAAGATATTCATCTGATTTTGATGTAGCTGAAATATACCTTTAGGTGCTGGTGTTCCTTTCTTTTTAGGAATAATCACATGTATTTTGTCTTCAACTTTCTTAGGTGGCTCTGGCACTTAAAAGATATGAATAAAGTTATATTTATAAACGGAGCAGAAAAACTCAAGCTTCTAAAATGAGTCCTAAATAAGTATGATTCAGACTGAATCAGGGTATTATATACCTTTTATTACTTTGGTTTTTGGCTTTTGAGGCTGTGTCACAAGCACCTTTTCTTCTACAACTGATTCTTCAGATGCTTCATAAACTTTAAAGATATTAGTATACAATTAGAAGTATGTCAAGTAGATGAGAATAATATTAAAAAATAACACATAGTCTGCCATTATGCAAATTAGTGGCAGGATATAGACTGTTATAGACAAGAACACATTGACTAACATAAGCATCATTTTCAGTCTTGTGATACAAAATATCAAGTCCTTTATGATCATGGTAACAAAATTGAGGACCTCATTAGCCAAGGATTATATAATTCTTCCATTTATCTGCAGAAAGTTATAGTTAAAATTATCCTATTGCTGTCACTTTTGGTAGAGTTTTACAGGGAAGATGTGGTGGTGTGGGAAAACTCTCTGTATTTAAATTTTTATATAAGAAAATTTCTAAGAGTATTGTTAATTATGTGTTAACATCACAGTGTATGGCTTTAGTTTAATATGAGTGTGAGAAACATCTATAGATTAGAAGTGAAAAAGAAAGTTGGGTAAAAGTGGCTCACACTTGAAACCAGCTACTCTGGAGGCTGAGACCTGAGAACTGTAGTTCAAAGCCAGACCAGGCAGAAAAGCCATGAGACTTTTTATCTCTAATTAACCAGCAAAAAGTAGCTTAAGTAGTAGAGCACTACTAGTCTTGAGAGAAAAAGCCAAGCAGGATCTTAAGGCCTTGAGTTCAAGCACCAGTATTGGTACAAAAAGATAAAAACAAAACAAAAAAAAACCAGAAAAGAACAAGAAAAATGATTTAATATTTGGAAAATAAAGCAAATGAAGACAATTAAGTTTCTTCAGCTATTAGCAAGGCAGATTAGATGATAACAATAACCAAATGTAGTTATGGAAAAAGTTTTTTTTTTTTGGTCGGTCGTGGGGCCTGAACTCTGGGATTAGGTACTGTCCCTCAGCTCTTCAGCTCAAGGTGAGTGTTCTACCACTTGAGCCACAGAGCCAGTTCCAGCTTTTTCTGCTTATGTGGTGCTGAGGAATCAAACGCAGGGCCTCATGCAGGTCAGGCAAGCACTCTACCACTGAGCCACCTTCTCAGCCCATGAAAAAAGGTTTTTAAAGAAGGCAGTGATCTCATATATATGTATTATATATGCCTTTATTATATATGATATATATCTATATCTTTACCTCAACCTAATATGAAAACATTTTCCCAAATGAGTCTTAATCAGAAATTTGTTAGATTTAAAAAATTGGAAGAATATCTTGACTACTAACACATATTATTCAGCGTATTGAGTAACTTTCTACTAAAATAAGTTATTATTTATGTTATTTTACTATTCAAATAAATCATTTTATGGGAAAGCAAAAAAGTATTAACAATTCTTTTGGACTCTAGTAGTCTTATAAATCTGTGGTCACTAACCAGGATTGACAAAATATGAGTGAATTATGAATAGTAAAAAAGTGACAATAGTAATGTTTGTGTTAGAAACAAACAAAAAAGACAAATAAATATTGTGAAATAAGGTAATGTTTTATGTACACAATTATTTTTTAAATTAGCAAGGAAATATATCTTATCTGAGGCACATAGCCATTCAATTCCTTAATTTTAGCCAAATATTGTTGGTATGTTGAGCTTTTATAAGATATTAGTACATTTACATTTTAAAGCTACGCAGACACATAGTGAAAGTCAGAACACAGGTAAAACATAAGTTAATTACCAATTTTTCTACACTCACTGTATATCTCTGTGTCTTCAGGAAGAATAATAGGTGATCTTTCTTCTTGAATAATTTTCTTAGGCACCTCGGGAACTTTAAAGATATTAGTATATGAGTTGGTATTCATAAGAGATTTATGATATTAAGAATATAAATAAAATACAAAGATATAATGTCACATATAATGTCTCTGGCACATGGAAAAACTAACCAAAGATGTGTTTCAAGTTGTGATTGGTATCAGTGTATACCTTTAGTTGGTGGAACTTCTGGCTTTTTCAGAATGGTATCTTGAACTTTTTCTTCTGGAACAGTTTTCTTGTGTACTTCAGGTGCTTTAAAGATATTTATTTGTCTTATTTTAAAGAACACAATTGAGTATGAATTATCAAGACAAAAGGAGACATCTAACAAGGAGAATGTAAAAAATTCCACAAATCTAAGTCAATCCACAATGCATTTCACTGGATTGCCTTGTTTATGAATTGATGATTTATTATAAGAAACTTTATACTTTGGACATATTAGTCACGTAGAAAAATATTTCTTTCCAGTGCTATACACAATAAGAGCTTTAAAAGAAAGGTTGAGGAGCTCATAGTGCTTAGTTATTTCCTCAAAAGAGAAAGTGAATCAAGAAATGAATATGAAAGAATTTAATATTAGTAGTGAATCAGCAAAGGCAAGATACCTTTAGCTGGTGGAACCTTGGGTTCTTTGGGAACACGTATTTCTTCTTCTACCACAATTTTCTTCGCCACCTCTGGTACTTTAAAGATAACAGTAATAATTTCTTTTATATTAAATACTCAAGAAGATTTTTAGAACATAAAACATATATAAACCAGGTATAACATGGCCTCAACATAAAAGACATATATTACTTCATCAATCAGGACAATATTTAACATGAATTGAAATTTGATAACAAATATGACAACAAAAATCCAGGGGAATTCACATGTTAGATTGTAGGAACTAGACATGAAAATTAGCAAAACCTCTTTATCTAGTGCTAATTCTGCTTGTGTTGACAGAAAAAAAGGTACTTCACGGATAACTTCCTTGTATACTTCAATAGCTTTCAAGATACAAGTTTGTATTATTTAAAAAGATTTTAAAAATTTCTACTGAGACACTCAACAAGTTAACAAAAAAGAAAAAAAAGCAGGGATATTAGTCACATATTTACAATAGCTTTACGTTTAATGGGTTCATACAATTAGTAATCAATAAAAAGTTATCAAATAAACACATTAATGAACACATAATCAAATAGAACCAAAGAAGCCTAGTTCTATGGTTAATACAAATATTTGGTTTAGATATTTTACATTTAACAACACTGACTACATTTTTCTTGGTAGACTTTCCTTTGGCTCCCAGGAACTCTAAAGGTATTAGTTTTAGAATTCCCAAAACACAGAAGAAAAACATCAAGCAAGATGCAAACTTGTAAGTAACCAAGGTGTGACTACTTATCAAATGAGGTAAGCAAGTTTTCACTAATAAAATACCTTTAGCTGGTGGCTCTTTTCGAGGGACAACTTTAATGGCTGGCTTTTTTGGAGGGATGGTTTTCTCAGATATCTCAGGCCCTTCAAAGATATTAGTGTTCAGATACTGATTTAGAATGAACTTAAAGTAATATGAAATACTACCACTAAAATTAGTACCAAGATGACCTACAAAATGATTTTTTCATAGTTTCACATTTATACTGTGACTACTTTCAAGGAAGATTTGATTGTGCTACTTATGTTGTACATGTACTGTATATGCATAATCCTTATGTAACACATGTATTAATTCATGCAAATCTGGAATGGTATTGTTGAGAGGTTATTTATGTTATGGTTTATCCTCAGAATTCATTAGAATGCAGGTGCCATTACCTATACTTCATTTACTTCCCTTGTTTTCTACAAAAGATATCATAACATACCATAATCTTTTGATACATAATTATTGGTTTGGACACAGTTGACTAAAACATTAACAAAGCCATGTTTTTTTTGCCCAGACATGTAAATTTCTCAGTGATCTGAGTTTCTTTTACTGAAAAACTGGTTAGTTGTTTCTCTACCTGCAACAATCATTTAACTTCCTGAATTATACTTTAAAAAGAACCCAGAAATTCATAGTGACCTATGTTAATAAGTGTCAAATATTGCTTTTGTTGCCTACAAAATTATATTCGGTGGTAAATCTCTACTCAATATAAATTTTGCAGTGAATAGCTTAAACTCATACTTAAAGTACTTCATAGGGTTTCTAAGGTTCCCAACCAAACATGCAAAATATTTTCAAAAGAAAGTCAGAGCAGTTTGTATTATCTGCAGAATTCCTATACCTTTAGGTGGAGCTTTAGGTTTTTCATATACTTCCACTTCTTCAGCCTCTAAAAATTCTATCACCCTATGGACTTTTTCAACTCTCTGTTCTTCTTGAAACTGGCGTTCTTCTATTTTGATGAATTCCTCTACATCATGGAACTCTTCTTCTTCGAAATATTCTTTAACTTCATGGAATTCTTCTTCTTCAAGGAATTCTTCCACTTTTGCTTCCACTAATTCTAATTCTATTCGTTCTTTTACTACTTCCTCTTGTTGGTAGGAAACTGATATTTTTTCTTCAACAAAGGTTCTCCCTGAAAGAGTATCTATTTTAAGAGACTTATTTTTTAAACACAGGAGATGCAATGGTACACAATGAGAAATGTAAGAAAAGCAACAACAACAACAACCAAAGATTTGCATGCAACAGTACAAGAAAAATCAAAGAATTTTCCAAAATACCTTTAACTTGGGGAACAGCTTCCTTTTTAGGCATAAGGACTTTCTTTTCTGGTATTTTCTTTTCTGGGGCTTTCTTTTCTGGGACCTTCTTTAATAAGATTTTTTCTGGGGCTTCAGGAACTTTAAAGATACATTTTTAACATTTAAGACTTGCAAGAGTAAGTTTTCATATACAACAGACAAAAACATTCAGGACATAGGATATATATTTATATATCTATACACACATATATACTATAATACATATGTTAATGAAGAAAGATAAAGGAGGATGTTTGGGTTTAAAAGAAAACGATGTACCTTTGGTTGGTGGTGCCTCTTTTTTCTTGATAGGAACAGGTACTTTTTCCTCAGGAATTTTCTTTGGTACTTTAAAGATATCAGGCACTTTTATTAGCTGACAATGCTCAATAATACACACAAATACAAACATTAGGAACAACTATGACATTACAAATCTCAAAGTGTTGGACATTTATTTTTGAGACAAGCATACTATATATTAGGTTCCTAAATTTTTTGTTTGTACTAATAATACTCTAGAAGTGAAGATACAGCCATGCAAAACCTTTTTCCCCATTTTGTTTGTTTTTTGTTTTTATGCCAGTGCTTGGTTTAAGTCAGGGCCTTGCACTCTCACTTGGATTTTTCTCAATGATGGTAGCTCTACAACTTGAGCCACACCATCTATCATTTTGGCTAGTTAATTAGAGATAGAAATTCAGAGACATCTATGCATGTCTCCTGATTAGCTAGGATCAGAGGCATGAGCCTGGTAAGAATCTCTCTCTCTCTCTGTGTCTCTGTCTCTCTGTCGCTATCTCTGTCTCTCTCTTTCTTGTAGAGATTATAAGTAGTGAGCCAACTTTGAACAATTTTGCTCCAGGCTAGCATTCTATCACATAAGCCATAGCTTCATTTCTGGCATTTTGCTAGTTAATTGAAGATAAGAGTCTCACAGTGTTCCTGCCTAGGCTTTCTTTGAATCTCACTTTTCAGACTTCAGTGTCCTGAGTAGCTAAGATTACAGGCCTAAGCCAGTGGTGCCCAGCTGATGAAAAATTTTTTCGGGATGGTCTTGTCTTAGAGTACTCAGATTGTGACATAGACTTCATGTTCTGCTGGGCACTATTATGTTTGTTGAGGAGTTGGTTGAAATATAGACAGTATATTTTGATGGCTGAAGATATTATTGGAAGCATTAACTAAATTAGGAGGTAGTAAGAAGTTTTATGATAATCTTGAATTCTTAGTATAAATAATACAAAAGGGACCCAAAACTATTTAAAAATGCTATTATTCAAGCATCAGAACAGAACTTTATAAGATCACAAATAATTATAATAATGTATAGCAAAACTCTAACAAAATTTGGGAGTAGAATGTGAGAAAGAAGGATTCATTGTTCTGTATAGAAATACAAAGAGGTATGCTATCATATAAAAATTTCAGCTGTTTAAAAATAAGTTGCTTCTGGAATAATCTACATATAGTCATCTACTCACATTCCAGAAAGGTCTAAAAAAATGAGATGAGTTGTATTTTTAGTGGTCATGACTTTTCTGTTTAAATTACTATAAGGAAGAAGTAAAAGAAGATGCTCTCTAGAATGAAAATTAATGTGCATTTAATGACATCAATTGGGATTTAATATACCTTTAGCTGGTGGTGCGTCCACCTTTTTAGGAACTGGAGTAGGTGCTTCAGGAACTGGCTTCTTAACAACTTCAGGCACTTAAAAATATTTTATGGACATAATTTTTAAAAGGCATGCAATGAACAGAACAACACTTATATAGCAAATAAATAAATACAACAACATAAAACATTTATCTATTTAAAAAGAGATTAGCAACCTAAATGGTGGTAATGTCAATAAAACAGTGACTCTAGAGGCATAGGAGGGTGAGATTTATTAATCCTATATGCAAACATAGCATTAATCATGCAATTGAGTGTCATAGTCTTCAGGAATACATGGGTAAGGATAATACTAAAACATTAACACTTTTACTACACAAATAGACTCTTCCCTTGCATTAGCAATGAAGACAAAACTAAGAATTACAATCTAAGAAGAAGGGCCAACAAGAAAGACATCATCTTTTAAGTCTTAGTTGTGTTATAGATGAAGTAGGAAAAGTTAGAAAGTAGAAAGGGACATATAGCTTCAGGCACCAGGAATAAGTAGTCTTCTAATGTCATTGAGGTGATGTAAGAAAAGAGTACTGGTGAGTATTAGATTTGGACAAATTCAGAGGAAGATTTGGAACACCAAGTATTTTAAGTGTCCAACTCATAATAAAGGGCTGTACCTCTAGGTGGCATCACTTCCTCCACCTCCTCTTCACTAGGTGGCTCCTCTGGGATCTCTTCTGGAACCAGCTCTTCTTCAGGTTCCTCAAACACTTCAAAAAGATTATTTTGTATGTCATTTAAAAATTCTCTCGAATATTGAGTTAAGATGATAGCTCATATTTGCTTAGACTTCTAAATGCTCATAAAACTCATTGATCTTCAAAAGAAAATCTACTGATATTAAAAATATGTTATGCTCATCCCAGCATTTGGAGGTATGTAGAACCTCTGAGAATTTAGTTGAAATTATTATATTTTAAAATGTAGGCAGACTTGTTTGGAGTCAAACAGCCACGTAGGCATACAAGACAGATTTTTCTGTGTTAGTTTCTCAGGTTGACCTGAAATTTCTTTCAGGAAGGCTTATTCTGTCATAGTCATTCAAGTTCTTTGGTGAAAATTTTCTCATAATAAAGTTTCCCTTCAAAACTTTCCACTGAAATCAAACACACACACACACACACACACACACACACACACACACACACACAGGTGAAACATCCAAGAAGGAGATTCAAATATATTAGTTTGCCTTCCCAATTTTTACTAAATAACATCTACGTATACTTTGTTTTAGAGCTTGAATATGTTTGTTTTCTAGGATGAAATATGCACCCTTCATTTAAATACTAGACAATGACAACACAATGAAGCCTGACATGCTATTTTCTTAGGAAGTCATCTACCTTCAGCTGGTGGAACTTCTTCTTTAGGGAGAATGATTCGTCTTTCTTCTACTTTCTTAGGTACCTCAGGAACTTAAAAGATATTGATTGTTTTAGGCATTTAAAATGCAAGAGCCAAAGAAGAATATATGAAGATCAAGCGTCCCATTTTTTTATGACAACATATATGCATGAGAAGAAACACTGACATTTCACAGGACTCATAAGAGAATAAAGAGATCTGTGGTTTAAGATGAAGAGCCAGTTAAAAAGAAATCCTAACTTTTATTGCTATAACCTTTTCTTCTTTTTTTATTTTTTAGGAGGAATGATGCATACTCCAGGAATTGGTTTCCTAGTCACATGTGGCTCTTTAAAGATACAGAACTTTAATCTTTTTGCTTTTGATAAACAACATATTTAGAGATACAATGTAAAATGTATGAACACAAAGTAGAAAATGAACATGACACTGACGAGGACACATACAAGTCACAAGTAAAGAATATGTCAATGACAGACCACAGGCTACAAAGATTTATGTCGAACGCTCTTGCGTGGATGAAACCACAGTTCAACACTGGCATTAAACATATCCCGGAAACAACTGGTACCTTTGGCAGGTGGAGCTGCTGCTTTCTTAAGACTTGGAGGAGGCACTTTCTTTTCTGGTTCAGGTTTCTTAGGTACTTCAGGCACTTAAAAGATATTATATAATTTCAGTTTCACAAACATACAGACAACGGGCAGGTAGCAAGAGTATAAGCTATTTTAATAAGTACCAAACAGGATATTTTGACTTTTAGGTGAAGGGAAGAAATGGCAGCATCTAATGTTCTTGAGAATAGCAGTACCTGTGGCAGGAGGAGTCTCCTCCTTCTTAGGAACAACCACTTTCTTCTCTGGCACTTTCTTCTTGATCTCAGGCACTTTAAAGACATTGTTTTATGATAAGAACTTATTTAGAAGGACAAGAAAGACAACAAGAAGAACACACATGGAAATACCAACTGGTAACAGTCACTTAGGATAGGGAAGTAATGCAAATTAGGGACTCAGCGAGTGTGATGTGATTAGGATTTGTAGATCAAGGATTCAGCAATCTGTTCATTTATCTGGGAACAGATGCTAATATTTCCCTGCTTAGCTTGTATTAACAATTTATTATCATCTAGAAAATACTTCAGAATTCTTGCTATCCAATCGAGGATCAGTCTTTCCATTTCATTGCTTATATTATTACATAGCTTCATTTTCCATTGTGGTTCATAGTGGATCTTTTTCAGAAAAGATTTTTCTTCTTTAAGATATAAATATTCATTATGTACTGGACTGTGCCCTAATTTAACATGCTTGATCTTGATTTTATTTAATCAAGGATTGGGTACTTTTATAGCTTATTTAATTTTATCCTCACAATACTATCTTGGCCCACTAGGACTCACTAGTTTCCTTATTTTTTTTGTTGGTCATGGGGTTTGAACTCTGGGCTTGGGCACTGTCACTCAGCTCTTCAGCTCAAGGAGAGTGCCCACTTGAGCCACAGCACCACTTCTGGTTTTCTAGTGGTTTATTGGAGAAAAGAGTCTCACAGACTTTTCTCCCAGGGCTGGCTTTGAACCATGATCCTCAGATCTCAGCCTACTGAGTAGCTAGGATTACAGGTGTGAGCCACCAGTGCCTAGCATAGTTTCTCTATTTTATCAGAGAGGAAATGGAAGCTCAGGTTACCTAAAGGATTTTCTTCAATGCATCAAGGTTTAAAACCAAACATAAAATCAAAATCTCCTGAGCTACCAATTATACACATGTATCAAAAAACTTAAATGATTAAGTATTTTGATAAATATATTAATCATTTTTTTCTTACAGACTGGTGTTAAAAGGGTATTTAGTAAAAAATCAGTGAAGGATAGAATTTGAGAACATTATTCATTTTATGTTTCAAATAATTTTTTCGATAGGTAATTTAGCTTTGCAAACTACTTGAACAATTTTTTTATTAAAGAAAATTATAGGAAGTCAATTAGAATGTTTGTAATAGTTTTAGAAAAATTTTAAACTTTGCTTTCATATATATTTATATATATATATATATATATACATATATATATATATATATATATATATGATGCAAAGCTCCAAAAGAAAAGAAATGGCTATCAGTGTCTTGAAACACTTTTAAAAGTAAAAATGTGACATTCTAGAAATGTATTTTTTCTGAAACCCAGCTACATCATATTTTGTCTGGTAAAGCTATGGGTAGAGAATATATATTCATTTGGGGGAGATATACCTTTGGGAGGTGGTGGAGGTTCCACTTTTTTGGGAGCAGGAACAGGAACTTTCTTCTCAGGTATAGTTTTCTTTGGTACTTGAGACACATAAAAAATCTCATTTTAAGATACTAAAACATTAAATATTAAAACAAACAAACATATATAAAATAAAAGGATACACAAAAATAAGACCATAAACAACTAGACATTTCACAGAACAAAATTTGAAGACATTCATAATAATAATAATAATAGACAGATATATAAAAGCAAGACATCTGAAATGTTTCCTAAGATTTACATGGAAGACAACATAGTAAAATATTGTAAATAAAATTAGACATGAACAAAAAAGATAAAATGGTAGAACTCTACACAGAAAAGCCTTTATCCTAAGAAGAGCTGCTATACCTGGTGCAGGTACTGGCACCTTAGGTTTAATTTGTGGAAGAACTTCAGGCACTACTTCTTCCTCTGGCACAAATTCTTCTTCTTCCTCAGGTAGAACTTCCTCTTCCTCAGGAAGAACTTCTTCTTCTTCAGGTAGAACTTCCTCCTCCTCAGGAAGAACTTCCTCTTCCTCAGGTAGCACTTCTTCAGGAGCAATTTCTTCTTCATATGCAATTTCCTCTTCCTGAGGTAGAGCTACAGGAACTGGGACTGCTTCTCGTTTCTTTGGCACTTCAAAGATATTTATTTAATCGCACAAGCATCACATTTATATAAAATATTCAGACAAGGAAAAAAAAACATAGAAAGCACATATTTTGTGACCATTAGTTATGACAAACATACAGATCATCAAGCATTAATGATAATTAATGAGGCTCTAGAACACAAGTTCATTTTCCTTTGTGCCCTGGTTCTGTCAGAGGTGAATGTACCTTTCGGTGGTGGGGCTTCCATCTTCTTTAGGACGGGAGTTGGTTTCTTTTCTTCTGGGATGAGCTTCTTGGGCACCTCTTGCACTTTAAAGATAGTTGTGTTTAAGAATATGTTCTCTTATAGTGTCTTACAGACATAACTATGTAAAACAATTATAACATACCTGACATTTAAAAAGACATTTAAAAAATGTAAGATCATGAGGGCATCTGTATAATAATATTCATAAATGTGAGGTTTCTCCCCCAGGTACTTAAAAATGATAAAATAATATACCTTTTGCAGGTGGAGCCTCAACTTTCTTAGGGGCAGGAACTGGCACCTTCTTCTCAGGCACAGGCTTCTTGGGGACTTCTGGCACTTTAAAGAAATGATGGAGAGAAAATTGTTTTTTATATAATATCGCAGTACTGAGTTCAAGTATAGTCCCAAAAAAATAACATAAAGCAATAAAATAACGGAACATTCTAAGAAGCATTTTTAAAAACCAAAATCTTTTCACTTTTTATTAAGAGATCGTGTTCAAGAGTTGTATCCTTAAAGCACACAGTACTGAGCCAATTACTTTCTTGTGTTTTACTCTTATGAAAATAAAAAATGCTGTGATGGTGCAAGTTCATGTACCTTTGGCTGGTGGAGCGTCCACCTTTTTCGGGACAGGCACTGGTACTTTCTCTTCTGGTATTGGTTTCTTGGGTACTTCAGGAACTTTAAAGATACCAAATATGGTTAATGTCATGTTGTTTAGCAACAGCAAAGAATTGAGCAATTTAAGGTCTTGGTTGAAGAATCACATATATTGTAACAATTTCACTTTAAGACAGAAAATAATTGCCACGAAACAAAAGGCAGGACATGCACAAAAGCTAAAATAAAAACACAGTGAATTAAAGGAGGAATGTTGATAAAGACGACACAAAAGGCCTGGTAAATGCCGAACTTATTTTACTTTAAGAACTTTCTGATGAAGAGCAGGAGACAACCATTAAGCAGACAACATGCTTAAATGACAAAATTCAGAGATGAATATATGGTAACCTACTTCCGTGACCAGTTGAGTAGCCCTGTTATGGCATTATTATTGTTTCCGAGAAAGACTCGGAGGGCTCACCAGGTTACACTACATGGGTAAGTTACTCTATGATTTCACTGATGGATTGTAGAAGGATGTACCTTTAGCTGGTGGAACCTTCTCTTTCTTAGGAATAGGCACAGGAACTTTCTCCTCTGGCTTCTTAGGAATCTCAGGCACTTTAAAGATATTGTTTAGGGTTAACTTATTATGAATCACATACACATTTAACATTTCCACCAATCACAACACATACAAAGTTTTGTAGTCAGAGGAGAGTTAATTATTTAAGGGCAGATTAAGTCTCCTATCTACCCAGCATGTGAGTGGTTGTATACCTTTTGTTGGTGGGGCTTCTTTCTTTTGGGGAACAGGAACAGGTTTCTTTTCTGGAACAGGTTTCTTGGGGACTTCAGGCACTTTAAAGATATTATTAAGAATGTTCAAGATGTTGTCAAATAGGTATAAAATATGAAAAGCTCTTCACAAATACGTTTCAGCGTCTAAAAAAATCTACTTCTTTAAGAAGCAGAATTGGTCACCAGTGCCCCCTCCCCACTTCAGAACTGAACTAAGTCACACACACAAACTCCATGAATGCTGGTGCATTGAACTTTGCAAGAGGTATTGTGTACCTTTGACTGGTATTACTGGTACCACTTCTTTCTCGGTTATAAACTCCTCTTCTTCATGAATGTATTCTTCTTCTTCCTGGATGTACTCTTCTTCATGGACATACTCTTCTTCTTCATGAAGGTATTCCTCCTTATGAATATATTCTTCCTCTTCTGCATGAACATACTCCTCCTCTTCTTGTACAATGTATTCTTCAACCTCTTCTTCAAAGGCAACCTCTTCTGGCTCTCGCTTTTTAGGTATTTCTGGCACTTTAAAGACATTATCTTTAAGTTGGACATTTTCTACATTTTCTAGTTACTCAACATAATTAAGACATTTTAAGAATAGAGGTCCATTTCTAACAAAAGAATAGGCTTCACCTTTCTCACAAAAGAACCACACATTGAACTGAACATAAATTCAACAGTAATGAAGACAAAACAAGTAATATTAAGTACCTCTAACAGGAGCTGCTACTTCCTTTTTAGGAACTGGAACTTTTACTTCTGGGACAACTTTCTTGGGCTTCAGAGGCACTTGAAATATTAAATATAAGGACATTTTATGATCAGAAGCAGGCTATCTAGTTAATGTTAGGTTTGTTTTTATTTTAGTCAGATTAATTGTCTGTAATGTAACAGATACATCTATAAGAAGCTATATTTTCCGGCAGAGGATGTGGCTTAGTGCTTGCCTAGCATTCATGAAGCTCTGGGTTTGATTCCTCAGTATCACATAAATAAAAAAAGGCCAGAAGCAGAGGTGTGGCTCAAGTGGTAGAGTGCTAGTCTTGAGCAAGAGAAGCTCAGGGACAATGCTCAGTCCCTGAGTTCAAGCCCCAGGACTGGCAAAAAAAGAAAAAGAAAAAGAAAATACATTTTCTGTGAAAATAATTAGGAAGATCATAGAAGTGATAAGCTACAGAAGTACTCAAGTCAGTGTGCGTTATTTCAGAGGACAAATAAGAAATGATGTTTGTGTTCAAGTGCCTCTGCTTATAAGAATATCTTCTAAAGAAAATTTAAATTTAATTTCTAGATAAATAGAATAGTCCCCCAAATTGTAAATAAGTGATCCATCTTCATCCAAAGCAAGAAAAACTAAACATTTGACTTAGTTTTCTTTCTAAAATCTTCAATATAATTTTAGAATGAATAGCTAGCTATAGCACTTTGGTGAATGTTATTATAATAGTACATCAATTTAGTATATCAGGAATAAGCCAAATGGTCACTGATTTGAAGTCCAAACATTTTGCTTTATAATATGTATTACAATATGTCCTATACCTGGTCATAGACACTGTATAAGATAGTGTGGCTATATCTCAAAGTGATTTTTTTAACATAATATCTTCTTGTCTCACATTTAAGGAGATTTGACATTAAACATCCTCCAAACGATTAACTTGAAAGACGCAGAAACAACAAAGTAAAGCCAAACACAAAAACATTAATTTCAATAGACATTACAAAAGATCATAGTCCAAGAAGGAAATGATTATACCTTTAACAGCTGGTTCAGCCACCTGTTCTTTTTCACGTTTTGTAATTGAAATACGTATTTTTTCTTCAACAACTTTTTTTGGTTCTTCAGGAACTTGAAAGATATTAATTATTAAAGAGCATGAAAAACAGTCCTTTGAATACTATGGAACAAGCATTTATGAAAAATTAACATGTTAAAATTAGGACTAGAACAATATACTCATTTAATACAGAAAACAGGAGACAAGATAGTAAGACACAGTATGGAACAGAAGTAATGAAGTTGTTTGGGGGTAGTTATCATTCTGCAATGTACCTTTGGGTGGTGGTGGTTTGAGTTTCTTAGGAATGAGGACAGGTGCTTTTTCTTCAGGGACAGCTTTCTTCAGCACTTTAAAATATTAAATTAAGAGATTAAAAAACTGAACTAGATATCTCAAGTGTTAGTAAGAAAAAAAGCCAAGAGATACATAATGCAACGTATTTCCAATCACACATGATTTTACATATAGGCACTTCAACATGTATTTATAGTGGACAGATGGGCAGCAAACAAAGATCTCAGAAAGGATGTTTTTCTCACTCTACCTTTTGCTGGTGGGGCCTTTGGTTTTGTGGGAACAGGTTCTTCTTGGACAGCCTTTACTGGAATAGGCTTCTCAGGTTCTTTAAAAAGTACATACAAGTTATTTAGTGTTAGACTTTAGAGCACAAATACAAAATACTTCTTACCAGATTTTTTTTTTACCCACAGTATATCTGTAATTTCTAGGTATAAGATTTAGACATCCAAGTAGAGTAGCTGAAACGTCTAAATAAGTTTGTTCTAAGCCTTTTTCCTTGCTAGTGACTTCAATGATATAATTGTAACTCGTTGTTACAAATTCTCATCTCACTTTAGAAAGACAAAGTCATGACTAAAATTTCTCAGTCTATAATCCTAGTTTTGTTTTGGTTCTGTTTCTGGCGCTTGAACTTGGGGTTTGGGCACTGCCCTTGAGTTTTCCTTGGGTAGCACTTTACTGCTTAAACTAGAGTCATTAATTGTAGAGAAGAGTTCACAGACTTTTCTGCTCAGGATGACTTTGAACTGCAATCTTTAGATTTCAGCCTCCTGAGTAGCTAGAATTACAGATGTGAGCCTCATCACCAGATCCAGCAATATAAGGCTAGTTTTTAATGACACCTATAAAGCTAGAATTTTCTCTAGAAGATTCTAGGGTATGAAACTTTAAAAACTGAGCAAATGAGGTAATACTAATTTGTCTCAACAACCAATAGGAATTTATTCTTTGAGTAAAATAAATGCTTTGGTACCCAAATTCTATGTATATAAATTTCATTATATATTCTATGTATATAAATTTCATAAATCTTCATTAGGTGAAACACAGCCCTTGATCTGCCTTTATTTTGGAAAGCCTCATTGTCAAGTTTTGGTGATAAGAATCCTAATCCTTTAAGATTTATGGAGATTTGTTTTCTTCCAGAAGACATTCAAAAATATTTTTTGAATGAAACAAAGTTATTTCTAAATCTCTTTGGGCCTTCAGTTTTTATCCTGTTCTAGTTGAATCTATTTAATTTGGAATTTTTCAGTTGTGCTCATACCTGTGATGTATTCTTCACGTTCTTTGCGCTCTTCATAATGTTCATATTTGCGTTCTTCATATTCTTCATATTGGTCATATTCTTCTGTTGGTTCATACTCCTCATATTCTTTATACTCTTCATAATCTTCATATTCTTCATATTCCTCTTCCCGTTGTTCTGAAACAATTTCTTCTTCTTGAGTGTAAGACCATTTTTTCTCTTCTGTTACAGTTACTTCTAGAACAGCATTGACAACAGGCAACATTTTATTTGAAGCACTTTTAGGGTGATAGTGACAATGTTTTTATTTCATTCTTTTGTGATGGTTCATGCATTGGGTACAGGAGACCCTGATTGTCCTTTTCTAGCCAACGAATCCTATAATGGACATTTACTAGTTATGATTTCAATGTTCAATTTGTGACTTTAGTCAAGAGTAAATCAGTGCAAGAATAGGAGTCAAATTGGCACTATGCATTCTTTATGTAATTTAACCAAATTATAATATACCTTTAGTGAGACGAGATTCTCTCTTTGGAACTTCAATGGAAACCTTTTCTTCTTTTATAGCTCTTTTCTTGACTTCAGTCACTTTAAAAGAGTAAGAATTAAAAGTGTTAAGAGGAATTTTGAATAAACAAAGGACAAAGATGCCCATAATGGTGTTCATTAAGCTTTTCATTTAAATGGCAAGAAAAATCAATAGACTTGAAAATAAACACAGTCTAATGTCACTATAAATAAAGCTCCAAAGATTCTGAGTAAGTTTAGGAGGATCAAGTAGTATTTACAGGAAGATCAAAAAAGACACAAAAACGCACAAACAATGACTGAAACTGAGTACAAGCATTAGAAAGAAACTTGTATTATATAAATAGTGTCTTCATTTTAATAAGCTCTATTGGTACAATGTAGAAAATTCAAGATTTAAAATACTTAAAAATTCCATCAAAGACTATCACACAAAACAAGCATTTAAGCAGAATTGTTTACTGTATGGACAATAAACATATGAGATGACAAATATATCTGAAAGAAAACTACACATTTAGAGGTGATTTAAGTTTTTTATGAAACAAGTACTTTCAAAGTAGTTTCTCTAAAGAGACATGAAAGAACTTACATATATCACTTACTTATAATATCTATTTAAATTTTTTTCTCTAATGATTCTGATTCTACCGGATTAGTTTTAACATCAGATGCTTGGTGCGATTTCTTTAAAGAGTCAATATACCTTTAGCTGGTGGTTCTGCTTCTCTTCTAGGTTTGAGTTTTGGAAACTTTTCTTCTGGAACAACTTTCTTAGGTTCCTCTGGCACTTTAAAGACAGATTTCACTTTAAAGAATTGTTTTCCTTATCAAACCACAAATGCAATCATGTAGTACTAACTCAGACATAAAAGACTCAGTAATTCCATCATTTCAAACATCAAACATTTTACAAGCAAGACAGGACCACAAAAACCCACCCCATAGCCAGTATACTAGGCAAGGAGAAGAGGACATGGGGAATAGTGTGCATATTGGAAGTCTGAGGTACCTTTCCGCCTTGGAGGTTCCACTTTTTTAGTTACAGCAAGAACTTTTTCTTCTTGGGTAATTTCCATGTGCCTCTCAGTCACTTAAAAGATAATTTTTGGATTAGGGAGTGATATCACTTAAAGTGGACCTTAAAAATTATACATTAGCCAGAAAGTACCATGATTTTAAAATAGAAGAATTTACAAGGCACACACATCTAAAACATCACAAGTAATATTTTACCCAAAGACAAAGCCATAATACACCACTGCCACCAACGGACGTCAACAATCTCTATATAAAAAATGCGACCCAAAAGACAGCAACCAGAGAACAAAAGACAAGACTTTAAGATTCTCGTGTGTGTGTGTGTGTGTGTGTGTGTGTGTGTGTGTGTGTGTGTGTGTGTGTGTGTGTGTGTGTGTGTGTGTGTGTGTGTGTGTGCTGAAGGACTTTGTTTACCTTTGGCTGGGGGAGGTTCTTCTATCTCAACAGCTTTGGGAGGAACCCTTTTTTCTGGAACTGGTTTCTTTGGTTCTTCTGGCACTTAAAAAACATCAGACAACGTGGTCAAACACACAATATGAAAAGCACTAGACACAGGCACACTTAGTTTCTTGTTAACGTTATAAAATTTTGAAGAATGTATAAGATTTCTTTTGAAAGATAAGCAGTGCTCAGTAATACAATCCAAAATACCTTTGGCTGGTGTCACCTCCTTTTCCTTTTTAGGGACTGGTGCCGGAACCTTCTTTTCTGGCAAAATTTTCTTAGATGGTTCAGGAACTTTAGAAAGATTAAGAATATCAGTTTGCTTTACATTAATACATGACATCATTTTCAGACTTACAGTTTACTTCTTGAAAATATCACACATGGACACAAAAATTCGTGACTATACTACACAAAAACATTTAGACATCTATGCTGACAAAACTTAGGCAAACTAGAGGCATAATATCTATTGTATTTGAAATTCAAATAGTATTGCATTTCTGGGAGAGAAATGGTACCTTTGGCAGGTGGAGGCTCCTCAATTTTAGCAGGAACTTTTGGTTTGGGTATAATTTTCTTCTCATGCTTCTCAGTCACTTAAAAAGATTATAAAATACATTTGAATAAAAGTCCAGATTTCTTCTCAATAAAAAGAAATCTAAAGAATCTCTTTATTAGCCATTTTGCAATAAGGATGGTAAATTTGGTATAAGAGAACATAAAGAATGAAACAAGCCAGGGTAGAAATAAATCTAATTTGAGAGTTAGATACCTTTGGCTGGTTCAGCTTCCACTCTCTTAGAGATAAAGTGCAGCTTTTCTTCCACAACATATTCCTCAGGCTCTTCCATCACTTTAAAAATAATTAATTTTAATGCAAATTGTAAAGTTTTCTAATGTTGGCTGTAACTTATTACTTCAAAGACTAATTAACATAGCAAAAGTTAAACACTTCCTGAATTTCTGATTGTTCTCATTTAAAAGGCCCAAGGAGAGTGAAGGGATAGTAGGAAAAAAAAAGCAAAGGAGGGGTAACAATGTTTGACAAGAAATGTACTCATTACCTTACATAGCCCCTCTCTACAGCATCTTTACAATAAAATAAAATTTAAAAAAAGGTCCAAGGAATATCAAACTAAAGCATATGCCTCAATAAGGTGAATGGGAACTATATATCACTAGGTTAATTAAAAAATGATTTGTTATAATAAAAGGGATGTACCCTAGTTTAATATTTAGTACTATAAAGATAGTCACACTTGTATGCACAGAAATAGCAGAACATCTACAAGACAAAAGCAATCTTAGTGGCTGATTAAACAAGAATACAAGAATTTGAAGATCAATTTCAACAATAACCCAACAATCCAGACTGGAAGGTTGTAGAGTAGAAACATATTCTTTACAATTTAAAACTGAATTGCAGGATATTTGCTTTGAATTTTCTGGGATACTTAAGAGGAAGTCAGAAGATTTCATGTGATGTTTGAGCATTTGTATATAAAATTAGCTATAGAACAGAAAGGTCAAATTAAAAACATCTGTGCTCTTTAGAATGAAAGTAAATCTAGTGGGTTACCCATCTTTTCAGCTTAATAAAGCTATAAGAATATCATAGAATACCTCTTTGTTCTATGGTCAGCCTCTCTCTCTCTCTCTCTCTCTCTCTCTCTCTCTCTCTCTCTCTCTCTCTTTCTCTCTCTCTTGTGGTGATACTAGGGTTTAAACTCAGGGCCTCATGTTTCCTAAGCAGTTGCTCTTACCACTAAGCCATGCCTCCAGTCTGATTTTTGCTGGCTACTTTTCAGATAGGTGTACCTTTGATTCACCTATGTTAGGTTTCTTGGTATGTAGGATAACAGTCATGTTACACTGCATCTTGCTTTTTAGAGAAAGAGTTTCTAGAACATTTTTTTCTGCCATTCCCAGCCTTAGACTGCCATCCCAATATCCTCAGCCTTCTAAGTAGCTGGTATGAGAGGCCTGAGCCACCAGTACCTGGTTGGCTTGCACCTTAAGTGTATGGAACACTGACTTTCAGTTACTTGTAACTTAGAGCTATAGGTTATACTGTGAAAAACTGAGATTACCCCAAGACTTACACAATGAGAATTTTCCTTATACATGTGCTATGATTGTTTTTCAAGATATTTGGAAAAGATAGAGACCTTTTCAAATCCACAGGATTCTTGGCTAGGTCTACCATCGAGGACTCTTCCAGGAAGCACAAAAGAATGGGTCGGCTTCCTCCTGGGAGTCATGCTCTATCCAGTTCTAGTCTAAGCCATTCCACTGATACTGAATCTTTAATTTCATGTGGACTTTTCTTCCAAGTAGGGAAAGGGGAATGGAGAATCACCTTTTATGAACCAGAGATATACTTGAAGATATCTAAAGGTACTGCAATACTACCTACATTTCATTACGAAGAGAATTTGTAATGTAGCTCACTTCTTTCCCTCTAAAGCATATCAATATTAGTACTTTCTTAGGACATATTTATAGATCTATAGGCTTAGCTAGAATGTTGACTTTTAGCAGCGAATCTAGTGGTGTCTTTATTCACTGAAGAGATTTCTCAATGAAATGAAGTTGGATATTTGAGTCCTTAAAGGATAATGAACCAGCATTATGTGTGTTGAAACGTCTGAATAAGTGAGTCTGATCACAGATACAACAGAGTTGTTTATTCCATATATAAAACAGGAAATGCTTTATCGCCAGTGTTTCAGACTCATAATTTCTAGAAAATAATGAGGTAATATGTTTCCTCGTTCACTTTAAAACTGTGATTAAGGACACATTAGTAACCTATGAAATCCATTTAATGGGTTATCACTTGAAGTTTTAAATAAAAAACTAGAAACAATCAAAATCTATCACACATAGTAAGGGTAATATTATTTTATAAAATATTTGTCTCAGATATGGGTGTGTGCACATCTAAATGTGTGCAGGGTTATAATATAAAATATATTTCTTCTTTGTGATAAAAATATATCTGACAAAAACTGCTTAGAGATATGAGATACTTGTATGTATATATGTATGTATATATATACACACATGTAAGAATACATGTATATATAATTTATTCCTTTGTGTAGCCAAGAAAGTATATATTTACTCTATGCTGATGTAATGTTCCTGAATCTTTTTTAAATTATATTTTTATTATTTTTTAAGTAGTTGCAAAAAAGGCCTACCATTCCATACTTAATCTTGTGTTCAGATCAAAAGATACACTTTAGCTAAGTACTAGTGTCTTAAATTTGTAATCCTAGCTACTCAGGAGGCTGAGATCTGAGGGTTGTGGCTCAAAGTCAGATGAGGAAGGAAAATCTATGAGACACTTATCTCCAATTAACCACCAAAAAGTTGAAAATGGAGATGTGGCCCAAGTGGTAGAGAGGTAGTCTTGAGCAAAAAGCTCAGGGACAACACCCAGGACTGGTGTGCACGTGCACAGACACACACACACACACACACACACACACACACACATCAATAATACAACAAGAGGATGATCATTGAGTTACTGAATTGGTGTTATTACTTAGTAGCTTGATAAGCAATCTGTGAATGATAATGCTTCATCAAGACTCTAGCTTATTTGGTAGAAATTATCTTATCTGCATCATTTACCTTCATATTCTATGATCTCTGCTTGTTCTTCTTCCTCCTCTCTTTCCTCTTCTCTATAAACAGAAATGGATACTCTTTCTTCTTCTTGGGAATAACTCCATTCCTCCTCTGTGGGTATGTTAAGAGATAAGATTGGGCTGGGTATCAGTTCTCACTCCTGTAATCCTGGCTTCTCAGTAGGCTAAGATTTGGATCATGGTTCAAAGCCAGTGCAGGCAGGAATATCCATGAAATGCTTATCTCCAATTAACCACCAAAGAAGGAGTGCCTAGGCCCTGAATTCAAGCCCCAGGTCTAGCACAGGCACAAAAAGTGATAAGATTGAGGCAAGCACCAATGGCTCATGCCTGTAATTGTAGTTACTCAGGAGGCTGAGTTCTGAGGATCACTGTTCCAGCCAGCTTGGGCAGGAAAGTCTGTGAGGCTCTTATCTCCAATAAACTACTCAGAAAAACAATAACAATAAAGACAGACCTCTGTGTCCATATCTTGGGGTTCATTTCCCTTAGCACCATATTACATGGTCATATGTACATATGGCTTTTGAGCTTTTCAGCTCATCTGTTAAGATTATCTTATACCTATACTAATCATTGCAAATAAGGGAAACCATGGGACCTAAATTTATTTGGATCTGGCTTACTTCACTTAATATGATTTTTCCAAGTCTTTCCATTTCTTAACAAATGGACAGTATTGTTCTTTCTCATCTACTGAGGGGCATCTGGATTGGTTCCATATCTTAACTATGGTGTATAATGCTGAGATAAATATAGTTGTGCTGGTAGCTTCAGTATGGTCTTGTTTGTGATCATTTGGGTAAATGCCCAAAAGTGGGATTGCTGGGTCATAGGGGAACTTGTGTGTAGTCTTTTGAGGAACCTCCATACTGTTTTCCAGAGAGGTTGGGCAAGTTTACACTTCCACCAACAGTGCAGTAGGGTTCCCTTTTGGCCACATCCCCTCCAGCATCTGTCGTTATTAGATTTTTTGATTATAGCTATTCTAACTGGGGTGAGGTGGAATCTCAATGTTGTTTGATTTGCATTTCTTTCATGACTAGAGAAGTTGAGCATTTCTTCATGTGTCTATTGGCCATTCTTACTTCCTCTATTCCCTGTTGTCACTGTACTTGACTTTGGTACTCTGCATCTTGTATATACATTTGTCTAATCTGGGAAGGGAAAGGGGAACCACAAAATGCCGAAACAAGGATACAAGATGACCCATTGCAACAAGGACACCCACAGGACAGTATATTGGAAACGAACTTTACAACTTCGAGGGGGGGGGATGGGGAGGTGTGTGGGAGGTAGGGGAGGGACAGGATAGTGGGACAACAAGGGAAGGGGTAACATTGATGGACATGTAATGTACTCATTGCCTTACTCATGTAACTGTAAGCACTCTGTACTGCATCTTTACAATAAAGTAAAAATTAAAAAAAAAGGCCAGATGTGGTGCTATGGGTCAAGTGGTAGAGTGCTAGCCTCGTGGAAAAGAAGCTCAGGGACCAGAGTTTAAGCCCCAGGACAAGGTGGGGAAAAGGGTAAGATTGGATTTAGATTCAACGTGCTGAAATGTTGATCATGGTCTTGCATTTACTGCAGATGCCGACTATCTGCTTCTGGCATAGTATGTCTTCTGAGTAAGAAGAAGAGAGATGATTGAAGATGAGGGTTGTGCAGCCTAAGACTGAGAGGGACATTCTCATTACGTCCCAGTGGACCAATTTCCAAAGCAATTGTATATTTAGCATCTTATTCATTTTCTTAGAGCGACTCAAGGTCAATGTAGGCAAAAGACCATTGCAGAAGGCTACACAGGTAGACACGCTCCAATACCAACACAAAGGGAAATAACAGATAAGGACAAGGGACAAGAAAAACAATTACATCGAAAGAAGAAGAGTCTTTGTGGAAACCCCAACTCATATTCCTCCCCTCACTTCTAGGTCTGTACCTTCGTGTCGCATGACTTCCACTCTCTGAGGAACGGCAACAGAGAACTTTTCTTCAGCAAGTCTTTTTTCTTCTGCGACAGTTTTCTTAGAAACTTCAGCTTTAAGGAAAGTATTAAAGTTGAAGTTTTAAAAGGAAGAATTTTAACCAGTCTCTTTCTCTCTCAAGTTGGGGAAGATTTACATAGCCCATCACTTTCGCCAGTGGAATGGTAAAAGACATGGTCTGTCACAAGTATATATATATATATATGCCCACAAAAATATATCAGAAGCAAGACAAAGGGTTTAATACAAGGAGACACTGGACAAAGAAAGAAAGAGTTCATATACTAAAAGATGACTGTCAGAGGACAGAGACAAATCCTACCTCTGGGAGGAGGAGCTTTCTTAGCCACAGGAACTGGCACTGCAACTTTCTCCTCTGGGACAGGTTTCTTAGGTGGAGCTGGCATTTTAAAAAAATAGTATGCACATTCAGAGATTCAGTGTTTTCTCACTGAAGCCAAGCACTGAACACAAATATACACCATAAGGCATTCACATTACAAGCCTAACAACATCCTTACACATAGTCATTATATAAAGACACATAGTCATTATATAAAGACAGTTTTTGGAAAGATGGAAGGACAATACCTTTTGGTGGTGGAGTTTCTTCCTCTCTCTGAGGAACTGGTCTTTTTTCCTCAGGAACTTTCTTCTTTGGTATTTCTGGCACTTAAAGAACAGTGTGTGATTTTTAAATTGCATCCCCCCAAAACACAAAACAAATGAGAAACAAGACTGACAGGCTATTAAAGATGACATGCAATTAAAGAGTCTTGAAGGAAAGACAAAGTTATTTCATGGAGATGGGATTAAGTACCTGCTGCTGGTGGTGATTCCTCTCTCTGAGTAATGACGGTTATTTTTTCTTCTGTGACAACTCTCTTCTGTACTTCAGCAACTTGAAAAGACATTTTTTAAATAAATGACTTTATCATTTCCAAAGTGGCAAATACATAGTTACTTTGTAAGAAAATAGACAGGTAGACCAACACTTGGGTTGAAGTCTCTCACACCATAAAACATTCATTTTGAATAAAAACAAACTTAACAGATGAACACAAAACATTTTGCACTCAAGACATAAACATGGGACTTGCTTAATAAGCAAGTCACCCTACCTTTTGCTGGGGGTGCTTCCTTTTTCTTTGCCACGGGAACAGAAATCTTTTCTTCAGGGGCAGGTTTCTTTGCCATCTCTGGGACTTAAAGTTTTAAAATAATATGTTAATTCATACATATTTCACTTCAACGAATGGATCCAGTCATATCCACAAATCTTTATGTGTTATCTGTAATGTTATAGATTACCTATGCATCAGCAAAATAATTCAAAACATTTGCAATGTTATGAAGGTCACAGTAAAATCAATGCCACAAATAGTGTTTCAGAGTCATTTATATAAAAAGATGTATATGTATAGAAAGATATGGATATACTCTACTGTTAGTATGTATTTGATAAATATTTATGTAATGTTGATATGTATCTGATGAAAACAAGTAGCGCTTTACAAACAATATATATATAGAGAGAGTATGGATGGACATTATCTACATAATGACAATGGATTTAAGACTCTTAGCCAGGTACTACAAAGTAATAGAAAAGTTGTAACCCCTTTTTTATTCATTCTGGGTTTTTTGTTTTAACTTTTATTGCCTGCACTGTAGGCAACACTCAGGAAGCAATTATTTTAGAGCAGAGGTTTCAATATGATCAAAGACTTTGGGGAGTTTTGTGTGTAAAATTTTGTGAGTATAGCTGGGTGCTCATGGCTCACGCCTGTAATCCAGCCACTCAGGAGGCTGAGATCTAAGGATCATAGTTCAAAGCCAGCCAGGGCAGGAAAGTCTGTGAAACTTTTATCTCCACTAAACTACCAGGAAACCAGAAGTGGTGCTGTGGCTAAAGTGTTAGAGCTCTAGCCTTGAGCTGAAGAGCTGAGGGATAGTGCCCAGGCCCAGAGTTCAAGCCATGATGGACAAAAAAAGTGAGTATATACAAATATACTATTCTCTAATAGACTGTATAGTTTCTTCAGTACTATAGTTTAAAATCAGTACTACAGGCTCCCTGATCTAGTGCCCTATCAATTGAGCAAGCTCCAAGACCATTTTTTCTTTTAGTTTGTTTTTTATTTAAGATCTTCTACTAGCTTTGTCCAGGGCAGTCTCAGACTGCAATCTTGTCTCTACCTTTTGAGTAGCTGGGATTTTAGATACATCACTCTCCTTATCCTGAGGGTCTACAATTTCAAGCAAGTTCTCTTGCCCTAAAACTGTTCATAGATTTATCTATGATGGGGTTCATTTGTTAATTGGAAGATGAATTTTAACCCTATTCATTACTGGAAATAACTGGACTCATTCAGCAATAGATTTTGGTAGCTTTGTAAACCCAGGAATCTATATGTTTATACCTGTAGTACTTTGTATAATCAAGTAGGTATACATTTGTACACATATATATGTGTAAATATATAGATATATATTTCACACATATATCATGTTGTTTTTGTAAGCAGCATCTATATATATGCACGTGCTACTAGGTTTTTTTGCTTTCATTAGCAAGTGAAATACCTGTTTCTTCTTTGGAGGTTACAAAGTCTATTTGAAATGGCATTGGTTTGATGAATATGACCTTCATATTTAAGGGTTAGATAATAAAAAGATAATTTTTCAATTATTTGATAGAAAAAAATGGTCCATAGTTCTGAAAGAGCCAAGTTTTAGAAGGGAGAAGCAGATTTGTTTCAGAAAGAAAATTTAAAAATATTGGAAAGTCAGGCAAAGGTAGCATGATTCAGAACTAAGTTTTCGGCAAGACAGAAATGCTCTAAATTAGATGATATTGAACTTTTGCTGATTCCCTGAAGCTTTATTCCTTAGTAATGTTTTTTTTTCTCACAACAGAACAACAACAACAACAAAAGCAGGGAGTTACTGAAATAACTCAGCAGCACATGCAAAATGAAACTAGCTAATCTTACAATTGCATTATCAATGGAAATATGTAATTCAATTAATCTCTCAAGAAACTTGGTGGAAATAAATGTAAGAACTCTCAATGTTCCCCATTACTGAAGACTTGCCACAATTGACTTGAAAGAAGTGTGGCAGTTTCTCTGGTTGCATCACTTCTGCCAACCATTCTTCCGCTGTTCTTATCTGCCTCCATTGTTTCACAACCTATAGCTGTTTTTATGAAAAGGTACATACGTATAAGACAAGTAAATGTTTTTTTTTCTTCCTAGAAAAATGCCTTGCAGAAGACAAGTTTTACAAATCTTTCTCTAAGAGAGGGAAGATATTAAAAATTTAAGATACCAGTTTGACACAGCTACTTCTTTTGGTAATAATGCTGTTCAGTTTTGAAGTATATAATGTATAATAATGCTGTTCAGTGTTGCCTTAGGAATATTCAGCACTATTCATAATGCATTTCAGGAGGACAGCCCCGAAGAGGACGAACATGGAAAACATAAGGAACATCCAAGAGATAGCAAAGTGCAGATGAAGACCGTGCGAAGCAAAGAGCTGGCAAGGGGTCTCCCCATTGTCAGTGCGGTGTACCTTTTGGGGGAGCTGTAGGTTCTTTCTTTGTGGGTACAGGAACTGGCTTTTTCTCTTCTGGAACAGGTTTCTTGGGAACCTCAGGAACTTTAAAGATATCGTTGTTGAAACAATGTTGAATATTTTAGTCTCCTGAGATACTTAAGATTACATTAAAGTACACGCCTCAGTAAGAGTTTAAGAATTAAAAAGTAATTTCATAGACTCTACTTGGGATAGAAAGGAATGCTAAAAAATACAACACCACAGTGTAGACATTACACATATTACAAGACGCAGATCAAGACCCAGGGAGGATAATCAGCTATGAAAAACTACTCCTGCTATTCATGCAACACATTACTACAAATTAGTGAGATCAATACACATAGAATTAAATATACTACAGATGATTTACCAATACTGTTTTGAAGACACATAAACTATAGAGGCACGAAGATGGAAGCTAAGAGCTATGTTTTCAACAGCATGATTCTACCTTTGACTGATGGGGGCTCCACCTTTTTAGGAATGGGAACAGGAACCTTTTCTTCTGGAACTGCTTTCTTAGGCGGCTCGGGGACTTTAAAAGAAACATATCACTTTTTTGAGAAACTGTGCATTTTGGTAAGTCATACATTCTTGTAAGACTTAGAAATAAAGAATAGACATTCCCCTTTTTTGCCAATGGAATACAAGAAAATTATGTGTTAGAATACATGGTAAGTGGAGATGCCTGGATGGCTAATTAGAAAGCTGATAACCACACCAGTCTCTTGAACGGCAGGAGAGTCTACTTTCTCAGGAACAAGAGTTGGGAACACCCCATCCTCAGAGGCGCCAGAAGCTGCTTTTTTGGATGTTTTGATGAACATAAGTCATTTTGAAGATGGTGTTTTAACAACTTTACTTTATCTTAATATAACTTAATTCAGACTGATTCAATTCTTTTTTTAAATTTTTGCAGCATTTCTTTATTGAGTTGGTTGTTTAATTCTCCTGATAAGGCACTGGATTGCATGATAACAATCACATTCTATTATATAAAATATTTTTTAAAATAGTAAATGTTTACATTTACAATTTAGTTAAGAGAGACAGAATGGAGCCTTGGTCTATAGCAGTTGCTATAACATTCTGCAATGATGTAAATGCTGTCATTGTGCTACCAGTATGACTTCATTGTCTTGGACTTGAAAAAAAAAATATATATATATATACTATTTTTTTAACCACATAGACAATAGACGTAAACCACCTCAGAAACACCTGTGATGATAAAATGTAGAAAAATAGGAAGTAGAATGGTTTGAGTATTTAATAATGTGTTTTAAATATAATTTACTTACTTACGAATTTATACAATTTAAGTCTGTGCGTTTGAGCTAGTACTGGGGCTTGAACTGAGGGCTCACATTCTTGCTTGACTTTTTTGCCCAAAGGCTGATGTTCTACTATTTAGCCACACTGTGGCTTCTAGTTTTTTTGCTGGTTAATTGGAGACAAGAGACTCATGGGGTTTCCTGTCTGCCAGGTTTGAACCATCATCCTCAGATTTCAGCCTCCTAGTAGCTAGGATTATAGGTGTGAGACACCACATCCAGCAAATTTAACTTTAATAAATTAAGTTTTAAATTATTAAGTTTAACTTTAATAATGAAATTATTGGCTAACAAAATTCTTGAAAATGTAACCATAGGTTCTGGTGAGCTGGTATGAAGTGGCTCCAGGACACTGTATCTTTAGTACAATTTAAAAAATGATTTTAAAATTTAGAATGGATTACCAATACCTTTAGGTGGTGGCTCAATCTTTTTGGAAACAGCAACATGAATTTTCTCTTCAGTCACAGTTTTCTTTTGTACTTCAGGGACTTAAAAAATGTACATTTCAATTACTGATAAGCCATGCTGTTGGTAGCCATTATAATTTACAAAACTATTGGAATTAGAGACAAACATGAAATGAAGTGATGACAGAGAATGAATTACAAGGAGACAGAAATGTATACATGATCACACACTGGATAAGAAGAGGGATAAACATTTATATACAATTTTCCATTTGAGCCCCAAGTTCAAATTTGCCTTATACCTGTGACTGACACTTCCTCCTCTGTGTGTGAAGCAAAGAACATCTTTTCTTCTGAAATAACCATCTTCTTTGTGTGCACAGCTGGTACTTTAAAGAGAGCATTTCACATTAGTATTTCTTCTTCTAGGAGAAGACATCAAATGAGACACACAGACAGCACACTGAAAGTCTTTAGACACAGATTGAGTAGGTTAATGTCATAGTTTGAGAGCAGATTTAGTATTGACAAAGAAACAAATCATATTTTGATCTATATGGACTAACAACACATGCAGTCTTTATAAATTACTGTTAAATCAGAATCAAATAGACACAACTTCTTCACACACAATGTGGTATTTTTCCAAATCCTCTAGGATCTCATCATATAAAATAAAGGATGGAAAATAAATTATGCAATAGAATTCATTGCATGGTAATGTTAGAAAACTACTTATTCCATATGAAGCCTCCTTAAATAAATAATTTGTAAGCAAAGCTAAAAAAGAGAATATTATTATGTGCTTTTAATTATACTTATGCATAACTCCACATAAAATTGGTATCATATAAATGTGTTATTTTGGTAGTGATCTGTGAAGCATTTATTAATATATCTACAGCTATCCATATGTATAAATATTATTTAAAATCTATATCTGAAAGACAAAGATGTATACCTTTCACTTCAATAATTTCTTCCTGTACAGGAGTCCGGGAAGGTTTTTGTGGAACAATCTTCTTAGAAACTTCAGGTACTTTAAAAATATGTACAAATATATTTGTATTGTAAAGGATATTACTTTTCACAAATGTTAGAGATAGTTTAGATGACTATAAAAACAAATATGAGTATATGTCAGAAAACAGATTACTGTGTACATGATAGCAGAAATACTTTAAATGATGGTATACCTTTGGTGACTTGAACTTTTTCTTCCTCCATTCTTCGAGTTGTCTTTTCAACTTTTTCAACTACTGGCTTCTTTACAACTGCAAGCATTTTAAAGAAATTGCAGTGTTTTTAGAATTCCTATTAAAATTCTTTCACTCTCTCTACAGACACACACACACATTTGTATATCTGTATAATTTTTTTAGAGAGAGATAAAGTTGATGTGCTAAAATTCAAGTACAAATTCCTGTGACTAAATTTCTTAGTTATATTTATTTAAAATTTACCATTATGTTCATTTATCATCTTTTTAATTAAATGAATTATATAGGTCTTAAGAAAAATATTCATGGATACAATAAAGTTTAGAGAAGAAGTTGTGCCTATTGGATTTAACTAGTGATTCATGTATCTTTGTCAAACAAGCCATGATAATTATGTCTTGATCTATTTAAAATCATTTCAATGACATACCTTTAGGAGGTGGTGCTTTCTTCTCTGGCACTTTTGCTGGCATTTTTCTCTCATGTAATTCTTTAATAAAATACAACATAAGGAAGGGTCTTTAAATCAGTTGGTTCTAATAACATATATTAACTGTCAACGACCAAATTTAAAAATAACATGTAATGGTGTGAAGACTTAGCATGGATAGCATATTATTATTACTCCTGTTGCTGGTTTTCAATGAAGAATGATTAAGAGATGCAAAATGTAAAATGTCTTAACTTCTACACTAGAACAGCATTTGGAATTTAGTCTGAGCAATAGCATTCAATGGTTAGCAGTTTATGCCAAAGCATGACAAGAATTCTGAGGAAAATGACTCTTCTAAGCACAAAAACTGAAACTATCATTTCATCTCTTATCCATTTCAAATCAGGTAAATTGTACTGAAAGTATAATGAGCTGAGCCAAACAGGAAAAGAGGGAAACAAGTGATCCAATTTATACATACCTTCATGAACCTCCTGAACTTGAATGACTTGTCTCTCTTGGTAAGACTCTTCCCACTCTTCCTCCCCCTCATCATAACCTTCTTCCCTTTCATAGTATTCTTGTCCTTCTTCAAAGTCTTCTTCCCATTCCTCGTGAACTTCCTTTTTAGCTTCTACCTTGATCTCTTCATAGTCTTCATCTGGCTCTTCATAATAGGGCTCCTCAAATGGCTCCGTGTATGGTTCTACTTCTAGTTCTTCATAGGGTTCATCCCAAGGTTGGATGTAAACTTCCTTCTTCTCATAGACTGCTTGTTTTCTCTCATACACAGCCTCTTTTTCTTTCTGAACCTCTTTCTTTCTGGTTATGGTTGTTATTTTTACTTCTTCAGCCTTAGAAGTTATATCAATAATTTCAGGAGCTGGAAGGAAGAAAGGATCAAAAGAACAAAGGAAAGAAAGAAGGAAGGGAGGAAGGAAGGGAGGAATATAAATTATGAGTATAGGTTAGTTATATTAATTGCATCAATTCAACTGCTTTAATAAATAAAAAATCTAAAAAATAGACAATTCAAACAATATTGAGTAGCTCAGATATTATTGAAATTTTAAATGTTTTTCTTTGTATTGATTCTATTTAAGTTTTTATTAACTATGTAATACAACAAAAAGAATATACAAAGATGTGATAAAAGTCAACTCTATGTATATATGAAAATAACAAAACTCCTTATAAAATTTAAAACGATGTACACAAAAGAGTAACCAAAGCAATAAATATGACCAAAGTACATTACATGCATGTGTAGCAAATCACAATGAAACTCCCTTGTACAGTTAATATATGCAAATAAAAGAATATCAAGATGTACTCAACTCTTGATTTGAGGATTTTCTTTTAGTGTCAAGAACATGGAGTCAATAAATAATATCGAAAGGACACACAATTATTTTTCTGTAGGAACATCAGTTTGTTAAACTTCTTCCCTTGAAATGTTTTAAGATTTGGTAATTTCATGTTTTCATGTTTAATTTTCATTCAAGGCTCAAATCACTCATGCTACCATGTTTCTTTTTTAACCTACATTAAAATTTTAATTATTTTTTGGTTATGTGTTACACAGAGTATCATGCTTTTTGTCCTGGACTGCTTTAGACTCTGATCCTCCTACCTATACTTCCATACAACTGAGATTATTAGCATGTACCATTACCTCCTGGTCATTCCTTGAGGTAGAGTCTTGCTAATTTGTTTTGCCTGGGTTTGCTTTGAACCATAATCCTCCTCTCTCCATACAAACTTATCTTATTGTCCGTTATGGTCCACTAGTGACATACTGGTGACTAGTTATCTGACTAGTGAGTCAGTTTAATAAAGACAATGTTTAAAATTAACCAATTCAGTTCATTTTTTATCTTTTAAAAATTTATCTTTAAATAGTTGTACAAAGGAGTTGCCATTTAACAAAGCAGTTTATGAGTGCAATGCATCTTGATCAATGCCACCTCTTCCAACATTCTCACCCAGCCCTCCTCCAGACACTCCTTCTCCCAACAATTCTTAATTTTGTAGGCTATACATTGGATTCTTGACTGCATTCTCCTCTTCATTTGTCTAACCTTTTCCCCTTGACCGCACCTTACTTCTTTCAAGTATTAGCTTCATGGTATTTCTTTTATTGAACTTTGGCTTTACCTCTAAAGAATTACATTATTTGAGTTTTCCCTTAAATCTACCATATTTGTTAATATATTTGTATACACTTTCATATCACCCAATGCATTTACCTATACACAATTCGCGCTTCCACATGTAAGAGGAAACGTGCATGCTTCGTCTCTCTGGACTTGATTTATTTAACTAAGCATCATTTTTTCCAAGTCTTTCCCTTTCTTTACAAATGATACAATATCATTCTTTATAATGGATGAGTAAAATTCTAATATATATATATATATATATATATATATCATGTTTTCTTGAATCCATTCATTCATAATGAATGGATTTAAGAAAACCTTAATACTACCATGATTTCTAGCTTCCATGACATTTGTGCTGATTATCATTTTAAAGCTAAGAAGATATAAGCATTTTCTCTCTGGTCTTCACTGCTTCTCTCCCTGTCTCTCAACTGGGATAGGAGTGATAAAATAGCCACTTGTTATTTACTGGTGCTCATTTTCATCTTAATACAAGAGAAGGGGAAAGCTCTGCAAGTTTATAATCAGCGGGAAGTCTAATATTTAAGTAAAGAAATGAAGCCTCACAAATAAACAGAATAAAAAAGTTAAATACGTTTTTTTCAATTTACCTTCTGCTGGAATCAAGGTAGTAGGAGGTGGGGGCTTCTTGGCAACCTCTGGAACTTTAAAAACATAAATAATGCATAGTGTTTATCAGTCCTGAACATTTCTCTTTGGTCTGTTTGTATGTGTGTGTATATGTGTGTGTGTGTGTGTATCTCTCTCTCCCTCCCTCCCTCCCTCCCTCCCTCTCTCTCTCTCTCTCTCTCTCTCTCTCTCTCTCTCTCTATCTCTATCTCTCTCTCCACTTGTGTGTCTGTGTGTCCTAGGTCTGAATTTAGAGCTTGTCCCTGAGCTCTGTAGCTCAAGGGTAGGTCTACCACTTGAGCCAGAGCTCCACTTCTGACTTTTTGGTGGTTAATTGGAAATAAGAGTCTCACAGACTTCCCTATCCAAGCTGGTTATGAACTGCAATGCTCAGATCTGAGCATACAGAATAGTCAGGATTATAGGTGTGAGCCACTGACACCCGGCCTGCCTTAGTCATTTTTATGATCTATGGATGCTAATTGATTCTAGGTTGGATTTATTTAAAATAATTGGTATTTATACAAAATATGAAGGGGATGTTTATTTATACATTTAGTGCTAAAAGCAATCTGTTTGATTTTTAATTTTTTGGTTTTTAACTATAAAGTTCATGAGATTGCTTTTCTTGGTTTATTACATTTTACAAATGACTACTCAAGAAAGTCTTGGTGACAAATGTGCCCTATGCTCTTCTGTATTCTCCTGTTAAAGAGTTAGTTATTCCACTCTCAGGCAAATGGATTAAAACTATTTGTTTAGCTGGGTGCTAGTTGGTTCAGGCCTGCAATCCTAAGTACTCAGGAGTCTGAGATCTGAGGATTATGGTTCAAACCAGCCCAGGCAGGAAATTCTGTGAGACTATTACCTCCTATTAACTTCCAAAAATAAAAATAATAATGGAAGTGAAGCTGTTTCCTGTGGTACAGAGTTAGCCTTGAGCAAAATCTCAGAGACAGCACCTAGGCTCTGAGTTCAAGCCCCAGGATGAGCACAAAACAAGTTTAAATTTACACATGCTTAAATTTAGTTGCTCAACTGTCTTCCCAGAATTCTTCCAGGAAGTATTAAAAATTAAACTGGTTTGAGCTTATTTTCTTTCAAAATGTGTTCCTCTTCCTAACTCCTGCAATCAATGCTATTTAGACCAGGAAAACCAGGAAGGACCCTGAATTGGGCGGTCTCTTGAAACTAGTACTACCCTTGGTCTCCTCTTCAGTGGATTTGGTCAAGACCAGTTCTGGGACTAAAAGATAAGGTATCCTTTAAATTACTAGCCAGAGATAACTAGCCAGAATTTTCTGGTCTTCCTGTTGGGTGCTACGGGCAGTGTAGACACAGAAAGATAGGAGTCTGATTGAAGCTGAGGATGGGAAAAATAGTAACCATTGTGTGCCTTCAAATTCTTATGCTTCCTCTTCCCTTCACAGTTTAGGATTTAAAAGGTTTATACAAGAGAACGATATAGGGACCACATTTTGGTGAACAGCAATACCTTTAGGTGGCGGCGCCTCCTCCTTGGGCTTTGCAACAACTTTTTTGGCATCTTTCTTCACAGCCTTTTTGGTCACTACCAAAAGAGACATTAGATATAGATACTGACATCGTTTATCTTTTCAGATATTTAGTGACTAGAAGAGAGTATGAACATGATTACAGGATAATTGTTTCAGAAAGATCTTGGGTTCAAATGCAAAATCAAAATGTTTGGGAGGGAGATGTACTATTGAACAACAGATGCTGGAAGGGATGTGGCCAAAAAGGAACACTACTGAACTGTTGGTGGGAGTGTAAAGTTGTTCTACCATTCTGGAAAGCAGTGTGGAGGTTTCTCAAAAGATCACTTCACTAATTTTAAGTCTACTATGAATTCAAGTTTTCAAAATTATTGGAGCAAACCTCACTGATAGTTACAAATGGAAAGCACACACAGCTCTATTTCTAGTATTTTGCTGATTAATTGAATAGGAGGGTCTCATGGACTTTCTTCCTGGGCTGGTTTTGAACCACAATCCCAGCCTCCCAAATAGCTAGGATTATAGATGTGAGCCACCAGCACCCAGCTGAAATTAAAGTCTTATCCCTGGTAGAGTGTCTATTTTTGTTTGGCTGTTTTTATACCTGATAGCATTTCTTAATCACACTCGATTAGGCTGCTAATCCTCATGAATAGATAGCTGTCTCTTAAGTGTTAAAGTTGATTTAATTTCTCAGGTTTTGTAAATGGCTACTTAAATCTAATCATGTAGACATTACAGATCATTTATTTAAGGTACACAATTTATTTAAGACATACAATTAGTTCTAACATCAGAAATATAAATGAAATTTCATTTTTTATTTTTTGATTCTTCTTCTACCCTGATATTACAAATGGAAGTAATGTACCCACAGTTACAAAAGAGAGAAATAATAACATACTTCGATACATACTTTAATGCATGTATATTGATCACTAAACTGGAATTTTTTTAAACTGAGTTTCCTTTGATAGTGGGTGAAAATGGTTCAAGTATCTGGTACCAATTTTAGAGAGTGTTAGTAGAGAACATCTGAAAACTTAAAACAACAGTAATTGCTTTGGTATGGAAAAATGTGACTTTGACATGTACAACTTTTTCTGACTACTCAGACAGAATTCTAGCACAATAGCAATTTTGAACTTATAACTCTAAAGTCCAAGGCAATCAGCTGTCTTTATTAAATAGCTTTGTGGGTATATATGCTATAATTTCTCAAGTATTTACTGTTTGCAATGGAAACTTTCTTGGTATACTTGTGATTTTTTATTGGTTAGTTCATGACTTAAACAAAATAAAGACAAGCAAAATATTGCACAAAAAGGAGCTGGTGAATAGGTCTACATCATACTTTTTGACAAATAAGTTTTAAACAGTATTAAAATTAAAATGGAACCAACAAACCATAGTTGTAATTTTATTATGAATTAGTATGGTTTATTTGCAGAAGTTGGTTCCATTATACTTTAGTGTGAAGTCTAGTATTTGGCTTATTTGATGATTTTTAGAATTTTAAGCAAATGTCTTATACATTAATATTTTGAAGGCAATTTAACTTCTTGAACACTAGAGGGCAAACGTGCTGTATTAAGTGACTTTTTTTGCAGACAGCCATGGGGAAATTGCATATTTTGAAGTTTAGATAGATGACATATAATACCTTCAATACGTTTTGGTGGTGGTTTCTTTTCTTCAGGTGATGGTAGCAAAAGAGGGATAGGAAGAGCAACTGCAGGAGGAATTTCTAAAAAAAAAAAAGATGTTATTGTCAGTAATATGTTTAAATTTCCTGTTTTATGTGAAGTGTAATGAAAAGTCTCATGCCTTTCTTTCAGCACCTCAAAGATATACAGTGTCGATTCACAAGTCAGAGCAAGTAGATCCAGTAAATATTGATTATTCTAACTGCACATTCACTTTGTTTTTAAATGCACAGTGGAGAATATGACATGGAATACTGCTGCTCTGAGCCCAGACAGGAAGTGTGGGTCTTACCTTCTGGTGGGACAGCTCTGATAGGCATGGTTGGGATTGGAACTCTGGAATCAGGAATATCTGGAAAAGGACACCAAATGTATGCTTAGAGGAATGGGGACATAGATATTGATTAGACAACTAAAATGTGTTTTAATGATCACAGCTTTCCAAGAGTACACACATACAGGCATAAAGATATTCATGTTTTTTGTATGCCAACACAGGTGAGTTTCTTCCCTGGGAAAATCTGTTTTCTCATGTGGTGTAGTTTTAGATATCAGCTGCATGAGATCAAATTATTTCTAATTTCTCAAATTCACGGAGCCTAAAGTTGTATTATTTTACTGAAAATTATTTTTTTCATGGATATTATTTTATTTTAAAGAAAAACAATATCTTCTAGTTGGGCTTCTGTTAGTAACAAATTATGCCAAATTTATTGTAAGAAAGATGAAAACAAAAGCTTACCAGGAGGTTTCAGCTCAAGTTTGATTTCTGCAATAAATAAATAAATAAATAAATAAATACTTCTAATTGTCTAGGGCAGGCTGCTTTCCAGATTGCAATGTAGATCTAGTGACTTGGGCATTTCCTCACCTTTGGTTGTTAGATATAATTCTGCAGTGCTTCTTGCTTCACCCCTAGGCTCCAGCCTAGCAATGACTGAATAGACACCTGCAGAGAGAAATCATCAAACATCTTTAGTTATTGACATGCATGTTAAAAAAATAAAATAAATATCCATGTATAGACATGTAGAAATGTATAAAATAGGGGAGGGTTAAATTATATACCTATTGGACAACTCATTAAAATTACCTTCATCATCAGGCGTCACATTGTGGATGGTCATATAATGGCAGCGACCATCGTTCCTAAAGTTGTATTTCTGGCTCTCAGTCAGTTCCGTAGGTCCCTTGTACCATGTTACAATTGCATCATCAAAGGACACTTCGCACTCGAAGGTGGCAGACTGATGCTCACTCACCACGATGTTCTGTATGCGCTTGGTAAACTGAATTGGTTCAGCTGTTTAAATACAAAGTGCATTTAAAGTTAGATTGTAGAGTGCAGTATCTCCTTTTACTGTGTTATGTTCTTGTATATTCATTTTTTTTTCTGCCATTCATGGGGCTTGAGCTAAGGGCCTGGGCACTGTCCCTGAACTACTTTTGCTCGAGGCTAGCACTCTACCACTTGAGTCACAGTGCCACTTCTGGCTTTTTCTGTTTATATGGTATTGAGGAATCAAATCCAGGGCTTCATGCATGCTAAGCAAGCACTCTACCACTAAGCCACATGCCTAGCCCTTGCTCATGTATATTTAACATCTCCATCTTTGCTTTCAATTGTAAAATAGAGGCAAACATCCAAAAATGTTAATCAAGAATAGAATGCTCTTCTTGCATCAGAAATTAAAACTGTCCTAATTCTTAGCTGCTTTGCTATAAAATCAATCTCGGGGAGGGGTGGAGCAATCCTTCAATTATTTATATAAAAGGATTGTTCAAGAGAGATTAGAACTGAAATATAAAATTAAATTTCAAAAATATTAGTGAAATGGGTGGTTCTACTCTACAATTAATTCTTCTGTTGAGCTCTTTCTTGTGTCTTTAAAATAATTATGTATATAATATACATATGTAAGCACACACTAGACACACAGGAAAATGAATTAAAACCCAACATAAAGTCTGTACTTTTAAATTTCTGACTATTCAAAGTTCAGAAACCTGCTTTTTACACACATATGCGCAGATACAAAGGTGTCAACTCATTGTTCATGACAAGGATGTTTTCAATGAAACTTAACTGGAGTGGAGAGTCCACTGAAATCTGAAATTATATATGAAACAGCTCCTTGAATGTCTTATCAATCATGATACTCAGGTGAGCTTTACTCATTGAAAAAAACTATATCTAAAGGATTTAATCATCACCTTCAACTAGGCTGCTTCATTTGAAAACCATTGAATAATATGGTAAAGGGAAACAAAGGAGGAGGCAACAATGCTTGATAAGAAATGTGCTCATTATCTTGCATATGTAATTGTAACCCCTCTGTATGGTACTTTCACAATTAAAAAACATTAATAAAAAATAAAAAATACAAACAGACATGGATATTCATTCTAAATTAAGTCAGAAAAGTTAATATGCTTATATAAATAAGGTATTATGTAATTGTGTCTGAACTACTAAAAATGCACACCGAAAACTGGATGTAGATACTATTATCATAGTCAAACTTCTTCTCAGAGCAGTTTGAGAGGTGTCTTTGGAAAATGCCTACAATTAAGTAATTAACAAATCAATATCATTGTTCTTAGGTGCCAAGCTTTCACTTAATTTCAGTGCATCAGAAAGTTGGAATATGATCATCAAATGAAATCAATATTCTTGAAAAAATGGCTGCTACTAATCATCTCTGTGGTTAATTTTATCTATAATATTTCATACAGATTAAATCACATTAAGTCCCATAAGCAAAATATTAATTCCTAGCCAAGATTTACCGCTATGATATCTTATTCTTCTCAAGGCTTCCTTCTGGCAACCAGAATGATTGATATGAGAATTACAAAGTTTAGATTTTTAAGTAGAAACAACTGTGGAAAAGTCATGACTCAGTACAGATTAACATTCATTGGTGGTCTAAAAGAAATATTCAAAAGAACTGACACTTGTTTCAGTATTTTCTTTATAACTGATAGGTATTTTGAGATGGGAATGGATATCTTCAGTGTGCATGTTGGGAAATGAGAACACACCTGCCCTTTGGAATCTGTTAGCCAGTAGGAAGTCAGGGGTTGTGCACAATGTTTGCCATTGTACCATGCTGCTCACAAATTACTGGAGTTATGCGTTTAACTCACCTTCAATTCTAAGTTCTGCTGAAGTTTCAAGGTCATTGTGTTTGCAGGCATACTGACCCTGGTCTTCTGCTCGAACATCTGCAATGGTCAGTTTGTGGACTTTGTGTTCCACTTCTGTTTTAACTCTACCTTGGGGTTTAAGGAGTCTGCCATTTCTGAACCATTCAGATTTTACATTTGGCACAGAAAATTGGCATGTCATGGTACAAGTCTGGCCTTCTTTCAAAGTAACGTCCTGAAGATGCCGCTCCCATGTAGGCTCTGTATGGGACATAGTAACATGTTTTGTTTAATATCGTATGAAGAGGTGCTCAATAATAATTTAATCTCACAAGAATTTTATGAATTATTTCTTACCCACCTATTACAGTTAATTTGGCACTTGCAATATGTGGACCACAAACCAGTCTATAATTGCCCTGATCTTTCAGTTGACAGTTTTTGACTGTGAGTGTGTGTCGGTCACCATCGATGCTTATTTCAAATTTATCACTGGGTTCCAACTTTTCAGTCCCTTTGTACCATGAGAGCTTGATTTCTGGATAATTAATCTTAATGTCAATTTCAAAGATAGCATCATTATCTTTCAGAACTGTCTGATTTTCAATATCCTTGATCAGAGTGACAGGCTAGAGAATTAAAGAGTTAAATAAAATAAAGAATTAAAACACATGCATCACTCTTTCTTTTCTAATTTTTGGTTAATACTTTGTATACTTCATTATCAGTAGATTTCATTTTACCTCCGTCTGGGTCAGTCTTTGTTGGATAAATGATACAAGTTCCTCAAATTCCTTTTCTTCTTTCTCTGACTTCTCTATTTCCTCAATTTCCTGAGGAGGACAAAAAGAAATATTATGTAAAAAATAAAATTTTATATGTATCACTGTTGTCGACTTCCATTTTAAAATTATATATCTATTATCTGTAAATAGTTGTACAAAGGAGACACTATTCAGCAAATCTGTTTATAAGTACAATACATCTTGATTAATGTTACCCCTTTCATCATTTGTCCCCATCCTTCCCAACCCATCCCTGCCCCTCAATTTTCTTAGTTTTATAGAATATACATTGAACATTATGACTACATTCTTCTTCGCCCACTTCCTGTCTTCATTTCTGATGCTATTTAATTGACCTCCCATGACTGTAGGGTTCTGGTAATTTAAGTAATTGTGGTAATTTGAAACAAACATGTTAGATGTTTCAAATAGGATTTATTAAAAATGATGATGCTGTACACATCCATGTGTACATACCAATCGATGTGTCTCTTCTTCCTGACTTTGCTTTAGAAGTTCAAATGCTTGAAGGAGACCCCGGAAGTCAGTGATGCCATACATGCGGGCATATTTTTCATATTCCTTAGGATCAACGTTTTTGAGAAGTTCCATGATATCAATTTCTTCTTCTTCTCCAGATCCCTTCTTTAGGGCTGGTGTCCTAAATAAAATAAGGAATACAAATCACTTGTCTTCCATTTACTTGGAATTATTTATCACCATTCAAAGATTATAGATGTCATTTTCCCTCCCAGAAGAACATTTCTTTGTTTTTAGTCAACAAATATTAAGTTTACCATGTTGACTAAAACAATAAAAAACAATGTGCATTTGGAGATGGACTGGATTGATATTGGATTGTTGTTACAAACTATACGGAAAGAGTATATGGAAAGGAAGAATAATGGAAGTTTTTCTCTAAACTTTCTAACCAGGGAACCCAATTAAGACTATAAGGTAGAAAGAATTAGCAACCACAATGGACTTTATAAGAGGTAAATATCAAATGCTATGGGGGAAAAGCATAGAAATTGAGTGCTGATTTAATAGTCATTTGAAATGTAAGTAGTTTCTGACAAGGTGTTATATGCTAGTTGACAAGGTGAGAAATGGATGGTGTCTACTTCTTGAAAAATCCCTTTGTAGATAAATATGTTTATGTATGAACTTACTTTTTCAGCATTGCTCTAAGATCACCTTCAATTTTCTCCTGTTTCTTTCTTTCATCCACTTGTAAGTTAACATTACTTTCTATTTCACCATGTTTGTTAAATGCAACACAGCGATATAGTCCAGAATCAGTTTTTGTGGTGTCTCTAATCTCCAGTTTTGCTTCATCACCCTTTTGGTGGATTAAAATGCGACCACCCTGGTTCAGTTGTCTCCACTTCCCTTTTGTCCACTTAACATTTGGGATTGGATCGCCTCCAACTTTTGCAATGAATGTGGCAGTGGTTTCTAGGGAATAAAAAAAAACATTTATTAAAAAATGGATGTTTCCCATATTTGTTCCTCCAAAATGAACTCAGCTCATAAAAGGTGTAAGAGAGATAAAGATGGACTTTTCACGAAGCACTTACTTTCTATGACTCTAATACTCTGAGGCTCAGATACAAAAAACAGTTTGCCATCTACTGCTGCTTTCTTAGCTGCAGGAGCTGTGGTTGGTTTTTCTGAAAGACACATTGACATGCTTTGTTATTACAACCTTAAAACTGTGACTAACTTTGCCCCATGTAAAAATAGTTGTAAGAGCTTGGAAGTGTCGTAAATATCATGTATTCCAAGATCTGTTTCATATATGAGAATGAGATAGGAGATACAGCTATTTTTATAGGAGATAAAGCTGTTCTCTAGACTTCTCTAGTGACAGGGACTGTAAACTGAGTTATAATCACAAGTAGTTTTTAACTTTATATTTCTAGATTTGGCTTAGTTTTGTAGATCTCCTCCAGGGCTATTTTATATCAAGAGAACATCAGTTTTGGAAGAACACAAAACATATCCTCATGGATAGGCCATCAGAGGTTTAAGGAATAGGTTGTGAACTTGGGGTAATTTCAAATTGTTTGTGTTGAAATGATTCCCATTAAACCACCTAATATTTCAGTTATAATAAGAAAGTTAAAATTACAAATGATCAAGAATTGGTATTTCTAAAAAATTGAGTTCCATTCATTGGCTGTTGAGGTGTCTCTACCTTTAATGGTCACTTTGGACTTGGAAGTGTCACTTCCAGCCACATTCGAAGCTTTGCACACATAGTCTCCTGAATCTGCTTTAGCCACATCCTTGAGTTCCAGCACAGCTGTCCCACCAGAAAAGCTGAAGCTGCATCTGTCTGAAGGCTTTATTTCCCTGCCTGCCTTCAACCACTGGATCCGGATTGGCTCAGATCCCCATACATGGCAGCTGAGCTGTACAAATTCTCCTTCAGTAGCTGTTACTGGAGTAAGATGCTGATCAAAAACAGGTGGCTTCTTAGGTTCTGGAATTGAAAATGGAGTTGCATGAAGAATATGAAGGAAAAGAAAGTTTTAAGCTCCACAATAGAAACAGAGTACAACAGTTATTCTTTCAACAGGTCAATCATTCTAACTGGTAATAGGCAAAGGGATGGAATTATGTGTCATGGTTTTCTTTTCTTTCGGCCAATTGTTAACATCTGTTGGATTTCTTTTTTCAAAGAGAAAGATTTTAGAGACAAGCAAAGAACAGATGTCATACTGTCCACAAGCCAATCAAGCATCTAAGTTATTAAGCACTACAAACGTGATCCTAGCATTTTCCAGCAACTTCTACATAACAGATTTTTTATTGTCTCAAATCTGCCTCCAGTTGCATTTTCATTGAAATCTAAAAGCTAAAGGCTTTTTGGGGAATTCTGCTCATCTTTTTTTGCTACCAATAGTAGCAAAAATCATTTTTCTCTGGGAAAGAGAACCGTCCTCTTGAGCAATATATTAGCCCAAACCTTAATGTATGATTTGTCTCTGATATTTACTTTTAGCTATTCACTACAGTTATAGTTGCATTTAAAGTTCAATTCTAGCTCAAGGAATTGATAGTGAAACTTAGTGTTCAACTGAAAATGGAAGATCAAAGAGTGATACTAGAATTCATTGTCCAACTTGGGGTTATATAATAGTTTTATTCATTGATTCCAGGAACTATAACCAAGAAGAATAAGGCCAATACTCATGATGATGAAGGTGACAACTTCTGATAATTATTCTTTAAAATGGCTCTTTCAGCAGCCTCAGAATTCTATAGGAAGCATTGTCTCTTCAATGGCAAAAACACCATGAATATAAACCTGATAATTTTTTTATTTTAGCAAATGTATCAACTAAATGCATTTTAATTGTATCAAATGAGTGGAGAATTAGAATTAGTTTAGATAACTCAGTACTACTACCCTCTTAATGATACTAACTTATCAATATTAACCCACTACCTGTGCACTATGATGGCCAACCAAACTGTCAATTAGCTCTAAGATACTCTAAGGAGTTCATTTATAAGTAATTCTCACAATCTCTAATGTAATCTGGATGAAGCCGTTGTAGCCAGGAAATCAGATAATGATCCCTTTAAATAACAAAGTGTATTTTATTGCTTTAAATTATGACTGTGTATTTAGTATATCTTTTATAATGATGTGTAATATTTTCCACCCAATTTGGTTTTGTTTTGAGCAAATTTTATTCTATTGTCTAAAATTAGCATTCAATTATAGGCCAAAAGCTTTGAGTAATACATGTTAAACAATAATCCTTTAGAAATATACTTAGAATGAGAATTTTTTGATATTTCATTAATAGTAAGCAAAACCAATACATTGTTCTATGGAAGTTTCTAATATTTTTCAAAGTTAATGTGCTTTGGAAAAATATGTCACATATTTCAAATTAGGCTTTGACTTACAAATTTTGGGATATGTTTTAGAAAGCTGATCTGAGTCTGTTTATTAAAAGGCATTTACCTTAAGGATTATTAGATTATAGTAATACTTTTTTTAGGCCGAAGCCGCTCTTTTTTTTTTTTTTTAATTTGTTGGTTGTGGGACCTGAACTCTGGGCCTGAGTGCTGTCCCTGTGCTCTTCAGCTCAAGGCTAGTGCTCTACCACTTGAACCACAGCACCACTTCTGGCTTTTTCTGCTTATGTGGTGCTGAGGAATCAAACCCAGGGCCTCATGCATGCCAGGCAAGCACTCTACCACTGAGCCACCTTCCCAGCCCCTATAGTAATATATTTTAATGAACAAGTGGTGTGATGGAATTCTAGCTAGATAATGGATGTTTTTGTCTCCTATATCATATTTAAAGATGTTAGAAGAAATATACACTAGTAGCTAATGGTGAAAAGACAACACAACAGGATGTGGCTGTGAGGTAGCTAACCTTTGATGACAATTGAAGACGTGCACAGTGCAGAGCCTGCATCATTTGACACTTTGCAAGTGTACAACCCAGCATCAGCCATGCCTGCTTTCTTGACCTGGAGCAGTAGAGCATTGTTCTTGAAGGTGATTTCACAGTTGGAAGTTGGATGTATTTCTACGTTATTTTTGTACCAAGCAACAGTTATGGGCTGGGAACCAGCTACCCGCCCTTCAAGTTTGAATGAATTTCCTTCTGTTTCTTCTATTGTCTCAGAGAGCTTTTTGGTGAAACTTGGTGGGATTAGCCGCTCTGCAAAAAAAAGAAAAAATTGAGGTTATATAAAATAGAATCTATAATTAGATTATTTATGTAAGACTTTGCAAGAAAGGGAAGGCTTGTTTTTAGTTAAAAACCAAGGCTATTCACTTCAATCCAATGCACAGCAGTACAGACTCTCAGACATTTTTGCTTCTTCCTACAAGCTTGTTTTAAACATTTCTCTGACTTAGAAGATGGAAGATAAGAATAACTTATAGCCATTTATAGAAGCAGAACTTTGTAAAAAGAAGGGGTTTGCCTTAAAAGTGTGGTAAGACATACATGGTTTTAGAAAAATATAGTTTTTTTTACTGTTCTAAATTCTTTTGACGTATAGAAAAATATAGTTTGATTACTTCTTTCTTTAGAGAAACTTATTACCTCTAAGACATTTTCATCTCATTTGCTTACAAATGGCACCCTACATGTCATCCAAGATAAAAACTATGGCAGTAGGACAGTTATTGCTGCCCCCCTTGCAAAAACAATTGCTACCTTTTATATTAAGCTGGGCTGTGCAGGAGTCTTTTCCCACTTCATTCACAGCATAGCAGGTGTATTGTCCAGAGTCGCCTTTGTCCACTTTGAGGATTGTCAGATGGGCACTGTTTTCCAGGTAACTAATCTGATAGTTGCCACCACTTCGAATCTCTCGTTTGTCCTTAGCCCAGCTGACTTTGATGGGTTGCGTTCCAGTGACATGACACTCAAAGTCAGCACTCTCTCCCACCACAGCATCCACAGGGGCCAAAGGAATGTCAAAGAATGGTGGGTTCTTCCCCTCTAAGAAGAGAGAATAAAGACAAGTTTTCAGACCCTAGACTGCAGAAATAGTAATGTTTCCTCCCTAATTTTGTAGTTGATGATAAGAATTTCAATTACACTTATAGAAATTTAAGAATCCACTCACCTGTGAGGATGAGTTTGGCACTGGAAGAAGCAGAGCCTATTGGGTTTGTAGCAGTGCAAGAATATTGGCCTGCAAGATTCCGGTCTGTTTTAAAAATATTGAGAGTGGCAATATTATCTAAAAATGATGTTTGTACATTTGAGCTGTCTTTTAATGGTCTGCCATCTTTAAACCAAGACACTGAAATTGGTTCAGATCCATTTATGGCACATTCAAAAACCACTGGCAGTCCAACTGTTTCTTGTATATCTCTCAATTGTCGAGAAAAGGATGGTGGAAGCTTTTGCTCTGTAGGAAGAAGATTAAAGCAATCAACATTTGCCTCATTTTTAAATTTACTACATATTTTTTTTCTCCCAAATATACCTGGAATTTCTGTCAAGATATTAGGAAATATTCATAGCTCTTCAATTAACTTGGGGATAGAGAGAAAGATGTAGAGATTTGGAGGAAAGTCTTACACAGTACGAAGCAGAAAATCCACCGCAGCCATGGATAAGACTTAATGTAGCCATGGTGTAGTTCCTCCTACTGTTTAAGACTGCCTTCTAGAAATTTGGGTAAGACATACATGGAGTGGAGTTTTAAAATATATAGTCACTTATTTTTTCTTAAGGATTTAATTATAGAGAAAAGTAGCCACACCTCTCTTCCAAGTGCACTTAGTAATCATTTGTCACTATAAATAATATAGGAAAGGCTCAGCTATTGACTAAAGATGGAATCATATAATCAGAAAACTTAGAATTTGCCAAGATTTCTCCCAAAGGAAGCTCTCACCAGATATTTTAAATCTCATAATAAAGAAGCCCTAATTCATTCATTTTTCAATTGTAATTACCTTGAACAGTAAGGAAAGTTGATGAAGAAACTTCTCCCACACTGTTTTCAGCTCTGCAGATATATTCTCCACTGTCATTACTATCAACCTGGTTGAAAACCAGTGTAGCCACGTTGTTCCTAAAATGCATTTTGTAGGTAGTGGTGGGTCTCAATTTTGTATCTCCCTTAAACCAAGATACCCCAATTTCAGGGGTTCCAGCAAGTTGACACTGTAGAGAGGCAGAATCTCCAACGGTCACCTTCACAGGCTCCAACTGCTTCACAAAATATGGTGGTTCTGTAGCCAACAGAGATAATTAGTCATGAGGGTGACATGTCAGAATCATACCTTGGATAAAAAGGTATGAATGAAAAATCATGACAAACCTAGTATCAGAATTTGGGCAGAACAGGAATCTTTCCCAGAAGCATTTTCAATATAGCAGTTGTACTGTCCTGCATCCTCTACTATGCTACTTGGAATTTCCAAGATGGCTGACTTTTCAGTTGTAGTTATATTGCACCTCTGAGAAGGAGTTACATTTATGCCATTTTTCTTCCAGGTAACTGAGATGGGAGGAGTTCCCGAGAATGTCCCCTCTAGGATCAAGGGTTTTCCTTTCTCTATGCTGTAATCATTCAGCTTCTTCACAAATTTGGCTGGAGCTAAAGTAAACAAATTGAACACATAAATCCAGTGCATATATACATAGATACTGCCTATCTGATTAGTACATTAATATCAATTTTGTAAATATGGGATAGCAGACAAACCTTTTATGAAGAGACTTGTCGTACAAGAAGCCCTTCCAGCTTCATTACTAACAATGCAAGTATACTCTCCACTTTGGGATGTATCTACATCAAACAACTCCAGTTCAGCTACTGAATCTTCCAAGGATACATTACATCTGGCCCCAGGGACCAGTTCACTGCTACCCTTGAACCAACTAACACTGAAAGGAGGTGTTCCTTTTACGATGCTTGTGAAAGTGACATTGGTTCCAGTTAAGACATCCATGGGCTCAGGCTTTTGAACAAAAGATGGAGGTTCTAAACAAAAAAGCACATATCACAGAAAGTTTAATCTTTGTGTACTGTGATGTTAACAATGCTTAATCATGTCTGAAAAGCAATTCCATTTCACTATTTTGAACGAACCTCTCACAGTCAAGGATGCACTACATTCATCAGAACCTGCTACATTTGTAGCTACGCACGTGTAGTCACCAGCATCAGATTCTTCTAGCATGTTTACAGTTAAGGCACAAGTGTTGTCTGTTAGAGTGGTCTGGTATTTCCTTCCGCTGCTGATCTCATTTCTCTCATGGAACCAAGAGACAGAGATTGGGGGTGATCCATAGACTTTGCACTCCATCACAACGGAAGAGCCTGATAAACCGTTTGTCTCTTTCAGCTTTCTTGTAAATGAAGGAGGAATAATCCGATCTGAGTGTGATTAAAAAAAACAACAAAAAATAAAAGGGAGAAATATTGGTTATAAAGTCACCTGAGAGACTTATACTTTTAATAATTACTCTTGTAGGAATTGCTTATGTAGCTCAGGCTGGCTTCAAACTCACAATCCTGCCTCTCTGTCTCCTATGATTTGGAATAAAAGACATGGATAATCACATTGAGTTTAGAGAATTACCTTTTTGCTAGAATTTCACTATGTCTGTTGAGCATTTTGTAAGTCTCAAAAAAAAATCCCCTTTGAGATTATATAATCAAAATCCTAGAGAATCAGCAGGATTACTATCTGGGGTCTTTCTTTCCTCCCTCCATTTCTTCCTACTGAGAACTGAACTCACATCCTGTGTTTACTAGGCAAGTGCTTGACCATTGAGCCACATTCCCAGTCAGAAATTTTAGCCTTTTGTTGTTGTTGTGAGTCTGAATATGGTGACATATTCTAGCCTAAATAATAGTGGACAAGCACTCTAAACCTTCTCTCAAGGATTAGTTTGGTAGTATTCTACCATGGTAGGATTCTACCATGCTTTTTGAAACCCTTCCAAAAGAAAGGCATATAATTTCTGCATATGGATCCCTTTTAATAATAATTCTTCTTCTTCTTCTTTTTGTTGGCTGTGGGGCTTGAACTCAGGGCCTGGGAGCTGTCCCTGAGTTCTTTTTACTCAAGGCTAGCACTCTAGCATTTTGAGCCACAGTGCCACTTCTAGTTTTCTGGTAGCTAATTGGAAATAAGACTTTCATGGCCTTTCCTGCCCAGATCCTCAGATTTTAGCCTCCTGAGTAGCTAGGAATACTGGAAACACCCAGCTGCTTCCTTTTTATTTTTTATTTTTAATTAATTCACCAGTGCCCGGCTTCCTTTTTATTTTATAGGTGTGTTAACCTCTAGTTTTACTGAGTCAGAGGATGTGAGACTCATGTTAAACTGAAGAATACAGATAGTTGGGAACTATATTATTACAACAAAGAATGAAAAGCTAAGTCAACCCACCTGAAACCTGGACGGAGGCTGTGCAGCTGTCTTTGCCTACAGGATTTTGTACCTCAAAGCTGTATGTCCCACTGTCACCAGGAGCCACATTGATTATCTTAAGGCCAGATACTTTGTTGAAGAAGCTTATTTTGTATTTGCTGTCACTTGTCAGCTCCTTTCCATCCTTAAACCACTTAGTACTGAGCTCAGGTGTGCCAGATACGGTACACTCCAAAGTACAGGTGTCTCCTGTTGTAACTTTGACGGATTCTGGCTTTTCCACAATTGCTGCAGGCTCTGGAATAAGATGAAAATCACATCACATTGTGAAATCAAAATTTGTAAAAAAAAAAAAATGAAAGGAAACAGATCTTGGTACGTATGCACTTTGTGTTCATAACTTTGTATTTGTACTAACCAAGAACAGATAATGTGGCGAAACACTCCTGCATTCCAGCATCATTTTTGATCTGGCAGGTATATTTCCCAGCATTGGCTGGCTCTGCTCTTGAAATCTGCAGAGTTGCAATGTTTTCTGAATAGGAAATCCATATGTTGTCACTTTCTCTGACAATTTCCCCCTTATCTTTGAACCACACCACTGAAATTGGCTCAGCTCCTTCAATTGTTGTCTGCAGCTGGACTTCTTCTCCAAGGATGGTAGAAATGTCACTGAGTTTCTTCACAAATCTTGGTGGTGCTGATGCGAAGAGAAGCAAGTTAATGTTTCAAGATGTGCAGTTTCCTTCAAATTATGTAAGCAAGGAATCAAACAAGTGATAATACAGTATTTCCTTTTTCTTAAATAAGCCATTCTTGATAGATGAGGCCAAAGTTACCATCGAGTTTGTATTAAGTAATAAAAGAAATTGAACATATTGTCCTGGATATTGCACCCAGGGCCAGGGCACTGTCCCTGAGCTTTTTCACTCAAGGCTATCATTCTACCACTTGAGTCACAGCTTCACTTCTAGCATTTTTGGTGGTTAATTAGAGATAAGAGTTTCTTGAACTTTCCTGTACAGCCTGGCTTCAAACCATGATCCTCAGATCTCAGCCTTCTGAGTAAATAGGATTACAGGCATCAGCTATAATCCTATTGATACATGGCTATTGTAATCCCACTGATACTCGGCTCTTAGCTGACTTATTAAGACCCATTGAAATCCATTGGCAAGGTTGCCTAAATATATTGGTATGACTTTAAAAAAATGGAAGCAGATTATATATAAAATGATATATAAAAGGGGAAAAGCACTAGAAATGTCTTTACTGGTGTAGGCAAGTATTGAAATTAGTAGGAAACTAATAAGCAGAAGAGAATGAAGCCAATCTAACCTTTCATGGTGATGGAACCAACACAAGTGTCACTCCCCACATCATTGGTGGCTTTACACTGATACTCCCCAATGTCTGCTGTATCAACATTCAGGATGTGGATGCTTGTAAGAAAGTTCTCCGACATTATCTTGTACTTCTTGCCACTCCTGAGTTCTCTCTTGTCTTTCTGCCAAGAAACTTGAAATGGGGGAGTACCCTGAAGCTCACATTCAAGGTGCACATCCGTTCCTTTAAGTGCCTCCACAGGGTGAGGTTTTTTGCGGAAAATGGGTGGTTCTAGAAGTAGAAAACAGGAAAATCAGGATGAAGCTAGGTCAACATCTGGGTGAAGGTAAAAATCAGTTTCTGTCAGAGATGGAATTCATCTCTTCCAATTTCTTTTATTGCATCCATGAACAATTTTAAAACAAGGATGGAGTGTCAAAGAGAATGAAGAAGACCCCAGAAGGAGGCTAATGTGGAAACAGGGAGTCAGGGGAGGGCCTGACCTTTAACTTTTAGGGAGGTGCTGCTGCTTGCGCTGCCTGCTGCATTGCGGGCCTCACATGTGTAGTCTCCACTGTCTTCTACGGTGAGACTGTGCACTTCCAGCACTGCCACGGACTCCACGAAGGACATCCTGAACTTACTGCTCTCTTGAATTTCAGTCTCATCTTTGTACCATAGAACTTTGATTTCTGGAGATCCCCCTATTTTGCATTCATATCTTGTGTATTCCTCTTGTTTCACAATTCTTGAAGGTTCTAGCTTCTTAATGAACCTAGGTGGTTCTACAGAGCCAAGAAGGAAAACATAGGGTAAGAGGTAGGGAAAAAAAGAACATGTATAATTCAAGGGGAAAAGAGAAACTACCACCAAAGAGGTCTTTAGCTCCAGAAACCAAATATCACTTGAGGCAGTTCAGAAAATGATAGGTAAGTGAAACCTAATAGAAATGGTCTCAGATAATACATTTATCTTTTTGTGAGCACCCATCTTAAATGGGATGGCTACAGGAAGAAAGAAGAGACATTTTCTACAGCCTATTTCTCTTTCCAGCAAGAGAAATCACTTCTTTAGAGCCAGACTGAGGCAATAGCACAGAAGTCCTCCGAAGTCAGAAGAAATGAGAGAATTTGATTACCTGTTGTCTGTGAGCCTTTGGAGGACTGTCTATTTCCTAAGGCTGTAAAGACATTACTTATGTACCATGAAGGGCAGAGAAAAATGAGTCAGATATTTTAATATTTTAAAAGTTCAATGATCTCTTACATACCTTAGTACAGATTTCTTTGACCTTTCTTTGACCTTTGTAATTTCCTTTTGAAGTGACTAAAGTAAAAGCTTACTTTATTACCCACAGTAAAAATATTGAGACTGAAGGTGGTAAAAATGATCAGCTATATGTCATAGAATAAATGGGCTGCTACTTCCAATTTTATTTTAATTTCAAGTTATTTATAAACTACTGCCATAACAAGTCTTAAAAATGCTTTAATGGGTTAGGCTAATAGTCCATTAGGTTAAGTATTAATTTCTGGTAACAGAAATTGTGAAAGGCCTGGACTCTTCCATAATATCAGATAATGATACATTTAGTTTCTGACTTCCACAAGTAACTAAGCAGGGCTGATGGAAGAAAAACAAAGCTCACCTGATTGTTAATCTGGATTCTTCTTGAAGGACTTTTTAGCATTATGCTATAACTTAGATGGGGACAATCTATTCATTTGTTATGAAAAATAAGTTGTTTGGGATTCTTTTTTCACTTAGTCCTATGATAATTTCAAAGTAAGACTTTTCTTGGAGGGAAATTTTTGTTTGATTTTTACCCTAGTAGAGACTAGGGCAAAATATTGGATACTTTGAAAAGATATTTGCAGTTCATGTCTTTCCAGTTTCATCTTTTCAATGTAATTTTTAAAAGTTACCCCCCCCCCATTTTGTGGGCCCTTGAGCACTTGGTCCATTTGATCTCCCTTTCTCTCTGTCTGTCTCTCTCTCTTCTTCTTCTCTATCTCTGTTTCTTTTTCTCCAGGGATTTGTAGCTGCTAGTCAAGCAATCTTCCACTTAGTTTTATCTCCAAGGCCCTGTGTGGTCATGTCTAGTCATTAAGCTATGGTTCTAAACACAATTTACTAGTACATCCACCTATCTATACTGAGATTAAAAAATTGCAAAAGACATCTTAAGTACATCCTTCTAGCAAGTACCTTGTACACCCAGCTGAGCAGAACAAGAATCTTTTCCGGCAACATTGCTTGCATAACAGGTGTACTGTCCAGCATCACCTTTAGCTACTTTGAGAACAGTTAGTGTGGCAGTATTTTCAACCAAAGTCATCTTGTAGTTGCCTCCAGGGCGAATTTCTCGGTTATCTTTGGCCCAGGTGATTTTGATTGGTGCAGTTCCAGTGACATGACACTTAAAAGAACCACTCTCTCCAAGAGCAAGATCTACTGACACAGGTTTTAGATCAAAGAAAGGAGGCACTTCATGCTCTGAAAAGAATGAAATGCAACACAGTGATGTCAATTTCTGGACTCCCAGGCAAAGAACACAAACTAAAGAGCACCCCTTCCTTGGTAGACCCCGAGAAGCTGCTTTGTAATAGAGTCATGCAAGGAAGTAGTGCTGTGGCTCAAGCAATAGAGCACTCGCCTTGAGCTGAAGAGCGTATGGACAGTGCCCAAGCCCAGAGTTCAAGCCCCACGACCGACAAAAAAAAAGAATGAAGAGTCATGCAATAAGCTACTCCACTCACCTGAGAGAATGAGTTTGGCACTGGATGAAGCAGTCCCAAGAGGATTAGAAGCTGAGCAATTGTACTGACCAACATGACTCTGGTCAGTTTGCAAAATCTGAAGAGTTGCCACATTATGAACAAAAGATGTTTGCAAATTATTATCATCTTTCAGAAGTACCCCATCCTTATACCAAGACACTTGAAGAGGCTCTGAGCCATTGATACGACATTCAAATGCAACTGGGAAGCCAAGGGTCTCCTGAACGTCTTTCAGTTTTCTTGCAAAGGAAGGTGGGAGTTTGCGTTCTGTAAAGAAGTTACAGATAATACTTTTTACAAGCGAGAAAACATCGGCAATGGCTCTCATTCCATTACAATTTTGGGGTTTTAAGAAAATTAATCTGTCAACACATTATAAGACTTGTGAAGCAACATGTCATCACCTTTGATAACAAGCACAGCGGAAGAAGCCACTGCCCCCACACTGTTCTCTGCCTTGCAGGTGTATTCTCCCACGTCACTGTGATCCACTTTATTGATGACTAAAGAAGCAACATTATTTTTGAATTGCATTTTATACGCAGGAGCTGATCGTAGCTTTGTGTGTTCTTTATACCAAGAAATTCTAATTTCTGGGGTTCCGTCCACCTTACAACGTAAGGTTGTGGGTTCTCCAATGGCTACTTCTGTATGTTCCAGAGGTTCGATAAAATAAGGCGGTTCTAAGGTACAAAAGATGATAATCAATCAAGGGTGCCAACTACAAGAGGACATTGTAAAAGAAAAAAAAGGCAATAAATACCAATAACTGTCCACACACCTAAGACAGACACCAGAGCATCGCATATATCCTGCCCAGCCTCGTTTTCTATCAGGCAACTATACTGGGCATAATCCTCTACTGTGCTATCAAGAATTTCCACTATAGTAGATTTTTCTGTCATGGTAATACTGCAGTTCTCAGACTGTGAGAGAGCATATTCATTCTTCATCCAGCTCACAGAAATGGGAGGTGTGCCAGTAAATGTGGCTTCTAGAACAATAGGGCTTCCTGTCTCAACACTGAAGTCAGCCAATCTTTTCACAAAAGTGGCTGGTTCTAGAAGAAGAAAACATGAAGGTCAATTTCTACCTTGCAATAAAGACTTAGAAAAAGTTCAGAAAGATACAAGAATTGAAGAACAAAAAAGCAAACCTTTCACAAAGAGATGTGTGGTGCAGGAAGCGCTGCCAGCATCATTGGTCACCAGACATGAATAGTCCCCACTCTGCAGTGGATCTACCTCAAGTAACTCCAGTTCTGTGATGAAGTCTTCCAGAGAGATGGTGCACGATTCCCCTGACACCAGTTCTCTGCTGCCTTTAAACCACTTGACCTTGAATGGAGGTGTGCCTCGAATGACACTGGTGAATGTGAGACTTGTTCCAGGCAAAACTTCCACAGAATCAGGGGTTTGTTCAAAAGATGGTGGCTCTAGATATGCCAGGGGCAATGGCAGATCAAGAGGGAACAAAAAAATCCAAGTGAGAAGTGTTTGTTACTTAAAGGAAAGGGAACCCAGAGAAGCCCCCCAGGAATTAAGTCAGGTATCAAAAGGGGAGAGAAGCCTTGTGCCAGCCTTGAACACTGACCTTGGACAGTCAGAATCGCAGAGCATTCATCAGAACCAGCCACATTGGCAGCCACACAGGTGTAGGAGCCTGTGTCGGAGGGCTCCAGGGCGCTCAGATTCAAGGTACAGACATTTTCTGAAAAGCTGGACTGACATTTGGGTCCACTAACAATCTCATTTCCATCCTGAAACCAGCCAACTGAAATTGGGGCTGAGCCAGAGACTCGGCACTCTAAAACAACCGAGGCCCCCAGTGTGGCATTCATGTCTTTCAGCTTGCGGATGAAGGAAGGAGGCACGATGCGATCTAGGTGGAGAAAGAGGTTTTCCATGTAAAGAGCAGCTCTGTTTATCTACCCCGTCAAACTTGTTCTATTCATAACTGTCTCAGCCTACTCACCAGAAACATGGACAGAGACTGTGCAGTTGCTTTTGCCAACACTGTTTTTCACCTCAAAGCTATACAACCCCTTGTCATTCATTTCTGCAGAGGGGATTTTAAGGGAAGCCACATTTTTGACAAATGTAATGTGATGTTTACTGTCTGTGGATAATTCTCTTCCATCTTTGAACCACTTGGCTGAAAGTTCTGGTGTTCCAGCCACAACACACTCCAATGCAAAAGGGTTTCCAGTGGTTACTGTCATGGGTTCTGGTTTCTCTATGATTCTGGCTGGTTCTAAAAAAAAGAAGCATTTGGCATTGAGAACAAAGTCACCTTGCAAACAGCCTAGTCGAAGTATTACAGATTCGAGCTGGGTCTGAAGACGATGTGCCCATTCAATGAGCTTCATTTTTGTCACAGACGACTTGGCTACTAACCTAGAACAGTCAACACTGCTGAACATTCTCTCATCCCAGCATCATTTTTGATCTGGCACACATATTTCCCAGAATTTGATGCTTCTGGGCTTCCCAACTGGAGGATTGTGATATTGTCACTGAAAGATATCTTGACGTTTTCACTCTCTCTGATGACTTCTCCTTTATCTCTGAGCCAGGTAACAGAAATTGGCTGGAACCCTTCCACCACAGCTCGTAACTCTACAGCCTCCCCAATAAGGGTTGAGGTATCACTTAGCTTTTTCACGAAGCGTGGAGGTTCTGATGAAATAAAGTCAGAGTTGGAGAAAAAAGTGAGAACCCAAGCTGCATAAGGCATTAGTGAAGCAAGAAGAGGTCTAAAGGAAGATGCGTGTGTGCGCCCCCATGTACAAACCTTTAAACTTGACCATGCAGACACAACTGTCACTTCCCACCTCATTAGTGGCTTTGCAGTGATATTCTCCTACATCAGAGGCTTCAAGGTTAAGGATATGAAGACTTGTATCAAAATTTTTTGAAGTGATTTTAAATTTCTTGCTGCTTCGGACTTGCTTCCGATCTTTAACCCACACCACTTCAAATGGGGGGGTCCCCGAAATTTCACATTGGAGAATTACATCAGAACCTTTAAGGGCTCCTACTGGAGGAGGCTTCTGGACGAAAACAGGAGGAGCTATCAGAAAGAAAAGAGGATGGAAATGAGAACAACTGCTTTCTAAAGAGAAAAAAAAATCTAGGTTCTAGATTTTGAGATTTTAGAATCTAGAGATATTTTCTATGTATTGGAGATCATGAAGAGCGTCTGGTATGACCAAGTGACAACGCACAGTGACATAAGACATGACAATTCATGAAAACTAATTTAAGTGGAGGGGTGACAAATGGTGGGGCACCAGCCTTGAGGGAAAAAGCCAAGTGAAATGTTGAGGCCCTGCATTTAAACCCTAGTCCTGGCACTAATTAAGAAACAAATGAACAAACAGAAAACAAACATGTTACAAGCAAATAACCTTGCCTAGTCTTTTAATTTTGAATCTTACAATACTTCTGCGAAGAAAGTCCTGATCGGAGCAGAAGGAAAAAAGCAGTAGAGAATGTCTAACCTTTTACTGTCAGGGCTGTGCTGCAGCTGGTGTCACCGACACCATTATGTGCTTCGCAGATGTAATCCCCGCTGTCCTCCGCACTGGCCTCATTGATGGTAAGCAGGGCCACGGAATTAGTGAATGACATGTTGTATTTCCAACTTTCGTGAAGTTCACTGTCATTTCGGAACCACGAAACTTTGATTTCCGGGGAACCACTTATTTTGCATTCCAGTTGGATAGATTCTCCCTGCTTTGCCACTTTTGAAGCATCTAATTTCTTAGTGAACTTTGGAGGTTCTATTAAACCAAAGGAAAAACTCAGTAAAGGATGTCTACATGTTAAAATAGCTTCTTTTTGTAGCTGAAGACTCATTAAAAAAACCTTCATATTTAAGCTGATTTATGGCTATATTAATATATTAAGAATATATTTTCTAACATCTCTTTCACTAAATAATCTTTTAATAGAGATTTTTAAAAATACATTGTAGTGTGGACCTATAAGCTAAACTATGAGCTATAAGCTAATATAGATAGATCTAATCAAAATTTAGTAATAATAACAGAGAAAGTTATATTACAGAAAAGAATGTAAAAGGAGAGTGGATAGTTGAAATAATACCTTACAATCTTCAATGAAATAACTCCCTTTGATACGACTATACTTAGAAACAAACTAACCCAACAAACATGATAAAGATAAGACAGAACTTTGGTTAAATATTGTCTCTAACATTAATATACATATTCCAATATGATTCAGTTAGTTTACATCAAACATTTAAAAAGTAAGAAAATTTTTAGAAGAAAACTAAATACATGTGGTGAAAGCACAATTGTAAGTCAATGTCATGTAGTGATACCTTTTACACTCAGCTGAGCAGAGCACATGTCTTTACCAACATCATTGGTTGCTTGACAAGTATATTGACCAGAGTCTCCTTTGCCTACTTTAAGAATTCTCAGATGAGGAGTGTTGCCCACACAGGTGATTGTATAGTTTCCTCCAGGACGAATCTCTTTGTTATCTTTTGACCAAGTGATTCTCATTGGTTGAGCACCAGTAACATGACACTCAAAATCAGCACTTTCTCCCGCAATAACATCTATTGATACAGGCTTGATGTCAAAGAAGGGAGATTTTTTAGGTTCTGGAAGATGAGAAGAAAAAGATCAAGTAATTTTTTTTGTTTTGTTTTTCTGTTGGCTATTTCTACCTTCACAGAGTTGTGATGGTTTGCAAAGAGAAAGAATGACTTGGGAACAAACCTCTGGCTGTCAGTCTAGCACTTGAAGATGCTGTTCCAAGTGGATTGGAAGCTGAGCAAGAATACTGGCCAGAATGACTCAAGTCAGTTTGCAAAATTTTTAAAGTTGCCACATTATCCACAAATGACATTTGTAGGTTTTCATCATCTCTTAAAAGTACACCATCTCTGTACCAGCACACTTGGATGGGAGCAGAGCCATTTAGTCGACAAGTGAGTGTAACAGGCAAACCCACTGTTTGTTCAATGTCCTTCAACTGTCTAGCAAAGGAAGGTGGGAGCTGGCGCTCTGTAGGAAGACAAGTAATACTTCAAGCATTAGTAATGGAAATAAAAAAAAATTGCCTATAAAGATGAAAGAGTAAAAATAAGGGGAAAATTCCTCATGTGTAGAAGAATATCATCACCTTGGATTCTAAAGACAGTCTGAGAAGTAGCAGTTCCTATGCTGTTTTCCGCTACACATGTGTACTTGCCACTGTCGTTGATGTTCACTTTATTAAAAACAAGTGTGGCCACATTGTTTGTGAAGTAGGTTCGGTATTCAGGAGTTGAGCGCAACTTGGTGTCTCCTTTGTACCAAGACACTGTGATTTCTGGTGTTCCAGCAACTTGGCATTGCAAAGAAACGGAATCTCCAACGGCTGCCTCCAGAGGCTCCAGTTCCGTAACAAAATAAGGTGGTTCTAAAGAAGAAAGGCTCACAATCAGGGAGTGGAGTTACAGAAAACCAAATACACAGTGCTCCATTGAGATGGATGCAAATCATTTGTGAGACTAAGACAACACACCTAATGTAGATACCAGAGCTTCGCACACATCCCTTCCTGCCTCATTTTCAATCTCACAGGAATAGTGTCCCGCATCTCCTTTCGTGCTATTCAGAATTTCCAGGATGCAAGTCTTCTCTGTTGTGACTATGCTGCATCTTTCAGATGGAGATATTTTACAACCATCCTTTTTCCAGGTAACTGAAATTGGCAGCGTTCCTGTGTAGGTGCTCTCCAGAATTATGGACGTCCCTGGTTCTACAGAGTGATCACTTAACCTCTTCACAAATGCAGCTGGTTCTGGTAAGTGACAAAGCACAGGAGTTACACACACACACACACACACACACCCTCTCCTCAAAAAAGATGGAAGAACATGGAATATAGGAAGAGTGAATACATTTGAGCAAACCTTTTACAAAGAGACGTGTAGTACAGGATGTTTGGCCAGCATCATTAGAAACCACACAGGTATATTCCCCACTCTGAGATATGTCAATACTAAATAGTTCCAGTTCTGCCACAGTGTCTTCGAAATAGATGTTACACCTGTCTCCTTTCACTAGTTCTCTGGCACCTCGGAACCAGCCAACCTTGAAGGGAGGGGTTCCTCTGATAACACTTGTGAAGGTTACATTTTTGCCTGGAAGTACTTCCAAAGGTTCAGGTTCTTTCACAAAAGAGGGAGGTTCTACAGAGAGGGAAACAATGAAAAGGTCCCATAAGTTTCAAATTTCCTTGTGATGTTGAATTCAAATACTAACAGAACCTGTGAAGTGGTATCAGCGTAATAAGCACCCAAAGAATTCTTAAGAAATTGCTTGCAAAATGGACTGTAACACTGACCTTGCACAGTCAACACTGCACGACATTCGTCAGACCCAGCGACATTAGCAGCCACGCATGTGTAATTGCCCATATCCGATGAGTCCAGAGAATTCAACTGCAATGTACAGATGTTATCTGAGAAAGTAGGTTGGTACTTTGCTCCACTGACAATCTTAGTCTTTTCATGAAACCAGGCAACAGAGATAGGTGAGGATCCTGCTACTTTGCATTCCAGAATGCAAGAGGCACCCAGGACCCCACCAGTATCTTTCAGTCTTCTGGTAAAAGAAGGAGGAACCATTCGGTCTACAGGAGGAAAGGCAAAAGACTCATCATAATTCGAAAGAATGAAAGAGATATGAAAGAAAGAAAAATGCAAAAGGAATTTGCGTAAGAAACGAGAACTAACCTGATACATCAACCACAGCTGTGCAGCTGCTTTTTCCAACATTGTTTTGAACCTGGAAAGTGTATGTGCCTGCATCTTGTGGGTCAGCGGAGAGAATCTTTAAGGAAGAGATTTTGTTGTAGAAGCTAAATTTGTGTTTTTGGCTGCTGGTCAACAGCTTTCCATCCTTGTACCATTCAATGGAGAGCTCAGGAGTGCCGGCCACCTTGCATTCCAACGTGCATGTTTCTCCTACAGTCACTGTCATGGACCCTGCCTTCTCAACAATGACTGCAGGCTCTGAAATACAATGTGATATCCACCTGTCAAGGTCTGGAGTCTTTATGTATCTCTGTTATTGAACTCATCATGATTGTTTCTCCCACTGAGACTTACGCTAGTCTTCTCTCTTGACTTTAAATGTGACTTCAGGTTTACAGGCAATTATAAAATTATAGCAGCTATTATCAGAAAACATTTGAGAACTATACAACCCCCCAAACAATTTAGATAATGCATATCGGGCAATGTGTTTTGGTTTATATTTGACTCTCCTTAGACTAAGACTACCTGTAATTATGAATTGTTTGGTATTTTCCTCCTTCATTTAGTTACTAACAACAATAGTTCGAAAGTTGGTATGCAAACAGCTTTTGTCCCTATCAAATGTTGATCTTTGGAGTCTCCTCGGCTTTAACAACCAGTACTCTGGAAACAAAATTTCCTTGTACTACAAGTTGGGCTTCCGACTGATCCTTGCTTAGTCAAAATATATCCAAGATTGTATTTGCTAATGTCTCAAGAAAAATAGCATATCCACCATAAAGCAGATGGCTTCTTTTTCTTAATCATAGAAAAAGTAGATAGTGTTTGAGAGAGAGATTCATTAGGTCTTTCCCCTAAATCTTCCACATAGGTGTGGATCAAACTGGTGCTAGAATTCAGAGCAAAAGATTCTGCTTATAAGTCATTCCAACATCTGACATCATTTCTATCAGTGGACTGTGATACCAACCTAAAACAGTCAGAGTAGCCATGCTTTCCCTCATTCCACCATCGTTCTTGATCTGGCAGACATACTTCCCAGCATCAGCGGGCTCTGTTTTTGCAAACTGTAGCGTTGCAACATTGTCCACAAAGGCAATTCTGATGTTTTCACTTTCTCTAATCACTTCTTTCTCTTTAAGCCACTGGACAGAAATGGGCTGGGCACCCTCTATGGATGCTTGTAACTCTGCAGGCTCGCCAGCTACTACCGTGAGGCTGCTCAGTTTGGAAACAAATTTTGGTGGTTCTGAACAAGAAAAGATGGATGGAGAGTGTTGAAAAGAGGGTCCAGATAACAGAAGACAGAAGTGAGCATTTCATGCATTCCTGATATTCCTGTCTGCCACATACAGGAAACATGCTTACCTTTTAATTGTATTCTACAAATACAAGCGTCACTTCCCACTTCATTCTGTGCTTTGCAGTGGTATTCACCGATGTCTGTGGATTCCACATTGAGGATGTGAATACTTGCGTGGAAGTTTTTAGAGGCAATCTTGTATTTCTTGCTGCTTCGGAGCTGTCGCTTGTCTTTGTACCACACCACCTCAAATGGTGGTGTTCCTGATAGCTCACATTCAAGACTGACTTCAGTGTTTTTAAGAGTTTCTACTACAGGAGGGAAACTGCTAAAAACAGGAGGCTCTGTGAAGAATGAGAATGTTTCATGAATTGGACTATTTAATTTCATTAGAATTAAGGCTTTTTGCTTATTTCTTGTTTATACATTGGAAGAAAGTTGTAAGAGACCAAAATGGGTAAATGGCATCTGACATGATCACTATTAAATGATAACTGCTTCCAAGAGGCCATTAATCTTTACAAGATAATCAACTAGATGAGTAGAAAACACGGAAAGATTGTAGATGTTGTGATTGAGCAGTTCAAAATTCTATTTATTCATCCTCATTACTTTGCATTGGACTGGTGAAATTGACACAAAATTTGTAATCAAATAAGTACGTTAACAAAAATGGTTCGTGGGAGTTATGAGATTCTTTCAGGAATATGCGTGTTTAACAATTGAGGTAGCCTGAAGCCACCGTGACTGCTGAGATCTATGCCTTCCTATTTGGAAAATGGTGATTGCAAAAACTGTATTGCAACATGAAACCTTTGGGCTTTGTGGCTAAAATAAATAAATAAACAAATCTCTCTCTCTCTCTCTATATATATATCTGTTTACATATATTATCATAGATAGATGCATAATTGATATTGGAAAATGACAGCAGGGAATACCAACACTATTTTCATCATGGAATAGTCATATTTTTAAGATAGAAAATAATTCTTAGGAAAAATATATTATTTTCATTCAAAAAATTTAATGGTAAAGCCTATCTGGCTTGTGCATTGCATAAATGTAATAAATAATCATGTTCTTAAGACACGCATTATAAGTGAATAAAGTACTGTATGCATAAGTTTATGGAAGGCAAAAAACTAGTTTTAAAAATGCTTACTTTTTGTGTATGTTTTCTAAACATCACTGAAGCTTGGCCAATGTATTTTGAGGGATCAAAATTATGGTATTAGAATAGCAGGAAAAATATCTCAAAATGACTAGGTACACATAACTAATGCTTAAGAAGAAATAATATCTAAAAAGGGAAATAATACTAGTATGGGGGAGCATCCTATGATCTGAAATGGAAATTGAGATAATGGAAAAGAATACCCAAGGGAGAAGACGGTAAATTTTAATTAATTAAGAAGATGAAAACAAGATTTCTACCTTTTACTATAACCTTGGTACTACAGCTTGTGCTGCCAGCAGGATTGTGGGCCTCACAAATGAAATCTCCACTGTCCTCAGTACCGAGACTGTTCATCTGTAGGACAGCCACTGAGTCGATGAAAGTCATTTGGTATTGATCACTGGCTGAGAGTTCATGTTCGTTTCTGTACCACACAACTCTGATTTCTGGAGATCCAGTTATCTTACATTCCAGGCGTGTGGAGTCACCTGCTTTCACTATTTTGGATGCTTCTAGTTTCTTTACAAACTTTGGTGGTTCTAGAGAGTCAGGAAAGAGGATATTATGAGGAACAGTAGTGAACAACACAAGTTTAGTCATACGTAAGTAAAAGAAAACAAGTGGTATCTGACAAATACAGTTATTGTGTTAGAACAGCACAGAGGAACTAGAGCCACAGGCCAGACAGAAACATAAAACAATCGAACTTGCACACCTGTCACAAGCAACATTGTAGTGCAAGAGTCGCTACCAACGTCATTGGTAACTTGGCAAGTATATTGTCCAGTCTTGGAAGCATCCACTGTATAGAGATTTAAGAAGCTAGTTGAACCTTCCAAACCAATGAAACATTTAGGTCCAGAGGTAAGTTCCACATCATCCTTAAACCATCTTATTTTAAATGGTGGTGTTCCTTTTAGTACTGCCTTAAATTCTACTGTAGAATCAGGTATGGCTTGTTGTCGCTCAGGTTTCACTAGGAAGCTTGGTGGTTCTATAGATTTCAAGAAAGATATATTTTTATTATATTCCTTATAGTTGAAATAGTTTGACATTTTGATGTACATATAAGAAAACAACTCAGGAAAAGAGATAATGGCTGAATATTTCTTCAACTCAATGAACACATACCTAAAGATTTAGCTTTAAAAGATATAAGAGTATTTTCAAAACATTCCTTAAGAAGAACCAAGAAGGTAAAGAAATTCTAACCTTTCACAGTTAAGATGCCACTGCATGCATCATCTCCTGCTATATTTGACACCTTGCATGTGTAATTTGCAGTATCTTCTAATTCCAGATTATTAACGTCCAATGACACAGTGTTTTCGTGACACACAAGTCTGTATTTTGCACCTGTAGTTATTTCTTTTCCATCTTTAAACCACTGAGCACTAATAGGAAGCGAGCCAGAAACTTTGCATTCCATATGAATAGAAGAGCCCAGAACTTTGTCCATTTTACTTAATTTTTTGGTAAATGATGGAGGAATATCTTGATCTGTCCAATGCAAACAGCAAAATGCATCCATTAATGTGGATTTGATATGGTCTTGACTTTATAGTACAAAGGACAAAATATCTAAACAAGGGAGCTAACTGGGCAATGATACACACCTAGCACTCTCAGGTAGGCATCACAGCTACTGCTTCCAAAGTCGTTTTCCACCTTGAAAGTATACTGCCCACTGTCTTGCTTCATTACTGACTGAATCCTGAAACTGGCTACATTATTTTCAAAACTCATCGAAAAATATCTACTTGGTACGATTTGTTTGCCATCTTTAAGCCATTTCACTTTGAGTTCTGGTGTTCCAGCCACAACACACTCCAAGGTAACGGGGTCTTTCTCAGTAACATCAAACGATTTAGCTTTCTCTATGATTTGAGCAGGTTCTGTAGTAAGAATGAAAATAGAGGTGAGTTACATTATTAATTCCACTGGAACTAAGGTGTGTTTATGAAACTGTTTTCCTGGACTTCCATGGAAGGAGGATGGCTCACCAACCTTGTACTAAAAGGAAAGCGTAACACCTCTCAACGCCTGATTCGTTCTTGGCTTGACAGGTATATCTCCCACTATGTCCATTATCCACACTTCTGATTTGAAGTGTGGCCACATTGTTCACAAATGAAATGTGGACATTGTCATCTTCATCAAGAATCTGGTCATCCTTTAGCCATGCTATGGAGATGGGGGGTGAGCCTGCCACGGTACCCTGAAAGGTGGCGGAACTCTTCAAGACAGTGGTGACATTGTCTATCTTCTTGGTGAACGATGGTGGATCTGTGATTAAATAAGACAGTGTGTAAAGATGGGGTAAATTTTTAACTCCAACTCATCCTAAGATGAAAGAGTCTTCAGAGATTTTAGTTGGTAGCTTCGCCTTGCCTATCACTGACCTTTCAGGGCCACTCGAGTACTGCAAGAGCAGCTGCCACCTTCATTGGATATAATGCACTGATATTCACCAGTATCGGAAGGGTCACATTTGGTTATGTGGAGGTGAAACACTGACACACGGTCAGTCACTGTATACTTTTTGCCACTGCGTATTTCCTTATTATTCTTCAGCCAAGTGACTTCAAATGGAGCTGTTCCTGTAACTTCACACTCCAGTTCCACATCACTGTCTTTCACAACCTCCACAGGCCTCAGCTCTCTAACAAAGGCTGGCGGTTCTACAGAGTTTAAAGGAAGACAAAGAGCGGCTTACTCAAGGGAAGACCCAGGACCGTCCGGCAGCATGGCTAGAAGCACACCAGAGTCTGATAACCAACCTTTCACTTTCAGCTCAATGCTGCAGCTTGCTGTGCCGGCGTCATTCCGAGCTTCACAGACGTAAGTCCCACTGTTTTCTACCCTGGCACCAGAAATCTGGAAACTGGCTAGACCATCCACAAAGGAAATGCCATGTTTCCTGACATCTGTTATTTCATTCCCATCCAGATACCAAGACACTCTGATCTCTGGAGTGCCTGTTATTTGGCATTCAAATGTTGTTGACTGTCCATTCCTCAGCACTAATACTGGACTGGGTTTCTTAATGAATTGAGGAGGTTCTGAAGATGGAAAAAAAGAGTGTGATGTTGGGATTTTTTTTTTTTACAATAGAGTACAATTAGCAATGATTTCTTAATAGACTTCTTCCCTCTACCCCCTCTCTAAGAAAACATAGGAAAGCAAGAAAATGAGAAGATGTTGAGACCAGACCTTTGACAAAGACAGTGGCTTTACTGGTTGCTGTACCAACATCATTGCTTAGTTGGCAAATGTAGGTCCCAGAGTCGGCAGCTTTGGCTGAAAAGACCTCTAGAATGGTAGAGGTATCATCTTTCCAAATGGAGCGAGATGCCCCAGAGTGCAACTCTTTGTTGTCTTTAAACCACTTTATGGTCATGGGTGCAGTGCCACCCACAAGCGCCTTTAGGTGAACCCGTGTACTTGGGTTTACATCTTGTGACTGTGGCTTTTCCACGAAGTAAGGGGGTTCTGGGGTAAAAGAACAAGAAGCAAAATAGAGAGAGGGAAATTTTGTTTTAGAGCTTAGCAATGAAAGATAAGAATGAAGAAATGAGTGATTAATAAATTCTTATTGAGTACAGGTAAAAGTTGCCAACCTTTGACAGTCAGATGCCCACTGCACTGGTTGTGCCCTGCTTTGTTGGTGGCAGAGCAAGTGTAGGTACCACTGTCTGAACCTTCCAGCTGACTGATTTCCAGGAAGGCAGTATTATCATGAAAAGAGAACTTGTACTTGTCACTAGCTGAGATTTCTTGGTCATCTTTGAACCACTGGATGCTTATGGGATGTGACCCAGCCACTATACATTCTAAGTCAATAAAAGACCCTTTAATGCTGTCCATTTTCTTCAGCTTCTTGGTGAATGAAGGGGGTATGATAAGATCTATCCAATAAAAAAGCAAAAGAAAGAAAAAGGTTATTCTCTCTCCTTTGATCTCTCTCCTTTATCTCTTTTAATATGACTATGATGGGAAATAAACTCAGGGTCTCTCCCATGCGAGGCAAGTGCTCTGCCACTGAGTTATACTCCATTCCTGTATTTTCTCCAACTGTAAGGGAGAAAGAAGCCCAGTTCCTCTTTATTGATAAGCAATACCAACCTAATACATTAATGCTAGCCTTGCAACTGCTTCTCCCAACATCATTTTGGACTTCGAATGTATATTCTCCACTATCTTTCTTTTCTGTAGAAATAATCTTCAGTATTGAGACCCTGTCGGTGACACTGATTTTGTATTTTGGACCCAGGCTCAGTTCTTGGCCATCTTTAAACCATTTGGCTATAATCTCCTTAGTTCCTGAAAATTTAACTTGCAAAGTGGCTGGGTCTCCTTGAGTGACGTCTATGGACACAGCCTCTTCGGTAATTGTCGCAGGTTCTGTAGAGAACAAAGCAATAGATGTAGGCTGTGAGCTGTTGTTCTGATCAACTGACATCTGTATTTCTTCTTCAAAGCCAAGGCAAACTTTCTAAACCAACCTTTGACTGAGAGCAATGCTGAACATCTTTGTATTCCTGCATCATTTTTGGCCTGACAGACATATTTCCCGTCGTGTTTGACTTCAATGCCACTGAGGTACAAACTGGCCACGTTGTTCTCAAACGTCATCCTTGTATTATCATCTTCAGTGATTTCGTCATTATCTTTTAACCAAGTCACTGTGATTGGCAAGGAACCCTTCAGAGTGGCCTGGAAGGCAGCTGTGCCACCACGGAGGGAGCTGGTGCTCTCAATCTTCTTTGTAAAGGATGGGGGTTCTAATAGAAGAATGGATTTTCAATCAATACTAATTCTATAGAAAAACTAGCTCTTTCAGTTTAAAGAATGAACTCTACAGAAAAGCCAGGTTTCATTTGAGCCAACACTAACCTCTTAAAGTCACCCTGGCACTGCAGGTGCTGCTGCCCACCTCGTTGGTCACCCGACACTGATATTCACCAGCATCAGCAGCAATGAACTTGAGGATCTGCAGGCTAACTAGTTGATCTTGAATGAAGGTTTTATACTTTCTACCACTTCGCAGGGTTGTATTGTCTTTGAACCAAGTGATCTCAAAGGGAGGTGTGCCTGCCACCTCAGCCAATAACATGACATCATATTCTTTCAATACTTCAATTGGCTTAAATTCCTTCGTAAAGTAAGGTAACTCTATAGTAGAAAAGGAACAACTTAAGTTAGGTGGCAAGAGGTCTGTGCTATCGACCAAATACTTGGTAATACAAGGACAAAGTGGACACAAACCTTTGACTATTATAATGCTAGTGCAATGGTCACTGCCAGCCTCGTTTTGAGCTTTGCACATATATTCACCACTGTCTTCAATGGCAATATCTGTAAGTCTTAAAGTGGCAATGGACTCCATAAAAGACATTTTGTGTTTTCTGCTGTCCTTGAGTTCTCTGTCATTTGCAAACCAGGTTATTTTAATTGGAGGGGTACCAATTACTTTGCAGGCTAGTTGAGTGGCATCCCCCTTCTTTAAGAGCTGTGATGGCTCTAACTTTTCAACAAATGTAGCAGGTTCTGTGGAAGGAAGGTAGTTTATTAAGAAACATGACCAAGAGGAAAGAGCTTATGAAACAAGAGTAGCACAAAGATGTCAAAGAAAGAAGGCAAACCTTTTACAAACAAGTTTGCACTGCACTCCACGCCTCCGGCAACATTGTTAACTTTGCATGTATAGGTGCCTGAATCAGAGGTTTTTACTGCATAGAGTTCCAAGGAACTCTCTAAAGCTTCTTTGGTAATATAGCAGCTTCCACCAGAAACCAGCTCTTTATCATCCTTAAACCATTTGATAGTAAGAGGAGTGGACCCTTGGAAAGTGCTCTTCAAGCAGACTGCTGAGCCGGGAAGAACAGCCCTGGATCCTGGTTTAGTTACAAAACTGGGTGGTTCTGAAGAACGAGTATAAGAAAGAAGTTTTAAAGAGTTTAGGGATGGGCTCTCAGGGAAGAACAATTAATTTGAACAATGTTTATAGTACAAATGAAACGCAAAGTTTCTGCCAACCTTGTACAATCAGAGCTCCACTGCTGTCTTTGCTTCCCACAGAATTGGTGGCTCGACACGTGAAATTCCCTGCGTCACTCATGTCTACTTTGCTGATCTCCAAAGACGCTGTGCCTTCCACAAATGCTATTCTGTATCTGTCAGATGCTGCTATTTCTTTACCATCCTTCAACCAGGACACCCTCATGGGGAGTGAACCTGCGATCTTGCAGTCTAGCCTGCAGGCACCACTAAGGACACTATCCACATTGCGTAAAGGTTTGGTAAAAAATGGAGCGATGTCTCGATCTGTTCATGACGCAGGAAGGAAAAAAAAAGATCAACATGGGAAAGTGCTCACTGGCTCATTTTTGGTTATTTGTTGGGTTTTAAAGAACCAGGTAGCACAGTTTTCTAAAAATACTAACCTAATACTGTGAACGTAGTCTCGCAGGAGCTGCTGCCCACTTCGTTGGAAACCTCAAATGTGTACTGGCCACTGTCATGCAATTCAGCTGAATAAAATTTCAGTTGGGCAACATTGTTTTTAAAGCTTATTCGGTACTTTTTACTGGCAACCAAGGGTCTCCCATCTTTGTACCACTTGGTCTTAAGTTCTGGGGTGCCTGTGACTGTGTACTCCAGCGTGGCTGGGTCCCCTGAGGTCACCTGGATCAGCTCTGCTCTCTCCGTGATTTTTGCAGGTTCTACAATGGTATGAAATTGTTAGTATACCTGGGTGTGAATGAGGAGCTCACTTTAAAGGGAAAGGGTGACTCAAGTTCACAATGTTCCTACACTAACCTTTCACTGTCAGTTCACCAACAGATGTTTGACTTCCTGCTTCATTTTCAGCCAGACATGTATATTTGCCACCCAAACTAATATGGACATCAGGGATTATCAAGACAGCAACACCATTGGAAAAGCTCATTTTGACTTTTCCATCTTCCTTAATAACCTCTTGGCCTCTCATCCACGAGACAGAGATGGGTTCAGACCCTCTGACAGCAGCTTGCAAGGTAACAGTTTGTCCTGCAAGTGCGGTAAAATCATCTACTTTCTTGACAAAGGTTGGTGGTTCTAGTTAAAGAAAGAGAGCATGTAACCCATTAGTTCTTACACATTTCCAACACCATCCCTCCTTAAGAGTTTCTACTTAGATTATATTTGTCTTCTCTACTACTACTATTTGATAGCACATTGGTTAATTAGAAAGAAGAAAGAAAATTTAAGAATTAACAATTCCATCCAAGAAACTGGCATAGAGGATAAATGCTTATCAGTTGACAAAACAACTAATGACATTATCAGATCATAAATATTTACAATGCCATCCCTATAAGATTAGGTAAAAGTCCCCCAAGTCAAACCAAGGCAAAGTAAAAATTTAAGGCTAGGAGAAGATGAGAGGAACAAAATTTTAGTTTTCTTTTCATGCATTAAAACATGCTATCAGGACACTTCATTAAAGATAGAGTGGCTTTTCACACACTGACCTTTCAATAAATGTGTCGCCCTGCAGCCACACTTTCCCACTTCGTTGGCCACAACACATTCATATTCACCAACATCTGCACTATTGAAAGAAAAGATTTCCAGAGACACAAGAGACTTCTGGGAAAATAACCTGTATTTTTTACTACTTCGTATTTGCTTCTTATCCTTGAACCAGCTAATTTCAAATGGTCCTGTGCCTGCGATTTCACACTGCAGCAAGGCATTTGTTCCTCTCACTATGTCTGCAGGCTCAAGAGTTTTGACGAAAGAAGGAGGCTCTACAAAAAGCAGGAAAGCATTGGGTAAGTAATGTGTGCCCAGAAGAGAAAAAGGGACATGTTTTCTCAGAGAAACAAGAGCCCACAATGCAGTAAACAAACCTTTGATAACTATCTCTGTACTACAGCTGTCACTGCCCACATCATTCGTGGCTTCACATGAGTAAGTCCCACTGTCTTCAACTTTCACATCCGTGATGTCAAGGATAGCCTCAGAATTGACAAAAGACATTCGAATTGTGTTACTTTCACTAAGTTCTTTGTTATTTTTAAACCAAGTGACTTGGATCACAGGTGAGCCTTTCAGTTTGCAATGCAGGCGTGCGGATTCACCGGGGAGCATTAAGTAAGAGGGATCCACCTTCTTCACGAAGGCTGGTGGTTCTACATGAAGTGTACAAAAAAGAGAATGGAAAAAAAGCTGAAGCATTAACTCCACAGAAGAAATGCAGACACACACTACAAAAAGACAGGACATAGAAAAATATCTTCATGAAATTTCTGAAAAACCAGGTGTGTTTGATAGCTTTTTTGGCACTCTCAAGCACTTTACTTGTCCCTTGATTTAAAAACAAAACAAGCAACCAAACAAATAAGCAAACAGACTATATCTATACAAAGAAGAACTTAATAAAGAAGATAAATATGAATTGCCTAGACATGAAGCTCTTAAAAATTTAAGCACGTTTTGTTAGTGACAGACATGTTTAACAGAACAAAAGTAAGAATTCTGAAGAAGGTTAAAAAAACACAATCAAATAAGGTCAGAATGTTCCCATTGGCTAAATGGAATTATTTAAATAACAAAGCACATGAGTACTGTTATACTGAGATTCTCTTTCAAAGAAAGAACTGACAAATGATTCCCTGGGAATCTTACCTCTAATTGTGACTGTGGCTGAAGAAGAGCTGCTCCCAGCCTCATTGGAAGCTGTGCACACATAGGTTCCAGAATCTTTTAATTTTGCCAGCGGGATCTCAAGTGATGCTATTTTATCTTCAAAATAGATCTTATAATCTTTCCCAGGGGGAATTTTCTGCCCATCTTTGTTCCATGTGACTGTGACTTTCCTGTCTTCATCAACTTGACACTCAAGGTGTACCTTCTTATTGATAGCCGACTGCACAGGCTCTAATTCTTTAATGAAGTGTGGTTTGTCAATGATGATCAACTCTGCTTGGCAGATATCGGCTCCAAACTTGTTGGAAGCCTTACAGGAGTATACTCCCCTGTCCTGAATAGTAAGATTTGAGAGTTCTAAACTGTGCTTATTCTCTGCATCTGAAATCCTGCAGTTAGGTGAAGGTGACAGGGCAGAGCCATCTTTCTGCCAAATGGTTTCAATCACAGGAGTCCCTGACACTGTGCAGAGAAACTTGGCTGCCTTCCCCACAAAAGTTGTAAGAGACTTGGGTCTGGAGAGAAAGGTTGGTGGATACGCCTCTGCAAAAGAAAATGTTCTAGCATTACAGGAGTTCTCAACAAAGCTCTTGCCATAATTACAGTATTCCAAGACAGAGATGAGTTATTCTTTAGGTAGACGTGAGATATTACTTAAAATAAAGTAATCCATGTAATAAGACTAAAAGATTCTTTGAAGGAAAAGGAGGAAGGTTCATGATAAAGGAATGACACATCACTTTGTGTCCATCAAAGAACAAATGTTTCTCTGGGAAGCAACATTGCTAAAGCTTTGTCTTTATTGTGGCAGAATAGTAGTTTGAATTATTTGATAAGCAATTCAGTGGATATTTTAATTCTACAAGTGAGAAGACTATGTAAGAAAGATAAAGGAAATGTATTTGACTCTTCTGAAGAGTATAGGTGTTGTGAGAAGAAGACAGAAGGGGTTTTATAAGGTCTCTCTAACCTTGTGTTAAATGCCATGATATCTTTAAGAGGTTTGACTTTAAATGGGTCTCCTGGGCAGTATCAAACTTATAAAAGTATTTAATTGTAGGCATTTCCCATTTCTATTCCACTTTGTAGCAAGATTTTAGAAATTTCTTTTGCTAACTAGCTTTTTAAAATTAACCTCCTTGTCCAAAGCTTTGATTCAGTCATATTACTGAATTGGCTTTATTTGGGCAGAAACATCCAAAGGCATCATGTAACATAATTCCATATACTTGGTTGCAAGGAGATATTTTGATTACAAAATGAAAACCACTGGCTCGGTCATTATGGGCTGGGTTTCTTGAATCTCAATGATTTTCTGATATGTAAAGAGGTGTCTGAAAAGAAAAAGTTTAGTAGAACTTTGCCTTGTTCATGTCCAGGAGACATGATACCTGTGTTTGCCCCCGCATGCTTTTTGTTGAAAAAGATGTCACCTTTCAACACCAGTGCACAATTTCCAGGCACTGTGACTCCATTCCTCAAACCGTAGTTCCTACTCACACTCTCTTAGGAGAAAGAAAGTGAAGGTGAGAGAAAGACAGAGAGACAGAGAGACAGAGAGAGAAAGCACAAAACAGCTATTGATGTTTTATAAACCAATTGCAAGCATTTAGTGAGGACGAACTTGTTGAAAGTCATCCTATATGTCAATTAGAAAACAGAGCATAATGTTTGTGTAGTAGTGGGTCTCCTTAAGTTTGGAATAAAGCTTTTGGTGAGAGTCTTTGTTTATAGTCCATTATTAGTTATCCTCCTTCATTTCACTTAGGATTTAAACTTAATCATATGCTGACTTAGAAAAAAAACAAACTTTTTTTTTGTAATTCTGTTCCTAATCAACTATTTAGTTCTGAATTCCAAATACATGGAGATATCATTTATTTTTTTTATTAGTGCCGCACTCTTTTGAAATATTTTATATTAAGGACCAAGCCAGGCTAATTTGATGATTTAACAATGTCCTTAATCCATACTTTTCCTTTGGTTGCAGATAAAAGTATAACTATATAGAATAATGGTCTACCCTACACAGGTTTTGCAGTTCCTAGCCACCAGGTTCCCACCGTGGTTGTCGGTGTGTCTGGCTGGTGGCACTTCCTGCTCCTGAAAAGGAAACAACATAAGCAACAATGTGAAATGAACTGACAACCTCCATGACCATGTACATATTTACCTGTCACTGTAAGTGTGGCTGTACAGCTGACACTGCCATATTCATTGGAAGCTTTGCAGGTGTACTCGCCACAGTCGACTACCTGGGTTCTGAGGATTTCCAGGCTGGACACGTAATTTGAAGATCGAATAGAACACTTGTCACTCTCATAAATCTCCCGGCCAGCTTTGAACCACTGGAACCGGACATTGGGTGCACTTTGGATCTCACAGGTGAATTTGGCGAGGTGGCCTAGAGCTACTTCCAGAGGCTCAATTCTCCTCTTGATCACAGGGGCAGCTGCAAAGGAAACAGAATCTGTTAGCATGCCTCTTTATCAGGCATCCCATGATTTCCCCTCTCTTCTAACTTTTGCTGCTGCTAATGAAGTAAAACAGTTAAAATTGGTGAGACAAATTACAGCAGTTTAAGACAAATGCCTGGAAAATAAGAAAGATCATTCAAGGTAAAAGAAGACAATAAGTAGCTCTCAACATATTCAATTGTGACTTATGAAAAAATACTATTAAAATGTTGTGCTATGGGTGTACATGCATTGCAGCATGATATATCATTTAAATATACCATGCTTACCAGGAACACTGCAACTAATGTGAAAAATATGGTATATTAAGTACAGTGATTAAGTGAAGAAAAGCAAAAAATAAACCCAAACAAGAAGCACAAATGGACAACTAATCATGGTTATTTTCAATTTATAGATGGGTGTGGTTATTTTGGAGAGGCTAGCTATTCACAGATAGCTTTTTATTACATATCATTAAAATATTGTCAGGTAAAATAACTAAAAAGCACATTCTTCAACATCATAAAACATATAAGAATATGTTTTATTTTAAAAGTAGTCTCATAGATATGATAATGTACTACCCAACAAGGCAATTGAAGAACATATAACCATGATTATGTCTGTGAATCCATTCCTGTTCTAAATAACTTGCATTCTGAAAGTGAAAAATAAGTGACAATTCTGTGATGAAACCTAAGTTATTCAAATCCAGTGAGTATTAGAGCTTGAACCATTTCATCCATAATATCCAACCTCTTTTTCCTACAGTGAGTTTTGCTGAAGTTGTTGCTTTCCCACTGTCATTCCAGGCCTCACAGACATAGTCTCCTTGATGCTCTTCTGCATTTACTGTGTTGATTACTAGTGTATATGTATTTTGCTCTTGTAAACACTTGAACTTTTCATCTGAAGGTACCAGTTTGCCCTCAAAATACCAATTCACCTCTTTAGCATTTTCTATGGATGATGTGAGATATACAACATCGCCTTCTTCAGAAATGACATCTACTAAGGGCATAAGTATAATGGGGTAATGCTCTTTAGTTAAACTATCCTCAGCTCTCTGTGCCTTTCCCAAAGCAACCTCCTGAGTACCATTTTCAGAAGGTTTCTCTTTTTCCTCTAGGGGTTTCAGACTCTCGTCCTGGGTTTCATCAGACACAGCAGAGGAAGCAACCTCATCGGTGGCAGGGGGATTCACATCTTTGACCTGACTTTCCACGTGAGAACAACTAACCTCTTCAGTGGAAACAAAATATCTAGATGTGACTTCTGGTTCAGTGATTGCCTCAACTTTCTGTGGATCTGAAAAATAGGCCACTTTGTCCCATAGATCTAGTGTGTTTCCTGTCTGAATTCTGGGATCCTCGGCTGTTAAGATGTTTATTTCTTCACATATAATAGAGCACAAAGCATCCTTGAGTTCAGTTTTCAGGTTAGCCATTTGAGGATCAATATCTTCAATAGCAATGGTCACTTCTTCTATTAAAGACTTCACTGAAGTAATAAGGTAGGTGCACAGGATTCGTTTGGGCTCTTGGGTGAAGCTTATGTTCCTGACCTCCACCTTTTCTATGTTTCTTAACCACTCAGAGAAAAGACTTGGCTGTTCCATCGCCACAGCACCTTGCAGAGCCCTCCTGATCTGAGCTTTCAGGTTTAATCTTTGTTCTGGAATACTAGGCAGCAGACTTTCCTTCAATAAAATGCCACTTCCCTGCACTTCTTGTACTCCTTTTACCACCTGGGACTCTTTTCTATACTCAGTGGTTTGGTTCGGGGACATTGCTGGGTCATCAGAACGTTCCTCCTTGAGTAAGACATGCTTGTCCTCAAGTACTAGTGGAAAGTTTAAGGACTTGCTTTCATCTCTCTTGACAGCAACATCTTGCCCGGCACTTTTTAGTTGATCTGCACTTTCCATCAGAATTTTTCCTTCTGTGCATATGTGTTCTGAAGTAACCTGGGGCTCATAGTTGACCTCAGAAATCTCAACATTGGGACCCTGAAAATTTTCCACATGTCCTTCAAGTAAGCTCTGACTCAGGAGCAGAGCACTTTGTGTCTCTTGTTTTGGAAGAGTTTTTATTTGCTCTCTTTCCACTCCAGGAACTGGTGCTTCTTCAGACACAGAGGGTGAATCAGAATGTGCTGGCAGTTCGGCTGAGGACTGTGGATGAATCCAGTCAGGTTCAGTTATTGTTCTTGAACTTACTTGTTCTACAGACAAAGCCCTTGGAAAAATGTTTTCAGGCTCTTGACACTTCCAAGTATCTTCTTTGGAGAGGGTTTTCGGGAGCTGGACAATCTGCAGCTGTACATTGGGTGCTGGTTCGTGGTTGGGCTGCACGTGAACAGTACCATTGATAGAAGGGAGCACGCTGCTGCTTTCAGGAGTAGGCCTGTCCTGTTCCAAAAGGCCTGTGGACTGTAATGGCTGAACCCCTAAAGTAATTCCATGGCTTACGTCATTCATTTTAACAATATGTTCATATTGTTCCTTTTCTTCTGCAATTAAAGCACCTTTCAAAGTGGTATCCTTCACAAAAGCTAAAGTTTCCTGCTCTGAGTCCAGTGTCTCAACTGCAGGGCTCTTTAATGGCTTCTCTGCAACATCATCAGGAGCCTCAGACTTCACTTTTCCTGGAGCATCAATCACATCTGTGTCTTCTGGAAGCACCAGCAGCTGGGCAGCACAGGTAGACTGACCCCACACATTCTCAGCTTTACAGATATACAGGCCACAGTCCTCCCTTTGAGGGTCGTTGACTATGAGTTTCCCAGAACCATCAGGATTATAAATGATGGTATGATAAACATTGGTGCAAAGCTGCTTATTTTCTTTGAACCATACAACAGTGGGGGGAGGACTCCCATGCACCAAGTAGTCAAAGATGGCAGGGAGCCCCACAGTACAGTGGACTGGTTTTAACTCTTTAAGAAAGTAAGGAGGACAGGGACCCTCCACTTGTCCCTGAGATGTATGCACTCCTGGATCTGTTTCTATCTCTTTGCATCCTTCTCCTTTGGGATTTATCTTTAGATAGGCACTGCATACTGATTTTCCATACTCATTACTGGCCATACATGTATACTCTCCTTCATCCTCAAATTTGGTGAATAGAATGATCAGGCTATAATTATCACCATCAAAAACAAATTTGTAATCGGTAGAAGGGGTTAACATTTCTCCATTAAAGAACCACTGAATTTTAGGCTTGGGAATGCCTGTGACAGTGACAGACAGCTTAGCAACATCCCCAATACTTGTTTCAGCATTTGCAACTTCTTTGATAAAAACTGGAACCCTGCCTTCCTTTTTGGATTCTGTTTGAGTTGACTGAACTGGTTCAGACAAAAGTTCAAGTGTTTCACTTATATTAGATAGCTGAAGCTCAGAATTGTAGGTTTGACATCCTTCTTCCTCAGCAGATAGAAAATTAGAAATCTCTGTATGGAGAAAAATGATTAGTTAACTACAAAATTGTAACAATAACAATAACAATATAAAATTTAATAGCAACAATAAAATCAAAGAATTAAGTACCAACTGAGAAACTTCTGCCTGTTTTTCTTTTTCTGGAGCCATTAGATTATTCTGAGATTATCAAAACATGTTGCTAATTTCTTTTAGATTATTATACAAAATGACATGATTCTAATATGGCAGACATACAAGTTTTGATCGACTTAATTTGGTATACTTTATGAGTGGAAGATGATTTCATGAATTTTCCTTGCGATATAGTTTGAATTCTACAGTTTGAGAAATTGCTACCTAAATATTTCAGATAAAATAATTCAGAATTACTAAATAGAGTTCTGAAAAGCTACAGAATTGTCAAATAGGATTTTCTTAAGTTTAAAATGATTTTCATTGTTTAAGCCTGATTAAATAAAACATCTTATACATTATATAAGATATATTACATAAGATGTTTTGCATCAGCTTAGAGGTTGATCTAGGGAAAGCATTCAATGTAGTTTAGTAAGACTAATTTGCATAGAAACCATTATTGTCAGGTACTAGAAAGAAAGGTTTTCCTTTGTCTGTGTAAATTGTCACCATTACTTCAACATATCTCTTATAGGGCAGTGGTAAAAAAACAAAAACCAAAACCAAAAAACTGAGGAATACAAAATAAGAGAAAAAGACTCCAATATTAAATTTTTGATTGCAGTTTATTCTGAAAGGAAAATCTATACAGCATTATTGAGCAGGAAACAGTGAATGACAGATACTCAAACAGCATCATGCATGACAGGATGAAAGAAGGTAATTTGATAATAGGGAATGAAGATTTTACATTACATTTGCTAGGGACATAGCACAGCCTTGCTACAAATAGTTTCACGGCCTTAAGCAGTTGTATTTCGTTTTTAGTACACTTTCATAGGTCTCAATTCCTTTCTATATTAATGAGTAAGCACTAGAAGACTGAACTTATGTCTGTTGGCTATGCACATACTGTTAGAATATATAACATGTAGAATATATACTCAGTTCTTTATGCTTGCTCCTAGTAACCCCATAAAACCACTGGTTAATTCTATAACCTAAGGATGGCCACTTAACTTTATACTTAATCTGCATTACTTATATTAGCTTTTCCTTCTTTTTAACTCCTAAAGTATCTAGAAAAGGAATAAATGTGAATATAGTTAAAATACCTTTACTCGCTTTAATATTTTCAAAGTCTTGCCCCTACTTCAAAACATGGTGCACTAACCATGAAAGATAGTAAATGAAATTTAAATGTGCTGAAACATGAAAGTGAAGTTAAAAGTACATGAAGCAGTAATAGCTAATCATCATGTCTAAATTTGACTATGTAAAATACAATGAATTCTTCAGCATCAGGGAAATTAATATTTTAGGCTTTTAAGTTATGTGTCTTCAAGTCAGAAAATACATTCATTTAATTATCTACAACAATTAATATGGAAGCCCATTGTGGAAAAGGCTTATTCTTATTTAGTCATTGTTATTCTGCATATACTCATTTTATTCTATAGGTTTTTGATGTGATATATTATTATCAATATTATGTGCTCATTGCTTACACTGATATGATTGTTGCTTAGTGTTTTATCTATCTCATTATGAGTTATGCTAACTCTAAATTGGTTTTCTTATTTAATTTTTTTCCCAATACTGGAGCTGGAACATGGCTTGGACACTGTTCCTGAGCCACTTTGTGCAAAAGGCTAGTACTTTACTACTTGAGCCACAGAACCACTTTCAGCTTTTTCTGAGTAATTATTGGAGATAAGAATCTCACAGAATTTCCTGCCAGGGTTACCTTTGAACTGTGATCCTCAGATCTCAGCCTCCCAAGTAGCTAGGATTATAGGCATGAGCTACCAGTGCCCAACTCCTTAAATTATTTTAAAACGTTTTGTGGATGGCAAGCAGGTGTTTTCTTTTAGTTTGGAAAACTGTTAAAAAATTCTCATTGTGGGAAAAAAGAATTTAATAGTTGCAAGAAAAATAGTAAGCAATCAGATACATAGATTATTTGTGAAAATCAAATTTACATCAAATGCTTATACTTAAAATTAAAATTAATGTGCTTAATATTATCATGACACTTAATGCTGCTTCCTGTGGGTGAGAGATAGCCACTAGGTAATACTAAATAATTTAAGAATTGGAGAGGGGTTTATTTCTAATTTCATTAGTAGATTCTATTATTTATTTCATCTATTATAGAACTAAAATTTTATTATAAATCATAATTAAGAGTATTTACTACTAGGATGACAACAGACCTTTAGTATTGAATATCACCTTTGAAGACTTATACCAGCCATTTATTTTAGATAAGAAAACTGAATTTCTTCATAACTATTAAATCTTACATAAGAACATTTAATGAATGAAAACATTGAATAAATGAAGATTTAATACATATTTATAAGCATCTTAGTGAAATTTATGGCTACTTTCAAAAATAAAAATCAGTAAAATATGACATTGAAGATTATGATCTTAGTATGAGCATATAATCTAGAACACAGATTACCATACTGAGTTCCAGTCTAACAATGTCTCTTTTTTTCTACCTTTTTCTACATATTCTGAAACAAGAACCCAGTTTTAAATATATATGGAAATGAAATATGGTAATTTCTTTCTCATAGTCAAATATTAAATACATGCACACTTTAGACATGATGCCCTCTCAGAAGCTGAGTAAATATTTCCAAATGTGAAAAGATCATTGTCTATTATTCTTAAAATTTCTGGAAAAAGGGCTGGGAAGGTGGCTCAGTGGTAGAGTGCTTGCCTTGCATGCATGAGGCCCTGGGTTCGATTCCTCAGCACCACATAAGCAAAAAGAAAAAAAAGCTGGAAGTGGCACTGTGGCTCAAGTGGTAGAGTGCTAACCTTGGGCTGAAGTGCTGAGGGACAGCACCCAGACCCAGAGTTCAGGCCCCACATATCATTAAAAAAAAAAAAGAGTTCAGGCCCCACGACTAGAACCCCATCCCCCCCAAAAAAAAGTTCTGGAAAAAATCATGTCCCTTAGAGAATATAAGTGATCCTTTCAGATCCTATACAAAACAAGAAGAAAGATATTAATTATGAAAATACTTTTAAAAGAGGAAAATTAATACATGAAAGTTGCATTGTAGAACAGATTATAAAGTTAGGCAACCTTTGGGCATAGCTTACTTTTATTGTTTAGTTAGCTTATTTTGAGAGTGAGCAAATAAACATAGGTTTGGATGCACAAGGATTAAAATTCAAAAAAAATTTAGAACGGGAGCAGAGATTTTTTCCCTTACCAACTTATCTGACATAATTTATTCTTTATTGCATGTGTGTGCATGTGCTCTAGTCTGGGTATTGAACTCATAGCCTTGTGCTCTGCTTGTTTTTCACTCTAGGCCAGTGCTCTACCACTGGAGCCACATTTTTTTTCTAGTCCACAGGGCCTGAGTTCTTTCCCTGAGCCTCTTTGTGCTCAAAGATAGTGCCCTGCCATTTGAGCCATAGCCCCACTTCCGGCTCTTCCTGAGTAGTTTATTAGAGATAAGACTCTCATGGACTTCCTATGATCCTCACATCATAGCCTCCTGAGTAGCTAGGATTACAGGCATGAGCCACTTGTACCTGGCTTGGAGACACATGCTTATTTTCAGCTTTTGTTCCTTACTTAATTAGATGTAAGTATCGATGTACCTTTCTGCCTATGCTAGCTTCAAACTGTGATCCTCAGATATCAGCTTCCTGAGTAGCTAGGATTTCAAGTGTGAGCCACCAGCACCCAGCTGGTGTACTTACATATAATTTATCTCCTCAAAGAGAATGTATCCTGTGGAATCACTGTACAGAAGAGGAAAAAAGAGAAGTACAGCAATTGGGTAGCCAAGAAGATATTTAATGATGCTTGAGGATACACAGCATTATTGACAGAAGTGATAACTCACAGTGCAGATAACAGAATATTTACATGGATTACAAAGATGAAATTTCCACACGGTGAGAAAGCTTCTCCGGGGATCTTCAGTATGGTGATTTGAATAGAGCAGACATATTTGAAAGTTTATTAGATTCATATCCGTTTGAAAAACTATGATGGGCTGGGAAGGTGGCTCAGTGGTAGAGTGCTTGCCTTGCATGCATGAGGCCCTGGGTTCGATTCCTCAGCACCACATAAGCAGAAAAAGCTGGCAGTGGCTCTGTGGCTCAAGTGGTAGAGCGCTAGCCTTGAGCTGAAGAGCTGAGGGACAGCTCCCAGGCCCAGAGTTCAGGCCCCACGTCCAGCAAAAAAAAAAAAAAAAAAGAAAATCTATGAAAGCGCTCCAGCACTAATGATTACTGACGTCCTGGAGCATGGCTATTTATGTTAGGGTGAGGACTGCACAGCTCTCGGCCATTCCAGAATCATTTGTAGCTACACACCGGTACTCACCTTCGTCACTTTTTATTAAACTCGTTATAAATAAGTTGTGGAATCCTATGCCACTTTCCTCAGCACTGAACCTTATTCCTTGGACCATTTTCCCATCTTTGTACCAGTTAACTGTGGGTCTTGGAGAACCACGAACTAAACACTGGAAATATGCGGCTGTTCCTAATGGTGCATGACAGTCAGAAATGCCTTTGATAAATCTGGGAGGCCCTTCCACCACCTGAAATTCAAAAAAGCTGTCTGCATATTTACTCCTTAAGACTAATTCTTCCCTTACGCTGCTTAAAGTCACCTTACTCTTCTGTGCTAGCATACTGAATATTTCAGCATCTCCCATGGTGAGGAAGCCCCGGCAGATAGCCTCACCCACACAGTTCATAGCTCTGCACCTGTATGTGGCACTATCGTAAGGGCAGACATTTCGAATCTTCAGGATATGACACCCTTTCTCCTCACTGATCACGTATTTTGCATTATCTGGTTCAATACACATATATTCTTTGTACCATTTAACTTCGGGAGTAGGGATGCCTATGACTGAACATTTGAATACAGCATCTGAATTTTCTGGAATTTTAAAATCGCAAATAGGTGTTATGAAGCGAGGAGGCATTTCAAATACTTCCAAATCGATTTTTAAGTCTGTGTCTTCTTTCCCTGTGGAACTCATGTGTGGGTCGGCCAGATTCAATGGAAGAACATCTAGACTCACAATCATGCTCTTATGATCAGGAGTAAATTCGGGAACTGTGACTATTTTCACTTGTTTCTCAAATTCCTTGACATCTTTTTCACTCAATTCAACTTCCAGGACAATTTCTTGAGGAGAAGGTGTTCTTGATGAGGTGGTATTTTCCAAATCAAACTCCATGACATGCTGATGAGTGACCGGAGGTGGCAGTGCGACCGCTCTTTCTTCTTGGGGTATTATGTCCACCTTTGCGAAGCTCTTTGCTTCTCCTATGATGTTTACAGCATGGCACATGTATTCACCTCCCTCTCCCTTTTGAATGTTAGAAATTTCCAAAGAACACACGTTACCCACTCTTTCCATTTTGATTCTTTCATCTGGATCTAGCAAAGATTTATTTCGATACCATTTCACACCTGGTATTGGAAGGCCCTCAACTTCAACAATGAAGCCTAACGTGGTGTTTTCATATATCTTCCTTTTGGTGAGAGGTTCAATGAAAGACGGAGGCATTTCATTGTCTTTTGGTTCAATGGCTTCATTAGGTGTACCGAATGAATCAGAACGCCACATTTCATAAGTTGAACTTCTCTCTTCTGTAGGTGTATGGAAATGTTCATTTGGAGTACTGTCTTCCCTTTCTATTTTTGATGGGTATATTTTTACATTTCTAGTGAGATTTGGTCCTCTAGTAGGCATAAAATCTCTCTCTAAAATTTTCCCTGGGGGTATAGAAACTCTCTCTAGAGCCTCCCCTGGGGGTGTAGAAAATCTCTCTAGAGCCTCCCCTGGGGGTGTAGAAAATCTCTCTAGAGCCTCACCTGGAGGTGTAGAAAATCTCTCTAGAGCCTCACCTGGGGGTGTAGAAAATCTCTCTAGAGCCTCACCTGGGGGTGTAGAAAATCTCTCTAGAGCCTCACCTGGAGGTGTAGAAAATCTCTCTAGAGCCTCCCCTGGGGGTGTGGTGTATCTTTCTGTTATTTCGCCTTTAGAAGGTGTTAAATATCCTTCAGTGACTTCCTCTAAGGGTGGGCAGTAGCTTTCAAAAGTCTTGTCTTCTGAATTGACTGAGGATTGTTGAGTTGTATCTGAAGGATTACAATAGAAATCAGGAGATTTCTGAGACTCGAAGTGTTCCACAGATGAAGGTGGGGTATAGAACTGATCTAACTCAGAGATATCTTCACTGCTCGTACTTCCCACATCAATGGAAATGTCTGATTCAGGAGAATATGGGCGATCTACAGAGTCCTGTTTTTGTTTATAATATTCATATACAGTGTTGAATGTGACTTCTTCAACCTCCATTGAAGTGATTGATTCACTGTGGACAAGTTCTGCTTTGTGTTTGGTGTCAGTTTGAGGCACTTCATGCTTTCCCACAGCTAGTAAATACTGTGTTAGAGAAGTCTCAGATTCTATTTCTTTAGCTGTGCATACTTCTTCCAGTTGAGGAAGGTTTTCAGAAAAACAAGCTTCTATCTTTTCTCCTTCTGTGGTGGAGAAAGAGACTTCATGTTGAACTTGAACTTCTTCATAACATCTTTCTTGTGAGGCATCAATTGTTTTGCTTATTTGTTCATTTGGATTCTGTTCATCAGTCATCAAGAAAGGCAAGCACTGACTCAGAGAGAGCTGTCTGTGGAACATGTCTGTTTCCTCAACATCATCTCTGTGGTCTTCCAGCTTTCCATTTGTAAATTCCTGTGTCCTACCCTCTTGCCTTTCGTGTGATGCCGGCTCATCTCCAGAAGTGGATTCTTCTTCCATTAAATTAGTCTCTAAGAGCCTTTCCCCTCTTGCTGCCTTTTTCAAATGTGAGATAAAACTGTCACCTCCATTTTCTAGAGAGCTGTCTTTCTCAGAAATACCAGTTTCTCCTACATTTGTAGATGGGGCTTGAAATAAGGCCCATGGTTCATTACAGATTGCTTCAGAAAAAGATTTAAGAGAATGATCCGTTTCTAAAATCGTTATATTTTGTTTCTGTGCATGTGGTAAAGTTTCAGAACTAAGAAGTTCTTCTTTATCATGTGTTTCTTGTTGTTGCTTAGTTTCTTCCCCTTGGAACTCCTTGGCTGAATCTCCTAGATGAGAATATACTTGTTTTAGATCAAATACAATGTCTGGAGCACCTGTGATTTCTGAAGGGTGTTCCATCTTGGGATAAGCTTCTTCTTGTCCACTCTCTAATTCTTGGAATTCTACATCTACATTTTCTATTTGTGAATGAAATTTCTTTAGGTCAAATGTAATATGGGCTTCATGTTCAATGGTTTCAGCAACAACAGATTGATTTGGGGAACCTATTTCTTTCTGTTGCTCTTTTTCTTGTACTTCAAATTCTTTATGAATTTGAGAGGAAAGAAGCTTTAAATTCATGACAATAGTAGATGAATCTGGTTCTGTGTTTGAAGATATTTTCTCTTCCTCATGTATATTTGCATTTAGATTGCCTGATCTTGATTCTCTTTGCTTTAATGAAAAGTCTGTGTTATCAAGCTTCCTTTGAGGAGGGGTAACAAATGATTTCTTTGTAGGTCTTTTTTCTAGAACTCCTTTTTCTACATGTTTTAACTTTTCAAATGCAATGATTTTATGTTTTACCTTTTTTCCAGGGAAGTATCTCTCTTCCACCAGGGGTTTTTCATATACAATTCTAGGTGAATCCTTTGTATTTTGAACTTTTTCAGAAGTTCTTTTGGAGTGAGGAGTTAACAAATAGTCACTTGTATCATACTCTTGTACATTTTCCCATTCAAATCCACCAGATTTTCCAAAATCATTTTTTTCATCTTTCTTGATATTAACTTGACTTAAATCATCAACAAATGGATAAATGATACCTTCTGCTTGATTCAGCTTTTCTTTTTCATTTACATATTCCTCTTTCTCTTCACCTGCCCATTGTATGAGTTCAGCTGTGAGAGGTTGGTTGATTTTTGTGGGTCGAGAAACATCTTGTGTAAATCTGGGTAGTCTTTCTCTAGATGTTGTATGGTACACCTGATCTCTCTGGTTTACCTGCTCAATTTTCTCAAGGCTTTGAAAATACTCCCTTATAGAATGTTCTTTTACATTTGATTGAGGAGTGAACGGACCAGCTGAATAATCATATAAATGAGCCTGTACAGCTTTGCTCTGACCTTGTGCTTGTTGATCTCCAGGATATTGTGCATAAATTCTACTAATATTTTCAAACTGACTATATTCCCTATAAGTGACCGGTTCTACAGTTAGATTCAAAATACTCTCAGCTGTACCTGAATTGTTTTCAGCAACACATTTATAATTCCCAAAATCTTGAGAATTGACATTATTAATATATAATCGATAGCTACAATTAATTGCTTCACATTGGAACTTCTGGTTTGGCTTTAAAGGGACTCCATTTTGAAACCATGTTACCACTGGCTGAGGCTCACCAGATATTACACATTCAAGTATTACAGAATCCCCTTCTCTACACCTGGCATGCTTCGGCATTTCTTGTAAAATTTCTGGTGGCTCATTAGTAATATCACTTGAGAATATAAATTTGTGTTTTGGTGACTGACGAGCTTGATTTCTGTATGTTGTTTCAGATTCCAGCTGAAATATTTCTCTTGAGTCTTTATCCTGTTCTGGGGTTGGAGTAGCTGCTGTTATCTGAATTTCTACAGGGAAAGAAAGCAGTTCCGTGTTTGCAGAGGCAGGGCCTGGTGGATTCATTGATAACATGTGGACATTGGTTGGGCCCGCTTGACTCAGAGATGGATGACTGCATTTTCCTTTGTCAAACATCAAAGCCAGTTCCTCCTCCTCCTCTGTATAGTCATGGAATGCTGGGACTTCATGTGGTTGGACATCATGTCTTTGTTTTGTTCTCACTCTGAGTATACCTGTTGTCTTTACTGTTCCATATTGGTTAAACAGCACACAGGTCACAGAACCTTCATTTTGCAGATGTACAGAAGAAAAAGTTAATGTTGAGTAGTTTTCTAAAGTATGAATGGTAAACCCTTGATTCCGTGGGATTGGTTTATCGTTGTTGTACCATGTCACTATGGGCTGAGGATAGCCTTGAAAATGACATACAAATTTACAACTGTCACCTTCATACACTTCTTGAGATTCAATGTCTTGAAGAAAGGAAGGTGGACAACGCTGGGGACGTTTTGGGGAAGGATTTTCAAAAACTCTTGTTCTTTCCTCTCGTTCAACTTGGAATTCTTCAACTTCTGTGGAAGCAGAGTACTGCAACTCTCTCCAATCACCCTGTGTAATTCTTTCACTGTTGATCTCTTCACTTTCTTCAGTATTTACAAATGTATCCAAAGATTCCCTGGTGTGTGGCATTGGAACCTGAGATAGCTTGTCAGGAGACTCATATACTTCTTCATTCCAGTATATATTAGTGAGAGATGCAGATGACTCTCCACTTTTGGTACTGTCTATAATTCCTTCAAGCTGTTGTCTTGCTTGGATATTTTCATTTACCAGAGGTCTATCATATACATGGTCTTTTGGTGGACTTTCTTCTAGAGGTGCCTGTTGGCTCAGTCTACTTTTGTTCTGGAGAATGTCTTCATCAACTGTAGTTTGAACACTTGTGAGAAATTCTCTAGATTCTACATTTTGAACTGTTTGATTAGGAAAGCCATATGGATTTTGGAAGATACTCTGACTTGAAAGATCTATTTTCTCCCTATTTTCAGCTAGAGCAGACAAAGACCTGCTCTTCATTTCCTCTCTAGAGAAGAGAATTCCTTCACCATCAGCTTCACTTTTCAAAGTCTTTATTTCAGATGATGTCTCTAAAAGGGATAATTTCTTTTTCTCCAGTAAATTTTTTCTTGCCTCTCGTAAACGGTTCAACTTTATTTTGGTCTCCTCATCCAGGAAACTTTCACCTATATTAAGCCATCCTCCTACATCAGATTTACTTTCTATACATTCTTCATCATAAACATAATCTTTTTTCTTGCCAGGACTTAATGTATTAAAGTGTATGGTTCTCATCATCCCTTTTTGTCCCATGTCTTGTTTTTTGCTAAAGGGAGAACCAGTAAACCTCAGATCAACCTTTACCCTACCTTCTTTTCTTTTAGCGAGAGCCTCCAGATTTTCACATGTCTGTTCTGCCTTTTTGAGAAATTCTAAGTATTTCTCATCTTGCCCTTTTTGGATTACAAGTAATGATGCACTTGATTCAGCAGACCCTTCACTATTAACTGCCAATAATCTATAACATCCAGAGTCTCTATCTTGGACCCTTTTCACCTCTAAACTGGAAGAGTGATGATGTACATCACTCTCAGTTTTTATAACCCGACGAAGACCTGTTGGAATAGGTCGATTATTATGAAACCAAGTCATTTCTGGAGTTGGACAAGCAAGTAAGCTACATGTAAACACAACAGGTTCACCCTCTAACACATATTTAAATGTAAGTTTTTGTGTAAAAGAAGGTTTGAAATAGTCAGGCCAGGAGCTTGTAGATGATATTCTACTTGCATATCTCTTAGCAGTCATGGAGCTGTGGTCTATGTCTTCGGAATCTGAAAAGGCATCCCGTGTAACTCTTTCAGACTGTTCAGCTTCTTCTTCGTAGAATAATTCTAAAAAAATATTAAATTATAAAGCATTTTACTATTTTCCACAGCACTTGAAAAAGTTGAAAAAAATGAAATTGCAAAATAGGAAATGAAATAAAGTACATGCTCAGATTCTCACAAATCCAGAAAAAAATTCACTCACCATATTTGTTCGAATAAACGCAACACCATGCTCTGTTTAAAAGATTCTGACACGAAAATCGTTCGTTGTCTGGTCTTTTCTTCAAACTGTTGAAATTTCTTCTTGAACAAGCAAAAATGCATTTCAAAATAACATATTCCTGTGCATATTTGTTTTGAGAGCAGGAAAACTTTGTTGTTTGGATGGCTAAGAGGAAAGTCTTACCTGACTTGCAGAGAGTGGAATAAACGCCCTTTCTGATCCTTTTGATTGTAGATTAAAGTTCTACATTTTTGAGAATTAACTATTTAAGATATAGGCAAGAACTATAACCATAAATAAGTAGGTAAAATGAGAAGGCGTTTATTCGAACTAATACAGCCATAAAGTCACAATGTTATGCAAAGAAAAGCAGGCAATAAGGATCACATGAGACAGCTATCTGCAAGCCAGTGTAAGAGACATATCAATGTTAAAATGATATATGTGCATGAAGTGTAAACCAAGAATAGGAATGTAATATGTTCACACATCCTCCTAAATACAATAGCATTTCAGACATAATTTCATTCATGACATTCATTCTGAAAATGATAGTTAGGTTATTGTCTATTGCTCAACTTTAATTCACTGTGATTCAGAAAATAAACTTCTACTTCATAATTTCATGCATTAAGATGACAAATTTTTATAATATATACTTTTGAAAATGGCTGCAAATGTGAAATTGAATATGGCTAATCCAATATGAGATTTTTTAATTACCATAACAACAAATTATCATGGAATGCATGTAACCATTAGCATAATAAACCAAGCATGCGACATAGTAATATATGCTCTAAGAGATATATTTGAACATTTATGTCATTCTTTCTTCAATAATACTAAGAGAAATAAGACTTCACAAGGATTCTATTAATCCTTTGGAATTTCTACTTTAATCTCACATTCATTAAAACGATACCTTTCATCTCCATTTCAATCTGTTGTTCAATCCTCTCATGTAAAATTGATTCCGGGGCTAAAATGAAAAAAAAAAACAGATTTTGGTGATTAACAGCATATACTTCCTATTCATTTCATGTCTCAGATGATTCAAATGTTCTCTGTATTATCAATCCAGAAAACTACACCCCTAAGTTCACCAAAGTCCATGCCAAACAAAATAATGAGCTGATAAAGTACATGACAAGGTGGACAGAAAGATTAAAAACATTTTTATTTTAGCTTCTCTCTGAAATTTCCACTTTTAGTACTATATTTCCCCATGCCTTAACATGCATTCAGAAAAGCAATCCATATATAAAGGAATAGTCTGTGTTTAAAATGTCCTATTGACTGATCAGTGGCTACAAGGTGAAATTGCATTTGTTAGGAACATGCATTTTCTTGCTTGGCACTTTTAGTTGAGGGCTATTCTCAGTTCATCCTGCAGAATGAAACTTTCTTTTTTGCTAGTAAGTAGTCCTTTGATTTGAGCCACCTTTGAAACTTTAAATTGCAAGCCTAATTACATGTCAAGGAGTAAGACAAAGACTCCTAAACTCCAAATTGCTTTGATTATACAAGGAACAGGTATAATAGCTTTTAGAAGGCAGCCCCCTGGGGAAAGTTGGCGCCCTGAGACCAGTCATTCTTCAGGCCATGTGGCACACTTTTAGTAGACTTGACTCCTTTCTTCTTGTGATCTTTAGCATGAAGTGAATGACAAACATGATGTTTTCTTTGACGATTCTCTGCTTATTTCATGGGTTGTTTTTATTCTTTGAGTGTTTTAATACTTTTGTTGTCTGAACCAAGAGTAATTATTGTAACTGCTCCAGTTTGTGATTCTTTTGCTAGTAAGAATCAAGTTTGGGAAAGGCACAGTTAGCTGTGTTTGTAAGACTGTTGAGAAGATGGAATGTCATTAGGATGAAATGAAAAGGGCACGTGTTATTCTCCAAAATAATATATGATACATCTTTGATTTTTATAAACACAAGAACTCTATTCAAGCATACCCAAGTGGTATTCTTATCTGATTTGGACGGACAGGTATATTGCCTACACAAACTTATTAGGTCAAAATAAAAAAGAAATATTCAAATATTGGCTTAATGTTAAATAATTAGACAACTATGCCTGATCCCTCGGTTTTCAAATATCTAAGGTGTATTTTCCTTTATCTTTGTAAGTACAAAAAGGCTGTCTGGACTTCTAACAGAATGCTCTTGCTTTATGAACACTAGTATTATTAATTGGAACTAAGTCAACTCCTAGGGCAAAAATACCCATTTTAATTCACACTAAGAATTTGACCTTCAAATACTATTTTATGGCACTGGATCCTTTACAAATGATGTCAAAAGGTCCACATTTCTTTCACCTCCACAATGAAGACAACACTCAATTACACAATTGCTGCAGAAACTTCATAGCTGACACCTATATGCTCATAGCCAACACCTCCAGATAAACAACCATTTGATGTGGCTGTTGTTCTAGCTATAAGTTTCAGTGAAATGAGAGCCAATTCCTTAGATGATGGAGTTTCCCTTCTACTAAGTGGACCTGAGTATTTGAGATGTTCCTTTTGAAGCCTATGGAGAAAGAACCAGAACTAGCTCTACAACAAAATCTCAGGTTAAGAAATAAAACAGTCCCTTTTTGGTGAGAGGGTACTACAGATGCATTAAATGAATTAATGGGCCCAACTGGATCATTAATTGTGAGCTTGATTGGCTGACTATTGGGAGAAAGAAAGTTTTTGGCTTTAAAATTCTGTGCAGAAATAGATAGCACTGTGCTGTCTTTTGTTCATCTCTAACATTTCAACAATAATGTGGCCAGTATCAAGGAAGAACTTTCCATAGCCTTTAGGAATGATTGATAATCTTTCACCAAGTCCTCTCCTTGGGACAGAGAGAAACCCCTTTGACTGCAGATACATACTACCAGCTCCCAGCACTTGAAGGGTTTTCTCATTTTATTAGTGTCTAACAGGCAAGGCTAGGTAAGAGGGAGATGGCCTCTCTCATTCAGACAGGTTTATCTGTGCTCTTCCAGGAAAAAAGTCAAGAATCAGGCACAATAGTAAAAACCATAATGATCTTGCCATGAGAATGCTATACAATTCCAGGAGAACTGACGGCTGCAAAAGCAGTATCATTCATTAAGATCTATCTATAAACTGCTGATTGTGTGCCAACCCAAGCCTTATTATTTCAGGAGCCCATTCCTACTTTTGTGCCTTCCTTATCAATAGCTAGAGCCTCTGGATCTGAAAAGGATAGATAATAACTGGGGATCCTTCACTATTCAAGCAATTAAATTCAAATATTGCATAGTATCAGATAAAATAAATACCCTATAAGTACTTAGCCAACTACAATTTTTCATCTTCCTTTAGTATATTTACTAGATCTACATTTGGTAAATATTAGAAAAGCAGCTCATCTGCAATAAACATTGACTTCCTTAAACTATATGTGAAAGTCAAATGCTAGGGATGTTTTAATCAACATATCCATCGACTCAATTTGCATGGATATATAAAATGCATAAATCTGCATAAAGCAATGAAGATGAAATGAATCAAGTCATAGCTAAGAATCAAATAACCACCTCCCATATTTAGTACTGCGGATCTTGTCTTCTCTCTATAGTCATTGTGCACAATCCTTGGTCTATGAGCTGAACATGGCGTATAATAAGACAATGACTATTTCCATCTTGTGATTGCTTCATTCTCTCAGAATCCTCTCTCTTTACACCTTCATGAGTCTGGGTTACATCAACAAAAGATTCATCTACAACACAGAGAAACTGAGTGATTTCCCTTTACAGTGAAGTCTTGAAGATGCGGGAGAATCTTCCGTGCCTCACCCATTGGCTTTTCAGCACCTCTCTCAGATAATTCTGCTGTCAGCTATTTAGGAAAGGTTGCCATCTGGTGCAGCTCTACCACTTGAACAAATACAGCTGTTGGGTGGAACTTTCAGACATACTCTCAAAAACCTGCACTTCATATTGATATGAAGAGCTTCAAAATGACTTAATTTCCTTTTGAGATATTTTGCTCTCTTCCTTTGTGAAAGAGGAATCTACCACTGCCTGAGACTTGGTGGACTTCCTTACATTTTCCCCAAAACTTTGCCTATCTGGGACTTGTATAAACAAGTAGCAAGAAAAAGAAAAGAATATTAAGATCTAAGTGTTGCCACTTTAGGTTAGAAACATAACAAGGCATGGAAGATGATGAAAGATGTCATTGTCACTTGGGAGCAGCATGCTGGATACAATATGGTTGAGGACATCAAGGTTACACAAAAGAAAGCCCATTCACAATCATCCAATGGTGAGTGTCAGAGGAAGGTTTATATGAATGCCACACAAAATCGGGTTCCTTCTGTTTGGTATCTTGGCAACTATATCGAGTCACATAATCTGTCTCCATCCAGCCCCATAGTTTTTCAGCTATGTGAGACACCGTTTGTCCTTTCTCCATCATATACTTTAGGACAATAAACAGCACATAGATTGTTTAATGATATGATGTTGTTTAGAAAGGTAAAAAGAGCCAAGCAAAGTTGGAGTCTACCAAAACAATCTTTTTTTTTTTTTCATGAATGCATAGATCACATACTTTGGTGAAATTTGAATTACACAGGTAAACCTAACATTGAATTGGGAGAGATGTGTTAGGTATTAGGTGTTTGTTGTTGTTGTTTTAGTAGATTAGGGACTGATCACAGCATGCAATGAACCAAACAACAGAGACCCTGGTTAGTAATAGTGGAAACAGAAGGTATGCAGCAAATCAAAGTCTTTGAAGCAAGATGGGCTTTACCTTCGAGAGTCACTGTGAGTGTGGCTGCACAAGTGGCTTCCCCAGCACTATTGGCTGCTTTGCAACAGTACTGCCCAGCATGCTCTGAGTAAGCATCAACTATAAGCATTAAAGCCATGCCTGTGGTCTCCTCAAAGTGGAAAACTACATCTTTTGTTGGCAGAATTGGTTGCTGGTTGTGAAACCAATGAATTTCTGGCTTGGGAATACCAGAAACCCTTGCATGAAATCTGACTGTCTCCCCGCTGTGCACCCTGAGGCTTGACAGAGGCTGGATGAAGATGGGCTTTTGGCCAAGGGCCTCCTTCTTAAATGAAATTGATGAAGAGACATGCCATTGAGAGTTGGATGTAACTTCTTCAAATTTGCTAAATCCTGAAAAGAAGCATGCCAGTTTTTAATGCCTTTCCCTGTATTTAATCCAACATTCTTTTGGAGGTGGCTATAGATCTGTCACAAATTTCAGCCATGGACTAGAATATAGTTAATTCTTAATGCATTGTTATTGTGTGTCACCACTGAAGAAAAGGTCCACTTCCCTTCCATTGACCTGGCAGGAAAGTTGAGACACAAATGACTTAAGGAACTTCACTCGGTTGTTCATGAGGGAAATAGTGGGGTGTGCAACCAGATTGGAGTACTCAATTTTTTCTTCTTCTGTGTGTAAAACAGAGTTTTCTATTTTGTGAACCACTTCAGATCATTAAGAAAACATTCCACCAAGGTGCGTAAAATTAAGGAAAGAAATGATAGTTTTTCCAGATGCTTTTCTTTTTTTTAACATTCAGAAAAATGTATGACTGACTAAAAATCTTCCTGTACTTGTTTTCTTTCTTTCCCTATGTTTTATTTTTACTTGTTTATTTTTTGGTGCAGAGAACCAAATCTAGCATCTCCAGCATGCTAAGTAGTGAGCCACACATCCCAGCCCATAGTATTCTTGTTTTAACTTGAAGTGGCTCCTGTAAAATGAGGATATGTTTCTGATTTCAATTTAAAAGCCAACTGACAGAAATGTTCAGCTACCTTAACACAGAGCCTTTCAACAGCCAAACATTCTTTGAGTAATGGTTAATATATTTAGCTTGAGAACAGATCTGAAATATTTACAATAGGTCCTATAAAATCATAGTTGTGTCAACACAATGGGATAATGATAACACTTTCAGTTGTAAAAAAAAAATAAGATTTTCATCCTAGTTAAGTGAGAAACAAAATCTATCTATTTCTTCAGCTTATTTCTCCCCATTCTGATACATGCTGATCAGGAAGCCTGAAACCTGGTGATGACTGGTATTATCACAAAACTGTATGGAGAATAAGTGGGGAAAATAAAAGATGATGATTTGTCATTCATAAGAGCAGCGAGAGCATCACATGTAACATGGAATAATTAGTGGAGTTATAAAGAAAAATGGTGGAACCAATGATAATTGACACGAACATTTTAGTAATGGTTACTGCCATTATAAGATTAGATCTCAGTTTAAATGTGGTTCTTAAAGATGCTTTACTCTACCTTCCAGTCTCAAGTTGGCTGTGCTTGATACTTGGCCAACAGCATTGTTAGCAACAAAAGTGTAGGTTCCCTCATCCTCTGGATAGGCTTCAGCAATTTCCAGTTGGTAAGTGTCTTCAAACTGAGTCATTCTAAAGAAGCGGGATGGCTTGATTTTCTTGTCTTTGCTATACCAAGACACCTTTAGATCTGTATCACAAAAGGAAATAAAAAGATATTTAGATCACAAAAGAGTGGATTTTTTTTATTACCTGCCACAAAGCAGTCATTAGACCAGTGACTAGAGTGCATCTTTATCCTAGAACGTTATATGTTTTCAATTCATTTCCAAGCTGACTCTAGAAAAATCCAGTTTGTTCTACTGTTGAACTTGTAATGTTAAAAAAATATAGAATTTGGTAATATTATTTTGTGGCATTGGCAAGTCATGTGGTAGACATGAGGTTATGATTTTGACATAGTCAGTGGTTTTGAGGAAAACATGGCCAGGGGATGGCCTCCTCATGAAGGACTAGATCTGGAACTGTGACTGTGTTCGGCAATAGGAAATGGGAAAAACCCCTACTTCCAGCTTACAGAAAGATTAATGAGGGCAGAGAAGATCACTATTCCATAGAGTCTAAAATAGACATCCTTGAAAGTTGGAGAAAAAGCCTTTATGTTTTCATTCCCAATGAGCTGGTGTGTAAAGGCTTCAGCCAAATCATATATGTGGCACAAATAATTGTACAGACATAATTTTTTAAATTGAGAGACTATAGGATTTGAGCATTTTAGACATATTTAATTTTTATATGTCTTTTATTGTAAAAACACTGTACAGAGGGGTTAAAGTTACACGAGTAAGGTAATGAGTATATTTCCTATCGAGCATTGTTACCTCCTCCGACATATTTAATTTTTAAAGTAGCAGTTATAATACATTATGATAACATTATTTCTGCACAAGACGTGAGCTATCTTAATAGAAAATTTAAAAAGCCTTATTAAGGATAAAATAAGAATTATTATATTGTCATACTTCTGGCACTAATGTTGATTTATGAAGTTTATCTTCCTATGATGTGAGTTGTTTATAAACTACAGATTATCCTTTTAAAGAAAGAAATGTCTTTGCTTCTTGTTGCCTAAGGGGTAACAGGTAAAAAAAAAATGAAATCCTGCCACTGAAATCTTGCAGGTATATTACCTAAGATTTGTCATTTACTATCTTTGGACCAGATTTCTCATTTGTGAAATTGGAAACATAATAATTCACGTTGTAATCATTGCAGACAGTTACCATGAGAATTAAGTGACATAAGATACATAAAAAACTTTATAAATTACTGGTACAAGTAAGCAATTAAAGCAAGAATATAATGTTGGAGGAAGCAGTGGTGTTTTTGATGTTATAACAAAAGATGAAGCCTTGTGATTTAATAACCAATGTTGCTACAAGAATTTTAATGATCATTCCTCAAACAGTTCTTTTGTGTGTATGTATGCTTTTAAAAACCATTAGAAATGGGAGGTAAAGGGTTTAGCACCTCCCCTTAAAAAATTCTCTTCACTGACAATTTTTCTTTTGGTGAACTAAATGAGGCCCTAGGACACACATAGAGGCTATTGGGCAGGAACTTTTAATAACAAATGAGCTAAAAGGCAAAACCTCACTTGACAATGCACTTAGCGCTCCATGCTGGGTTTCTATTATCTTTGTTGGTCACTGATCCCTTATAGCTTTTGTGAGGCTATGCTACTTTTCCTGCTCTTCACTCCTATAGTTGACTCTTAAATCTTGGTCCCCTGATCTCCTGAATTTATCTCCAATCTACTGCCCTGCTCTCCTTCCCCGTAGGGAAGGTTCTCAACAGCCTCTAGGCCTGTTCTAGTAGCTTCACTTTATTTCGCCTCATCTACCTCATTTGCCCATCCCTCCTTTTTCTGTCACATTATTGTGTCTAAAGACAAAGACAACCCTGATCATGTAACCTAGGCGCTTAAAAATGCTTCAGTAATTCCTCAATATAAGCCAGGTCAACTCTCAAATCCTAAGCATAGAATACTGTATTTTACTGTCCAGACTTTGCCTTCTTCTCTAGCCTTCTAACCTTCTCATGATACCTCTTTCTAACCATACTAAACCACTTGTAGTTAACAGCAAGTGACTAGTTCTCAGAAGCTTATTTCACTTTATGGATGGTCTTTCCACCTTTGTGCCATTGTACTCACTGATCATACAACTTCTCCAACTGCCCTCACCCCACCCCAGGCAAAGAACACTGAGCGCTATGATGGCACTCACAACTTTGGATCTAAGTGTATGTATACATCTCTCATCCGTATGTTGAGGTCCTGAACAATAGAGGTCCAGACGAGACACCCTCAGCCCCTGGTGTGACATCTTCACAAGCAAGGGTGCAATACATATAGGTAAAATCAAAATGGAATAGATTTTTAAATGAACAATGGGAAACTATAATTTCTAGACTAATGGTTTGCTCTTTCATTTAGCTGTTACTCTGTAAGCCCCCAAGTCATATAGACTCATCCGCTGTAGAATGAATAAACACTACCAAGAGGCTAGTTAACTTTGTAACATTTTAACTTTTACCTTTTCAAATTTCTCTTTTGCCAGCAGGGGGCACCAGAAACCTTTAACTGATAAAAAAAAATTTCCTTGTTTAAGAAGCACCACTAGATTTCTCAGAACAATATTTTATGCTTCAGAGAGTATTCAGTTTCCAAAAATATAAAGACCAAGACTTTTGAAAGCTCATAACTTTCTCTAATTTTTGGAAAGGCTTCACTTACTATCTTAGTCAATATTTCATTAGAGTATATTGAGTAAATATTTTCAGTTCCAGTGACTAAACTAGATGATTTATCAAGTTTTTGGAAAGGGTATTTTATTTAATACATTTGATTTCTGTTGTGTAGTAAACTAGTCAACAAGAAGACAGAAAAACTCTACATGTGTATAAATATTTCTGTCCTTAGGGATATAATGATCTCATGTTTTATAAGATCCATTCTAATATTTATAGACATTAGTTATATAGCAAAGAGAATTTTTTTCTTATTCTATCCAAATCAGAGTCCTATTTGAAGCCTTTGATGTAGTTGTCCACACCTAGAGAGACAATTTTAATATGATCTATAAACTTAGGACCATTACATAAAAATAGCTAAGATGATTGTTGTTAATACTTTGAATAATTTACATATATGTTTATAGGAAAATATTCTAAAATCCAATGACTGGATATATTATTTAGTATAGCTCTGGTGAATTTGATTTTTAAATGAATTTTGTGTTAGTAGAATGTTATTAAATCAGTCCTAATTTATTGATATTTAGTATTTTTCAAAGACAGAACGTTAATAATATGTTTCCACTTTGCTTATCCAATACGTGTATCTCTACAAGTCTCTTTGTGACTATAAAAATGAGTGTATTGAGCATCAGTCACCTTACAGCCATGCTTTCTACAGATGTTTTCCATACATTCTACTTTAATTATGTTTACAAAATCAAACAGGTCCATTTGCTTTCTAGATTTTCATCTCCATCCAAAAGGCAGAAATCATTAGGTTAGAAGTCTTATTGAAATACGAACTTGTTTAGAAAAAATAACTCTTGGCAAGATAAAGATTACCCTATAAACTAGCAGGAGAAACATAATGAAACAATAAGGCTTAGTAAGTAAGAGTGCTGTGACACACCTAATTATTGAGACATTCCCTTTGATGTAGGTTTATATAAAACAAAAAAATGAGAGAGTAGTTTTCATTTGGGATAAATCAACCATTTATTCATTTGATTTATCTAGTCTCGATCTGAGATCAGTCTTCAGTAATAATTGGTTTAACATGGTTATATGTATATTGTTACATTTTCCCAAAGTCAAGTAAGGGGAAATACAGGTGGTGTTTCAGAAGCATGATCCAATTGAAAATGGAAGTTGTTAACTGTGATTAGATGATTTTTACATGGTGGTGGCACAGTGCTGTATGTTGGCTTGTTATCTAACTTAATCATGATAATATTGTAAGTGATTTGTGTTAATTATTTGAGTTATTCCTGCATCTCATCAATAATTACCTATGGAGTATCTACTATGTAGTAGGTGTTACTCTGGGGTAGGGATATACTTTTTGCTATTACTGGTACCATTCAGAATCCTTGACCTCAGGAAATAGAGGTTCTGAGATGGAATGCAACAGTGAAATCATTTTCATTAAGGTCACCCATGGGAGCCAAGGTTCAAATCTAGTCTCTTTGATTATAAAGCTTGTACTTTGGCTCCCTACAGGCTCTTGCCTTCCAATGGAATAAACCTTTTATGTAGTATTGTCCACTTACAAATAGACTTAATATATGTATGTGTATATGCTATTATAATCAAGCAAATAATGTTTTTTGTCATTGTAATTTGTCAATCAAGAGATGAAAGTACAGATACAATCATGCCATAAAGGAACATGGCTTTTCAAAAGTTGTGGAAAATTTGATTTGTATAGTGATGGGAGGAAAATCCACATAGTATTTGCTACCCTAAGCATTTCTTTTGTAAATACTAAGGATTTAACTGCACATCTTGCCTTGCCTTTCTTTCTTTTCTTTTTTTTTTTTGGGGTCCGGTCGTGGGGCCTGAACTCTGGGCCTGGGTGCTGTCCCTCAGCTCTTCATCTCAAGGCTAGCACTCTACCACTTAAGCCACAGCGCCACTTCCGGCTTTTTCTTATGTGGTGCTGAGGAATCGAACCCAGGGCCTCGAGCATGCAAGGCAAGTGCTCTACCACTGAGCCACCTTCCCAGCCCCATCTTGCCTTTCTTAAGCAAGTGTTCTACCTAGCATGTGAGCCACACAGTAGTTCTTTCATTTTTACATTGTTTTACAGATAAGGTTTCCACTAACTTTGTCTGAGCTGTCCTCAGACTTCAATCCTATCTCTGCTTCCTGGGTAGCTGGGATTACAGGTGTGTGACACCACACCACACTTGATCTATTCTGATCGTCTTTCTTTCTTTCTTTTTTTTGGTTGTGGGGCTTAAACTCTGAGCCTTGGCGCTGTCCCTCAGCTCTTCAGCTCAAGGCTAGAACTCTACCACTTGACCCACAGCGCCACTTCCGGTTTTCTGGTGATTAATTGGAGATAAGACTCTCATGGACTTTTGTGCCTGGTTGGCTTTGAACCATGATCCTCAGATCTCAGCCTGTTGAGTAGCCAGGATTATAGGCATGAGCCAATGATGCCTGGCTACCCTGGCCATTTTTAAGGGTACAAAACATTCATTTCATTCTTATGTCAATAATGTAAAGGAGTGATTTGCTGGATGCCCATGAACATATACCAAATTAAACCTGACAGATGTCTGCCAAGGAGGAAAAGATGAGAGCACTTTTTCTTGCATCATTGTTGAAATACTATCGATGATATCATATGTTCAAAAACCTACCTGTTCCAGAAACTCTGCACTGAAAGCGGGCTGGTCGCCCCTCAGAGGTGGCAGTGTCTTGAAGTGGAGTAATAATGGCGGGGGGATAAACTGGCATTTCCTGATCTGGAGACAGAACTTCTGGAACTAAAGAAAGAGACCATGAGACATGTTACAACTATGTCACCCTACACCTCACAGATGGAAGCATGCACATTTATCTTTATTTTGCAATGAAGTGCTTTCAAATTTGGGGAGTCATCCATTTTTATAAGTTCCAAATTGTAAATTAAGTAGCCTGAAAGAGCCTGGAGCTGGCATTTTTGTGTTTTCAGCTGGAAGTGCTCAGGCCTTCCTACCTTCTACTGACAGTGAAGCGGAGGTGGTGGCTACGCCATAGTCATTCTTGGCTTCACAGGTATAGACGGCTGCATCCTCTGGGAAGGCCTCGATCAGCAAAAGTGTGTATTCTTGCCCATCATGAAGAAATTTGCACTTGAAGCCAGTGGAAAGCAGCTGTTCTTCCTTGTACCAGGAAATTTTGGGCTGTGGTCTGCCAGAGATCACAGCACAGAAGCGAGCAGGCTTGCCAGACTGGACTGTGATGGGCTGGAGCTCCTGCAGAACTTGGGGTGGTTCAGGGGCTGGAAGTAAATGACAGAAAATAGCATATGAAAACCAGCAAGGACACAGGAAAACTTACAAAGCTCTGTATTACTTTATTGCTGGGTGGTATGTGCCTGGAAACAAAACTGGGCAATTGTGATATCTTTACTTGCATCAGAATGTCAGAGCACTCTTTGCTCTAAGAAGGTATTTTGCCCTCAAGTAGAAGCTGTAGAAGCTCTTCTTGATGTCTGGGGTGAGCAGGGTACTGCTACGAGGATTAAATACCTTAGTAAAACGGCACAGCTTCACAGTGGGGCTCAGCAACAAATATCTAAAAGGATTCTAGAATGACTTCTTACTACATAGTTTTATTGAGAGAGAGAGAGAGAGAGAGGAGAGAGACAGACAGACAGAGATAGAGACAGAGACAGAGTATTACTCCTGGGGCTTGATCTCAGGGCCTGGGTGCTGTCCCAGAGCTTTTTACTCAAGGCTAGCTCTCTTGCCACTTGAGGCATAACTCTACTTCTGGCTTTTGGGTGGTTAATTGGTGGTTAACTGCTGCCTGGGCTGGCTTTGAACCATGATCCTCGGATCTCAGCCTCCTGAGTTGTTGGGATTACAGGTGTAAGCTACTGGTGCCTAGCTACTACCTAGTTTTAAAAGACATTCAGGTAAACCACCATGGTAAAGATGTTCTTCCTATTTAGTCTTTATTTTGTTTGTTTGTTTTGTTTATATTTGTGTACATCACACTCATTTCATTATATATAGGTGCCAGTGAAATGCAATCAGTAAGCATTGAATAATTGAATTCATATTATTTCAGAATAGTTAGATGCAATTCAGTAGATTAAACAATGTTCAGCTTTCTGGCTATGCTGATAGAGAACATTCTTAGTTGTGAGTGAGTGAGGGGATGGACCTAGGTTGAACCCAGAAGTGGGGAGAAAAGGCTTATGTGAAGCTGATATCTGATACTATTACAGAAAAAATAAACTTTACTTTTTAGTATCTTACTTTCTCTACTGTTAACACTGATTTTAAGAGTAACTGGATACCACTGGGCACTGGTGGCTCATATGTATATTCCTGGCTACTCAGAAAGCTGAGATCTGAGGACTGCAGTTTGAAACCAGCCCAGTCAGGAAAGTCCATGAGACTCTTAACTCCAATAAATTGCACAGAAGCGGTGTTGTGGTTCAAGTGGTAGAGTGCTAGCCTTACATAGGACCAGAATTCAAGCCTAAGGATTGGCAAAAAAAAAAAAAAAAAAAAGAGTAACTGGATATTTGGGAGTCTTGAAATGATGCCTAGTGTACCTTCATCTGTCCCAGGGCTTTTTTTGTTGTTGTTGTTCAGAGATATAGTGTAAGATAGGGATTGGGATGGATGCCCCATTTTTCTGTATGGGTCTAGGCTAGTCTCAGTTTGGCAAGCCTTAGAATTTCCAATGAGGAATTCAGAAGTTGAATGGAATGTTCCAGTTTTTTTTTTTTTTTTTTTTTTTTTGTCAGTCGTGGAGCCTGAACTCTGGACCTGGCCGCTGTCCCTCAGCTCTTCAGCTCAAGGCTAGCGCTCTACCACTGGAGCCAAAGCACCACTTCTGGCTTTTTCTGCTTTGGTGCTGCTGAAGAATAGAACCCAGGGCCTCATGCATGCAAGGCAAGCACTCTACCACTGAGCCACTTGCCTAGACCCTGGAATGTTCCAGTTTTATAGAACTGTTATGAGGTTCCTGGCAATGCTTGGAAGTGTGTGAAATGGTACTTTGTTCCATACTGCCTGCGGCTCTCTAGGCCCAGTATGATTCTCAAAGGGGACATTGGGTTCTCTCATCTTTTCTATACCAGAGGCTGGAAATCTCCATGTTGCTTGTATAGTATTGCTACTAATGCTTAAGTAGTAAGTGTATAGGGCAGAGAACGAAGACAGCTTAATGCTTTATCTGGAAACCCATTTGGAGCATAATATAATTGACATACAGTAGAGGTTCAGTAGTGTTGGTAAAGCAAATGAGGATTTAGCAAATAGATGCTTCCTGGGAAATGATCTCTGAATAGTCCTGTTAACAGCTGCCTTTCCTTTCTACAGTGAGGCAATGAATGCAACTGTGTCACGTGACTGCCTGGGGTTCTTTAGAAAATTTTCAGGAACTACTGGTGAATGGCTGATTTAAGAAAAAATTATTCCAAAGTCTCTTTCTACATACCATTGACAAAGAGAGTCACTGAACTCCTGTTTCTTCCTGCCACAAAGGTGTATTCGCCTGCATCGCTATGTCTGGTCTCAGAGATAAACATCCGGTGGATTCTTCTTTCCACCACATATTGGTGTCGTTCTTGAATCTGGAAATTAATTTCAATGCCATCTTTATACCAGTGGGCATCAACATCGTCTTCATTGACCTCGAACTCAACAACAGCACGTTGTTTCTCAATCACCTGTTGATTGAACAACATAAAAAGAAAACTGAATTCATCCATTTTCCTCTTAGTTATTGTTTCTTAAAAAAAAAACGTTTCATTTGAAAAACATATAAAATCTGTATATGGTAAGTTGACTGATGATAGCATATTATAATTTTTCCCTGTCTAATTTTGGACAAATGGCACTCAAATCCCTTCTATAGAGAAACCTGCTTGCCCCTGCATTAATGAGGGAGGCTTCCCAAAGAGACACTTATTTCATGTTTAAATGTTTGCTTCTCTATGAATAATAACTGAAGTATAACAATTGATATCTAGGAGCTTTCAATTCTGTATAGAGCACTTGGAAATTACTATCCACTTGATTGCCTATCATATAATTCCACATAATTTTCTGGGCTAGAGAGAAATTATCAGTCTTGCTTTAAAAGTGAGGACGTTAAAGTTCAAAATTGGACAATAAAGGCTAAAAGACAAAGCCAGGTTGTCTGTGTTCTCTCTCAAATTCTCACTGCGGCCTCTCAGGTATGATTCTCTGTGGAGGAACAATCTGAGAAAATACTTCTCTGAGCATACTCCATGATATCACTTGGGAACTCCGGCAGTTTGTTTGCTCAGTATCCTTGCCAGGAATCTAACTTCACTCAGACTGGCATTCTTCTTAGACCTCATGAGACATAATCTCAGCCACCAAGCCCCGATGTACCTGCCTTTCCATAGGGGAAATCCTGAGACTCTGCCACCTCATTCTAAATTCTCTTAATTCTAACTGATGGTAGAATTTGAACTGATGTTCAAATCTTAGTTCTTTTCTCAATGGTGCTGTAGCCATAAATGGCAAGTCGCCATTTATTAGACAGCAAAGCCTCTGCAGCCATTTGAAGTAAGATTTTTTAAACGAGGTCTGAGACAAGTGTGTGCTCAGTGCACTTATTCCCTGTGAGTGGAAACTGTGACTTAAATTGATGTGGGTAGAGGAATCTGAGCCAGGAGTTATGGAGTGACTTCAGACTTTAAAAGACTGGTCAGAAAATGGAAAAGCCAAAAGTTAAACTAGAAACCACATTATGGATGGTTGATGATTTCTCCCAGATTCCAAAATATAGACAATACCTGAACCTCCTTTTTAATACTTCGGATGCGCACGTCCCTGCCCTCAACAAAGAGGTTAGCAGTGGACATGTTGCCGCCGGCTACCACTGTGTACTTCCCGGCATCGGACATGCGTGTAGATGGGATGAGAAGGCGGTGGACATATTTCTCCTTCTGAATCTTTATCCTATGGACGGAAAAGAAATTGGAGTTTAACGTCTGCGATTCAAAAGAAGCTGAGAATTCCTGGAATACAGCATAGCAAGACAAAATAATGGACCTGTCTTCTATCTGCAGTTCTTGGTCATTCTTCATCCACTGGACAGAAATGTCAGGTTCTGAAACCTCACATTCAAACATGGCTCGTTTCTTCTCAAGAACTTTAATGTCTTTAATATGCTTCCTAAACTCTATATGGCGAGCTGAAAGAGAGCATTTAAAAAATTTTAACATTTTGATAGCCTTATGGAGATTATAGTTAATATAAAATGTATAATTCAGTGGCTTCCTGGGTATGCAGATTTGTGCAGTCATCATCAGGGGTTGGGGATAGTCTTGTCCTCTACCCCCAAATAAAACAGGTACTCTGTCCTTCTCATCCTACACTCTTCTTATCATCTCTCACTATAAATCAGCACTGATACATGTTTGAATATACTTGTGTGTTGCAGACATTTCCTATAAAAGGACTCATACAACACGTGATCCTTTCTTGCTAGCCTCTTTTAGGATGAAGTTTTCAGTATTTGTATAGAAGTATTTGTATATTAGTACTTCCTTTTATTGCTGATTAATCCCATTGGGTGGATATACCAAATTTTATTTGTCTATTCATCACTTGATAGACCAACATTTTACATGGCATAGTTGTTCTACAGATAGGGCATTTATGAAACCATACCTTCCACGAAAAGTGTGGCTGTTGATGTTGCATTTCCAGCCACAAATGTGTAATCAGCAGCATCTCCAAAGTGAACATTCCTGATGTTCAGAGAGTGTGTGAGCTTTTTGGTTCTGACTTGGCATCTATCAGTTGATTTGATCTCCACACCATTCTTTAGCCATTTGTAAGAGATGCCTTCATAGTTTACTGTCACCTCAAAAGTGATGGTGTCTTTCTCTTCAGCATTGATGTCCTTCAGCATGGATGTAATCATGATTGCTACAAAGGAGGAAATAAAAACATCCAAGGAGAATTTTAATGTAAATAGGATATAGATTCTAACAGGTACAGGATGAAAACTTGTGATGTTGTCAGTAGTTGTGAAGTGATTATAATGAAGAGATTTATGCCCCTGTGCAGGGCAAGGCCAAGAGAGATGAACAGTAAGATGAAGTGAAAGATACTGGCGCATATTTCTAGGTAGCTTTCTGTTGTTGTTTTTCTTTTCTGTGTGTGTATGACAGTACTGGGCTCCAGGCAATATGAGCTTTTCTGCTCACTGTTGGCACTATACCCCTTGAGCCATGTCTCCAGTCTAGCATTTTGCTGCTTAATTGGAAATGGAATATCAAAGTCTTTTCTGTCCAACTTTCTTATTGCTGTGATCCTTCAGATCATACCCTTCTGAGTAGCTAGGATTATTGGTGTGAGCACAGCTCTTCGCTGCCTTGTAAGTACTACTACTTTTAACTACTATGATTGGGAAATTTTGCCCAGGTGGAGATGTTAGTATGTAACTCAGGGTGAACATACAGCACATGTTTTGAGAAGATTTTTGAGTAGCCTAAGTGGTCAGAGAAGAAAAGTAGAGGATATGGAATAACAATCAGTCTGCTACATATTTGTATAAGCATAGATTTTCTTTTGTACTTACGGGTCACAGTCAAGGTAGCACTGACTTGGTCATTGCCACAGACAAATGTGTATTCTGCTGAGTCCTCTGTACTGGTGTTCATGATGATCAGCTGGTGGAGTTTCCCCTGCACCACTATCTTGAACTTTTCACTCATCTCAATTTCGACACCGTTCTTCAGCCACATGGAAGGGACGTTGAAGTGAGACACCTCACACTCAAAGGAGGCAGTTTTGGTCTCTGGTACCTCAATGCTCTTCATAGTTTTTGTAATATGTAGTGCTTGGGAGAACCAGAGAGGGACTTCAGTGAATATATTTTCATTTTAAAATGGATGAAGCAAAACAAGCAAGGGGACACAAAGGAATCCTCGAGGAAAATGCCGTGCCCCAGGGGTACTGAATACCACTTACTTTCCACAAACAACTTGGCTTTGCACTCCAGCTGCCCCACCATGGCTGTGTATTCTCCAGCATCGGAGGGGGAAATGTTCTGTAACATCAGCTTGTGGACCTTCCTCTCTGAGACAAGTCTGTGCTTGTCACTCGGCTTAATCTCTACGTTCTTATAGAACCATTTCACTGGAACTGTGTCATGGGAGACACTGACTTCGAAGGCAACGGTGGCGTTTTCCAAGGCAGTCACATCCTTGGGCTTTTTAATGATCTTGACAGCTAGTGAGGAAAGCCAGGGAAATTCAGTCATATGGTTAACCTTATGGTCACCCTATGTATAATATTTTTAGATCAACTTACTTTCAACATGTAGTCTGGCACTGGCTCCTAGCCTTCCAAGCTTGAATCCATAGACAGACTCGTCTACAATTGCACAGTTTTTAATTCTCAGAGAGTAGACTGTTCCTTTGACAGAGATATCATACTTGTCATTGGATTTTAGCACAACCCCATTTTTTATCCACTGGACACCTTTGACATCGGGGTGTGTAAGCTCGACAGTGAAGACAGCATCCTGTGTCTCTGTCACCGTCAGATTCTTCAGCGTCTTCTTGATTTTAACCGCTGAAAAATGAAATGATGATTTGCTTAGAAAATATTAATGATGACCAGCAACCAAAAGAATTCCTGTACATGATTTCTATCCGGTTACAATGTAAAGGAATAGTTCTCAGAAAATGATTATGCCATGTCTCCTCTAAAAGGTATCTTGAAGCCAAGCACTGGTGGCTCATGCCTGTAATCCTCAGAAAGTATTCAGAAGATTAAGATCTGAGGATCATGGCTCAATGTCAGACCAGGGAGTAAAGTCTGTGAGACTCTTATCTCCAATAAACCACTTAGAAAAATCCAGAAGGGGCACTGTGCCTCAGAGGGTGGAGCGCTAGCCTTGAGCACAAAGAGGCTCAGGGACAGTTTCCAGGCCCTGAGTTCAAGCCCCAGGACCAGGGAAAAAAAAAATCTTGATTACCTACAGAAACCATAGGTGCCCAGTTGGACATGAGCATTGCATAATGATTTTTCTATGGATGAAGTTTGCATGCTCATATCCTGATAGCTTAATGGATTGAAAAGAAAGATTAAAAGAAGACTATGGAACCAGAGTTTCTGATTTAAAACTGTGCCACAGACCCTAAACTAGTTTTATCACATAAAGATGTCTGATGAGCAATTGTTCACCTTGTGGTATATGGCTCAAAAAGGAAAAATGGAGAGTTTATAATTTTATAAAATGAAAACTTATGTCTTCCAATATGTTGATAGCATTTGACTTTTAAAATGGTAACGGTTAAGAAAGTGGGTGTGAATTGGAAAGGAGAAGTCTGTTGCTGAATTGCTGACCTTCAACTTTGAGTTTGGCAGATGTTTTGGAGGTGGCCACCTGGAAGGTGTACTCTCCAATGTCATCTAATTTGGTGGCAGCAATGATCAGTCTTCTTTTGTGCCCATCAGATTCACTTCTGATGTTATTACTCAGTGCTAAGCGTTTGCCATCTTTCAGCCATTCGCCTTCAGAATCGGGGTTGGCAACTTCACATTCAAACACAGCTTCCTGAGACTCAGCGACAGTCTGGTCTGTGAGTGGCTTGGAGATAGCGCCTCCTTCAGAACAAGACAAGTACACATGTGAACCCTTTAAAATATTTGTAGAACAATGGACTCTTCGTTCAAGTAGATATCGAATATCATATATATATACATCTTTGTAAAATTAAGTATCAAATATAGACAAGGCCCTAAACATCATGAGATGTTGAATAACATTATGTTTACCCATTTTAAAATTATGTTTCAAAGAGGGAGAGCTGGAAGAGAATGATAGAAAGGGTGACACTGATCAAGTCATTGTGCTCATGAATTGATATGTTGATTTGAAACCACTTTGAACAACTACATAAAGATGATTAGAAAAAATGCCACGGAAATCCCCTACTATTGCTATACATGGCTAGTATCCAGGGAAGACCTTGGAATCAAGAAAGCTTGCAAAAATCAATCAAATGCTTAATATAAGATTCTGAGGACCATAATGCCCATTATGCCACATGGCTTTCGTTAAACTCAATTCTTCCTTCTTCAAATTATTCTATTTGCTCCTTTTAGGATTACTTCCTGGGAATGTGTTTGCTTTTGGATGAGAAAAATGCTTAAGAAAATGTGCAAGTTACTAAAGTTTTTTTTTAAAGAAGTACTAAATATATTTTCTACATTCTAAAAATCACTGTTCTGACAAAGTTCACTGTTCATGAAAGTCAACATAAAGTTTTCCACTAATGGCACCTCTCCTATCATCATCCACTGGAAGACGTATCTACTGTAACAATTTGGTTTTTTGTATATCACTTGCCCTTTAAACTATTTTTTTTCTTTGAAAAAATATCATACCTCCTTCACTTTATAGCCTTGAGTTTCTATCAGTATCTGGTCTATTGCAGGTAATTTAAACATACTGAGTGCAATTATATAAGGACTTAATAGTTTTTTTAATTTATACTTGTTTAAGAATATGTAATTTATAATCAGAGTAATGTAGGAACTGAAATTTTGTTTTATCGGTCTTTTTATGGTGAAATCTCTGATGATATCTCATATAATACAGTATAAGTCATGAAACCTTTATACAAAATACAAGCCATATGGCTTGCTTTTATACTGGATGTCATGGAGGGACATGTTTAAACATACTATCTCTACTATTCAGGCCTTGAACAAAAACAATTAATGATGATTTCTAATTCTTTGTAATTGGTTTATATTTTTGACTATGCTAGAGAGAAACAATCTTATTTCTATTTCAAGTTTTAAGAAATATATACACTGAGTGTATTTAAATTATTTAATTAGGTCCATAAAAACACGGGCCATAAATAGAGAAAAAAAGTTAAAATAAAAGTAGTATATGCAGGAGTGAAACTTCATGGTGTATACTCTTTATCAGGAAATTGAAGCATATTTTGAACGGGGAGGTTAAAAGTGGGGAGTGATGAATGGAAAAAAGAATAGTGGATGAATAGAGTCATAATACTCCATGCAACTTTGTGAAAAGGGAGGTGGGAAAATTGATGTGACTGTCTGGAGAAAGGAGAGTTGACAGAGGGAGGGAGAACGATGGAATGAGTAACGACTGAGAGAACAAGGAAAGGGTGACACTGTTCAAGAAGAAGTGGACTCATGGCCTGACTCATGTAACTATAACCCTTCTGTACGTCACCTTACAATAACTATATAATATATATGAAAGAATATAACACATGTATACGTACATACGAAAGAAAAAAAGGTGTTCTGTGAATGTAAGTGGATATGATGAAGGTTAGGAATGTGGCTTAGTGGCAGAGTGCTCAGTTAGCATGCATGAAGCCCTGGGTTTGATTCCTCAGTTCCATGGAAAAAGCCAGAAGTAGTGCTGTGGTTCAAGTATTAGAGTGCTAGCCTTGAGCAAAAGAAGCTCAGGGACAGTGCCCAGGCTTTGAGTTCAAGCCCCAGGCTGAATAAATAAATAATAAATAAATAAATAGATAAATGGACATGTTGAATTATAAACCCATGGGAAAACCATTTATAGATAAAAGTAAATAAATAAAATAAGTGAACTTAAAAAGTAAAAGGAATGAATCTTTAGAGAAGCAAAGTTTAAATGAAGCTTAGTTCAGCAAACATTTATTAATTGTGTAAGTTGTAAAGCATACCAGGAAGAGAAAGAAGCAATTCCAGACATAAGAAGTTTATTCTGGCACAAGAAGACAAAACATGGAATAAGACTATTGTAAGACAAGGGCAATCAAATAGGAACACAGAAAGAATCTGGCATCTGATGGAGCGATCCCATATAAACAGGAAATTAAGGAAGGCATCACAGAGGGGATAGATAGTATCTGAGATAGCTGTGGGCCGACATTCAGAATTTAAGCTGGTGTTGAGGGAATATTGGCCAAGAGATTAGCATAAACCAAGGCATGAATAGAAATTTGGAGGAGAATGGGCAGCAATTTCTTAAAACAATTGCCCTATGCAAGAATTTACTGTCAATGAGAGATGTACTAACCTGCCACAGTAAGTCTTCCAGATGTCATATTTTCTCCAGCATAAAATGTATATTCTCCTTCATCATCTTTCATCATATTTAGAACCGTCAGTTTATATATTTTCCCATGAGCCTCAATTTTATATTTAGAACTGGGTTTGATTTCCTTGTCCTTAAAATTCCATAGGACATCGATTCCTGAGTGTGACAGCTCAACCTCAAAGACCACATTTTGAGTTTCTGTACAGGTCAGGTCATGAAGGCCTCTAATAATTTTAATTTCTTGGAGCAAAAGAAAAATGTTATTATTATTATTATGATATCATACTTTCTTACTGAGAAAGTAGAATGCTTAAGATAATGGTGAGCTAAGTGAAAAAAAAGTCTTACTTTCTACAGAGAGATTACAACTTGTTTCAACTCTCCCAACCATCAGTTTGTAAGGCCCTTCATCTGAAGCATGAGTTCGGTTAATCACAAGGCGCTGCTTAGTTCCTTTGATGATGGCTTGAACTCGGTCATCAGGCTTGATTTGTTCATCACTTAGGTACCATTTGACAGAAGTCACATCAGGGACTGAGACTTTACATTCCAGTACAGCCTTGGTACCCTCAATCACATTGACATCTTTTAGAGGTGTTATCACATCAACACCTGCAAATAAAAGAATGTAAATATGAAGTATGAATATACCTGCTTGAAATGTTCCTTAAAAGCTCAGTGAAGTTCTTTATCTCACTTAACAGGGGAAATAGAAGACTTGTAAATAGCACTCACTGTAGACAGAGACGTGCCCACTGGTGGAGAGCCCAAGGGTCGGAATGGTGAAGGAGTAGTTTCCAGCATCTTCCTTAGTCATGTCTTCAATAAGAAGCATGTGGGACTGTTTGTCTATCACAATGTGAACCCTATCACTGTGCTGGACTTCTTGTCCATCTTTCATCCAGACTCCTTCCACGTTTTCTAAGGAGACTTTGACTTCAAGCTGGACAATGTCACCCTCGCAGACTTTTTGATCACTGAGTCCTTGTAGAATAGCAATGGGGCGGGCTGGGAAACATGAAGACATAAAGAATGTTACCACTTTTGTCAAGAAACTGTACTGATGCTCACTGTGGGCTGACAGAGATGGGAAGACTTACGTTTCATCTTAAGTTGGCAGGTTGTCTTCTTCCCATCCACTACAAAGCTGTATTCCCCCTGATCTTCTTTAGTTACGTCCTTGACTGTGAGGTTTTGACGTCCCCGGCGAGATGTGATTGAGTATTTGCCATTGGATTTAAGCTCTACATCATTATGATACCATTTGCCTTCAACATTTTCTGGGGATATAATACATTCTAACTCTCCTGAAAATGATTCTGGAACTTCTATGTCCTCAAGTTCTTTCACAAATTCAACAACGGCACCTGAAAGTATGATAAGGAGTGATTGATTCCTCTAGCAAGTTCTACCTCTAGACTTTGGCTAGAGACAATGCCCTTTATATCTGTTATCTTCCACATACTATTAGTGATATTCTAAATATCTACCTGCAATTAGGCTGATACATTTGAAATAAAATGGTGCTATTTAAATCTTTGAGTTATTTTGTAAATAGGCACATTTCAAATAAAATATGAGACATGAAAAATGTTGCTTAAAAATCAAGATTGTCAATATTCTTAATTAAGAAGATAAACCCATAATTTTTGTATGAAGCACATATCTAATTCCTAAGGAATCCTTTTTATGAAGCCAATCATTTGTGGCTCATGCTACCTAATCCTAGCTATTCAGAAAGCTAAGAGCTAATGATCATGATTCAAAGGCAGCTTGGGCAAGAAAGCCCTTGAGACTCCTATCTCCAATTAACTACCACAAAGCTGTGGTTCAAGTGGTTGGACCATCAGCCTTCAGTGAAGAAGTTAAAGGACACCACCCAGAACCTGAGTTTAATCTCTAGTACTGGCACAAAACAAGACAACAAAAAAAGAATTCTTTTCATGAAAGGTAATTTGCCCAGCTAATTTTATCACAGGGTAAAGGTAACTTTCACAGTTAAACAGTGCAATCATTATTATTTTTTTTTACCTTCAACAATAAGTTTTGCTGTGGTTTTGATGTTCTCATCTTCGACGAGGACACAGCTATAGTCCTCAGCATCGGATGCATCGATGGTCAGTACAGAGAGGAAGTGAACCTTTCTGTCAGAGTGCATCCTGTATTTGTCTCCCCCATAAATCTCCACACCATCTTTGAACCATTTCACTTTGACAAATGGCTCTGAAGTTTCACATTCAAAAGTAGCCATGGTGTCCTTCTCCTTAGCAACAACATCTTGTAATTCCTGTGTGAAAGTGATCAATTGCTTGGCTATAGGGGGGGAAAAGAAAAGAAAATTGAATTGAAATCATAATGTGAGTAATGGGAATTTTTTAAAAAAAGATAAATACACTAATGAGAGCTTGTCCAATTACCTTGCACAAGTAAGAATGCGTGACTTGAGGTTTCCCCAGCTATATTGATAGCCTTTACCATAATGCTGGCCGAGTCCTCAGCTGTCACGTCTCTTATGACCAATTCACACACATTGTCCTCTGGCCAGTACCAGTAGATGCGGTCGGAGCGCTCTATTTTTACACCATTTTTGTACCACTCACATTCAGGATCTGGTTTCCCCACAACTCTGACCCTGAAGTGTGCATCAGATCCTTGACCAACTGTTTGGCTTTGGATTTTTTCAAAGATCTTGGGTGCCTCCATACTAGGACTAAGTTCAATTCTGTCAGGTTTAAAAGTTGGAATAGTGATTTTGCCTTCTTCTGCGAGGGCTTTTTTCTCCTCTTCGGTTAACTCTTTGGTCCAGTGGAGAAGTTCATCTTTCGTCTTCTTCAGGAGTTCTTCATAGGACTCATCCTTCTTACGGGACTTGAGTTCCACAGCAGTAATGGCTTCGTAATACCCTTCCTCTGTTCTGCGCTTGAATTTGCTGCGCAGCTCTTCCGACTCCTCAGATACCTTCTCATGGGTAATCCGTTCAGCCCTTTTCAGCTTCACAATTTCTTTGGTTTCACTGCTGTCCACAGGTCTGTCTACTTTCTGGACTTCAAACTGAAGTTTTCCTGGTTCATGCACATGAAACTCGGGCTTCGGCTCAGGAGCGCGTCTAAGGACGGACCTGAAGTCTTCCCTTTGTTGGATCTCAAGTTTCACTTTGTGCTCTGTCACTCCTTCAGGATTTTCGGCCGTGACCTTGACTTCACCAGTGTCATATGATTTGCAGTCTACGATGTCCAGATAATGAATGCCATCATAGCGAACGCGGAACCTTTTGCTCTTGCGGATGAGCTGTCCGTTGAGGTACCAGTTGACCTTGGGCTGAGGGTAGCCAGTTACTCGGCAGCGGAATCTAGCTGTCTCCCCTTCCAGGACTCTCACTGGCTCTGGGAATAAGACGATGTCTGGCTTTTGCTTTTCTTTTTGATCGGTGGTGACCCCCGTGAGCGCACCTTCATGAGCCATTCTCTCTAATTCTTCAATTCTCTGCAAGCCTTTCCTCCCCTCAGGCAACTGGGACTCTTCCACGAGACTTTTCTCATCTTTCACAATGAGGGTGGCAGATGTGTGATCTGTTCCGTATTTGTTAGTGGCTCTGCAAGTAATGACACCGCTATCTCTAGAATAGGCAACTCCGTAATCAAGGCTGCAGTATCCAAATTCGTTAATCATGCGGAGCCTGTTGGCTGCTTCCAGGGGCTTTCCATCATGGAGCCATTCTACCACCATTGTTGGGTCGCCAATCGGTGTCAATCGACATTCAAAGTGGGCAGGCCCAAAGCGCTTCAGTCGTAAGGAAGAGAGCTTTTTCTTGAAAAATGGTTTCTGTTGCTTCTCCTTGTCATAAAGGTCGCCCTCTTCCCACTGCTCTTGACCGTATCGCAAGTGGAGAGGTTCTAGTTCTGGGGCCGCAATCTCCTTGGCTCTGTATGTCCCTCGTGGGATGATTAATTTCCTCTCTGGTTCAGGCTCTGCAAACTCAACTTCCACATTAACTTTACACCTGGTGGTGTCCCGGCCAGCCTTGTTAATCGCAGTTGCAGTATACCAGGCAGAATCTTGGCTGAGAATGGAATCGATTTTAAGGGCAGCTTCTCCCTTGGTTCCTTCAATCCTATAAAAACAAAACATAAAAAAGAAAGAAAATTGTCAGTATAAAAGTAGTACTACTTCTCTGGTTATTGGGTTTATAGATAAGGTTAGCTTTATTATTTTCAAACAAATGTACCTAATTCTTGGATATTTGTGAGGTACAATGATGTCACTGTTTTTCAACCACACAATGTCAGGGTTGGGGTTACCCATAGCTCTGACTTTCATTTCAAGTCGAGAACCTTCCTTTATATTTACATTTTTCAGTTTTTCCACAAAGGCTGGTTTAACCTGATGTTCCGCAGCTGAAAGAGAAAGGTTGGAAATTAGCACAAATTTAGAACAACTAGAAATACCCATTAATAGACCAACGGATAAGGCAGTTTCTCTATTTTGATCTTATTTTATTTTTACCTTCCACAGTTAAGGTCACTGAAATGGAAGATTTGCCTGCCCTATTTTGGGCAACCACGGTCCATTCCCCAGTATCACTGGGAGTTGCAGGGACAATAATTAATGATTGTGTACCGTCTTCTTTAATGACCACTTTATGAGTATAGTCATTGACAATTTGCTGACCTGTCAGGGGAGAAAAAAGTAGAAACAAAAAACAGATTTAAAAATAGATTTAAAAATTTGTGAACACTGATATCAGGTATAGTGATTTATGAGAAAAAATCTTATCATATTTACCATTATGGAACCAGAATGTCTCTGGCATAGGTCTACCCACAACTTTTAAGTCAAATCTGGCAGTTTGTCCTTCTAAACATTTGAAAGAAGCAGGTTTTAAGACAAAGACTGGCTTATACAGTCTTTCAAGTTGTGATTCATCTGTTTCCTCTAGCCTGCGTCCTGGGGACATCCGGGCAGGGGACATCCGGGCAGGGGACATCCGAGCGGGGGACATCCGGGCAGGGGACATTCGAGCAGGAGACATGCGTATAGGAGACCTGCTCACTGAACGTGGAGAGACAGATCTGAAAAACAAAGACAAACAGATTTTTTTTCATGAAGCACGTAGAAAATTCAGCAAAGCAAATCTCCTTCTTATTTGTTAGTTATTTTAAGTTTTATTTTTTTACATGTTGCAGAAAATATGTCAAATTCACTGCAATCTAAAACAGAATAAAGTAGTATTGTCCCAAAAGCTATGTTTTTCTTATATCTTCAATCCTGGTCAGTAGTCATTTAACACATTCAGATACCCAACCCAAATTCTTAAATTAACACTATCTTTCCCTCATTATTTAGAACTTAATCACCATATACTCTTAACTCAACTAAATAGTAATTGGTTAAATAAGCCAATAAACTAAACTTATAAGAAAAAAACTACATTTTTTTACTTAAGAGGAAGAAAAACATAGAAATTAGATTTGGCAACAAAATGAAATACTATCTGTATTTTGCAGCCAGACTGGCTTGGATTTAGCATATTGGTACTACAATGACATGCTGGATAAAAGGCAACTTTCACAGGCTCCCAGAGCCTTAGTGTTCCACTTTTCAAAATGGTAATGATAATTTCTATATTGTAGGGATGTTATAAAAATTCAAAATAACATTTATAAAGATCCATATCAGCAAAAACCCAACAGCTATTGCAATATTAGATATAACACTAAGAGAATCAAAATTATGCTACAAAAGAAAACAACTCTTAGCAACTGTCAATACTGTCAGTCATAGGTTACTGTGATATCTCAGCCCTCAATTTTTTCCCTCATGTCAGCAATCACATTTTGGGTTTTTTTTTTTGTGTTTGTGTGTGTGTGTATGCGTGTGTGTGTGTGTATGTGTGTGTGTTGAGATGTTTGGCGTAAAGCACTTTAAAGACAAAACAATGGAAATAATTACAAGTCTTACCTGATCCTGCTCATTTGATCTGGTGTGGGTATGTAAGTTGGAGCTCCAAGTGGTGCAGCAGGCTCCACATACAACTTCCCTGAGCAAATTGCATTTCCTTTAATATTGCTGGCAAATGCAGTATAGATTCCTTCATCTTCTGGAAGGACAACCGGTATACGCAGACTGGCTCTGCCATCTTGTAGAAAGTCCATTTGGTATCTTTCTCCATGTTTGATGCGCTTACCATCTTTGTACCATGCAATCTGCAAAGGATACCATGCATATGTGAACAAAATTTGAATAAAATAGTTGGACTTCATTGTGACATGGAGCTATAAATATTTGTTTTACCTTGGGTAACGGATATCCAGACATCTTGCAATGAAAAGTGACACCCATCCCCTCAAGAATTCTATAGTTCTTGAGTCTTATATCAAATCCTGACTCAATTGCTTCAGATTCAGAAATGTCAACTGCCATCTTTTCTTCTCCATCTTCTTCAAGTAGTTCTTCTAATGTAGTCTTTATTATTCTGTATTCAATTTCTTTAATCAGCCTCTCCTCAAAGGAAGAAATATGGAATTCCTATGCAGTAAAAAGATGGTGGTTTGTTAAAAAGATTTAGCTCCACTGACAGAAGTTCAGTGTTGATGATTGATTCATTGATCCATTTTTTGTGATGGTTTTGGGGCTTGAATTCAGGACCTAGGTGCTGTCCCTGAGCTGTTATTTTTGCTCAATGCTTGCAATCTATCCCTTGAGCTACAGCTCCATTTCTGTATTTTTTGAAGATTAATTGGAGATAAGAATGGAGATAAGTATCTCATGACTTTCCTGTCTGGGCTGGCTTTGAACCATGATCCCCAGATCTTAGCCTTGCTCTGATCTAAATTTTTAACATGTAGAAGAATCTAGAAGGTGTCTTTTATTTGTTTTGGTTATTTTTATTTGTCTGCATAAAAGCCATCTTTCCAGTGAATGTTGTGGTATTTTGTGTAAAATGGCATTCCTTGAGTGAAGGTTAATATTTGGAATCTTCATCATTAAAAACTGGCATTAATGTACTTGGCTATGCTAATATTCATCTCCCATATATGGAAAACAAATATATTTATACATATATACAAATATGCATAGATATCAGTCTCATTTCTAAAGTCATAATTTTGTTGTATACTTAGAATATTTATTTTTAAAGTTTGAAGTGTGACATTTCATGAAGATTCAGGAAATTTGTCAGTATTAATCTTGAATTTACAAATACTTGTTTCATTCTGACTCCATCATTTAAAATGAAAATGTCACACAAAAGGGGGCATTCTGGGAGGAAAGTATAGTTTATGAAATAGCTTTGTCAGTATGAATTGTTATACTAACCTGGTCTTCTACAAATGTTCTGACCATTACAGTATCTTTGGCCATTTTCTTCCTAATTAAAGCCTGCTCTTTTTCATACTCCTTTTCATATTCAGAGTATACAAATCCAGGCGCTATTTCTCCAACTTTGGGTTCTTGAACAAATGCAGTCATCTGTGTCTGATAAAGCATTTCTTGCTGGGATTTCATCAGTGATTCATAATCAGCTAGGAGAGACAAATTTAAGTTAATTTTTATGTTATTAAAAAGCACTCATGTCAGCATTCATTGGGCAAGCTAATACTAGGGAAATTTAATACCAGAAAGGAAGGGTTTTTCAATTTTCTACTATTAAAGTGTTCAATTAGTATCTATTAATTTCCAAAGCAAACTATAATAAGTCAAAATATTGTAGGAAGAATCCTAGCAGTCTGTCCTTTGGGATCTTATTCTATATGTCTTCCCAATTTGTTGTATAACTTTTGGTAATACATTTACTTTCCTGAGTTTTCTGTGCATTAGCTGCTAAATGGGAGTAATAATGAATAAAGTTAACTTCGTTACGGGGTACAGAGCACAGTATTAAAGTAAGGTATGACCTCATCACAATTGTGAAAAACTAGCAGAGATCAGTGGTGACTTTCAGATACATTTTGTTTGACATGAATTCTACTGCTTTTCCATTTTCGAATGATAAACATGAGAATCCTGATTTCCAGCTTCTTTTCTCTAAAAGGTTGGAAGTTCAACAATATTGAACTTGAAATGTGATTGCCACAGGGACAACTATATTGGAGGTGGGAGCTACTGCCCCCTTGAGGCCAAACACATACTCTCCAATTTGGTAGCATCTAGGTGCTCAAGCCGGTTAACCTGCCTGAAACTTTCCTTCTGGCAGCTAGAATCCCTGAATCTTCAGAAAGAAGCAAAATAGAAGCTGAGAATGTCAGAAATTCAGCCCCAATATGGATTGTGAGGCCACATGTGCTAAAACATTTCCTGGGGCCAAAGGAACAGAGACAAACTATTAGAACTAGGATACACACAGCACAGCTGCATTACTGCATTTTAGTTATATTATATATACAAAAGCTAGAGTTACACTTACCTTCTTCAAGTAAGGAAGCAGATGCAGAAGTTTCTCCGTGCTTATTCCGAATAACAATAGTGTATTCTCCAGCATCATCCGCAAAAGTCATAGAAATCACCAGTCTGCATTCACCAGTTTGTTTGTTGTGACTCACTTTGTATCTTCATGGAAATAAACACATTAAGATGTTTGTCACAAATAACCCAACGGCATGAAAAGAATTGAACTCATTTGTACATAGATTGATCTGTGGTGCAAAATTCAGTGACTAGACACATGTGATAGAAACATAGATTATAACTGTGACACAACCCAAACTGAGGGAAATGCAGGCCACATAAGTTATTTGGAAGATTTTTCAGGACAGCATAGTACTGTGTGCCTGTGGTCCCAGCTATTTGGGAATCTGAGAAAGGAGGATTTCTTTGTTAGGTCCAAATGGCCAAATGCCCTTATCTTGAGGCCTCAGAACAGTGCCTTGATTTACTAACACTCCCACCTTACCCTTTTTCCCAGAGTAGATAAACTCATGCAGCAGCCAAGAAATCCAGGCTTGGCTCCCTCCCTCCCTTCCTCCCTCCAGCTGTGACCTTGTTTCCCACCATTTATCCCATCCTTAGTCATGTTCTAACCACTCCCACTAGACAATCCTACCATGTTTGACCCATTATAAATACTTCAGAGTATGAGCAAGAATCAAGTCTCTAGCTTTGGCCAGAGGTACCCTCCTCCTTGTAGTTTTATCTATTTTCCTCCCTAATCAACCAATGTTTGTGTTAAATCATCTCTTTGTCTATTTTCTTGCCTTTTCCCTCTTTTGAAACCTAACACTCTTGAGTTCTGGAGTTAAAAGCCAGCCTGAATGACATAGTGAGATCCAAAAGTATATCTAGGAATTATTTAAAATAAATAATAGAGCCAGATAATTTAGCTTACACCCACAATCCTAGATACTCAAGAGGCTGAGATCTGAGGATCATGGTTTGAAGCAAGCCCAAGGCAGGAAAGTCTGTGCAACTCTTTATCTCCAAGTGACTACCAAAAGCTGAAAGTGGAGCTATGGCTGAAGTGATAGAGCACTAGCCTTGAGTCTAAAAAGCTCAGGGACAGGGCCTGAGTTCAAGTCCCAAGTCCAGCACAAAAATAAGGAAATAAATAATAGAATATGAAACTTCATATAAAACATATATTTTCAGTGTTTATGTTAGCAAATGATGAAGTTGTTTAAGCAACATACTTCCTCTGTTCATAATATCATTTGAAGATCAATGATAATAAAAACAAAAACTCCTCATATTCATTATTAAACCTTTTATATTTATTATTACTAAAATAATGCACCTGGATATTTAGATTATCAGGTTGCCAGTTTTGGAATTAAAAGGAATTGTAAGAAAGTCAGAACATAAATTTTGTGTTCAATTGCAAAAAAGCTTATTTGCATAGATTTTCATTCATAACCAGCTCTCAGGTTCATTATATAACCCTTTATTTTTTAATAGTGATTTAACTATGATTTATTTTTATTGAAAATGATCTCCAAGATTTGTTGGAAGTGTGTGTGCATGTGAACTATCTAGCACTATCAATGAGTTAAAGTAGAATTGTGAAATATATCTTCTACCTACTTTTTTCACCTAGCTTTAATTTTCAAAAAGCTGTATGAAAAGATAAAAACTCCTCCCAAGAGGCGAGAGAGCGCTTGCTCTCTTTCTAGGCCTTGCCTTCATATTGTACAAATAACACAGAAAACATTCAGCCATCACAATACCTGTATCCAGTGGTGAGTGGGAAACCAGACTTCTTCCAGTAGACGTGGGGCTTTGGGTTACCGCCGACCTGGCATTCAAACACAATACTCCCGCCTTCTACCAGCTTCTGGACCACTGGTTTTGTAATGAAGAAAGGGGCAGCAGGCTCTCCGGGCCCTGCTTGTTCCTCTGTGACAGTGGTGTCAGTCATGACCACATCTCTTGTTTCAGTAAAGCTAGAAAGAGAATTCCCTTCAGATTAGTTGCTGTGTGGCGATTGGCCAATTCCAAAGGGATGAAACATCAAAACTACTAGAGAAACAGTAGCAAATTGGCAAAAGAATCCTTTACCGTTTCTCTTCTGTGGTGAATTTTTCAGTCACTGTGGTTTCCTTTTCAAAGTCTTCAGACACTAAAAGAAGACAAATTTCTTGTTGAAGTGAGTCATCCAGCCTGCTTCAATTAGTGACTGCTTAGCAATGAGAGTGAGGAGAACCCCGTAACCTCCCGCCTCGCTCCCACAAGACAGGTTCATAAAGAGTGCAGAAAATATCTCCTGGGACGAGGTTCTAGCTGAGCTCAATGACCCAGATTAGGGCTGGGGAGGACACTAACCCTGCACAGCCAGATAGCAGGACGTGCTGACGGTGCCAGCCTCGTTCACTGCACTGCAGGTGAATCGCCCGCTGTCTTCTGCAAAGGCCTCGCGAATCATGAGCCGAGCAATCCCACTCTGGAAGGTGATTTGGAAATCAATGGAACTTTCGATTTGGTAGTCTTCTCTGTACCATGTCACTTTTGGGGATGGGTATCCAGAGATGTGACACTCCAAGGTGACAGATTCACCTTCTATGACAGTCACATTTTTTAAGCCCTGTAGAGAGAAGACAAGGGAAAGAATGATACGTGTGCATCATCATCATCAATCACCTCTCTGTGTTCTAACAAATGTGGGAGCTAAATTCACACATTTTATTACCACAAATACTACAAAAATGACCACAATATACCTTTTAATCAGGACTCTAGAACTCTTAAAATACAGACTCTTCTAGGCTTGTAATATTCCCAATTTGAAATTAATTTGAGGCATTTCCTAGCCCCTGTAATAGCATTATATTAACACTATATAATTAAGAATCTTTGTACCTTCTGTTATTCTCACCTATTCAAATCCTAATGAAGGTAGAAGGCATGGCAGTAAATATGATTTGTTCAACAAAACTTTTCCATGTTATTCCTAATTGTAGTTGAATGCCTCCTTCCTGTGGATACTATAGAATTGTTTTTTTGCTCATTAATTCATTCATTTTTTTTTTGTATGCCGAACTGGGAGCTTGAATTCAGGGCATGGGCACTGTCCTTGAGCAAGACTAGAAGAACTCTGCCACTTAAACCACAGCTCCTATTCTTGCATTTTTTGGGTGTTTAATTGGAGATAAGAGTCTCATGGACTTGCTTGAGCTGGTTTCAAATTGTGATCCCCAAATCTCAGCCAATTGAATAGCTAAGCACCTGATTACAGCCATGAGCCATAGGTATCAGAATTTGAAGTTATGTTTAGTATTTTCTCTGGTGGCACAGCAAAGATTTCAAACAAGGATGAAATATCTTTCTTTCTTTCTTTTTTTTTTTGGTCGGTCGTGGGGCTTGAACTCTGGGCCTGGGTGCTGTCCCTCAGCTCTTCAGCTCAAGGCGAGTGCTCTACCACTTGAGCTACAGCGCCACTTCCGGATGAAATACCTATCTCCTTAAATCCTACCTTATGCATACCAGAAACTCACTCTATCTGTTGAATCCATGAATGACAGTTGTTGTACAGAATCTCCTCTTCTTTGCCAAATAGTGTAGTGTGAATGTTATTTGCAAACCTACATTGAAATGATTTGAGCACATATAAATGGGGACCAACACAGTGAATGTCTTTACTCACCGAGACTAAAGTCGGCGGGGTAACAGGGATCTCCACAGGTGCGGGCACTCTTGCTGTTTCTGTTACCTAGAAGTTTTACAAAAGATGTTACAAAATGCTCCAGATACTGGAGAAAAAAAGCTCCTAAACACAAGTGAACAATTCCTAAATCTCTTAACACACGTAACATTATGAAAATATTTTGGAGAGAAAAAAGGCTTCCAACCCATAGCATGTGAGATAAAAATTAAGTTTGTATGCAATATAGGAGGAAGGTCACACTTTTGGCTGGTTTTTCTGCCATGGTAGAAGTGTGGGAATGAGTTAAAAAACAGCACACAGCATGCAAATCAGTGACCAACCTTGGCTTCACGCCCATGCAGAACTTCAAAGTGCTCTTCACGGACCGCGCTGCCAGCGATGCTCACCCCTACTTCCTTTTTCACTTCAATGCCAGCCTGACTCTTATAGGTATCTGGCGGCGTGTCAGCAAAGGGAAATTGTGGTGAAGGGGTAGGCTCTGTCCTTACTCGAGTCTCACCAGGCTTTACAGTAGGAGCTTTCACTGATTTGGTGATCTTCTGAGCAGAAGAAGTACCTGACAATTCTTTTTGTAAAGTGGCAATAGCACTTCCGGCTATTGATGCCTACATGGAAAGGGTGGAGAGAATGAAGTCATTAACAGTCATCCAAAGGATTATCCAGACGTGCTTGGCCCCTAGCGTTCCTGTGTTGACTCTCAGTCTATTTTTAGCATGATCTGTTTTTTTTAAATATTCTGATTATCACATATACAGCTACTATAAAAGACATAAAGCTCCTTTTCATTCCTGTGATTCTGTAAAATAGATTATAAAAAAATTGACTTAAAAGAATTGTATTAAGAACCTGTAATTTTACAGGGCTTATGATATTCTAAAACTTGAACATGATTTTCTTCATTTATCCCTATCAGTGAACACTGTATTTGAAACTATAGTAGGAAATTCAAAATGAAAAAATTACTAAAATATTTGATGTAGTCTAAAGAATACCATGAAACTGCCCATTTGGGTTTCAGCTACAAATCTCTGTGATCTGTGAAAACAGAGATTTCAGAACTTATCTTAATGGTTTCCTTACTGCTTTTATTCTAATTTTTATTTTTTTTTCTGTTTTTGTCATTTGTAATTTGAGACTATCTCAAACATAGACATTATTCATTCCTTGCAACTCTTTGAAACCAATTTTAATTGCCAAAATGCCTTTGGGATTCTATTTCTAAGATAAGACCTTAGAATAACAATAACAGTAACTAATATGGAGAATTACAGTGTGCTATCAATTTGCTAGACTTTTTCTATGTAGTTTACTAGTTTACTAGTGTGTTTATTTTCCCTTGGTGATAGAGCCAACACAGGAGAGAAACAGGTCAGTAATTCAAGGATTGTTTTTAATCTCATAGCTCAACTTAATCCCTTTTTAATACCACCTCTCCTCTTGCAATATTGGGTAAATGAATGCATGACCTCAACATCTTTATTATTAAAATAGATTCTCAGTTAAGTGGCTCTGAAATTTAAAACTCAGGGAAAATTATACTGTGTGATATGCAAAATCACATTATGAAGTTATTACAACAGTAATCAAACACCTGAGTGTGAACTCTTCCTTAAAAGGGCAAGAGAGAAAGTGTGGATGTTTTCACCAGACTAACTTAACCACTTGCTACTTTCTTCAAAACAAGAGGCACCTGAATTCACCCTTAAGGCAGACAGATGCCATCCCAAAGACAATCGTACACCCTGCTTTAGATACCTGCCAGTTCTTTCTTGTGATTCCTAAATTTCTTACCTCATATCCATGTTCTGTCTTAGGAACACTAATTTTTGAAACAGTAAAATGAGGGCTTGCTGTGCGGGGGCGTTTATCCACATGGACTAATCTTTCAGAGGTGATATCTGTAGTTTTCTTGATCTGCATTGACATGAAACTCAGTGAGATCATATTCCTCAGGTGATCACAGCAATTCACACTGTGTCCTGAGAACAGTGTGAAAATGCAGCTGCACCACTCACCTGTGATGATATGTGCATTCCCATTTGATCAGTAGTTTTGATATGAGTCTCAGAAGGAGCCTGAATCACCACAGGCTTGACTGCTGTAGGGACAACGTGGGGTTCCGAGGCTGGACGCTGGGGATGCTCAGGCACCCTTGTAGTGGATACGTGTTCCTTATATCCATACTCTAAAGTGGTCTGCTGAGCATATGATTCTTCAAGATGTCCGGGCTCTCTGGGCTCTCTCACCCGGGCCTGGTCTACTGCAGCAACAACTGTTGCTACAGCTTCAGCCTTTTTCCCAACGCCCACCTGGAAACAAGGTTTCTCTTATTAATACATGGCAATGTCAAAGCTATGCTAGAACATCTCCTCCCAGGGATATCCTCCTGGGATAGCTCCTCTTATTCATCCTGAACAGAACAATGCCTGAAGGTAGGATGTGCACAGAGATAGCATCCATGTTACAAAGCAATGTTAATGTGTCAGAAATGTAACTCAGCAATGCTTCTAGGAATTTAACATTTCATTAACTATGACTTGTGTAGACATCTATGTAATATATTGCACGTAACTGCTTAATTATATTAGATATTAAATCATACACAATAAAGACAACACAATAGTATGCAAAGTCATAAGGACAGTTTGGACTTTTCCTAGCAATTTATCTAGGCATTTAGCAATTGAGAAATCAGAACTGTGAAGCTGGGATTGTCACTGATTATTTTTTATTATCTTGTTTATCTTTTAGTCTGGTGTTGACACAGTCATCGTAATGACAAAAGTACAAATAGTGCCATCATCTCATCCAGAAAAATCAATTGCTAGAGCTCTAGGTTTGCATGCAAAATGTGAGTCAATGTGAAAGCTCGTGAATTTAGTATGAGCACATGAATTTACTTATGATTTGCTAGGGATAAGATGAGTTTCATCCATTAAAGAAATATCTTTAATAGATAAAAACAAAGGAGGGGGTAACAATGTTGGATAGGAAGTGTATTCATTACTTTACTCATGTAACTGTAACCCCTCTATACAGTATTTTTACAATAAAAAGTAAAAAATTAAAATTAAAAAATAAAAAATTAAAAAAATATTAAAAATTAATAGCTGACAAAAAACACATAGATGATAACATTGTGACTAAAATTTTAAGTGCTACCATGTTTGGATTCAAGAGAACATTCCAGACTGAAGTTCTATTAACTTACATTTTTACTGGAACTAAAACAACGAAGAAACAGAAAAATTACTTTTTTTTCTATGAAGCTGATTAACAAAAATGAGAACACAACTTTTAAAAGAGTTTTTAAGAAAGCAAAGCAGCTCGTATGGCTTGTTATTATTATGTTTCTATTCAATCCTTGGAACAGCCACTGTAAAATTCAGGTAACCATGATCATCCAGTGAATTTTAAAAGTACTTTTCTTGATACTCAGTTTTCTTTACATAGTATTTGCTATGCATCTAAAATATGGTTCAAGTATGCTACCTGTGTATCTAGCCTCAGAACTATTTAAGTTACAAACAAGGCCTTGCAAGGTGTAAATGGGCCTTAGTGATTAAGAGCTTCCATCCAAGGATGCCTGCCTGGAAGCCAGAAACAACTTAATCTGAATTGAAGGATTACAAATAACAACTTCATTTCAGATTGCATTTAGAAGAAATTATAAAATATTCATGCGGCTTAGGGGAGTTAAGCTTCTTCACTTATCTGTTTCTTTTTGAAAACAATATATGTACCTAGCTGACTTTAATTTTATAGATATTCTAAAATGTTCATCTTTGACAGATGAAATATGTCATATTAAATATTAATATCAAATATATATTTATAAAATATTAAATATATAATTTAGCTAGCAAAGAGATTGAATTTCTTCTGTATTTTATTATCATCTTTCAACTTGACTATGATATGAGATAGTAATCAGGTTAAGTTTTAGTTTTATTTAACAATGAGTAAACTCAGACTCAAATTGTCAGTTGATTTAAAACAAAGATACACAATTTATAAATCCTATTCTAAATTTAAAACTCATGTCAAAAATATTAACTGGCAAGATATTTTAAACTGAGAAAGTGTATAATAATTTTCTTGAATTAATGTATTTTAAGTCAATATAACATATAGTGTTTGGTCAAACTCTGATACCATTTATATTTTAAAAACATAGATAAGCAGAAGGACACACTGAATTAGATGATCCCAACCAGTTACATGCTGAGGATTAATATAAGAGACACAAAGAAAGGTATTATTTAATCTGGTTTTTCACAACTAGAAATGCCAACTGTTCCACTGGAGGTCTTGAACTGATTCTACTCATCTCTAATGTGTTGTTGATCAGTAAAGCAATTAAATGGAGCACTCAGAGCACACTGACTGATGATGGATGAAAAGTATGAGAGCTGATGATGAAATGGGATGAAACAACCCTTTCACCTTCACAGCATCCGTTTTCATCTCCTCTTGAAAAAGATGCATGTGTTCTTGCTTAATGGCAAATCCTTCTCTAGTACTTGGCAGTGGGGCTGGTTCAGTAGGCTTTGCAGTAGCAACTATGAACTTAGCTATAGACATTTTCTCAGCTTCCATCCTTTGCTAATATTTAACAAAAAATAAGATAGTCAAATTTAAGTGATTCGGGTCATCAATGAAACTTTAAGATGAGTCATTTCATTCCACAGTAAAATTGTGGATGTCATCTATGACATTCCTGAAAAAAGTTCATTTTAAACATGGCTTAGGAATAAAAAGGAAGATGTTAAGATAGGAAGTGGTGTTGAGGGAAATACAGAGCAGATACAGGTCATGATGCTAATGAAACTGTAAAAAGTTTAGTTGCCAATTTTTTAATGTTATATTAACAATACACAATAAACTTAGGTGAATGGCTCATTAAGAACTAATTATAGTTATGGAAGGAACTTTAATTCCTGTAGAAGTTCATAGTGACAAATAGATGTAATAACCTTTCTATGGCTTATGTGTAATTGTTTGAGTTGGACATTTTCTTCTTAAAGTTCTTGCTTAGCTTCAATAGGAAATGATAGAGTAGGCACTATAATTTTCTCAGTTTCTTTTCCTGTCTGATATTTACAAGAGGAAAACATTAAAGTTTCACATGAAGAAAATTATAGGCAATTTACTGAAATAAATTCCTACTCTATTGAATTTATGACCTCTCAAAACACACATCTTCTTGACAGCAAGATTTGCCACTTACATATACAACTACTTTTTTTATATAGAGAGAGTCTCTCCAAATTAGTCTTCATGCAATTTCAATCCTCAACCTCTGGAGGATTCTAGATGTTAATAATAAAAAAGTTGAAGACAATGGTGAAAAAGAAGAAAAGAGTATGTAGTAATATTAACAATAAGAGCTGAGTGAGTTTTTAGTTTCTAGTTGTTTAATTATCTAAAAAATAAATCTGATTAATAGTTATCTCATATGTAAAAAAGACTGAGGTCTGGATTAATGTATTATAATGGGCTATTTCACATGAAAATTGGTATTAATATATTGTAACGGGGATTCCACACTTGGAAAATGAATGATAATAATCACCTTTCTTTGAGTAACTTGGATTTGTTCTTGTCTAGTAGCCATTCCTTCTCTAGTTCTTAGAATTGTATCTTGTTCTTTGGCTTTAGCAGTAGCAACTGCTATTGTAGACAAGGCAGTTTTCTCAGCTTCCTTTCTTATCTGATTGTCACAGTAAAATCAAGTTTAAGTTGCATGGGGATATGCACATGACCCTTCCCCCCTTCTTAGTGGGGATGCAGGAGGAAATTATTCAGGGTTAAATACACAAGAGGAATTTCACTTGGAAACACTTGCATATAATGACAAAATCACAGATCTTAGAAACGTTAGCTATTAAAAAAAACTCAGTACTTCCCTGTATTATTTTTTCCAAAATAAGTGATACTACTAATCTTCATGCAAATAATAATGGTGAATAAAATGAATGTTACAAGATGGATGAAAATCAAATGGGTAGAAATTAATGGTGATCAATCATGTTTACCATTTTGCTTTTAGTTATGGATTTTTAAAAAGGAAAATACAGATTAATAGTTCCTACCACATAGTAGTTAACTACTTGATAGAAATTAGTTGAATTCACATCTCAAACATCTGTATTCACCTTTTCCTGAGTTATTTGGACTTGATCTTTTTTGGTAGTGATGCCTTCTCTAGTTCTTGATATGAAATCTTGTTCTTTGATTTTAGGTGTGGCAACTATGACTTTAGGTACCACTGTTTTTCTAGTTTCTTTCATCATCTGGTCATATGAGTTAAAATAAAAAGGTGAGAAAATAGTCATTAAATTTTATGAGCCTCTAATAAAAGAAATGAATCAACCAAAAAAGTAGGCAAAATTTTTTCTCTTATTCACAAACATTTTAATTGTGCATAAGTATAGTATTGGTTTGCTTTGATCATTCATACTGTTTCATTGGCAAAAAATATAAAAAGAAATTACACTAAAAGAAAAAATACATGATTAGAAATAAAAGACTAATAAATGCTATTTCTCTTTTTCATGTTATCATTATAGTTATTTATGGGAAGAGAGCAGAGCCAGAAATAGCACATAATTTTGCTATTATCAATTGACTTCCATGCGGGGTTTACTTCAAAAGAAAGACAGTAGAGTGAATTGTAATGTATTAGTAACGATACAAAGGAAGCCTGAAAGTTAGGCATAAGAGGTGACAATGAAATGTAGATGGTGGCAAAGGCTCATGGGAAAGTTTGAGTTATAAGAAGAGAAGAAGTTGAAGAGTGATGATTAACATCCGTGATGAAAATGTAGGCAGCTTGCAAGTGGAATGATGCAAGAATGACTTTCACATTGACCAGAAATCATCACCTGTTCGTGAATGAGGTGCATTTGATCTTGTTGTGTGACAATTTCCTCTTGAACTCCCAGGACTGTTTCTAGTTGTTTGGACTTTGCTGTGGCAACTACTACCATGGATGCAGCAGTTTTCTCAGTTTCCTGTCTTATCTGAGTTTTAGAGTAGAATGAAGATTTGAGTGTCAAAAGGCACAAAAGCAGTGGAAAGAAGATCTCGCCACATTCAGAGTACAGAAGACAGTGACGAGGGAGAAAATGTCACCTTCTGATTTCAGAGGCCTACGTATGTGCTTGTGACACGACACAGATGTTTTTGTTTTCCTGAGGGCTGGACTTCTTTTCTGCCCACTTGCTTACTGAAAATGTCTTATCTTTGAAACACATTGACATGTTAAGAAACTGACTGGGCAGCTGTTGGCAATGCCTAGAAACATATCAATCACTGGCTTTTCAATAGCAGTGAAGATTCCTATGCCCTTCCTTACATTAAGTGGGGTTCATGCTGCATTCGACGTTTCTTACTCAAGTATAGGAAAATCTCCCAGGTGAGGGAAACCCAACCAACTGTCTCTGGGTCCAACATTCTCAATTGGTCCTTAAAGGAATACATGGTCTGGGCTCAGCCAAGAGCAGGACATAAAGACAGTTAGGCAAACACGCTCCCCAGACAAGACAAAAAGAATCTGAAACAGAGGCCCTTCTCCTATGAGCCTTGGTTTTGCATAAGACATAGAAGTATATTTGGGTGACATCAAAGTTATCTTTACATGACTCTCCAGCACAAAAGCAGCCAACACCTCCACCTCTGTGCTTATCATACAGAAGGCCAGGGCACTTTCTTCAACAAGTACCAGTCTTCCCTAATATGCAGCATTACCTCACTTTCCCCTGCATAAGTACACATGTAGGTACTCACATGTACCTTCCTTACACTTGTGTAAAGGTTGGGTGCTACAAACTAAGTGACCAAGGGTACAGACTATGCATGAAAAGACTGACCATCCCAAAGACTAGTGGACAAAGATGAGATCTACTTTTCTGCCATGAATATTCATAGGTATGCCAAAACCCTCAAACTAGTCAAGTGTGTGGAAAATAATGAATGGACAGTGGAGAAATTCCATCATTTAAGAGTTTTTCAATACGAGACACAGAGAAGTAACAAAAAGAAAGATCAGGACAGGCTCCATTTTGATGCTTTGGTTATAACATACATGCAGCTCTGCCAAACTATGAAACCTGTTAACAAACTACAAAGTATTTACAAAATTGGACTTACTGTTTCTTGAGTTATGTGCTTTTGTTCTTGTTTTGCAGTAATTTCTCCAGTGATTCTAGTTTCTTGTTCTTTGGCTGTTGTAGAAATTACTACCTTAGGTACAAATGCTTTTTCAGTTTCTTTTCTTATCTGCAACCAATAATAAAAACAAAGCTTTAATATTTAGTAATTTTTAATAGAAGTAATACAGTGTTTATTAAGTACAACAAAATTAGAATTTGAATAAATAAATACTCTTCTCTGGAGATGTCACTAAGCCAAACATTCTTGTGTTAATATGAACATGATCTTTCTTGGACTAAATTATAAATTAGGCTATTTAGAGGGAAAAAATGTTGAACACAAGACTGTGTTTTGAATAAGAGAGTTTCAATTGTCTTTAAAAAGACTTTATTAGAATAATTTTTAGTGTTGTGGTTTGGACTTATGGCCTTCTCAATTGCTAGGCAGGTATTCTGTTGCTTGAGTCACTCTACCAGCTACTTTTTGCATTGGTCATATCAAAATAGGGTCTCTATTTGTATCCAGGCTAACCTAGATTTCAATCCTCGTATTTTCACTTCCCCATATCACTGGGATGCCTCTGTACCCAACCAATATGCTTGCTTGGGACAGATAAGCCATTTGACCAGGCATTGCTTAAGATAGAATTTCATTTTTTGTGGGGCTATTTTGAATGGAGTTGATTTCCTGACTTCAGCCAAGCTTTTCTCATTGTTGGCTTCAGCCAAGCTTTTCTCATTGTTGGCATACAGAAAAGCCATTGATAATTTGTGGAGGGGAAGGGCAAAAACAAATCATTTAAATAGGAATACAGGTGGACCCATTGCAACAATGAGATGTACAAGTCGTTATGTCGAAAACGAACTTTACAACTTTGGTGGGGGGGGAGCCATGGGAAGGGATGGGAAGAGGAAACAAAGGAGGAGACAACAATGCTTGATAAGAAATGTACTCATTACCTTGCCCATATAATTGTAACCTCTCTGTACAGAATTTTCACAATAAAAAAAAAAGAATTTCATGAGCTATCTTTGTTTTGTTTTGTTTTGTTGGCCAAGCTGGCTTTAAATTGTAATCCCCAATCTCTACCTCTCAAGATTATAGGCTTGAGCAAGTATGCCCAGCTGGACTTCCAATTTTTACAAATGTATGTATGATAATATATATATTAGCACAGTCATATACATATATGTGTATGCTACATATAAATAAGTATACTGCTTATATATAATATATACTACATATATTTAAGTCTATGCTAATTTGCCAACCAAAGGTACTCTTAGGCCACAAAATATTAGAATAATGAGAAGCATGAGAAGTAATTATGTGACTTTTAATGTATACATGAGAAATCAAGCACAGATAATTTGTGGTAAGCATTTCCATGAGATTTTGGTTGGTAAACTTTCCTAAATATGCTGACTTTCCAAAGTTGAAATGTTCTGAGAAGAAAAATTTCATATAAATCCTAGGCAAATGCTTTTCAGATCCTTAGCCCTTGAAGGGTACTGTACTATCAGCTGAATGCTGAAGGAAAACGGGGAGACATGAGGAAGCTCTCCCCTTTGCTGCTTTTCCACCTTTAGACATCTTTTTTTTTTTTTTTTTTTTGCCAGTCATGGTGCCTGAACTTTGGGCCTGGGCACTGTCCCTCAGCTCTTCAGCTCAAGGCTAGCGCTCTACCACTTGAGCCACAGCGCCACTTCCGGCTTTTTTTCTTTTTGCTTATGTGGTGCTGAGGAAGTGAACCCAGGGCCTCATGCATGCAAGGCAAGCACTCTACCACGGAGCCACCTTCCCAGGCCCGTAGACATCTTATCATAGAATCTCAGGGTTGAGAGTTTATCTTCTCAAAACTCAACTCACAGTTGATTCCACTAATGAACGGTCCTATCAACTGGCCTTCTGCAAACTTTTCAGTCATGAGCGATCCTTTTTATTCTTTCTATTCATTCCATCTACTGAAGCCATCCCATCCCATGCCACATCAAACCAAGTATTCAAGTACTCAGTTATCCATGTTCCTTCCCCTACCTCATCATCTATGTCTTCCTCTTGATTTTATTTCCACCTGCCCTCTCTTCAAGTCACATGCTTAGTCATGATCATGAAGGAGACAGGTAAATCCCTGTTAGTAGGAATGTTCAGTGACACTAAGGGACCTTAGTCTCCAGTCCCCAGGAATATATATATATATATATATATATATATATATGCATAATAAGAGGAAATTTTAGTAGCCACAGACACATGGCTCAAGAAATAATTCTCTTCATAGCAAAGATTATCAACTGCATTGACCCATACTATAGCATCAATGAATCAATGAATTCCAAATTAAAAGCCATTTTCACCTGCTCATGAGTTATGTGCATCTGCTCTTGTTTTGTTGCAATTACTTCTCTGGTTCTCTCTTTTAACTCTTGTTGCTTGGCTTTGTCGGCGGCCACTACTACCTTGGTTACAGCAGTCTTTTCCGCCTCCTTTCGGATCTAATATTCATAGAAAAAAGGGAAACACTTTAATGTACTTTGTATGAAAAGTTATAATCATATATCATAATTAAGACATAAATGTCACAAAAGAAGATAAGCTAGAACGATTTTAAACTAAAACAAATCTATTCAAATATGAGATAGGAAATTATTCTGGATTTATAGCACTGTTTAGTCATAAATCAATTGTCACATTTGTTTTAAGAAAAAGTAAAAGCCAAAGGTCCTCCAGAGAACTCTAATGCCTGCCCTGAAATCGTGTCTCTTAAAGCAACTGAGCTCTGGATTTGATTGATACCTTGTTGAACTGACTTTCTGTACATTTTTGCTTACCTCCATTATAGGAAGTCCCTTGATAGAAACCTTGAATGAAATATTCTACGGTCTGACATAGCTCAGGTATTTCTTGTGACCTAGTGTGCTCTTGTGATGTGTACAGATTAATCTAATTCAGTAATTTAAACCATTTTTTTTTGCTAAGAAAATCCTAAGAGCCTGAATCAGTAGCTTCACATGGGATTTGAACACTCAGGGATGGAAGCAGTGGACCTTGCTTGAGACAATGTACAGTCCAGGACTGGGCCCTAGGTGCGCCCCCTGGCGGCTGGGTGCCTACCTGTTCCTGAGCAGGTTGGATGTGCACAGCAGTCGTGGTTGTCCTCTGAGCAGTCTGCTCTACAGCGCTGATAACTGGTTCTCTCACTCTGGCCATGTCAACTGCAGCAACCACAGTCGCAACAGCTGCGCTCTTGTCTGTGTCTTGTTTCACCTGATTGGGAATGAACAAACACGAATGCTTTAATAATGGCACACAGGGATGGGTGAGAACGTTAACAGCAGTGACTCTGATCAAGACATTGTATTCATAAACGGCTTTGTTAAATGGCAACTCCTTTGTATGACTAAAGATAATTAATTTTTTAAAAAGGTATATAGCCTTGCAGAAAATGTAAACACAAAGGAAACTGGGTGATTTGGAGTAAAAATGATTCCTGCAGAACTTATCATTGCCATAGATGCAGCCTCATTACTGCAAATCTCAGATATTAACCTTTGTTGTAATGAAGAACGCATTTACACAGCATGACAACCAAAATTTGTCTCCTGTTTCACGGTTAGATCGTTCAGTGATGCTACTCAGGGGCCTCAAGTTCTAGGTTGGCTTTTTTGCTCAAGGTTAAAGCTCTATCACTTGCGCCATAGTTGCTCTTCTTGCTTTGTGGTGGCTAAGTGGAGATGAGAGTCTCACAGACTTTTCTCCCTGGGCTGGCTTTGAACCAGAATCCTTATATCTCAGCCTCCTGAGTAGCTAGGATTACAGGCGTGAGACATCGGCACCTGGTTCCTCTGTTCTGTTACAGTCATGTCCCTATGCATTTTACTTTTAGCCTTTATACACACTGTTTCACACCAGAAACTGGATCCGAGAATCCAGAATGTAAAAGAAGTGAGCAAAGTAGAATACCTCCTTAGTGCCGGTCGCCACAGCTCCCGCTGCGAAGGCAGCACTGGCTGACACACTGGTGGCAGCGCCTGCTGCTCCAGTGACAGTCACTTGCTCCTGGACACCGTATCTCCCCTCCCATCGCTCTTCTTTCCTGATCTGAGTGGAGCTGGTCACCGTCGTCTCTCTCATCTCTCTCATCTCAGCCTCAGTGGAGGAGGCCACATAGCCTTCTTGTTTCCAAGGAGGAGGCACCTCAGGGCCTGTGGCCAGGGCAGGTGTCTGAGTTTTACGGACGAGTAACGGTGACCGGACAGATCTGATGGGGGACGTGGAGATCCTCCCGGCTGGAGACACGGATCTGCAAAGCCAAGGGCAGAGGTCAGAATGCCAAAGGCAAAAACTCCAGGAGGTATAATCAGATTTGGATAATGGGATGAAAATCTGCAAGTTCTTTAAGGCAGAGCTTTTAAATGCATGCTGCCATCACCTATCCAGAGGGTAAAGAAGGTACTTGAAAGTAATTTAAGTCTCAAAGCGTTCGTTCCCCCCCTTATCTGTTGTAACCCTGTAAAATAGTTAGATTTAATTCTAAGCCATTTAAAGAATTTTGTGCCCTGTCTCACCTTCTCACAGTGGGAAAAAAGTGGTGGGGAGGAAGGGGGCAGAGGAGGGAGGTGAAGGAGAGGTCAAACAGAAGCAGGAGCTTCTTTAATAGCCAAAGAAGGGGCACCAGAAATCTAGTAATCATCCCTAAGTTTCTCTCTAATCCCAATTCTGGCCAGGAATGGAAAGATGTCAGGTAGGTGGTAGATGAAGAATGCTTTCTGTAACCGGAATGTTTGTGCCTCTCTAGGCTGAATGAGCTTTCTTCTCCTTCTCTGCTTCCCTCTCTCCTTCCCTTCTTTTAAGATGTCCCATGACTTTAACACATCTGTGTTTTGTGAATATCCAGGTCAAGAGGTAGGGCTCTTTAAAACAGAACCCTTTTGGTTCTGCTAACCTTTTTAGCTATGCTAGTTTGAGGCTGCTCCTTTTAACGCCCCATATTTATTTATATCCATACATATTGTACTGGATTGAGGACTTCCTTTAAATAACCTTAATAATTGCTGTAGGAATTGGTTAATTTGAAATTTAATGATTCTTTGATTTTTTTAAAAAAATTAAATTGATAGAGTATTTTCTTACCAATTAGTTTTCATTGTTTGCTTTTTAGGTGTATCTAAAGTACAAACAGCAGGAATCAAAGAGTATGGACACTAAAAGTTGGCATTAAGAGCCCCTAAAGAAATTTCTGATCATTTACAGCAATAATTCTGGCTATTGGTCAACTATTTTAAGATTAAAAAAAAAAAAAAAAATCAAGGTGAATTTAATTTTTAAATCAATAAATTCCCTCTAGGTGGCAGTATTGTCTCATTATATTTTGACTACTGCATACTTACGTATATAAGCATTTTTAATGTATCCTGGCACTGTATAGAATATTTAGTTTACACTGAATATAGGCAAAACAATCATTCCAATTAAGCTCAGGCTACAATGGCTCTTTACACTAAATTATAGAGTAATTTAACAGAATATTATGACATTAACTTGTTCCATGAAAAAAAGATTTAATCATTTTCTTGAAGTTTTTTGGCGTATGTGAAAATTAGCTTAAATTTTATAAATGAAACAATAATCAAACTAAAAAGCTATGTAAGGGACATGCTTCTATTCTGAAAATGATTGCCTTGGAAATCTAACAAAACCATGCTAGAATGACATAAGGCCTACAGCAGTTGAAGAAAGGCAAAGAGACAGGCGTGTCCACGTTTCCTCTGGTGCTTTGTTCTGGCTGTACCTAGTAAAGTGGGTTTCATTCAAAAAGAGTTAAAGACATGATTAGCATGACATGAGTGATTAGCAGCCACAGGTAAGTGCGTAACTGTGAAAATCAATGTAATTTGAGTCATTATAGGAAAGTGCTTATTTCTGCACTTACAATAAAAAATAATCACTTAGTCACAGCTAGAAACCACACACCTCACTCAGTGAAATATGACTTCTTTATCTACAGAAAAATTTGAGATTAGGGAATTTTAGGAAGAGGTCTATCTGGGATAACTATTATTTTCTCCACAAATTGCCATTTCTGTTTTCCAATTATTCTAAAGTCAATTTGGAGGACTATGTAACTGGATGCTTACTAATAACTTGTAATAGTAAGATGGTCAAAATGCTTCCATGGGGTCAGGATAAATTTGCAATTCTAACTGACCCTTTGCCTTGGAAGTAAAATACAGCAAGGTTATTATCTCCCCGAGGGATAACATTTGGCTTGGATTAGGATTTCATGGTGTGCAAAACTTGGGGTTAGCTTGAGAAAACACTATTTTATTTGAGTGATAGACATGCTTTTAAATCTGAGCTTTTGTTTAGGATTTCACATTAGACCTTGTCAGTAGCTTTCACTTTTAAGTATCCCCAAACAATAAAGATTTGAAAATATCTAGCCTTTATTTTATATAGTTAGGGGCATTTACATTGGCTCTTCTGTATTAGTTTGTAACTTTTCCATTCTGTATTTTTTTTGTTAAAATTAGTTTGTGGGACTTTCCCCTGTGTTTGGTATTCTAGCTCCAGGTGCTGCTAACCTTGCCTCCAGACTGATTTGCATTTTTCTTGTTTACAGTCTTGTCAAACATAAATATGTTGTAGTTATACAGGCTATGCGCTATTATGATACTATACATTAAACATTTTTTTTACAAATGTACTATTTGGTCTAGCAGTGACCTTGCTTTTGGCATATGCCATATACATATGTGTGTGTGTGTGTGTGTGTGTGTGTGTGTGTGTGTGTGTGTGTGCCATATATATGCCATATTTATGACTCTACTCTAGAAATGAATGCCTTAGAAATCTATCATCCATCTATCTACAGTGAATCTGCAATCTATTTGCAAAGTTCTCCCTATAAATGGTTTCCTTTTCTGTCTGTCTGTCTGTCTCTGTTATAGTTTTTTCTTTTAACCTTGCAATTAATCTGAGATTTGTTTTGTAAATGATGTGAGGTAGAGGTTTATGCTTGCTTTCTTCCACGTGGATAACAATTGGGATGGTATTCATTCGTCTCTCTTTCTCTTTCTCTGTTCTCATGCTGGGGCTTGAGGTTAGAGCATGGAGTTCTCAATTGGCTTTCAGTTTGAGCTACTATTCCACTTCCTGCATTTTGCTGATGAACTGGAAATAAGAGTCTCTGAGAATTTTCTATCTCAGATAGCTTCAAACCTCGGTCTTTATATCTCAGCTTCCTGAGTAGCTAGGATTATAGGTGTAAGCCACCAGCCCCCAATTGATAGTATTCTTTATTAAGTAAAAGAGCTGCTCCTTTCCTGGAATCAGAAAATCACTTAATTCAAAAACAAATACTTTAATAGGGATACAGGTGGACCCATTGCAACAATGAGATGTACAAGTCGTTATGTCGAAAACGAACTCCACCACTTTGGCTGGAGGGTGGTGGGAGATGGAAAGGGTGGGAAGGGGAAACAAAGGAGGAGGCAACAATGCTTGATAAGAAATGTACTCATTATCTTGACCTTGTAATTGTAACTCCTCCAAAGGGTATTTTCACAATTAAAAGAAATACCTTGTATACTTGAATATATTTTTGTTCTCTGATTTGCTTTGAAGGTATTATTCTATTCATTTTGTATTCTCTTTCCTAGTGCTGGGTATTGAACCAGCATCTCATACAAGCTAACTAAGTACTCTTCCTTTGAGCTACATCCAGCTACATCATATTATTTTGATTATAGTAATTTCACAGTAAATTTGAATATTTTCAGGTCAACTATTGTCTTATTCTGCACTGAATATTTTTTATTGGCAGAGATATTATGTCTGCATGTTTCTTATTCCATTAATCTTGATTAGGATATACCTTTTTGTTTGCTCAAAATTTGCAGATGTTTTAGTTGATCATATTAAAAGCATCATCATGTTGAACTAGATCCAAAAATTTCAGTTGCTGTGGGTAATTTACACTTGATTGTGTAATTTCTGAGCTCTGATGAGACAGGCTTACTTAACTAAGCATTTTCACTAAGCATAAAAAATCCACTTTATTTCTAGAAAAAAAAACGAACATAATAATATGCAAAATATTTCAAAGTTTATTTTTTAACCTGAGCATTTGGATAGTTATTTTTGGTTTATAAGGAACATCTCAAGTAATTATCTCACAACACACCTTGAGATCATTCTCTTAAATCTACAGTTAGACAGAACTAAGACTTCTAACTACCTGACCTCTAGTAACTTACAATAACATTGAGGATTACAATTCTTAAGTGTTGTGAATATTTAACTGACAGTATAGGTAGACTGTCAATCAGATGTCTGACATAGAGGTAGTGATGCATTTACATGGTGATTATTTCACTTTTTCTAATTACTGCTCTGTGTTAAGCTGTTAACAACTGATCTGGCTGACTGACTAAATCCTAAAACTTGCTTCTCATTTCCCTCTGCCACTTTTTGGCTCCCAAATCATATTATTTGTTGAAGAGAATATAGCTAGGAATTCAGAGATGGAGTTTATCAAGTTCTTCTTTTCACTTGTAGATATTAACTTTTTAATTTACCTTCTCTGTGACATGCTGCATTTTTGTGATGGTATGAAACCTATTTAAAAATGTAGAGTGAATCTTTACCTGACTGGAGATGGGGTTGGGGCTCGCACATGTCTGACGGGGGAGGGCGAGTGTCTTATCGGTGATGGGGACTGCTGACGAGCCAGCTGTGCTTTGGCAGCAATAGCTGGTGGTGTTGGAGACCTTGACTTTGGCTTTGGAGGTATCCTAGGAGGTGTTTTATGGGGCAGCTGTTGTCCGGTGGCACCATCTATGACCATCTCCACTGTTGCAATTGATCTGGCATCAAAGTGGGCTTCAATCTTCTGGAAAAGATGACACAAAATCCATGTTGAGGAGGAATAGCTGGAAGGTGGTGCACACAAGCTAGAAGGCTGGGCAGCAATGGCATGACTTAAAAAAATACATTTTCAGGGAAGTCAAGAGGAGGCAGGGCAGACTAATGGAGAAAGAAAGGCAGGGTAGACCAACACTGACAAAGAACACGTGTGAAAATGGCACCAGGCAACTTGAAGGGATAGGAGGGGCTGAGAAAGATGGGGGAGAACATTGTCAAACATTGTTTGACAAGCAGTGTGCTGCCTACCTTACGTATGTAACTCTAACCCCTCTGTACATCACCTTGATAAAAGTAAATTAAAAAAAAGAAAGTAATCAAAATAAATAGATTGAAGATAGGGGGAAAAAAGAAAACTGGGGGAGAATAATGGAAGGGGTGTCATTGGTCAAGATACAGTGCACTCACATGTTGAATTGTTACCTTTTTACAACGGTTTAGGGACAATAAAAAATTAAAAATACCTTCTCAATTCGGGTTTGTCTTGTTTCTGAAATCTGAGCAGTCGAGACAATTGTCTTTGTTTTTTTAGCAGGTACCACTTCTTCACCTGGAGAAAGATGAGTAAAATGACAGGGGAAAGAACCATTTATTCTAAGAGACTGTTAACTGTAACCACAAGTTTAACACAAATTTCTATGTGTACCTGTGAGGACAAATGCAGAACATTTTGAATTTTGTATAGATATGTTAGATTTTAAAATAGATAGCTTTAAAATAATTTAAAGGAAAATTTAAATGCCATTATCAGCCAGGCACTGGTAGCTCACACCTATAATCCTCTAGTCGGGAGGCTGACATCTGAGGATCATGGTTCAAAACTGGGGGTAGAGGAGTATATAAAAGTCTGTGAGACTCTTATATCCAATTAACCACCCAGGAGGTAGGGAGTGGAGGTTTGGCCAAGTGGTAGAGCACTAGTCTTCAACAAAAAAGCCAATCAAGAGCAAGGTCCTGGGTTCAAGACCCAGTACATACACACACACTCTCTCTGTCTGTCTTTCTCTCTCTGTGTCTCTCTCTCAACACATACACACACATACACACACACACACACACACACACACATTATTGCGAGTGGTATGTCAATTTAAACAGTTCCCAGTTTATGATGATGGGGTTAAAAACTGCAGATTTGCTTCAGTACTGAGTTCCTTCCTAGGACCAGAACCATAGACTGGCGGCTGTTGATTTCAGATCTTGGCATTTCCAGGGCTGTGAGGAGGGGCAGCATGAACTGCCAGACCCCCACTTAGTCCCAGCTCAGGTGTCTCTCCCAATCCCTTCTCCTCCACCTCCAGCACTGACCTTGAACCAGTAATTCTGCAGTGGAAGTAGCTCTTCCAACGCTGTTGGTGGCATTCACGGAGTAGGTTCCGGAGTCCTCCGGGTATGCTTCTGCAATCAGTAAGCTGTAGAGGTCACCTTCTTGTGAAATTTGGAAATCAAGGGAGCTCTGGATTTCGGCTCCGTCCCGGTAGAACTTCACCACAGGTGTAGGGATTCCTGTCACTCGCACTTGGAGACGCACTTGGCTTCCTTGTCTCACGGTCATGCTCTGCAGTCGTTGTGTGAAGTTGGGTGGCGCTGTCTCTGCTACAAGGGCCAAGGAAGAAAATAAAAATCAGGCTTGGAAGACATCAAATTCCTAGGGTGTGTGTGTGTGTGTGTGTGTGTGTGTGTGTGTGTGCGCGTGTGTGTGTGTGTGTGTGTGTGTGTGTGTGTGTGTGTGTGCGCGTGTGTGTGTGTGTGTGTGTGTGTACTGAGGCTTGAACTCAGGATTTGGGTATTGTCCCTAAGCTTTTTTGCTCAAGGTTAGCACTCTGCTACTTTACTACCAGCTCTTTACATGGTTAACTGGGGATAAAAGTCTCATGGAATTTCCTTCCCTCAACAAGTTTTGAACAATGATCCTCAGCCTCCTGAATAGCTAGGATTACAGGCATGAGCCAGCAGAGCCAGGGTATTTTTAAACAACCCCAGCTCAGATTTCAACTCCAGGCGATGATTCACCAATGCAACCCCCTTGACTGTCCTTGAACCCAGATCACCCACCAAATGGTGGCAAGAATGGAGCCAGATCACACCATGTTATCCTGCTATGTATTTTATTGTGTTTAATTCGTTTCTCTTAGCCATTCTAGGCCAGCACATGAGCTTTCATTTTTAACTCCTAAAGGCTAGACTAGAGCTTGTTGTACTATTTCTAGAGAATCTTTTCCACACTTCCTAACCTCATATTTTGTATAATTAACATGTTAAGACATCTTTGCATACTTTAAGTTGAATTAAAATGAATTCCAGTGTTTAGTAAAATGGATATATACTGCCTTGGAGATTTACTGAACTTTAATCTTTTCCAATTTGATCACTATTCAAATAACCCAAATATTTGTTTATATTTAAGACATGAATCCCAATAATGACTCGATTTCATGCTACTAATGCTATAGAATGGCGGGCTTTGGGGTTGACTTTGTTTAAAGAAATTTTTGATAAGACAAATGGAAAGAGTGAGTTTGAGGTGTTTTTGAATAAATAATTGCAGATGCTGTCAGTCCGTTTTCCATTTCCAAGCTTTGGGTTGCTTGTATTTTGGCCCTGTGATTGGAAACAGATGAAGATATAGTAACATCATGGGTTTCATGCAAGATACTGTTATATAATGTGTAAAGTATCTGGGTATGCATATTTTCCCAGGTAGTGAAGGATGGAGAAAAACAAGAGAGGCCTCTAAGATGGATGAGAACATCTCGGGAGGGAAATGGAACCATACATTTGAAGAATAAATATTTGCCTGCCTTTTTTGTAGTATGTTTGCAGTATAACACTGTAAATGTTGTGCATTGTTGTTGTTTTTCATGGCTGCCCAGTCTACAGATCATCTGTGGATGGCAAGATCAACCTGTGGGAATTCCAGGTAAATATCTTGTACCACCTGCTAGGTTTGTAAACAAGGTTTCAAGCCTTTGTACTTGCCCAGAAACGTGATTTTTAAATATTCCCTTAATATACCTTTGAGTGTATAATATGTGTACCAGGACAGTGTTTTTCTACTTTTGTGCTGCATTTGGAAAGGAGAATCAAATTCTTTAAGTCAAACAACTTCGCCTCCTTCAGGTCAGGAGTTGCCTCTCCCTGTGCTTGGTCTGGATCCCTCACAGGGATGGGCAGGCCACTGGCAGCCTACCTGTCACGAGAAGCTCAGCAGTACTAGTCGCTTGTCCAGATCCATTGGTGGCTCTCAGGGAGTATCGTCCACTGTTGGCTTTAGTCACGGCGGGGATCATCAATCTAGCGCGGCCATCGCTAAATGAGATCTGCACACCGGGCAGAGTGGAAGTAGAAATCACCTGGCCATCCCTAAACCAGCTCACCTCAGGAACTGGGAAACCTGGAGGGAAAGAACAATTTGTCTGTATAGTCAAGTGGGTACTGGAAGTCCTCTGCACTGTCCCATCATGCCCAGGGCTTTTGCCTGCCCTGATAAAAGCCAGTGTGCAAAGCCATTCAATGATGTGACAACCGGGCAGTGACATGCCAGACATCAACTTGCAGGCCACATGCTTAGGAAGGCTCTGTGGAAGTCAGTACTTCTACTTCCTGAAGACGTGATTCTCCAAGAGCCTCAGCCATTGGTGGCACAGAGAGGATAAGAATTTTCATCCCCTGCCCTTCTGCCCAGGGCTCAATATGATTTAATACACATCATTAAAATCATGAAAATGGAAAGGCAAGAAAGAAAGCTAATTATAAAGCAACTGGTGTCTTGTTTGGAAACACTTGGGGAGCAAAAGCTGCAAGGGGTCTAACAGTTGCACTGGACAAAGGCAGGACGACACCTGTTTTTCTCTACTGTGTCACAGGGATACTGTCTTCCTGAGCGTTCCTGCTTTCAAATGTACGCATAGTAAAAACACCGTAGACAGGCAGTGTCTCATGTAAGTGACTAAGCCAAACCTATGGCAGAGTTGGACTTGTAAGTAGCAAAACCAAAGTCTTCATCTACCAGTGAAGAACTCTATGTCACTGGTCTGCTGTTTTAAGTACACTGAAACTTGGTGTGTTCCAAAGGTCATAAGGCTAGTTCAGGAAATGATTTACTTTGTGTTTGACGTAATGCTTGAGCTAGGGGTTGAAAATAACTGAATAAAATTTCCCTGGGTTGGTTCTTAGTCAATCTCTTCCTATGGCAAAATGAAGAGTTTATGAGACTAATAATTCATAGGTGGTATATATATTATTTTTCTTTTGGTACCTGTCCTGAGGCTTGAACTCAGGGCCTGGATGCTGTCCTTGAGTATTTTTGTTCAGGGCTTACTTTCTACCACTTGACCCATACTTTCACTTCCAACTCTGTGTGTGTGTGTGTGTGTGTGTGTGTGTGTGTGTGTGTATGTGTGTATGTGTGTGTGTGTGTGTGTGTGTGTGTGTGTGTGTGTGTGTGTGTGTATGTGTGTGTGCATGTGATTAATTGGAGATAAGAGTTTCAGGGACTTTTCTACCCAGGCTGGCTTTGAACTGCATCCTCAGATCTCAGTATCCTGACTATTGTGTGTTTTATTTTGTTTTGTTTAATCTCACTTTTCTTCCTTTTTTCTCTTTGTTCCTTTTCTTCCTTCCTTTCCCTTTTAACTATCTTTAAGTAATTGTACAAAGAAATTGTCTTTCAACAAAGCAGTTTTTGAATACAATACATCTTGATCAATGTCACCCCTCTCAATGTTAGTATATTTAAAAAAATATTAGCACTTGTGTGATCTGTTCAGTTTAGGAGTTATGGAACATTTTGAGGTACATCACTAAATCATTCAGAAGTCACTAAGAACTCATTATATGAGAAGATAATTGAGTTGGTCTCCATGCAAAGACAACTGAATGATTATATGATTTTTGTGCAATGCACAATGAAGTATTAAGTTATGAAAAGATTGATGCATAAGATAGAAAAGGCAATATAAAAGGAAATCTTATTTTATTTTTTATTACATACCATAAGGTTAAAAAAAAAACAAAGAAGACAATGTACCATGAATTAAAGGTAAGGCATATTTTTAATTGATCCATGTAATATTGGATAGCCAGATACAATACTAGAAAACAAGGGTTAGATAATTTTGAAATTATTTACAATATAGCTCATTAAAATCTTCATTTTTTTCATAAGCCGATAGGCCCCTAAAATTATGCACTTTCTGGAAACATATACTTTCTGGACTTATCCTTCATTGATTTATAAAGAAGGAAAAGAAGAAATAGATGAACTTCCTTTTAAATAAAATTGTAGGATCAAGATGCCTTGCATTCACAAACTGACATGTTAAACTGAAACCCCTTTGTACAATGACTTGAGAATAATTTTTTTAATTAACAAATATAATTCTAGGGAGAATGTTATTGACATGTTTTATTTTTTGTCATTTCAACATGATCAGAAAATCTTTTATTCACTAGGATCGCTTAATGAAGTTATTTAGTTCCTCACTGAATAATTATGCCTCGTTGGAAGGCTTGACATACTGTTATTTCCCATATAAAATAACTGTGGTTCAGGTGTGCACACTATCTGCCCAGCAACTCTGTGGCTGGCACCTGACTGTGCTAGGGTTCTAGACTGCAGGGCTGGCTCTGTAGTGGAATCCAAATATAGAATGTTCAAATTCGTTCCTACATAGTTGCTGGATTTTGACAGCAAATTGTAATCTAATGTTAATTTTTTTGCTGTGTGGAATTATAACTATGAATAAACCATTTTCGAGTCATTGTACTGTCAGCTTTTGTCAGTATCTCGTGAATGGTTTTGTCCTTATTGAATGACTCTAACAATTTTACAAAGAGAAAACACGGCTTCAACTTGGTGTCAAGTCTTCTGAAAAAAACATTCCTTTATTAGAGAGGAAGCAGAGGAAACAAAAGCGGGACTTCTGTGTGAACTTACCACTAACGTGAGCCTCAAAGGTTGCGGTACTACCCTCCAGTACCACAACACTTTGTAACGGCTGCGTAAACGTCGGTGCTTGAGTAGCCATCTTTTTAGGCACTCTGAAAAGGAAGAGGAAAATAAGTGAGTGTGTCAACACCAAGGCCCCCTTCAAGCTATTTTGTAGATGACAGAGACACACATTTCTCCAAATGGATTGCTCCATTAGCCTTCAGTGGCATTAAAGTGTGGGTAGGCCTTCCTCATCTTGGCTTGGATTTGAACAGCTGCCCTTGGAGATGACCTGAAGACTAACAGAAATGAGCACATTTAAGATGAAATGGGGGAAAAATTGACCAAACAGATTAAAAAATGTTCCAGGGTGATCTATTAGTGTTATCAATGGTGAAAAATAAGGTTGAGTTAAAAAAAATTAAAAAAAGAAGAGCCAGAATAACGTGGGAGGAGTGAAGAGTAATGTGACCAGTGAATAGTGATGACTCTATACATCAATTTGATGTATGAGAGACTCTTTTTTCTCTTTTTGCTGGTACTGGGGCTTGAACTCAGGGCCTGTGTGCTGTTCCTGAGCTTTTTTGTTCAAGGCGAGTACTTTACTACTTGAGTCATAGCTCTATTTTTGGCTTTTTGTGGTTAATGGAAGAGAAGAGTCTAATGGACTTTCCTGCCCTGACTGGCTTTGAACCACAATCCTCAGATTCTAGACTCCTGAATAGGTATTAATGTAAGTAGAAGATGTGCAGTAATGGCACCCTACACGAGACGATTATTTTTAAAATATGTTTTACTTCCCAATAATTTTCACTCACTGTTATGGGTTCATAGTCATCAATTCAGTCATTGTCTGATTACTTCAAATCAATACCAAAATTTAATATATAGACTTTACTATTCCTTTACTGACCTTATATGCTTTAGCAAGCCTTATCAAATATACACACCTTTTGTAGACAGTAGAGAATGCTTTCTATTTCTTAATACTTCTTCATGCTATAACTGTGTAATTAATGTTACCATTGTTGAAGAAAACATTCAGAAAAAAATTTAACAGGCAGGCCAAATTTTTAATATAGAGCTGAAAGCAAAAGTATTGGCTTCAGTTCTTAACATGGAACAATTGGCAAACTCTGAATAATGGAAGCCTGGTGGGAAATGGAGGTGAAGTGAAAAGTCCTGTGCTTTATAACATAAAATATTCAACATCATGACTATAAAATTCGTAATTAAATCTATTTCTAAGTAGAAGAAAGTATTTTATCAGTTTCAGAGATTCTGTGAAAAAATTTCTGATGCATACATTCCTAATTATTCAACATGACTCTTCTACTGTTCTGAAATAAAAAGGCAATTTCTGAATTGTCAATAGCTTTGTTACTATTTCTTCATGAAAGTCTTTGCTCACCAAAGCGATAAGGAGCAATAATCTTCTTGGTGCTGATGCTGCACCTTACTATAACTTTTGACTTAAGTTACAAAGTAAAGGCAATCAGTTTTTTTGAGACAAAATTCATATGTAGGAAATTCATATAGTGTTTAGAAAGGTTTTTCATGAAGCTTTTGTCAAGAAATCTCTCCTCTAATAGGCTATCTTCAGGATAAACAATTTTTTTTGTTCCTAACTTTCCTATTAACAATCTAGTATACCTTCTAAAACTAGAAATCCTCTTAGAAATATAACAATACTGTTATAACAATTAACAACATTAGAGACTGGTAAACTAATTCCAGGAAGGTATAAATTATAGTGGATTTAGAAATTGAAAGCTTTTTATTTCTTCCTCTTCCTAGCACTGACATTTATTGCATATCATGCAATATAACTAGATTGTGAGTTGAATTGAAATGCATAAGGAAATTCAGAGTGATTTAGGAAACAATGCTATAGGCTTATTCCAAATTTCTAAACCATTGTCATGAAATGGCCTAAAGTAGTCTCCTATGTCTAGGGTCTAGGTGAATTTTGTTGCTTTAGTACTTTGCTTTTTAAAAAAGAGGCCTTTGTCTAACCAGGCTGAAAGGTATGCATCTAAAATGTCATGTTCCCAAAATAAACTCTGCAGCATTGAGTGACAGCAGGCAAGTGTTCTGTCACTCGCCTGCAACTGATACCTCAAGCAGTTGATTCCCTTAAAAAGTCATCAGGGTGTAGCTGATACCACATGCATTTTATCAGAGCTATTCTTGGTGTGTCTTGCTTTATCACTGAGTAATATAACCTTGAACATTTTCAACAGACATCAGGTCTGTAAAAGAAAGCAAACACTTCTCTCACCACTTCAGATCCCAAGTTTTAGAAAGTCAAGTGCATTTCAGCAATCTGAAATATTGACTGTGCGGACAGTCTAACGAAACCATTTGATTTCAAAATAAAAAGCAAGGCAAAGCTCACACATTTCAAAATGGAATTTAACAAACACATTTAAAGTAGGGGGTCAAAATCACCAATGGAAGAACTTAATGTACAAAACCACTCGGCAGCTAGACATCAATAAGAAAGTAGGTCTAATATTTAAATAGGAAAAGTGGCTTCCCACTCACCTGATTGCTCAAGAGCGCCTAAAAAGGGTGGGACTAAGCCCAAAGTTGCTTCTGAAACGACGTCCTATGTAGAGTTGGTTTTTCCGACCATCTCCGACATGAATCGGTGAGCCTCTAAACCTAAACAAAACTACACAGTCTTGACTGTGTAGTTTTGCTTTCCTATGCAATCCCTACACCCGAGGCGAGGTGGGAATGCGCGACTGCTCCAGAGCCAGGGGCTGGCCGGCCCTTATATCCACCAGATCTGCTGACAGCCCCACATCTTCCCGAGGGGGCCTGGTGATTGGTTCCCTTCTGAAAGCATGACGGGAGAGGACCTATTTGGTAGCCTCACTGGAACCACCTGTTCTTCTGATTGACGGTGCTAAATTTAGCCCCTTCCAACAGGCTTTACCATGGAAATGAAAATGTATTTAAAAGGAACCTCATGGAGGTTGAGTAAAGAGCATGTGTTTCCAGTGTTAAGGATATGTCCATGAGGGTTTGAAGCAAAGATGTAGCAATAGGTAGCAAATGTGGAGGATTATACAAAGCAGCCCCAAATCTGAAGACCGAGCCCTGTGAATCAGGCCCTGCTCCCAGTCCTTGCCCCTCCCCCATCCAACCAAATGGACCTGTCAATCATGCAGCAGAGCAAGAGCTTTACCTCCTAAGGCTTCATCTTCTCTGAAAAATCAGTGGTTATAAACCTTAAAATTGAAGGGACCTCATTTGTACTATACACATTCTCTAGAATCCACTTGTACATTGGGGAGACTTAAGCCATATTAATGAGTTGAGTGTTTCACAGCTCTGCAAAAGTTTAAGCTGAAAGGCAAAATCTGCACTCAGCATAGAATTAGTCTGTTTAAAACAATGACTTACTTCACTTTTGTCAGATTTCATTTTTGTCTGACATTAATATTTACAAATACACATGCACTGCCTTTTAATGAGCAGTCAAGACTTAGGTCTAAATTATCCATACAGTTTTTTTTTTCATCTTCCCAATGCATAGAGGCTGCTCTACTAATCTCTGGAGTTTGCTGCTACTAATAGGAAGTAGCTAAGGGATGATATAGTTGCTATTTTAGGACTGAATTTCATTTCAGACAAGGGATATTTCAAATGCAAAAGTGCATACCAAAAGACCTTGATAATGAGGCTCAGCTGAGAGATGCATAAAACTCTTAGGAAAAACTGACTTTATAGATAATAGAGACTGTTATCAATAAGATAGACTAAAACCTTAAAATTTTAAATTGTTTCTCTATGCCTATAATAAAAATATTCTGAAATATATTGGCCTCATATTAGGCCTTTCAACTTCCTTTTTATACCTTGCAGTTATTTATGTAGTGATTAACTTATTAACATTGAACAGAGCTTAAATTTACCAACAACTGATTTGTGCAGCTCTTGACAAGCTGACACCAGGCACTTATTTAAACATTTTGCTCCTGTATAAGTGGTATTATATGTATGGGTGGCTTCATTCTCTTCCCACCCTGTCATAGATCAAATCAGCCATAACTCTGTTTCATTGCTGGAAACAATGTTTGCTGGAGCTAAAGCTAGACCATTTTAATAATTTTAGAACTAGAGTTAATAACTGAGTAGAATCCTGATGCTTATGTCATAATGACACAACATAATTCAAGAAGCTCAATAGCCAGGAACCTGGGCCATATGTTATAAACTATATTAAAATATACAATAAAAGGTTTGTTTTACTAAGAATGCTATCTAGCCAGTGTTCTTGGACTTTTCCAGATCTTTAAATATTGTCAAGATCTTTACTTTGGTCATTTACATCCTCATATAGCATTTAGGGATAAATAAAGGAAGAAAGGAAGGAAAAGGATGGGAACAAGAAAGGAAATGATAGGAAAAAAAGGAAAAGATAGTAAGTTCTGATATACTACTTGGGAAAGAGAGCTTTGACTGGATTTATAAACAGTATCAAACAATATCAATCATGACAAGGACTGATCTTAAAATTAAATATGCCACAGTTGGAAGACAATACACTGGCTCAGTGGGAATGAACTGCTGGTCAGATTTAGTTAGCTAATACAGTAAGATCTCCAATTAGTTCCCCAGTAGTAAGGAGGGGCCACACAGATAATCTCAAACAGCTGGAAATTCAAATATAATGCCTACTTAGTTTTAGAATGTATGGTATGATTTTCTCTTTGAAATTTGTACTCAGTGTAATTTAGTAAGTATTTAGCATATGTTCAGTTCTGAAAACTATTTATTATGATTTCTGTATGCTATCATTTATTGACTTAACAAATACTTATTGCAAGGTAACTTTGTGCTTAGCATTGTATTAGATGATGGCTAAGCAGATCTAGAAAAGAATGGTGATTGGACTCTTTGGAGATCATGGTTTGAATAAACTCCTGAAGAACATATGCAGAATCCAGGCAATTCTAAATGGTGTGTTTCAGCCTTTTGTATTACATAGAATCATTTCCCAGGTCAGAATTATTAGGAGTCACTGAGGAAATGTGTGCAATTCATTGTTTCTGAGAAGATGATCACATCATGTAGCCAGAGCTGCTTCTGAACTCATAATCTTCCTGCCTCAGCCTCTGACTTCTGGGATTAGAGATATATGCTGCCATATCTGGCTTTAAAATTTATAATGGTTTCTCCTTAATATAATCATCTATGTCATGTGTATATGTATATTTATAGAACAATGATATTTTCAGGGCCTTGTGCATACTAGGCCTACCACTGAGTTATATCTCTGGCCCCTAATAAAGTTTCTAAGGTTAATGTAAAAATATGTTCTGAGAGAAAAGAGCAAAACTAATGCCTCTTGTAGTGACTTAAAACTTATATGTTTCTGTTGTGTTAAACACAATTCAGATACTGAGATTACAACAATACATGACACAGATGAAAATCTCTGCACTTCAAACGATTCCATTTTACTAAACACAACTATATCTACTTATATAAGATCAGCTGAATACTTTCTACTCATAAACACATCAGAGGGCTGGGAAGGTGGCTTAGCAGTAGAGTGCTTGTCTAGCATGCATGAAGCCCTGGGTTTGATTCCTCAGTACCAAACAAACAGAAAAAGCAGGATGTGGGCCTGTGGCTCAAGTGGTAGAGTGCTAGCCTTGAGCAAAAGAAACTCAAGGGACAACGGCCAGGCCTGAGTTCAAGCCCAGTACTGGCAAAAACAAAAAACAAAAACCAAAAAAATAATCCAAACTGAAGTATAGGCTCACTGAAGAATGAATTTTACACAAGGCAGCAGAAGAAAGCAAACGCAAGAAGTGCACAAGAACATAGATGCTGAGCCAAATCAACTTATGCTCAAGCATGGCAGCCTACACTCTTCCTGATGAGGGCAAAGTTCACAGGGAACATGGGAGGCAAGAGATGGTTCCTTCAAATTTATGGAAAGACTTTTTGTTCCATTGTAATTATGTTTTTGCCCCACTGTAATTTTTCCCTATTATAATAGCCTTAGTAACAAAGTTAAGTGGATTGATTTCCACAACTTCTTATCAGTGTACTAACATGACCATTAGCCCCCATTAAGATAATGTCATCTAAAAGACAAAAAAGAGATTATTTTAGACATGAATGAAATGTTTATTTAAAAAGTTAAAGCCTTAGCTGGATATGAAGGTTCACATTTGGGACTTGGGAGACTGAGGCAGGAAGGTAGCAAGTTTGAAGTCAGATCCAATCTCAACACCCACATTCGCACCCACTCCCTTGCTCCTCCACAAGGTTGAAGTTGAATTTTCTTGGCAGCAGTGACTCCAGGGACACATAGTATTTTGCTCCTACCCTGAGTTGGTTTTAGGAAACTCATTTAAGTCTCTGAGTTGTCAGTTGTAAATTGGGGCTTATAATATCCACTTCAAAGAACTGTTGAGATGATTAAATGACAGAGCACACATGACGATCTGACACTTGGGAATTTTGTGTGCTGCTGTTGAGTCTGGATTAATTATCTTAACTACCCTATCTAATATCCAGGAGAGTGTTTTCTTAAAATAAAAAAATCTCTAAGATATCCAAAAGTATGCTCATAGAAATACATCAAGTCCTTCCCTGAAGGACTTTAGAAGGTTACATGACATTTATATGTGGATTAAAGCAAAGCCTACGCAATAGTGGAAATCTTAAAAAAGAAACGAACTGGGTTTCTGGACACCTGAAACAGGAAACGGTAAACCAGATCAGCTGACCCACCTGCAGAGGCACACAGGAGAGGATATTGCTAGAAATAATAAGCTTTATACATGTGGAAGGGAGTCAGCCTGGCTCCTTTCATCCAGGAACCTACAAGAATAAGCTTGTGATTAAGGAATCTTCCATTGCTGAAATGGATTTGGGAGCTAAAAAATAAGTTATGGTCTGAAATACAAATATCTAAAAAATGAAAAGAATGGATATTTACCAAATGCCAACAAAAGCAGACATGATTAACTGCATTTAGAACAGATATATTTTAATGTGTTTCATATACTAATGGGTAGATCTTCCAAAAGTAAGAGAACATATATCAAACTGAAATATGAAAATCACCTTGAAGACAGCTCTTGATTGCCTCAAAACACAAAAGAAAGATTGAGAATATTTAGACTATTTGAACATTAAACAATAAATAAGCCAGAGATGGTGGCTCATGCCTATAATCCTATTCAGAAGGCTGAGATCTGGAGATTGAGGTTCAAAGCCAGCCCAAGCAGGAAATTCTGAGACTTCCCTGCAATGAACCACCAGAAAACTGGAAGTGGAGCTGTGGCTCAAAGTGGTAGAGTGTTAGCCTTCAGCAAAAGAACTCAGGGACACAAAGTTAACTCTAGGATTTCTGATTTAAACTCCTGGGATACCAATAGTGCCTCTAACTGAGTTATAGGGTTTGAGTTTGAGATAACGTCTATTACGAACAAAACTAAGGTATCAATGGTTTTTGGTTTTTATTTTTACTTTTAGTTTTATAGAAAAATTGAGCAGAAATCCCCAACACAGTTTCTCTTATTATTGACATTAGTTAATACATAGGGTAGTACATTTGTAACCATTCATGAGCCAATATAAAATATTATAAACCAAAAGTCACAGTTGGCACTAAGGTTCACTTTGGGTATTATATGTTGTGCTTTAAAAAAATGTATACCATGGCATGCATTCATCCATGCAATATCATACATAGTAACTTCAACCCTAAAAATTCCAGAGTCTCTTTGATTCATTTCTCCTTGCTTCTCTCCTCATACTTGTTGGCAATCATGGATCTTATTGTTGTCTCCTTACATTTACCTTCTTAATACTCTAATACAGTTGGGATTATACAACATGTAGCCTATGCATTTAAGATTACTCTGTGTATGTTTGTGTTGTATCTTTGCAGCTCATGTATTTTTTCTTGCTGAATAGTTCATTGGATTCACAAAAGTTTTTTTTCATTCATCTATTATTGAAGGGCCTCTTCATTGCTTCCACATTTTGTCATATAACAAGGTTTTATTTTTCTATTCATCTGGATAAAGGTCAAGAGTGTGATTTCTGGATTAAATGGTAAGAGTATGTTTAGTTTTGTAAGAAAGTGCAAACATGTCCTCCAAATGACCTTACCTTTTCATTCTCACCAGAGATGAATGAGAGTTCCCATGGCTCCATATCCTCCTCAGGATGTGTTATTGACAATGCTTTGTATTTTAGCCTTTTACTTGGAATAAATTCTAAACCATTTTCAGTCAGAATAAATAAGAACTTTGGGATAATTAGTGTGTATTTCATAAGGAGCAGAAAACTTGAGGGGCAAAGAACCGAATCATGGTTTTGATATGGCTCCTTAGCAGCAAACTCTCTAGGTAAATGAGTGGTTTTCATAGACTAGTTTCCTAGGATGAGAATAAAATTGGAACTTATGGGAAATCAGAAATGAGAACTGATTTTTTGTTTGTTTTGTTTTGTTAGTCATTGGGCTTGAACTCTGGGCCTGGGCTCTGTTCCTCAGCTCTTCTGCTCAAGGCTAGAGCTCTACCACTTGAGCCATAACCCCACTTCCAGTTATCTGGTGGTTAAATGGAGATAAGTCTCACTTACTTTCCTTGCTTTGAACCATGATCCTCAGATCTCAGCCTCCTGAGTAACTAGGTGTGAGCCACTGGTGCCCGGCTTGCTTTTTTTTGTTATTATGAAAATACTGTACAGAGAGATTACAATTACATGGGCAAAATAATGAGTACATTTCTTATCAAGCATTGTAGCCTCCTCTTTTGTTTCCCCTTCCCATCCTCCCCTTGCCCTCCCACCCAATCCTCCTCCCTCCCCCACCAAAGTTGTAAAGTTCGTTTTTCCACATAACGACTTGTACATCTCATTGTTGCAATGGATCCACCTGTATCCCTATTTAAATGATTTGTTTTTTCCCTTCCCCTCCACAAATTTTACCAACCTAAAATACAGTGACAGCAGGGATTATACTATGGGGGGGGGGGGACACTTTTTCTTTTTCTTTTTCTTTTTCTTTTTCTTTTTTTTTTACTTGGGGCCTGGGTACTGTCCCTGAGCTTTTCAGGTCAAGGCAAGTGCTGTACCACTTGAGCCACTTCCGGTTTTCTGTTGGTTAATTGGAGATAAGAGTCTCATGGATGTTCCATACTATGTCTAGGTGTTAAAAAATGCCTAATGCAATTATAATTTAGAGTAATAATAGCTGTTAAAGAAGGCTATAAGCTGCACAGTATTAATTGGGGATATGGGCAGTTCCACATATGAAGATCTACACTTGGAAATATTGTTACTGCCCCATAAGACTTTTAATATCTGTCATTTTTATCTAAGTGGACAACGAGTTCTAATATTTTCATACTAAAGCAAGAAGTAGTACTATTGACTTAGGGGCAAAAACTTATTTAAGTTTAGTTTCTGTCTGAAAAGATCCATTTTAAGTTGTAGGTATGCATTCCATTGACTCATGTGCTGTACACGGGAGAGACCATGACCGGCCACATAAGATTTTCCTGTTTTCATAGCAGCTGATTCTTCTTGTTTCCTTGCTATCAAGACAAAAGCACTTTCAGAGTTGGAAGGCTTTTTCTAGCCGGGAGCCAGTAGCTTATGCCTGTAATCCTATCTACTCAGAAAGCTGAGTCTGAGGACCACAGCTCAAAGTCAGACTCGGCAAGAAAGTCCATGAGACTTACCTCCAACTGACCATAAAAAAAAAAAAAAATCTGGCAGAGGAGTTGCGGCTCAAGTGGTAGAGAGCTAGCCTTGAGCACATAAGCTCCGGGACAATGGCCAGGCTCAGAGTTCAAGCCCTAGGACTGGCAGAAAAGAAAAAGAAAAAGAAAGCTATTTCTGTGGCCACTAATTATCACAATCACTGAATCTTGTCAAGATAAGCAAATATAGGGAATACAGGAAGGAAAATCTAGGAAATATAAAAATTATTCTGAAAATAAATGTAAAAACACAAGATGTGCTTTAACATCTTCAGGTACCATAAGGAGCCATCTTTGAACCAAGTAATTGATAGCTCTGGCCTAGGCCCTTCAGTGTAGAATCACATCTTCTTTCTGGGGTTAAGTGAGTCTCATCTAACACTTTCTGGGAATATTAGAATTTTGCTTTGTACTAAAAGAAAAATATATATATATATATTTGAAGTTACTAAGACTCATACAGGTAGTGTTTGAATGTTTATTTTCAGAAGTATTTACAATGTCAGTTCTTTTTTTTGAAATATTACTAGTATCTAAATTGTAGCAATAACAAGTAGTTCCCTTAACTGAAAAAGAAAACAACAACAACAAGAACCAACAAAAACCAAAACCTGTAAGAGATTTTTTTTTTTTTTTTTTTTGCCAGTCCTGGGGCTTGACCTCGGGCCTGCGCACTGTTCTGAGCTTCTCTTGCTCTTTATCACTTGAGTCACAGCATCACTTCCGGCTTTTTCTGTTCATGTGGTATTGAAGAATTGAACCCAGGGCTTCATTCATGCTAGGCTAGCACTCTATCACTAAGCCACATTCCCAGTCCAGGAGCAACTTTATGTCAAGATGCCTGTCATTGTTAAACTCTAGTTCCTTCACAGAGAAGGATCAAAGAACTCAATAAGAGGAGAAATAGGTTCTTTAAGTTCCAAGTTCCTATGCTCTGCTAAGGATCTCAGCATCCAGAGTGAAACGGTTTTGCTCCTGGTGACCATAATGTAGACAGATTTTGAGAGAAGAAATGTGGAAGTAGACAGTCCTATAAGCAGATAGCTGTTGATTGCACATGCATTTAAGGACCTCTTATTTTAAAAAAAAAGATGTTACCATCCACATTTTTTCTGGAGTGTGAAGATCTCAATCTGAGGAATTTTATTGCTTTTCATTTTATATTGTTATTAAATAGAGGAATTTATCTGAAATTTTAGCCCTCAAATAGCTCTCAAAGTTGTTCAACAAAAACTAATCTATCCATCATTGAAACATCCACTTTTGATGGAGAAGAAGATGAAAGAGCAAGAGGAAGAGATAGATAAAGAAAAAAGGTAAAAAATATTTGTGAAGCCCACAAGCATTGCTGAATTTTATTTTCTAAGGTTTGCTGAAATATAAATGTCAATCATAACCAAGCCTGTACTGAGTTATATTCTTTTAAAACCATGGCTCTGAAACTGCACCTTTGATACTTTCTGGAGATACTTGGAGGGACCAAGGCATCCAGTAGGTGAAGACCTTGGATACTAATGGATGCCCTGCAATGAACAGGCCACTCCCCCCCCCCCAAAGAATGTTTAACAGTGCCAGGATTGAGAAATCTTGCCTTAAAGGAATACATCACAAATATCACTTGAGTATGTTCAGTATCCTCAGTATCCTTGATTTTCTCAAAACCCAAGCACAATGCTTTTTATGTCAATGTTTTCTGGTCTTTCTACACACTAGTTCACTAGTTGAATAATTGCAGAAAAACATTCTAACACATCAAAGGACATGAAAATATCTTTACTGCATACAGGGATTAAGATCAGTTACCAAGTAATATACACCAATGATATTTCGTTGTGATTAACTGACATAAAACCAGACATGAAATCATCATTCACTACAGTTTGGATTCTGTCGCTGCAAAGATATAGTTGCTTCTATTCGACAATAATGACATTGCCCTGCCCTTCTGGCTCACTTTGAAAATTGATGTTTCTGAGAGCTGGTGATGCTATTTGGGCCTTTCTTATTTGGCGCTGGCCTGTGAGAGTGTGTTCCTTCTTATTTCCTTTGGTTGAGCCACCCTGGTGAGGCTGAAAGCAGGGTCAGCAAGAAAGGGCTGAGTCACTGCTTGATCACAAAATCAGACTTTCCTTTTAGGTATGTTTTAGTTAAACACATTATTTCCTATGAAAATTTTTAAAAAAGCATTGTAAACAATATCTGAAGATGTTGGGCACTTAATATATTATTCAGGCTAAAGTTTCATTTGGAAGAAAATTGATGAACTGTGCTGTGTTTGTCATTACATTGGTTGCCTTAGGGTCGTGTCATTAAAAAGTGACTTAAACAGATTTTCATCCTTGAGGAAAATCAAAGTGAAATCAAAGAAAATCAAATCAGTGAAATCAATGAAATCAAAGTAACTCGAGTGAACTCAAATAATTTTTAAAGAGCCTTGATTTACACCAACCATCCAGATAAAAGCATGAGAAAAGTACACATTTCAGTATCATAGAGGCTGAGATTTTTGGTTCCTAGAGAGTGGTATTGAACATTTCCTTAAGGCAGGCACTGTGTGAGTGGGACCCGTCCGTGGCTCTGTTTAGTGTACCACTGTCACATACGGTACTGTGTCCTAGCCTAGCCTAGCCTATCTTACCATCCCATTCCATTCTATCCTTCTCATGCCATCTCACCCTGTCCTGCTGGGTACCAAATATCTGTGCCTGACCTTTTGCATTTTGCGTTCTAGAACATTATCACCATTTTTACAATTACTAGGGTAATTGTAGAAATGCTAGGGTTGCATTTCTCCGGAGAATGACAAAATCTAATACTAATGAAGACTTTCCTTACACAGGGATAAATTTTAATCTTTTATTATATGTCATATTTTCAGTTATTTCATCATTCAAAGAATTTGTTTTTATTATGAAGATGATATACATAGGGGGCTACAGTTACATAAGTCAAGTACTGAGTACATTTCTTTTCAACAATGCCACCCCTTCCCTCGTTTTCTCCTAGATTTTTCCCTTTTGAATAACCTCTCCCTTGAAGTTTTATGGTTCTTTTCCAACATACTGTCTAGTGAGTATCACTGTTGAAAAAGTTCACCCTTTGTCCCTTTCCCCTTCCCCTCCTCAAATCAGATAAACTTATATACAAGACAGAAGGTACAGAAATCTGTTGTTATTGGAGTTCTTGATTATAGCCATTCAAACTGGGGTGAGGTGGTATCTCAATGTTGTTTTGATTTGCATTTCTTTTATGGCTAGAGAGGTTGAGCATTTCTTCATGTGTCCATTGGCCATCCTTCTTTCTTCTTCAGAGAAGTTTCTTTTTAAGTCTTTAGCCCACTTATTTATTGGGCAGTTGTTTCTTTGAGGATTTGTTGTTGGAGGATTTAATTTTTTGAGTTCCAGGTATATTTTAGATATGAGACCCTTGTCCGTTGTATGGCTAGTGAAGATCTTCTCCCAATCCATGGGCTTTCTATTGATCTTGCTAGCTATGTCCTTTGCCATGCAGAAGCTCTGCAATTTCATGTAGTCCCATTTGTCCAACCTTTCTTTGATTTGTAGTGTTTCTGGGTCTCTTTTAAGAAAACTTCGGCCTTGGGGGTGGGGAGAGATGGGAAGGGATGGGAAGGGGAAACAAAGGAGGAGGCAACAATGCTTGATAAGAAATGTACTCATTACCTTGCCCATGTAATTGTAACCCCTCTGTACGGTATTTTCACAATAAAAAAGAAAATGAATAGAAAAAAAATGTACAGAAATCAAATGCAGTGACAAAAGGGATTAAATAGAAAAAAAAAACCACAAAAGAAGTAAGATTTTTTCAAAAAACAAAAACCCTTGTTTTCACTTCTTAGAGTACATTAAGAAAATGTCATCACATTAAAGGGCTGAGAGCCTGACTATGTTTGGGGAAATAGCTTTTAAAGTTATGTGTAATGCCCTTTAGAGCTCCAAGAGGCACTGTTAGGTATGGCGTAATTACATCCTCATTTATAGAAATGTGAGGATCAGAGACTTTAGAAGTCTTCTGTAGCAGGATTTGAATTTGCATCTTTAGTTCTTCCAAATAGTATCATTGTAAGATGAACAATATGAATTGATTACTCCTTTATGAAGAGTGCTCATTTCTATTTGAATGTGAGATTGAAAAGGCTTAAATGCACAATAACTTTATAATACCAGTGTAACCACATTTTAAACAGCATCATTTAAAAATTTTATTAGATTTGACAACCTCAACAAAAGGTCTTATGGTTGGCCAATTGAAAAGATGCAAATGCCTCTAGCATTCTCAGAGCAATATTAGTAAAAATGCTGTTTTATCTGATCTACTTAATATATACATGAAATTTCTACTTAGACATGTAAAAGAAAAACCCATAAGAAAATTTTATGAAAGCAAAACTTGTCTATAATTTATTTCCAATGATATTTACAGTCAATATCAAATTGCTTAAATATTAATTATATTCTGATTTCAAATATGGGTGTCAATGTTATAGACACAAACTTTGCACTTACATGGGTTCAGCTTAGGATAACCTGAAGTTTCTTACTGGGAGATGGGGGAACATTTCTTCACTATGTCTGTATGTGAGAAACAAAACTACCACAATGACAGGATATCGCATTTAACTTTAGAAAACTTTCTGCATTTGCTCAATATGGTGGTACATGCCTATAATCCCACCTACTCAAGGAGCAGGATCGGTAGGAGGTTTGCCATTTAAGGTTGGCAAGTATTTTAAGTATCTGAAAAACATAATAAAAGCAAAAGGACTGGAGGTCTGGCCTAAGCAGTAGAACACTTGTCTACTAAGCTCAAGGTCCTGAGTTCAGACCCTAGTACTGCCAAAAAAATCAAACAGAATGTTTTTACTTGCTTGTATTACTGTCTTGTCATATGAAGGACTATTGTTCTACAAATTCCTATTTGATTGACATTTGTTTGTATCAACAACCATGATTTTTTTCTCTTGAATTGGATCAATTGTATTTATTAAGGGTATTTGTGAATCAATACTATATAAAATAACTATTTTCTAGCTTCAATATGTTGAATGAGATAATCATATTAACGTTAATGTTTTTATAGGAACTAGATGTAAAGTTATATTTTAAAGAATTCCCAGTAATGCTAAGAAACAAGTAAATTTTGTTGTTTCTAAATATTTAAGAGATACATCTCATCGTCAGCATTCAAACCATTAGCAATGTGCAAGAGTTGAACATACACAATATTTTTATTGTAGTAATTATATATGCTTGATTAACCTTGAGAAATAACCTGGAAAAAGCTATCTTTAAGGATCTAGAGTTAGTACTTCTTATGGAAAATTCAAACATAATAACCAATGGATTGAAAAAAACCAACAGCTGCTTCTCAACCAAGATTTATTATGTTATTACATTGAAATTAAAGTAACTTCAAAATTCCATTTGGAGATAATCCTTTTTGGATTGCTATCTGTAAGGAATTTAAATGTGTGTTTATATTTGGAGTTGATATATGTGTACCCATATCTTAACAGTATTTTCCCCTTTCTACAGCTGTCTAGAAATCTTGTTTGAAATAAAAATTTTCTAATCATCCATTTTCAAACATTAAGTGGTGTTGAGTATTTCATCAGAAGGATGCATACTAAAGACTCTGTGCTGTCCTATCATTAAATTAAGGAAAGCTATTCTTCATGATCTTTCACTTATCAGTTGCTTATGGCATAGGTGCCATTAATAAGAGGTCTCTTCCTCAACTCATTCTACAATAAAAGACCTGGTATTTTATGTATTACATGTATACAGATAACAATTCATACTGAAAAACAGGCGCATACACACACATACACACACGTGTGTGCCATCACAATCCATAACTTCTGATCCAAAATGATTCTTATTCATTTACAAAGATGTTAATGTCATATGTCACACTCTACCACACAATTGTGATGAAGCCTACCAACAAAAAAGTCTTTGTATTTTAAGAAATCATGTAAGCTTCCAATTCTGTTGTCTTTGTAAAATGGTTCCATCCCTTTACAGATTTTTTTTTTTGGTTCAGTCGTGGGGCCTGAACTCTGGACCTGGGCACTGTCCCTCAGCTCTTCAGCTCAAGGCTAGTGCTCTACCACTTGAGCCACAGTGTCACTTCTGGCTTTTTTCTTTTTGTTTATGTGGTGCTGAGGATGTTTATGTGGTGCTGAGGAATCGAACCCAGAGCCTCAGGCATGCAAGGCAAGCGCTCTACCACTGAGCCATCTTCCCAGCCCCTACAGATTATTTTATAGTGAGTTACAATCCTAACACAGAAGTATGAGAATCATGTGCCAAAAAAATGTCAGCCATTACTGAGGCTAGTCCTGAACTTTAGACTGTGATCACGATTTGTATGTGTATTCTGTGATGCTTGGGATATTTAATGTGGTTTCATGATTTTATTTTTCTTTTGTGGTGCAAGAGATTGAGCCTACGACCTTGCATATACTAGGCAAGCACCCTGTCATGTCCTGAGGCCTTCGTATTTTGTTTTGTTGTTGTTGTTTTGCTTTTTAGACAGAGTTTTGCTATGGACTAGCTATGGACTCACGATGTAGCCTGAACTAGTCTCAGAGTTGCCAACCCACTCCTTCAGCCTTTCCAATATTGGGGTTGCAGGCATACATCACCACATCTAGCACCTCATGATATTTTTAAAAATCCTAACAGTAAATAAATATTTGGGCAACGTGGGTTTGAACAAAATTTAGAACAAGTTCTTTGCATATTCATTCACAACTTCTATAGGCAATTTAATGCACTCCACTGCTTATACAATATTTACAAAGCCTTTGAAAGTACAAGTCTAATATTTGGATTTGTGCTAGATCAATAAGCCTTCTTTTAAGTGATAATGTACAATGGCACTATACTTTAGATAAGTGACATGTAAGGCCAAAAATTACTGTTAAGACAATGCTTAATGGAAAAGATGAAAACACTTACATTTAACATTTATGTAATACAAAACAACTTTGCTGAGAAGTTTGAAGATGACTGTGTAAGAGTCACAACTTGTAGCTTATCTTGTAACTAACAGGATATGATTTATGAAATATTACTTTTTTAAAGTAGATAGCCAGGAATGGTGGTTCACACCTGCGATCCAGCTATGCAGGAGGCAAAGAAGCCAGAGGCCCATGAGTTTGATGCCAGCTGAAGCACAGTTAGTGACACTCAATCTTGAAAACAAAGTAAAAACAAAATGGCTGGGGTCATGGCTCAAGTGGAAGAATATTGCCTAGCACGCATGAGATCCTAAGTCAATTGTCATAACCAAAACCCCCTCCAAAGAAACATAAAAAATGTAAATATATTTTAGCTTAGTTTAACTAGAAATGTTAGAAATAATGCTAGCAGTATGAGCCCCCCCTTTTTTTTGGTAGTAAAGTATTTATGCATGAGAATTCCATTCATTCTTCCAGTGCTACACCTTACCAACTGGCAGATCATCCACTCTGGGAAGAGAAGTGATATCACAGGCCAAAATGATTTCCTTCTACTGTTATTTAATTGTGTTAATTGCTTTACAAACAAAGCTAATTTGTACAATGCTGTCATTTAAATTTTATACTAGAATGCAAGCCCTAACCAGGGATTCTGGTTTTTCTATTTTTTCTCCTTAGATCTATAGATAATGATATTGACCAGGCAATGCTTTTTTAAGAGATTTACCTCTCTCAAAGCTCCCACAAATACCACAGAAGCTGAGAGGTCAAACAAGTGTGAGATGCTACAACTTCATGTCAAAGCTCTCTACTCTCTGTAACCAGTTTATGGTAGGGAGTGGTGTCATGTTGCTTGTGTCTGCCATGGCCTATTTTACTATGGTTCATTTATTGACAACCCCTGGCTTTCTTCTGAATGCAATAGTTGCCGGTCTCTTACTTTTGGTGACCTTGCTATATTCAGTTTCAGAAGACATCTATTTATTTATTTATTTACTTATTTACTTACTTATTTAGAATCTTTAGATGTTTTACTTGGAAAACCATAACACATTCATATAAAGTTAAGTTTTATTACTTTGTTTACAATCCTGAAACTTCTATTTTGTATCATATTCACTAGCTAGCACTTCTAAAGTGAAGTTTAATAACAGTGGTGAGAGCACACCCTTGCTTTGATGTGACTCTTAGGGGAAGTATCTACTCTAGTGAGTATCACTGCTGCATTAGTTGTTTTGTGGTTCAAGAGATTGAGCCTAAATCCTTGAATATGCTAGGCAAGCACCTTATCATGTCCTGAGCCCTTGTTGGTTTTGTTGTTGTTGTTGCTGTTTTGCTTTTTAGACAGAGTTTTGCTATGGAGTATAGGCTAGCTCTGGACTCGAGATGTAGCCTGAACCAGATTCACATTTACCATCCTCCTTCTTCACACTTTCCAATATTAGGATGGCAGGCATGCACCACATCTAGCATCTCATGATATTTTAACATTTCTAACAGTAAATTAATATTTGGGCAACGTGGATTTGTCCCACCATTTCTGTGCTTTCCCTTGCCCTTCCCATCTCCTTTCAATATCTGACCCATTCTTCCCAACCCAGCCCTTCCCTCACTCTTGTTAATTTTGTAGCATATATATTGTGATTTGTTAATATCTTACTGAGGGTTTTTGCGTTTACATATTCAAGCGGAATATTGTTTTGCAGCTTTTGTTTTCAGCCTTTTAGCCTTTGTGAGCCAGCCAGGTAAATGCTTTCTACTTTGCATTTCCAGTACACGCTACTGATACCAGCTTGTTTCTTGAAAGGATATGTGTTTTGAGGAAAGGTGGCTCTGGCAACATTGTAGACTTTTCTGTGGATGATGTTTGTTATTATATTTCATCCTTTGACTTTTTATCTTCAAAAGTTTTCATTACATGATTTTTAATGCTAATGTTAAGACAAAAGTATCATATTGTTGTTGTTTGGATCGATAAGAAATGTACTCATTAACCTTGCTCATGTAATTGTAACCCCTCTGTACAGTATTTTCACAATAAAAAACAAAAAATTTCTTGGGGAAAAAGAAAAAAAGGAGAAAAAGTTACTTCATTTTATTACCTAGTCCTTTAGCTGTTATTTCACAACTATTGATATTTAACTAGGCTATAAATGGGGAAAGAGCCATAGCAGGGACCATCTGAATACAAATAGAAAATCTCAAATTATATAATTATTATTGTGTTGGGAGGCATTGGGAGCTGACAGTAAAGCTCAAAGGTCATCTTGACCCCTGTGCACTCTTAAAGGCACGTACAAGGAACTGACTCACTTAAAAGACACCAAGTGCCCTGGATTGCTTTGCTATGTCTGCAGAATTCGTTTTATATTTTCCTTGTTTTTCTGGACTATAGTAGAATGGCTTGAGTGTGGGGGCCCACGAGGATGCACCGGGCTGCATGTGTGGAACTCCCAATACCCAGGCTGCTCCCATGTTCTGAAGAGGACGACCTCACGAGATACTGACTTTTATATATGCCCAGGAATTAATTGAGCTGCTTCGGACATTTCTAACTGTGGTGGGACTGCTGTTTATTACTGTGCTAGGTGGGGATGTGAGGTAACTGAGAAGGGCTCTTGGATCATGCACAAGGGCCCTTCCTATCCTTATCTGGCGAATCTCCCCCCAGACTTGCCTCGAACTCCCTGCGTGGCCAATGCTATTCTTACCACTCTAATCCTGTTAAAATAACCTTTAACGAGGAGGGAAAAGGATAACTAACTGGAAGGTGGGTCTGCCATTAAAACAAAAAAGGGGGAATCTGTAGGGCACATGGGCAGCGAAGATGGCGCTGAGAGGGAGCTGAGTGGGCAGAGCCCGATTTGCTTTATGTTCAGTGCATAACCAGCCTGTGGAAGCTTAGGTGCATGATAGGGTGTGACCTTGACAGTGATTGGTTCCTCTTCCTCCCCTGCCATGCCACCAGCTCTTTCTTGCTTTAAAAAGAGCTTGCTCTGTGTTAATAAACGGAGTTTTCCTGCTTGATTTGACTCCCGTCTGCGTCTGATTGTCTCCCAGGCTGAGGGAGGCTGGGGAATGGGCGAGCAGCACACTTACCTTTCCTCGGACCCCGTCCGTCTTTCATGGGACATATGAAGACCCGACATTATTGTTCTATGATTAATTTTTTTAAGATCACTCATTTAAAAAAATTGTAAAAGTTGGTCTGGGAAGGTGGCTCAGTGGTAGAGCGCTTGCCTTGCATGCATGAGGCCCTGGGTTCGATTCCTCAGCACCACATAAGCAAAAAGAAAAAAGCCAGAAGTGGTGCTGTGGCTCAAGTGGTAGAGTGCTAGCCTTGAGCTGAAGAGCTGGGCGCTGAGGGACAGCGCCCAGGCCCAGAGTTCAGGCCCACGACCAGACCCAAAAAAATAAAAATAAAAAATCATAAAAGTGATGTACAGAGGGGTTAAAATAGCTCACCCGATTTTTACTGTACGAACTGGAACTATTTACTATTTACTATTCTAATCTATTTACACATTCTAATGTAAAATTCTCTCTACTCTCTTTTTCTTGAGGAGGATAGAGTCCTGATTTTATGGTACAAAAAGTAGAGCCAAAGAATCAGATTTTCTCAGAGCTGATTTACACAAATAAAATGCTATTGAACAACCACAACAAAAAGCTAGCTGGCCAAACACTCAAATTTTGAAATTAAAGACTTATTCATTGGGAGGAATGACACTTGGGTACATCATGCCATTTATAAATCTCTCGCCAACGTAAGAACATGAGTGTGAAGACTCATGGAAAAAGGCCAAATTACTACTTTGTGCTTTGTGTTGGAGGTTGAATTCATGCACAGCAGCTAGCATTCAAATCTCATTTCCTGTGATGGGAGCAGAGAAAATGAATTGTTGTTGCTTTTAGCAGGACACTGTTTCATTTAGTGAATGCAAATCTTTTGGCTTTCTGATGCAGCTCAAGATTTTGCTTATTATAAATGGAAAAGAGTCTGTTAAGCTTTGGCATTTGCATTGACATGTACAACATGAGAGTGTATTGTTTTCTTGCCTAGAATAATATTTTGTGGCCACACTTAAAATACTATATAGATACCAGGAATGTCAAAAGTTTCAGATGGTCATTTTTAGTAAGGAATTGTCACGAGTGAAGACAAACATAAAGTGGAACAAGATCCAATATTCTTTCCTTTCTTTATCTGAAATTCAAATGTTCTTAGGGTTTGAATTTGGCTTTGTAAAGATATATTTATAAGTATGCATGAAATGCTGATTTTATATAAGATCTGTTCACAACTAGATTACTGAGCTTGAGCTACAATTAAATGTTGATAATTTATATAATGCTTCAAAGAATTACATAAATTCTGGATTGGGATTTAGTCAGAAAAGTAAGATATCCACTTTCCAACTTGCACTTGATGATGTTTTTGCTTTATCATGTTTGCTCTGTAATGTTCAGAAGAAACTGTGTATGGTAGCACATGCCCCTAATCCTAGTTAAGGTAGAGAGGTGCTAAAAAGGTCATCACAGCTTGAGGCCAGCAAAGTTAACATGAGAATGTAACTGAAAAATGGGAAAAAAAAATAGTTAAAGGTGCTGGGAACATGACTCAGTGGTAACGTGCTTGGCCACATATAAGGCTTTGAATTCAATTGCCAGTACTACAAAGCAAACAACATAATAACATAAAATAAATAAAATAGTGAGGGGCTAGAGGTAGAGTGCTAGAGTGCTTGGCCAAACAAGTAGAAGGCCTTGGATCTGATCCCCAGCACACTTGTACCAAAAGGTGTTAAACAGTGATCCTGGATTTTCTCTTTTCACTATGGAATCCAGGAGCCAGCACCTATTTTCAAGTTTAAATTTCAGTTAGAGTCTAGTGCAGAGGATCTGGAGGGCTAACACATAAATTTCATAGGTTAAGTGGAAGGGTTTGATGCATGGCCCTGACTGGAGCTTGGCTTTCTCCGGTTGGTTCATGTCCATAAGAACAAAGAATCCTCTTTCTCTTTTTAAATTTTACTCCCCTAATCCCTCTAAAGAAGTGATGTAGTGGGGGAGGGAAGGGATAGTAGGAGAAAAACAAAGGAGTGGTAATAATGCTTGACTAGAAATGTATTCATTACCTTACTCATGGAACTGTAACCCTTCTGTACAGCATCTTTACAATAAAATAAAATTTAAAAAAATTTAAAAAAGAAGTGATGCAAAACCAAACTAGGTTTATTTTTGTTTATTTCTGACAACAACTCAACAGTAAAGTATTTATTGAGGGTGACTCTGCTTTGGGTGCTGGGAATATAATAAAGAGGGCTGTCAGGGATCATGCTGGCAAGGAAGAACTGACAGTCTAGTGAGAAGAGGCAGATGCCAGGCCATGGGATTCTGACACCGTGCATTAAGGAATGTGGCATGGGCTAAGTGCTGACAGTGCACACAGCAGGAATTTTGCACTGGATTTGGTTGGGTCAGAAGGTTTCCTGGGATCCCAAATGGAAGTAGAGAGAAGTAGGAGCTAGGCCAGAGGAAGACAGGATGTAACATAGTAAGGAAATCCCAGGAAGGAAGGGCTACAGAGAAGAGCTTTACAGATTGCAAACCTGAAGTAAAATGTTGCTTTCACAAGGATGAGAGGAATCAAAGGGATAGAACAAAGGCTGGGAAGGGAAGGACAAATTCTAAAGGACCTTTGTACCATTTGAGGGAATTCATATCTATCTAATCTTGAAAGCATGATCTTCAAATGTTTAGATAGTATGACACATTCATCAACTCAAACGTAAAGATTCCTACACAAATTTCTCCTGCATATGAATGTGAAAAAGTATCATCAAATATTTACACATCTTTTTATTGGAAAAGTCAGAGCTAGAAACGAAGCTTTTGCCTTCTAGGAAGCTCAAACTGTAGTTTTTGCAATTTAAATATTTATTTGCATTTTAACTTTCCTGTTGAAAGTATTTTGATACTACTGTTCAGAAATTTCTCCAGAACTAGATGTGTATAAATCATGTATATATCTTAAAATAAAAACATTATTTGAATTTCTTAGACATATATAAATGCCTAAGAGTATATATATGTATATATGTGTGTGTGTGTGTGTATATATATATATATATATATATATATATATATATGTACACATATATATATATATAAAACCTAAGAATTTTACTTGCTACAGACTAGCACTCTACTACTTTGGGCCACAGCTCCACTTCTGGTTTTCTGGTGGTTAATTGGAGATAAGAGTCTCAGAGACTTTTCTGCTTGGGTTAGTTTTGAACCATGATCCTCATATCTCAGCATCCTGAGTAGCTAGGTTAATGAGCATGAGCCACCAGTGCCTGGCAAGCTATTACTTTTTTAACTAGTTTGTCTATAAGAATTCTTTGATCAGCCGGGCGCTGGTGGCTCACGCCTGTAATCCTAGCTACTCAGGAGGCTGAGATCTGAGGATCGTGGTTCAAAGCCAGCCTGGGCAGGAGAGACTGTGAGACTCCTATCTTCAATAAACCACCAGAAGTGGTGCTGTAGCTCAAGTGGTAGAGCACTTGCCTTGAGCTGAAGAGCTGAAGGACAATGCCCAGGCCCAGAGTTCAAGCCCCACGACCGACAAAAAAAAAAAAAAAAAAAAAAAAGAATTCTTTGATCAAGATAGAATTCTTGCCAACAAGATAAATCATGCATTTTCTATGAAATTAAAATATAATTAGAAGAATTTAACTTATCCTTCTTCATTATGGTGTGAATAACCAATGAATAGCCAGGTGTACTGTACATTTGAGTTTTATTTATATATACATTCATGTATGGGACATTTTACCAGTCTTACTTGGTCACAGGTCATGATGAACAATCCCAAAGTAGTGACATTAACTGGAATACAAAAGGTATAGAAAACCAGCAATTCACAGGTTCTACCAATCCCAAAACATAAATACAATCAATCTCCTAAAATTGGAAAGAAAATCTCAACAAAGTAATAGGAGAGACAGTCTGAATAGTATGGAAGGGAATTTGTTACCTTGTCCTGCCTACCTGTTTGGATATAAATAGCATTCACTCTTTAATTTCTACCTGGGCTATAGCAGCTAAGCAAGATAAAAAAAATACTTGAAATTAGACCAAATTGATAGGAGTGTTAAACAGAATACAAGATCCATAATATACTGTGTATGTAAGTTTTTAATAGGTGTGTGCCAAATTTGGGAAAAATAATGTTTTATTTTTTAAATTAAATTGAATATGCAGCACAAGAAAGAATATGCCAGAAATTTACTTGATTAGACATTTCACATACCCAGATAAACATTCAGTAATATTTTAATATCAACTAGAATATATCACATTTAAATATTTTGATTATTTGTAGACAGTCTTTCAGCAACATAATTAATTCCTTCCCTTCTTCGAAAATCTGTAATAAATTATTCTTTCAACTTAAGATTTTGCCCTAGTCTGACAGACTATGTTTAAAATTTAAAACAGCTGCTTCTTATCTTTAAAGTAACCAAAAAGATGATCTTCCTTTCTGCATAATGCATTTCAGAAAGGCATAGAACATTTGTCAACACTGTAGTGATAATTATTTTTAAAAGGCTAAAATTCATCTTATAATACATACTTTTGTTCTATAACTTGCTAAGTGTATCTTCCTGAGTTTAATATCGTCTTTAAAAAGGATGCACTTTTCAGAAGTTGGAATGAAATTTAAACTCCAATCCACAAAAATATTTCCTCCCAAGGGGATAAGTTGGAAACTTTATATCAGCAAGAAACAACATTTGAAAGAGAAATAATGATGGGAAGGGGAAACAAAGGAGGAGGCTACAATGCTTGATAAAAAATGTACTCATTATCTTGCCCATGTAATTGTAACCCCTCTGTACAGTATTTTCGCAATAAAAAAAAGAAAGAGAAATAATGGACAGCGGTCCAATGGGATGATAAATTGTATGAAATAGTATCGTTATCTTTAGTCTTTCATGAATGTTTTCCATTTTTCATATCATTAAAAGATTAAAAACTCTCAATTGCCCATGAGGTAGACAATGAACCCATTTTCTAGATGGGAAACTGAGGCAGAGAAATGCCTTACCATAGGCTATAAAAGTGATCAGCAGCAGAATCAAGATTAGAAGAAGGGGGACTTGATTGAAACTGTATACATGGATGACTTTCACAGAGCAATGGAATGATAGGTATAACGTTGGTCTATCCCTGCACAGTGTGTTCCATCTTGCAATTTGACACACACAACTAAGAGAAGATTGCAACTCCATTTAAAGTTGACATCGCATATATCTTCCAGTGTCAAACCCAGGAGATCAGCATGAGAAAGGATATTTATAGTGACATCCTCACACTTCACAATGTAGTTTATATAGAAACAACATAGGATGCATTTTAGTAAATAAGATCAGTACATTAAAAAAACAAAATTAAAGAATGGCTAATGGAATACTGAAAATCACAACTTCAACGTTTCTACTGATATGCCCTACAAAGCAATATATTTTAAAAGCAATATTAAAGCAATATCTAAAGTGATATAATTTTAAAATTAGCTAATTTTCTGTATGCTATGTGAACATATACATTATTTTTTAAGAGAGAATAAACAGCATACAAATCTTTTGCATAGTAAATTGAATGCATCTTTCTACGAAATGTATTTTTATTCACTGCACATAACTTATTCACATCCTTCAATACATTAAACACTAAGCAAAATATATTATTCACCTAGCAGTAATATTAGCCAAACAAACAAAATGGCCAGGTAGTGAAGGTGTCACAAAATCATTCTAGTGTCCTTTAGGCTCATAAAAACAAAGTCCATGGATGTCAATCCTGCAGTTACTGGGTGAGTAACCAGTACATTAGGGTCACACTAACATAGATGAAACACAGCATAATCCAGTTTATTCTTGTGATTGGTGGCCTGAGGTTACCTGTCACATGGAGGCTGATATTGGAGGACAGAGTCCCACTGGAGTTTTGTGCCTGAGCCACATAGAGGCCTTCGTCTGCCTTGCATACCTTTGGAATGAATACCGAGTGCTTTGTCTCCTTGTGTAAAACCTGCCAGTGCCCATCTGTAGACAATTTCTGGCCCTTCTTGTACCTAAAGCAGAGAGTCAGTTTTTAAAGTCAGATCATTATTTATCCACATCACTTCCAAGTTCTAATGACTATTGCTTATTAGACTCATTCATACTGTAATATTCTCTAACAGTAGCAAGAATTTTGTAGCAGCTACAGTTCCCATTGAGGCGGTTTACCTTTCAAGCGAAGGTTGGCAACTGGTAGCCAGAGAGTTACTTTGATTGGTTACTTCAATTGAGTTCCTTTGATTTTGAAAAGTTAAATATCTTAGCAACACTTAGCAATTGTAATATTACACATGAAAGTTCAGCTATCAAGCTGCAATTTTAAAAGTTGGCCATCTGGTTATACTCAGTCGCCATTGGCTC